>NC_045765.1:48710569-50072289 GCF_008692025.1 Phocoena sinus | reverse complement strand
CACCACCCTAATCACAGCAAATTGTCCTCATTTATTATAATGGTAAGACATACAACATATACCTGGATATTTCTGGTGGATAGATTCCAAAATAAATTAATCTACTCTATTAGCATATTAACTTATAGTACATAAAAAATGATTCTGATTGAAATGCAAACTTTTTATTTTCTACACTTGGTTCCAATTTGCCAAATTTTCTTGCCCTCTCTTACCCTCCCCAGGCTCCTGTTCCAGTTTTATAAGTATGTGCTACCTTTCCTGTACCAGGACTCTGCTAGGTATATCACAGACATCATTCATTCATTCATTCACTTCACAAATATGTTTGAGTACCTACCATAAACTATACCTCTTTAATTTCACAAAAATATACAAAGTGGGAATTATTTACCCCATTTTACAGATGAGAAAATTAAAATTACAGAAATTTAAATAAATTGTTCAAGGTCACAGAGATACCAGAAGTACAACATGGATTTAATTAATCCACAGAGTCCAAAGTCCAAGCTTTCTATTACACTATACTACTACCTCCTAAGACCACACTGCTAGCAGTTCTATGATATAATATTAGAGATAACAATAATATGTCTTTGTTCAAATAAGCTCCTTCAAAAATGTTTCCTATCCCACAACTAGAGATTTATTCCTCTTCACTGCAGGATGATCTGTCTTTAACAAATAAAAAACCCCTTACAAGTGAAAGAAGCTGTTCAGTCATTATTACTTAAATGTGAGTGACTTCCCAGACCTTCTTGTGAGACCAACTGATCATGGAAAAAGAGAGAGAATGAGCGCTAAGCGTTCATGAATATAAGTAAAAGGAAGTAGTGTGAGTCAGAGTACAAGAAAAGAATTTCTGGGCAGCATGAAAAATCAATTCATCCTATTTTCAACGTGACCTGAGATTTACCCTTTCTTTTATTCTATTATTGGCCAAGAGGTTAGATAGGTAGGTAATAAGAAACAATATGTGTCTTTGGAATTGATTGGTTTAAATCTTTTCTCTACTTCTTGTTGACTGTGTATTCTTGGACAAGATAGTTAACCTCTAAGTTTTAGTTTTCTCATTCATAAAAGGGAAATGATACTACCTATCCCACTGGATGGTCATAAAGATTAAGTTATAGAGTATATGCTTAATAATTGCTATTCTATAAGTGGCATTCAGTAAATGACAACAGTCATTAGAAGATGGAGAAATGTAGATAAGAGCAGTGTCAGGTGGATTCAGTGCAGATGTGATAAGAGTAGGGTCAGGTGGATTCAATGTAGATGAGATAAGAGTAGTGTCAGGTGGATTTGGTCACAGGACTTCATCTAAAACATACTAAAATTTAATGCTCACTAAATATTCTCACATTCTTCCATATTTTTAACTGCCTTATGGTTAGATTGGGGTCACAAAACTAGTTCCAGCCAGTGAACTATGAGTAGAAGGACATGGAGTAAGCTTGAAGCATAAGTGAAAAATAAAATTTGGTATGGAAAGTCACGGAGATGTCAGGGGTTAACTGTTACTGCAGCACAACTTAGTCTAACCTTACTAATAAACTGAATTATTGTCATCCTAGAGTAGAGTCTGTAGTTAGTGTGTCAGGAATCCATCCACAGCCATGCCCAAAGTAACATTATTATCAGTCACTGGACAATCATTCGCAGCTGATCATATTTAAGCATGACAAAAACGTGGGACGAGCAGCTGATAAGATAGATGAAAAATATCAGGCTCCAGAAAGATCCCAGAAGACTGAAATTATGATCCAAACTGAATACCACAAAACTTAATTTGAATAAATGTCATCTTACACATAGCTGCAAACAGTCAACTTCCCAAATGCAAAATTGGAGAGGCAGGATGGGGCAGCAGCGTGAATGAGGAATTCTGAAGGATATTACCGTGTCAGTAATTGTTCAGTAAAAGTACACATTGTGACTATAAATGTTATTTTAATCTTACATTAAAACATATCCTAAGTAAGCCATTAAAATTCCCATTATTTTGTGCTGGGCAAACATTCCTTGAGCACAGGAAGCCACCTTCTTTATCTGAGGATATTAGGTTCTGAAAAAAAGTCCACTTAAAAGTAATCCACATCACTATTTATTAGAGAAATGCAAATCAAAATTACAATGAGGTATCCCCTTACACCGGTCAGAAAGTCTACAAACAGTAAATGCTGGAGAGGGTGTGGAGAAAAAGGAACCCTCTTGCACTGTCGGTGGGAATGTAAATTGGCAGAGCCACAATGGAGAACAGTATGGAAATTCCTTAAAAAACTAAAAATAGATCCAGCAATCCCACTCCTGGGCATATATCTGGAGAAAACCATAATTCGAAAAGATACATGCACCCCAGTATTCACTGCAGCACTATTTACAATAGCTAGGACATGGAAGCAACCTAAATATCCATCAAATGGATGAATGGATACAGAAGATGTGGTACTAGACATATATACAAGGGAATATTAGCCATAAAAAAGAATGAAATAATGCCATTTGCAGTGACATGGATGGACCTAGAGACTGTCATACTGAGTGAAGTAAGTCAGACAGAGAAAGACAAATATCATATGATATCACTTATATGTGGAATCTAAAAAAATGGTACAAATAAACTTATTTACAAAACAGAAATAGAATCACAGATGTAGAAAACAAATTTATGGTTGCCCAGGGGAAAAGGGGAAGGTGGAGGAGGGATAAATTGGGAGATTGGGGTTGACATATACACACTGCTATATATAAAACAGATAACTAATAAGAACCTACTGTATAGCACAGGGAACGCTACTCAACACTCTGTAATGACCTATATGGAAAAAGAATCTAACAAAGAGTGGATATAGGTATATGTATAAGTGATTCACTTTGCTGTAAAGCAGAAACTGACACAACATTGTAAATCAACTACAGTCCAATAAAAGTTAATTTAAAATAATAAAAGTAATCCATTTCAAAGGGTGTGCTAAAATTTTCCATGTGCCCTCATCACTTCTACTCTCCAGCTTTCTGCACCCTGCTCTGTGCCAAAGAAAATGGATCTATTTGCACTCAGGCTTCTAACTAGTTTTGGCCATTTGGAGGCACTGGCAGGAGATGAGAGGACAGGAGGAGAGTGAAGTAAGAGTGTTTATTTTCTGGCTTCCTCCCTGTGTGATCATCATGAGCTGGCTGTGTCCTCATTCCCTACCAAAGATGGCACTCTCCGTACAATACTCTGAGTTCAAGTAACTGCTCTCTCCAACTGATTCCTCAATCCTAGGAGAGGTTGTGGTTTCCCACTATTACTAGCACCAGGATACTGTATTATCCCTTGGGAGTTTCTCTAAAACCTCTCCAGACCTTTGTAAATAGTAAACTCTCCTCAACTACCAGTTTGACTGTGCCTTCTGCTTCTAGCCAAGACCCTGACTGATACAAATTAAGCAAAATGTCATAGTACATAGCAAACAAAATGATAGTTTGATTAAGGATTTTATGTTGAATAATGAAACTGAACATAAGGAAAGTAAGTTTATCTTATGTGCGCTGAATTTATGTTGTAACTGCAACTGTGTACCTTTTTAGAATAAACAAAGAAAAACATAGCCTTTTGTTTTATTTTGGTGTAATTTAACCAACATAATTTTCTGGCATTACTGTAGGATGACCTTCATTTTTTTTTTTTTTTTTTTTTTTGCGGTACACAGGCCTCTCACCGCTGTGGCTTCGCCCGTTGCGGAGCACAGGCTCCGGACGCGCAGGCTCAGCGGCCATGGCTCACGGGCCCAGCCACTCCGCGGCATGTGGGATCTTCCCGTACCGGGGCACGAACCCGTGTCCCCTGCATCGGCAGGCGGACTCTCAACCACTGCGCCACCAGGGAAGCCCTGACCTTCATTTTTGTTTAAATTTTCCTCACAATTATAAATCTTTGCAAAAAGAAAATTAATTGTCTATTACAATTTTCAAAAAGATAACTCCTGATCATTTTTTCTTCAAATCATCCTCTTTGAAGCACATATTATCCTCCACTTTTTTTTTTTTTACTTTAATGGATATAATCTTGTCAAATTCTCCTTTTACAACAGTTGCCCGTGTGATTGGAACAGTTCTCCAATTCCACTTTAATGAATTCATAAAATTCTATGCTTTGCATAGTTTTCAATTTGATTTTGCAATTAATTTGCATTGGACAAATGGTTACATCAATTATAGTTAATTAGTGAATATTATGTTATGACCATTGTGCTTCCTTATACAACTTCATAATTGCAATGATTGATATGAGTCCTGGACAAATGAGAATCACTGTCTACTGTGATTCATTCTGGGTGTGAAACTTTGAGAGGGACAAAACAACAGCCTACAGAGAGCCAGGTCCTTGTGGATGAAGGTACTACCAGTATTAAAGCTCTTCATCTTAGCAGTTATCACCACACAAAGACCCAAAGACAAACCAAAAGAAAACAGATTTCAGCTAAGAGAACTTTAGGGAGCATTCTGTTCCACATGGCATCTGCTATGTATAGGAGTCAAACAATGATTTAGTCCTCCATGCCTGACTGAGAGAAAAAAATTTACCAAGGTTTTATACCCACTAGTATTAAACAATAACTTCTCCACTTCCAGCCTTCTCTGATCACTAGGACAAAATACATTACAAAAAGATTACGGGAAGAATTTTACATTTTCTAGGGGCTTTACCTTAGACTCTGTATAGTAGCCCCTCCTTATCTGACCCCCAGTGGATGCCTGAAATCGTGGATAGTACTGAACATTAAAATATATACTATGTTTTTTTCTATACTAAGGGGCGGGTAGTTTGTACAGTGTGGATATGCTGGACAAACGGATGATTCACATCCTGGCCAGGACAGAGTAGGAAGACACCAGATTTTATCATACTACTCAGAATGGTGCACATTTTAACACTTATGAATTGTTTATTTCTAGGCATAGAGACCATGGTTGACCATGAGTAACTGAAATCACAGAAAGCAAAACCACAGATAAGCAGGGTACTATTGTAGTTCAAAGAGACCAAAGGCAGATACCCTTGTGCTCCCAACAGCCTATGCCAAACATCAAAAATATTAAATCAGAGACTGGTTCAAGATGGCGGAGTAGAAGGACGTGCTCTCACTCCCTCTTGTGAGAACACTGGAATCACAACTAACTGCTGAACAATCATTAACAGGAAGACACTGGAACTCACCAAAAAACACCCCACATCCAAGGACAAAGGAGAAGCCACAGTGAGATGGTAGAAGGGGTGCAATCACAAAAAAATCAAATTCCGTAACTGCTGGGTGGGTGACCCACAAACTGGAGAACACTTAAACCACAGAAGTCCACCCACTGGAGTGAAGGTTCAGAGCCCCACATCAGGCTTCCGAACCTGGGGGTCCGGCAACGGGAGGAGGAATTCCTAGAGAATCAGACTTTGAAGGCTAGCGGGATTTGATTGTAGGACTTCAACAGGAATGGGGGAAACAGAGACTACACTCTTGGAGGGCACACACAAAGTAGTGTACACATCAGGATGCAGGGGAAGGAGCAGTGACCCCATAGAGACTGAGCCAGACTTACCTGCTAGTGTTGGGGGATCTCCTGCAGAGGTGGGGGTGTGGCTCTGTCTCACTGTGAGGACAAGGACACTGGTAGAAGTTCTGGCAAGTACTCCTTGGCTGAGCCCTCCCAGAGTCTGCCATTAGCCCCACCAAAGAACCTGGATAGGCTCCAGTGTTGGGTCACCTCAGGCCAAACAACCAACAGGGAGGGGACCCCGCCCCACCCATCAGCAGTCAAGGGATTAAAGTTTTACTGAGCTCTGCCCACCAGAGCAACAGCCAGCTCCACCCACCACCAGTCCCTCCCATCAGGAAACTTGCACAAGCCTCTTAGATAGCCTCATTCACCAGAGGGCAGACAGCAGAAGCAAGAAGAACTACAATCCTGCAGCCTGTGAAACAAAAACCACATTCATAGAAAGATAGACAAGATGAAAAGGCAGAAGGCTATGTTCCAGATGAAGGAACAAGATAAAACCCCAGAAAAACAACTAAATGAAGTGGACATAGGCAACCTTCCAGAAAGAGAATTCAGAAAACAATACTGAAGATGATCCAGGACATTGAAAAAGAATGGAGGCAAAGATCAAGAAGATGCAAGAAACGTTTAACAAAGACCTAGAAGAATTAAAGAACAAACAAACAGAGATGAGCAATACAATAATTGAAATGAAAAATACACTAGAAGGAATCAATAATAGAATAAATGAGGCAGAAGAATGGATAAGTGACCTGGAAGACAGAATGATGGAATTCACTGCTGCTGAACAGAATAAAGAAAAAAGAATGAAAAAAAATGAAGACAGATTAAGAGACCTCAGAGACAACATTAAATGCAACAACATCCACATTATAGGGGTCGCAGAAGGAGAAAAGAGAGAGAAAGGACCTGAGAAAATATTTGAAGAGATTATAGCTGAAAACTTCCCTAACATGGGAAAGGAAAGAGTCATCCAAGTCCAGGAAGCACAGAGAGTCCCATACAGGATAAACCCAAGGAGAAACATGCCGAGGCACATAGTAATCAAATTGGCAAAAGTTAAAGACAAAGAAAAATTATTAAAAGCAGCAAGGGAAAAAAGACAAATAACACAAAAGGGAACTCCCATAAGGTTAACAGCTGATTTCTAAGCAGAAACTCTACAAGCCAGAAGGGAGTGGCATTATATACTTAAAGGGATGAAAGGGAAGAACCTACAACCAAGATTACTCTACCTAGCAAGGATCTCATTCAGATTCGATGGAGAAGTCAAAAGCTTTGCAGACAAGCAAAAGCTAAGAGAATTCAGCACCACCAAACCAGCTCTACAACAAATGCTAAAGGAACTTCTCTTAGTGGGAAACACAAGAGAAGAAATGGACATACAAAAACAAACCCAAAACAAGTAAGAAAATGGTAATAGGAACATACATATCGATAATTACCTTAAATGTAAATGGATTAAATGCTCCAACCAAAAAACATAGACTGGCTGAATGGATACAAAAACAAGACCCATATATATGCTGTCTACAAGAGACCCACTTCAGACCAAGGGACACAAAGCGACTGAAAGTGAGGGGATGGACAATGATATTCCTTGCAAATGGAAACCAAAAGAAAGCTAGAGTAGCAATTCTCATATCAGACAAAATAGACTTTAAAACAAAGACTGTTGCAAGAGACAAAGAAGAACACTGCATGATGATCAAGGGATCAATCCAAGAAGAAGATATAACAATTATAAATATATATGCACCCAATATAGGAGCACCTCAATACATAAGGCAACTGCTAACAGCTATAAAAGAGCAAATCGACAGTGACACAGTAATAGTGCGGGACTTTAACGCTTCACTTACACCAATGGACAGATCGCCCAAACAGAAAATTAATAAGGAAACACAAGCTTTAAATGACGATAGACCAGATAGATTTAATTGATATTTATACAACATTCCATCCAAAAACAGCGGATTAAACTTTCTTCTCAAGTGCGCACGGAACATTCTCCATGATAGGTCACATCTTGGGTCACAAATCAAGCCTCAGTAAATTTAAGAAAACTGAAATCATATCAAGCATCTTTTGTGAATACAATGCCATGAGATTAGAAATCAATTACAGGGAAAAAAACGTAAAAAACACAAACACTTGGAGGCTAAACAATATGTTACTAAATAACCAAGCGATCACTAAAGAAATCAAAGAGGAAATCAAAAAATACCTAGAGACAAATGACAATGAAAACATGAAGATCCAAAACCTATGAGATGCAGCAAAAGCAGTTCTCAGAGGGAAGTTTATAGCTATACAAGCCTACCTCAAGAAACAAGAAAAATCTCAAATAAACAATCTAACCTTATACCTAAAGGAACTAGAGAAAGAAGAACAAACAAAACCCAGAAGTTAGCAGGAGGAAAGAAATCATAAAGATCAGAGCAGAAATAAATGAAATAGAAACAAAGAAAACAATAGCAAAGATCAATAAAACTAAAAGCTGGTTCTTTGAGAAGATAAACAAAATTGATAAACCATTAGCCAGACTCATCAAGAAAAAGAGGGAGAGGACTCAAATCAATAAAATTAGAAATGAAAAAGAAGTTACAACAGACACTGCAGAAATACAAAGCATTCTAAGAGACTACTACAAGTAACTCTATGCCAATAAAATGGACAACGTGGAAGAAATGGACAAATTCTTAGAAAGGTATACCTTCCCAAGACTGAACCAGGGAGAAATACAAAATATGAACAGACCTATCACAAGTAATTAAATTGAAACTGTGATTAAAAATCTTCCAACAAACAAAAGTCCAGGGTTAGATGGCTTTACAGGTGAATTCTATCATACATTTAGAGAAGAGCTAACACCCATCCTTCTCAAGCTCTTCCAAAAAATTGTGGAGGAAGGAACACTCCCAAACTCATTCTATGAGGCCACTATCACCCTGATACCAAAACCAGACAAAGACACTACAAAAAAAGAAAATTACAGACCAATATCACTCATGAATATAGATGCAAAAATCCTCAACAAAATACTAGCAAACAGAATCCAACAATAAATTAAAAGAATCGTACACCATGATCAACTGGGATTTTTCCCAGGGATGCAAGGATTTTTCCATATACGCAAATCAATCAATGTGATACACCATATTAACAAATTGAAGAAGAAAAACCATATGATCATCTCAATAGATGCAGAAAAAGCTTTCGACAAAATTCAACACCCATTTATGATAAAAAACTCTCTGGAAAACATAAATCACAGCAAGATCTTTTTTGATCCACCTCCTAGAGTAATGGAAATAAAAACAAAAATAAACAAATGGGACCTAATGAAACTTCAAAGCCTTTGCACAGCAAAGGAAACCATAAAGAAGACGAAAAGACAACATTCAAAATGGGAGAAAATATTTGCAAACGAATCAACAGACAAAGGATTAATCTCTAAAATATATAAACAGCTCATGCAGCTCAATATTAAAGAAACAAACAACCCATTCCAAAAATGGGCAGAAGACCTAAACAGACATTTCTCCAAAGAAGACATACAGATGGCCAAGAAGCACATGAAAAACTGCTCAACATTACTAATTATTAGAGAAATGCAAATCAAAACTACAATGAGTATCACCTCACACCAGTTAGAATGGGCATCATTAGAAAATCTACAAGCAACAAATGCTGGAGAGGGAGTGGAGAAAAGGGAACCGTCTTGTACTGTTGGTGGGAATGTAAATTGATACAGCCACTATGGAGAACAGTATGGAGGTTCCTTAAAAAACTAAAAATTGAACTACCATACAACCCAGCAATCCCACTACTGGTCATATACCCTACGAAAACCATAATTCAAAAAACACATGCACCCCAATGTTCATTGCAGCACTATTTACAATAGCCAGGTCATGGAAGCAACCTAAATGCCCATCGACATACAAATGGATAAAGAAGTTGTGGTACATATATACAGTGGAATATTACTCAGCCATAAAAAGGAATGAAATTGTGTCATTTGTAGAGACATGGATGGATCTAGAGACTGTCATACAGAGTGAAGCAAGTCAGAAAGAGAAAAACAAATACCGTATATTAACACATATATGTGGAACCTAGAAGAATAGCACAGATGAACTGGTTTGCAGGATAGAAACTGAGACACAGATGTAGAGGACAAATATATGGACAGCAAGAGGGGAAAGTGGCGGGTGGTGGTGTGATGAATTGGGAGATTGGGATTGACATGTATATACTGATGTGTATATAATGGATGACTAATAAGAACCTGCTGTATAAAAAATAAATTAAATTAAATTCAAAAAATATTAAATCTATCAGATTTTATATGTCATATGGAGAACCATACATTCTGTACCTTTTCTATTACGTATGCTGATTCGTAGAGGGCCCTTAATCATCCCAAGCAAAGATGTTTCCAGAGAGAGCTCAGAAAAGACAAAAGTAAAGCAAAAATAGAGGAGCCAATATGCTAATGTATGGCTGTTTGAGGCTGTTGCATTGAGGAAATAATGGCAGAACAAACAGAAGGGCAACAGCTATTCACTTTTAGTTAGCGCCAATTCTGTTGTAACATTAGAAATTTAACGTTAACCCTCTGGTACTACAGTTTTAGGCCTTAGCAAACTTAATATTTAAATATTTCTCAATACCAGGAAACTGAAATATCTTCTCTTGTAAAACAGTAAGAAGGGGCTTCCCTGGTGGTGCAGTGGTTGAGAGTCCGCCTGCCAATGCTAGGGGACACGGGTTCGTGCCCCGGTCCGGGAGGATCCCGCGTGCCACGGAGCGGCTGGGCCCGTGAGCCATGGCTGCTGAGCCTGTGCGTCCGGAGTCCGCGTACAGCAAAAAAAAAAACAAAAACAACAACAACAGTAAGAAGTCTACCTTCAAACATCTGCAGGTTTATCCTATAGGAGGGCATTCAAGTATAACTCTTTCCCTTCTCATAGAGACTTTACAATATGCCAGGGCTTTAGAAGGCTTCTCGGTCAGAATCAATGTCTCTCATCCCCATGTCCCTATAGTACCTCTCACAGCTTTCCAGAGTCCTCGGTCTACCTCATATTGAAATAAATAGTACAGCTACCTGTCTTCCTTCTGATCTTATATGGCAAGCGATGCATCAGAATTGCCAGAGAAGCTATTTAAAGTCAAAGATGCTCAGGCCCCAGCCATCAGGGAGTCTGATCCAAAAAGTCCAGACTGGAGACAAATTTTTATTTGTTTGCTCATTAGAGAGTAATCAACCAGTATGTCTGATCCCCTAAAAATCAATCATGATAAAAAGGAAATATTCAAATCAAATTAGTAAGAATTGAGAACCAGGCAATGAATTCCATTTTGTGATATTATCCTGACAAATCCAGATCCATATCTGGTCATAAGGGACCCTAAGGATGAGCAGCAGTGAGATACGATGGCTATAAGCGTGAACTCAAGAGTTGAGCTGCCTGGGTTTGAACTCTGACTCTGCAACTTACTACTTATGTGACTTTGGGCAAGCTACTTGACCTCTCCACATTTTAGTTTCTTCATAGGTAAAGTAATCGTTGTAATAGTAACTAACTGCCTCATAGTCTTGATGAGAGAACTCTGGGTTACCTGTAGTTCATAGAGCAGTGCCAAACGGTGGGTGAGTGAGTGAGTGAGTGAGTGAGTGAATGACTTCAGTGTTACTTAATAATAAATACTGGCTGAGAAAGTTTATATTAGGGGCTGAATTTACTTTTATTTATAGCCTTCAAAAGCTCCACGGGTGACTCAGACACTAAATCAGAGACAGAAGCCAACTCAAGCAACTTAGCTGATTTCAAACTTTTCCAAAGTAAAATGGAGTTTCCCCTACAGCATTATGATAGCATTTATAAATAAGATTTCTGACAATCTGACCATCGTGAATTCAACTTTAGCGACATCTATAATTATCCTTTGGAAATTTGCCCTGAGCTGAGACTTGTCAGAATCTGTGTGAGCAGATTCTGCCTCAGAGATTTTCTTCCTGCTGCTGTTCCAAGTAACTTAGTCATTAAAAGCATTGGGGGAAAAAAAGTCCTTGGAAGATGAACTATTTAACAGTTGGCCATGATTAATAAAATGAATGAGAAAAAAGATAAGAAATATCTAAATAGATGCTCTCCATAGGAAATGCACCTTACCATAGGAAAATAAAGTATGAATAAAAATACATATGCCAGTTTGGCAAGATTGATATCTTGAGAGAAATGATGATAATTAATATTGTTTTTCATTATGATTAACAATGAAAAATAGTGACTTTGTGACACAAACAATTACGTGTATAGTTTACTACATGGAAATAGTGATCAAACAACATTAATTTAAATCATACACTAGTAATTAAAGTCAAATTAGAATATGTATTACATTAATATATATATATGTATAAATGTATCCATATGTATACATACAGATGTATATGTAGATCTGTCTCTCTATGTAACACGCATGGGCAATGCAGTGGAAAAATTGCACTGGAAAAAAAATTGCAGTGGAAAATCTTACATCTCATTTTAATATTAACTGGTAGTTAAACCCCTCTGAGTTGAAAATCTAAGACCACATTTTCTCTTGACAGCCCTGGTCAGAACATTTTGGTAATAGATAAAGGGCTTTCTCCAGGAAATAACAGTTTTCTGCTTAAGCAGGCCATGAAAATAATGAAGCCCAAGACTGAGTATTTCAGGACAGATTTCTAAAATGCACTCACCCAGGCCTCCTCAGACGCACCCAGCTCAACTTACAGCAAGCAATGAGAGGTACCTCCACAATGACAAACCCCTCTGACACCCACCTTGAATTCATTGGTCTATAAAAATAAGATATTAATCTGGTACCAAATCTAAATAAATACAATATGTTACTAGCACTAGGTCAACTCTCTCATTAGTCTTCACCTCTTTGGAGCCACTGGCAAATCTGAAAGGTTCTTGATGACCTTGGTGATCTTATGAGGCCCAACAGTACCTCACAGGAGTAGTTTTCACAGACATTGCAGGGCTCAAGACCCTCTCCACATTAGAACATGCTTCACAGTTCTCTTCTGACTCAGTCCACTACCCTGGTCCATAACTCGTAACAATCACTGAGGACTACCATCTGTCCCTAAGGGCAAATACCCTTTGCCCTGACAGTGAGCATCTACATCACAGAATTCCCAGGGCTCTGGTTCCTGATATGCTGCAGAGTTTTCCGGGCCCTTCACAAGTCCAGTCACAAAACAACAACAGTGCAGGATTCCATAGTGACTATCCAATAAATCGGTACATGGCAAATAATTCCAACTCAAAACACGTGCTGAGAGTATAAAAGAATTCTAGATCAAAGGTGTATTGCATGATATTTTTTCACAAACCCAGGACCATTTTACATTTTAGATTCCATCAGCTAATGTATATTAAATACGAGCCATGCGTCAGGGCTGTGCAAACTACTTTACACACATTTTCTCATTTAGTCCTCAGAATGGGAATGGAGGCTTAGAGAAGTCATTCCCACTGCTGGTATGTCTATCTGATGACAAAGCCCTTGCTCCTAAGGGGAATTCCTAGATGTTCATGGCCTTAGCTATGAATTTCTCATCCTGAACCATTCCCATACTCAATCATTCTAGCTTCTAACTATATGGATCTTTTCTTTCCTACAGCCACTGGACCAGTGTTATTTATGATCGCCATGATTGGCCTACCCCTAACTATGTTTCAAGCTTTTCCTTGAATTCTAGTGTGCTAGTTTGCTTTAAAAGGTTAGCTTTCTAGTCCTATGACCTCCTACTTCACCCCAGCTCTCCTCAGCTCTGCTATTAATTTCTAATGCAGAGACCTCAGCTGGTGACTTACAGATGGAGTAAAACCAGAAGACATATTTCAATTGGCCTGCCATATATGCTTTTGGTTTTTATTTTGAAGTAGTTGCAAATTTCTAAAACTTGGAAGAGTTTCACTTTTCTTTTGGAAAAATAAGACAGTGTAGCAACAGTTGGCTAGGACCAGATAGCCACCCTTCTCTTCAAATGGGACCTGAACTCTCCAGTTTACCATTACTATTATATGCCTGACCCCTATTGCCTTTTGAGTTTTTGACTCCAGAGTTAACATAGTAACTTGTTTTAAAATACTATCTGGTCATAGTCAGTGAATCTCTACAATCTACTAATCAATATATCGTAATCATGTGCAGCAATAGTGAACCCTCAGCTCTGTCTTTGCAGGTGGCGCCATCACCCTAAGTATGTCAAAAGAAAAACAGAAGGGCCCTTTACTAAGGATAAAACTTCTGTTTCCACAAGCAGGTCTTCATGTTTCATAAAGAGCTCAAGTTTTAGGAATAAAAGCACCTTGCATAAAAGAATAATACTACTGTTCTCTTATCCAGAGTTATGCAGTCATAAGCCTTTTATGGACAAGAGATGTGATGATCCAGATGGAACATTACATTAAGCCTACTGACTCTATCCAGGCAACCTATTACAAGGCCCAAAGGCAGCAACAATGAACTGAGAGATGGAAGCAATGACCAGCCAGAAGAGTACTTGTGATGGGTAGGAATCTTGATAGCTAACCTCATCTGACAAGTAGTCAATTCCTTGAGCTTCAGTGTTGTGTTTTTTCTCTGGGGACTACAACCTCTGGCTCAATCAAAGACACTAATTAATGATAAACTCTGTTACAAGGAATTAGAACTGACAACTCAATTCTGTACTCGGTTCTGACAACTTTGGTGGTGAGGATATTCACTATGTCCCATCAGTAAATCTGCAAGCATATCAGCTGAGGTGACCCAAATACTTACCTCTAATATTTCATATGTAGGAACCTAGCCTACAGATATATTCACATATATTCTGTGTCATTTATTGAAGAATTATTTCTAAATGAAGAAAAAAAGGAAACCTTCTGAATGTCTATTAGTTATCAGTGGGATAAAGATTAAATAAATTAGAATTCAACCAAACTTACTAAATGTAAATTACATGAATTTGGGATTTGTGTCAGTTTTCTTGACAAACACCAGGGGTTGGCACACTTTTCCTGTAAAGGGCCAGATAGTAAACATTTTAAGTTTATGTGCCATAGGATCTGTATTATAACTACTCAACCTTGCTTTGATAACACACAAGCAGCCACTGACAATACATAAACAAATGAGCACGGCAGGCTAGATTTGACTCAGGGGCCATAGTTTGTCAACCCCCCGCTAATAAGAATCATAAACCAGTGCATTTAATCTACATAGTACCCATCACAAATATCTTCTTGCCCTTCTACTAAATAATGTAGCTAACGTTTACTAAATACTTACCCTGCTAAGCCTGTCACAGGCATAGAGTAATTTTTATAACAAAACAATGAGGTGGGTGTTGTCATTATCCCCATTTGCCAAATGAGGGAGTGAGATATAAAGGGTTACATAACTGCCGTTGCTTAGAGAGCTAGGAGGTGATAGAGCAGAGATGCATCATCTCATTAAATCTGCAGCCCGTCTGTGATAAGCTGGGCCATGGGAAGATGCAGCCTTAACTCATTAAGCATGATGCAAATGGCAGTCGAATTATGAACAATTGCTCTTGCTCTACAGAGGAGGAGATGGAAACAAAAGCGGAGTTGCAAGATCTGCACAGCAAGTAGGTTTGGAGTCACTAATAGACCCCCCTCCTCTTGATCCTGCTGCAGTTCATTATCACATTGTCTTCCAACTAAGTCACTGCCACAGTCAAGTCAAAACTGTGACTTGGAAAATTGTTTCTTTAGGGCATTTCTTTGTCTTCAGTGAAACAGCCCAAATCCTCTTATTCCTCCTATGGTTTCTTTCTTTTTTTTTTTTTTGTTCTCCTTTTTTTTTTTTTAACATCTCTATCGGAGTATAATTGCTTTACAATGGTGTTTTAGTTTCTGCTGTATAACAAAGTGAATCAGCTATACATATACATATATCCCCATATCTCCTCCCTCTTGCGTCTCCCTCCCACCCTCCCTATCCCACCCCTCTAGGTGGTCACAAAGCACCGAGCTGATCTCCCTGTGCTATGTGGCTGCTTCCCACTAGCTGTCTATTTTACATTTGGTAGTGTATATATGTCCATGCCAGATTGTCACCTTCACCTGCTCCTAAACTCAGACATAAATTTATAGCTCTGATGGGGCAACAATGAGAATTACATCGCAGGGAGCAGTGATCATTAATCTGTTAATCAAGGCTGCCAACATAGACTTACACGTCTTAGTAATAAATTATAAAAACACCTAAGAATCAGCGGCTTAACAAAGTTGATGAGAAGCCAAATTGATAAGCTCCTCCCCCCACATCAAGGCTAATTTTTCACCAACTATATGTAGGAAGCTATAAAAATATCTCTCAAAGATAACTGCCCATTAGCTGTATATTCAGAACAACTTTGCTTTTGGAAAAATAAGACAGTGTAGCAACAGTTGGCTAGGACCAGATAGCCGCCCTTCTCTTCAAATGGGGCCTGAACTCTCCAGTTTACCATTACTATTATATGCCTGACCCCTATTGCCTTTTGAGTTTTTGACTCCAGAGTTAACATAGTAACTTGTTCAGAGAGCTTCTCCCTACTGCTGTATGCTATTTTCCTGCAAACCTCCCCACTCACTGTAAACCAGAACTGCCTTCAACTTCGGAAATTAGCTGGCAGCTAAAACTGGAGACTTCTCACACCAAAAGGCAATAAATTCAGGAATTCTCAGAGAGCAATCAAGAGAATTTTAGAATGGACTCCTCTGGCATGCTTCCCTCACTCCTCTGGGTTCTATGTACATAAAAATGCTTAGTTGGCATAATTATTATCCTGCTATAATTTACTAACAGTGATAACATAAGTACCATATTTACTCAGTTCTAACACACACATTTTTTCACATTCCACCTTTCACGTGTCACATTTCACAAATCAGGATGCCTATTGGTCTTCAATCTATTAATATAATAACTATTGAATACAGTGCAATGCTGCTTTCCTTTGTCCCAGAAAATCAATGGTACATATTAGAGTTATGACATCTTAAAATCAAGGAAATGTGATTAAAAACTTGGAAATATAATAGTTAGGATTCCTTCACTTCAATCAACAGAATCAAACTCTGGCTAACTTAATAGAAAACTCAGTAGGAGAATGGATTCCTATAGACTTGCTGGGTAGGATGGAGAATCCAGCTCCAGAATGGAACAACAAACTACTTACTGGGTAGAGGAGCTACTACTTTGTCTCCTGAAGGAGCTGTAGTGGAATCAAATGATTAACTTGTTGGAGTTGTTTTGTTTCTTCTCTCTCTGTCACTTTGCTGAGGATTCAGTTCCAGCCCCATCTGTCTGACTTAGGGCCTTTGCCTGCCCTATGGCTGCACTGTTGTGGGGAGGAAGGATCTGGTGAGAGGAGCCCGCAGTGACCTCCAGGATACCTATGACTGCCATCGTGGGAAGGGGAGACCTGATTCCCAGCTCCTGCAAAACTGCACATAATGGGAGAGAGGTGATTCCCGAAAAGGAAATCATGGTGTAGTTAAGAAAGAGGACATTATGCTGCGTGGGTAGAATGCATCCACAAATTGGATATTGAGATCATGTTCTTATCACCTACAGCCTCTGGTTAGATGCTCTTAACAGCCCTGTGGGAAAAAAATAAGTATCAACATCCTCATTTTCTACAAGAGGAAATGTAGGCCCAAATAGGCTACATGGCCTAGTTTATTATCTGGTATGTGGCAGAGCAGGACTGGAACCTGAGTACTGACTCGCAGTTTATACTAACTAAATTGAAGACTTATACACCTGGGGGAAAATAAAAAGAAAGAAAACTTTCCAATTGTAATCCTTTGCAATGCCTTGGGGGAAAAAAATCTTCATCCACAAATTATTTGAGCCTAAGAAATAGCCCTACCCCTATGTGCCTATTTTAAGGTCACAGAGGAAAAGTGTCTGGGAGATAGAATCAAATTCCACTTGCTGTGTGATCTCTGATAGGAAATTTCACTCCTCTGGGCCTCCCCTTCATTGGCTGTGAAGTGTGCAAATTTTTTCCTTGACTACCTCCCAGATTTATAGAGGAGGCAAGATGTAAGAATAGAGGTGTAAGTTCTTCAAAAAGCACTAAGGCTCTTTTGCTGTAAGCCTGAATCACCATTTGCTGGTCTGCTAAGTACAGAGTCACAAATTTGTGGGGCACAATTTAGATTTTCATTAAACTATTTTTTTTTCCAAAGTGTAATTTCTTCCGAATTTGACCTACTTTTTCTTTAAGAACCTAGGCTAACACATATGAGCTCATTAGCACGAAAAGAAACATTTTCATTCACATCAACCAACTGCCTATGCTAGATGGCAAAATTCAAACCTCTTTTACTGTGCATACCTCTTTGTACACTAAATTCTACTGTGAGTATGATATGGACTTGGTACTCAGGAAATGTCAGGGATTTGAAGGAATTAACTGATAGTTGATTTCAGGTGAAGTCATTGCCCAGGATCCTTGGAAGGATTCCATCCTTTTCATAGAATGCTTTGAAACAACTAAAGCAGCAGAGAATATGGACTTTGTAGCCAGGCTAAGGTGGGTTCAAATCCGAACACAGCCTCATGCTGGCCATTTAATCTACAGCCAGTTACATAAGTATTCTAATATTCATTTCCTCATACGTAAATTGAGAATTAAAATACACATGTCACAGGATTATTACAAAACTCAGAGATGATGTATGTAAAATATCTGGCACTTACTATACCTAGGATCCCAAGCCAACAGTCATCGTCATCATCATCATTATCTCACTACTGTTATTATGTGGATGATATCATTTAATCCTTACAATATTAAGAGACACTTAATGCTTTCAACAGATGTGGAAACTGAGTCTTAGAGAATTTAAATCAGTTGCTCAGGGTCAAACAATTGGTGGGATTTGAATAAAGGTCTATCAGAGCATACACCCTTAATACTAAACTATCATTATTACTGTTACTATTATTGCATTTTCATTATCTTTATTATCAGATATATCCAAAGACAGTTCAGGGTAAAATCTGGATAGTGCATAATGCAGCAGCTATCTTTTCAAATGGCATTCAGTGTTGTGGGAAAGGAAAAGGATACTGGATTAAGAAGAGCTAGGTTTTAGTTTAGGTCTATGTCTTCCAAGTCATGTGACCTTTAATAAGTCTCCCACTGAGACTTAACTTCCTCATCTGTAAAGTGAGCTTGATAATAACCACCCCATGGTGCAGCTTCAAAAATCAAATATAAAAATGTGCATGCTAACACATATATATGGAATCTAAAAATAAATTTTTTTAATGGTTACGAAGGACCTGGGGCAAGACAGGAATAAAGACGCAGACACAGAGAATGGACTCAAGGACACGGGGAGGGGGAAGGGTAAGCTGGGCCGAACTGAGAGAGTGGCATGGACTTATATACACACTACCAAACATAAAATAGCTAGCTAGTGGGAAGCAGCCGCATAGTACAGGGAGATCAGCTCAGTGCTTTGTGACCGTCTAGAGGGCTGGAATAGGGAGGGTAAGAGGAAGATACAAGAGGGAGGAGATATGGGGATATATGTATATATATGGCTGATTGACTTTGTTATAAAGCAGAAACTAACACACCATTGTAAAGCAATTATACTCCAATAAAGATGTTTAAAAAATGTGTATGACAATATTTTGTACAGTATGAAATACTATATGAGCATATTTATGTCAACTGTGTTAGTTTTACCACTATTACCAGAGGCTAAGTCATGACTAGGTCCATGGAAGCTACCTTAGTTTGTAATAGAAAGTGGGAAAACATTTCTGGCTCCACTAAGGGAAAAACCTACATCAACCTCACCCCAATGTTAATGGCAAAAAAAAGCATCCAATCTAAAGTACTGTACCTGCATGTATAAGATGTGATTCCAAAACCTAAAAGAATACTAAAAAATGACAACAATAAACTGCTTAATCAATCTGTCTCCCCAAGATCAGAGAATATAGAAGTAACAGTGTGGGATGTATCTTGAGTGTGATGAGTCTTGAGTAATTTTGTTACTAAAACATTACCTTAAAGTCGACTTTTTCCAGTGTTCTCAGAGCCTCAATATTACCACTAATTGTCTCTTCCCATTAATTATCTGACAAAACTAGAAAAGATAGATTTGACTCTCCCAAGCACATATTCCTAAAACTAGATCTTCCTGTCAGTGAAAACATCACCACCTAGAAATCTAGACAACTAAGAGAGATTTATCAGACCATCATTAGCCAGAATGACTCATTTGGCATACTCGACAATTCATTGAACAGTTCTGTGTGAGCACTTGCTCCTTCAGAACCCATACTCTGGAGTGATGGGCGAGCCTGATCTAATTATTGTCCTAAGTAGTACTGATCATAATTGCCGACATTGGCTGATAGAACCACCAAGTGATTAATGTCACAGCTGGTCCCTCAAGATGGGCCTCCTGATCCTAAAGTTATTCTGGGGGTCGGTATGAATATTTATATTCTTTCTAATGAAGTAAATTGGGGTGTACATGCTACAGATTGGAGTCATAAATTAGTGAAGGGCACAATAATCTTGTACTGCCTTGTACAATCCATGACAAGATTCTCTGCAAGAAAGTAGTGATAATTAGTGGAATAACCTGTGTATGCCTCCTGCAGGACACTGGACTGAGATGCACAGAACCACAGTATATACCATCAGGCATTTTAGATGAAATATCTAGTAAGTCAATAAGTCTATAATTTATGGGAACTAAAATAATGTTCTTCTGAAAGTTGAGAAAGACTATGCTCTGGGTCCCTCCACATAGGATCAGATGGACAGATCAGTAGAATCACCAAATGATAAGATACCTGAGGGCAGAGCTAGGTCCCTGTTGTTCAACATTCCATCCCAAGTACTTAGTACAGTGCAGGGCATACTGCAGGCATTTTATAAACATTGTTGGATGGATGGATGGATGGACAGATGAATAAATGACATCAATAAATGTAACCTAGATGGCCAGAATCAGAGGCCAACATTTGGAGTAATCTTCTTGAGAAAGAAACCCTTCCCAAGTTCCTTTATTTAGCATGAGTGTTTTTATCCAAATATAAACAATGCAAAAACATTACCAGGGCCCAGAAAATTTTGTAAGCACAATAAAATTTCCACTTAATTTATGAAACTGACAAAGTATCATAAGCATCTACTTTGATCTGAGTTTCTATTTCAGTCCTTCTCCCCAAATCCCAACTTCAGGCAGCTATGTCTACATTACAAGATCTCATTCTGACATCCAGTTCTTCCTACATGGATCCACTGTATCAACTTTTTTTTGCAAGGCAATACAAATTTTTAAATGAACTTCAAAACCCCAAACTCAATTGACACATATACACTACTACATATAAAATAGATAACTAGTAAGGACCTACTGTATAGCACAGGGAACTCTACTCAATACTAACTAATAAGGACCTACTGTATAGCACAGGGAACTCTACTCAATACTCTGTAACAGTCTGTATGGGAAAAGAACCTTAAAAAGAGTGATATATGTTTCATTGATTCACTTTCCTGTACACCTGAACCTAACACAACATTGTAAATCAACTACACTAAAAATTAAAGATAAAAAACCTCCAGAGCAGAAGCAAGAAGAACTGCAATCCTGCAGCCTGTGGAACAAAAACCACATTCACAGAAAGATAGACAAGATGGAAAGGGAGAGGGCTATGTACCAGATGAAGGAACAAGATAAAACCCCAGAAAAAAATCTAAATGAAGTAGGGATAGGCAAACTTCCAGAAAAAGAATTCAGAATAATGATAGTGAAGATGATCCAGGACCTCGGAAAAAGAATGGAGGCAAAGATCGAGAAGATGCAAGAAATGTTTAACAAAGACCTAGAAGAATTAAAGAACAAACAAACAGAGATGAACAATACAATAACTGAAATGAAAACTACACTAGAAGGAATCAATAGCAGAATAACTGAGGCAGAAGAACGGATAAGTTACCTGGAAGACAGAATGATGGAATTCACTGCTGCTGAACAGAATAAAGAAAAAAGAATGAAAAGAAATGAAGACACCCTAAGAGACCTCTGGGACAACATTAAATGCAACAACATTCACATTATAGGGGTCCCAGAAGGAGAAGAGATACAGAAAGGACCTGAGAAAATATTTGAAGACATTATAGTAAAAAGTTTCCTTAACATGGGAAAGGGAATAGCCACCCAAGTCCAGGAAGCACAGAGAGTCCCATAAAGGATAAACCCAAGGAGAAACATGCTGAGACACATAATAATCAAACTGGCAAAAACTAAAGACAAAGAAAAATTATTGAAAGCAGTATGGGAAAAACGACAAATAACACTAAAGGGAACTCCCATAAGGTTAAAAACTGATTTCTCAGCAGACACTCTACAAGGCAGAAGTGAATGGCATAATATACTTAAAATGATGAAAGGGAAGATTGGAACCTACAACCAAGATTACCTGGCAAAGATCTAATTCAGATTTGATGGAGAAATCAAAAGCTTTACAGACAAGCAAAAGCTAAGAGAACTCAGCACCACCAAACAATCTCTACAACAAATGCTAAAGGAACTTCTCTAAGTGGGAAACACAAGAGAAGAAAAGGACATACAAACTCAAAACAATTAAGAAAATTGTCATAGTAACATACATATCGATACTTACCTTAAACGCGAATGGATTAAATGCTCCAACCAAAAGACACAGGCTTGCTGAATGGATACAAAAACAAGGCCCATGTATAGGCTGTCTACAAGAGACCAACTTCAGACCTAGGGACACATACAGACTGAAAGTGAGGCGATGGAAAAAGATATTCCATGCAAATGGAAATCAAAAGAAAGCTGAAGTAGCAATACTCATATCGGATAAAATAGACTTTAAACTAAGAATGTTACAAGAGACAAGGAAGGACACTACATAATGATCAAGGGATCAATCCAAGAAGAAGATATAACAATTATAAATATATATGCACCCAACATAGGAGCACCTCAATACATAAGGCAACTGCTAACAGCTATAAAAGAGGAAATAGACAGTAACACAATAATAGTGGGGGACGTTAACACCTCACATACACCAGTGGACAGATCATCCAAAATGAAAAAAACATAAGGAATCAGAAGCTTTAAATGACACAATTGATATTTATAGGACATTCCATCCAAAAAGAGCAGATTACACTTTCTTCTCAAGTGCACACAGAACATTCTCCAGGATAGATCACATCTTGGGTCACAAATCAAGCTTCAGTAAATCTAAGAAAACTGAAATCATATCAGGCATCTTTTCTGACCACAACGCTATCAGATTAGAAATCAATTACAGGGAAGGAACCTACAAAACACAAACACATGGAAGCTAAACAATACATTACTAAATAACCAAGAGATCACTGAAGAAATCAAAGAGGAAATCAAAAAATACCTAGTGACAAATGACAATGAAAACACGAAGATGCAAACCCTACGGGATGCAGCAAAAGCAGTTCTAAGAGGGAAGTTTATAGCTATACAAGCATACCTCAAGAAACAAGAAAAATCTCAAATAAACAATCTAACCGCACACCTAAAGGAACTAGAGAAAGAGGAACAAACAAAACCCAGAAGTTAGCAGGAGGAAAGAAATCATGAAGATCAGAGCAGAAATAAATGAAATAGAAACAAAGAAAACAATAGCAAAGATCAATAAAACTAAAAGCTGGTTCTTTGAGAAGATAAACAAAATTGATAAACCATTAGCCAGACTCATCAAGAAAAAGAGGGAGAGGACTCAAATCAATAAAATTAGAAATGAAAAAGAAGTTACAACAGACATCACAGAAATACAAAGCATCCTAAGAGTCTACTACAAGTAACTCTATGCCAATAAAATGGACAACGTGGAAGAAATGGACAAATTCTTAGAAAGGTATAACCTTCCAAGACTGAACCAGGAAAAAATAGAAAGTATGAATAGACCAATCACAAGTAAGGAAATTGAAACTGTGATTAAAAATCTTCCAACAAACAAAAGTCCAGGACCAGATGGCTTCACAGGTGAATTCTATCAAACACTTAGAGAAGAGCTAACAACCACCCTTCTCAAATTCTTCTAAAAAATTGTGGAAGAAGGAACACTCCGAAACTCATTCTACAAGGCCACCATCCCCTGATACCAAAACCAGACAAAGACACTACAAAAAAAGAAAATTAAAGACCAATATCACTGATGAATACAGATGCTAAAATCTTCAAGAAAATACTAGCAAACAGAAGCCAACAACACATTAAAAGTATCATACACCATGATCAAGTGGGATTTATCCCAGGGATGCAAGGATTCTTCCATATATGCAAATCAATCAATGTGATACTCCATATTAATGAATTGAAGAATAAAAAGCATATGATCATCTCAATAGATGCAGAAAAAAGTGTTCATAAATTCAGCACCCAATTATGATAAAAACTCTCCAGAAACTGGGCATAGAGGGAAACTACCTCAACATAGTAAAGGCCATATATGACAAACCCACAGCAAACATCATTCTCAACAGTGAAAAACTGAAAGCATTTCCTCTAAGATCAGGAACAAGACAAGGATGTCCACTCTCACACTATTATTCAACATAGCTTTGGAAGTCCTAGCCACAGCAATCAGAGAAGAAAAAGAAATAAAAAGAATAGAAATTGGAAAAGAAGAAGTAAAACTGTCACTCTTTGCAGATGACATGATACTATACATAGAGAATCCTAAAGATGACACCAGAAAACCACCAGAGCTAATCAATGAATTTGGCAATGTTGCAGGATACAAAATCAATGCACAGAAATCTCTTGCATTCCTATACACTAATGATGAAAAATCTAAAAGAGAAATTAAGGAAACACTCC
Source organism: Phocoena sinus (assembly GCF_008692025.1). Classification (NCBI taxonomy): domain Eukaryota; kingdom Metazoa; phylum Chordata; class Mammalia; order Artiodactyla; family Phocoenidae; genus Phocoena; species Phocoena sinus. The sequence continues at coordinate 50,047,792 of NC_045765.1, read as the reverse complement.
CATTTACCATTGCAACAAAAAGAATAAAATACCTAGGAATAAACCTACATAGGAAGACAAAAGACCTGTATGCAGAAAACTATAAGACACGGATGAAAGAAATTAAAGATGATACCAACAGATGGAGAGATATACCATGTTCTTGGATTGGAGGAACCAATATTGTGAAAATGACTCTACTACCCAAAGCAATCTACAGACTCAATGCAATCCCTGTCAGTGGCATTTTTTACAGAACCAGAACAAAAAAATCTTAAAATTTGCATGGAAATACAAAAGACCCCGTATAGCCGAAGCAGTCTTGAGGGAAAAAAACGGAGCTAGAGGAATCAGACTCCCTGACTTCAGACTATACCACAAAGCTACAATAATCAAGAGAATATGGTACTGGCACAAAAACAGAAATATAGATCAATGGAACAAGATAGAAAGCCCAGAGATAAACCCACATACCTATGGTCAATTAATCTATAACAAAGGAGGCAAGGATATACAATGGAGAAAAGACAGTCTCTTCAATTAGTGGTGCTGGGAAAACTGGACAGCTACATGTAAAATAATGAAATTAGAACACTCCCTAACACCATACACAGAAATAAACTCAAAATGGATTAAAGACCTAAATGTAAGGCCAGACACTATAAAACTCTTAGAGGAAAACTTAGGAAGAACACTGTTTGACATAAATCACAGCAAGATATGTTTTGATCCACCTCCTAGAGTAATGGAAATAAAAACAAAAATAAACAAATGGGACCTAATGAAACTTCAAAGCTTTTGCACAGCAAAGAAAACCATAAACAAGACAACAAGACTACCCTCAGAATGGGAGAAAATATTTGCAAATGAATCTACGGACAAAGGATTAATCTCCAAAATATATAAATAGCGTATGCAGCTCAATATTAAAAAAACAAACAACCCAATCCAAAAATGGAGAGAAGACCTAAATAGACATTTCTCCAAAGAAGACATACAGATGGCCAAGAAGCACATGAAAAGCTGCTGAACATCACTAATGATTAGAGAAATGCAAATCAAAACTACAGTGAGGTATCACTTCACACCAGTTAGAGTGGGCATCATCAGAAAATCTACAAACAACAAATGCTAGAGAGGGTGTGGAGAAAAGGGAGCCCTGTTGCACTTTTGGTGGGAAGGTAAATTGATACAGCCACTATGAAGGACATTATGGAGGTTCCTTAAAAAACTAAAAATAGAATTACCTTTTGATCCAGCAATCCCACTACTGGGCATATACCCAGAGAAAACCATAATTCAAAAAGACACGTGCACCCCAATGTTCATTGCAGCACTATTTACAATAGCCAGGCCATAGAAACAACCTAAATGCCCATCAACAGATGAATGGATAAAGAAGATGTGGTACATATATACAATGGAATATTACTCAGCCCTAAAAAGGAACGAAATTGGGTCATTTGTTGAGACATGGATGGATCTAGAGACTCTCATACAGAGTGAAGTAAGTCAGAAAGAGAAAAACAAATATCGTATATTAACGCGTATATGTGTAACCTAGAAAAATGGTAGAGATGAACTGGTTTGCAGGGCAGAAATTGAGAAACAGATGTAGATAACAAATGTATAGATATCAAGGGAGGAACGTGGCAGGGGTTTGGGGGTGGTGGTGTGATGTATTGGGCGATTGGTATTGACATGTATACACTGATGTGTATGAAACTGATGACTAATAAGAACCTGCTGTATAAAAAAAATAAATTAAATTAAAAACAAAATCCTCCAAACTAAAATTAATATAAAAAAAGCCATGACCAAGATGTTGTAGGAGTTTAGATGAAATATATAAGAACAGAATTTAGGAGCAAGCCATTTTCTTGTTTGAAGAAAGTAATAGTAGACCAATTTTTCCAGCTTAAGTTAATCTCAGTCAGCAGATCCCTCATTAGACAGAGTTTGGACTCTATAATTAAATTTAATAAACAGATATTATGATCTATAGAGTCTACCTATGATTAATTAATACTGTTCTGCTCATACATTAATATGTGAATATTTAGCAGGTCTTCCATCTGTGTGAAATGTTTATGATTATTAAAATAATTATTTGCTATCAGGTATAGACTAGAGCAGATAAATAATATTTAAATGCTGATGATCTAGGTCTCAAAGTCAATCCATGCCTTCACTATATCCTGGAATGCTTATAGAATTTTTCCTAAGTAACCAGGTAATTCCAAAACATTTGTGTACATGTGATTCTCCAAGAGAGCTGGTTAAGATGCAAATTCTAGGACACTACCCAAAGACTCCAGTTTAGAATCTCTGAGCAAAAGGAGCTCACAAATTTTCATTTAAAATAATAATCTCAACAGATTCTGATGCAGTAGGGAAAGGTCTAGACATGGATTTATTCTTAAATTGCCCATTTATTCTAATCATAATTTTGGGAGACAATAAATTCTAAAATGTTCCAAAATTATAGTCAGAAAATTATGGAGATAATTAATACGGGACATGTGTAAAGGGGGTAGAAAAAGAGGAGTTTGAGAGAATTAATTGTTCCTTCTCAAAGAATATGAGACTTAACGAAATTTTTAAAAGAACAAAACACTTCAGACGGAGAGAACTTGCCTCTATTTTTATTTCCAACATCTTAGTTTTATTTAGGATTGGGCGGGAGTATTCTGCCCACTGAAAGATCACATAGTGAGAGAGAAAATCAAGTAAATAATTGGTATAGTATATAAAACAGAACACAGTGTCTGAAAAAGAGTATATTTGCAAAGAATACTTGTTGAATAAAATGAACAAATGTCTTAATGAATAATTATAGTAGTTCATAGGAAGAAATATATTTTTACAGATGTCAGAATTGTCTATTTGATAAAGTTTTCTTGTAACATAATTCTGGGGTCCATTCTATAAAATGATGTTAAGGTTGATAATAGTGTTAATCTAATAGTGTTATCAACTAAGGTTGATAATAGTTGTTAGCCAGTAATCTTTTCATTGCAAGCGGCAGAAACTGTAGTTCAAAGAGGTTTTAACATGAAAAAAATAGAGATTTTTAAAGTGGGAAGACCAAGAGTGGATTTTTTGACTTCAGGTACAGCTGGATCCGGAGCACAAAGTTTTGTTGTTGTTGTTTTTTCCAAAATTCTTGTTTTCCCATCTCTCTACTCTGCATTTCTCTGTGCTTGCTCCATTCCCATTCAAACTCTCTCCTCGTGATGACAAGAAGGCTGCCATTATCTCCAGTTCCACATCCCATGCTACCAGTAATTTTACCAGTAAAAAGAAAAGAGAGTACTTTTATGCCAATAGCTCGAGCAAAATTTCCTCCAGATGAGCTCTTATTGGGACCTAGTAACATGATTTAGGCCACACACCTGTCATTGAACCAATCACTGTGGCCAAGGACACAGCCTTAAGCCTGAAACATACCTACCCCTTGACTTGGAGCATGGCTAGCCACACCCAAACAACATGGACTGAGAATGGAGGAGTAATAATTCTCGAAGAAAAAATAAGGTGCTATTATCAGCATGTGAAATTTACTATGTAAAAATCTACAATAGATACCGTCAAACTGAAGTCCTTCTGAACGAACCAAGAGAAATGAGCTTTAAAGAAAAATTCATGTGAGAGTAAGTGTATTCATTATGACATTCCTGGGTCAGAGGCGGGTACAAATACCCTTGTAGTTAAGAAGGAGGAAGAGGAAGAGGGGGAAGAGGAGGAGAATGAGGAGGTGAAGGAGGAGGGAAAGGAGGGGGGAAGAGGAGGGGAAGAGACAACAACTATGACAACAACGGTGTCAAAATAATTTTGAGATGTTAAGGTAAGAACATTCAGTTTGGGACACTTCTTTGCCATCCTACACTGAAATAGGATAGAGGTTCATAGAATTTTAGGGTTAGAAGGTCCTTAAATACCACCTCATCTAAGTAACTGGGTTGCGAAGAAAGAAATAAAACACCTCAGGATTTGGCTCCTTCTACATGTCTATTTCCATCTCTCACCATTTAATCCATTGTTTTACTGTCTATCCCTGTATTGTCCAATATGGTAGCTATTTGGCCACTGAGCACTTGAAATGTGGCTAGGTCAAAGTGAGTTGTGCTCTAAGTATAAAATACACAGAGAACTTCAAAGACAGTATGAAAAAATGAAGTAAAATGTTTCATTAATATCTTTATATTGATTAGTCATTGAAATGATATCTGGTATATATTGGGCTAAATGAAATATATTATTAAAATTAATTTGATCAATTTTTTTAACATTACTACAAAATTTTAAATTATAAGTCATGTTTACTTATATAACTCATATTTGTGGTTCATGATAGGTTTTTGTGAGGCACCACTTTTCTATCCACACTTTTAGTGGCTACCACACACGTTGGATGTCAGGGATATCGAATAATATCCTCCAAACTGAAGGAACTATGAGACTGAAATATGAAACAGGCAACTCCATAAAATGCAATTATGAAGTTTATTGTGTGTACTTACTTACGGGCAGGATTGAGCAGAAAGCAATCCAGAAGCATTTGCAGCTACATTCTGCACCCCTTAAAAGGGGTACAGGGGGATTTAACAGGGCCAAACCTAAGAATAGAATCTGACTACCAAGTGAGAAACACTTTCGCACTGATGGAAACCAGGGTTTTTTCCTCCCGTCCCCTCCCAGGTGTCTCATGAACACTAACCATGTGTCAGCATAAGACATTCTTCCAGTGTTCAGTAAGTCAGACAGAGAAAGACAAATATCATATGATATTGCTTATATGTGGAATTTTAAAAAATGGTACTAATAAACTTATCTTCAAAACAGAAATAGTCACAGATGTAGAAAACAAATTTATGGTTGCCCAGGGGAAAAGGGGAAGTGGGGAGAGGGATAAATTGGGAGATTGGGATTGACATATACACACTGTTATATATAAAATAGATAACTAATAAGAACCTTCTGTATAGCACAGGGAACTCTACTCAGCACTCTGTAATGACATGTATGAGAAAAGAATCTAAAAAAGAGTGGATATGTATATATGTAAAACTGATTCACTTTGCTGTACAGCAGAAACTAACACAACATTGTAAATCAACTATACTCCAATAAAAATTTTTAAAAGGCATTCTTCCAGTTTTCATATCAGATGAAGGCAAGCGTAAAAGTCAATAAGGAACTTATCTGGCTTGGGCACATTCCTTGTTTGTAGACTAAAGTTCAGTCACGTAGAAGAGAGAGAGAGTAGGACTTTGGGACCAAGATGGAGCTGACAAAATGGAGTCAGTGTGATTCAGCTATACAGACATGCCCTCTTCTTTCTAATTTCCTGACCAATGCACATATTCTTACCACTGCCTGGAACAATCCTACCTTCTGTGCATCCTCAGGGTCCAGCATAAGTCATCCCATCAAGGACAGTGTTCTTGACCTATCTGCCTCCTTGTATGTGTTCTCACAGCTCCTTTCCACCACATTCCTCACACTGTGTTGTTACCACTTGCTTGTTTATCTTCTAAGTCCCCTGATTTCAGGCACCATGTTTTTCTTGCTCACCACTGTATCCTAAACACATAGTAAGTGCTCATTAAACATTTACTGGACTGATGTAGAAAAATAAAGGTTAAGTTACTCTCCCGTCATTCCCCAGAAACTCAAGTATCCTCCTACCTAACAGGAATAGAAAGTATACCCTGTATTCAAATTTCTGGTCTTTAAATTTTCTAGAACATATTATCTTTTCCTTCATTTCTAAATAGTAAGAATGGTTCATTTGCATTTTTTACCTCATAGGTGACTTAATGGAGGGGTTTTGTCCCCAGAGAATTGAAAGAGGATCCTCCAGTGAAATCACAGTAATACTTTGCATAGTTAACAGAGATCTGCAATAAAAAATCTTATGATCTAAGCATCAAGACAAACAGCTATCATAACATTTAAAACACACACTATATTTACTTTCCAGCTTTTTCATTATAAAATCAGTGGAGTGTTAATCATTTAAGCAGTAGCTTGCTCACTGGGAATTCCCAGACTCTTCTTTCAGAGGCATACATTTATAAGTTGCTCAATTTACCCAATATCTCAGAACAATTTCCATTAGAAAATATGAATATTTAATGAAAAGAAAACTGGTACAAGCCACTTCTCTTAAGTATCTAACGAGTTACTGGAAGAAATGAAATATATGAGTGAGTTATCTCATTTCCTATTTCCATCATGTAACTGTCTTCTGCAGCTGCCTTTGAACATTGTCCTATGTTTTGTTTCGGAGCTGTGTTTTTGTTGTGATGTGCCTTGTTGGTTGTGAGGTTTTGCTTATTTATTGGGCAATAAAGGGATATCGGTGATATACAGCGTGTTTCCCTAGACATGAACCACTGCAAAAAAAGCTGTGCTGTTTCTTCCCACCAGATATCACTGTAAATGAGACAATTAGGGGTGTGTGTGTGTGTGTAATGTAAGAGCTTAATTTAAATATGGTCACATGCCTTGCATATTGCAGCTGAAAAAGTGCCCTCACACATTTTTATCTTACTGACCCTCAGTGGAGGTTATCATTATTCCCAGTTTACAAATGAATCCACAGAGGACTGGAGAGGTGACATGCTTGCCCAAGTGCCACAGCCAAGATTCAACCTAAGACTTCAAATTTCATCTTCTTCCTCTACTCCAAACCTCCCTGGTATCTGGTATACCTTTAAAAACATTTGCTTTCACAAAATCTCTAATTTCAACTTGATTTTATTATTTGCCTCTTTCTTGTTCAACTCAAGAGTACTTGGCACATAGTGAGTATGCATTAAATGTTACCTATATTATTATTCTATCTTTTAAAGTGAGATTACTGAATAGAAATGGCATTTTTTTAAAAGTTGGATTCTATTTCGCTGTATAGCTAATTGTTCTCCTTTTAAGGCATGTAAGTAGGCTTCTTATTCCTTGGCTCCATGTTTACATCATCCGCCTCTCTATGATTCCATGTTCCTCTAAGGCATAGGGCAAATTCTTTGAGTGATGTCAATACCAGAGGTCTCAAATACTTGTCATAATTTAAAGCCCTAATTGTCTCTCTACAGATTCTATAATGGTGCCACTTAGTATGGAATCTTCTTTCTGGGCCAAAGGGAGGGTATATTTCATGCTCTCTCGTTTCAAGTAGGGTTGATATATTTTTTCTGTTTTCACTAGCTTTTTTGAACCCTTCTAATTTCCTTCACTTCTAATTTTCAACTCCTATCTTTCCATTAGAGTGCTTAAAACCCACTTTCACAACTCTGGGAGGATTTCCTTGAACCCCACCGAATCCTTGATAGTGTCCTCAGAAGTGGAAAAGAGAGGCCCTGAAACAAATATTTTCAATCTATAGAAAAGACCACTTTATATTTTTTTCATTTTGTTTTTGTTCATGTAGATAAAATGAACCCTAATAATGGTACTCTAATGAGAGAATTTGATCTTCTGTCCCAGGTTAGATGTATGTAAACCCTACAGTCAGTTTGGTTTAATGAAAAAGGAATGTGTTTCTCTGAGTGGAAGGAAAAAGAGGAAATCACAGACAGAGGGGAGATAAAGAGATAGTGGTACATGGTATTAACGGACTGGAAAGCTTATGTTTAGTTTTGGAAACTTCATTTCTTCAATGAATGATAGAGAGCCTAATACCTGCAAAATACTACCTAGAAAAGTTTTCACCTTCTTAAATTGTACCACGTAGTGTTTGAGAAATTAAACTCTGTATTGCTTAGTTTGTTATAGCTAGTAACAACCAGCTATAACTAGCTAGTTTGTTATGGCTAGTATTAGTTTGTTACAGCTGGCTTGCTATAGTACTATTAGTTTGTTACAAGTAAACCAGAGTGGTTAGTTCGTTATTACTGTAAGAACTCCAACACTTCATTGCCTATTCACAAGAAAAGTTTATTCCTAGCTCACTAAAACTGAAAATCAGTGTTCCTAATCTGTAGGAAGTTCTCTTCCACATGGAGAATCAGAGATCTGGACTCCTTCCCTACTGAGCAATACTACTCACCATTTATGGGCTAGAAAATAATCACACTGTCACACTTGCAGCAAGAGGGGCTGGGAAGTGTAGTCCAGGAAAAACAAACAAACAAAAAAGAAAAACAATTTTGGTGAGTAGTTGGGAAATCTCTGCTACCAGCTTTGAATTGAATTCTGATTTGAATCCTGGCCCTATAACTGACTAACTTTGTGGTGAGGGACAAGTAACCTGAATGAGGAATATAATATCTCTCTATGCTTGGTTGTGAGGATAAGTGATGTAAAAATCCTAAAAAAACTTCCAACATTTCTTAAGTGCCAGATAACATCCCAGGTTTTTTCCACATTATTTTCAGAATCCACCTATAAAGTAGCAACTATTATTATCATCTCTGTTTTATAGACTGAAGTAAAAATATAACCAACAACTGTTCATGTCCCCCTGTATCCACATTCTTACAATGTGATTCTCTAGTAACCCACATCAAAAGATGGAATCGCTACCCCATGAATCTGATCTGATCTTGTGACTTGCTTCTGCCAACAGAATGTTGCAAAAGTGACACTACCAACTTGGAGCCTAGATTACTAGCTTTTTTGGACCCCCACAACCACCATGTGGACAAGTCCAGGCTTACGTGGTAGATGGTGAGAAAACATGTGCCAAAGATCTTTCTTGGGTGAAGCACATCTAGACTGATCCATCCTCCCAGCTGACTCACCAGCTCACAGACATATGAGCTAGCCAAAACAAAAACAGCCTAGCCTGGCCCAGACCAGAAAAACCACCCTGTCAAACCACAGACTCATGAGTTTGATAAATTCTATTTTAATCTACTTTGGTGTGGTTTGTTATACAGCATTATTTGTGTTAATAAGTAGCTGAGACAGAAGTTCCAAAATGTCTCATTACCAGCTTTAGGTCACATATCCAGTAAGCAATAGAGCAGGAGTGAAACCATAATCTATGGAATCTAAAACTTATGTCATCAGAAAGAACACAAATGGACTTCCCTGGTGGTGTAGTGGTTAAGAATCTGCCTGCCAATGCAGGGGACACAGGATCAATCCCTGGTCCAGGAAGATCCCACATGCCATAGAGCAGTTAAGCCTGTGTGCCACAACTACTGAGTCTACTCTCTAGAGCCCACGAGCCACAACTACTGAGCCCATGTGCCAAAACGACTGAGGCCCACGTGACTAGAGTCCATGCTCTGCAACTAGAGAAGCCACCACAATAAGAAGCCAGAGCATCACAACAAAGAGTAGACCCCACTCGCTGCACTGAGAGAAAGCCCGTGTGCAGCAATGAAGACCCAACGCAGCCAAAAATTAATTAATTAATTTTAAAAAAAGGACAAATAACAAATATTGGTGAGGAGGTGGAAAAAAGAGAACCCTCCTACATGCACCCCAAAGTTCACAGCAGCATGTGTTTACATTTGTTAAGATATGGAAGCAACCTAAGTGTCCATCAATAGATGGGTGAACAAAGAAGATGTGGTATAGCCAACATCATTCTCAATGGTGAAAAACTGAAACCATTTCCACTAAGATTAGGAACAAGACAAGGTTGCCCACTCTCACTGCTATTATTCAACATAGTTTTGGAAGTTGTAGCCACAGCAATCAGAGAAGAAAAAGAAATAAAAGGAATCCAAATCAGAAAGGAGGAAGTAAAACTGTCACTGTTTCCAGATGACAGCATAGTATACATAGAGAATCCTAAAGATGCTACCAGAAAACTACTAGAGCTAATCAATGAATTTGGTAAAGTAGCAAGATACAAAATTAATGCACAGAAATCTTTTGCATTCCTACACATTAATGATGAAAAATCTGAAATAGAAATCAAGGAAACACTCCCATTTACCACTGCAACAAAAAGAATAAAATACCAAGGAATAAACCTACCTAAGGAAAAAAGAAACCTGTATTCAGAAAACTATAAGACACTGATGAAAGAAATTAAAGATGATACAAACAGATGGAGAGATATACCATGTTCTTGGACTGGAAGAATCAACACTGTGAAAATGACTATATTATCCAAAGCAATCTACAAATTCAATGCAATCCCTATCAAATTACCAATGGCATTTTTCACAGAACTAGAAGGAAAATTTCGCAATTTGTATAGAAACACAAAACACCCCAAATAGCCAAAGCAATCTTGAGAAAGAAAAACGGAGCAGGAGGAATCAGGCTCCCAGACTTCAGACTATACTATAAAGCTACAGTAATCAAGACAGTATGGTAGTGGCAAAAAACAGAAATATAGATCAATGGAACAGGATAGAAAGCCCAGAGATAAACCCATGCACCTATGGTCACCTTATTTTTAATAAACGACTCAAGAATATACAATGGAGAAAAGCCTCTTCAATAAGTGGTGCTGGGAAAACTGGACAGCTACATGTAAAACAATGAAATTAGAACACTCCCTAATACCATATACAAAAATAAACTGAAAATGGATTAAAGACCTAAATGTAAGGCCAGACACTCTCAAACTCTTACAGGGAAACATGGGCAGAACACTCTATGACATAAATCACAGCAAGATCCTTTGAAATGGAAATGGAAATAAAAACAAAAACAAACAAATGAGACCTGATGAAACTGAAAAGCTTTTCACAGCAAAGGGAACCATAAACAAGATGAAAAGACAACCCTCAGAATGGAAGAAAATACTTGCAAGTGAAGCAACTGACAAAGGATTAATCTCCAAAATTTACAAGCAGCTCATGCAGCTCAATATCAAAAAAACAAACAACCCAATCCAAAAATGGGCAGAAGACCTAAACAGATATTTCTCCAAAGATATACTGATTGCTAACAAACACATAAAAGAATGCTCAACGTCACTAATCATTAGAGAAATGCAAACCAAAACTACAATGAAGTATCACCTCACACCAGTTAGAATGGCCATCACCAAAAAAATCTACAAACAATAAATGCTGGAGAGGGAGTGGAGATAAGGGAACCCTCTTGCACTGCTGGTGGAAATGTAAATTGATACAGCCACTATGGAGAACAGTATGGACGTTCCTTACAAAACTAAAAATAGAACTGCCATATGACCCAGCAATCCCAATACTGGGCATACACCCTGAGAAAACCATAATTCAAAAATAGTCATGTAGCACAATGTTCATTGCAGCTCTATTTACAATAGCCAGGACATGGAGTCAACCTAACTGTCCATCAACAAATGAATGGATAAAGAAGATGTGGCACATATATACAATGGAATATTACTCAGCCATTAAAAGAAATGAAATTGAGTTATTTGTAGTGAGGTGGATGGACCTAGAGTCTGTCATACAGAGTGAAGTAAGTCAGAAAGAGAAAAACAAATACCGTATGCTAACACATATATATGGAATCTAAAAAAGAAAAAAAGAAAAAAGAAAATGGTTCTGAACAACCTAGGGGCAGGACAAGAATAAAGACACAGACATAGAGAATGGACTTCAGGACACGGGGAGGGGGAAAGGTAAGCTGGGACGAAGTGAGAGGCTGGCATGGACTTATATATACTACCAAATGTAAAATAGATAGCTAGTGGGAAGCAGCTGCATAGCATAGGGAGATCAGCTCAGTGCTTTGTCACCACCTAGAGGGGTGGGATAGGGAGGGTGGCAGGGAGAGTCAAGAGGGAGGAGATATGTGGATATATGTATAGCTGATTCACTTTGTTATGAAGCAGAAACTAACACACCATTGTAAAGCAATTATACTTCAATATAGATGTTAAAAAAAAAGATGGTGTGGTATATATACACAATGGAATACTACTCAGCCATAAAAGATAATGAAAAAATGCCATCTGCAGCAACATGTATGAACTTGGAGGGCATTATGCTAAGTGAAACAAATGGCACAGAGAAAGACAAATACTGTATGATAGCACATGTGGAATGTAAAAACTACAACAAACTAGTGAATATAAAACAATAACAAAAAAAAGCAGACTCACAGACATAGAGAGCAATCTAGTGGTTACCAGTGTGGAGAAGGAAGAGGGGAGGAGCCATAACAGGTAGGGGATTAAGAGGTACAAACTATTATGTATGAAATAAGCTACAAGGATACATGGTACAACAGAGAGAATAAGGCCAATATTTTATAATAACTATAAATGGAGTATAACCTTTAAAAATTTTGAATCACTATATTGCACACCTATAAGTTACATAATATTTTACATGATCTATAATTTAGAAAAGTAAATGCATTTATCCAGAATAAATAAAACCTATGTCTTCAGCTACAATATGCTAAGATAATTATCTCATCGAATTGTCTGATGTCCTCAACTAATAAAAGCCATTAATACTCTGCTCTTTATTAAACTGTAAAATCCAAGGCATACTAGTGTTTGCCTTGTCGATGTTAGGTGCTCACACTTTTTCTCCAATACTAGCACTCTGCCTCACATGTAATGTCTTCAGTAAATACTTTTTGAATGAATTACTAAAAGCTTGCTACTCAGATAAATCAGCAATAAGCCCACCCTCAAGGAGCTGAGTCTAAAAGAGAAGATTAAACGCAGACATAAATAATGGCAATATAAGATGAAAAGGGTTATGTGTGACAGGCAGAGAGTCAATAGAACATTCTAGGAATTCAGAGGTGGAGAAATTTCTTACTGCAAGGGAGGTAGTAAACTATTTCACTGAGATGATGATGCTTGCTTTTATCTTCAGTGAATGGATTTTAAACATAAAAAGATTATCAGCATGCATTTCAGCCACAGGGACATCAACAACAACCCATGGTAGTAAGAAACAATAACATGAACACAAGGAAACAGTGGATGGTTTCTACTGGGTGAAAAATAAATTAAGTTTACTTCATGAGTCAAAGACTTCATGCAATGAAATCTCTTCACCCTGACTCAAAGACTGATGACTGGCTGCATCTGGTTCTAACTCCTATCACTTAATTCACCTCTTTTCATTCATTCAGTGATTTTTACTTTTATCCATTTATTCATTCTTTTTTTTTTTTTAAAAAAAGGCATTGTTTATCTAAGAACACAGCTAGGCACCATTTCCAAAGATTAGAAAGGAAAATGAACTTCACCCACGTCTTTCAGAACAGAATAGAAGACTTTGAAAGGCAACGACCACTTGTACTCTTCTCTTCCACTTCTCAAAGCACCTGTCACAAAATGATGCTCAAATGCAAGCTGAACACATAAATACACAAAAATAATATCTGGTTTTAAATTAATTTAAAAGTTGATTAAGAGAAAAATGGCCCTTTTTTCCAACAAGGTGCTCACTTAACGTTCGCTACTGGTTACATCTACAAAGCTCAATTGTATTTACTAAATACGTCTACGTATTAATGGGAATCACTTACTGTCCTGTGGCATCAGACTTGGCAAGTTGTCTAAGATATGATCCTTGCCTTGAAGGTGCAGAGAGACGTAAAAGCCAGGGACTAGTCCAGGCCCTCAGGATCCATTGGTGAATGAGACAGAGAAAGTCCTTATTCTCAGAGAGTTTCCAGACTAGAAAGGCGACACCTACAACAAAGAAAAATACTATTACAAAACTTTAAGATAATTCCAAAAACTGATATATGCTACAAGATGATAAAGCAGTGTAATATAACAGAAATCTATTGCATCTAACTTCTTTAAACAGGGGCTCAGGAAAGACCTTCTGAAGAACTGCCATTTAAGCTGACAATCTGAGGACAGGGTGTTCTAGGCAGTGTGAGTGGCAATTCAAAGGTCTTATGTTTACCTCACACCAGTCAGAATGGCCATCATTAAAAAGTCTGCAAATAACAAATGCTGGAGAGGGTATGAAGAAAAGGGAACCCTCCTACACTGTTGGAGGAAATGTAAATTGGTACAACCATTACAGACAACAGTATGGAGGTTTCTTCAAAAATTAATAATAGAGTTATCACATGATTCAGTAATCCTACTCCTGGGCATATATCTGGAGAAAACTCTAATTCAAAAAGATACATGTAACCCAATATTCATAGCAGCACTTTTCACAATAGCCAAGACATGGAAGCAACCCAAGTGTTCATTGACAGATCAATGGATAAATAAGATGTGGTATATGTATGCAATGAAATACTACTAAGCCATAAAAAATAATGAAATAATGTCATCTGCAGCAACATGGATGGATCTAGAGATTATCACACTAAGTGAAGTAAGTCAGGAGGAGAAAGACAAATATCATATGATATCACTTATATGTGGAATCTAAAATATGACACAAATGAACATATCTATGTTCATATCTAAACAGAAACAGACTCAAAGACTTAGAAAATAAACTTATGGTTACCAAAGGGTGGGGAGAGTGGAGGGATAAATTAGGAGTTGGGATTAAGAGATACAAAAACAACTGTATAACACAAGGAATTATATTCAATATCTTATAATAAACTATAATGGAAAAGAATCTGAAAAACAATAGATATATATAAATCAATTTGCTGTACACCAGAAACTGACAGAACATTGTAAATCAAGTAAAATTCAATAAAAACAAAACAAAACATAGGCTTAAAGTCTAGAATAAACTAGCTTATACATCACATATATCACTATTTAAAGTGAGGTAAGTAACTTAGGACGACTTAGAGATACTGCCACACTAAACAGTCAGTGTTAAAAGTTCAAAGCTAGGCAAAAAAAAAAAAAAAAAAAAAAAAAAGCTAGGCACAGACTCCACTGAGACAACCTCACTCACAGCACTTTCAGAGTGAGGACGCATGTATATGCTGTGAGTTTTCCTGATCTGTTAACCACAAATTATCCCTGGCTGTCAACCATGAATTGGAGGCCACCCCTAACTGCCTTGGCTTCCTCTCTCGCTAGCTGTCATGCTGTCAAGTTCTTGGCACCCTTGGATGCCTGTGCTAAAATGCAATTTTTGGGTTTTTTGTTTATTTGTTTAAAAATTTTGTTGGAGTATAATTGCTTTAAAATGGTGTGTTAGTTTCTGCTATAACAAAGTGAATCAGCTATACATATATCCCCATATCTCCTCCCTCTTGCATCTCCCTCCCACCCTCCCTATCCCACCCCTCTAGGTGGTCACAAAGCACCGAGCTGATCTCCCTGTGCTATGCAGCTGCTTCCAACTAGCTATCTATTTTACGTTTGGTAGTGTATATATGTCCATGCCACTCTCTCACTTTGTCCCAGCTTACTCTTCCCCCTCCCAATATGCTCAGGTCCATTCTCTAGTAGGTCTGTATCTTTATTCCTGTCTTGCCCCTAGGTTCTTCATGACTTTTTTTTTTTTTAGATTCCATATATATGTGTTAGCATATGGTATTTGTTTGTCTCTTTCTGACTTACTTCACTCTGTATGACAGACTCTAGGTCCATCCACCTCACTATGAATAACTCAATTTCATTTCTTTTAATGGCTGAGTAATATTCCATTGTATATATGGGTCACATCATCTTTATCCATTCATCTGTCGATGGACACATACATTGATTCCATGTCCTGGCTATTGTAAATAGAGCTGCAATGAACATTCTGGTAAATGACTCTACTTGAATTATGGTTTTCTCAGGGTGTATGCCCAGTAGTGTGACTGCTGTCTCCTATGGTAGTTCTATTTTTAGTTTTGTAAGGAATCTCCATACTGTTCTCCATAGTGGCTGTATCAATTTACATTCCCACCAACAGTGCAAAAGGGTTCCTTTTTCTCCACACCTCTCCAGCATTTATTGTTTATAGATTATTTGACGATGGCCATTCTGACTGGTGTGAGGTCATACCTCATTGCAGTTTTGATTTGCATTTCTCTAATGATTAGTGACGTTGAGCATTCTTTCATGTGTTTGTTGGCAATCTGTATATCTTATTTGGAGAAATGTCTTTGTAGACAAAGACTTCCCCACATTCACTGCACATATAAGGCCTTTCTCTAGTGTGGATTCTCTGACGGACAACAAGACTTGTTTTGTAAGTGAAGGGCTTCCCACATTCACTGCATTTAAAAGGCTTTACTCCAGTGTGGACTTTTTGGTGCTGAACAAGTGTATACTTGCACATGAAGGCTTTCTCACATTCATTACACTTATAGGGTCTTTCTCCAGTATGGATTCTCTGGTGCTCAGCAAGTTTAACTTTGCCATTGAGAGCTTTCCCACATTCGCTGCACACATAACGCCTTCATGCAGTGTGAACATTCTCATGTCTATTGAAGGCAAAACTGCTTGTAAAGAATTTCCCACATTTGTTACAACCATAAGCCTTCTCTAAAGTGTGAATTCTCTTATGCACAATAAGACTTCCTTTGTAGACATAGGCTTTCCCACATTCACTGCACATGTAAGGCCTTTCTCCAGTGTGGATTCGCTGGTGATAAAGAAGCCTTTTTTTGAAGACAAAGGACTTTCCACATTTGCTACACCCATAAGGCCTTTCTCCACTGTGGATCCTCTGGTGCACAAGAAGGTTATTTTTGTACAGGAAGCACTTTCCACATTCACCACATTTATGAGGATTTTCTCCAGTGTGGATTTTTTGGTGCTGAACAAGTGAATCCTTGCAAAGGAAGGCTTTCCCACATTAATTACACTCATATGGTCTTTTTCCAGTGTGGATTCTCTGGTGCTCAAAAAGTTTATATTTGTGGGCAAAGACTTTCTCACAATTACACACTCATAAGGCCTTTCTCCTGTGTGAACTTTCTGATGATGAATAAGACTGGAGCTGTGTCTAAAGAACTTCCCACAGTCACTGCACTCATAAGGTTTTTCTCCAGTGTGAACTCTCAGGTGCTCTGCGAATTTAAACTTTTTACTGAAGGCTTTGCCACATTCACTGCACGTGTGATGCTCTTGCCCAGGGTGAGAGACTTCCCTTCTCTGCCTGCTTCTACGTGGATGCTCTCCATCGTGGGAGGGCTGGTGCTGGGGAAAGCCTAAGCTGCCTAGGAAAGCCTTCTCAACCTCTCTGCACGTGAACATATTGTCAGCCAAGTACAAAACATCTTTCTCCACCAGGACGCTCATATCGGAAGACAGAGGCTTCAGGATAGATGGCTCCAGCTTTGGATTCCTGTCTTCTGTCACTTGTTCTACAGAAACACATTGTTCAGAAACAGCCTCCTCAGCTTCTACTCCATGCTAACAACCCAGGGAGGCTATAAGTGACAGGTTCTCCAGCGTCATGTCACCGTACAGGAGTCTCTGAGCATCATTAAGGAGACACCACTCCTCCTGGGAGAAGGACACAGCCACATCCTCAAAGATCACATGGCCCTGTCCAGGGACCATAAATGCTGCTGCTACCATGGGAACCTGAAACAATAACGAAATCCAAATGGATGAAGACTCCTTCTTTCCTGGAAAGGAGTCAGCCAATGAAAAGCCATGGACTCTGGGCTGGGTCCTGCACCACGTTGGTTGACATAGGACCCTGTGGTCGCGGTGGTGCCAGGAGATGTGCAGGATAATGGCGGAGACCTAGGCCAAAAATTCTGGAAGCCGGTTCCACAACCCACTCACTCCTGGGCAGTGTGGACGGCGCCCCTCGGGCTCTTTCCAGTTTCTCTAAGCTCGGCTCCACTGAGTGATCCTGAGCCTCGGGTCCTGCAGATGGCAGCAAAAGCAGCCAAATGACCTCCTTCAGGTAGGAGCCGGAAGTCCCGCCCACTCCTAATTCTTCTGCCCCTTTTTGGATTGGGTTGTGTGTTTTTTTGATATTGAGCTGCATGAGCTGCTTGTAAATTTTGGAGATTAATCCTTTGCCTGTTGCTTCAATTCCAAATATCTTCTCCCATTCTTTTTGTCTTTTTTATGGTTTCCTTTGCTGTGCAAAAGCTTTTAAGTTATATTAGGTCCCATTTGTTTATTTTTGTTTTTATTTCCATTTCTCTAGGAGGTGGGTCAAATAGGATCCTGCTGTGATCTATGTCCTAGAGTGTTCTGCCTATGTTTTTCTCTAAGAGTTTGATAGTGTCTGGCCTTGAATTTAGTACTTTAATACATTTTGAGTTTATTTTTGTGTATGGTGTTAGGAAGTCTTCTAATTTCATTCTTTTACATGTAGCTGTCCAATTTTCCCAGCACCACTTATTGAAGAGGCTGTCTTTTCGCCATTGTATATTCTTGTCTCCTTTATCAAAAATAAGGTGACCATAGGTGCATGGGTTTATCTCTGGGCTTTCTATCCTCTTCCATTGGTCTATATTTCCGTTTTTGTGCCAGTACCATACTGTCTTGATTACTGCAGCTTTGTAGCATAGTCTGAAATCCAGGAGCCTGATTCCCTGAGCTCCGTTTTTCTTCCTTAAGATTGCTTTCTCTATTCGGGGTCTTTTGTGTTTGTATACAAATTGTGAAATATTTTGTTCTAGTTCTGTGAAAAATGCCATTGGTAGTTTGATAGGGATTGCATTGAATCTGTAGATTGTGTTGGGTAGTATAGTCATTTCACTATATTGATTCTTCCAATCCAAGAACATGGTATATCTCTCCATCTATTTGTATAATCTTTCATTTCTTTCATCACTGTCTTATACTTTTCTGCATCCAGGACTCTTGTTTCCTTAGGTGGGTTTATTCCTAGGTATTTTATTCTTTTTGTTGCAGGGGTAAATGGGAGTGTTTCCTTGATTTCTCTTTCAGATTTTTCATCATTAGTGTATAGGAATGCAAGACATTTCTGTGCATTAATTTTGTATCTTGCTACTTTACCAAATTCATTGATTAGCTCTAGTAGTTTTCTGGTAGCATCTTTAGGATTCTCTATGTATAGTATCACATCATCTGCAAACAGTGACAGATTTACTTTTGTTTTCCAATTTGGATTTCTTTTATTTCTTTTTCTTCTCTGATTTCTGTGTCTAAAACTTCCGAAGCTATGTTGAATAATAGTGGTGAGAATGGAAAACCTTGTCTTGTTCCTGATCGTAGAGGAAACGGTTTCAGATTTTCACCATTGAGGATGATGCTAACAGTGGGTTTGTCATATACACCCTTTATTATGTTGAGGTAAGTTCCCTCTATGCCTACTTTCTGGAGGTTATTTTATCATAAATTGGTGTTGAATTTTGTCAAAAGCTTTTTCTGCATCTGTTCAGATGATCACATGGTTTTTCTCCTTCAATTTGTTAATATGGTTAATCACATTGATTGATTTGCATATATTGAAGAATCCTTGCATTCCTGGGATAAACCCCACTTGATTATGGTGTATGATCCTTTTAATGTGCTGTTGGATTCTGTTGGTGAGTATTTTGTTGACGATTTTTGCATCTATGTTCATCAGTGATATTGGCCTGTAGTTTTCTTTCTTTGTGACATCTTCTTTGGTTTTCATATGAGGGTGGGTGGCCTGTTAGAATGAGTTTGGAAGTGTTCCTCCCTCTGCTATATTTTGGAAGAGTTTGAGAAGGATAGCTGTTAGCTCTTCTCTAAATGTTGATAGAATCTGCCTCTGAAGGCATCTGGTCCTGAGCTTTTGTTTGTTGGAAAATTTTTAATCACAGTCTCAATTTCAGTGCTTGTGATTGGTCAGTTTATATTTTCTACTTCTTCCTGGTTCAGTCTCGGAAGGTTGTACTTTTCGAAGAATGTCCATTTCTTCCAGGTTGTCCATTTTATTGGCATATAGTTGCTCATAGTAATTGGTGATAGTCCTTTGTATTTCTGAAGTGTGAGTTGTTACTTTTCCTTTTTCATTTCTAATTCAATTGATTTGAGTCTTCTCCCTTTTTTTCTTGATGAGTCTGGCTAATGGTTTATCAATTTTGTTTATCTTCTCAAACAAAAACAGCTTTTAGTTTTATTGATCTTTGCTATTGTTTCCTTCATTTTTTAAAAATTTATTTCTGATCTGATCTTTATGATTTCTTTCCTTCTGCTAACTTTGGGGTTTCTTTGCTCTTCTTTCCCTAATTGCTTTAGGTGTAAGGTTGGCTTGTTTATTTGAGATGTTTCTTGAAGTAGGACTGTATTGCTATAAACTTCCCTCTTAAAACTGCTTTTGCTGCATCCCATAAGTTTTGTGTCATCACGTTCTCGTTTTAATTTGTTTCTAGGTATTTTTTAATTTCTTCTTTGATTTCTTTAGTAATCACTTGGTTATTTAGTAGTGTATTGTTTAGCCTCCATGTGTTTGTATTTTTTACAGAATTTTTTCCTGTAACTGATATGTAGTCTCATAGCATTGTGGTCAGAAAACATACGTGATAGGATTTCAATTTTCTTAAATTTACCAAGGCTTGATTTGTGACCCAAGATATGATCTATCCTGGAGAATGTTCCATAAGCACTTGAGAAGAAAGGGTATTCTGTTGTTTTTGGATGGAATGTCCTAAAAATATCAGTTAAGTCCACCTTTTTTAATATATCATTTAAAGCTTGTGTTTCCTTATTTATTTTCATTTTGGATGATCTGTCCATTGGTGAAAGTATGGCATTAAAGTTCCCAACTATTATTTTTTTTACTGTCAATTTCCGTTTTATGGCTGTTAGCATTTGCCTTATGTATTGAGGTGATCCTATGTTGGGTGCATAAATATTTACCATTGTTATATCTTCTTCTTGGATTGATCCCTTGATCATTATGTAGTGGCTTTTTTTTGTCTCTTGTAATGGTCTTTATTTTAAAATCTATTTTGTCTGTTATAAGAATTGGTAATCCAGCTTTCTTTTGATTTCCATTTGCATGGAATATCTTTTTCCATCTGCTCACTTTCAGTCTGTATGTGTCCCTAGGTCTGAAATGAATCTCTTGTAGACAGCATATGTACAGGTCTCATTTTTGTTTCCATTTAGCCAGTCTAGGAATTTTGGTTGGAGCATTTAATCCATTTACATTTAAGGTAGTTATCAATATGTATGCTCCTATTACCATTTTCTTAACTGTTTTGGGTTTGTTATTGTAGGTCTTTTCCTTCTCTGTGTTTCCTGCCTAGAGAAGTTCCTTTAGCATTTGTTGTAAAGGTAGTTTGGTAGTGCTGAATTCTCTTAGATTTTGCTTGTCTGTAAAGTTTTTAATTTCTCCCTCAAATCTGAATGAGATCCTTGCTGTGTAGAGTAATCTTGGTTGTAGGTTTTTCCCTTTCATCACTTTAAATATGTCCTGCTATTGCCTTCTGGCTTGCAGAGTTTCTCCTGAAAGGTCAGCTGTTAACCTTATGTGGATTCCCTTGTATGTTATATATTGTTTTTCCCTTGCCGTTTTAATACTTTTTCTTTGTGTTTAATTTTTGATAGTTTGATAATATGTGTCTTGGCATGTTTCTCCTTGAATTTATCCTGTATGGGACTCTCTGTGCTTCTTGGACTTGATTGACTATGTCCTTTCCTATATTAGGGAAGTGTTCAACTCTGATCTCTTCAAATATTTTCTCAGTCCCTTTCTTTTTTCTCTTCTTCTTCTGGGACCCCTATAATTAGCATACTGTTGCATTTAATATTGTCCCAGAGATCTCTGAGACTGTCCTCAATTCTTTTCATTCTTTTTTCCTTATTCTGCTCTGTAGTAGTTATTTCTGCTATTTTATCTTCCAGGTCACTTATCCGTTCCTCTTCCTCAGTTATTCTTCTATTCATTCCTTCTAGAGAATTTTTAATTTCATTTACTGTGTGGTTCATCATTGTTTGTGTGCTCTTTAGTTCTTCTAGGTCCTTGTTAAACATTTCTTGTATTTTCTCCATTCTGTTTCCAAGGTTTTGGATCATCTTTACTATCATTACTCTGAATTCCTTTCAGATATACTGCCTATTTCTTTTTCATCTGTTTGGTCTGATGGGTTTTTACCTTGCTCCTTCATCTGTTGTGCGTTTCTCTGTCTTCTGATTTTGCTTAACTTACTGTGTTTGGAGTCTCCTTTTAGCAGGCTGCAGCTTCCCAGTTCCCGTTGTTTTTGGTGTCTGCCTCCAGTGGGTAAGGTTGGTTGACTGGGTTGTGTAAGCTTCCTGGCGGAGGGGACTGTTGCCTGTGTTCTGGTGGATGAGGCTGGATCTTGTCTTTCTGGTGGCCAGAATCTCGGCCAGTGGTGTGTTTTGGGGTGTCTGTGACCTTATTATGATTTAGGCAGCCTCTGTGCTAATGGGTGGGGTTGTGTTCCTGTGTTGGTAGTTGTTTGACATTGGGTGTCCAGCACTGCAGCTTGCTGGTCGTTGAGTGGAGCTGGGTCTTAGCATTGAGATGCAGGTCTTTGGGAGAGCTTTTGCCACTTGTTATTATATGGAGCCAGGAGGTCTCTGGTGGACCAGTGTACTGAACTTGACTCTCCCATCTCAGAGGCATAGGCCTGACACCCAGCTGAAGCACTGAGACCCTGTCAGCCATGTGGCTCAGAAAAAAGGCAGAAAAGAAAGAAAAAAAAGAAAGAAAGAAAGAAAGGAAGGAAGGAAGAAAGAAAGAAGGATAGAAAGAAAATAATAAAATCAAAGAAAATGATTAAAATTAAAAATGTTATTAAAAATAAAAAATAATTAAAAAGTAATAAAGAAAAAAAGGTCAGAGAGAACCCTAGGACAAATGGTAAAAGCAAAGCTATACAGAGAAAGTCACACAAAGAAGCATACACATACACACTCACAAAAAGAGAAAAAGGAAAAAAAATATATATATATATAAAAGGAAGAGAGCAACCAAATCAATAAACCAATCTACCAATTATAATAAACTCTGAACACTAAAATAAGATAAACATAAAACCAGAAACAAATTAGATACAGAAAGCAAACCCCAAGTCTAAAGTTGCTCCCAAAGTCCACTGCCTCAATTTGGGATGATTCGTTGTCTATTCAGATATTCCACAGATGCAGGGTACATCAAGTTGATTGCGGAGATTTAATCTGCTGCTCCCGAGGCTGCTGGGAGAGATTTCCCTTTCTCTTCTTTTTGCACACAGTTCCTGGGTTTCAGCTGTGGATTTAGGCCTGCCTCTGCGTGTAGGTCACCCTCTGGCGTCTGTTCTTCACTCAGACAGTACAGGGTTACAGAAGCAGCTGATTAAGGAGCTCTGGCTCACTCAGGCCAGGGGGAGGGAGGAGTACAGAATGTGCGGCCAGCCTGCAGAGGCAGAGGCTGACATGACGTTGCAACAGCCTGAGGTGCGCCGTGTGTTCTCCTGAGGAAATTGCCTCTGGATGACGGGACCCTGGCAGTGGCGGGCTGCACAGGCTCTCGGGAGGGGAGGTGTGGATAGTGACCTGTGCTTGCACACAGGCTTCATGGTGGCTGCAGCAGCAGCCTTAGTGTCTCATGCCCGTCTCTGGGGTCCACGATGTTAGCCGTGGCTCGCGCCCGTCTCTGGAGGTGTTTTAGGTAGTGCTCTGAATTCCTTCTTGCGCTTCCCGAAACAATAGTTTCTTGCCCCTTAGGCAGTTCCAGACTTTTTCTCAGACTCCCTCCCAGCTAGCTGTGGTGTACTAGCCCCCTGCAGGCTGTGTTCATGCAGGCAACCCCAGTCCTCTCCCTGGGATCTGACCTCTGAAGCCAGAGTCTCAGCTGCCATTCCCCACCTGCCCTGGCGGATGAGCAGACAAACCTCTCTGGCTGGTGAGTGTTGGTCGGCACTGATCCTCTGTGCAGGAATCTCTCCGCTTTGCCCTCCGCACCCCTGTTGCTGAGCTCTCCTCCGTGGCTCCGATGCTTCCCCCACACCACTCCCGTCTCCACCAGTGAAGGGGCTTCCTAGTGTGTGGAAACGTTTCCTCCTTCACAGCTCCCTCCCAGAGATGCAGGTACCATCCTTAATCTTTTGTCTCTGTTTTTTCTTTTTTCTTTTGCCCTACCCACATATGTGGGGAGTTTCTTGCCTTTTGGGAAGTCTGAGGTCTTCTGCCAGTGTTCGGTAGGTGTTCTGTAGGAGTTGTTCCATATTTAGATATATTTCTGATGTATTTGTGTGGAGGAAGGCAATCTCCAAGTCTTACTCCTCCACCATCTTGAAGGTGCAATGTTAACCACAGCAATCCACTCGCCTGTTCCACCCACCAAGCCTGTCTCTGACTAGAGACTTCTCGGTGGCTCAGAGCCATCAGCCAGCATGGTTTTGTCTATGAACGTGAGGTGTGTATGCTCATCCTCCTGCCAAACCATGCCGTCTGTCATTATCACCCCAGGAAACAATTTGCTGATCAAAGCAAATGAAAAACAACAACAACAACAACAACAACTTCATTTAGGAGTTCTGTATTAAATGCCCACTGAGATCTTAATTAAAATTTTTATGTTATCTATGAAATATTATCTGTATAAGTCTATCTCTGCCTGTAACAAGGACACAGGGACATGTGCTTTCCTTGTCATACACATTTCCAAATCTCATCCACCTTCCTTTATCACTGGCCCAAAGTTTAGAGTGGAAATGAAGGCAGCTGTGCTCCTATGTGAGTTCTATATATATTTTTTTACATAGAAATCTGTCTAGGTGCCTGGCACAGAGTAAAAAAGTCAATGATTTCATTAAAGGGGGACAGAGCCAAATCAAAAGCAAAATAATAACATCTTCCCAGAACCCTTCAATTAGGCATTCTTTCTACTCATTTCCATAAGTGGCTATACTTTTTCTATCATAGCGTTGATGACACTTAATTGCTACAGTGTGTTTGCAGTATTACTTTAGTAAGGATAAGAACTGTACTGGTTTTGCTCATCACATCACACTATCCTCAGTTTCTAGCCATTTATAATCATAATTTGTTGAATTAATGAATAAATGAAGCCATTCCTCAGAAGCACTTTCTCAATCTAAAACAAATTCAGGCAATGAGTCTAGTTCTCTGAAATTCTTTCTGTCAATCACAACACTGATCATCACACACCACACCCCAAGCTATATCTTAGTGTATTCTTCTGTAAGTCCACTCTGAGGAAAATTTATTGCAAGTATGGGTACAATGTAAGGTGGTATGTGCTGTCGGTGCATGACCCATAACATTAAGGAAATGCCAAAACAGGAAAAGAAAACTGTATGCATCAGTAGAAATATGTCTTCTGCTCCACTCAGAGTGATATTTCCCAGCAGCTGGGTTCAGGACCAGCTTTTCAGAGGACAAGGATCTTCCTTTGTGCTATGGTCCCCACACAGAGTGTACAAGATCTCCACCGTATTTAGTGGACTTATGAAGTGTCTAGGAATCTATACAGCTGTGCAGGCAGGGAATTACCTAATCCTAGGGGCACAGCTCACTTTGTAGATTTCATAGATTTTTGTATCTACTAGGACAGTTTGAAGACAGTTGTGAATGGTGTCTATTCAAACCAAAATATTTTGTCAGTTTTTTTTTTTTTTTTTTTTTTTTTTTTTTTTTTTTTTAAACATCTTTATTGGGGTATAATTGCTTTACAATGGTGTGTTAGTTTCTGATTTACAACAAAGTGAATCAGCTATACATATACATATGTTCCCATATGTCTTCCCTCTTGCGTCTCCCTCCCTCCCACTCTCCCCATCCCACCCTTCCAGGCTGTCACAAAGCACCGAGCTAATATCCCTGTGCCTTGCGGCTGCTTCCCCCCAGCTATCTACCTTACTACGTTTGTTAGTGTGTATATGTCCATGACTCTCTCTCGCCCTGTCAAAACTCACCCTTCCCCCTCCCCATATCCTTAAGTCCGTTCTCCAGTAGGTCTGCGTCTTTATTCCTATCTTACCCCTAGGTTCTTCATGACATTTTTTTCCCTTAAATTCCATATATTTGTCAGTTTTTAAGAGCTAGTAATAAAGGACCTGAGCCACTCATTGAATATACGCACTATGAATATCCTTCGGTAAATTCCTCTTGGCTTTAACTGGCCAAAGTCAGGTTTTCTTTCAACTGAAGAATTCCACACGATTCATAAAACATAATCATTAGCTATTTAATTCAGCTTCCAGTAACAAATAACTTCAACGGTCTCCAATAACAGCATGCGTTATCCATTTTAGTAGTAGTGATTGTAGTGCTGGCTGTTAATATTTAAAATAATCGTACCTTCTATTTGCACATTTTAATGCATGATCTCATGTGAGATTCACAACTTTGAGAGGTAGAAACTAAAGTTACCTCCATTGTACAGATGAGGAAACTGAGGCTGTCTGAGGTCAAATAACTTTCCCAAGAGTCACAGCCAGAATGTGGTAGAGGTTGGATTATCATCTGATATCCAGCATTCTTTCCCTGCACCAACAAAGCCCTTCCTCTTAGACCGGAGACTCACCCATCACTACCTACTCAGATTGAAAGAGAGCAGGAATCACATGCACAGTCAGCTGTACCCTCAATGTTGATATGCCATGACTGCCCCTGATAATCACCAGGTTACCAGGCAACCAGCTGTAAGATGAATAGCACATTGGGAAGATGAAATGATTGGGAGCAAAATTCATTGATCCATTTTACTTTCAGAATTATGCCTGACACCCTACTCTCTTCTATTAGCTTTTTCTCAGTAATGAAATACACACTCTTATTTTTTCAAAACCTTAACAAGTAATATTTCCGTCAAAAAATTCTTCCATTATTTCAATGACATCAAAGCTTGCTACATAAAAACAAATTATGCATAGATTTGATGTGGATGCTTATATTGAAAGATCTGAATTTTTGTAAATCACACCTCCATTCTACCTCATACCAATGCTTTTTTTTCTTTCAGTATTTCTTGAAAGATGCCAGTTAAAATAAAGTCTGTTGAGCTATCATCCTACCCCATTCAGAAGATAAGGGACTTTTATGGTTGGGTTGAATAAAGCTCTTTTACCCAGATCTCATTCCTTTCTTTGTGCTCTCATTTAGACTTCTAAAATTTCCTTCTTTGTGCTCTTGCATTTCAAGTCCCAGAAGTTATCTATTCAAAAATACAATTGTCTACATTTTCCCTTGAAACTGCATAAACAACAGCAACATGCATGCACATATATCCCCCAGTCTGAAAAACCATCCATTTATTTCAGAGTACATATTTTGGATGTATTGATCACATCTTAAGATCTCTTGAATCGCATGTGTTGCAAAAGAAACCACTGTGGAATCAGACACAAATGGACTATTTGCTTGAGATACGTACTAACAGTAATCAGTAAGTATTCATACTATTCATCCTAGAACAATTGGAAAAGTGCATGTAAATGTTTTAAATGGAAATATAAGCAGTAATTTTAGAAGATATATGGATGACAATATCAGGCAATCAGGAAAATTAGCAATGCATCCTAGGTTTTCAACTCTCACCCTCTGTTTTGTTTGACCCACACAGTGTTTTTTTAAAAAATGAAATCTAAAGAAATAAATCAGGAGAAATTACTTTCAACTTTGAAATTTTAGTTTCTCTTGAAAACTGAAAGATCTGATACCACTACACATAAATTTCTCTACGGTAATGACTAGTCGAGGCTGAGTAGAGGCTGTTCCCTTTAGCAGACAGGGCAGTTTCCACAGACCAACCCTTCCCTGTCATATTCCCAATCTAGCTTCTTTCATTCATTTCCCTTACCTGTCTGCTCCTTATAGGCATGAGATTTTTCAGCCCCTAGTCTATCCCCTCCTACCAACATCTGTCTTCAAAATTTCTCTACTTTAATACTTCCCTCTCCCTCACTACCCATGTCCAGATGGTCACCAGATCCTTTTAGGTTCACCTCTAAAATATATCTCTCTATTTCTGTCTTTCCTTTAACTTGAAATGTCCCCACCCAGTTTTTTCACTATGGCTCATCTGAACTGCTCTCACAGACTACCAACATAACATGGGATTTCCAAGTTCCCCTGCATCCTCCAACCTATTGCTTCAGAGTTGATTATGTGATTCTGTTTCCTAAAATGTTGTTTCTACCATGGCTTATAAAAAGTTCAGACACTATAACATGGCTTCATAAATCCATCATGATTTCTATATCTCTATCCTCACCACACCTGCCACTCTCACCTCCCAATTCACCACACACCTCACTCTCAGCTCCAGCCACGCAGAACTATTTACCTTTCCGAGCTCCAGCTGCTCCAGCTGCTCTCTCGGCCTGGAAAGCCTTTCCTTCCTTTTCCTTCTCCTCCTCCTCCACTCCTCCTTCCTCGCCTTCCTTCCCCACCAGACAAAATACTCTCTCAAGAACATCCTATTTACCATGAACCCTTTCCTAATATCCCACACGTAAAGTACCCTTTCCTTCTCTGCATTCCCACAGTGCTTGGCTTTTAAGTGTCAAAAAGCTCTTATAAATTCCCTTGTACTCTAAGTATATGTCAAATGTTTTCATTGGAGCATAAATTCCGTGAGGCTAGGTACCATGTCATAACATTTTTTAAATCCTTTTAAAATTTAGTAACTGGGCTTCCCTGGTGGCTCAGTGGTTGAGAGTCCGCCTGCCGATTCAGGGGAGATGGGTACGTGCCCCGGTCCGGGAGGATCCCACATGCCGCGGAATGGCTGGGCCCGTGAGCCATGGCCACTGGGCCTGCGCATCTGGAGGCTGCGCTCCGCAATGGGAGAGGCCACAACAGTGAGAGACCCGCGTACCGCAAAAAGAAAAAAAAACCAAACAACTTAGTAAGTTGCTTGCTCACAGTAATAACAAATTCCTGAACATTTACTTAGTTTTGCACACTGTGCTTAACAGTTTGCAAGCACGTCTTCTTTATTCCTCACAAGACTCAGAGCCTCTTGTTTCACAGAAAAGGAAAGTGAGGCACAGAAATGCCTAGTAACTAGCAGAAGGGCCAAACACAAGCAGGTGGCAGAACAAAAATTGAAAATTAGGTCAATTACATGGTCCTAGTCCAAAGACCATGACCCTACTAAACTTTACTTCATGTTACGATTGAAAAATAAAAGTTTATTTAAAAATAAACATGGAGAGTCATCCACAGCATCTAAGCTGAGGTGCTGGTGCAGTCGTTTCACATTAGGAACTCTCTTCTGAAGTGCCCGCTGCAGTACCTCCACAGGATGGAGACCCACAGAAGTGGGTAATGGTACCCAATGAGCAAGTGAAACTAGACTAAGCACAAAGGACAAAAAAAGTCTGGTTTCTGGTTTGGATACATTCAGATGACCAGTGTCTCCCAGCTTGCTGACAACCCACAGGAGACTTGCTGTTAAAGTCAAAGACCTTAAACAAAACAAATCCACTGTGCTGCAGAAGCCCGTGAAGGCACACATTGCAAGTAAGAAAGATGACCTGGATTTGGCTTAAGAAGAGAATCTTAAGTTAAATCTCATTAGACAAAATAAAGCTAAGCAGCAGACCTTCAAGATGGCAGAGGAGAAAGACATGGAGATCACCTTTCTCTCCACAAATACATGAAAAATACATCTACATGTGGAACAACTCCTACAGAACACCTACTGAACTGAACGCTGGCAGAAGACCTCACCCTTCCCAAAAGGCAAGAAACTCCCCACATACCTGGGTAGGGCAAAAGAAAAAAGGAAAAACAGAGACAAAAGAATAGGGACAGGACCTGCACCTCTGGGGGGGAGCTGTGAAGGAGAAAAAGTTTCCGCACACCAGGAAGCCCCTTCACTGGTGGGGATGGGGGGTGGGTGGGGAGGAAGCTTTGGAGCCATGAAGGAGATCACAGAACAGGGGTGCAGAGGGCGAAGTGGAGAGATTCCCATACAGAGGATCAGTGCCAACTGGCACTCACCAGCCCGAGAGGCTTCTCTGCTCACCCACCAGGGCAGGTGGGGGCTGGGAGCTGAGGCTCAGGCTTCAGAGGTCAGATCCCAGGGAGAGGACTGGGGTTGGCTGTGTGAAGACAGCCTGAAAGGGGCTAGTGCGCCACAGCTAGCCAGGAGGGAGTCCAGGAAATGTCTGGACCTGCCTAAGAGGCAAGAGACCATTGTTTCAGGGTGTGTAAGGAGAGTGGATTCCTTCCCTGTGTGCCCACAGAAGGTAGAGTACCACCTAAACAGACTCCAGAGACAGGCGCAAGCTGCGGCTATCAGCTCAGACCCCAGAAACAGGCATGAAACGCTAAGGCTGAATAGCCTTACGCATTGTACAAGGCCACCAACACCCTGATACCAAACCCAGAACAACGTGTCACAAAAAAAGAAAACCACAGACCAATATCACTGATGAACATAGATGCAAAACTCCTCAACAAAATACTAGCAAACAGAACAGAACAGCATATTAAAAGATCATACACCATGATCAAGAGGGGTTTATGCAGGAATGCAAGGATCCTTCAAAATATGCAAATCAATCAATGTGATATACCAATTAACAAACTGAAGGAGAAAAACCATATGATAATCTCAATAGATGCAAAGAAAGCTTTCAATAAAATTCAACACCCAGTTACGATAAAAATTTTCTAGAAAATGGGCATAGAGGAAACCTACCACAACATAATACAGGACATATATGACAAACCCAGAGCCAACATCATTCTCAATGGTGAGAAACTGAAAGCACTTCCACTAAGATCAGGAACAAGACAAGGCTGTCCACTCTCACCACTACTATTCAACACAGTTTTGGAAGTTTTAGCCACAGCAATCAGAGAAGAAAAAGAAATAAAAGGAATCCAAATAGGAAAAGAAGAAGTAAAGCTGTCACTGTTTGCAGATGACATGATACTATACATAGGGAATCCTAAAGATGCTACCAGAAAACTACTAGAGCTAATCAATGAATTTGGTAAAGTAGCAGGATACAAAATTGATGCACAGAAATGTCTTGCGTTCCTATACACTAATGATCAAAAATCTGAAAGAGAAATTAAGGAAACACTCCCATTTACCATTGTAACAAAAAGAATAATATACCAAGAATAAACCTTCCTATGGAGACAGACGACCTATATGCAGAAAACTATAAGACACTGATGAAAGAAATTAAAGATGATACAAACAGATGGAGAGATATACCATGCTCTTGGATTAGAAGAATCAACATGGTGTGAAAAGGATTATTCTACCCAAAGCAATCTACAGATTCAATGCAATCCTTATCAAACTATTAATGGCATTTTTCACAGAACTAGAAGAAAAAATTTCACAATTTGTATGGCAACACAAAAGGCCCTGAATAGCCAAAGCAATCTTGTGAAAGAAAAATGGAGCTGGAGGAATCAGGCTCCCGGACTTCAGACTATACTACAAAGCTACAGTAATCAAGACAGTATGGGGGACCTTGAAGATGGCGGAAGAGTAAGACGCGGAGATCGCCTTCCTCCCCACGGATGCACCAGAGATACATCCACACGTGGAACAACTCCTACAGAGCTCCTACTGAAGGCTGGCAGAGGACCTCAGACCTCCCAAAAGGCAAGAAACTCCCCACGTAACTGGGTAGGGCAAAAGAAAAAACAGAGACAAAAGAATAAGGACGGCACCTGCACCAGTGGGAGGGAGCTGTGAAGGAGGAAGGGTTTCCACACACTAGGAAGCCCCTCCGCGGGCGGAGACTGCGGGAGGCAGAGGGGGGAGTTTCGGGACCGCGGAGTAGTGTACAGCGACGGGCGCGGAGGGCAAAGCGGGGAGATTCCTGCACAGACGATCGGTGCCGACCAGCACTCACCAACCCGAGAGGCTTGTCTGCTCACCCGCCGGGGCGGGCGGGGCTGCGAGCTGAGGCTCGGGTTTTGGTTTTGGACGGAGCTCAGGGAGAGGACTGGGGTTGGCGGCTTGAACATAGCCTGAAGGGGTTGGTGCACCACGACTAGCCGGGAGGGAGTTCGGGGAAAAGCCTGCACCGGCCGAAGAGGCAAGAGACTTTTTCTTCCCTCTTTGTTTCCTGGTGCGCGAGGAGAGGGGTTTAAGAGCGCTGCTTAAAGGAACTCCAGAGACGGGCGCAAGCCGCGGCTAAAAGCGCGAACCCCAGAGACGGGCGCGAGCCGCGGCTGAGGGCGCGAGCCCCCGAGACGGGCGCGAGCCGCGGCTGAAAGCGCAAACCCGAGACGGGCGCGAGCCGCGGCTGAAACCGCGGAGCCCAGAGATGGGCGGGAGACGCTAGGGCTGCTGCTGCCGCCACCAAGGGGCCTGTGTGCGAGCACAGGTCACTCTCCACACCCCTCTTCCGCGGAGCCTGTGCAGCCCGCCACTGCCAGGTTCCCGGGATCCAGGGACAACTTCCCCGGGACAACGCACGGCGGGCCTCAGGCTGGTGCAACATCAGGCCGGCCTCTGCCGCAACGTCACGCTGCCTCTGCCGCCGCAGGCCCGCCCCGCACGCAGTGCCCCTCCTACCCCCATCCCCCAACCCCCGGCCTGAGTGAGCCGGAGGCCCCGAATCAGCGGCTCCTTTAACCCCGTCCTGTCTGAGCGAAAAAACAGACGCCCTCCAGCGACCTACACGCAGAGGCAGGGCCAAATCCAAAGCTGAGCTCCTGTGAGCTGTGAGAACAAAGAAGAGAAAGGGAAATCTCTCCCAGCAGCCACAGAAGCAGCGGATTAAAGCTCCACAATCAACTTGATATACCCTGCATCTGTGGAATACCTGAATAGACAAGGAATGATCCCAAATTGAAGAGGTGGAATTTAGGAGCGAGATCTATGATTTTTTTCCCTTTTCCTCTTTTTGTGAATGTGTACGTGTATGCTTCTGTGTGAGATCTTGTCTGTATACTCTTGCTTCCACCATTTGTCCTAGGGCTCTATCCGTCCATGACTTTTTTTTAAAAATTCTTTTTCTTAATAATTAAGTTTAATTGTAATAACTTTATTATACTTTACCTTCGTTCTTTCTTTCTTTCCTTCCTTCCTTCCCCCCTTTAGACAACGAATCACCCCAAATTGAGGAGGTGGTCTCAGGGAGCAGGATTTATGATTTTTCCCCCTTTACCTCTTTTTGTGAAGGTGTATGTGTATGCTTCTGTGTAAGATTTTCTCTGTATAGCTTTGCTTCCAACATTTGTCCTAAGGTTCTATCCGTCCCTTTTTTTTTTTTTTCTAAATATTTTTTAATTCAATAACTATATTATACTTTATTTTATTTTTACTGTATCATCTTTCTTTCTGTCTTTTTTCCTTCTTTCCCTCCTTCCTTCCTTCCTCCCTCCCTCCCTCCCTCCCTCCTTTCTTTCCTTCTTTGCCTCTTTCTTCCTTCCTTCCTTTCCTCCTTTCCTTCTTTCTTTACTCATACTTCTACTAATTCTCCCTACTTTTTCTCCCTTTTATTCTGAGCTGTGTGGATGAAAGGCTCTTGGCGCTCCAGCCAGGAGTCAGGGCTCTGCCTCTGAGGTAGGAGAGCCAACTTCAGGACACTGGTCAACAAGAGACCTCCCAGCTCCACATAATATTAAACGGTGGAAATAACCCAGAGACCTCCATCTTAACACCAGCACCCAGCTTCACTCAACGACCAGCAAGCCACAGTGCTGGACAACCTATGCCAAACAACTAGCAAAACAGGAACACAACCCCACCCATTAGCAGAGAGGCTGCCTAAAATCATAATAAGGCCACAGACACCACAAAACACACCACCAGACGTGAACCTGCCCACTAGAGAGACAAGATCCAGCCTCATCCAGCACAACACAGGCACTAGTCCCCTCCACCAGGAAGCCTACACAACCCACGGAAACAACCTTAGCCACTGGAGACAGACATCAAAAACAACGGGAACTACGAAAGTGCAGCCTGCAAAAAGGAGACCCCAAACACAGTAAGATAAGCAAAATGAGAAGACAGAAAAACACACAGCAGATGAAGGAGCAAGATAAAAACCCACCAGACCAAACAAATGAAGAGGAAATAGGCAATCTACCTGAAAAAGAATTCAGAATAATGATAGTAAGGATGATCCGAAATCTTGGAAGTAGAATGGACAAAATGCAAGAAACAGTTAACAAGGACCTACAAGAACTAAAGATGAAACAAGCAACGATGAACAATGCAATAAATGAAATTAAAATCACTCTAGATAGGATCAATAGCAGAATAACTGAGGCAGAAGAACGGATAAGTGACCTGGAAGATAAAGTAGTGGAAATAACTACTGCAGAGCAGAATAAAGAAAAAAGAATGAAAAGAACTGAGGACAGCCTCAGAGACCTCTGGGACAACATGAAACGCACCAACATTCGAATTATAGGGGTTCCAGAAGAAGAAGAAAGAAAGAAAGGGACTGAGAAAATATTTGAAGAGATTATAGTTGAAAACTTCCCTAATATGGGAAAGGAAATAGTTAATCAAGTCCAGGAAGCACAGAGGGTCCCATACAGGATAAATACAAGGAGAAACACGCCAAGACACATATTAATCAAACTGTCAAAAATTAAATACAAAGAAAGCATATTAAAAGCAGCAAGGGAAAAACAACAAATAACACACAAGGGAATCCCCATAAGGTTAACAGCTGATCTCTCAGCAGAAACCCTACAAGCCAGAAGGGAGTGGCAGGACATACTGAAAGTGATGAAGGAGAAAAACCAGCAACCAAGACTACCCTACCCAGCAAGGATCTCATTCAGATTTGATGGAGAAATTAAAACCTTTACAGACAAGCAAAAGCTGAGAGAGTTCAGCACCACCAAACCAGCTTTAAAACAAATGCTAAAGGAACTTCTCTAGACACGAAACACAAGAGAAGGAAGTGACCTATAGTAGCGAACCCAAAACAATATATAAAATGGAAATAGGAACATACATATCGATAATTACCTTAAATGTAAATGGACTAAATGCTCCCACCAAAAGACACAGATTGGCTGAATGGATACAAAAACAAGACCCTTATATATGCTGTCTACAAGAGACCCACTTCAGAACTAGAGACACATACAGACTGAAAGTAAGGGGATGGGAAAAGATATTCCATGCAAATGGAAACCAAAAGAAAGCTGGAGTAGCAATTCTCATATCAGACAAAATAGACTTTAAAATAAGGACTATTAAAAGGGACAAAGAAGGACACTACATAATGATCAAGGGATCGATCCAAGAAGAAGATATAACAATTGTAAATATTTATGCACCCAACATAGGAGCACCTCAATACATAAGGCAAATACTAACAACCATAAAAGGGGAGATCGACAGTAACACATTCATAGTAGGGGACTTTAACACCCCACTTTCACCCATGGGCAGATCATCCAAAATGAAAATAAATAAGGAAACACAAGCTTTAAATGATACATTAAACAAGATGGACTTAATTGATATTTATAGGACACTCCATCTAAAAACAACAGAATACACATTTTTCTCAAGTGCTCATGGAACATTCTCCAGGATAGATCATATCTTGGGTCACAA
Source organism: Phocoena sinus (assembly GCF_008692025.1). Lineage (NCBI taxonomy): Eukaryota > Metazoa > Chordata > Mammalia > Artiodactyla > Phocoenidae > Phocoena > Phocoena sinus. The sequence continues at coordinate 50,012,615 of NC_045765.1, read as the reverse complement.
ATCAAGCCTTGGTAAATTTAAGAAAACTGAAATTGTATCAAGTATCTTTTCCGACCACAACGCCATGAGACTAGATATCAATTACAGGAAAAGATCTGTAAAAAATACAAACACATGGAGGCTAAACAATACACTACTTAATAATGAAGTGATCACTGAAGAAATCAAAGAGGAAATAAAAAAATACCTAGAAACAAATGACAATGGAGACACAACGACCCAAAACCTATGGGATGCAGCAAAAGCAGTTCTAAGGGGGAAGTTTATAGCACTACAAGCCCACCTTAAGAAGCAGGAAACATCTCGAATAAACAACCTAACCTTGCACCTCAAGCAATTAGAGAAAGAAGAACAAAAAAACCCCAAAGCTAGCAGAAGGAAAGAAATCATAAAAATCAGATCAGAAATAAATGAAAAAGAAATGAAGGAAACAATAGCAAAGATCAATAAAACTAAAAGCTGGTTCTTTGAGAAGATAAACAAAATAGATAAACCACTAGCCAGACTCATCAAGAAAAAAAGGGAGAAGACTCAAATCAATAGAATTAGAAATGAAAAAGGAGAAGTAACAACTGACACTGCAGAAATAAAAAAAATCATGAGAGATTACTACAAGCAACTCTATGCCAATAAAATGGACAATCTAGAAGAAATGGACAAATTCTTAGAAATGCACAACCTGCCAAGACTGAATCAGGAAGAAATAGAAAATATGAACAGACCAATCACAAGCACTGAAATTGAAACTGTGATTAAAAACCTTCCAACAAACAAAAGCCCAGGACCAGATGGCTTCACAGGTGAATTCTATCAAACGTTTAGAGAAGAGCTAACACCTATCCTTCTCAAACTCTTCCAAAATATAGCAGAGGGAGGAACACTCCCAAATTCCTTCCACGAAGCCACCATCACCTTGATACCAAAACCAGACAAGGATGTCACAAAGAAAGAAAACTACAGGCCAATATCACTGATGAACATAGATGCAAAAATCCTCAACAAAATACTAGCAAACAGAATCCAACAGCACATTAAAAGGATCATACACCATGATCAAGTGGGGTTTATTCCAGGAATGCAAGGATTCTTCAATATACGCAAATCTATCAATGTGATAAACCATATTAACAAATTGAAGGAGAAAAACCATATGATCATCTCAATAGATGCAGAGAAAGCTTTTGACAAAATTCAACACCCATTTATGATAAAAACCCTCCAGAAAGTAGGCATAGAGGGAACTTTCCTAAACATAATAAAAGCCATATATGACAAGCCCACAGCAAACATCATCCTCAATGGTGAAAAACTGAAAGCATTTCCACTAAGATCAGGAACAAGACAAGGCTGCCCACTCTCACCACTCTTATTCAACATAGTTTTGGAAGTTTTAGCCACAGCAATCAGAGAAGAAAAGGAAATAAAAGGAATCCAAATCGGAAAAGAAGAAGTAAAGCTGTCACTGTTTGCAGATGACATGATACTATACATAGAGAATCCTAAAGATGCTACCAGAAAACTACTAGAGCTAATCAATGAATTTGGTAAAGTAGCAGGATACAAAATTAATGCACAGAAATCTCTGGCATTCCTATATACTAATGATGAAAAATCTGAAAGTGAAATCAAGAAAACACTCCCATTTACCATTGCAACAAAAAGAATAAAATATCTAGGAATAAACCCACCTAAGGATACGAAAGACCTGTATGCAGAAAATTATAAGACACTGATGAAAGAAATTAAAGATGATACAAATAGATGGAGAGATATACCATGTTCTTGGATGGGAAGAATCAACATTGTGAAAATGACTCTACTACCCAAAGCAATCTACAGATTCAATGCAATCCCTATCAAACTACCACTGGCATTTTTCACAGAACTAGAACAAACAATTTCGCAATTTGTATGGAAACACAAAAGACCCCGAATAGCCAAAGCAATCTTGAGAACGAAAAAAGGAGCTGGAGGAATAAGGCTCCCTGACTTCAGACTATATTACAAAGCAACAGTAATCAAGACAGTATGGTACTGGCACAAAAACAGAAAGATAGATCAGTGGAACAGGATAGAAAGCCCAGAGATAAACCCACGCACATATGGACACCTTATCTTTGATAAAGGAGGCAGGAATGTACAGTGGAGAAAGGACAGCCTCTTCAATAAATGGTGCTGGGAAAACTGGACAGGTACATGTAAAAGTATGAGATTAGATCACTCCCTAACACCATACAGAAAAATAAACTCAAAATGGATTAAAGACCTAAATGTAAGGCCAGAAACTATCAAACTCTTAGAAGAAAACATAGGAAGAACACTCTATGACATAAATCACAGCAAGATCCTTTCTGATCCACCTCCTAGAGTAATGGAAATAAAAACAAAAATAAACAAATGGGACCTAATGAAACTTCAAAGCTTTTGCACAGCAAAGGAAACCATAACCAAGACCAAAAGACAACCCTCAGAATGGGAGAAAACATTTGCAAATGAAGCAACTGACAAAGGATTAATCTCCAAAATTTACAAGCAGCTCATGCAGCTCAATAACAAAAAAACAAACAACCCCATCCAAAAATGGGCAGAAGACCTAAATAGACATTTCTCCAAAGAAGATATACAGAATGCCAACAAACACATGAAAGAATGCTCAACATCATTAATCATTAGAGAAATGCAAATCAAAACTACAATGAGATATCATCTCACACCAGTCAGAATGGCCATCATCAAAAAATCTAGAAACAATAAATGCTGGAGAGGGTGTGGAGAAAAGGGGACACTCTTGCACTGCTGGTGGGAATGTGAATTGGTTCAGCCACTGTGGAGAACAGTATGGAGGTTCCTTAAAAAACTACAAATAGAATTACCATATGACCCAGCAATCCCACTACTTGGCATATACCCTGAGAAAACCAAAATTCAAAAAGAGTCATGTACCAAAATGTTCATTGCAGCTCTATTTACAATAGCCAGGACATGGAAACAACCTAAGCGCCCATCATCGGATGAATGGATAAAGAAGATGTGGCACATATACACAATGGAATATTACTCAGCCTTAAAAAGAAATGAAATTGAGCTATTTGTAATGAGATGGATAGACCTAGAGTCTGTCATACAGAGTGAAGTAAGTCAGAAAGAAAAAGACAAATACCGTATGCTAACACATATATATGGAATTTAAGGGAAAAAAATGTCATGAAGAACCTAGGGGTAAGATAGGAATAAAGACGCAGACCTACTGGAGAACGGACTTGAGGGTATGGGGAGGGGGAAGGGTGAGTTTTGACAGGGCGAGAGAGAGTCATGGACATATACACACTAACAAACGTAGTAAGGTAGATAGCTGGGGGGAAGCAGCCGCAAGGCACAGGGATATTAGCTCGGTGCTTTGTGACAGCCTTGAAGGGTGGGATGGGGAGAGTGGGAGGGAGGGAGATGCAAGAGGGAAGACATATGGGAACATATGTATATGTATAGCTGATTCACTTTGTTATAAAGCAGAAACTAACACACCATTGTAAAGCAATTATACCCCAATAAAGATGTTTAAAAAAAAAAAAAAAGACAGTATGGTACTGGCACAAAAACAAAAATATACATCAGTGGAAAAGGATAGAATACCCAGAGATAAACCCATGCACATATGGTCACCTTATCTTTGACAAAGGAGGCAAGAATATACAATGGAAAAAAGAAAGCCTCTTCAATAAGTGGTGATGGGAAAAGTGGACAGCTACATGTAAAAGAATGAAATTAGAACACTCCTTAACACCAGACACACAAAAAAACTCAAAATGGATTCAAGACCTAAATGTAAGGGCAGACACTATAAAACTCTTAGAAGAAACATAGGCAGATCACAGCAAAATCCTTATTGACCCACCTCCTAGCGAAATGAAAATAAAAACAAAAATAAATAAATGGGACCTAATGAAACTTAAAAGCTTTTGCACAGCAAAGGAAACCTTAAGTAAGATCGAAAGACAACCCTCAGAATGAAAGAAAATATTTGCAAATGAAGAAACTGACAAACGATTAATCTCCAAAATATACAAGCAGGTCATGCACCGCAATCCACAAATGGTTGGAAGACCTAAATAGACATTTCTCCCAAGAAGACATACAGATTGCCAACAAACACATGAAAAGATGTTCAACATCACTAATCATTAGAGAAATGCAAATCAAAACTACAGTGAGGTATCACCTCACACCAGTCAGAATGACCATCATCAATAAATCTACAAACAATAAATGCTGGAGAGGGTGTGGAGAAAATGGAACCCTCTTGCACTGTTGGTGGGAATAAATACAACCAATATGGAGAACAGTATGGAGGTCCCTTAAAAAACTATAAATAGAACTATCATATGACCCAGTAATCCCACTACTGGGCATATACCTTGAGAAAACCATAATTCAAAAAGGGTCATGTACCAAAATGTTCATTGCAGCTCTATGTACAATAGCCAGGACATGGAAGCAACCTATGTGTCCATCAACAGAAGAGTGGAAAAAGAAGATGCGGCACATATATACAATGGAATATTACTCAGCCATAAAAAGAAACGCAATTGAGTTATTTATAGTGAGGTGGATGGACCTAGAGTCTGTCATACAGAGTGAAGTAAGTCAGAAAGAGAAAAACAAATACCGTATGCTAACACATATATATGGAATCTAAGACAAAATTTTAAAAGGTCATGAAGAACCTAGGGGCAAGATGGGAATAAAGGCACAGACCTACTAGAGAATGGACTTGAGGATATGGGGAGGGGAGGGTAAGCTGTGACAAAGAAAGAGAGTGGCATGGACATATATACACTACCAAATGTAAAATAGATAGCTAGTGGGAAGCAGCCACATAGCACAGGGAGATCAGCTCGGTGCTTTGTGACCACCTAGAGGGGTGAGATAGGGAGAGTGGGAGGGAGGGAGATGTAAGAGGGAAGAGATATGGGAACATATGTATATGTATAACTGATTCACTTTGTTATAAAGCAGAAACTAACACAACATTCTAAAGCAATTATACTCCAGTAAAGATGTTAAAAATAAAAATAAATAAAGATCACTTAAACAATATTAAAAAAACAAAAAAGGGTCATGTACCACAACATTCATCGCAGCAGTATTTACAATAGCCAGGATGTGGAAGCAACCTAAATGTCCATCATCAGATGAATAAAGAAGACGTGGCGCATATATACAATGGAATATTACTCAGCCATAAAAAGAAATGAAATTGAATTATTTGTAGTGAGGTGCATGAAGCCTAGAATCTGTCATACAGAGTAAAGTATGTCAGAAAGCAAAAAACAAATACCGTATGCTAATGCATATATATGGAATGTAAAAAAAAAAAAAGGTCCTGATGAACCTAGGGGCAGGACAGGAATAAAGGTGCAGAGGTAGAGAATGGACCTGAGGACATGGAGGGTGGAAGGGTAAGCTGGGGCGAAGCGAGAGTAGCATCGACATATATACACTGCCAAATGTATAACAGCTAGTGGGAAGGAGCTGCATAGCACAGGGAGATCAGATTGGTGCTTTGTGACCACCAAGAGGGGTGGGATAGGGAGGGCGGGTGGGAGACGCAAGAGGGAGGGGATATGGGGATATATGTATATGTATAGCTGATTCACTTTGTTATACAGCAGAAAATAACACAACATTGTAAAGCAATTATACTCCAATAAAGATGTTAAAGAAAATAAAGCTAAGTATTGAGGAATGAAAAAAATGAATAAAATAAACATTACACTGATCAAATGGTTCAAATACTTTAGCACATTGAAAGAGTGAGTAAATTGACACAAAACAGTATGCAATCGTTATTTTTTAATTTTTTAAATTACTTTTTATTGGAGTTTAGTTGTTTTACAATGTTATGTGTCATTGGAACATAGTTGTTTTATAATGCTGCACTCTGCTATGCAGGAAAGTGACTCAGGTATACATTTATATATATCCACCCCATTTTACATTTCCTTCCCATTCAGGTCACCACAGAGCATTGAGTAGAATCCCCTGTGCTATACAGTAGGTTCTCATTAGTTATCTATTTTATACATAGCAGTGTATATATGTCAGTCCTAATCTCCCAGTTTATCCTACCTTCCCCCTTCCCCCATTGGTAACCCTACGTTTGTTCTCTACATCTGTGACTCTATTTCTGCTTTGCAAATAAGTTCATCTGTACCATTTTTCTAGATTCCACATATAAGCAATATTATGAAATATTTGTTTTTCTCTTTCTGACTTACTTCACTCTAGGTCCATCCACATCTCTGCAAATTACACTATTTCATTCCTTTTTATGAGTATGTTGTCTTTAAGAAGACTTCCTTCGAATATTTTCCAGATATTGGCAAATTTTCTAACTGAAGAAATATGAGCTATGATAAATTTCAACTTTAGTATCATGTCAACATTTATGTCATAATTATGTAATGGTGGGTTAAATGAAAAGCCATCCTGTAGATACAACATTTTTACATGATCACACACATAAATTAATGATAACTGATAGGTCATATCCAAAGGGAAATAAGGGAGTTAGGTCATTAAGTACTCTAGAGCCATTGTAGAAATGATTTTGTAAGCAGGTACAAAACTAAAAGAGGGAGAATAGAACATTTTTAAAATATTTTCTTATTGAAGATATTATCAATAAATAGATTATGTACCATGGTACATTTATTACGTACCATGAGAACTAAAGAAGAAAATCAGAACTTACTTGAGAAAATTCAAATTAATTTCTTTGGGGAAATAACTGAATCACAGATGGCTATTACTGGAAAGATAATCACTGTATAGCTAAGGGATTAAGAAAATGGGAAATTACTTGTTTGGAGCCATAAACCTAGTCAGATTTTAAAGTAGTCCTAAACACAGTTTTATGATTCCTAGTTCAGCTGTCACCAAACTGTTCCTCTCTGATAGTCTAACACATTAAGTGTGATGATGACAATATTTCTTACCTATTAGAAGAGCATGTGATTTGAGCTATGGTTTTTTGAAATGGTGAAGGTCATTATCAAATCTTTCATAGAAGCTGTCTCTCACTTCTCTTTTCTTTCCTCCCATTCTCTCCCTAATCCACTTCTGTAATTTTTTTGCCTCTACCAAGCAGCCACAACTGTTCTTCTCCAGGCCACCCAAAATCTCCATGTTGCTAAATCCAATGAAAGTTTCTTACTTCTCCACTACCTTAGCATCTCTGCACTAAGGGCACAGTCCATCAGTGTCTCCACCATCAGGCACTCTGCAACGTGCCCCGCCCCCTGCTTTTTCTGGCAATCTGGACACCGGAAATAGGCTGGTCTGTATTACAATGGTGCAGGGATACAGAGGGTAGGAATGGAGCATCTGAAGAAACTTCTATAACATGTATTATTTTTTAACATCTTTATTGGCGCATAATTGCCCCACAATGCTATGCCAGTCTCCGCTGCACAACAAAGTGAATCAGCTATACGTATACATATATCTCCATATCCCCTCCCTCTTGCGTCTCCCTCCCACCCTCCCTATCCCACCCCTCTAGGTGGTCACAAAGCACCGAGCTGATCTCCCTCTGCTATGTAGCTGCTTCCCACTAGCTATTTATTTTACATTTGGTAGTGTATATATGTCAATGCTACTCTCTCACTTTGTCCCAGCCTACCCTTCCCCCTCCCCATGTCCTCAAGTCCATTCTCTCCATCTGTGTCTTTATTCCTGTCCTGCCCCTAGGTTCATCAGAACCTTTTTTTTTTTTTTTAGATTCCATATATATATAACATCTATTTTCAGATGGAAGTGTTGAGGCAGTGGGGCACTGAATTCCATATTTGGTCCATCCAAGCTTTCTCCCAACACAAAATTGCTGCAAGACCCACATTTTTTACTTGGTCTCATCTTGCTTTAAAGAACCTAAATGCTGAACCTTTTTTGACTCCCCTCAGAGAAACTATTTTATCATGAGTGAACTCAGCCTTACTTTCTGAGCTCAAAAATGGTTCATATTAGTCCCCTTAATTTTTCACTTACATCTTAGAAGATAGCATTACAAAGAAGGGGGAGTCTGGGATCAGATAAGCTGGATTTGAATCCCAGATGCTTTTATTTAAAAAATTTTCCTAAGCACTCAGAGTCCTGGTTTCCTCAACTATAAAACAGAGATAATGTTAGTGTCTCTTTCACATGGCTGTCATGACAATGATGTGCAATGATTTATACAAGGCATTTAATGCAATGCATTAACAGTGTTAGGTTTAATTGTGCTCATTGGACTCCCTGCTAGGATCGTAGTTTCATTATCTCTCTTAGGGCAGCATGTGTTCTTTAAAGCACTAAAGTCTTTACTGCCTCTGGGTTTTGCACCAACTCATCACACTTCCTCACTGAATAAAAATTGTCTGGGACCATCACCTCAGCTCATGAGAGTGAGTCAGGTTTTCAACTACTATGTGCCCCTTAAATCATGCTGGGTTGTTTCACAGCTTTAGCCCAGACTGTGATATATATAAAAATATATATATATATATATATATATATATATATGTATATATGGAGAGAGAGAGAGAGAGAGAAAGAGAAACTACTGTGTGCTATTCTTGGGGATACAGCATGATACAGCAGGCAAAATCCCTGTCTTTATTGAATCATACATTCAGATAGAGGAGAAAGAATTAACAGCACAAATAAAAACAATATATAAAGTTGAGCTGCATTTTGGCTCTATTTTGTACTTAATAACTTTGGGATGCCTATTAGACATCCAAATAGGCAGTTGGATGTGTGAGTGCAGAGCTCAGAGGCAAGGTCTGGGCTGGAGATATAAATTTGGAAATCATGAGCATATAAATGATATTTAAAGCCCTGACATTTTCAGGGAACTTAGTAAGTGAGTTTGTACAGAAAAAGGGAGAGATGGTCTGGGAACTCCAACACATAGAGATCTGGATGAGAAAGATAGGCCAGCAAAAGGAACTGAGAGGGAGTGGCCAATGAGTTAGGAGGAAAACTATGTCCCCGGTCAAGACCACTCTTTGCCTGGACTGCGCCCAGCCAATAATGGGCACAGTGGGGATGCCAATGTGAACCCATTCCTGTCTTAGTGGGCTACTCTGCTTGGGGACTCTCTACTGGCCTGGCTGAGATTTTCTCAGGACTGTGCTATGGTCTGAGGCTCTTCCTACCCAGTCCTCCTTCCCTCTCACCTTTCCCAAGTGTCAGATGAGCCATGTGGTCTGAAAGTTCTCCCTTCTAACTCGTGCTAACACTCCCTTGATCCTTTCATAGATGTTTGCCTCAATACATCCCTTGTGTGTCTGTTCTCATCTAGAGTCTGCTTTACAGACCAGGATAATTTAGCATCATATTTCAGTTTCCCCAGGGGATTATTCCCCAGTCATCCTCTGTGCATCTGGCTCTATTGGCTGTCTTCCCTTCCCTGTATCTTACCTACCCATTTCCCTTCCACCTTCCAATAAATTACTTCCATTTGAAACTTTTTCTCTGAGGAAATCCATACTAAGATAGATACTACAGAGAGAACAGTGATCAAAATGCTTTAAGTATTCTCCAGCAGCAACTTAGGGGTGTTAGGTTTCACAGCTTCCATTCAGGCAGACAGAAACACTCATACACCAGCTAATAGACAGGTAAGTGGAAATTTCAAAGGGCCATAGACCCACATGGCCACAAAGCTGCTTGTGCTTACTCAGGCAGTGTCTGGGATTTGCATGTTCCCAAGAGCCACCAGCACAACAGATGGCTGAAATATTCTGGAGTTTATTTATATGCAGAGATTGTACAGTTAATGGGAAGAAGCTTAGTAAGTGAGCCAAATGCTAGAGCACACATCTGGGCGGATGCTTTGGGCAGCTGGGCATAGATCAAGAGGGTTATTACTGTTGTCAAAGAATTGAGGGTTGTCATAACCGTCTCACAGGGCACCTATAGAAGGTCCCTGCATCCAAAAGTGTGGGCCTTGATCAGCACTGGACCTTGTGTTCTGTTTGTCTACACTTGACCTTGACTAACATTCCCCGTTGCCTAAATTAGGACTTGAAAGCCTCCCTCCATTGGACACCACTGCTAACTCCCTAAAGCCCTGAGTTTTAGGTAACTCTTCATAATCCAACTCTGTATTCTCTCTATAGCTAAAAACTTTCTCATGCCACCCCACCCCATCTTGGGGTAACTTGTTGCTATGGTCTGAAAACTTGTGATCCCCCCAAATTCATAATCCCCAAGGTGATGGTATTAGGAGGAGAAACTTTGAACATCAGGACAGAGCCTTCATGAATGGGATTCGTACCCTTATTAAAGAGTCCCCAGAGAGCCGACTTATCCCTTCTCCACGTGAGGAGACAATAATAAATCTGTGACCCAGAATAGAGTCTCCATATGACCATGTTGGCACTCTGATATCAGACTTCCATCCTCCAGAACTGTAAGAAATGAATGTCTGTTATTTACAAGCTACTCAGTCTGTGCTATTTTGTTATGGCAGCCCAAACGGACTAAGACACTTGTCCAACTGCAAAGCAATTTTAAAAGAAGATCAAGGAGCCTAGTTTTAGGAAGCTAAATCTACTCCTTGAGCATCACCTAAAGGACCCAGCAATTCTACAAAAATACAATGAAGGAGGAGCAATATTCTTTACACAGCCAAAAGGGCAACCTAATGCTTGACAATATGGTATATGTTAAACAGAATTACAGTGTGTCAATATGATTAAAATACTACACAGCCTTTAGAAATCATGAAGGAATGTTCCTGGTATGATGAAAAGAAAATTACAACACTATAGATAGAATTCTATGGAGATTATTTTTAAAGTATGTTATATATATATGTATACACATGTATGTACACATGTATGTACATATATGTATGTATGTATCTGTTTGTGTTTATATATCCTTCTGTGTAGGAAGACTAGAAGGATATCTATCACAAATGGTAATTTTTGAATAGCAGAATTAACAGTGATTTTCTTCTGCACGTTTTTCTGAAGTTGACAATTTTTCTGAAAATGAATATGATTTCCTTTGATATTCAGGAAAGAAAATGGATAAATATTAGTTAATAAAGAAGAAGACATTGTCATTGTGCTCCAAAGATAACTGGCATCCCTTTGATCAGGGTGGGGCAGGGCCAGGGGTCAGACACCTACACTGAGTCAGCCAAAGGAAAGTTTTCACTCATTTTTTTCTTCTGTGTCCTGAGCAGTCTGCAGAGCCTGAGGAAAGCTGTGGACACTGCCCAGCAAGAGAAGAATTAACAGATGTAAGGGATCATCAGGCATCTTCTGGGTTAGTGGGAAAACAAACCTGCTAAAGGGAGCTCGTGTGAACTCCTGACCCTGCAACCAGAGGGCATCATGGAAGGATCCCAGGCAACTCCCCTGCCATTTTCTTCAGAATGAAGGAGATTAATTCCTTCAAAGACACAAAACCAAGGGCTTTGTGCTCTCACTCCACAAACAAATGTAACATTCCTGAGGCTGAACTTTCTGCACACATACCTATAAGCCGGACACTTGATTTTTATCTTGGATTAAGAAGCAACTGGCTCTTGTATTTGGTGTTTGTCACTTAACCTCCCAGGACTCCCTATTCTGATATCTGAGAGAGCACGAGAATTATCCTGCCCTTGCTCCCAGGGAGGTTATTCAGCAAGCATCTTCTCAAGGACCCACCAAAAATAGCTGCAAAAGATAGAACTCTCTGAGAGCTTGTCAACATCCTGAGCTCTGTAAGAAAGGACCTGATGTTTGACCAGATGGTGCTCTACTCACAGAATGACGATGGACAGCTTTGGGTCCAAGCATCCTTGAAGTTCTTGGTTGCAAGTAACAGAAATCTGTTTTGAGTAACTTCAGATACATAGAATTTGTTGGAAAGTTATCAGAGTTCAAGAAAAAGGAAAGAGTGGCTGGGGTACTAGGCTTCAAAAGGAGCAGGGACTGTGTTAAGTCTGGATGTCCAAGGAGGATAACAACTGCCCTGTTGCCAGAGCAGCTACAAGGTGAGATGGATTCCACTGCTGCTGCATCTCCAACACTCCCTCTTGTCCTTGGCTCATTCACTCAAGTTACAACAGTCCAGAGGCCAGAGCATAGGTGATGTGTCTGATGTTTTCCCGAAGGCAAGTGGGAGGACCTGCCTCCCTTAAAACTGCAGTGGAAAGTGGTTTCCTGGAATTACCCTGCCAACAGGCCCAGTCACAGTGGGGGAATGATAATCCCCTTTAACCTGAGTGTGTCTCATTCTCACAACCACAAAAAGCCAAACGAAGAGCCCAGGCCACCCCATCATTGGTTCAAATGAAGAAGGACATATTGTGATAAAAATCAGTGTTGTGTTAGAAGTTGGTTTGCTGATTTCTCACCTCAACCAGCTTTTCTGGTTTTATTCTATCACTGCCTATAAAACCTAGACTACTTGCAATAGCATCTCCAAAATACTTTGCTCCACTCTGCTACTTTATTTTAAAAATGCCCCCTGGCCACAACACAGTCTCCCTATAGACTCTTTCACTATATAACAAAATCCATCCATTCTTTTGGGCCCATTTCAAAAGCCATCACCTCCATGATGTTTTCCAGCCATCCCTACCAGAGCGACTCGGTCTCCTGCAAACTCCTCTGAGACTCCATGTCTATAACCCTCTGAAGGCCATGACTCATGTGTGGCTCAGTCTCAGAGTGGTGCTATATGACAAAGGAGAGCCTTTACAGGCCAAAAAATTCTTCTCTCATTCCCTAATTCTATGGAGCTCTCAAACATCAGACACCCTCGCATCATGAAGCACCTAATTCACCCCAGCTCTTTCTTACTTTATTTCCTGCTTTCCTCTTGCTCATCTATATTATGAAAACAAGACAAACTTTTCCAGCAAGTCTTTATTTTGTTCTTCTGTATACATTTTCTGATTCTGCATCTTTCTCTCCTTCCCTCCCTCCCTTCCATGTGTCTGTCTATCTGCCTGTTTGTCTCTCTCTCTCACACACACACCTAGAAACCATCTGGCAGAGGCAGACACTCTCAAGGGGATGGAAGGAGGGAAATAAAGGTAGACATAACAGGAAGCTATATGAAAGGGGAGGTGTTATAACCACCACCTGGTTAATAAACTTTATCCTGCTATGTATCTATTACACATTTGGAAAATTACCTTGAAATAAAGTCATTTGTACACATGAATTTTCTTTCCAACTGAATTTCGAGATTTTCCAGGGCAAAGACCAAGTCTCAGTCATCTCTTTTGCTCTCATACAGAGCACACCTGATACTTAGCAGCCACTTAATATACATATAATGAATTAATCAGCACATGAATTAGTTAATTAACAGTAATCAGCAGGTCACCAGTAGCCATGGTTGTGCTGACAGTTACACAGGAAGCAAATCAATGATTTTCTACCTTTTGATCCCTAGAAGTTTTATTTGTGCCATGTCTGTATGGATATCATTAATGAGGACTTCAAATAAATGAGATCTATCTGAGAGACAGGCTCACTACTACGAGAAGCCCAAAACCCATTTTGATCTTTCACTGAAAGAAGGGCAGATAGGACTCACAGCGCACACTCTCTTTTAAAATGAGCTTTAATTTAATTTCCTTGCCTCTGGCAGTAGCTCTTAGAAGCAGCAGAGTGAATGGCTGGGAGAGGATTCAAAAGAGGGTGGAGGCTGAGGGGTGGTCAAAGCTGGGAGGTCAGCGTCAGCAGGCCCTTCACCAGAATACACATCACAGAACCCAACTCCCCCATCACCGCATGTTTGAAAGGTCTAATAAGACAGATAATAACTATTTCATTGGTGTGGTACTTTCTACTTCCCAAAGTCCATGACCCCATTTAATCTTCCAAGCAATCGTGAGGCCCTCTTTCCTTTTCCTAAGCATCCCTGCCCCATCCACCCAATTCCACAATTTAAAGCCACATTTAGTAAAAAGGTACACATTATAACACCATTGATGAAACAAAGAGAGAAAAAAATATTCAGGCCACATAAAAATATACATAAGATGGTATCAGTGTTCAGACTTTTAAAAGAATAATTGTGGTAAGAATGAACTCAAAACTTATTAAGATCTATTAGATGCCTTTCATTTTCCATGCCTTTCATCCTGGCAGTTAAGGATCCACCTGCCAATGCAGGGACAGGGGTTCGAGCCCTGGTCCAGGAAGATCCCATATGCCACGGAGCAACTAAGCCCATGTGCCATAACTACTGAGCCTGTGCTCTAGAGCCCGTGTGCTACAACTACTGAAGCCCATGTGCCTAGAGACCATGCTCCGCAACAAGAGAAGCCACCGCATCACAACGAAGAGTAGCCACAGCTCTCTGCCCACGCAGCAACGAAGACACAAAGAAAAAGAAGAGAGAGAGAAAGAAAGGAAAGAAAGAAAGGAGAGGAAAGGAAAGGAAAGGAAAGGAAGGAAGGAAGGAAGGAAGGAAAGAAAAGAAAAGAAAAGAAAAGAAAAGAAAAGAAAAGAAAAGAAAAGAAAAGAAAAAAGAAAAGAAAAGAAAAGAAAGAGAATTCAAACCCAGACAGGCTGACCCCAGAAGCAATGCTCTGAACTCCTGGACTCTATATGATGCCACCGCCACTTGGAGCAGTGAGGAACCAAGAAACCCTGAGCAATAGCATGTTACCATGGCAACAACACAGGATAAAGGACAGAGCCTGGCTGTGACCTTGGGCTGGGCCAACTTAACTTTACCAAACCTCACTTTTTCCATCTATAAAATGAGAACGATAAAACCGACATTCCACAGGTTGATGTGAAGATTAAAGACTTAGTAACAGGCCCACAGTAAATGGTTCATAAACATATGCTAATTATCCACTTATTACCAAACAAAGCCCATCACGTTTTCTAGAAGAGTTTTATTTTTCAAGGTAAGGTGATATTGTCTCCCCTAAATATCTTCCGAGGCACAGATGACAATGGGCAGGACAGGGAAGGCAACTCGGAGTCACAAACACTTGGTTCATTTGTCTGGTTGGGACAATTGCTACAGGGAAACATGCAAACACAGGCTCAGTGTATCCTTTTTTGTTGTAACCAACCCTTCCTCCTATGTTCTCCTTTATTGTCCTCTAACCACCCTTTACAGATTCCATTTAGATTCTCCTTCAAAGAGGAACCACCTGTTTTCATATGTGCTTCACTCTACTCTTGTTGACTGTTGCCTTCATTTCCATGTGGCTTATTTAACTATGTCATGACCTAGCAGGATCACTCTAACCTGGGCTACCGGGAGTGGTGTCCACTCGGCTAAGAACCACCAGATCTTCTCCAAACAGTTGAACCTCCAAATGTTCTTGTTCACCTCACATTTGGGACACAGGAACATAAACACTCTGCAGTCTCTTTGGCCCCACCTGGCCTCTGTCTTGTATCTAAGCAAGTACACCATATTCTCCCAAACCCACTAATTTGATATGTTCACGTTCAATAACATAACATACAGAATGTTTCCAACACACATAAAGGCAAAAGGATACCTTTGCAAACACACTAGCTCTATATGTATAGTTCATCTTATATGTCCTCTGATGCAGTAGATTTCTCTTCTGATCAACACTAGTCATCAAATAACCAAAGGAAAAAAGTAATAAACTGAATCTACTATCACCTAGTACAAGCCACCATGAATGCCAATGCCATCACTAGTCCATATGATGCTTTTGTGCAAATTAGCCAAAGGCACTTTCTCTGGACCTCACAACAGAACACACAATAGGGCAAGTTTGGGTTGGACTTCAACTCACTTTCCCACCCTCTGGATACACTCAGCAGTGCCCATCCCAAATAAATGTACTGGCCCTGATCATCTTTTTTCTAGATTACTGTACTAATATCTGGTCTCCCTTCTTTTTTATTCTTGCCAACTTATACCCTATTCTCAACATAGCACTTGAATTGATCTTTTCAAAATATACATCAGATCGTATGCCTCTCCTGCTTGAAATCCTCACCCTTGGAATAAAATTCAAAATTCTTGACATGCCGGACAAGACCCTACCAGATATGGTTGCTTCCTTCCTCATTCTTACTACTACCCACTTGTTCACACTGCTCCAGTCACAATGGTCTTCTTTCTGTTCGCTAAGCACTCTGAGTTTGTTCCCACTTCAGGGTTTTGGTTCCTTCTATTAGTCAACTAAGCTGCATGATAAAACACCCCCCAAGTCAGTGGCTGAACACAATAAACCTTGTATGTGTGGGTGTGCCTTTGTGTCAGTTCTGCAGGTTAGCTGTGGCTTTGCAGGGACCAGCTCTGCTTCAGGCTGCAAGTTGGCTGAGGCTGGCTCTAAGGTATGAGCTGGGTTCAGACCTGCCCCAGGTATATCATATCCTTCTTCAACCACTGCTGTGCAGCCGTGTTCTTTTCATTGCAAGTGGCAGGAATATGAGACCAAGCTGAACTGTGCAAATATGTTTAAAGACTTGAAGACCATTCCATCAGCTAAAATACATTATATGACTATGCCTAGCCTCAGAGGGACAGGAAATCCACTCTACCCACAACGGGAGTGTACCTCAAAGTTACCTGGCAAATAGAATAGATGTATAATCCCATTATAGGGCAGTGAGGCATTTGGACCCATAATCCTATCTATGAGGTTGCTTCCAGCACCTAGAATGCTCTGTCCCTACATTTCCTCATGGCTAGCTCCTTCCACACCAGAGAGGTCCTCTCTGGACACTGTATTCCAAAAGTACATGTAGCACCATATACATGGCCACAGCTCATGTTCTTCCAATGATTCTCTAATCCATTAACCATTTTTGTTTTCTTTATTGTATGTACAGATTTAAATTCATTTATTTATATCTTGGCTTACATATTTATCATATCTCCCTCCACTAAGAATTTAAGCAAGGATTTTCTCTGCCTTATTCACTGCTCTAACCACAACCTGGCATGGGGTAAGAGCTCAATAAATTTTCGTTGAATAAATACAATCTAGAAATCTGTATTCTTATTTCTCAGTTCAGTGTTAGTCCCTCGGCACATTTTCAATTACTTGCTGTCATAAATGAATAAATGTGTGAACGTAGGGGTGGGAGATTTGGGGAGAATGATTACATACACAATGTAATATAGTTGAAAACAGGATTTCAAATCAAGCTCCAGTATCTTAAGACCAAAGACTCAGTGTTATTAGCTATGAAATGGGAATAAAAATTGTAGATTTTCTGCAAGGATTAAATTAGATGACGCATGTACAACACTTACTCTAAGGATGGGAGAGTGGCATGCCGTGATTTGAAAAGTGTAAGACATGGCACAGACAGTGGAGGCCTCGTAGGACAACGTGAAAAGTGTGTTCATGGTTGAACACTTTCATGGGACACTTACTTCTGAACTTTTTCAACCAGGTTTCCCCAATGCTTTCCTGAGCAAGAAGTGGATCAGCAGACCTCTGGTTCCTGTTGTCACGCAGGTCATTCAGCTTGGGGCTGGCTGGTGGCTGCATTCCCCAATGGCCTGCCCTTGCTTCTCTGTGCTGAGGGACTCTCAATGGCCTTCTTTCTTTCTTTTTTTTTTTTTTTTTTTTTACTGGTTTCCATTCTCCCCAGGCATTGCTTCAGTTCTATGAAACAATCTCTAAATCAATCCTAAAGGATATGGTGACACTCTTCCACCAGATCCTAATGAAATTCCATCTTGAGACCATGGAGCTGGGTTCAATCTTTTAGTTTTTTAGAGGACTTTATGTTCATCATTTCAGAACAGTCTGCTTCCTAGAAGAACTGTGCTAATGAGCTAATTTTCCCATGAAGTAAGTAAGAAATCAATCTGACAGCCCTGTTTTGGTAAAAGGATAAATTAAGGCAAAGAGCAGGAACTCACCCCAGAATTAGTTTTCCTAGTTACAACAATATGTGGTTAAATTTCTTATTTTAGAACTGACCTTCAATTAGCATTGGCCTCCTGTACAGTCATTCCTCCCATTTTATAAAGAGTATCAAAATTTAGTAATTTAATAATGCTTTTGTGGCAAGAGCATAAGAAAACAGTTACTCTTGCTTTACTGGTTAGTGTGAGTCTACAATATTTCCCAAGAGTAATTTGGTATTTATATCCAAATTTACAATGCACATTCACTTTGGCTGAGAAACTCTGTTTCTAGTACTCTAGGCTACTGCTACTCTTGCACGAATATGTGTGTATATAATATAATCTATATACATATATTAAAGAGTATACAGATAAAGATTATATAACTCTGTTTCTCAGCATTGTTTGAAATTGAAACAAACAAGCCTACTTAAACTTATATATGCTAAGAAACACGTTGGAAGGCTGCACCAAAAAACTATTGGGAACAGTTAATGGAGATAAGTGAACCAAAGGCACAGAGAATTAGAGAAGAACTGAGTGGAAAGGAGAAACTTTTCTTTTTCCATTCATGGGATGATGATTAAATTTTTACACGAGTAGGTTTTAATTTTTTTTTTTTTTTTTTTTTTTGTGATACGCAGGCCTCTCACTGTTGTGGCCTCTCCCATTTCAGAGCACAGGCTCCGGACGCGCAGGCTCAGCAGCCATGGCTCACGGGCCCAGCCGCTCCGTGGCATGTGGGATCTTCCCGGACCGGGGCACGAACCCGTGTCCCCTGCATCCGCAGGCGGACTCTCAACCACTGTGCCACCAGGGAAGCCCAGTAGGTTTTAATTTTATTTTGAAAATATATAATTAATAAAATAAAGAGAAAGCAAATGCATCTGTCCCTACAGGACTGTATGGAGTAGACATTTAAAGGCACCCAACTTCTTTTGTTCATGTTCCTGGTTCGTTTGCTCCCAATTCAGGGACAACATACACATTCTTCTTAAAACGAGATAATTGACTTCAGCATCTCAAGGATGCCAGCCAAGGGAGAAAACAAATCAGCACGGAGTCCCTGGCTTGGTGGGGGGGAGGGGGGGGTCAGCACACAAGATTTTAGAGCACCATCATCTGATGTCATACTGTGGGAAGGCATCAGCTTGTTCTTCAGTCCTTTTTGAAAGTGAGGTTTGTCTCTCCACACTGGAAGTAACGGTGCTTCGTTGGAATCCTTGCCTTACTGAGTCCAAATTCTTAGTTGCAATCCATAGAGAAGCTTAAATGAGGGTCAATCTGTCAAGGTCAAACACTAGAATTCAGTTATTTTTAAATTATTTTTTATTGGAGTACAGTTGATTTACAATGTTGTGTTGGTTTCTGCTGTACAGCAAAGTGAATCAGTTATGCATATATATATATATCCACACTTTTTTAGATTTTATTCCCATATAGGTCATTACAGAATATTGAGTAGAGTTCCCTGTGCTATACAGTAGGTTCTTATTAGCTATCTATTTTATATACAGTAGTATGTATATGCCAATCCAGTTATTTTAAGAAGGAGGGTCCATGCAAGAGGTAAGAGACGGAGTGGGCGTCATCCATCATGCACTGGAAAAATTAAGTGCCTGTCATAGGAAAATGGCTTTGAGTATCTGTGATAGGGTTGGCCATCCCAACAACTACAGTGGCTATTTGTTGAATATGTACTCTGAGGCAGGCTTTGTGCTAAGCATGCTGTACACACTTTCTCATTAAATCCTTGCAACAGATTTACCATGTTGATCTTACATATTAAATACTCATCCAACAGATTATAAGTGGCAGAGCCAGGAATAAAACTACATTGGCCTGATTTCTCAAGTCCATGCTCTCAACCACTCTCTGACAAGATGCTGTTATTTTTGCCCTGACATACTAAGTGGCTTTTTAGAGAGACAGGGTCACTCAGACTGCCCTGCACACTAGTGGAAAAGTTCACATGTCTGAACACCCATTATCTAGGCTTCCAGGGCCAGGGCTCATGGCCAGTCTGCCGTTCCCTTTTGCCATCTCTGCGGGAACTGTAATAACTACTTGTAAAGTGCACAGCCATTGCTGTATTGATTGCTTCCCAGGCTACTTTGTTTTGTCCTGACATAAACCCAACCTTTTTCTTCGTTCTTCATCCCCCTTCACTTTATTCTTCAGAACAACAGAACACTATAAAGGAGATGCTATTTTTTTCCTTTTATTGTTGCAGAAATGGATCATCTTGTCCAGTTACTTAACTAATTTCTTAACGTTTCGGAATCTCAAGTTTCTTCATTGATAAATAGGAGATAATAACATCCAACCCTTAGAGGGGTTGAGATCAGGTCTCTAAAGTTCAGGGCACAAAGTAGGCATGCAATAAACTGCATCTGCTCTCATTTCTACGTAGTTATATCACACTGGAAAGCCATCTATAACCTGCACGTCCTTGCACAAGGTATAGAACTGCTCCAAACATCACCGGTCCAATGGAAATATTATCATCGAGCTCACCCAGCTCTAATCCTATTTTGAGGTTTAACTGGAATAAATACATAAAAACTATACCAATGACTGGCTCACACTCAAAACTGAATAAATAATAATCTCCTCTGGTAAGAATGCTGTTGACATGTGCCCATCTACGTAACTCCAAGAACTTGATGTGCGGTTATAAAAGTAATATCTTCCCTCTCATTGCCCCTCCCCCAACAGGCTTTCCCCAGATTCCTTGGGCAAATATTGAATATTATGTGGTAATTATTCCTCTCCCTTAGTGCCGCCTTTTAATAAGACACGACAGCCCTACCACAGGCTTCAGCTTTTTTCTCATCCTCCAAGTCTCTGAGGGCTCTTCCCAGTGGCCTGCAGCAAGATGCCTCAGAGGCGGCTGCATTTTGGCCAAATTCATATTCAGAGATACAGCCCATGCGATTCTCAGCTCTGGCCATACACTTGATCACTTTCCAGCACAGCATTTGATGTGAAAGGGAGGAAGAAAGAATCCCTCTTACTCATGGCTAAAAATAACTTCAGAGGGCTGGAGGCAAAGCAGAGGTGATGCCAGCTATCTCCTAGAACAGTTGATAAAACGGCCGTCTCCAGCAAGCCAATTTCATGCATTTTCTTTTCTATCTTTTTGTTTCCCCTACTTACTCTTTTTTCTGGACATGCTGGGGAAACCTCATATAATGTATGAGTAAAACTCTGGGTATCCTGTCATCTAATCTTCAGCCTGGGGTTGTAGCTTCCTCTTTGCTAAGTCTTCTCATTGAGTCAGGACAGCTGATTAGAAGACCTGTTCTCGCCTGTTCAGCCTTCAGGTGCCCAGTTTTTGGAACTCAGCAGCTCCACGTGAAATATGCCAGATCTGTCAAAAGGCAAGATGGTTCCCAGATGCCCGGAAGCAGGGCAAACAAGGCTGGCTGGGATATGCGATGCAAGATACAGGCAAACAATGCCACCAGGAGGCTGGAAACTCAAAGATGATTTCAGCCATGTCGTCCTTTGACTCCAAAGAGTGGTGGCTTCAGCCTCTAACTGCTCTCCTAAAACTCAGCTCAGTGGAAACTGTCCCTGGCAGCAAGCAAGCACGTTGTGCCTGTCTTCTTGGGACCACAGGGACCTGCTTCCCATCTGCTATTTGTGATGTGATTATCTTTGTGAAATGCACATGCACAGGGCTAGCTGGGACCTAAAGAGGCCAGAGAGTTCAGATGTTCTAATTTAAAAATTACTACCACTGTGTGTTTATTGAGTGTCAAGTGTTACCTCTTTAAACCTCACACTATCATATCGGCCCAGTCGTTATGATGTTATATTCATCTGACACACAGGAAGATCAAAAAATGGATTATGCTCTTAAACACCTTGTTCAGTGGGTCAGTTAGGAAAGTGTCTGTAAGGAATAGGAAACCCAACAGATGGTGGCTCACACAAGAGGGGAATTATGCTTCTTATATAACAGTGTGACAGAGATAGGCAGCTCTGGCCATTGGTCTAATGGTTCAAAACTGATCACATCTCTGTTGATTCTAGTATCCTTTCCATAAGCTGCAGGATGATTGCTTCAGCTCTGGGAATGAAGTCTGTATTCAAGGCAGCTGAAAGATGTCAAGGGACAATGGCAGCCCCTCTGTTATTTCTATTAGGAAAACAATATCTTCTCAGGACTTTCTGAAGTCTCCCCCCACCCCCAGGAGTGCCTCACTGGTCAGAAATAAGTCACATGGCCACTCCTAGCTGCCACGGAAGCTGGAAAATACATATTTAGCTTTTCCACCCTCCATCATGGGGGCAGGCAAGAGAGTAATGATGCTAATTTGGACTAGGGTGGCAGTGGTGGTGATCGTGGTGAGACGCAGACAGCCTCAAGACATATTTGGTGGTAAAAATGATCAGACAGAGCTTGTTGACTGATTGCACGTGGGAGATGGGGGAGAAGGAGCCAGGGATCAATCCTAGGTTTCTAATTCGGTATATACACTTAGACTGGGAGTCACAAAGAAAGAAAAGATTTTGGACATGGGAGGTCATGAGTGCACTTTTGGACATGTTAAGACTGAAGTGTCCTTGCAACATTTAAATGGAGATGTTAGCAGTTAAATTCAGAAGAGGAAACTGCCTAGGCTAGACATATAAGAGATTTAAATTTGTGGTTATCAACCATTTCCATAAACTTGAGAATTCCTACCTTCCTTTATTGATAGCACTGCTCTCTTGAAATCTCCATGGCAGTGGTCATTGGGCAGGTGCATTTTGTTCCCCAGGAGATACTTGGCAATGTCTGGAGACATTTTTGGTGTCACAACTGGCAGGTGAGAGAGGGGTAGTGCTGCCGGCATTTAGGAGGTAGAGCCCAGGGATGCCAGTAAACATCTTACAATGCACATGACAACCCCCAACAACAAAGCTTTATCTAGTCCAAATTGTCAGTCATGCTGAGAAACCCTGCTCTATAATAACCTCACTTCTGACCTTAATGCTCCCCTGGCCCACGTGCCCCTAAGTGTTCCATTTTTGCACTTCCCTCGTACCGCTGACATTACCACCATCTTTAAATTGCTTTCAAGAACCATCTCTCCTAGCACAAAGACTCCTCTGGTGGTGATGCGTGGAGACAGGTACTGCCGTGGACTTAAGTTACGTTTAAAGCCTGGAAACGAGAGCCTGACGTGATTCATAATTTACAATTCAGAGTCTCCTGAATATTAAGATCATAGAAAGAGTTCTTATAAATGAATTCAGTCATTACTCTTAAGACACTGAATCTAAGAGGCATCTTAAATGTGTTGAAGGTAACCTTTAGGACAACGTAAAAAGAATTGCTTCTTTAGACAAAACGTTTTACTCCGAGAAGTAACCTAGATATACTGAGTAACCTAAATTGCTGATTTCTAGTAACCTCAAATACTAAGCATGGATTTATAACAGGAAATCTGTGCTATCTGAAACACAGCCCTAAGTTTTTGAAGTTGATGTAAAGAATAGCCACATACCCCATAAACGATTACTTGGTTTCCCTCCAATGGTCACGGTCTTGCACTTTTTTGATCATCCACTTAAAAACGTTAACTTGCTTTTCCTATAAAGGCCATAAAGTTGCTTGAGACACACTCTCAGGATAAACCGATTGAGTAGGAACTCTTTTCAGCTTGAATCTCATCTAGCCTACATATAATTCTTAAGAACTTATTAAAAAGCTCAGCTACATGTGTGAATTCATAGGCTCTGATCCAATGACGTGGAAAGCAGCAGACTGTTAAAATTAATTGAAAGTGCTGAACCATTTCAAAATTGATTTCTTTTGCATTACAAAAAATTAAATAAAATGGGAGGCGCTAGGTTATCCTCTGCCCTGAAGAATTAGTCTAAAATTACAATTGAAACATCACAAATGAAATTGTTGTAAAACTTATTAAGATATATATTTTGCTTCAAAACCATGCTTATGCCCCTTGTAATTTAAAAACTGAGCTACTTTCATTTAGAGGTAACTTGAATCTCAACAGTGAGTGAAGAGCAGAAGTTCCAACCAATTTGAGTACCTAGTGAGAACCCCGAGAGTATCTCATCTGTGTAAAGCTGTCATTTAAGTGAGAATTTTTTTTTCCTTTTAGGAATAGAAAATATCTGAAAAGGAAAAATGTTTTGCCAAAACCTAGGCTATATTATTTTACTGTATTTTTCATTCTTCTTTATTGCCGGCATACAGGACAGGAAACTCAAGTGGCCATTTGCTGCACAGCCTACTCAGCAGAAAGATGGAACATTTAGAGGCCTTTCATCCCATGTGTCCAAAGTGGTTTTTGAAAGCAGCCATTTCAGTGTCTTCTGAACTAATGGTAAAGGCAGGAAAAGAAGGAAATCATCTTTCTATAAAAAGCATCTACAACAAAGAAGTAAAATGAAAATCTTGAACGCTTGCACTTCCCAGGTCCACCCTGGAGTACCCCTCAGGCCTCACCTTGTACCTCCCTGCTCTTCCCAGACAAGTCGGGCTTCTTTAGGTCCCCAAACACACAGCGTTCCACGTCACCTTCTCACCTGCAGTTCCCATCACCGCATCCCCTTTCCCCTATGCCCCCTTCACCCAACCAGTTTCTCTTCTTCCATTGTATTCCTTTCTCAGGAACCTTCCCTGACATCTCACAGCAAGTAAATCCTCACAGTTATGACCTTCCTTAGCACTCTGAGCTTTCCATGATATGATGCGATTGTAATTAATTAATTAATTATAGAAATATGTTTTAATATCTTTCTCCCACTAAACCGCAAGAAGACAAGGATTGTCTGCTGTATATTATCATTTTATTCCTAGAAACTAGCACAATGCCCGAAACATAGTACTCCATCTATGTTGAATAAATGAATACAAATATAAACTTCCTGTGAATCATTACCATGCCCTCCCTTCGTTCATTTGTTTCTTTTCTGAGTATATATATAATTGAGCACAGTTTACATTAAAAATGGTCCCATTTGGGCTTCCCTGGTGGCGCAGTGGTTGAGAGTCTGCCTGCCGATGCAGGGGACATGGGTTCGTGCCCCGGTCCGGGAAGATCCCACATGCCGTGGAGCAGCTGGGCCCGCGAGCCATGGCCGCTGAGCCTGCGCGTCCGGAGCCTGTGCTCCACAACGGGAGAGGCCACAACAGTGAGAGGCCCACGTACCGCAAAAAAAAAAGGTCCCATTTGAGAGTCAGGCAAAAGAGTCTCCCAGATATTTCCCACAGGGTATAATTAGCTAATGTACATATAGATCCTAAGATGACAGGCAACAAATCTGAAGCCTTCGCGGGTAAAGACAGTGTTTAATTCATAGAAATTAAAGATGAAAAAAGTCAGTTAGTTAATCCCAGGCCGGGAAGAAAAAAGAATTACCAGCTGCTGAGATTCAAGTCATTCTTCTGCGGCATGTTTCAATGTCCCAACCATTTATTTATAATTAGGCACAGTGGGGAGCTAAAATGAACTTTCCTGTATAATGTTTGCCAGCATCTCCGCAAAAGATTGGCACAGCCTATTGCAGACTCTCAGCTATTGCCTGTCACACAGTTACTCTACACAGGGACAGCATGCTCAAGTTCCTACAGGGGCCAGTTAATGCCAGCAAAGTTGGCTGGGGAGGGGACACTGCAGCACACGGGACAGCCCACACCTCGCCTGAAGGAGCAAACTCAGGTTAGCTGTAGTCAACTGCTACCACGTTAAAAATGGGAATCCAATGTGATACGCTTGTGAAATCTCCCTATTTTAAAATAAGGGCCACTTTTAAAATCACTGTACCGGCCAAACAAAACATATCTCTGAAATGAATAAACCTGAGGACCACCAGGTGCCAGTTCTGCTTCCCAATTCCCATCTTTGTTCTTCCAGGACCAGGGAGTTGGCTGTAGTGAGACATGCTGCCTGGGGTGGACCCAGGTACTGCATAGGGCAGAGACTACACCATACTCACAGCCAGGTAGTATCTTCTTGGCCCAAAGTTCAAAGAAAATTCCTCTAGTACCCCATTACCAACATCTCCACTACCTCTGAAAACCAGGTTGGTGACAAGCAGTCTGAATTTATGAAATGAATGAAAAGCACCAGTTCTAACTTGTATTTAACCACACAAAGGTGCCGCCCTGGAGAAAATGTCAACCTCATTCAACTTACCCCCTCTTCAGTACAGCCTAGCTCTCTACTAGTGAGAGAAAAGTGCCATACTGCTTTTCTTTTCATTTCTTTTACTCATTCATATGTGCTGAGGCATTAAAAAAATAACAAAAAAATAAACAGAATAAGTTGTGTACCCATCACCAAGAAGTAAAAACTGTTAAAATGTTGCCATATTTGTTTCAAGTCTTTTCTTTAAGAAAATGAAATAAAATATTACAAATGAAAGTAAAGTTTCTTTGACTCAATTACCAATCCCATCATTTTTCCCTTTTCTTAAGACCAGGTCTTTGAACTATGCCTATATAGTTCTTGTTTACATTTTTATATGCATATATTTGTGTCAAACGGCATCTATATTACATTATTTTAGGGGTTTTAATTAGCACAAATGTCATCATACTGTATGTATCATTCTACAATGTGTTCTTCTAGTCATCTATGTATTTGAAATCTATCTATAGACAGAAGGAGACACACACACACACACACACAGAGAGAGAGAGAGAGAGAGAGAGAGAGAGAGAGAGAGAGAGAGGCAGTGTATTCCTTTTAACTTCTATATAGTATTCCATCATATGAATATATCTCATTTTATTGTTTTTCTTTCCCAAATTATGGCATGTATACCAGACTACAATGCAGAATTTCCCCCCCCCAAATTATCACTCTGCAAAAGAATTACTCATGTTTGAGACTTTACAGTCTTTCACGTTATAGTGCAATCTTTCAATTACTTTATTTCAAACCACACATCACTGAGGAAGACACACTTCTCCAGAAATAAGTATGCAATAGTAGCTTTGGATGCTTGTAGAAGTCACTTAATGGAATATCTTTAAAAGAAGAAGAAGAAGGAAGGGGAAGAGGAGGGGGAGAAAAGAAATTTAACATAGATCAGGTAATGACTTATAAGACCTTATAGCTGCAAGTGTTGTGTGCCATTATACATAAGAGCTTCAAAGATCACTTTAAATCAACACAGTGATTGGTTATTGTGGGAAGAACATATATATAACTACAGGACAATGAACAAGCCAACTGTCCTAATATTAAAGTATAGAGATTCTTGCAGTTGAGATACATTTTCCAGAGAAAACATCACTGACTGATTCATAAATTACTGAGTATGATACACCCTGGGACACTATTTCTGTGACTCAGAAAGCAGTTCTCTGCTGATGAGAAAGAACCCTGATGTTGAAGGCACATAAGAGAAGTTTAAGTCAAATCATTTTCTGAAACCTGCAATTGGAGAAAAAGAACACTTCTAAATTGATATTTTATGTATTATGTGATTTCAAACATGTATGTTTAACATTTTAAGTAAATGCTTGAGTATTTCTTTTACAACCCTAAAAGTTTAAATAATTCAATTTGGCCCCAAACCTCTCTTTTAATTGTCTCATTGAAAAAAATGGGAGGGAAGTCACTGCATATCTGGAATTGCCTTATATTTAGGCATATGATAAACTGTTTCTAATTTTTCTTCATTAAAAACAATGTAGCAATGAACACCTGGGTACATGTTTCCTCCGGCACATGGCCAATAATAAGAATTTCTCTGGTGTATATGCTTGGAAGGAGAATTGGCGCATTACTTTCTCACCCTGTAATGTCTTTAGAATCCTGTGCTGCTTCTCAAAGGACTTTTTGTTTTTCCAGGTGTCAAAGAGCCACTGAGAACCAGGCTGAAATCCCAGGGCAGATCCTCTTAGAAGTCACTCTAATAAGGGAGCCCTTTGCAGCACCACTCTCCACTCTCCATGCTGTGTGAGATAACCCTCCCCCGCTGGCTGAGGCCCTCCCCCACTGTTTGTGAATTGGGGACCAGCCAAAATCTCTGTCTCAAAGCGACATTCACAGAAATGGGTCATAGGTCAGCCACAGAGATGCTGTCATTTACCCTCGGTCCATCTCTGGCGAGCGGCATCCCTCCTCATTACTATGGAGTTCAGATCCCAGAACAAGCATCAGGGCACGGCCTCTGGGCTCTCCAGCCAGAACGCTTGAAGGTCTTGGGCATTTCGAGAGCACAGAGAGGCCTCGAGAGGAAATGAGGCCCTGGATGAAGGTAAGCCTTCCCCTCATTAAACTAAAGAGTGAAACTAACTGGGGATTTGAGAAAGAATAGAAGCCATCAGCAACTTGGAGAAGCAGCAGATCCAGAAGCAAAGCGAAGAAGGCAAGGTGGCTCAGTTCTCCATGTGGTCACTCTTTAAGTTTGCCCCTGGCTCAAGTGCAAGCTGACATATTTGAAGCCCCATTGACATCATCCAATGCATCAGGAAGCTAGTAAACGCACAAAATTAGATCCCCCCTGGAAAAAGCCCAACTCCAAGATTTCTGGAATAACTCAGAACTAACCAGCCATTCAGGGATACAGTAATGGGATATGAGCAGCAGTTCTACTCCTGAATGTCTGGGGCAAGTTACTTAACCACTGAGCCTCAGTATCCTCCTCTACAAAATGAGAAAAATCATCCCTATCTCACGGGGTTATTGGGAGGACTAGATGTCATCATGTAGGTGTGTGGCCTCTGTTTTATAGGAAGTGTTTGATATAAGGTAGCTATTATATGTTACTCTTCTCATCTGAAAAGTAACCAGAACCAATACTAATACTAATATGAATATCAATACTACTACTAACGACATCAGTCATTGGACATTTATTCTCTTGGGCCACTGTGCTATGTCACCTTATTCAACTGTCACAAGTAGCGTATCAATATTATTTCATGGTCACTTTGCAAATTCAGACTTAGGTTAAGTAACCTGCCCAAGGTTGACAGTGAATGAATGGCCTAACTCAAAACTAGATTCAGCCAATTCCAAGATCCCCTTTCTTTTTTACTTTTTAAATAAATTTTTATATATTTAAGGTGCAAACATGATGCTGTGATTACGTATACATAGTGAAAGATGACTACAGTCAAGCTAATTAAAATACCTCCTCACATAGTTACCTTTTTTGGTGTGATAACACCTGAAGTCCACTCTCTTAGCAAATTTCCACTATTCAACATAGTGTTAATAACTATAGCCCACATGCTGTACATTAAGTCCTACAACTTACTCATCCTTGGTACCATTTGACAGCTTCCCTTATTCCCGCATATCTCTACCCCTGGTAACCACCGTTCCACTCTCTGCTTTTATATATTCAACTTTTTTAAGGTTCCACATATAAGTGAGATCATGTAGTTTTTTTTCTTTCTGTGTCTGTCTTATTTCACTTAGCATAATGTCCTCCCAGTTCATCCATATTGTTGCAAATACAAAGCACCTTATTTACCATGACGGACCAACTTGCACAGCTGTTTTTAAATAAACCAGTTTAGTGCTGGCCTTAAGTTTAGGGGGTGGCTCTTGTTCACCATATAACTCTTCTTCTGACAGAATATCCTGTAACTTGGCCTTCTTGTTCCCTGATGGCTTTTGCTTTTCTGTGGTCCATTGTGACGCTATCCAAGAATGTAGGGCCTTGCCACTTACATGAATCAAGGTAACACAAGGTACTATAACAGATTCTTGGAGTGCTACAGTCTTGATCTGACGGTTTTCCAGGATCTAAAAATGACACTGAGATTATCATAAAATGTTCTGGGAATGGTCAATAGATTCAATTCTATAGAAGAATAGGGATCATTATTATTATTCTGAAAATTATTCACTCAACTTGGTCAATTATTAATGATTTACCAAGTACCTATTCTACACAGAGCTGTCTTCTAGGTGCAATCTCATTCATACACACTGCCCCAAGAGTGGAACAAAATGATATTGGCCTTTTAAAATTTCCAAATAATGTGTAGTTGAGGGGTTTTCCCACCTGAAGTCTCTGAGCAGTTGATTTTCCTCATCTCCTCACTTCACAAACTCTGCAAGCACAACAGGGAAAGCCCATTATGAAGTCTCTTGTTTTCAGGCATGATTGCACTCTCCAGATCAGGTCTGCAGTTGCCCCGTGAGACAATCTGTCTCTCTCTCTCGCTCTAACCCAGCACTTCTTCCCTCAAGCAAAAATCAAGCTTTTATTCAAAGGCTCAGAGGATTCAGTTTACTCTCAATGATTGAGGAGTGAGTATGGGAGTATTTTTTTTTGAAAGAAAGCTGTTTAGAAAAAAAGCCTGTAAGAAATCGATTGTTTCTACTGGGGTCTGGAATGAGTATGGGGCTTGCATTTAAAGGTGGATCTCTCTAACATAGTAAAAGATGACTTGAAGCCAAACAATGGAGTTCTCTGAAAAGTATTAATAGAGACACTGAAGCAACTGAAGACCTGATCTATTTTCTCTCCCTTCTTGGTCTACTTTATTCGCTCATCTACTTCTAAGCACCTACACTGTGGAAGGTGCTGGGAATCTAGGGCATCAAAACACAGTCCTTACCAGCAGGTTAACACTAACCAGACAGTACGACTAGTGCAATGCCAGAAGGAAGCACAGAGTGACAGCTTAGTTATAAAAGTTATTGAGCTCATCTCCATACCAGGCCCTGTGCATCACAGTGTCATTCCCTTTAATTATTAAAATCCAACAGGGTCCTTATTCTCACAAATATGGAAACCGAGATTCAAGGGAAATAACTCATCCAAGATCATGCATTTACTAATGACAGGGATGGAATTTAAGTCCAGATTGACCTAATTCCAAAACCTGATTTCTTAATTAGTTTGCAATACTATTAAGAAAGTACAGTGGGGGGTTTCCCTGGTGGCGCAGTTGTTGGGAGTCCGCCTGCCGATGCAAGGGACACGGGTTCGTGCCCCGGTCCGGGAGGATCCCACATGCCACGGAGCGGCTGGGCCTGTGGGCCATGGCCGCTGAGCCTGCGCGTCTGGAGCCTGTGCTCCACAACGGGAGAGGCCGGAGCCTGTGCTCCACAACGGGAGAGACCACAACAGTGAGAGGCCCGTGTACCGCAAAAAAAAAAAAAAAAAAAGAAAAAAAAAAGAAAGTACAGTGAAGGGACACAAAAGCTTCAATCAGAAGTCTTCATGGAGGAGGCAGCACCCCGAGTCTGAAAGGTGTAAGGAATGGCCCAGGGGAAAGAGATGGCAAATGCCTTCCTGGATCTGGATCTGGATCTGGATCTGGACCTGGACCTGGACCTGGCCAAGCTGGAGAGCAAGCTGGTGCCGGGGCCAGGAAGAGCCCAGTGTGGCAGGTTAAGAAGATGGAGCTTGGCCCACGAAGCCATGGGAAGCCACTGAGTGATTTCAGGCGATGAAATTCTATACCTGAATTTTTAAAAATTTTTCTATATGTTTTATTTTTCTTGCCTTAAATTCAGCAAAATTATGTCATTATAATCAAGTTTTTCACATACATTGTATTTTATGAACAGTAATGCCAAATTAGGTAACTTTTCTTGCATCAGTGTTAACTTTTTATTCATTTAATTTTAGAGAAACCAAAAGCCAACTAAGCTACCTTATTCATTAATCACTCTTTAAATATGAAGTAACCCATAGTGTTCAATAATACTGAACAATAGCAAGGGGAATAAAAGATGTTTCAGATTCATATGATAAATAATGATAGAATAATATATAAACTCTTTTCCTGAAAAATAATCTAGACAGGGAAGGAAATGTCTATGGCTATAAAAGGGTAGCACAAGGGATCCTTGTGATGGAATTGTTCTATATCTTCACTGTGCTGGTGGTGGTTATGCAAACCCACATATGATACAGTCGCACAAAACTAAGTTCAGACACACACACATACACACAAGTATACACACACAAACGAGTACATGTAAAACTGGTGAAATCTAAATAAGGCTAGTAGATTGCATCAAGGTCAATTTCCTGGTTGTCATACTGTACCAAAGTTATGCAAAATGTTGCCATTGAGGAAAACTGAATGAAGCTTATACAGGACCCCTGTATATCATTTCCTAATACTCAGTGTGAATCTACAG
Source organism: Phocoena sinus (assembly GCF_008692025.1). NCBI lineage: Eukaryota > Metazoa > Chordata > Mammalia > Artiodactyla > Phocoenidae > Phocoena > Phocoena sinus. Next base: position 49,980,648 of record NC_045765.1, on the reverse strand, counting down.
TTATCTCAAAACAAAATATGATTTAAATGATCTAGAGTAATGAGTGGTTCTCAATTTATTCTGAGTTACCGGGAGAATCTGGTAAAAACTTTAGACTCTTTTCCGCAAAAATGCACATAAAGTTTTCTTCATACAATTTCATAATGTTCATGAAGCCCCTGAAATTCCTCTGAATCTATATTCTTTGCCATTATACAGATCCATACAGACACTCAGAAAGTTGATGCTCTGCCATTCCAAGGATAGTGTTGTATTAAAAGCTTTTACTCTAGAACAAGACTGCATTCAAATCCTCACACTAGCAGTTCCAAAACCCTACCACTGACCTTGGGCAAGTTGTTTAACCTCTCAGTTTCCTAATTACTAAGATGAAATTTATAATTTTACATACACTTATAAGGATTAAATTAGTTAGTACAGTAAAACATTTACAAGTATACATGCACATAATAAGCACTAAAAAACTGTTATTATCTATAAGGCTGCCAGGTATCAGTTCCATCCAGTCTCTCCAGCTTCACTGGCCCTGTGTTCCCATTCCTATGCTCTGCTTGAACCATAATTTCTCCTACAACTTTTGCATATGCTGTCCCCTCTCCCAACTTCTACCTATTCACCCTCATACAACATGATAACCTTTCACTTTCATCCATCTGATCTCAATGCAAGCATCACTTCCTCTGGGAATTCTTCTCTGACCTCACTGACAAGGTCAAATGTTCCTTTAATAAGCTCTTATGAAGCTCAGCACTACACAATATTCATCTTAGATGTAGTTTCATTATATACCTGGAGTGCTATGTGATTGACATATGCCTCTCCACTAGATTTTAAACTCTATGAGAAAAACTGAATTTGATTTTGCTCTCAAGAGTGTCCTCAGCACTTACTGCAATCCTGGGCTCACGTTAAATACTCAATAACTATTTGTTGAACGACTGAATAAAGAAATGAATGAATAAAACTATAATGACAGAAGCTAACATATGCAAGACTTTATAAAGTAGGCTGTTCACCCAACAGAGGGCAGGTTTCTTCTCTATCATCAGTTCACAAGAGAGAACATTAACACTTAAAAGGATCTTATATTCCATCTAGTATTTCCATACCTGCCATCTCAAGTCTTAATTATAGTAAAAGGGATTCTAATTCTCTCACTCTTTGTAAGTTACACTGGAATACATGAAAAATAATAGAGCCAGAGACAATCAAAATGCCATTCTGCTTTGAGCCATACCACTTCATTCTGAACTATACACACACACACACACACACACACACACACACACACACACACACACACACACAAACACAGTCACTCTCACTTGCAACACAAAAGGTCCCAAAGAGAAAACTAAATTTCCCCAGGTCTTTTCAACATACAGATGCATATCTCATCAATGTTTATTCATCTTCCCACTGTACTGATTCTCAAGGAAGTAAATGGTATTAAATGAGAAAAAAGAGCAACTTAGAGAAAAAAATGAAGCCTACAATCAGGCTTTCCTCCATCTCCCAATTATACCCCCTAGTCTTTCTAGACACTTTGCCCACATCTCCTTCAGTTTTCCCTGCTAAGGCATGTTAGTAGAACGGGCCCACAGTTGGATTAACTGGATCAACGTTGAAGTTTTCATTTGCTACGTGAGTTTAACAAATTAATCTGGCATATAATGAAATATTGTGAAACAGTTTCAGAATGGATACTGCAAATTCTGCCTTGTTCAATTACTGTCAAAATGCGCATACAGGGGCTTCCCTGGTGGCGCAGTGGTGGAGAGTCCGCCTGCTGATGTAGGGGGCGTGGGTTTGTGCCCCAGTCCGGGAAGATCCCACATGCCGCGGAGCGGCTGGACCCGTGAGCCATGGCCACTGAGCCTGCGCGTCCAGAGCCTGTGCTCCGCAACGGGAGAGGCCACAACAGTGAGAGGCCCTCATACCACAAACAACAACAAAATGCGCATACAGGAAAAATATGAAAATCTGAACATATAATTGCAGACTTAATTACCACTCTGTGCTAACCAGAGGCAATCACACTAAATTTGTCAAAGCATTTAAACTAGTTATAAAGTCTGTATAATTCCAAGAAATGGGAATACATAAGCAAACACTAAACAGACTCGATGAACTTGATATTTCTTATTTTCCTTGAGTTGTGAAGATGGCCTAAGAAACAGTGGTTAACCAGAGTTGGGGGCTGAGGGAAATGTTGATTAAAGGGTACAAAGTTGCAGTTAAGGTAGGATGAATAAGTTGTAGAGATTTAATGTATAGCATGGTGACTATAATTAATAATACAGTATTGTATAATTGAAATGTACCAAAAAAGTAGATCTTAAGTGTTCTCACCACATACACAGACAATTAGTAACCATGAAAAAAAAAAACCCTTAACTTTACTCTTAATCAAATGATCATCCCAAAATTTAACATCAAAAGAAGACATATAGTGAGCTCAACAGGCCTGGTTTACATCCTGGCTCTAACTCTATGGCCTTGAGTCTCTTAGAATCTCACTTTTCTCAGCTTTAAGGAGGCATCAAAAACACCTACTTCCCAGTGGTTTTGTGTGTATAATAATGACAATAATAACAATAGACATAGGTGAGGAGGCAGGACCTGGCCTCACAACCACCCATTGTGGTGGGACAGCTCTGGAGAAACAGACCAGATACCTGGGCAGATGGAAGTGTTTTCAGCTAACATACCACCAACTGCAAGCATACCTAGAAGCACCCATCCTTCAGCTATTCCTTGGGGTGAGAAAGGGGGTGGGCTTAGGGCTGCATGCCTGAAACTTGGGTCCTATTTAACTCTCTGCACAGTCTCTTTGTTGGCAAGGAGAGATCTGATGATGAAATAACTCAGAACAAAGAACCAACCTAGGTGTTCAGTTTGCCAAGCTGGAGTCACAAAGCAGGCTGGACACCTAAAGATATTCCCAGTGGAAACAAATGCTGTATACCCTGGCTTGCCTTGAGTATAGTACATTTAATTTATGAATTTAGACTGTCGAAAAACCAAAAGCTATAAAATAGAACCAGCATTGTCAACTACCTACTATATGCCAGGAACTTCTGTTATCATCTCACTTGAATTACCTTTTTTGTCACTAATTTTTTTATTGAATGAAAGATTCTTTAAATTCTGTAATGCTTTACAATTTTCAAAAGTTTCACACACGATTTTATAAATCCCATAAAAAACCTTAAAAGAAAAGCTTTTGATAAAGTTCAATATCCATTTATGATAAAAACTCTCCAGAAAGTGGGCATACAGGGAACATACCTCGACATATAAAGGCCATAAATGAAAAACCCACAGCGAACATCACACCTAACGGTGAAAGGCTGAAAACATTTCATCTAAGTTCAGGAACCAGGCAAGGATATCCACTCTCCCCACTTTTTTCCCAAGGCATTTTTAAAGACAGACTTCATTTTTCAGATCAGTTTTAGGTTCAGAGCAAAACTGAGCAGAAACTACAGAGCACTCCTGTATACCTGCTGTCCCCAAATGTGCACAACCTTCCCCACTACTGACATCTCCCACAAGAAATAAAAGGAATCCATTGTGGAAAAGAAGAAGCTAAACTGTCCCTGTTTGCAGATGACAGGATGCTATATATAGAAGCTCCTAAAGACACTACCAGAAAACTACTAGAGCTTATCAGTGAATTCAGTAAGTTGTCAGATACAAAATTAATACACAGAAATCTACTGCATTTCTATACACCAACAACAAACTATCAGAAAGAGAAATTAAGGAAACAATCCCATTTGCCATCCCATCAAAAAGAATAAAATACTCAGGAATAAACCTACCTAAAGAGGTAGAAGACCTGTACTTGGAAAACTACAAGACACTGATGAAAAAATTAAAGATGACACAGATGGAAAAATATGCCATGTTCTTAGATTGGAAGAATCAATATTATTAAAATAACCATATTACCTAAGGCAATCTACAGATTCAATGCAATCCCTATCAAAATACCAATGGCATTTTTCACAGAACTAGAATAAATAATTCTCAAATATGTGGGAAAACACAAAAGACCCAAAATAGCCAAAAGAATCTTGAGAAAGAAGAACGGAGCTGGAGGAATCAGGCTCCGTGACTTCAGACTATCCTACAAAGCTACAGTAATCAAAACAGCATGGTACTCTTATTTACAAAACAGAAGTAGAGTCACGGATGTAGAGAACAAACTTATGGTTATCAGAGTTTGAGGGAGGTGGGAATTGGGAGATTGGGATTAACATATACACACTACTATATATAGAATGGATAGATGATGGGGATCTACTGTATAGCACAGGGAACTCTACTCAATACTCTGTGATGACCTATATGGGAAAAGAATCTAAAAAAGAGTGGATATGTTTTATATATATATATATATGGCTGATTTGCTTTGCTGTACACCTGAAATTACCACAGCACTGTAAATCAACTATATTCCAATAAAAATTTTTAAAAATAAAATATAATAAACCAGTATGGTACTGGCCCAAAGACAGACACATATATCAGTGGAACAGAAAAGACAGCCCAGAACTAAACCCACACACTCATGGTAAACTAATCTATGGCAAAGGAGGCAAGAACATACAATAAAGAAAAGACAGTCTATTTAATTAGTGGTGCTGGGAAAACTGGACAGCTGCATGTAAAAAACGAAATTACAACATTCTCTTACCCTTATACAAAAATAAATGCAAAATAGATTAAAGATCTAAATGTAACACTGGATACTATAAAATTCTTAGAGGAAAACATAGGCAGAACACTCTTTGACATAAATCACAGGAATATTTTTTTGGATTCATCTCCTAAAGCAAAGGAATCACTTGAATTATCTTAAGAACTGTGATTATATATGAAATTTAACAATCCTACCACTTGTCCTCAATGACAGATAATTCGTTTACGAATGAGTATTAATTGAGCACCTACTATGTATCGGACACTGTTCTAGGCATGGGAATACAGCTGTGGACAGGACAATGTTCTCTTCTAAGGAGACTGATATTGCAGTGACAGATATGAACAACAAAACATGTAAGCGACAAGTCAACAAAATAATGTATGATACAGAATAACTGTGCATCTGCTTTAGATTGCGTGTCACCAAGGGCTCTCTGAGGAGACAACATTTGAGCACAAGTCCTCAAGTCCCATGTTTGTATGTCTGAGAAATGTCTTATTCCTACAGGCTTAATACCTTCTTGATTAAACTACTGGCCTATGTTTTACTCCATGAATAACAATTAAAATACTGGAGGTAACCATTTATTTCAACTTTCTGCCCACTCACACCTTCACCAGAGCAAGTACTATATTAACCACAATGATCTGCTTAACTAAAAGCAATAACTTGCACTACAATGTTACTTTCCCCTCTCAGACACATTTACATCTATTTTTCCTTTGATGCTGAGAAGTGGGTAATGCTGTCTCCGTTGAGCTAGTGAGGAAGCTATGGCTTGCCTCAGGTCACACAGCAAGTGGGTTATGCAAAATCAAGGCTAATGACTACAATGCCTTTTCGGAATATACTTCTAGTAGAGAGACAAGTTAATTTAGTTTAATCAACATGTATGAAGTTTCTATAGTTGTTCTGTTAATTGCCAGTGATAGAAATTACTCAAAATGGGAAAGACAGGATCTTTGACCTGATCAAGCTCCCGGTCTAGTCAGAAAAACATTTAAATAATTAAACGTAAACTCATTAGGAAAACATAACACCCTGGGGAATAAGGGATGGAGTTTTACAAGTGCAGCATGTAACCTGGGCCTTGAAGGATGAGTAGGGGTTTACCAAGGAGAGAATAAGCCCAGGGGGGGTGGTCCAGAGGAAACTGATCAAATAGAAACAGAAAAGATGATGATGAGTTAGGAAAGCAGCCATCAGACTCTTGTGACTGAGACAGAGGATGAGTCCGTAAACTAAGCAAGAGTCGAACTGTCAGTGTCACTGAATGATAGGTTAAGAAATGGGAACTTTGTTCTGTTTGAAATGGAATGCACTGGAGCGCTGAGAGCTTGTGAGTAATAACATACAATCAATACCTTAGAAAAGGCCTTCTGGAGGTAGAGTAGAGAATGAGCTGAAGCCAGGCGGTGGCTGGTGGCAGGAGAGCAGTATAAAAGTTATAATCGTCCAAGGAGAAAAGCAGAGGTCCAGAACTAGGACAGTGCCAATCTTAAAGGCAGCTAACCCTTCAAGCTTCTATGGCGAAATAATGGGCAGAGGAGAAAGAAAAGATCTAGATGTCTTTCCTTTATCCAAGCCCTCCCCAGGTCCTGGTATAGTCTTGAAGGTTGTATATTACTTTCTTTTAATTGGAATTATTATTAAAGAATATTGAAGCCCTGGGCTTTAATTCTGCTGTTGTTTGAAAGTCCATATATACATGTACATCCAGCCCCTGAGAAGCTCTTTGATCTACCTCATTATGTGGATCATAGTCATTTGTTGCACACCTCCGTGGTGTTAATAAATACTTCCCAAGGCAGGAGTCATCCTGCAGTGCACACACATGCATCCTCTAGTCTTGTGCATGTTCAGGAAGAGTCTGAGTCAGGCAGCTCCTGATTCCCACCTTGAGAGGTGATGGGAAAGACTCTAGCCTTTGACTGTTCTCACACAGACTGAAAGGCACTGCCCACTTCTTCACTTACTTTCTCTCTCCTAAAAAAAAGACTGTTTTGACAAGTGAAGGTAATTGTTGTTTACTTCTGGCTAGTGTCAAAGCTGTGTTCTGTTAGGCAAATGTGGTTCAGACACATTCTCCAAAGGGTGAGGAGTCAGAACTCCAACCTTGATAATTGAAGAAAAGGGCTAGAAAACGATTTGGCAAGTCTCATCCTGCACTGGGAATGTGACTCACCTCAAAGCAATTTTTACTGAGCTTACACCAGGAGGAAAGCAAAGCTGTGGAATCTGGAAGGCTCCCTGCTCACTCTGCATTAGCAGAGCCATCTCGCCAAGCTCTGAAAAGCCTCTGTGCTGGGTACAGAAGCGCAAATTCCTTGTGCGGATACAAAAAAAAAAAAAAAAAAAAAAAAGGATCAATAGGGCTTGGTTCAACAAAAAAATTTATCCAGATACAGAATAAGTCTAAATACCTAAACTAACTTGTTAAACAACATTTACTGTGCAAGTTTTACTGTGAAAATTTTTATATCCAAAAAAATACCCAAAAACCTAATCTGAAAAGGATCTGGATTCAAATCCTAGCTCTGCCACTTGCTAGCCATGTGACTTTGAGAAAGTTATTTAGGGTCTTTAAGTTTGTTTGTTCCTAAGTAAAACGGTCGTAACAACAGAAACTATGACACAAGAGTGATATAAAAATTAAACAACAAAATATGCACAAGTTAGTACAGTGTCTGGCACATAGTAAGTATTCAAAAAATGTCACTGGTGAATTACCAGTATCATCATTATCCTTCTCTTTCTTGCCTTCTGCTTCTTATGTGGTGGTTAAAAGCATCGGTGGTGGGAGTGTCATTCTAATCCCACCTAGACCACTCATTCAGTGTGTGATCAGTGTTCTTCCTCAGCAACAAGATATGGATGTTAATAATAATACCTACTCACAGGGTTTGGGGAAGAATTGAATAATATAATAGATGTAAGGCTACTAGAGTGTGTCTTGACACATGGTACATGTTCAATATATGCCATTGTGATTATTATTATCCTAATCATCATCATCACTATTTTCAGCCACACCACAATTTAAATGCCAACACACTGGTGATATGCACCATAATGGGAGGTATATGAATAGAAGGCATCACTCTGATTTTTCTACAAATCACTCCTTGGGATCCTCTATCCCTAAGGATTTGAATGGATTTAGGGCTAAGGTGGAGTTCGAGTTCTCAGTTCTAATGCCATCACAGAAAAAGGAACAGACAGGGCTTCCCTGGTGGCGCAGTGGTAGAGAGTCTGCCTGCCGATGCAGGGGACACGGGTTCGTGCCCCGGTCCGTGAAGATCCCACATGCCGCGGAGCGGCTGGGCCTGTGAGCCATGGCCACTGAGATTGCGCATCTGGAGCCTGTGCTCCGCAACGGGAGAGGCCACAGCAGAGAGAGGCCCGCGTCCCACAAAAAAAAAAAGAAAAAGAAAAGAAAAAGAAAAAGGAACAGACAGAAAGAGCCCTTATGCATTTGAGCCCAATATCTTAAGCTCAATAGAAGAACCCTGTGAAAGAAGTGGGAAAGCAAGAAAGAAAATATCAAAGTTACCATTGATGCTTTCTTTAGTATTATGAATTGTGAAAATCAAGAAAACAATGTCAGGTAGAATATCCCTCTCTGGGTAGACTAGAAATAAAAGCTTTACTAGGTATTTCATACTTTGCTCAATGTTTTACATGCACTATCTCATTTATTCCTCAACACAGCCTTCAGAGGAACATACAATTATTAGTCCCATGTGTGACTGAGACTTGGAGGGATTAAGTGACTTATCCAAGGTCATCCAGTTATAAGAGGCAAAGCTGGCAGATGTATTTTCCTCTTGAAAATTATATTCTTTTTTGTGTGTAAATTTGCTCAAGCTGTGCAGCTCAAGCTGCACATTTTCAGTAACACAGCCAGATGAAAGTATGGCGGATTCAGTGAATAATGCCTCCTGGATTTTTGTATTTAGGATTCCAAATATTTGCATTGAATATATTGGTGAAAATACCTGAGTTGTCCTTTGCTACTCAAAGCAAGCATCCAGATGACCAACTGATTCAATGTTTCTCTTTCCATTTGCCTGTCTTAGATTCACAAAAAGCTATTCAGATTGCCTTCTCAAGGCTGTCAACTAATGAGCTTACCAGTCATAGAAGTATCCAAGCATCAGTTGATGAATCCCATGACTGAGGAGATTCTACATTGGGTAGGAATTTGGACTCTAATTTTTAAATTTACCTTCCAATATTTAAGAGTATTCATTATAGTAAAAGGAAATGGCGAAGTCAATTACCATGAACAAAGGTATACAGTTATAAAAGAAAAGAAATGGACCCAATTTAGGTCCTTTGATTCACCCACTCATACTCTTGGATGATAAGACTTTTACACTAAACACACTCATACCCAAACTAGGAAGAGGCAAGCATTTCTCATATTGTGCTCCATGATGCATAAGTACCTGTTCTTCAAATGTGTTTCTGGAGAAACATAGAAAATGGCTATTTTATAATTATGAACAGAAAAAGAAAAACTAAGTAAATATATATATATATATTTAACATCTTTATTGGAGTATAATTGCTTTACAATGGTGTGTTAGTTTCTGCCATATAACAAAGTAAATCAGCTATATGTGTACATATATCCCCATATCCCCTCCCTCTTGCTTCTCCCTCCCACCCTCCCTATTCCACCCCTCTAGGTGGTCACAAAGCACTGAGCTGATCTCCCTGTGCTATGTGGCTGCTTCCCACTAGCTATTTGTTTTACATTTGGTAGCGTATATGTGTCAATGCTACTCTCTCACTTTGCCCCATCTTACCCTTCCCCCTCCCTGTGTCCTCAAGTCCATTCGCTACATCTGCATCTTTAAGAATCTCTTAATCATATGACTCTGCTGAGCCTTTTACCTGTTAATAGGTTTTACAAATCTCTAAGAAGCGATAAGAGCATGTACCATGTACCCAAATTATTTGATCTCAGAGCCTTTCAGTAGAACTCAGTTTGGGAAAACACTGGTGCACCAAAAAGTACATGGGCCATGGAGTAAGGCTGGCAGAACCTGGCTCCCCCTGTCACCAGCACACTACTAAACCTCAGTCCTCGTTTTCTCATCTGCAAAATGAGAGATAATTAACCAAACCAAACCAAATGACTTCAATTAAACAAGACATTAAATGCAATATAGTTGGCCCGTCATGGTAGTTGCCCAAGAAATGTTAGTTTCTTCTTTGTGCTGATAGAGTTGAGAAGACCAAGCCGAACGGTACCGCAGAAGAGGTTAAACGTCCCATGCCCTATCATTTTAACTACAGAAAAAGCCTCTACAGTGTGACAGAATATCTCCAGCCTGTAACTGGAGCCAGCTCATTATGTGAGGTGACTTTAAAAGACTTCCTCCCTGTAAGAAATGTCATTCTATCAGTATATTGCTATTTCCATGATCCAAGACTAATATTTGATATTTTCCTAAGATATTATTTGTCAGACAGAGTTTTCAGACCTCCTTTGGCATAAGACCTTTTCTCTGGGCAGCACTTAGCAAGTTCATGTCTGCAGTTCCTCAGAATTATAGACCATGCACGGCTTCAGGACTCCCAGGAGAGGCCTTATTTCTAATACAGACGTATGTGCCGTTCCCCCCAACCACGTATCTCTTTAAAAGCAATTGATTCAATCATGCTTGAACTTGTTAACATTTCACTCTGCTCTTCATTTAAAGGGCCCTCTCTGCACATCACTCTCATCTTTTTTATTTATACCTTATACTTTCAAAGAAGTTTTGGTGATCATGTTCTTAGACACGCCCCTCATACATGGTAGGTATTTTTAATCATTATTTTACCATAGCCTAAAGAGTTTAAGTGACTTGCCCAGGGTCACACAGCTAGTTAAGAACACAGTGGACCTCGAGTCCATGTCTTCCCAGCCTAATAAAGTCCCCAGTCATCAGCAGAACTCAATTCAACTCAGTAAATATTGAATTAGTACTTAATCTATATTAGGCACAGAACAGTAGACTTTATTGCTCTCTCCAATATTAGGAGATTTTTTTATTATTATTATTTTTCAAAGGGCAAGTTTCCTGAACTCATTTGCAAAGAGCTGCTCTCACAATTGCTTAATTTCAAGGAAAAGTAGTCCTCCAGGGCATGAGAAGAAGTGGGGTAGAAGGAACAATGAGGCATGTGCATAATTTCATAGCTGCCAATGTCCTACAGATCTCATTTTGGCTCTTTCATAGAAAGGATTTACTCTAAAGATGAACAAATTGGCCTCATCCATTCACAATATCCAGTTGTTTCAGTCACTTCTTCCAGAACAAGAGTTTATTTCATTGCTTCTTCCTTTAATTCTGACATGTGCCATAGCAGAATCTAAGAATGGGCAGAGTTATGTTCACATCCATATGCCTGCATGGTATTTAAAGGTTTGATATTTAAAGGGCTTGACATTTCCATTACAACCAATTCCTCTGAAACCAATTTTAGGGACTAAGATGGCAGACCAGCCCCATGCCTTACATCTAATCAAGGTTAGTTAGATGTGCAGTGAAAAGGCACCACAAAGTTTGTGTTGGCCTTGTTTCCACAGTGTATGTCTCATTGACCGAAACAAAGCCCTTTAAAAATGAGGACAGGAGGGCTTCCCTGGTGGCGCAGTGGTCGAGAGTCCGCCTGCCGATGCAGGGGACACAGGTTCGTCCCCTGGTCCGGGAAGATCCCACATGCAGTGGAGCGGCTAGGCCCCTGAGCCGTGGCCGCTGAGCCTGCGCGTCTGGAGCCTGTGCTCCGCAACGGGAGAGGCCACAGCAGTGAGAGGCCCACGTACCACAAAAAAAAAAAAAAAAAAAAAAAAAAAAAATGAGGACAGGAAAAGGACCTGTGGTTCTCTCTACTGCTCTGTTAAGGGGGGCTGAGGGATGGCTCCACAAAAAGAAATGGGTTTGAAAATTGCTGATGCGTCCTTTATCACCGCAATTTCCACAAGGTTATAAAAGTCATGCTTGGATAAAATCTTGAAAGTGCCAAAGCAATGATCTAAGAAATGAATGCAGATAAGCCTTCTCCATTTTAAATTATGAGCAGGGGAACTGGAATAGAGATGATCACTGCTGAAGAATCTAAAATGAAGTATGTGATTTTGCTCATTCTTATACAACAGGACAGTAAATCATTTTATGGACCCAATGAGTTTGAAATGCAGCTGCCAAGAACTCTCAATCTTGCTGATGCTGGTTGGCACTGGTGAGTAAAGGTCTTCATTTCTCCATTATTTTGCAAAATGTTCTAAAGTGCCCACAGTTATCTGTAAGACACTCTCTTGTTAATTTCACAGGGGGGATTGGTGGGGGAGCTGGGATTTGTTTTCTGTGTCTTTAAAAGATCAGGAAAGGGAAGAAAAGAGACAGTGCCCTCTGCCTTAGAGTCCACAGGAAACGGGCTCTTTCTGTAGAGTTCAAGGCAATTAACTTGGTCCTGGCCTCTTAGAGGCTGTAATGAAATATCTGCTTAAATGCCCACAAGAAAATAAGGACACATCTAGTTTCTGAAAGCCTAAAGGTGACAAAGTGATTCAAAGGGTGAATAAAAGAAAATTTAATATACTTTGTATCTCTTTTCTAGTTCCTTTTGGTTTATATTTCAGAAGCACCTGATTTCATGGAGGACCCCTGAGAGTATTCACAGGAAGCCTCAATGAAAAGGAAAAAAGCAGAAGTTCTAATAACTTGGCTGTGGAGGGGGAGAATTAAAGTTTTTTAACTTTTACTTTTAAATTTTTTAAATTATGAAATAACACAAGTATTACATGCTGTAGAAAAATGATAAGAAAAAGAAGTAAAAAAGAAGGAAATGAAAAACAACTGTAATCCCATCTCTTAGAGATATAACTACTGGTCCCTCTGTAAAAGAACAGTTTCTATGCATAGTTTTTACATATCAAAATTGAATGAGACCATCCGTATGGTTTTGTGATCTGCATGTTTCACTCAATAATACGTTTTGATCCTAGAGGAATAGAGAGGCTAAAAGTTCTGAAGGGAGCTTGAGGCAGGAGAAAGGAAGAAAGGAAACCAGAGAGTGTGGATTCTACAGATTAAGGGTTATTAAATCAAAAAATAAAGAATGATTTAGAACCATCTTTTGGACTTACAACTATCTAATTGCAATTGTGATAGTTCCTTCAAGTTTTGGGGGTCATGGTTAGAGGAGAGAAGAGTTATATATACAATAAATAAACTACATTTATTTTAAACACTCAATCTGGCTGACCTTTTCTCTATTTTCATTCAAAGCTGTGAGGAATGTCCACTGAAGAGTTTAAAGGTGCACTGCCCAATACGGTAGGGGCTAACCACATGTAGCTATTTAAATGTAAATTTATTGAAATAAAATGAAATTGAATTCCAGTTCTAAGTCATACAACTTAGTCATTCAAGTGCTCAATAGTCACATGTAGCAAGTGGCTACAGCACTGGGCAGGACAGATTATGGAACATTTCCATCATCACAGAAGGTTCTACTATTCAGCACTCGTTTAAAGTATTCAGCTACTGAAATACCTGGAGTAACACAAGAGGCTGTCTAGTTGTATATGTTACCCTGTCTGCCATCATTCATGAGACTTTTTAATTCTGCAGATAGTTGGTGTTGGATTATTCCTACCTTCATTTATCCTTGTTTATAATTCATGGAGTTACCTGGAGAAATATGAAAGCCTCCTTGCCTGGATAGATGGATTGCCCTGTGCTTAGTGGCATCCAAAGACAGACGAGTGCTTCAGGCAAGCAATCTTTCCTGGGCAAAAGTTTATTGATATGACGACACAGTCATGAGCTTCAATGAATGAAGCAAATTTTTTTAGCCCTTGTTCAAGAAAAGATTTATAAAGGTCATTTCCTGCTCAAAAGCACATACTCAATCAGCAGAGAGCATAACTCAGTATACGTGACAGCTTCACCACAAATCATCTTGACCAATCATGTAAGAGGCTCCAGGGAGCCAAACAGCAATCTTACCTGCAGGAATCAGAAGAGCTGAACACTGGGCTTCCAATGAATGTACAGGCAACAAGAGAAGGAAACCAGAAATAGCCAGGGTGAGCTGTCCCATGGAGATAAAAAGACAGCTGTGCCAACTGCCTCCTTCCAAAAAGAGAGGGGGATTTCTGCAGTCCTCTCTACTGGAGCGGGGCCATCTGACACTAACAGGGCTCTTCAAACCCCTTGATATTTGCTCCTCTCCCACCTAAAACAAAGTATTTTTCAGCCAGGGAGTGGCACCTCACCTTTTGCAGAACACCTTCAGCAGTGTTTTATAATGGGTGAGGTCTGAGTGGTCAACAGACCCAGGCTGTTAGATATAGAGCACTCATTACCAGTCCTGAACCAGTGTCATTTTGAGGACACACGCACAGCCAAGGCTCACCAGCACATTAGTATCTGAAGAACTGACTATAGCAACTTTTTTCCAAGGGTATGCCACAAAACACTCGTGTCAGAAACATCCATGAAACTGGATGTTTAAACATCCAGGAAATTTAAAAACAAAATCAGGCTTTTGACGCCAACCAGACTACTTATTACATCAGCATCTGGGAGTGGAGTCAAGAATCTGTGTTTTATAAACACCCCCAGTGACCCTTACACACAGTGAAATTTGAGGACTGCTGGACTAGGTTAATTTGCTTCCACCCTGCCTTTCTTCCTACTCTACCTCTTTTTCTTTTTCCCTTTCTTGGATTAGGAAGAACATACTCCAAAACCCAGGAAAACTTTTACATCTGGTGCAAATACTCACATTGTAACAACTAAAGCATTAACAAATATTTGTTGAATCATAATTATATGCACAAAAAAATGTTTGTAATACTGGATCTCTAGTAAATAATAAATAAATCCCTCATAAAAGTAATATGGTAAGCTGTGATAAACACACTCAGTGGTTTTGCATGCATTTATTAAATATTATGTTTGTAGAAAGTTCTTAATAACAAGGGGGAACGTATACTGTAAAGTGAAAGAACATTTTACCACATTATTTCCAAGATATGTTCACAACTATGAAAAATGTTATTATTATATGAAAAAATGCTACAAAGAAATAAACCAAAATATTAATAAAAAGAAGGTGCCTCCAAGTAATGAAGTTATGGTTGTTGTGTTTTTTCTTCTTTCTACTTTTCTCTAATTCCAATTATTCAACTAGCATGTAAAAAGTAAATGAAAATAATACCACTTTAGAGTCTACAGTGTCTTCTCTTTTATTGTACTGTACATTTGGACCAGACTAACTTGCATCTCAGCCCTAACTTGTATCCATACAACTTATATGTTTTCTACCTGCAACTGTTGCAAAGATACTACTAGCTTTAATATTCTGCAAGTTGGGTTCTACCCACAGTCTGTTTAGCTGAGTTTACCTATATTCTCCTCCATCCATCCATAAATTTTAGAAAAAGAATTAGAAACTTAATTAAGGGGAAGATAAGAGGCTTCACATGTCTTATAAACACTATCTGGAGTCTACCATTTGATACAGACTTTCCACTTCCAGTAACACTCACACAAGTGCACAACGTTATCTGCTCACATCAGGTCCTTGTAGCACTGTCCACAGAGCAACAACTAAATAAAACACGTCACATCCACCCAAAGGAACACCCTGGGATGTTTAGAAAGATGAGTCTTATGACGGGTCAACAGAATATGACACCTAGAAAGTACAAGTAACTAAGGCTCTAAATCTCACTACCTAGTTACAGGAAATATAAGAAATATGAAAACAAGTTAAATGTCACCATGAGGAAACAATCAGCCAAGTGCAAAACATGGAGCATTAAATAAGACCCTGTTTCTCCAAGAAGTCAATGGCAAAAATAAAAGGAGGGTAGGAGAGAAAGGAGACCGTTTGAGGACAAAAAGAGAATAAAAAGCATACCAGCCAAATGCAATGTATGGATTGTGTTTGAAACCTAATTTGAACAAACCTGTAAAAAAAACATTTTTGAACCAATCAGAAAAATCTGAATATGGATTAGATTTCAGAAAATATTAAGGAATCAGGTGTGATAATGACATAGAAGTTATGTTTTTAAAACTTATCTCAGTTTTAAATTGTAAAGTATTTACAAGTAAAATGAAAGAATAAAAAAATGAAAGAATATGTGGGATAAGCTTTAAACTATTCCATTAAAAAAGTGGAGGAGATAGATGAAATGATAATTTTTGAAGCTGGGTGACAGATACATGAGGATTTTTCATCCTGTTTTCTTCACTTCTGTTTAAAACTTTTCATAACACAAATTTTTAAGCAAAATAAAAACGGGTGATGTAGATCTCTACACGTTGGCATAATAATAAAAACAGTACTAGCTAGCATAATGAAATGATATAACAGTACATTTTGGTACAATGGTAGCAGCTACTGCACATAGCTTAGTGTGTAGAAAGTTCTGCTGTGAATGTATTTTGTGGATTAACTCACTTAATCCTCACAAAACATTCCAAGGGAGGTACTTCACATGCTCATTTTAGAGATAGGGGAACTGAGGCACTCACTGGTTAAACAAATTACCTAACATCACAGAGCCATTAAATAGTAGAGCTGGGATTTAAACCCAGACTACATAGAACTAAACCACTATACCCACTGCTACTCACAGGCTGCACATTGATTCCAGGACATTTTATTAAGGGAAATAATCAGGGTGTAGACTACTGGATAGGGTATGCTCCTCCTTTTGCTCTGTATCATATATGCGTTATGAGTTTTTTTCCCCATAAATATGCACGGGAAATTATACAGGTAATTCGCTTTGTAAAGAGAACATGGGGGTGGCAGACATTTGGCTTTTACTAATTACTGTCTTTATTGTTTGGGGTTTTTTTTTACCACGTGTATAAATGGCTTTTTACACCAAAAAGAATAATTTGAGTTTTGACATATGGGCCATTTCTACTTTCTTGTTTATAATTCTCTAACCAAAAAAAGAAACCTAAAAACATTATCACAATATTTATAAGTAAACAAAATTGTCAAATTCTATGTAAAAATACGTAAGTGGGGAAAAAATGAGATAGATCTGTATTTCTGCATAAGAGGAAATTCATGACAAGCAAAAAGTAATATGTTTTTGTTGTGTTTTAGAAACCAATATATAAATGTGACATTTGTACTTCTTTTTTTAATGATCTGGAAGGATACATACCAAATGGGTAACGGTGATTACCCCTAATGGTAGTTGTCCTTGCCTTGGCAGCCCTAAGCTGTCCCCTGCAATCGTGCTCTGACCAGGCTGAGCCCACCTTTTGGTCTGTGGGCACTGTGCTCTCTCCCATCTTTTCCCAACACAGCACCCCTGACTGCAATATGCTCCCAGCAGACGTTCCCTCCATGGGCTTGCATTAAGTGCTCCACAGTGGCAGTTAGAGTTGTACTTGGGAGAATCCCATCCCTTCCTATTTCCAGTTTAAGAGTGCAAATGTGGTGGGGTGTGTTTTCCCATCCAAATGGGAAAATGGGGCTTCCTTTAAGTTTTTCAGATCTTTTTTTCAAAAACTATTAGTGATCCTCTAAGCTGCGCCAGGCACTCAACAGACACAGGGGCTCTAGCAGTGAATGCAGCTGACCCGACTCCTGCCCTCATGGTGCTCTCAACTCCACAGCTGTAAGAAGCAATGATTCCCCAACCACCAAGTCTTTGGAAACCAAGGCATGAATAAAGATGTGGATAGCTTCGCCTAAGGATCATATGAAGAATGAAAGCAGCGTGCTGGACAGCTCTGCTTTCCTGACACTGGTGTCTTGCAACAGTTTGTAAACCACTTTTCCCCCCTCTTCCAGTAAATACTCATATTATAGAAATGGTAAATACACATTGCAAGTTCTCTTTTTTCTCTCTTTCTGTCTTCTTCTGTCTTTCTTTCTCCATTTGCACATGGTATGCTTTTGTTTATGCACCTTTATGTGATACCTGCATTGGTGGTGCAAATCCTATCAAACTAAGTACTACGGTTTGTGACCTTCCGTCCTACTCAGCTGCTTTTACACACTTAAACTCACTTCATCTTTCTTGCCAAGTGGGCTCTGCACAAGCTGTTAACTTTTTCTTCCTGCTCTTTACTCAGTTCCCTTCTATTCATGTTTTAAATCTTGGCTCATGTGTCAGTTCCTTGGGGAGAGTGTTCCATGACTTTCCTCTCCAGGTCAAATATTCCTCCTGAACACCTAGTATCAGGGCTGCCCCCTCATAACATGTATCCCATTTGAAATTTCACATTTGCTCACGTGACCATGTGAATACTGTCTGACTTCCCCTAGGCTGTGCTCTCCATGAGACAAGTCAATTTTTGCTCACCACTGTCTCTCCAGTAACTACCACAGTGCAGGCACTTAATGGTTGACCCTTGAATAACACAGAGATGGTAGGGGCACCGATCCTGGAGCAGTCGGAAACCCCAATTTAACTTAACAGTCAGCCCTCCATGTTCCTCATCTATGGAGTCAACCAATCGTGTAGTACTGTAGTTTGTATTCAGAGAAAAAAATCCAGATATAAGTGGACCTGCAGTTCAAACTCAAGTTGTTCAAGGGTCAACGTACTCCACATACATCTGTTGAATGTGTGAAGAAAATTAGGGCTTTTATTTTAATGATCTGTTTCTCTTTTCCTAAATTGTCTGGGCCTAAGAGAAGTTAATCAATTACAATATTTTTCATGGACTTTCAATTGTGGCTCTTTATCCTTTTTGTATAATTCTTGGCAGGCAGGCCTTTCTTTGATTCCTGAATGTTTAGGGAGGTTTATTTATTTGCTTGTCAATGATTTTCATTGCCTTATTCAAATGCAAGTGACTTTCTGAGTTAACCTGAGGGAACTGAAAATTTTATCTCCTTCTCAAACTTTCTTTCTCTCCAAAAGAAGAGTAGCCAGTAAAATTCCAATTTCGTGTGCCAACAGCATCATGTAGCATCCACGGAAAACATAGAGAGATTAATGAGGTCCTGAGAACAGTTACTGAGTTGAAATTGGTGGGGTTTTTTCCCTTCCAACAGCCCTCCTCTATGAAACCTTGACTATTAGTAATTGTCACATTTGGAGGCCATCTAGAAAGAAATGGGGCACTAAGGCTTCACTTTTCTCCCAGAAATCAAACAGTTCATAAAGTTGGTCATTGGGTTCTTTTATGAGATAAGAATTTTCTTTCAGTCAACTTTTCTTTCTTAGAGTTGGAAGGACAGTGAAATTTCAGTTTGAAGTTTGAGTGGCTACAGGTGGGTGACACTGAGATGCACTCCAAAAACCAGGATATAAGGAAGATTGGATTTTCTACCACAAGTTAAAATCTACAAAAAGAATAGAATGAAGTACAGTAGAATTTATAGAAGAGGAAGTTGAGGGCCAGAGTGTAAGAAAGGTATCAAAATCATGCTAGTAAGTTTCAGAGTGAGACTAATCCCAGGCAGCCTGTGTGCCAAGTTCATGCCCATTACCACTATGATAAGGATCCACTAAGTCCATGAAGCTAGCTCACTATCAGCCTATAGATGGATGCATCACACTGTCCTATTCTAGTGTCCTATAAGCTATCAAGATCATCCAAATCAATTTCTTGCTCTAATCCCATACTCACCAAGCATACTGCAGATAATAATTTTGTTTCTTGTACACATTTATATGGTGAGGTACAAATGTACTGATTAAAAGATATACATACTTAGCCCCCTTATAAATTACATTTCTTAAAATAAATTAATAAATTGAATTCTATAATCTTATACATCAGTTGCTTGTGAATTTAGTTCAATAGAGTCAATTCTAGAGACTGGAGTCTCATTGAAACCTGATTTTTAGGACAATTGCCATTTACTGCCATCCTCTGGAGATGTGTCTGAGGGACCAGGTAGCTTCTTGAAAATGAAACGCCCCTATGTGGTGGTTTTCACCTCTTCTGCTCCCCACAAAATTAAACAGAGTTCATCTTAAGTTCACTGGTTGTATACTGGAAACTTAGTGAGGTCTTCTTATGAAAATAACGGGATTCAAACTGCTTAATATTTTTGTCAAATCATCTTTCTCTCTAAGAGCAAAGAGGTCAAGACATGTCCAATTTGGAGGAATCATTAGTGACCAATGAGTTCAAAGAAAGGTGATGTAAGACACAGAAAGATCAACACATTTAATGAGGGCGACAAAGTGCCCTCAACAAACTTTAGTTGCATTAAATTCCAGTATGGATGTTCATGTCGAGTTCTATTTTTTTCTTCAAACCCACACACTGATAACTATTTGCAAGTACAAGTTCAATCTGAGGCCAATGAATTCATACTGAGCTCAAAGTGAGTTTAGAGAATCACAAAATCCTTTGTGAATCAGGTCAATAAATTTAGCACTGGATCGTTTACATCATAATGACAGTCACCTTTTAGGTGAGTATTTTTTTTCATTCAGAACACTTTTCTACTCCCTAGACATCAGAGAACATCCATTTTGGAGACAGAGGTCAGTGCATTAAATGACAAATTTACTTAAAGAGTTTTCTTAGATCATAAAATCAGAGAACTGGAAGGAATCCTTGGGATCATCTAGTCTATTCTCAAACTCAGGTATAGAAACCCTGAGATGTGGGGCAACAGGAAGGGAAGCCATGGGGGTTTCAGTTTTACTCAGTGGTGTTTCATTTTAAACACTGCTTTTACACTGAAAAAAAGCATGCATATATGATGGAATAGAAGGCATTAAATAAAAACCTTACTTTTCAAGGCAAGACTTCAAAGAAATTTTAGTCATTAATGGACTACTTCCAGCTGTGCTCTAAGTTCTTTGAGGACTTGAACATGATTCTCTGCTCTATGTTGGTGGGAGAGTCCAACAAACACTGATCTAGTCCTACTCTACAGATGTGAAAACAGGCTCAGAAAGGGAAAGGGCCTTGGCCAAGGTCACACAGCCAGCATGAGTAACCTCAGACTCCAGGGAATTACATCGGAGTGAAGTCTCCTAGAGGTCCTCATTTCAGCACCAAGACCTAGCTCTACCCAACAGCTTACAAACTCCAGTGCCAGAAGCCTCAGGCCAAACAACCAGTAAGACAGGAACACAATCCCACCCATCAAAAAAATAAATAAAAAACAATGAGATGGTAAAAAATATGTAACAGATGAAGGAGCAAGGTAGAAACCTACAAGACCAAAAAAATGAAATGGAAATAGGCAATCAACCTAAAAAAAATTCAGAGTAATGATAGCAAAGATGATCCAGAATCTTGGAAACAGAATGGAGGCAGGGATTCAGAAAATACAAGAAATGTCTAACAAAGATCTAGAAGAACTAAAGAACAAACAGAGATGAACAACATAATAACTGAAATGAAAAATACTAGAAGGAATCAGTAACAGAATAATTGAGGCAGAAGAACGAATAAGTGAGCTGCAAGACAGAATGGTGGAAATAACTGCTGAGAAGCAGAATAAAGAAAAAAGAATGAAAAGAATTGAAGGCAATCTCAGAGACCTCTGGGACAACATTCAAATTATAGGGGACCCAGAAGAAAAAGAGAAAAAGAAAGGGTCTAAGAAAATATTTGAAGAGATTATAGTGGAAAACTTCCCTAACATGGGAGAGGAAATACTCATCCAAGTCCAGGAAAGAGTCCCATACCGGATAAAACCAAGAAGAAAAACACCAAGACACATATTAATCAAACTAACAAAAATTAAATTCAAAAGAAATATATTAAAAGCAGCAAGGGTAAAGCAAAAAATAACATACAAAGGAATCCCCATAAGGATATCAGCTGATTTTTCAGCAGAAACTCTGCAGGCCAGAAGTGAGTGGCAGGATATACTTAAAGTGAAGAAAGAGAAAAACGTACAACCAAGATTACTCTACCCAGCAGGGATCTCATTCAGATTCAATGGAGAAGTCAAAAGCTTTTCAGACAAACAAAAGCTAAGAGAATTCAGCACCACCAAACCAGCTTTAAAACAAATGCTAAAGGAACTTCTTTAGGCAGGAAAAAAAAGAGAAGAAAAAGACCCACAAAAACAAACCCAAAACAATTAAGAAAATGGTAATAGGAACATAGATATCGATAATAACCTTTAACGTAAATGGATTAAATGCCCCAATGAAAAGACACAGAATGGCTGAATGGATAAAAAACAAGACCCATATATATGCTGTCTACAAGAGACCCACATCAGACCTAGGGACACATACAGATGGAAAGTAAAGGGATGAAAAAAGATATAGCATGCAAATGGAAATCAAAAGAAAGCTGGAGCAGCAATACTCATATCAGATAAAAAGACTTTAAAATGAAGACTGTTACAAGAGATAAAGAAGAATACTACATAATGATCAAGGGATCAATCCAAGAAGAATATATAACAATTATAAATGTTTATGCACCCAACATAGGAGCAGCTCAATACATAAGGCAAATGCTAACAACCATGAAAGGTGAAATTGACAGTAACACAGTAATATTAGGGGACTTTAACACCCCACTTCCACCAATGGACAGATCATCCAAATAGAAAATAAATAAGGAAACACAAACTTTAAATGACACAATAAACCAGATAGATTTAATTGATATATATAGAACATAGTACACAAAAGTGGCAGAATACACTTTCTTCTCAAGTGCACATTGAACATTCTCCAGGATAGATCACATCTTGGGTCATAAGCCAAGCCTTGGAAAATTTAAGAAAATTGAGATCGTACAAGCATCTTTTCTGACCACAACACTATGAGACTGGAAATCAATTACAGCAAAAAAACTGTAAAAAACACAAATACATGGCGGTTAAACACTGTGCTACTAAATAACCAAGAGATCACTGAAGAAATCAAAGAAGAAATTTAAAAATACACAGAAACAAATGACAATAAAAACAAGACAACCCAGAACCTATGGGACACAGCAAAAGCAGTTCTAAGAGGGAAGTTTACAGCAATTCAATCTCACCTCAAGAAACAAGAAAAATCTCAAATAAGCAATCTAACTTTACACCTAAAGGAACTAGAGAAAGAAGAACAAAGAAAGCCCAAAGTCAGTAGAAGGAAAGAAATCATAAAGATCAGAGCAGAAATAATTGAAATAGAAACAAAGGAAACAACAGCAAAGATCAATAAAACTAAAAGTTGGTTCTTTGAGAAAATAAACAAAATTGATAAACCTTTAGCCAGACTCATCAAGAAAAAAAGGAAGAGAACACAACTTGATAAAATTAGAAATGAAAAAGGATAAATCAAAACTGACACTACAGAAATACAAAGGATTATAAGAGACTACCACAAACAACTATATGCCAATAAAATGGACAAACATAAAGAAATGGACAAATTCTTAGAAGGTACAATTTTCCAAGACTGAAGCAGGAAGAATAAGAAAATATAAACAGACCTATTACAAGTAATGAAATTCAAACCATAATTAAAAATTTGCCAACAAACAAAAGTCCAGGACCATATGGCTTCACAGGTGAATTCTATCAAACATTTAGAGAAGAGCTAACAATCCTTCTCAACTCTTCCAAAAAACTGCAGGGGGCAGAACACTCCCAAATTTGGTCGACAATGCCACCATCACCCTGATACAAAAACCAGAAAAAGATATCACAAAAAAAGAAAATTATAGACCAATATCGTCCTGAACAAAATACTAGCAAACAGAATCCAACATATTAAAAGGATCATACACCATGATCAAATGAGATTTATCCCAGGAATGCAAGGATTCTTCAATATATGCAAATCAATCAATGTGACACACCATATTGATAACTTAAGGAATAAAAACCATATGATAATCTCAAAAGATGCAGCAAAAGGTTTTGACAAAATTTACCACCATTTATGATAAAAATTCTCAAGAAAATGGTCATGGGGGAGCCTACCTCAACATAATAAATGCCGTATATGACAAACCCACAGCAAACATCATACTCAATGATGGAAAACTGAAAGCATTTCCACTAACATCAGGAACAAGACAAGGATGTCCACTCTCGCCACTCTTATTCAACATAGATTTGGAAGTCCTAGCCACGCCAATCAGAGAAGAAAAAGAAATAAAAGGAATACAAATTGGAAAAGAAGAAGTAAAATGGTCATTGTTTGCAGATGACATGATACTATACATAGAAAATCCTAAAGATGCCGCCAGAAAACTAGTAGAAGTAATCAATGAATTTGGTAAGGTTGCAGGATACAGAATTAATGCACAGAAATCTCTGGCATTCCTATACACTAACAACAAAAATTCAGAAAGAGAAATTAAGGAAATAATCCCATTTACCACTGCAACAAAAAGAATGAAATACCTAGGAATAAACCTACCTAAGGAGGCAAAAGACTTGTACTCAGAAAACTATAAAACACTGCTGAAAGAAATCAAAGATGACATAAACAGATGGAGAAATATACCATGTTCTTTGTTTGGAAGAATCAATATTGTGAAAATGACTGTATTACCCAAAGCAATCTACAGATTCAATGCAATCCCTATCAAACTAGCAATGGCATTCTTCACTGAATTAGAATTTTAAAAATTTACAATTTGTATGGAAACACAAAAGATCCCAAATAGCCAAAGCAATCTTGAGAAAGAAAAACGAAGCTGGAGGAATCAGGCTCCTTGACTTCAGACTATACTACAGAGCTACAGTAATCAAGACAGTATGGTACTGGCACAAAAACAGAAATATAGATCAATGGAACAGGATAGAAAGCCCAGAGATAAACCCATGCATATATGGTCACCTAATTTACAACATAAGAAGCAAGAACATACAATGGAGAAAAGACAGCCTCTTCAATAAGTGCTGCTGCAAAAACTGGACAGCTACATATAAAAGAATGAAATTAAAACACTACCTAACACCATACATAAAAATAAACTCCAAATGGATTAAAGACTTAAATGTAAGCCCAGACACTATAAAACTCTTAGAGGAAAACATAGGCAGAACACTCTATGACATAAATAACAGCAAGATCCTTTCTGACCCACCTCCTAGATAAATGGAAATAAAAACAAAAATAAACAAATGGGACCTAATGAAATTAAAAGCTTTTGCACAGCAAAGGAAACCATAAGCAAGACAAAAAAACAACCTTCAGAATGGGAGAAAATATTTGCAAATGAAACAATGGACAAAGGATTAATCTCCAAAATATACAAACAGCCCAATTAAACAACCCAATTAAAAACAACCCAATTAAAAAATGAGCAGAAGACCTAAATAGACATTTCAACAAAGAAGACATACAGATGGCCAAGAAACACATGAAAAGATGCTCAACATCACTAATTATTAGAGAAATGCAAATCAAAACTACAATGAGGTATCACCTCATACCAGTCAGAATGGCTATCATCAAAATATCTAGAAACAGTAAATGCTAGAGAGGGTGTGCTGAAAAGAGAACCCTCCTGCACTGCTGGTGGAATGTAAATTGATACAACCACTATGGAGAACAGTATGGAAGTTCCTTAAAAAACTAAAAACAGAACTACCATATGACTCAGCGATCCCACTACTGGGCATATACCCTGAGAAAACCATAATTCAAAAAGAGTCATGTACCACAATGTTCATTGCAGCTCTATTTACAATAGCCAGGACATGGAAGCAACCTAAATGTCTATCGATAGATGAATGGATAAAGAAGATATGACACATATATACAATGGAATACTACCCAGCCATAAAAAGAAACTGAGTTGTTTGTAGTGAGGTGGATGGACCTACAGTCTGTCGTACAGAGTGAAGTAAGTCAGAAAGAAAAAAATGAACAGTGTATGCTAATACGTATATATGGAGTCTAGAAAAAAATGGTACTGGTGAACCTAGTAGCAGGGCAGGAATAAAGACGCAGACATAGAGAATGGACTTGAGGATATGGGGTGGGGGGGAAGGGAAGCTGGGACGAAGTTAGAGTAGTATTGACATATATACACTACCAAATGTAAAATAGCTAGTGGGTAGCAGCAGCATAGCACGTGGAGATCAGCTCGATGGTTTGTGATGACCTAGAGGGGTGGGATAGGGAGGGTGGGAGAGAGGCTCAAGAGGGAGGGGATCTGGGGATATATGTATATGTATAGCTGATTCACTTTGTTATAAAGCAGAAACTAACACACCATTGTAAAGCACTTATACTCCAATAAAGATGTTAAAAAACATACACACAAAAAAAAGTTTCACAAAATATAAAATATAAAAGTATGTGGTATAAGTGCATGATATTATCATTATACTTTCAATTTTCCAAGGCAATATGTAATTGTCGTAAGTTATCAAGCCATCAAGGAAATAATATAAGAGCAAAAGAAAAAAACTGATTGCTATAAGAAACTAACTGGGAAACAGAAAATATACGGAAAACAATTATTTTAACACACAGTATCTTTAATAAATGGGGAAAAAAAAGAGTCACTCATCAGCAAAAACTCAAAATTAAAAGATAGGTGAATAAATATGATCTCCAAGATTTAAACAAGATTTGGAGGAAGGACAATGTGTGCAGCAAAGTGTAGATGAAAGGGTATATGTGTCCCCTTCCAAGACATAGATTTGTGAGGAGGGACATGGAGAACAGCTTTGTAGAAATTGTGCCCTTGAAGTAGAATCACTGCAGAGCAAGTGGCAACAGGAGGATTTGTTATCAGAGCACACCGTGGAGTGTTTGGCCAGAGAGCCAATATTAGCAGTCTCCTCCAGACTGGATCCCTCATATGGCTCAGCCTCAGGTACAGCAGAGATGGAGCGTTTCATCCCTTCCCTGCCACCATGATTCCCTCAACCGCTGGATCTCTCAGTGTTGATGTCTAGGTGTTCAGGAAGTAGACGCCTTTTCATCTCAGCTATTTTTCACTGAAACCTGAAGAAATGCCTATTCTTTTTTTTTAACATCTTTCTTGGAGTATAATTTCTTTACAATGGTGTGTTAGTTTCTGCTTTATAACAAAGTGAATCAGTTATACATATACATATGTTCCCATATCTCTTCCCTCTTGTGTCTCCCTCCCTCCCACCCTCCCTATCCCACCCCTCCAGGTGGTCACAAAGCACCGAGCTGATCTCCCTGTGCTATGCGGCTGCTTCCCACTAGCTATATATTTTATGTTTGGTAGTGTATATATGTCCATGCCTCTCTCTCACTTTGTCACAGCTTACCCTTCCCCCTCCCCATATCCTCAAGTCCATTCTCTACTAGGTCTGTGTCTTTATTCTCATCTTGCCCCTAGGTTCTTCATGACCCTTTTTTTTTCTTTCTTAGATTCCATATATATGTGTTAGCATACAATATTTGTTTTTCTCTTTCTG
Source organism: Phocoena sinus (assembly GCF_008692025.1). Lineage (NCBI taxonomy): Eukaryota > Metazoa > Chordata > Mammalia > Artiodactyla > Phocoenidae > Phocoena > Phocoena sinus. Next base: position 49,953,596 of record NC_045765.1, on the reverse strand, counting down.
ACTTACTTCACTCTGTATGACAGACTCTAGGTCCATCCACTTCACTACAAGTAACTCAATTTCGTTTCTTTTTATGGTTAACATTCCATTGTATATATGTGCCACATCTTCTTTATCCATTCATCTGTCGATGGACACTTAGGTTGCTTCCATGTCCTGGCTATTGTAAATAGAGCTGCAATGAACATTTTGGTACATGACTCATTTTGAATTATGGTTTTCTCAGGGTATATGCCCAGTAGTGGGACTGCTGGGTCGTATGGTAGTCCCACTACCATACGTTTTTTAAGGGACCTCCATACTGTTCTCCATAGTGGCTGTATCAATTTACATTCCCACCAACAGTGCAAGAGTGTTCCCTTTTCTCCACACCTTCTCCAGCATTTATTGTTTGTAGATTTTTTGATGATAGCCAGTCTGACCGCTGTGAGATGATATCTCATTGTAGTTTTGATTTGCAAGAAATGCCTATTCTAATTTAGATGAGATGGACCCATGCTCATGCTGGAGAGAAGAGTAGAGCAAGGGAGAGGGAAAATGAGGAACGACTTAGTCTTACGGTCAAGAGGACAAGCTTTGTGATCTGGAACAAGTGCATTTTTCTGTACTAGAATTTCCATCTTGTTAAAGAGGGAGTAATACCTACCTTGTGGGCTTTCCATGAGAATTAAATACAGTACGTGTGAAATACTTAGCATAACGTCTGACACACAGTAAATGCTCAATCATTGGCAATATGCTTCTTAGACCTCGGGAAGGAGATTTCTTCAAACAAGAATATATTCTGCTTTGCTCCAGGTTCTCAAAATTTGGCATCAAAGTCCACTTATTACAGCTGGTAAAAAAAAAAACTTAAGACACCCATTATCACCTAACTTTGTTTTCTTAAGCCTCATGAAAAATCCACACAGGGATACGGACATGGCTTTTCTGTTATACATTTAAAAATCTCTGAATGTAAAATGCCCAGGCCAGTCAACGGTGTCTATTTTATCTCCTGCAGCTCTGGACTCAAAGGTCATTCATATGGATCAGGCCTTTCCTCAGACGAAGACAAATTTAGGTGAAAAACATTGGCTTCTCTTTTCTGATATCTCTATAATAACCTCATATCAAAGGTGCAATAAAAAGTTGATTTAGAAGCAATATAAGAAAAGAAATAAAACTGGCTTCAAATAAAAAAGTATTTATTTCTTTTTCAATCCATGTTCTCCTGGAAAAAGAGTTGAATGAACTTTAAAAAATGGTTACGAGGTATGTCTGGTAAGATTTTTGTACTTATTTGCAAGGTTGCAGGAGACGAAAATGAAACCATATAACAAGGTGGATGTAATTATATGTTCAAATCAATATCTACTCTCTACGGCAAGTTCTGCTCAGTCTTTTCCCTTTGGTGCCTCACGTTGGTCTAGTTTTATCAGCGTTTATAAAAATTTATCTGAATAAATTAAAGGAACCAGGCAGCCTTTCATCAGAGTATAATAATACACAGATCACCCACCAAATGCAATGTTCCTTCCTTTTTCAAGACCCCGGAAACATTTTCACCATGTGACATGCAAGAATCTTTAACAATCAGTGCAGAGAGAAGACATCGTAATCAAAGAAAATGCGTACCAAATTGACTCCCCTTCGAAAAGCCATCTGTGTATAATGATTCCCCATAACAACTGTAAAATCATAAGCAACCGGGAGGTTGCTCAAGCTAAGAAAAAACGCAAAGCACAGAATTGAGAATTATAGGACAATAAAGTCAGCCTGGCCAAAGAAGATCTAAAATCATCCAAGTTATAAAATGTGCAATGATAAATTCTGTGTTACTTCATGCTTATGAATGCTATCATATTTACCAGCTTATGCCAGCTCCCCACTCCTTTTCTTCTGTTTCGATTTAAATATTAAGTAATACAAACATTTTCTGTTCCCTGAGCTTAACTGGTAACTAAAAGCTAGATTGGTTAGATGCCTGGACAACAGGAGAAAGAGGGAGATATTTAGAGAATCCCTCCACAGCTCTCAAATTGCTCTGTCTCTGGCCACACGATGACAAACAAGATGATCACAGTATTTTATTGTTGGGAGTCTAACCTTCTCATTTTACAACTGCAAAAGCGAGCTTCTCATCTCCACCTCCTCCTCCTTCCAACTCCAACCGACTCGTCTAGCCACATCCCCTAGTTCAGGGAAGAGCATTGCCGACACCAGAGATCTGAGCATCATTTCTGTTGAGTTTATCTCTAAATAGCTCTCACTGATATCCACTTCCATCCAGCCCCACAATCTTTGCCTGGGCCATGCCTTCACCATCTCTCCCCCGCATGACTGTTGCATCCGAGCTCTTGCTTTGCCTCCACCCTTCCCCTCCTGCTCTAACCTGTACCCCCTCATCAGTTGGGAGACCAGAGCAATGCTTCTAAAGACCTAAATACACCACTCCTGTGTTACATTCTGCAGTAATTTCTCATCACACTCTAACTAATGCCCAAGGCTCATAACAGACTCACAAGACCCCAATAACCTCTCCAACCATATCTCTTCCATGCCTGCCACTATTTTTGCACCCACCACATCAAATTTCATTCAATTTCACAAAGACAACATGCTCTCTCTCACCTTCCCACACTGTGCTCCTTCTGCCCAAAATACCCTTTCTCCCTCCTCTTCAACTTGCTAACGCCTACGCATCACGAGGTTATAGCTGAACTGTCATATTTTCCAGGAAATCTTCTCGACCACTCCTTCAGATGCAGCTCAGCACTCCCATAACGCGCTCTCAAAACTCTCTACATCTGTAACAAAGCATGTGGCCTCCTTTATTGTTACTGCTTGTTAGGTGTTTGCCTTCTGAGCCAGATCACAAGCATTATGACGTCAGGGACAAAGTCAGTCACGTCAATTCTTATATCCTTAGATCTTAGGATAGTTTCTGGAACACAAAAGGTGTTTAAATTGTATTTCTTGAATGAGTGAATGAATAAAGTAAAGTAGTTGCTCAAATTTTTAGTGAACTGCCAGTATCTTTAGGACTAGACACCAGGCTAGTGTTTTTGGCTCTACTAAATTTGGGGGATATTTTATTATTCATTTCAGTCTATATATCCATTCAATGAAGACTATATTACATTTTAGGGTACAAATAACGATTGAATATTAGTTTACAGTCAAAGTATAAAGCTCTTCATTGCTAATCCTAAAACCTATTCTGAAAATAGGTAATTTTTGTAATTTCAGTTTAAAAGCTGAAGTCATTTCCTTCCTTCTTTCCTTTTTTTCCTTCCTTCCAATTCAGTCAAAAAACACCATTACCAGAGGGCACTGGGAAGGTAATCCAGCAGAGTTGGGATTGTACAAGGAGGGATTCCAGATGAGAGAGCAGACCATGGGGTTAAGGAATTAGCCTACCATTTCAGGGGATTAAACAAATAACCAAATATATTAAGGATAATGGAAGCCAAATTTCTCACTGTTGAAGAAGGAAAGTACAAAGATGGAAAAACGGGAAGGGATTCAAATGAAACCTGTAATGTGAATTGGAAATACAGATAGTGTAACCTCATGGTTTTCAGTATAAGACCTTGAGATAGAAACTACTTTGATGATTGAGGAATAACAGGAGTGTCTTTGTAGTAAGAAGATAATGAGCACGGGAGAAAACTAGAAAAAAGTCAAGCCTGGGACTTACCAGGACCTATGAAATCAGAATCTCAAAAAATGAGACCCAAGAATCTATTTCACAAGTTAGTTTTAAGTATTCAAAAATTTAAACTTCCCTACATTAAAGAAAGGACTTTAAGCTATTGACACAACCACTCTTACAAGTTTTAATGACATCAGAAATATATCCAAATAAGAAAGTAGCAAACCAGGGGACAAAATCGAATCCAGTCAGCAGTGAATAAAATGACCCACACTAATGATTCTAACCCACTGGGGTCTTCAGTTCTAGACCCATTATCTGAGACTTTAATCCCAGCATAAAAGAAATTACATGTTTACTGTTTTTCTAAAAAGAATATTAACACGATTTTAGGTAATCTGCTCTTGGGGTTGCCATTTATATTAAGCTGTTCAAAAGTTTACATCATTAATTTGAGGGGTAAATACAACTGTCATAACTATCTAACTATACAAATATTCTTCCTTTAGTAGTTAAAAACCGTACTAATATTTTGATAATAAATGTTCCTGCTAAAATCATGTAAAATACAAAAATACTAAACTAAAATTTACATTTTTATTATTTGTAGTTAAATGAGTCAAGAGAAATCTTGTCCAATTTGCAAATGCTCATGACAACTAAAAGGAGGCACCTCCTTAACAACCGTTATAAAAACTCTATGCCATTCTGGCCAATGCTTTTGTCCTCAGGTTGCAAATCCTTTAATTTTGTGACTGAATCACAAATGATCAAAATTGACTAGGGAAGCTTGCTTTCTTCCAATTAAGGAAAATTTACCTTTGGCTGATAGAATGATCATTCTATTTTGGAAACTTGTTACTGGCAGTAATTGAAAATATGCTAGAAGGGAGATGATTACCCACTGTGTCAGTAAGGGTCTTGGCAGAAAACAGATGGCACACTCCAACTGGGTAATTTGAGACAAGTTTAATAAAAACAATCTTTACAAAGGTGTAGGCAGAGTTTAGAGAAATCAACAACGTAGAACCCCAGGAATAGCAACAGCATGAAGACCGAGAAAGGCAAAGAATGGTTTAGAATCCTGAGAAAGCAGGGATGCAGAGAGGGCTGCTTGGCATGACCGGTGACACAGCCAACCCACAGCCCAGCAGGCAGGGAGCCAAAGGAATAAATACCCCAATTGCACCCTCCTCCTGCTTTCTGGTCTCCCCGTTGGCCAAACCCATCCCGAACCTGGAGATCTCACTGATGCAAACCATGCAGGTCAGCATTCCTTGGCAGAGAGCAGACAATATCCAGCACATGTCCCTTTCCAAGTATTAGATAATGTAGGAAAGTGATACATTGTGGTGTGCCTTCCTCCTCCACAGAAACAGGACCAAGCTGTGAGTCTTTTGTGGAAGGCAGGGCAATCGCCTTCAGATCACATGTTTCCCATGTCTTTCTGATCCACTATCATCATGGTCACTTGGAGGGCATTTTATTGGTTTTGACTGTCCAGCATCTATTTGCCCTCCACTTGGTATCAGTACTCAGGCTTTTGTTAAGGTGTCCACCCTTTCCTACTGCAGCCCATTTGCTTGAGAAAAGCTGGTGCCACTCCAGACTTAAGGATGGGGTATGTCAGAGAACTATCTGATCTGTGTAATCACATCCCTCGAGTACAGTTGACTATTAGAGATAAGTGTGACCTAATTGATCCAAACAGACTGAATCCTACTGACTACTGGGGCAAGAGACACATGAGACACATTCCCCTCCCCTAGTATGAATGAGCAAGCATTAGGGCCACAAAAGGAGAAGTTTGCTGAAAACAGAAGCAAGAGAGAAAAGAAACTGAATGTTATTCTCACCAGATCAAGTCTCACCCTGCCACTATTCTTTTCCTTAACACAAGGCAATAAATGGCGTTTATTGTTTGAGTCAGGTTTTCTGTGGTTTACAACTGAGAGGTATCTCATCATATGGTTGAGTGTATCATATGGCTGGTTGACTGTATTAAGGATGCCGGGTGCTTCAAGCAGAAGTAAGTACTTCCTAGGTAAGTCTCAATTAATGTTCTTGAAAATGCCTGCTTACAGCACATCATGAATAAACTCTGAGCTGCTACTGAGAAGCCTTCATATTTATATGTTAATACCTAAAACTGTTTTAATTAGGAGAAATGTTTAGATGATCCAATAACAATTTAATGGATTCTGAAAATACTCCTCCCTCTATATTCTGAAGATACCTCCTGAGGATTTACTGTGTACTAGACTTTGGGGACTAAAAATTACTAAGACATAACATCACCAAAGGGTTCACTCAAATTTAGCAGAGACATACCAAGAAGCTCATCTTGATATATCAAAGTGATATTATATTATAATTGAAGAATACACAAGATACTGGGGAAGCTCAAAAGTAGGAGTTATTAATTCTACTATGATGCAAGAAGTCTGATAAGCTTCAAAGCCTTTAAAGCAAGGCCTTGAAGTACACCAGGGACCTTGGACAAGGAAGTTGAACAGTGCAGGCTGAGGAGACAGCATGAACAAAGGCATTTTCGCGTGTTAAGGTTCAAAGCAGCTTCAGTAAAGACAGAGTAGCAGCGTGATTATAAGGAGAATTTGGCTCTATCCTGGTTCCCCATCCTTTGCTAGTTATGTGATCTTGGACAATTTCCTTAACTTTTCTTAGTATCACTTTCCTAATATGCCAAACAAGACTAATAATGGTACTTTGGTCATATTTGTTGTTAGTATTAAAAGTCCCATTACATGTAAAACATCTATTACTCAAAAGTATGTTCTTATTAGGAGAAAGATAATTGATTAGGCAGACCGGTACCAGGTTGTGAAAATACGAGCTCTGCTAGATATTTGGGTTTTATAGAGTGTGGCTAATATACCCCAAACATCAAAGGTTTTAAGTAGACATGACAAGGTTTGTATTTTAGGAGAATAATGTGACTCTTGAACTGGAGTGAGAAGAGACTGAAGTTAAAGTGAGATGTTACAATCTTTCTTACATGAAATGATAAGGGCATGAGGGCCTGAACCAGGACAGTAGCAGGAGGGATGGGGAAAAAGTGACAGATATGCACAAATAAGGTATCAAGAAAGATTACAAAGTTTCTGGTGGATGCTGGTATATTTAATAAAAAAAGATAAGAAAAGGAGTAATGCATTTGGCAGAGAATACAATAAGCTCAAATTTGGGACATGCTAAGTGTGAGCTGTCTACATGCTGCACAAACGGAAAATCCCAGAAGCTATTGGAAATATGAGTTCAAATCACTTATATGGGGAATCTTAAAAAAAATAATGATACAAGTGAACTTATTTACAAAACAGAAACAGACCCACAGAGTTAGAGAACGAACTTATGGTTACCAGGGTGGGAGGGTTGGGGAGTGGGATAGACTGGGAGTTTGGGATTGACGTATATACATTGCTATATTTAAAATAGATAAACTTTGGTAGTGTATATATGTCCATGCCACTCTCTCACTTTGTCACAGCTTAACCTTCCCCCTCCCCGGGTCCTAAGTCCTTTCTCTACGTCTGCATCTTTATTCCTGTCCTGCCCCTAGGTTCTTCAGAACCATTTTTTTTTAGATTCCATATATATGTGTTAGCATATGGTATTTGTTTTTCTCTTTCTGACTTACGTCACTCTGTATGACAGACTCTAGGTCAATCCACCTCACTACAAATAACTCAGTTTTGTTTCTTCTTATGGCTGAGTAATACTCCATTGCATATATGTGCCACATCTTCTTTATCCATTCATCTGTTGATGGAAACTTAGGTTGCTTCCATGTCCTGGCCATTGTAAATAGAGCTGCAATGAACACTGTGGTACATGACTCTTTCAATTACGGTTTTCTCAGAGTATATGCCCTGTAGTGGGATTACTGGGTCCTATAGTAGTTCTGTTTTTAGTTTTTTAAGGAACCTCCATACTGTTCTCCATAGTGGTTGTATCAATTTACATTCCCACCAACAGTGCAAGAGTGTTCCCTTTTCTCCACACCCTCTCCAGCATTTATTGTTTGTAGATTTTTTGATGATGGCCATTCTGACTGATGTGAGGTGATACCTCATTGTAGTTTTGACTTGCATTTCTCTAATGATTAGTGATGTTGAGCATCCTTTCATGTGTTTGTTGGCAATCTGTATATCTTTTTTGGAGAAATGTCTACTTAGGTCTTCTGCCCATTTTTGGATTGGGTTGCTTGTTTTTTTTATATTGAGCTGCTTGTAAATTTTGGAGATTAATCCTTTGTCAGTTGTTTCATTTGCAAATATTTTCTCCCATTCTGAGGGTTGCCTTTTTCTCTTGTTTATGGTTTCCTTTGCTGTGCAAAATCTTTTAAGTTTCATTAGGTCCCATTTGTTTATTTTTGTTTTTATTTCCATTTCTCTAGGAAGTGGGCAAAAAAGAATCTTGCTGTGATTTGTGTCATAGAGAGTTCTGCCTATGTTTTCCTCTAAGAGTTTTATAGTGTCTGGCCTTACATTTAGGTCTTTAATCCATTTTGAGTTTATTTTTGTGTATGGTGTTAGGGAGTGTTCTAATTTCATTCCTTTATGTGTAGCTGTCCAGTTTTCCCACCACCACTTATTGAAGAGGCTGTCTTTTCTCCATTGTATATTCTTGCCTCCTTTATCAAATATAAGGTGATCATATGTGCGTGGGTTTATCTCTGGGCTTTCTATCCTGTTCCACTGATCTATATTTCTGTTTTTGTGCCAGTACCATACTGTCTTGATTACTGTAGCTTTGTAGTATAGTCTGAAGTCAGGGAGCCTGATTCCTCCAGCTCCATTTTTCTTTCTCAAGATTGCTTTGGCTATTCGGGGTCTTTGGTGTTTCCATACAAATTGTGAAAGTTTTTGCTCTAGTTCTGTGAAAAATGCCAATGGTAGTTTGATAGGGACTGCATTGAATCTGTAGGTTGCCTTGGGTACCAAACGTAAAGTAGATAGCTAGTGGGAAGCAGCCGCATAGCACAGGGAGATCAGCTCAGTGCTTTGTGACCACCTAGAGGGGTGGGATAGGGAAAGTGTGAGGGAGACGCAAGAGGGAGGAGATATGGGGATATATGTATATGTATAGCTGATTCACTTTGTTATAAAGTAGAAACTAACACACCATTGTAAAGCAATTATACTCCAATAAAAATGTTAAAAAATAAAATAAAATAGATAACCAACAGGGACCTACTGTATAGCACAGGGAACTCTGCTCAATATTCTGTAATAACCTAAATGGGAAAAGAACTTGAAAAAGAATAGATACATGTATATGTACAACTGAATCACTTTGCTGTAATTCACCCCAAACACACAACATTTTTAATCAACTATACTCCAATATAAAATAAAAATTTAAAAATAAAAACAATTTAAAAAGAGAGAGAGAGAGCTCCAGGCAGGAGGTGGATACATGAGAATCAACTGCAAATTTATTACAGCTAAAGAAAGGGAGATGATGGGCCTGACCAACAACAAGGTTAAAACTATGAAAATCACCAAATCAAATAGTAGGAAGAAGCAGCAAAGGAGTCTTAGAAGTAAACATCAGTGTAGTAGAAGTTGAGGTGAAAGAGACTGGAGTTCTCAAAAGCAGGGGAGGAAAAAACTTCAGGGAGTAGCCTACAGAAATAAAGGGCACAGAGAGCTAGCACTTAAGATACATAATGATTCAAAGGACACCACTGCACTTGGCAAACAGCAATTATTTTTAACCCCAGTGAGAGAAGTCTCAGGGAGGTGGCAGAAGCAGAAGCCAGACTGCAGTGGCTGAGGCCAAGGAGAAGGCTGAGGATCTGGAAGCAGGTGTAAGGGCCCACTCTTTCCAGGAGCTGGTTGGCAATTCTCCCAGGCTTCCCTCACTTTGAAATTCTCTGACCTTAGAGTCAGACTCTGTTGTAACAAAACAATGGGTATAATGGAGCTGTCTTGTTAGCTGGCACTCCTCAAAATGGATCTTTTATAATCAGAAAGCCTTGTCTTTGAAAAACCAGGCAGTTACAGACAGCATTTTGTCTGACTTTCCAAGAACTTTCCTCTATCCCCGCTGTAAGAACTTCAGTCAGGACAAGTAGCAGTGATTTAAGTGTTACATTTCCAGTTCCCAAAAGCAGACAATAAAACACTGATGAGTTCTTATTCATTCTTGGGTCATCATAAGGAAACAGTGAACAGCTAGGAAGAATGTGATGTAATTCAAGCAATATAGAAGCTTTCCAGATACATATTAACACCATCTTTCATATTTATGACTCTTCAAAAGAGAGGTCAAAGCTTATTTCCAAAGTTATCTTATTAACCTTCAAATTCACTTTGAATATAAGAAAGAAAGAAATATTTGGCCCATTATATAAATGGAGAAACAGAGGTCCAAGATCCAAGAGGAACTCAGTGTCCAGAGTTCACAAGAGATTTCCAGACATGTTTCATGAACACATTACGGCAGAGTCCAATAAAGTGTGTGTGGTCCATGGACCACTTGCATCAAATTTATGTTGGGTGTTTTTTTCAGAAATGCATATTCCTGGGGCCCTCTTCAGACCTATTGATCTTTTCCTCTAAAGATGGACCTTGAAATCTGAAATTTTAAAAATGCCACAGGACTCTCTTTGCCTGAAGATAGAAGGTCCACACAGAGTTCGTATTGATCCTGCCTCAGAAGCATGGATATAGCTGTTTTTCCATCCCACTCACCTGTGCATTTCCTCTTGTCTATGCTTGAGGAGGGCATCCTGGTTCCATGGATGGACTCGGAGCTGTGACATCTACCCAGCTCAAGCACTGGCTCTTTAATCCAACTGATAGCCATGATCTGGAAGCCAAGTGGAGCCAAAAACAGAAAACAAAAAAGCAGAATTGCCCTTAGGTAACAACATTATGGGAATCTGGAGTCACATTCTAAGAGCACCTTTCCAAGAACTGTTCATCCTGGGAACCAAGGGAGTGAATCCTGGAGATTTCTCCATATGAAAAGGAGCTTCCTGGGACTTCCCTGCTGGCACTGTGGTTAGGAATCTGCCTGCCAATGCAGGGGACATGGGTTCGAGCCCTGGTCTGGGAAGATCCCACATGCTGCGTAGCAACTAAGCCCATGTGCCACAACTACTGAGCCTGTGCTCTAGAGCCCGTGAGCCACAACTACTGAAGCCTGCACACCTAGAGCCCATGCTCTGCAACAAGAGAAGCCACCGCATTGAGAAGCCTGCACACCTCGACGAAGAGTAGCCCCTGCTCGACACAGTTAGAGAAAAGCCCGCGCACAGCAATGAAGACCCAAAGCAGCCAAAAATAAATTAAAAGAAAAAAAGAATCCTCCTGCCAATGCAGGGGACACAAGTTCGAACTCTGGTCTGGGAAGATCGCACATGCCACGGAGCAACTAAGCCCGTGCACCACAACTACTGAGCGCGCACGCCACAACTACTGAGCCTGAGCTCTAGAGCCCACAAGCCACAACTACTGAGCCTGCATGCCACAACTACTGAAGCCTGCATGCCTAGAGCCTATGCTCCGCGACAAGAGAAGCCACCGCAATGAGAAGCCCGTGCACCTCGTCAAAGAGTAGCCCCCACTCGACACAACTAGAGAAAGCTCTCACACAGCAAGGAAGACCCAACACAGCCAAAAATAAATAAATTTATTATTTTTTAAAATTTATTTTATATTGGAGTGTGGTTGATTTACAGTATTGTGTTAGTTTCAGGTATACAGCAAGGTGATGCAGTTATACATATATTTATTCTTTTTCAGATTCCTTTCCTTTATAGGTTATTACAGAGTATTGAATAGAGTTCCCTGGGCTGTACAGTAGGTCCTTGTTGATTATTTTATTTATATTAGTGTATATATGTTAATCCCAACCTTCTCATTTATCCCTCCCCCAACCCCAAAATTGGGATTTTTTAATATCCCCATTTAAGAGATGAGCAAAATGAGGTTTGGAATAGGGGGAAAGCATCTATGTAAAGTGATTGACATCATGTCTTACTTGTGATAAGATCTCATTAATTGGGAGACTACCACTATATCATTATAGTGATAAGCAATACTACTGTTGTTTATCATTGTTTTCATAGTAATGTGTTACCATTGTTATCACTATTTTTTGTTAGTACCTATAAGAATTACCACTATTACTTATAAAGATTGCTATTATAGTAATAAGCATTACTATTAGTAATATAAGCATGACTATTATAGTAATTAGTATTACTATATTACTCTAAGTATTAATATTATCACTATTAGTACTGTTTAAAACGACTATATTATTACTTACAATAAGTATTGCTATTTTTCTTATAATAAGTGTTACTGTTATCATCACTATTGCTTTTTTTATTATTTAGAATAATACTATATATATATTTTTAAATGCCACAGGAGATTCTTATATGTCCCAGCTTTTCAAAAATAGTGAAAGATCACCAATGACTCAATAAGGACAATATTTACTGCAACTACTAGATGCAAATTATTTGCTATTCTCTCCAAAAAATCACCAAAAAGCATAACATTTTTTCTTGCTTTGAAGGAGGTTTACCAGACTTGTATACCATTGTCTTCCCTGTTAACAAGCCCAATTTTGGGGCATCACTAACTATGACACAGCCCTGCTAATTGGATCAGGGTCTCACCCTGGACAGCTGACCAACAGTTCTCTCTATATACTGTCTCTGTCAATAATTTGAAGTAGGATACAGAAAGTATAGGCAGTTAGTGAAGAATGCTACTGCTGATCAATTAGGACTAGATTTCAGGGTGGTGGCCATGGTGAGTCATATGCAACGAGAGCCAGCAGAAGTATCCAGTCAAGAAAAATAGAAGAATAAAGGAGACTCACAGACAGAAGCAAAGACAAATGGGCCTTGAGAGCCAGAGAATGAAGTCTTAGTTCCTGATAAATTTCCAGTTTCCCCAAGGCCCTTCTACCATTGCTTCCATGTGATTCCCTATATCCTTACGTAAAACATTTTACTCTAGCTAGTTTGAGTGGGTTTCTACTCCCAGAGATTATAAGAACCTTATCTGGAGCAAACAACATATCATTGAGTAAATCCAGTGTATTCAACTGCATTCTTCTCCCATCCCAGTAAAGAGCATCACCCTCTGGCCAGTTTGGCAAGCCAGAAACCTTGAGGTCATCCTTCTCCCTCACCTATCATATCCAATATCACCAAGAACTGCTAATTTTGGGACTTCCCTGGTGTCCAGTGGTTAAGAATCTGTACTTCCAGTGCAGAGGGCACAGGTTCGATACCTGCTCAGGGAAGTAAGATCTCACGTGCCACGCAGTGAGGCCAAAAAAAAAAAAAGGAATTGCTAATTTCATCTCGTTTCTCTCCACACCATTCATTTCTTCCCTCTACAACTGCTATCCTAGTCAAAGCTACCAACATTGCCTGCCTCAGGTATCTTCTAGCTGCTCTACCTATGGTCCACTCTTTGTGCTCTCAAGATAGACCTATACAAGATAAAAATCTGATCACGTCCCTACTACCCCTGTTATCACCATCCAATGGCCTCCTGTTGCACTTGGTAGAAAGACCAAAATCCTTAGCACAGCCCACAAGGTCCAGAGTGATCTCACCCAACCTCACCTCATCTTGTACCTTGTCCTCTTCTGCTCTCTCTGTTCCAGCCTCACTGGTCTTCTTTCAGTAACTAACACTTCCCATGCTCCCTTTCACCTCTGTAAATGTTCTTCTCTCAGCCCTCACCATTCTGTTCTCCCCATTTGCCTAGTTAATTCCCACCCATCCTCTGGACCTCATCTCAGCATCATTCCCCCAGGGAAACCTTTCCTGACCTCCCCGACAAGGTCAAATACACACAGTATAGAATCTCATAATACCGTATCACTCACCTTTATAATATTTACCACAATTGCAATGTTAAATCTTTATGACTATTTGATAATCTGATAATTATCTAAAGGCTGTAAGCTCAATGTTTCTCTGTTTCGTTTACATTGTCTCCCTAGCACCTGACTCGGTGCCTGATACATCATAAGTTCTCAGAAGGCTTCACTGAATAAAGGTTGAATAAGTGGAATTGGTAAGCAAAAATCAGAAACAGTACATGAGAACCCGATTTTTCATCGACAAAGCATAGGTTTGCCTAAGCTGAGGACCAGATGGGGAAAAAAGAAGTTGGAAAAGTCAGGTGTATTTGTGAAAGGTACTGATTCGGGACAGACTGAGAAAACAGAGAGCTTGAGCTATCCAGAGCTTGGTTAGAAACTAGACCAAAGTCATTAATTTGCGTTGAAATAGTAGGACAAGAAATCAGAGTCAGGAGCCAAAGCAGGAATATAGGAAGATCGCCATCCGAGAGCTATATTCTGGATAAAGATACAGATGACTGAGTGACCACAAAGTGGATGAACTGGGTTGTCAAGGAGCTGGATAGAAACCCAAGAAGAGATGCTGCTGGTGAAATAAGATGAAAGGCAGTAGACAGGAAGGGCCATAGGGGAGTCAACTTGGTAATGATAGCCATACAACAAAACTCGTAATTTATACTTAGTATGTGCCAAACAGCCTTCTAAATGCTTTAATACATTATTTCAGTTTAACTTCAAAATAATCCAGTGAGGTCAGCAAACTTATTGTACCAGTCTTACAAATGAGAAACCTGAGATTCAGTAACTTGCCCAAGGTCAACAATTAGTATGTGGCAGCACCAGAATTTGAACCTGGGGAGACTGACTCTAAACCTTTAACCATAGTAGTGTACCATTTCTTTATGAGATTAGGGACCAAAATGGCTTGTTAATGACTTTAGCCTGTCCTTGTGTTAGCCATAAAATAAGATCATAAGAGGGTTAATCAGTGAGAATCAAAATAAGTTGAGGGAAGCATCTTACCAAACGGTACCGGATGTCCCTAAACAGATCATCGAAAGGCATTATTTAAGGTCACATTGGTTAATGAGCAGTGAGTCACAGTGGTTAACAATATGGGATTTGGAATCAGATGGATACGGTTTCAAATACTTGCTCTGCCACAGTCTAGCTGCAGGGCTGTTATTTAAACTCTCTGACACTTGGTTTCTGCCTTTAACGGGAATATTAATACCCAGCTCATATAGGTGTTTAAAGGTTACATAAGATAATGTATTTGAAAGTCCTTAGTACAGAAGTAACATATGCACTCAAAAACTAACCAAAAACAATCATTTTGCAGAGCTGCGATATCAGAGTTGAAGAAGGAGGAATAAAGAACTTTATTATTGTTGTTGTTGCTATTGTTATACCTGTGGATCAAATGGCAGATATACATATGACAGGGATAACCTTATTAGTTAAATGTACCCCTGAGGGAAGACTAAAAATCCCCCAGTGATGACAGGTGAATGAAGTTAATAACTCTGTAGATACATTTTGCCCTAAGAAATGCTGACAATTACAGTGAACTCAATTTCTATGGCACTCAGAATCCTCCAAGCAGCTTCAGAGCTGGCTTTAGAAGTATTTCTGAGAGTCAAAATCTTTAACGCTTCCATATCCGAGACATGTCTCGGAACATACCCATAACAGTTCATCTTCCACAAATCAGAGAATCTGGCTTTGCAAAACTATGTGCATATTATTATAAAAACCTGAAGAATTTGAGGATTTTGAGGCAAATTCACAAGTGACACTGCAGTTCTTGCCTTTAATGAAAGAGCAAGTGAGGATGTGAAAAACATTCACTCTCAAGCCCTTTGTAGAGTAACATGACACATTTTTGGAGGACAGTTTGGCAAGGTTTATGAAAAAAATGTAATACACATTCTCTAAGATACAGAAAACTAATTTTTAAGACTCTATAAAAATGTTTACACAACCATAGAGAGACATATGTAAAAAGATGCTCTTGGAAATATTGTAATAAATTCCCATCAATAGAGAATTCGCTTTACAAATAGAGTATCTAACTAAAACGCCATGGGGCTCATTAAAAAATGAGATAAATGTCTACTGACCTGAAAATGTGCTGTTATATTAAGTCTAAAAGATTGCAAAACTTCTAAATATATTATATAGTCTCTTTTGTTTAAAATATATGTGAGTGTATGTATGCATACATATATTACTCTTCATATGTATATGATCTGCAAGTATGCTAGTTTTAATGGTAGTTACTTCTGGAAAATGGCACTGACATATGGCTTGAGGGAATGAGGTGGGGGAACAGGCAGCTTTTACCTATCATCATATCATCTTTGGTATTTGAATTTTTAACAATAAACCGTTATAACTTTTTTATTAAAATTAATTTTTTTTCCCTAAAAACCATGTGATAAACAAAATCCACAGGAATACATCTTAAAATCTTCTTTCCTCTGTCATCCACTTTGGTCCCATTGTCCCACGGCCAGTTCTCCATTGTCTCTTCCCCCACATATTTAGAAAAACTCCTTTTTTTTCTAGCACGAGTGCCCTGTGTGAACGCCTCTTGTCTTTCCCAAACTATCCTCGTGCTTCTCCTTTCTTTGTCTACTTCTTCCCTTTTTCTCAGTTTCATTACCAATAGCAAAGAACCAGACCATCAGTGCAGGGGGGAATGGAAAGAGAAGATACTGAGTATCTTTTCCTTGTTAAAACAAAACCAAAAACCCTCTTTACCGAACAGGAGAAGAAGTCTGAAGACACTAGTATACTAAGAAATGTTGTCCTATCAGACCTGCTTCTCTCTTTCTCTTGCTCCTTCTGTTTCTCTCTCTAAGCTTCAGTTCCCATGACAACAGGAACTGTGGCTTCATTATTATATCCCCAGAACCTACCATACACCTAAAACATAGTAAGTGCTCAATATTGTTTGTTAAATATATGTTGGAATTAAGTCATACCCTCAAGTAGCTTATATCGTGTTTGGGAGGCATATAATTTCAGTAATTCCTCCTTAATATCACATGTGCTGCTGACTCACTATTACCTGGAGAGGCAATAGCAGGTTTAAACAACGAGCCGCAGATAACTAAGCATTTGCCTCTGCAAAGCCCTGCATGCTAATATAGGCTGTCAACTGGGAAAGCCAGCACAGCTGTGCTTAGCAACCAGTCCCTTTGCTATCTAGTTTGGTTAGCTATGTCAAAAGTTATTCTAACTTCATTCAATCAATGGCTTCATATCATGAAAGACAGACACCGCAAAGAGATGAGAAAACAGAATCAAAGATCTGTATGTTCAACACCTCTAAAGGGTGTTCCAAATGCCTCTCTTCTTTCCCACTACAGCCGGGCTGCACTGCAGTCTTGTTTACAACACATCTGGGAGCGATCTGTTAAGCAGGAGGAAGGTGTCTTTGACCTCCATCTCCCTAGAAGGAGAAACACAGAACAGCTGTCTGTTTACCATTCTGACCTCATTTCCATGATGTGGAACCACACATCTGGGAAACATGAACAATAGGATTGATTCACTTTTCTTCTCTAAGATCTTCTTGAAGACAGTGGACCCTTGGTGAGCTGAAGGATGATTGAAATTGTAGGGCCACAAATGTTCATTAGGTGGAAATGGAAAGATGCTCAGCCTCCAAGTCAGGAATAAAATATGGTGCATAATTCGTGTATTTTGGCCTCTCTGTGCCATTACTTCTATATGGTATTTTGGCTCATAATTTACAGAGAGAAGACTTTGAATGCAATCAGATGTAAATTTCCCCCCAAAATAACTAAGGCTAAGGTTGAGACCTTGACCGAGAACAGCACACCCATTTTTCCTGGGTTGGTGCATTCCACCTTGGTCCAATTGAACCCAAACATGACTGAGCCGGACCACGTTACCTTCCCAAGCTCAGACCCCAGAAAAGAGCTTTATTATTTCACATATCCTATAAAACCCCAATGAAAATGGAAAGAAACCCTGCTGTTTTCATTCAATAAGTTGTCTTACGTCTCAAGTCAGTCTGGATCTCAAAATTAACAATGTCTTGTGCCAGTTTGAACTGCGAAAGCAACACAGAAATCACTGAGTCCATGCCCCTCACTCACTAAGGAAAACCAGGCCTAATGAGAGGGAGGGAGTTACCTAAGGACACAGCTGGGGGCAGAACAAAAAGAAAAACTGAAACAGACTCTCTGCTCAGTATTCTTTGCTCTATAGCACACGGCCTCTTAGTCTTGCCTTGAATTGAAACAACAATCAACATAATGAGACAGCAATTCAGTACATTTCTATTAATGCCTCCTATGGCCCCAGAACTGGGCTTCTGTGAGAGTCATGCAAAACAAGTGAAGGTCTTGGCCACTGCCCTCAAGGAGTTAACTGCAAAGACAAAACTCATGCTTTTCTGAGGGATGAATGACATGACGAGTGACTGCTAATGAGTACAGATTTTCTTTTTAGGAAAGAAAATATTTTGGAATTAGACAGTGGTGGCGGCGGTGGTGGTTGCAGAACGTTGTGAAGACACTAAAACTCACTGAATTGTATATTTTAAGGGGAAAATGTTATAGTATAGAAATTAGGTCTCATTTTTTGTAAGGTCATGCATTTCAAGTAATTAATGATGAATCAGAATTTAGTAGCAAAAGATGATTGGTACTAAATGGAAATCAGAGGCAGATTAGCAGTTGCCAATATTTCATTGAAAAGCAAGAACTTAAAGGAATGCAACATTTTAGTGGGTGGGAATAAGAGGAACAAGGGTGGGAATGTAGATAGGAATAATGGAGATACTCTGAGAAAGATGGGTTATGTTAAAGGGTTGTCTTCACAACCTAAACGTCCATCAACAGATGAATGGATAAAGAAGATGTGGCACATATATACAATGGAATATTACTCAGCCATAAAAAGAAACAAAATTGAGATATTTGTAGTGAGACTGTCATACAGAGTGAAGCAAGTCAGAAAGAGAAAAAGAAATACTGTATGATAACACATATATATGGAATCTAAAAAAAAAAAATTGGTTCTGAAGAACCTAGGGTCAGGACAGGAATAAATACGCAGACATAGAGAATGGACTTAAGGACACGGGGAGGGGAAAGGCTAAGCTGGGACAAAGTGAGAGAGTGGCATGGACATATATACACTACCAAATATAAAATAGATAGCTAGTGGGAGGCAGCCGCATAGCACAGGGAGATCAGCTCAGTGTTTTGTGACCACCTAGAGGGGTGGGATAGGGAGGGTGGGAGGGAGACGCAAGAGGGAGGGGATATGGGGATATATGCATATGTATAGCTGATTCACTTTGTTATACAGCAGAAACTAACACACCATTGTAAAGCAATTATACTCCAATGAAGACGTTTAAAAAAAAAAGAAAAAAGGGTTGTCTTCACACTCTTTGTGGGAAAAGACACTATAATAGGGAATACATGGTGATTTTTAAAGCATTTTTCAAGTTCTATTAAAACAAAGTAACTCCAGAATAGTACTGAAGAATAAGCCCATTGTAACTTTTTCTGGCAATTCAACAAATAATTCAATCTGAAAAACATAAATGAGGAAACCAATTTTGGCTCTGGATACTTGCACAGCCAGGAAGTCGACCGTTGTGCAGAAGCAAAGCTCTTCACCCAGTTTTACAAATCATGAAAAAGAATTGTCAGAGGTAGTCTAGGTGCATGGTAACTGAGTTTAGAGACAGAGAAGAAACTGAAGGAGAGAACTGGTAGTTATACTATAATTGACACAATGTAAACATATAATCCTGGTATTTTAGCCCAAAGTGGGAGTTTTTTATAGAACCAATGGCTAATTTTAACTTCTTAGAAGAGGGTGTGCAGAACTGATTCCCACTGTAGGTTTCATGGGATTGTTAAAGCCAAAAAGAATATTCATGGACAAGTCTTGTTTGCCTACCCAGAATCCATTCCCTCTTCCATTTTCATGTGGGGAACCACTCCTTCCCTACTTTATGTTCATGTGGTTCAGACTGACTCCAGGGTAGGTCCATGATCCAGGCTTAGCCAGTGATCTAATTCCTCACACCTTGGTCACAGTTCAGCTATGGGCACATGCCCCAAGTCAACATGCCATCCTGGAACTTTTGATAACACAGTTTAGAAGAGAAATTCCCATTTATACAAGGATTTCTGACCTGACTAATGATGTTAGCCTCGTGCTGCTGGGAACCATCCACAGAAAGGACCCCCTGGTTACTGAAGCCAAGACAGAGCCAAGAGATGAAGAATCAGATCCTGGTGACTTACTCTGAGCTCCTAGATCCAAACATACCTGAAGCCACTACCCTTAGATTGTACAGATAAGTGAACAAATACATCCCTTTCTGCTTAAGTCATTTTGGACTAGATTTCTATCAATTTCAATAAAAAGTCATGATAAATGTAGCATCCAATCTAACCTTGTACTTTTCCAGATGAGGAACTGAGGTCCAAAGAGGTATAAGAACTTGCTCAAGGCTGCTCAGTCATCAGTAACAGAATCTAGGCACAAATGCAGATACCCTAGTCTAATGTCTTTTTTCCTATTTTGTCACTAAAGATTCATTTTGGAAACAATTAGCCATTTGAAATTGAGATGCCACCCATAAACAAAGGTTGTTTGGGGGCTTCCCTGGTGGCTTAATAGTTGAGAGTCCGCCTGCCGATGCAGGGGACACGGGTTCGTGCCCCGGTGTGGGAAGATCCCACATGCTGCGGAGTGGCTAGGCCTGTGACCCGTGGCCACTGAGCCTGCGCGTCTGGAGCCTGTGCTCCGCAATGGGAGAGGCCACAGCAGTGAGAGGCCCACATACCGCAAAAAAAAAAAAAAAAAAAAAAAAAAAAAAGGTTGTTTGATGGAAACATTGGTTTGCAAAAAATTATACATCTGCTCTCAGAGCATCAAAACCCATCAAGCATCAGCAAACATCCAACGGCTCTCCATTTTATTAGGATGAAATTCAAATTCCCTTCTATGGTCTTCACACGGCTGACTGGACAAACCCCTGGCTCTCCTGCAACCTCATCTCATACAGTACTCTCCTTTGTCACTATGCCACAGTCACCTTCTCTTTCTTTCAGGCCCTTCAATGTCCCTCACTCTTGTCCTACTCCAACCTTGGCACACGCTCTTCCCTCTGGCTTGGAATGCTTGTCCTGTACTCTGCACAGCTGATTCCTTCTCACCTTCAGGTCTCAGCTTCAGTGTTACTCCACACCTTCCAACGAAGCATATCCCTCTCCCTATAGCTCTTTAACTCAAAACTACTTTTAATTTTTATCTATATTATATTATTACTTTATTCCCTTTTTATATATTTACTGTCTCTCTCCTGAACTGCATGTAAGAGATGCATCTCTACAGACCATTATTCAGCTCCAAGTGCCCAGCACTTAGACTACATTGGATAAATATTAAAATTGAAGGAAGAAATATTTTTTAAAGTTCCTCTTTCCTAATTTGAGCTCACAGCTTCCTCCCAAACATGCCTTCATCTTCTTTATCCCCAATACCCAGAAGCTTCCTGGTGCTTCCATTACCTCTTAGAAAATCATTACAAGAGCATTTTTTGCCATTTAGACAGCAGTGATTTTCCAAAGCCATTTTTAAAAAATCTAAATTGGTTGGCAGCTCAGTTTCATGAAAACCTGTGTATAGCAAGGGAAAGCAGGTGGCTCAGTGCTCCCCTGGCCAGTGGTGAGAAGGCCTAAGTGATTGATTTGCCCTTTATTGTTTTGACATGGAACCATTATATTAATTCTGACATTGGCACCACTTGCTGTCTCAGACCAAGTGTCTTTGTTGCCAGCTTGAATAGCTAAATATTATTCTTTAGTTCAATTCAATTGTAAATCTCAAAAGCTAAGCCTTCAGAAAAGGTGTATTTAACCTCTCACGTACTGCAGACAATTGCTAAATCAGTAATGCAAGTATCTATAAGCCAAAAAGCCAGGTCACTACTAGTCTGCTGACAGATATATCAACTCTTTAGCTCACCCAGACCTTGTTAGGATCTTTTTGGTTGGAAGAGACAAAAATAAATGGTTCAAGCAAAAATAGAAATTTACTGGGTCACTTAACTAAAAAAATCCAGGAGTATATCTGTCCCTGAATTCAGGATTTCAGATGATGTCATCCTCAACTCTGTACATTCACATGCTTCATTTTCAGGCTCCTCGTAGTGACAAGGGAGCTGACAGCAGTTCTTACATGTTAACAGGTCTAAGTCTAAGCACATGTTTCTCTGAGTCACAATGGCTCTTACTAGGTCACATGCCCATCACTGAAACAATCACTGTGTTCAGGGGAATATGCTCTGAAAGCAGAGACATGATCACATGGCCACCTTAGGGTAGAGTCAACTCTACGTGAAGCTTAGGTCAAAGAACAGGGAAAAGAGTATTTCTCTGGAGGGATCAGGGTGCTCTTAGAAGAAGAAAGGTAAATGGAAGCTAGAGAGAAAAGGCAACAGACTTTTGCTATACAACTCAAGTCACCAGCCTTCCAAAGTATTCTGGCAATAGTGAGAACAACTGCAAAAGAACCCTAGTATCTCCACTAAGCTTGGACCAAACAAAGAGAATTCAGAGGCAAGAGACTATAGGATACAGAGGACTGTGTAAGTGACATAGTCTTAATGCTTTATAAACTACAAAATGTTTCTACATATGGCACTTCTTTGTTTTTTTTTCGTTTTCTTGCGGTACTCGGGCCTCTCACTGTTGTGGCCTCTCCCGTTGCAGAGCACAGGCTCCGGATGCGCAGGCTCAGTGGCCATGGCTCACGGGCCCAGCCGCTCCGCGGCATGTGGGATCTTCCCGGACTGGGGCACAAACCCGTGTTCCCTGCATCGGCAGACAGACTCTCAGCCACTGCGACACCAGGGAAGCCCCATATGCCACTTCTTTATGGCCAGGTAAACTACACATCTACTTTTCCAACGCCATCAGAAGAAACAAGCAACACTGGGCTTGCACTGAAACACAAAGTGATTGTCCCCAACATCAATACTTTGCCACTCTATTCACGTACTCCTCTGGGAAGCAATACATACAGTGTGAAAATGAAAAGAGAAGAGGAAGAGAAAGTAAAAAGTACAGAGTGGAGAGAGAAAAGAAATTACAAAAAAGAAAGTATGGAGGAGCTTCAAGATGGCGGAAGAGTAAGACGCAGAGATCACCCTCCTCTCCACAAATACATCAGAAATACATCTACATGTGGAACAGCTCCTACAGAACACCTACTGAGTGCTGGCAGAAGACCTCAGACTTCCCAAAAGGCAAGAAACTCACCACGTACCTGGGTAGGGCAAAAGAAAAAACAGAGACAAAGGAAAAAGGACGGGACCTGCACCAGTGGGAGGGAGCTGTGAAGGAGGAAAGTTTTTCACACATTAGGAAGCCCCTTCGCGGGCGGAGACTACGGGTGGCGGAGAGGGGGAGCTTCGGAGCCACGGAGGAGAGCGCAGCAACAGAGGTGCAGAGGGCAAACCAGAGGGATTCCTGCACAGAGGATTGGTGCCGACAAGCGCTCACCAGCCCGAGAGGCTTGTCTGCTCACCCGCCAGGGCGGGCGGGGGCTGGGAGCTGAGGCTCAGGCTTCGGTGGAATCCCAGGGAGGGGACTGGGGATGGCTGTGTGAACACAGCCTGAAGGGAGCAAGTGCACCACAGCTAGCCGGGAGGGAGTCCGGAAAAAAGTCTGGAGCTACTGAAGAGGCAAGAGACTTTTTCTTGCCACTTTGTTTCCTGGTGCGGGAGGAGATGGGATTAAGAGGGCCGCGTAAACGAGCTCCAGAGATGGAAGCAAGACGCAGCTCTCAGCGCGGACCCCAGAGACGGGCATGAGTCACTAAGGCTGCTGCTACAGCCACCAACAAGCCTGTGTGCAAGCACAGGTCACTATCCCCACCTCCCCTCCCGGGAGCCTGTGCAGCCCGCCACTGCCAGGGTCCCGTGATCCAGGGACAACTTCCCCGGGAGAACACATGGTGAGCCTCAGGCTGGTGCAACGTCCTGCCAGCCTCTGCCGCCGCAGGCTCGCCCTGCACCTGTGCCCCTCCCTCCCCCTGGCCTAAGTGAGCCACAGCCCCCGAAGCAGCGACTCCTTTAACCCCGTCCTGTCTGAGCGAAGAACAGGCGCTTTCCAGCGACCTACATGCAGAGGCGGGTCGAAATTGAAAGCTGAAGACCGGGAGCTGTGCGAACAAAGAAGAGAAAGAGAAATCTCTCCCAGCAGGTTCAGGAGCAACGGATTAAATCTCCACAAACAACTTGATGTACCTGCTTCTGTGGAATATCTGAATAGACAACCAATCATTACAAATTGAGGAGGTGGACTTTGGAAGCAAAGATATATATTTTTTCCCTTTTTCTCTTTTTGTGTGTATGTTGTGCTTCTGTGTGTGATTTTGTCTGTATAGCTGTGCTTTCACCATTATCAAACAGCGGAAATCTCCCAGAGATCTCTATCTCAACACCACGAACCAGCTTCACTCAACGACCAGCAAGCTACAGTGCTGGACAACCCACGCCAAACAACTAGCAAGACAGGAACACAACACCATCCATTAGCAGAGAGGCTGCCTAAAATCATAAGGCCACAGACACTGCAAAACACACCACCAGAAGTGGACCTGCCGACCAGAAAGACAAGATCCAGCCTCATCCACCAGAACACAGGCACTAGTCCCCTCCACCAGGAAGCCTACAAAACCCACTGAAACAACCTTAGCCACTGGAGACAGACACCAAAAACAATGGGAACTACGAACCTGTAGCCTGCAAAAAGGAGACCCCAAACACAGTAAGTTAAGCAAAATGAGAAGACAGAAAAACACATAGCAGATGAAGGAGCACGGCAAAACCCACCAGACCTAACAAATGAAGAGGAAATAGGCAGTCTACATGAAAAAGAATTCAGAATAATGATAGTAAAGATGATCCAAAATCTTGGAAATGCAAAGGAGAAAATACAAGAAATGTTTAACAAGGACCTAGAGAAATAAAGAGCAAACAAACAGTGATGAACAACACAATAAATGAAATTAAAAATTCTCTAGAAGAGATCAATAGCAGACTAACTATTGAATAACAGATTCAACTACAGAAGAACGGATAAGTGACCTGGAAAATAAATAGTGGAAATAACTACTGCAGAGCAGAATAAAGAAAAAATAAAGAAAAGAATTGAGGACAGTCTCAGAGACCTCTGGGACAGTATTAAATGCACCAATATTCGAATTATAGGGGTCCCAGAAGAAGAAGGGAAAAAGAAAGGGACTGAGAAAATTTTTGAAGAGATTATAGTTGAACACTTTCTGAATATGGGAAAGGAAATAGTTAATCAAGTCCAGGAAGCACAGAGTCCCATACAGCATAAATCCAAGGAGAAACACACCAAGACACATATTAATCAAACTATCAAACATTAAATACAAAGAAAAGATATTAAAAGCAGCAAGAGAAAAACAACAAAAAACATACAAGGGAATCCCCATAAGGTTAACAGCTGACCTTTCAGCAGAAACTCTGCAAGCCAGAAGGGAGTGGCAGGACATATTTAAAGTGATGAAGAAGAAAAAACAACAACCAAGATTACTCTAACCAGCAAGGATCTCATTCAGATTTGACAGAGAAATTTAAAAATTTACAGACAAGCAAAAGCTAAGAGAATTCAGCACCACCAAACCAGCTTTACAACAAATACTAAAGGAACTTCTCTAGGCAGGAAACACAAGAGAAAGAAAAGATCCACAATAACAAACCCAAAACAATTAAGAAAATGGTAATAGGAACACACATATGGATAATTACCTTAAATGTAAATGGATTAAATGCTCCAACCAAAAAAAATAGACTGGCCAAATGGATACAAAAACAAGACCTGTATATATGCTGTCTATGAGAGACCCACTTCAGACCTAGGGGCACATACAGACTGAAAGTGAGGGGATTGAAAAAGATATTCCATGCAAATGGAAATCAAAAGAAAGCTGGAGTAGCAATTCTCATATCAGAAAAGATAGACTTTAAAATAAAGACTATTACAAGAGATAAAGAAGGACACTACAAAATGCTCAAGGGATCAATCCAAGAAAAAGATATAACAATTGTAAATATTTATACACCCAACATAGGAGCACCGCAATACATAAGGCAAATACTAACAGCCATAAAAGGGCAAATCAACAGTAACACATTCATAGTAGGGGACTTTAACACCCCACTTTCACCAATGGACAGATCATCCAAAATGAAAATAAATAAGGAACAAAAAGCTTTAAATGATGCATTAAACAAGATGGACTTCATTGATATTTACAGGACATTCCATCAAAAACTACAGAATACACATTCTTCTCAAGTGCTTATGGAACATTCTCCAGGATACATCATCTCTTGGGTCACAAATCAAGCCTCAGTAAATTTAAGAAAATTGAAATCGCATCAACTATGTTTTCCGACCACAACACTATGACACAAAATATCAACTACAGGAAAAATCTGTAAAAAATGCACAAAAATGGAGGCTAAATAATACACTACTTAATAAACAAGAGATCACTGAAGAAATCAAAGAAGAACTCAAAAACTACCTAGAAACAAATGACAATGAAAACACAACAACACAAAACCTATGGGATGCAGCAAAAGCAGTTCTAAGAGGAAAGTTTATGGCAATACAATCCTACCTTAAGAAACAAGAAACATCTCAAATAAACAAACTAACCTTACACCTAAAGCAATTAGAGAAAGGAGAACTACAACAACAAAAAAAGACCAAAGTTAGCAGGAGGAAAGAAATCATAAAGATCAAATCAGAAATAAATGAAAAAGAAATGAAGGAAACAATAGCAAAGATCAATAAAACTAAAAGCTGGTTCTTTGAGAAGATAAGCAAAATTGATAAACCATTAGCCAGACTCATCAAGAAAAAAAGGGAGAAGACTCAAATCAATAGAATTAGAAATGAAAAAGAAGTAACAACTGACACTGCAGAAATACAAAGGATCATGAGAGATTACTACAAGCAACTCTGTGCCAATAAAATGGACAACCTGGAAGAAATGGATAAGTACTTAGAAATGCACAACCTTCTGAGACTGAACCAGGAAGAAATAGAAAAGACGAAAAGACCAATCACAAGCACTGAAATTGAAACTGTGATTAAAAATCTTCCAACAAACAAAAGTCTAGGACCAGATGGCTTGACGAGTGAATTCTACCAAACATTTAGAGAAGAGCTAACACCTATCCTTCTGAAGCTCTTCCAAAATACAGCAGAAGGAGGAACACTCCCAAACTCATTCTACGAGGCCACTATCACCCTAATACCACAACCAGACAAAGATGTCACAAAGAGAGAAAACTACAGGCCAATATCACTGATGAACATAGATGCAAAAATCCTCAACAAAATACTAGCAAACAGAATCCAACAGCACATTAAAAGGACCATACAACATGATCAAGTGGGGTTTATTCCAGGAATGCAAGGATTCTTCAATATACGCAAATCAATCAATGTGAAACACCATATTAACAAATTGAAGGAGAAAAACCGTATGATCATCTCAGTAGATGCAGAGAAAGGTTTTGACAAAATTCAACACCCATTTATGATAAAAAAAAAACCCTGCAGAAAGTAGGCATAGAGGGAACTTTTCTCAACATAATAAAGGCCATATATGACAAACCCACAGCCAACATCGTCCTCAATGTTGAAAAACTGAAACCATTTCCACTAAGATCAGGAACGAGACAAGGTTGGCCACTCTCACCACTATTATTCAACATAGTTTTGGAAGTTTTAGCCACAGCAATCAGGGAAGAAAAGGAAATAAAAGGAATCCAAATTGGAAAAGAAGAAGTAAAGCTGCCACTCTTTGCAGATGACATGATACTATACATAGAGAGTCCAAGGATGCTACCAGAAAACTACTAGATCTAGTCAATGAATTTGGTAAAGTAGCAGGATACAAAATTAATGCTCCAAAATCTGTAGCATTCCTATACACTAATGATGAAAAATCTGAAAGAGAAATTAAGTAAACAGCCCCATTTACCACTGCAACAAAAAGAATAAAATATCTAGGAATAAACCTACCTAGGAGACAAAAGACCTGTATGCAGAAAATTATAAGACATTGATGAAAGAAATTAAAGATGATACAAATAGATGGAGAGATATACCATGTTCTTGGATTGGAAGAATCAACATTGTGAAAATGACTGTACTACCCAAAGCAATCTATAGACTCAATGCAATCCCTATCAAACTACCACTGGCATTTTTCACAGAACTAGAATAAAAAATTTCACAATTTGTATGGAAACACAAAAGACCCCGAATAGCCAAAGCAATCTTGAGAAAGGAAAACAGAGCTGGAGGAATCAGGCTCCCTGACTTCAGACTATACTGCAAAGCTACAGTAATCAAGACAATATGGTACTGGCACAAAAACAGAAATATAGATCAATGCAACAGGATAGAAAGCACAGAGATAAACTCACACACATAGAGTCACCCTGTCTTTGATAAAGGAGGGAAGAATGTACAATGGAGAAAAGACAGCCTCTTCAATAAGTGTTGCTGGGAAAACTGGACAGGTGCATGTAAAAGTATGAAATTAGAACACTCCCTAACACCATACAGAAAAATAAACTCAAAACGGATTAAAGACCTAAATGTAAGGCCAGACACTATCAAACTCTTAGAGGAAAACTTAGGAAGAACTCTCTATGACATAAATCACAGCAAGATCCTTTTTGACCCACCTCCTAGAGAAATGGAAATAAAAACAAAAATAAACAAGTGGGACCTAATGAAATTTAAAAGCTTTTTCACAGCAAAGGAAACCATAAACAAGATGAAAGGACAACCCTCAGCATGGGAGAAAATATTTGCAAATGAAGCAACTGACAAGGACTAATCTCCAAAATTTACAAGCAGCTCATGCAGTTCCGTATCAAAAAATCAAACAACCCAATCCAAAAATGGGCAGAAGACCTAAATACACATTTCTCCAAAGAAGATATACAGATTGCGAACAAACACATGAAAGAATGCTCAACATCATTAATCACTAGAGAAAGGTAAATCAAAACTACAATGATATTTCATCTCACACTAGTCAAAATGGCCATCATCAAAAAATCTACAAACAATAAATGCTGGAGAGGGTGTGGAGAAAAGGGAACCCTCTTGCACTGTTGGTGGGAATGTAAATTGATACAGCCACTATGGGGAACAGTATGGAGGTTCCTTAAACACGTAAAAATAGAACTACCATAGGACCCAGTAACCCCACTACTGGGCATATACCCTGAGAAAACCGTAATTCAAAATGAGTCATGTACCAAAATGTTCATTGCAGCTCTATCTACAATAGCCAGGACATGGAAGCAACCTAAGTTTCCATCAACAGATGAATGGATAAAGAAGATGTGGCAAATATATACAATGGAATATTACTCAGCCATAAAAAGAAACGAAATTGAGTTATTTGTAGTGAGGTGGATGGACCTGGAGTCTGTCATACAGAGTGAAGTAAGTCAGAAAGAGGTAAACAAATACCATGTGCTAGCACATATATATGGAATCTAAAAAAAAAAAAAAAGGTCATGAAGGACCTATGGGCAAGACAGGAGTAAAGACAGAAACCTACTAGAGAATTGACTTGAGGATATGGGGAGGGGGAAGGGTAAGCTGTGACAAAGTGAGAGAGTGACATGAACATATATACACTACCAAACATGAAATAGATAGCTAGTGGGAAGCAGCTGCATAGCACAGGGAGATCACCTCGGTGCTCTGTGACCACCTAGAGGGGTGGGATAGGGAGGGTGGGAGGGAGGGAGAGACACGCAAGAGGGAAGAGATATGGGGACATATGTATATGTATAACTGATTCACTTTGTTGTAAAGGAGAAACTAACAGACACATGCACAAAATAATATATTATTTTCTACTTAAAAAAAAAGATAGTAACCTGCATAGATAAAGAACAAATGTTTTTAAAGATGTGAGCAAGTGAGCAAGTATTATTTATTTATACAAGATGTGTGTTTAATAAATAATGAATTCATTTCAAACTCTCTCTTTCTATGGACAGAGCATATATATCATTTTTGTATATGAATTTTGAGTCTTAATAGTAATAATAATAATTAACAGTAAATAACATCTCTTTATTTCCCCAACCAAAATTCAGAGTCATTTGAGTGATAATCAGAGGCGTCAAGACAAGGAAGATTAGTGGGCAAGTACCAGGATCATTTAGGCCCCACAGTCAGCCACTAGGACCAGGTCGCACCCACCAGTTGGATGGCACCAGTACCCAGCCTCACAGGCAACCCCACCAGTACATAGCCCCACCACCATCAGGCCATCATCAGCTCAGGGACCCCGAGCCATGTGGCCAGCCAGGTCAGGACCCAGCACACCCAAGGAAGGACCACCAGCCACCATAAGAGCAGAGGCTGACAGCCAACCAAGCCGGAAGCCAGTCCCACCTCCCAGCGTGGACCCACTAGTCAGCCTGCCACAACAGAAGGGCCCACACAGCGCACATAGGGGGGACTCCCTAGAGCATCTTGCTCTGGTGACCAAAGAGAAGTGCACTGCTGAACCCCATAGGACATCTCCTACATAAGACCCCTTTTCCAAGATCAGAAAAGGTGACTGACCTACCTAATACAAAGAAATAAACACAAAGAATTAGGCAAAATGAGACAGAAGAATATGTTCCAAATGAAGGAACAAGATAAACCCCAGAAGAACTAAGCAAAGTGGAGAAAAGCATCTACCCAATAACGAAATCAAAGTGATGATCATAAAGATGCTAACAAACTCAGAAGAAGAATGGATGATTACAGTGAGAAGTTGAACAAAGAGTTAGAAAATATAAAGAAGAACTAGACAGAAATGAATAATGCAATAACTGGAATTTAAAAACACTAGAAAGCACACACCACACATATATGGGGAACCTGATGCTAAACCATTCTTAGACAACCTGCTTCTGGGTTGGGGTTTTGTATGTAGCAGAGCAGCTCCCTCACTGAAATCTATTGAAAGTCAGCTCTCAACACAAGGATTTATACAAAAAAAAAAAAAAAATCCTAGAAAGAATCAATAACTAATTAGGTGATACAGAGGTAATGATCAGTGAACTGGAAAACACACTAGTACAAATCACCCAAGCTGAACAGAAAAGAAAATTTTTTTTAAATGATAACTTCTCTAACCTAGGAAAGGAAACAGATATCCAGGTCCAAGATGCACAGAGAGTTCCAAATAATATAAATCCAAAGAGATCCATGTCAAGGAATATTATAATTAAAATGGCAAAAATTAAAACAAA
This sequence comes from Phocoena sinus, assembly GCF_008692025.1. Classification (NCBI taxonomy): domain Eukaryota; kingdom Metazoa; phylum Chordata; class Mammalia; order Artiodactyla; family Phocoenidae; genus Phocoena; species Phocoena sinus. Next base: position 49,922,685 of record NC_045765.1, on the reverse strand, counting down.
AGAGAAAATCTTAAAAGCACCAAGGAAAAAAGCAACTAGTTATGCACAAGAAAACTTCCATAAGACTATCAGCTGACTTTCCAGCAGAAACTTTGCAGGCCAGAAGGGAGTGGTATAATATATTCAAAGTGATGAAAGAAAAAAACCTACAAACAAGAATACTCTACATGGCTAGGCTATCATTCAGACTTGAAGGAGAGATAAAGAATATTAGAGATTAGCAAAAGCTAAAAGAGTTTAGCACCACTAAACCAGCTTTACAAGAAATGTTAAGGGGACTTCTCTAAACAGAAAAGAAAAGACCACAACTAAAAATTTGAAAATTATGAAAGGAAAAGTTTCATTGGGAAAGGCAAACATATAGTAAAGGTAGTAGATAACCCACTTATAAAACTAGTAGGAAGGTTAAAAGACAAAAATAGTAAAATTATCTATATCCACAATAGGTAGTTAAGCAATATGCAAAATCCAAAAGATGTAAAATATGATATCAAAAACATTAAATGTGGGGGAAGTAAAAAAATGCAGAATTATTAGATTGTGTTCAAACTTAAGAGCTCATCAACTTAAAATGATCTTTCATATATATATATATATGACTATATATACATATACACATATATACATACATATATATATGAGCCTCATGGTAACCACAAACCAAAAGTCTAAAATAAATACAAAGAGAGAGAAAGGAATCCAAACAAAACACAAAAGGCAGTCAACAAATCACAAGGGAGGAGAGCAAAAGAAGACAAAAACAAAAAAATACTAAAACTATCAGAAAACAATTAGCAAAATGGCAATAAGCACATATCTACCAATAATTACTGGAAATGTAAATGGAATAAATGCTCTGATCAAAAGACATAAAGGGCAGAACAGATAAAAATTAAAATCCATATATATGCTGCCTATAAGAGACACATTTCAGATCTAAAGACACACACAGATTAAAAGTAAGGAGATGAAAAATGGTATTCATGCAAATGGAAACAAAAAGAAAGCTGGGTAGCAATAGTTATATCAGACAAAATAGACTTTAAAACAAAGACTGTAACAAGGGACAAAGAAGGACATCACATAATGATCAAGGGACCAATCCAAGAAGAGGATATAACACATAAATATTTATGCACCCAACATATGAGCACCTAAATATATAAAGTAAATATTAACAGACATAAAGGGAGAAATTGACAGTAACATAATAATAGGGGACTTTAACACCCATTTATATCAATAGATCATCCAGACAGGAAATCAATAATGAAACACTGGCCTTAAATGACACATTAGATCAGATGGACTTAATAGATATATAGAGAACTTTCCATTCTAAAAGCAGAATACACCTTTTCAAGTGAATATTCTCCAGACTAGATCACATGGTGGGCCACAAGTTGCAATAAATTTTTTAAAAATTGAAATCATATCAAGCATCTTTTCTAAACACAAAGGTATGACACTAGAAAATCAACTACCAGAAAAATACTGTAGAGGCTAAACACATAGAGGTTAAACATTATGCTAATAAACAACCAATGGGTCACTGAAGAAATCAAAGAGGAAATCAAAAAATAACTGGAGACAAATGAAAATGGAAACACAACTTTCCAAAATCTATGAGACACAGCAAAAGCAGTTCCAAGAGGAAAGTTAATAGTGATACAAGCCTACCTCAGGAAAAAAAAAATTAAAATAAACAACCTAACTTACATTTAAAGGAACTAGAAAAAGTAGAAGAAGCAAAACCTAAAATTAGTAGGAGGGAAAAAATAATAAAAATCAGAGCAGAAATAAATGAAATAGAGACTGAAAAAAATAGAAAAGATCAATAAACTAAGAGCTGGTTTTTTAAAAAGATAAACAAAATTGATAAACCTTTGGCCAGACTCATCAAGAAAAAAGAGACAGGGTCTAAATAAAATCAAAAATGAAAGAGAAGACATTCAGCTAACATCAAAGAAATACACAGAATCATAAGAGATTACTGTGAACAATTACACATGAATAAAACAGCCTAGAAGAAATGGATAAATTCCTAGAAACATACAATCTCCCAAGACTGAATCAGGAAGAGACAGAAAGTATTAACAGACCAATTACCAGTAATGAAATTGAATCAGTAATTTAAAACCTCCCAACAAACAGAAGTTCAGGATCAGAAGGCTTCATAGGTGAATTACACTAAATATTTAAAGAAGAGTTAACGCCTATCTTTCTCAAACTATTCTAAAAAAACTGAAGAGGAAAGAACACTTTCAAACTCATTATACAACACCAGTATCACCCTCATACCAAAACCAAAGACACCACACACACAAAAAAGAAAATTATAGGCCAATATCACTGATAAAAAATAGGTGCAAAAATCCTCAACAAAGTATTAGCAAACCAAATTCAACAATATGTTAAAAGGATCATACACCATGATCAAGTGGGATTTATCCAAGGGATGCAAGTATGGTTCAATAGTCACAAAATAAATCAATGTGATACACCACATTAACAAACTGAAGAATAAAAATCATATGATCATCTCAATAGATGCAGAAAGACCTTTTAACAAGATCCAACATGTATTTATGATTTAAAACTCTCAACAAAATGTGTAATCATAAATACATGTTGAATTTTGTCCAAAGGTTTTTCTGCATTTATTGAGATAATCATATGATTTTTATTCTTCAGTTTGTTAATGTAATGTATCACATTGATTTATTTTGTGGATATTGAACTATCCTTCACTGAATATTATGAAGGCCATATAACACAAGCCCACAGCTAACATCATACTCAATGGTGAAAAGCTGAAAACATTTCTTTAAGATCAGGAACAAGACAGGATGCCCACTCTTACCACTTTTATTCAACATAAGATTGGAAATTCTATCCACCACAATCAGACAAGAAATAAAAGAAATCCAAATTGGAAAAGAACTAAAACTGACACTGTTTGCAGAGGACATAATACTATATGTAGAAAATCCTAAAGACGCCTCCCCACCCCCAAAAAAGCTATTAGAACTAATAAATGAATTCAGTAAAAGCTGTAGGATACAAAATTTATATACAGAAATCTGTTGCATATCTATACACTAACAAACTATCAAAAAATAAATTAAGAAAAGAATCCCATTTACAATTGCATCAAAAAGAATAAAATACCTAGGGATAAATTTAACCAAGGAGGTAAAAGACTTATACTTGGAAAACTATAAGACACTGATTAAAGATATTGAAGACAACACAAACACATGGAAATATATACTATGCTCATGGATTGGAAGAATTAATATTGTTTAAATGACCATACTACCTATGGCAATTTACAGATACATTGCAATCTCTATCAAAATACCAATGACATTTTTCACAGAACTAGAACAAATAATTCTAAAATTTGTGTGGAAACACAGCAGCCAAAACAATCTTGAGAAGGAAGAACAAAGCTGGAGTCATCACACTCCGTGATTTCAAACAACAGTACAAAGCTACAGTAATCAAAACAGTGTGGTACAAAAACAGACCCACAGATCAATGCAACAGAATAGAGAGCCCAGAAATAAGCCTACATTTATATGGTCAATCTATGACAAAGGAGACAAGAATATACAATGGGGAAGAGAGAACTTCTTCAATAAATGGTGTTGGGAAAACTGGACAACTACATGTAAAAGAATGAAACTGGACTACTTTCTCACACCATACACAAAAATAAACTCAAAATGGATTAAAAACTTAAATGTAAGAATTTATACCATAAAACTTCTAGAAGAATACATAGGCAGAACACTCTTTGACATCAGTCTTAGCCATATTTTTTTTTGATATGTTTCCTCAGGCAAGGAAACAAAAGCAAAAAATAAACAAATGGAACTACATCAAACCAAAAAGCTTTTGCATATTAAAGGAAACTATCAACAAAATTAAAAGGGAGCCTACTAAATGAGAGAAAATGTTTGCAAATGATAGATCCAATAAGGGGTTAATATCCAAAATATACAAAGAACTCACACAACTCAACATCAAAAAATATATATATATATAAAAGTGGACACAATATCTGAATAGATATTTTTCCAAAGAAGAAATACAGATGTCCAACAGACACAAGAAAAGATGTTCATCACTAATCATCAGAGAAATGCAAATCAAAACCACAATGAGATATCACCTCACAGCTGTCAGAATGGCTATTATCAAAAAGACAACAAACATTTGTGAGGATGTGGAGAAAAAGGAACCCTTGTGCACTGCTGGTAGGAATGTCAATTGGTACAGCCACTGTGGAAAACAGTATGGAGGTTCCTCAAAAAATTAAAAATAGAACTACAATACTATCCATCATATCCACTTCTGGCTATTTACTCAAAGAAAACAAAAACTCTAATTCGAGAAGATATATGCACCCCTATGTTCATTGCAGCATTATTTACAATAGTCAAGATATAGAAGCAACATAAGTGTCCACTGATAAACAAATGAATAAAGATATGGTATATATAAATAATGGATAATTACTGAGCCATTAAAAAAATGAAATCTTGCCATTGCAAAACACAGATGGACCTAGAGAATATCATACTAAGTGAAATAAGTCTGACAGAGAAAGACATGTGATTTCACTCATATGTGGAATCTAAAAAAAACTGAATATACATAATAAAACAGATTCATAGATACATAGAATAAACTGATGGTTGCCAGTGGGGAGAGGAGTGGGAGGGTGAGTGAAATGGTGAGGGAGATTAAGAGGTACAAACTTCCACTTATAAAATAGATAAGCCATAGGAATATAAGGTAGAACATAGAGAATATAGTCAATAATATTGTAATAACTTTGTACAATGACAGATGGAACTAGACTTATGGTGATCATTTTGTAATGTATAAAATATTGAATTATTTTTTTGTACATCTAAAACTAATATAAGAAGTCAATTATACTTCAGTTTTTTTTAAAGACAAGGAAGATTTTTAAAATCAGCTTTGTTACCAATAAACCTGATAGGGGACAATTGCTATCAAATTGGTGAGACAATTGGGCTCCCTAATACTTTGTCCCCTCATTTAGGGAGGTCTACTCCTGTAGTATCTGTGGCATATAGGAGAAGTATAGAAAGAATGCTTCCAGCTGGCAGAGTTCTGCCCTAAGACAAAGAAGAAGGGTTGAGCCATGAATGCTTAGATACTTCTCCCAAACTCATCAATCAAATTACTCAATCCCCTAGGAAAGAGTGAGCAATGGAGTGAAAAAGAGGCAAAGTACACTCCAGTGGGGATCCCTCCATATGGAACACACATCCAAAAATCAGTGCTCTCACCTCGCCCTGAAATAGGATAGTCTTTTGCAAACTTATCATCATATTATCATCAATATATCAACTATTAGCCCTCTCAGTGGAATTAAGAGTTTTTAAAAACGTTATTCAAGATTTGCTTACCCAAACTTCTCAATGACTGGAAGTCAATAATAAGAAAGATTTTCTCTAAAGCAACCAATTTGACCAGGAATCATGACGAATAAACTGGTTTCCATGGGAACTTGCAAGGCCTACATTATAATTATTTTTTATTATTTACCGTCTATAACATGAAAATGCATGGGACACTGGCTTCCTTTCTCTTTTAGAATTTTCCCTCCAGTCAGCTGTTTTCTTGGGGGAAAGATGGTGTTCGCTGTTGTACTTTTAGAGCCTTCTTCTTCTCCCAGGCCTGCCTCATAAATAATGATGACGCCTCAGCTACTTACATGTTTGTTGCAGCCACCTGCTTTTATTTATGAACAACGCGGGCAGCCGATCATTGTCAGCATGACTGCATAATATTACTCTCAAAGAGGAGGCCTCAGGTCACCGAGAAACCAGGGACAGGTTAATTACACACTGTGCCTGCCACCCCACCACAATCTCAGAGCAAAGATTTATCCAGCCCACTGGAATTGGCATATATTTTATTACTGCTATCATAAAGAAACATGGCAGTCTGCTTCTTCTGGTCTATTGCTATTAGGAACTTTTCCCATTTTCATGCTTCCTTCATGAAGCTTCAAAGAAACACTGTAAAGATTTTACAAAGGTTATCTATTATAACATCACCCGGAACATCATATAGCATCCTCACCAGTTATGACCCATTGAGTGATAAAAAGTACAGACTGAAAAACTGTCAAGAGACAGGTCAGTTTGTACCTGAGCAATGAAATGTTTAACAAAACTAAGTTCAAAATGACTTAGAAACAGAGCAAATGAATCAAAGTGGCTAAAATGTTTCTCTCATTTTTACGGATGAGTTAGTAAAAAGAAAATGATTGGAGGTCATAGGAAAGCATACTTTTACTAAAGGAGAAGTTCTAAACTTAAACCTCTTAACAAATCCAGGTAGATCCAGCCCTTAATTATCATTTTTAAAGGAGTATAATTATGTTGCTAGGATTTTTACTTTCCATTTCTATATTTGCTATTCTCATTACCGTGGTCCATGAGGATAGAGACTTGACTTTGGATTTCCTAAACACTTCTACTGTTATGCTGGATTATAGCACCTTGACACAATGACACAGTGTAAGGGAAGCCCAGAGGCTCTCTTGGCAACAGGATCTGACTGGCTAACACTGGAACGTCTGCTTCCAATTCTGGTTTCCTCTGGAATATCTCAAAAACCCATTATAGCTGGCAATGGTTTTCAGTGCCCAAGCTTACTATTCAGGGGAGAAAGGAAGTAGTATTTGTCGAGTACCTATAATATTTTAGGTGTCTACATACTTCAGGCATTCTATCAGGCAACAAATGTTTACTGATGATTTAGTGTTTGCCGGACGCTATACTGGGTACTGTAGCGGTAGTACCTCCTTGGTCATCAACCTGTAGACAGCTCAGCATTAGTCTCAGCATTATTAGTCATTGGCAGCCCCCAGTCCTTCCTCCAGCCCTCCTCCAGCTCAGTTGTGACTTGAGCATCTTTATTTAGAGACCCTGCATTAGTTTGCTAGGGCTGCCATAACAAAGTACCACAAACTGGGTGGCTTAAACAGAAATTTATAGTCTCATAGTTCCGAAGGCTAGAAGTCCAAGATCAAGGTGTTAGCAAGATTGACTCCTTCTGAAGGCTACAAGACATTATCTGTTCCATGCCTCCCTTCTGGCTTCTGGTAGTTTGCTGGCAATCTTTGGTGTTCCTTGGCCTATAGAACCGTCATCCAGATCTCTGTCTTCATGTTCACTTGGTGTTCTCCCTGAGTGCTTGTCTGCATCCAGATTTCCCCTTCTTATAAGGACACTGGTCATAATGGAGCAGGACCACCCTAATAACCTCATTTTAACTTGATTACCTCTATAGAGACCCTATCTCCAAATAAGGTCACATTCTAAGGTACTGGGAGTTAGGACTCCAATGTGTCTATTTTTAGGGACACAATTGAACCTACAACAGCCCTCCAGAACAGAGCTTCTCACCATTTTTCCACTCTGACATGTGAATATGACACACATATGAGGAGCACACTCCTACAGGTGTGTTTTAACAAAACCCATTTAACAAAACTCAAAACCCATTGCACTCTATCTTTGCCCTCTCCCTTATCAAAAAAAATGTTGCATGAGTAATTTTTTCAAATATCATAATATTACATTTCACAGGCATTGTAATAATGAGCACAGCCCCAACCATTAACGTGGGGCTGTATGATGTGCCAATGAGATGCACTTCGGGTTGTAAGTTATTCTTAGAATTAACAGTAACTTCATGCTTTTATCTAAGATCTCAGAATCAATCCATCAATAAATTTTATTAACTCTACCTTCAGATATATCCCAAATCTGTCCATGTCTCATTTTTTCCTCTGCTACCAGTGGTCCAGCTATTACTATGTTTTTCCTTGACTACTACCTCCCAACTCCCAGGCTATTTTAAACACAAAAACCAGAGTAATTCTTTTGAAACACAAATCAAATTATATCATTCCTCTGCTAAATATCTTCCCAAGGCTCTCCATCTAACTGAAAGTAGAATTAAAATTCTAATTCTGAAAGTAGAATTAAAAGCCTTGCAGAAGCTCCAAGACATCACATAACCTGGCCCATTTCCTCTCTCACTTTATCTCCTATGAGTCTCTCCCCTCCTTGCTCTGCTCCAGCTGTTGCTTAAACATGCTGGGTTCTTAACAAATATTTGCTGAATGAATGAATCAAAAACACAGAACAGAATTCAAATGACTGGGAAAAACATTTTTATACTAATTGCCCATAAATGTACCCCGATGTTTAAAAAAATTTAATCTTTAAAACCTTTAATAGTTCAGTCTCATTTCTCAGGGTTCAAATCCCATTTCTACCACTTCTAACTGTGTGATGTTGGGCACATTATTTATTCTCTCTGTGCCTTGAATTACCTCATCTGTAAAATGGATATAATGAAATTATGTACCTCGTAGGATTTTTTAAGGATTTACTGAATTAAACATAAAAACACTTCGTGTATAGCATCTGAATGCTATGTGTTAGCTATTATTGTAATTATTTTAACTATGAGAAGTCTTAACTTTGGACTGATTCAAACATTAAATGACTATATTTTTTCTAATAACTTCCCCACTCCCTGCTACTATTCCCAGTGTTAAACATTCATGGCTCTTCTGGTTTAGCTTGTAGGAGAAGCATGTGTGCCTCCTTACTGCAGCCTATACCCTCCTTACTGCAGTGGTATTGGAAGGAAAGTAGATCTTATCTCCTATGTAACTCGTCTGAGCGAGGTCTGCTCACGCCTAAGCTGGTTGTCTGTCTTCTCTAAGGCTATCTGGAAGTCAGCCCCTCTCTACAGAAGGGACTCAAATTCTTGTGGAGTACCCTTTTTGGTTTTTGTTTCTTAATTGAAATTAAATTCACATAATATCAATTAATAATTTTAAAGTGAACAATCCAGTGGCATTTAGTACATTCAAAATATTGTGCAATCACCACACATCTATCTAGTCCCAAAACATTTTCATCACCGAAAAAGAACTCCATATCCATTAAGCAATTACTCCCCAATTACCCTTCCTCCAGCTTCTGGCAATCAACAATCTGATTTCTGTCTCTATACCTATTGTCCATTTTGGGGGGCATCTACCTAAAAGTGGAAATGCTAGGTCATATGGTGATTTTGTGTTTAGCCTTTTGAGGAACTGTCAAACTGTTTTCGACAGCAGCTGCATCATTTTACATTCCCACCAGCAATATACAAAGGTTCTAGTTTCTCCAACAACTGCTATTTTCAGGGCATTTTTAAAATTAAAGTCATACTAGTAGGTATGAAGTAGTATATCATTGTGATTTTGAGTTATATTTCCCTAATGACTAAGAATGTTGAGCGACTTTTTAGGTGCTCATTGCCCATTTTTGTATCTTCTTTGATAAAATGTCTGTTTAAATCCTTTACCCATTTTTAAAAATTGGGTTGTTTACCTTTTTGTTTTTGACTTTTAAATGTTCTTTATATATTCTGGATAATAGACTCTTATCAGATATATGATTTGCAAATATTTTCTTCCACTCTACATGTTGTCTTTTCACTTTCTTGATAATGTCTTTTAATGAAAAAAGCTTTAAATTTAGGTGAAGTCTAATTTATCTACATTTTCTGTTGTTGCTCACGTGGGGTACACTTCATGATTATTCCTATACCATGGGAGACCCAGATCAATCTCTTTACTCCATCAACAGCCCTCATAACTCATGAATAAATTGCCCAACAGGTTACCCTCCATTGGGAAGGAGATATAGAGAAAGTAGCAGGCCACCTTCTGAGATCTCTACTCAACCCAAAGGAAATTCATGTATTCCTCCATACAAGATACTGGGAATAGGGGCTGCCTTCTCTTTACCTCTCCTATACATCACTCTCTGTATCACTCTCCCATCACTCTACCAGTCCTTTCTCCATATTTCAGCAGTCTCATGTCCTCTAGTACTTCAACAGCTGGCAACTTTCAGACAGAAGAAAATAACCAGTCTCCAAATAATTGAAGAAGAGAATGTTTCAGGTACCTTCAATCTTTTAGAAGAGGAGTGGAGGGCCCCACATCAAATTCCTACCTTCAAGAGGAAGAGAGAGGGTAGATATGATTGCCATTCCATAAACTGCATTCCCTCTGTGGTAGGCAGAATAATGAGCCCCAAAGATGACCAGGTCCTATCCCTGGAAACTTTGATTACATTATGTTACACAGTAAGGAGGAATTAGGCTGCATATGGAATTAAGGTTGTTAATCAGGTAACAATAAAATTTTTAAAGAAACATGAATCTGGATTATCCAAATGAGCCCAATGCAATCACAAGCATTCTTAAAGTGGAATAGGGAGGCAGAAGAGAAGGAAACAGAGAGATTATAGCATGAGAAGGACTCAGTCCAACACTGCTGGCTTTGAAGATGTAGGAAGACGGCCTTGAGCTCAGACAAGGAAGCAGGTCTGGAAACGAGAAAAGGTGAGGAAATGGACCCTCCGGAAGGGAACACAGCCCTACTGACACCTTCATTTTAGCCCAGTGAGACCCATGTCACACTTCTGACCTCCAGAACTGTGAGATGATAAATTCGTGTTGTTTTAAGCCACAAAGTTGGTGTAATTTCTTACAGTGGCAATAGGAAACAATACCTCCTCCAAATGGAACCCTCCACCTACCTTGTTGTCTCCCTCTGAGGTGATAGCAGGAGACCCGCCTCAGCAGCAGGATGAGAGGGTGGCTGTCCTCACCAACAGGCAATTCTCTAAACTTAGAATGTAGTGCCTTTACTGACCTTTATTCTCAACTGTGAGCCTTCTCCATCAAGCCCAGCACTCTTCAGCTAATGCCATCATGCTGTACTGGTAATGAATTATGATACACTTCATGCTTAACGACTGAGACCTCCAAGCAATAGAAATGGTACATAACCTTCCTGTAGTGATGCTCTTAGCCAGGCACGAGCTCTTTCCTGCTGCTGACTCAACAGGCCTGGCTCAGGGCAAATACCTCGTCTATAATTCCAGAGTCAGAATCTGTCTGACTCCAGAGCCCATGCCCTAAATACCTACCCATTACTACCTCCTAGAACCCAGATCAATAAAGCCACATAACGTAAGTCTTTTTTCAACAACTTTATATGTACAGGGAGATAAGTGAGGGACTCCATGCTCTGTCCTACTCAAGGCAGCTAATTGATCTAAAATTGATTGAACAGAGGAGCTATGGTTCATGCATTTGACAAATCATTCTTAAATTATGTGTGGGACACACTCTGAATAGTTCCATTTCTCCATGCTGTCCACCCATTGACTCTGCAAAAAAATTAAAAATAACAGATTACAAAGGAAATTAGCTTGTAGTGGGAACTGACTGTAATCTCCTCTTCCAGGGCTTAAGGCTTATGGCCACTTTAGTTTTAATGTTTGTACAACAGCATAGAGGGATCTTTAAAATACAAACCTTATCATTTCTTTCCTGTGTTCTCTTCACTGCCCCCAGTAAAATACTTTGAACATAATATGTAAAAAGCTCAACATTATCTGGCCCTACCTATAACTGTTCTTACTCATGGGATCATGGTGAACACTGCATTAGATAATACATACATTGCATCTGGAACAGGGTCTGCCCACAGTAAGAGGTCATGATGATGATCTCTCCAGTACACCTTGTAGCACTCCTTTCTCTCAGAGCTCCTGCTGCTCTGGCCTTTTTCTGCTACTCCTATATTCCACAGATCTTCTTCTATTGGGAACACTCTTCCCCCATCCTCCTAACCCTCTTTACCTAAATTAATTCCCAACCCATCCTGAAGAATTCCATTCAGACATCACTTCCTCAGGGCAGCCTTCTCTGGCTCTGCACAATAGACCCGACTGCCTTCTTGTGCACTCTCACAGGTCTTATTGTAACAGCTTTGTTGGGATAGAGTTCACACACCATTCAATTCACACATTTAGAGTATACAACTCAATGGTTTTTAATATATTCACATAATTTTGCAACCATTAGTACATTCAATTTTAAAACACCTTCATGACCCCAAACAGAAACCCTATACCCATTAATAGTCAGTCTCCCTTTCCCCTCAACCACTCTAGCCCTAGGCAAACATTAATATACTTCTGCCTCAATGGATGTGCCCATTTTGGATATTTCATATAAATGGAATCATGCAATATGTGGTCTTTTGTGTCTGACTTCTTCCACTTAGCAGCATGTGTTCAAGTGTCATCCATATCAGAGTAGGTATCAGCATTTTATTTCATTTTTTTGACGAACAGTATTCCATTGTATGGATGTACCACCATTCATCAGTTGATAGATATTTGGGTTCTTTTTCATGGACCTTTAAATTTAATAAACAGTAACTATATATTTATGTGATTATTTCTTTAATGTCTATCTCTTATACTGGAAATAAGCCTCTTAAAGGTAAGTATTGTCAATGCTTTTTGCTCACTACTGTGTCCCCATCATCAACAAATATTAGTTGGATGAAAGAATAAATGAATACATAAATGAATGAATGAACTACAGGAGATTGAGCAAAAAATGGGAGTTACCGAAGAGGGATGACTTTTCTTCTCAATATAGGGATCCTCCTCTCAATTCATCCAGGGAACTTTTCTCACTAACTGCCCCAACATTCTATAATTTCAACTTTGGACATAACACATGCCAGGTACTACATCAGCTTAGCCAAACTCTGGACAACTTGACTTTGCTGCTATTAGAAGCCTCCTCCAAGAAGAGCAGAATCCTGAAGAAGATATGTCCCACCTTGTCATGTGTTAAAATCAAGTGTCTATTCCATCTATACTGACCACGGGTATCTGCAAAGACTCAGACATGCACAACTGCCCATTCTACCTCCTACACAACATGTGCTCCCCAATGTCCCAACTTCCATTCAGAAAATGTGCAAGCTGGTGGAGCTGCAAATGGTGGGAGGACAAAGCAAGTACAATTCGAGTTTCAGGCTGCCAGCTTTTCAAGCATGCTCAGTAGGTCTAGTTCTCTCTGGTTCTCTGGAGTCAAAGGAAAATGTGGCCAACTTGGAAGAATCACCACAGCCTGCTATGCTGAAAGATACATGAAAAGCAAAACCTTTGCCAGCAGAAAAGACAAAACAGACCATCCTGATCAGTCCCTGCTGGGGACAGCAGTTTGGGTGAATGAGAGTTGTCTGCTGTCCAATGCAGACATAGTTTTAAGAGAGTGATGCTTCCGTATTCTTTTTATTTGCTGAAGTTGCAACACTTCATACTTTTAATACAGACCACAGCATAACACAGTGTGTAACACAGACCAGGCACTAGTCCTAGTGATACCTAACCATGTTTGAGTGCTTCCTCTACGACAGTCACAGCACTAAGCGTTGTACACTGTCCTGACCAGATCCTCACAGTGATGCTAAGAAATAGATTTTATAATTAACCCTATCTTATAAATGAGGAAACCAAGGGATCTTAGAGGGGTTATGAACTTTGTAGCTAAGTTCGCAGCTGGTAGTAGTGGGGCTGGGACTTGATTCCAGCCAAGTTCCATGTTGTTAATCACCATGTTAAAAATGTGCTAGTCAGAAGACCCAATTCTAGCTCTAGCACTGTTACTCAACAGTTGCATGGACCATGAGTGCATCGTCTCATTACTCTGTGCCTCTGACTTTTCATTTGTAAACAAGAAAAGTAATGTCTGTTCAGTCTTACAAGGGTATGAGGATCAAGCTGACATAAATGCATTTGAGAGTACTATGAAAAATGTGAAAACACTAGAGAAGCTGAAGGAAATGTATATAACATGATTACTATCAGGCATAAAGTCTTCACTAATTGATAATTTGCAAACTTCCCAGTGGGGTGGTAGGGAGGACCAATAGCCACATATATGATCCACGTAAATTATTAGTTTGTATGGAGTGGGTTTGCAGTTGTTAAACTTAGGGAAGAAAGAGGTAGTACTCACGGGTGCTATACGGTTCTAGTTATGTCATCTTAGCTAATCCTTATCATTTCATCCATCAGTTTTATTGCTCTCAGTCACAGCAATAATTGTGCAATTGTATTTTCTGCTCCATTGGAGTTTAAGGATACTGTCAAGCCGTGACAAGAGGAGTCAAGTATCAGGTTTATTGAATACATAATTTAACTCTGTGGCCTGCCTTCATTTAAACTCAGAAAAAGCAAATAGAGTTGTTTATGGGTCCTGCCTGGAGTGAATCACTGACTCACCTACATATCATGTTTTGATGCTAAATATTAAATAAAAAAGGACTTCTTAAAATCTCATATATAGGCACATGCAAAAGAAGCTGAGCCATGTTTTCCTTTGTCTAAGGAGGGGTGCTGAGCAAGTTTCATGATGCTTGACACTCATAAGCTGTTGGGTCCTAGCTAATGAAAAAGGAAAGGAAAATGCACTCACATTTTAGCAGCATGTCATCTGTCTTATATTATCTCCCCTTGGCTCCTCTAGTTTTAAGGGCAGAGCCTTACCTGGTTCATCTCTAAGCCTACACTGCATCTAGAAAACAGCTTTGTATAAAATAGATATTTGGTAAATCAATAATTGACCAAGTTGAGTGAATAATTTTCAAAATAATAATAGTTATCCCTATTCAATTCAATCTATTGACCATTCCCAAAACATTTTATGGTAAGCTCAGAGTCATTCTGAGATCCTGGGAGACCTTCAGAACAAGACCGTGGCACTCCAGGAATCTGTTATAGTATCTTGTGTTGCCTTGATTCATGTAAGTGGCAAGGCCCTACATTCTTGGATAGCGTCACAGTGGACCACAGAAAAGCAAAAGCCATCAGGGAAAAAGAAGGCCAAGTTACAGAATATTCTGTCAGAAGAAGAGTTATATGGTGAACAAGAGCCACCCCTTAAGGCCAGCATTAAACTGGTTTATTTACAAACAGAAGTGAAGCCACTCCACTGTCCACTGGTGGGTATAGATTAATCATATACGTTCAGACAAGAAATCAGTCTGGCTTGACTAAGAGTCCCAGCTTTGGACAGCTAACACCTCTACACAATTCACAAGCACATGGCTCAGAGGCCTACACAAACCTTCCCAGGCCACATTCTGTGGCACTGACCCTACTTATTCTAATGCTGAGTTGAGTTGAGCCAATTCGCACTCATCCCTCCTCGTTAGAATAAAGAATGCATTTATAAGACTGCTAACTTGATGACCAAAGGACAGAGTTGAAAACACCCACACCATATGTGAACCAAACCCTCCGTCTTACTTCTGTCACATTCTAGTCACCTAAACTAGCCAGGCCCCTGTGTTCAGAAACGTTCTGTGAACCCAGGCACCATCCTAAGCATCGAGTGTTCTGCAGTTACAGAGGGAAAGTAATACAGACAGATGATCCAAGAAATCCATCCAAGGATGATTAACGTTGGACTTGAATTACTGGAGCTACCTATGAGAATTACCATCAGCTGAAATTGGCTTTACAAGATGCCTACTTCAAAACTTTCAATGACTTCTACTTACCCTTAGAGTAAAATCCCAATACACTTAGCACAAACTACAGAGCCCTCTATAGTCTGGACCCCACCTCTCTCTCCTGCTTCATCTCTTGTCCTCCTCACTCCTCTTCCTACTACCCACCTCCTCCACCACCACAGACTTCTGTCTCCTGGCCTTCAAATAGCTCTTCCCTCTGCTTCATACACAAGTCCCAACTCTCTCTTGCTTGGCCAACGCCTCTTCAGGTTTCATTCTGAGTTTAGATACCCCTTCCTGAGGCTGGCCTTCCCAACCCCACCTCCACTCCTCACGAAGTGCTGTCATAACACTCTGACCTCTTGCTTTCATAGGAGCCAGCATACAATGTCAATGTCATCACACACTTTTCCAGGCCACATAAGCCTAAAGCTGCTAGAAAGCTCTTTATGATTTCTTCCCCTGTTTTCCTAGTGCCGAGCATAATGCCCTGTACTCTATAGATCCCACATAAATAATTTGTTTATCTGACTTAGATGTACATGTCAGTTTGTCCCAAATTAGCCTAACGTTTAGGCAAGGAAGAGGGAAGGGTGACTGCCTCTGCACCCACAGGCACAGTAGAGATTTGCATTATTGTCATGAGACAAGCCTCTTGCATTTGTTTAATCTCCTAAAATCCATTCCATGACCCCTTTATTGCACAATGGATACTTGGTGCCTACCAAGTCTCATCCTTTTCCTCCCTGAGTTCATACATTGGTAGGTGTTGAAATCTTTCATTCCATCCATGTGAATATAACGTCCCAACATTTAGAATCAAAGTGCTTAATCAAAAGTGGTGTTAATTATTCTGCGTATGCAGTACAGGGTCCTTAACCAGATGGAGGAGACTGAGGGTCATTTGGGAGTAATCCTCCTGTGATTTTACATTAACCTGAGGGCTCCCAGCAAACCTGCGTGCATCACCTGTGTTCTGCACAAGATAAAGTGAGGGCCAGTCATGCATCACAAAGTCGGGAAAAACATCATTATTCCAAATAGCAAATGCTCTTGCTCAGCAAAGCATGAGTGTCCTAGTGTTACCAGCTGTGTTTTTTCTCCCCATATTGTCTGGTTTCATATTAGCCATATTCAGTGCAATTTAAAAGAAATCAATCCTGCACACCAGTGTTTCTCAACCATGGAGACAGCCCTCTTTTTAGGTTATGATCCGTTGTCAGAGGTGCTACAGGTAAATTTTTAGTCATACTATTATGGTTAAGAACACAGCCTTGGGACTTCCCTGTTGGTGCAGTGGTTAAGAGTCCTCCTACCAATGCAGAGGACATGGGTTCAAGCCCTGGTCTGGGAAGATCCCACATGCTGCGGGGCAACTAAACCCGTGCACCACAACTACTGAACATGCACTCTAGAGTCCACAAACCACAACTACTGAGCCCACGTGAGACAATTACTGAAGCCTGTGCACCTCGAGCCCATGCTCGCAACAAGAGAAGCCACTGCAATAAAAGCCCACACATAGCAACGAAGAGTAGTCCCCACTCGCTGCAACTAGAGAAAGCCCGCATGCAGCAATGAAGACCCAATGCAGAAAAAAAAACAAAAAAGAAAGAAAGAAAAGCAAAAAGGAACACAGCCTCTGGGATCACCAAAACTTAGTTTGGACCCCAACTCTGTCTCTTACCACCAGAGAAACACTTGTACAGGTCACTTCCTTTCTCAGAGCCTGTTTCCTCATCTATAAAATAGTGATAACAGTAAACATTTTACAATGCTGTAGTTAGCACTAAATAAAGTAATGCATATAAAATCCCTGATATAGAAAAAAAAATCCCTGATATAGAGCCAGGCACATTGAAAAGATGAGTATAACTGTCCCTGCCTTATGAAGTTACTGTGATGTTTAAATGACATAATCGTCCTAAACTGCTTGGCATAATGCCCAACACATACTAAACACTCAATAAACGAAATCTATCACTGCTATTGACTATACGATACCATATTACCCAAGTTTACAAGAGAATACTTTTTTAATGGAGTGAACTAAGGCAGTTCCTAGAACACTGTCATCCCTGCTTACTTTCTTTTATTAAATTTTATTTATTTTTATTTTATTATTTTATACAGCAGGTTCTTATTAGTCATCAATTTTATACACATCAGTGCATACACGTCAATCCCAATCTCCCAATTCATCCCACCAACACCTCCGTACCCCCACCGCTTTCCCTGCTTGGTGTCCATAAGTTTGTCCTCTACATCTGTGTCTCAATTTCTGCCCTGCAAACCGGTTCACCTGAACCATTTTTCTAGGTTCCACATATATGTGTTAATATACGATATTTGTTTTTCTCTTTCTGACTTACTTCACTCTGTATGACAGTCTCGAGATCCATCCATGGCTCAACAAATGACCCAATTTCGTTCCTTTTTACGGCTGAGTAATATTTCCTTGTATATATGTACACATCTTCTTTATCCATTCATCTGTCGATGGGCATTTAGGTTGCTTCCATGACCTGGCTATTGTAAATAGTGCTGCAATGAACATTGGGGTGATGTGTCTTTCTGAATTATGGTTTTCTCAGGGTATATGCCAAGTAGTGGGATTGCTGGATCATATGGTAATTCTAATTTTAGTTTTTTAAGGAACCTCCATACTGTTCTCCATATTGGCTGTATCAGTTCACATTCCCACCAACAGAGCAAGAGGGTTCCCTTTTCTCCACACCCTCCCCAGCATTTGTTGTTTGTAGATTGTCTGATGATGACCATTCTAACTGGTGTGAGGTGATACATCATTGTAGTTTTGATTTGCCTTTCTTTAATAATTAGTGATATTGAGCAGCTTTTCATGTGCTTCTTAGCCATCTGTATGTCTTCTTTGGAGAAATGTCTATTTAGGTCTTCTGCGCATTTTGGGATTGGGTTCTTTTTTTTGTTTTGTTTTTTTGGTTCTTTGTTTTTTTTAATATTGAGTTGTGTGAGCTGTTTATATATTTTGGAGATTAATCCTTTGTCTGTTGATTCATTTGCAAATATTTTCTCCCATTCTGAGGGTTGCCTTTTTCTCTTGTTTATGGTTTCCTTTGCTTGGGCAAAAGCATTTAAGTTTCATTAGGTCCCATTTGTTTATTTTTGTTTTTATTTCCATTACTCTAGGAGGTGGATCAAAAAAGATCTTGCTGTGATTTATGTCAAAGAGTGTTCTTCCTATGTTTTCCTCTAAGAGATTTATAGTGTCCGGTCTTACATTTAGGTCTCTTACCCATTTTGAGTTTATTTTTGTGTATGGTGTTAATGAGTGTTCTAATTTCATTCTTTGACATGTAGCTGTCCAGTTTTGCCAGCATCACTTATTGAAGACTGTCTTTTCTTCATTGAACATCCTTGCCTGCCTGGTCATAGATTACTTGACCATAGGTGCGTGGGTTCATCTCTGGGTTTTCTATCTTGTTCTATTGATCTATGTTTCTGTTTTTGTGCCAGTACCATATTGTCTTGATTACTGTAGCTTTATAGTATGCTCTGAAGTCAGGGAGTCTGATTCCTCCAGCTCCATTTTTTTCCCTCAAGACTGCTTTGGCTATTCGGGATCTTTTGTGTCTCCATACACATTTTAAGATTTTTTGTTCTAGTTCTGTAAAAAATGCCATTGGTAATATGATAGGGATTGCATTGAATCTGTAGATTGCTTTGGGTAGTAGAGTCATTTTCACAATATTGATTCTTCCAATCCAAGAACATGGTATATCACTCCATCTGTTGGTATCCTCTTTAATTTCTTTCATCAGTGTCTTATAGTTTTCTGCATACAGGTCTTTTGTCTCCCTAGGTAGGTTTATTCCTAGGTATTTTATTCTTTTTGTTGCAATGGTAAATGGGAGTGTTTCCTTAATTTCTCTTTCAGATTTTTCATCATTAGTGTATAAGAATGCAAGAGATTTCTGTGCATTAATTTGTATCCTGCAACATTGCCAAATTCATTGATTAGTTCTAGTAGTTTTCCGGTGGCATCTTTAGGATTCTCTATGTATAGTATCATGTCATCGGCAAACAGTTACAGTTTTACTTCCTCTTTTCCAATTTGTATTCCTTTTATTGCTTTTTCTTCTCTGATTGCTGTGGCTAGGACTTCCAAAATTATGTTGAATACTAGTGGTGAGAGTGGACATCCTTGTCTTGTTCCTGATCTTAGAGGAAATGCTTTCAGTTTTTCACCATTGAGAATAATGTTTGCTGTGGGTTCATTGTATATGACCTTTATTATGTTGAGGTAGGTTCCCTCTATGCCCACATTCTGGAGAGTTTCTATCATAAATAGGTATTGAATTTTGTCAAAAGATTTTTCTACCTCTATTGAGATCATCATATGGTTTTTATTCTTCAATTTGTTAATATGGTGTATCACATTGATTGTTTTGTGTATATGGAACAATCCTTGCATCCCTGACATAAATCACACTTGGTCATGGTGTATGATCCTTTTAATGTGTTGTTGGATTCTGTTTGCTAGTATTTTATTTAGGATTTTTGCATCTATATTCATCAGGGACATTGGTCTGTAATTTTCTTTTTTTGTAGTATCATTGTCTGGTTTTGGTAGCAGGGTGATGGTGGCCTCATAGAATGAGTTTGGGTGTGTTCCTTCCTCTGCAATTTTTTGGAAGAGTTTGAGCAGGATGGGTGTCAGCTCTTCTCTAAATGTTTGATAGAATTCACCTGTGAAGCCATCTGGTCCTGGACTTTTGTTTGTTGGAAGATTTTTAATCACAGTTTCAATTTTATTGTGATTGTTCTGTTCATATTTTCTTTGTCTTCCTCGTTCAGTCTTGAAAGTTTATACCTTTCTACAAATTTGTCTATTTCTTCCAGGTTGTCCATTTTATTGGCATAGAGTTGCTTGTAGTAGTCTCTTAGGATACTTTGTACATCTGCAGTGTCTGCTGTAACTTTTCCTTTTTCATTTCTAATTTTATTTATTTGAGCCCTTTCCCTCTTTTTCTTGATGAGTCTGGCTAATGGTTTATCAATTTTATCTTCTCAAAGAACCAGCTTTTAGTTTTTTTTGTTTGTTTTTTTGCGGTATGTGGGCCTCTCACTGTTGTGGCCTCCCCCATTGTGGAGCACAGGCTCCAGATGCGGAGGCTCAGCGCCCATGGCTCATGGGCCCAGCCACTCTGCGGCATGTGGGATCTTCCCGGACCGGGGCACGAACCCGTGTCCCCTGCATCAGCAGGCGGACTCTCAACTACTGCACCACCAGGGAAGCCCCCAGCTTTCAGTTTCATTGATCTTTGCTATTGTTTTCTTTTTTACTTCATTTATTTCTGTGCTGATCTTTATGATTTATTTCCTTATGCTAACTTTGGGTTTTGTTTGTTCTTCTTTCTCTAGTTCCTTTAGGTGTAAGGTTAGATTGTTTATTTGAAATTTTTCTTATTTCTTGAGGTAGGCTTGTATAACTATAAACTTCCCTCTTAGAACTCCTTTTGCTGCATCCCATAGGTTTTGGATTGTGGTGTTTTCATTGTCATTTTTCAATGGGTATTTTTTGATTTCCTCTTTGAGTTCTTCAGTGATCTCTTGGTTATTTAGTAATGTATTGTTTAGCCTCCATGTGTTTGTGTTTTTTACATTTTTTTCCCCTGTAATTGATTTCTAATCTCATAGCGTTGTGGTCAGAAAAGATGCTTGATATGATTTCGATTTTGTTAAATGTACTGAGGCTTGGTTTGTGACCCAAGATGTGATCTATCCTGGAGAATGTTCCATGTGCACTTGAGAAGGAAGTGTAATCTGCTGTTTTTCGATGGAATGTCCTATAAATATCAATTAAATCCATCTGTTCTATTGTGTCATTTAAAGCTTCTGTTTCCTTATTTATTTTCATTTTGGATGACCTTTCCATTGGTGTAAGTGAGGTGTTAAAGTCTCCCACTATTATTGTTTTACTGTCAATTTCCTCTTTTATAGCTGTTAGCAGTTGCCTTATGTATTGAGGTGCTATGTTGGGCACATATATATTTATAATTGTTATATATTCTTCTTGGATTGATCCCCTGATTATATAGTGTACTTCCTTGTCTCTTATAACATTCTTTATTTTAAAGTCTATTTTATCTGATATGAGTATTGCTACTCCAGCTTACTTTTGATTTCCATTTGCATGGAATATCTTTTCCATCCCCTCACTTTCAGTCTGAATGTGTCTCTAGGTATGAAGTGGGTCTCTTGTAGACAGCATATATATGGGTCTTGTTTTTGTATCTATTCAGTAAGCTTGTGTCTTTTGGTTGGAGCATTTAATCCATTCACATTTAGGGTAATTATTGATATGTATGTTCCTATTACCATTTTCTTAATTGTTTTGGGTTTGTTTTTGTAGGTCCTTATGTTCTCTTGTGTTTCCCATGTAGAGAAGTTCCTTTAGCATTTATTGTAGAGCTGGTTTGGTGGTGGTGAATTCTCTTAACTTTTGCTTGTCTGTAAAGCTTTTGATTTCTCCATCGAATCTGAATGAGATCCTTGCCGGGTAGAGTAATCTTGGTTGTAGGTTCTTCCCTTTCATCACTGTAAGTATATCATGTCACTCCCTTCTGGCTTGTAGAGTTTCTGTCAAAGTATATCATGTCACTCTTCTGGCTTGTAGAGTTTCTGCTGAGAAATCAGCTGTTAACCTCATGGGGGTTCCCTTGTATGTTATTTGTCATTTTCCCTTGCTGCTTTTAATAATTTTTCTTTGTCTTTAATTTTTGTCAATTTGATTAGTATGTGTCTTGGCATGTTTTTCCTTGGGTTTATCCTGTATGGGACTCTCTATGCTTCCTTGACTTGGGTGGCTATTTCCTTTCCCATGTTAGAAGTGTTCAACTATAATCTCTTCAAATATTTTCTCGGGTCCTTTCTCTCTCTCTTCTCCTTCTGGGACCCCTATAATGCAAATGTTGCTGCATTTCATGTTATCTCAGAGGTCTCTTAGGCTGTCTTCATTTCTTTTCATTCTTTTCTCTTTATTCTATTTGACAGCGGTGCCTTCCACCATTCTGTCTTCCAGGTCACTTATCCGTTTTTCTGCCTCAGTTATTCTGCTATTGATTCCTTCTAATGTAGTTTTAATTTCAGTTATTATATTGTTCATCTCTGCTTGTTTGTTCTTTAATTCTTCTAGGTCTTTGTTAAACATTTCTTGCATCTTCTCGATCTTTGCCTCCATTCTTTTCCCGAGGTCTTGGATCATCTTCACTATCCTTACTCTGAATTCTTTTTCTGGGAAATTGCCTATGTCCACTTCATTTAGTTGTTTTTCTGGGGCTTTATCTTGTTCCTTCATCTGGAACATAGTCCTCTGCCTTTTCATCTTGTCTATTTTTCTGTGAATGTGGTTTTGTTCCACAGGCTACAGGCTGTAGTTCTTCTTGCTTCTGCTGTCTGCCCTCTGGTGGATGAGGCTATGTAAGAGGCTTATGCAAGTTTCCTGATGGGAGGGACTGGTGGTGGGTAGAGCTGACTGTTGCTCTGGTGGGCAGAGCTCAGTAAAACTTCAATCCACTTGACTGCTGATGGGTGGGGCTGGGTTCCCTCCCTGTTGGTTGTTTGGCCTGAGGCAATACAGCACTGGAGCCTACCTGGGCTCTTTGGTGGGGCTAATGGCAGACTCTGGGAGTGCTCACACCAAGGAGTACTTCCCAGACCTTCTGCTGCCAGTGTCCTTGTCCCCACGGTGAGCCACAGCCACCCCTCACCTCTGCAGGAGACCCTCCAACACTAGCAGGTAGGTCTGGTTCAGTCTCCCTTGGCGTCATTGCTCCTTCCCTTGGGTTCTGATGCACACAGTACTTTGTGTGTGCTCTCCAAGAGTGGAGTCTCTGTTTCCCCCAGTTCCGTCAGAGTCCTGCAATCAAATCCCAACAGATTTCAAAGTCTGATTCTCTAGGAATTCCTCCTCCCGTTGCCAGACTCGCAAGTTAGGAAGCCTGACGTGGGGCTCAGAATCTTCACTACAGTGGGAGGACTTCTGTGGTATAAGTGTCCTCCAGTCTGTGAGTCACCCACCCAGCAGTTGTGGGATTTGATTTTACTGTGACTGTGCCGCTCTTACCATCTCATTGTGGCTTCTCCTTTGTCTTTGGATGTGGGGTATATTTTTTGGTGAGTTATAGTGTCTTCCTGTCGATGACTGTCCAGCAGCTAGCTGTGATTCTGGTGTTCTCACAAGAGGGAGTGAGAGCACATCCTTCTACTCCGCCATCTTGGTTCCAATCTCCATCCCTGCCTACTTTCATTCTAGTATATTTTCTTTGGTGAGAAAGCATGGGGTGGAGTGCCAGCTCCCCCACCAAGCCCTGGTAGACCCACACGAATAGTACACCACAGTGTGAACTTGTCCCCTTAGGTATCATCACAGATGAAAGGATGTGAATTCATGAATCACCACTGTGGTCACAAAATGAATCTTGTCTGAACCTAAAGAGATGCTAGGCTTATCTAGAGATTCGAGTCCATTGTTCCAGACTCTTGATAACCCTTCTGAAGAACTTGAAGGAAGAGAAGGGAAAGTGAGATTTGACCCACAAAAGTGGATTTATTATAAGCAAAATCATATTGAAGAAATGCAAGGGGAGAAGGGTAAACAGCACCCAAACCTGCACTGCTCATCTGATGTCCTCCCTTTGCTTCTGCCAACTCCTTTGCCAGGAATACACTTTGTCACTGTTCCCTGCCTGCTCACCCCCAATATCTCCAGCTGCATAACTGTCCCCATCAGTGCAGTCCACCCTAACCTGCCCTTCCCTGACTACTCCATATTCATTAATAGCATTGCTTGAAGGGCCCTTAACTCAGTGCCTAACCCGCACTTTCATATCTGCCAACAGTTCATTTGCTGACCACTTATTTTAATCACACACCACCTCAGTTTGTTATTTAATTATTCCCTTCCTCCCTCAAGAGGAATATAAGCTTCCTGTGGGTGTGTGCTGTGTCTTACTTCTCTTCCATTCTTCCCAAGTCCCCAGATAATGCATATCACTGAACGTGTGATAGGTCACACTCACTACATCTTAGTAAAGGAAAGATCACTAAATCCAACCCCCTAATATTACTGGTGAGAAATATCAGATCCAGAGAAGTTAAATAACTTGTTCAAGTTCAAACATATTGTGCATATGGTTACAGAGCCAAGACTACCCTGTGATTCTCAATAATCCTGAAAGGAACTATGACAAAGAAATAGAGAAGGAAGTACAAAACACACACACACACACATACACAAAACACACTACTCAGTGGAAGCCACTGGTTAGTGTAAAGGACAAATAGCCCTAGAGTCTGATTTGGCCTGGCAACTGTGAATGAATGATAAGTATGTGAATGATGCTGTGAATGAATGATGAGTAATACCCACAATTGGGTAATTGTGGCCAGAAAATGAAGACACAGCATGGAGCCAGGGAACTCCACACTTGGCAGGTTAAACTTGGCCTCTCCCTGATGTCACAGAGCTCGGAAAGGAGTGTAAAACTGTTAACTATTTGGTGTGTGGCATTCTTCTGCAAATACTTCTTCACAACCTTGGAGAACACAGAGAATTATGTTGTGCTTTGGGACAACGCAGTTTACTTCCAGCCCTTGGGTCTGGTGGCTGGGATGTTTTATACATCAGCAACCATTAGAAAGAGGCCGACGTCAAGTTGACTTTCTCCTCTTCATGCATCTTCAGTTAACTTCTGCTGACAGAGCATATACCCATGAAAAGGGGGTCATAAAATTCAGCTCTAATTTTGCAGAGATACTAAAATATATCTTCGGGGGCAATACAGAACCTAGTCTTAATGATGTTTACATAGGAGCATGAATAGTAAAATTTGGCTTTTCTGTGTCACTTTGAAATGGAATGATACATTATACTCAATTTTATTAGCTATTCCTTATGGGGTTTTATTACATTATAATAAGGTACACGAGGCAAACTTTACAGACAGCCTAATTGTGTCCTCCTTATTCAGTTGCAACCTAATTGTAAAATGTCATTTCCATTTCCTTGATTCCCTAGTAATTGACTCAGATTCTCCTTGGATGACTCAGATACTCCCTGGATGAAAACAAGTTCTGAAGATGAAATAATTTTTTCAGGTCACTGGGGTACCACTGAGTAATTTACTTTGAAGTATGATAGCAAATGAGTAACATGCAAGATTTTGTTTCTGCCATAGTGGCAGGCACCAATTTAGAAAGAGAGAGAGAAAATTTCTTATACTGATTATTCTTGCCTGGTTTCTGGATTTTAAGTACAAGAAGCTTCAAACTGCCAGAAGGAGATGGAAGAAAAATTTGCTTTCCCTCCATCAGCCCCACTGATGTTTAGTACTTTTCCCTTCCTTTGGAACTACCCTTCCAATTACCATCAATATCATCAACATCATTATCTCCATCACTACCATTTGTTGAATGCTACAATGTGCCAGGCATTTAATATCCTACTTACCCTCACTCCATCTTACCCTATGAAGTAGGCATTTTTCCCATGATATAAGAAAGGAAACTGAAGCTTAGAGATGTTAAGAAGCTATCCAAAATGGCTCAGTCATTGATCCAGAACTCAAACGCAGGTCTGAACCTAGAACCTGAGGTCCTAACTGCTCCTCCTACACACACCTTCTCTCCAGCTACTCAGAAGCACAGAGTGTTCATGTCGCCTAAGCACCCCTGTGCAACACAACGCCCAACAGGCTCCTGTCAGCCAAAGAACAGCAGATGCCAAAAGCCCTACCTTTCCTTATCCTTGAAAAAACTCCTGTTCCTTCGAATGTATTCAATCTGATTGCTTTTGTCCTAAATCATACTCAAGTATGGATGATGTAACAGACCCTTAACCTACCCAGAGATAGTCATTCTTATATTTATACTCTTAATTATATATAGGGGTCATTACCCCCAACTAATCTCTAACTACTAGGATTTTAAGTAATGCAATAAGCTGGCATTAAAATAATTCACCGAGTGAGGGTACACAGGTGTTAAAACTGGACTGACTTGGCAGGTGACCACAAGGCAGTCAGCCCTGCCTCACGCTCCCCGGAAGCACTTCCTCTTACAGTTTCATTCTCTTGCCCAATCTTTGCCTGGATTCTCTCAAAAATAATGATACTGACTCTTTCCCATCCTCCCTTGCAGGATGGCTCCAGCGGGAGCAGGTGTAGAGAAGAAATGGAGCCCTGCGATGACTGTTAGAAATGGACTGGTTCAAATCTAGATAACTGCGCTTCAAGGGATGTCTTTTATATTTAAGATGATGGTCATTTTCTCCTGATTATAAATGTAATGTGTGCTCACTGTAAAACATTTGGAAAAATAAGAAAATAAAAGTCATCTCTAATCTTACCTCCAGTTTATTACCATGTCAACTGTTGGTTATATTTTCTTCCAGAGAGAGAGAGAAATAGAGTTACTGCCAATGAGCTATGGAAGGCTGTATAAACACAAAATTGGCATTTTTCTTTCTACGAAATACCTACTGCACAAACGGTTTAGAATTCTGTTTTTATGCCTAGCTTATATCACAAGTATTTCCCCTTATCCTTTAAATATCTGCAA
Source organism: Phocoena sinus (assembly GCF_008692025.1). Taxonomy (NCBI): domain Eukaryota; kingdom Metazoa; phylum Chordata; class Mammalia; order Artiodactyla; family Phocoenidae; genus Phocoena; species Phocoena sinus. The sequence continues at coordinate 49,895,627 of NC_045765.1, read as the reverse complement.
AAACTTAATTTTCAGTGGTTGCATAAACTTACTGTGTGCCTTTCCTCTACTATTGAGCATTTAGGTTGCTACCCATTTCTTCTTCTTTTAAACCATGCTCTGGAAAATATCCTTGCATTAAATTTTTATCCCCACCTCTGATTACTCCTTTTGAAAAGGGAATAAACATATGTTAAATAACTCTATCCAAGTTTAATTTTAATTTTTTTGATACATATTCCCCAAAAGTAAAGATTAAATGTCAAAAGAATACAACTTACATGAAAAGTACCTGAATATGTACAGACCAACCCACCATCAAAGTCACTGAATATGATCATTTATTCTTTGCCAGCATAATAAACAAAAATCTCATCACTCCCTTTGTTTTCAATAAACTTTATTTTATTTCTAGTAAAGTTAAATATTTTTATAAATTTAGAGAGTCTTTGTTTTTATTCTTACGTGAATTGCCTGTCTCTCTCTCTCTCTCTCTCCATCTTATTGGGACATTAGTGTTTTCTTGGCTTATTTTATGAGCTTTATATGCATTACTATATTTATTGGAGACATTTTTTCTAATGTTTTCCTTTGCGATTTTTCATTGATTTTGTATCTTGAAGTTCCTTTCTGCCTCAAGATCATATACATATTTATCTATGTTTCCTTCTCGTATTTCATGGTTTCACTTTTTATACTAAAAATTTTAATCCACTTGTAATGCATTTTGTTTACAGTTTAATGTAAGGATATACTGGTTTTTGCTCAAATAATAGATTTATCTAACACCATTTTTTGAATGGCTTGTCAGTTCCTCATTGGTTTAAGGTGCCTTCTTTAATATATATGAAAATCTTATATATACTGCATATGAATTTTGTACTATGATTATGGAGGGAGTTTTAAATCACACTTAATAGATCTCTAAAATCCTACAGGTTATCAGATGATTTATTCTTTTTTTTAATTGAAATATAGTTGACTTACAGTATTACATTAGTTTCAAGTATACAATATGGTGATTTGATACTTTTATACACTATGCACTGAAGTTATTATATTATTGGCTGTATTCCCTGTGCTGTTCATTACATCCCTGTGACTTATTTATTTTATAACTGGTAGTTTGTACCCCCTAATCACCTTCACCTATTTCACCCATCCCTCCATGCACCTCCACTCACAGCCACCAGTTTGTTCTCTGTATATGTGAATCTGTTTCTGTTTTGTTATATTTGTTCATTTGTTTTGTTTTTAGATTCCACAAATAAGTAAAAACTTACAACTCACTCTCCAAGGCCAGCATTACCTTCATACCAAAACCAAACAAAGACACTACAAAAAAAGGAAATTATAGGCCAATATCCCTGATGAATATAGATGCAAAAATTCTCAACAAATATTGGCAAACTGAATTCAACAGTACAGTAAAAGCATCATACATCATGATCAAGTGGGATTCATTCCAGGGACGCAAGGATGGTTCAATATCTGCAAATCAATAACATGATACACCACATTTACAAAATGAAGAATAACAATTACATGATCATCTAAATATATGCAGGAAAAGCACTGAAAAAATTCAATATCCATTCATGATAACAATTCTCAACAGACATTTTATTCTTATTACTCTGGTCTCTGTTTCAAAAGTCATTTTCACAAGAGGTCTTTTCTGATCACCCAATGAAAATCACCCCTCAGGCACTCAGATATTTTCCATTCTTTTATACTATTTTATTTTCTTCATAGTATTTATCATATTTTCTTATTTATGTTTTTGCTTGTTTATTGACTATTTCCTTCACTAATACAGAAACTCAAGAACTAGGACCTTGTCTGTTTGAGTCACTACTGTATTCTCAGAGTCTAGAACATGGTACATAATCAATAAATGTCTATTAAAAGAATAAATAACTCTAGGAATTTCATTAATATGTCAGTCTACACTTGACTTTCTACCAGTCTTCCTAAATTATTACAACTCTAAAAAAAGTCTTAGTTTTGTTGGACAAATTTGCCTCTTCTATTCCTTTTCAAAATTACCTTTGTTTATTATTCTAGATAATCTTTAGAATCAGCTTGTCAGATTCCTTGCCTCACCTATATCCCATTATATATCTCTACCCTCAGGAAAACACTGACCTTAAATCAAACCATGAATACATTAGGGAAGAACTGACACTGTTCAAAATGATGAGAATGTTGAATTGTTCAGTGCTCTTATAAAACTTGAGAAAAACATCTGATGCTCAAGCCTATAAAAACATGGATTCTTAAATCTGGAAATATCAACTTGCTTCTTATTCCAATATGAATTTGAGACCCACATTGATTTGGCCATAATATCACACTAGCTCTATCAAAAAAAAACCTTATAAATGAATATATCAAAATACAGTGATGAGAATAATAAAGCAAAATTTTAAATATTTTCCTACATTAGTGAAGAAACCATTTCATAGTACAAAGGAGGAAGTAGAAATTCAGCAATTTCCAGGGGAAGTGGACTGTGGAGAGTAATCATCTATGTAATTTGAATGCTGGAATGAAATTAGTATGTTCATGGCAGTACCATGGCATTGATTTCAGGGCACTTTAGCTGACAAAGTGCTCAGGCCTCACTGATTATTCAAAAGCTCTTGAGATTTTTTTTTCCATAGAAAAATCACAACAAGTACCATGCACTAAATCAAAGTCTCCATGGTAGAAAAGCCTGCTGTGCGAGGGACCCTCCCAGGAAACCTGTTCCTTACCAGAGTCATTTGGTATTTTGGAGGTAGGGGGTTCTTTGTGTTTTTACTGAAGTATAGTTGATTTACAATATTATATTAGTTTCAGGTGTACAACACAGTGATTCAAAATTTTTATATATTGTACTACATTTAAAGTTATTATAAAATATTGGCTGTAATTACCAGAGTCATTTGGCTAAGCCACTGACTCACTTTACTAATGCTCACGTGAGCCTTTATTCCCACACTCAAAACCTTTCCCTCCATCTCCTTTGCCTCTGAAATAAAGACCGAACTTCCTCAGCATGACATTAAAGACATCTGACTTTAAACGGTGCTGATCTATGGTCTAGATCAACTACTCCAGTCTCATTGCTTGATACACATACCTCACCTCTACCTCATCCAACATTCTGTATACTACTTACTGAATGTGCTCAGAGAGTGAAATTTCTCCAGAGGCAGCAATTCTATCTGGAGAAATACACATTTAAGCTGGCTCAAAAGTGGCTCATATATATAATCAATGCAACATGATTTATAATAGCAAAAGACAGGAAACAACCATATTGCTCATCAGTAGAGGACTTGTTCAATCCAACATGGAGTACTATGCAGCTGTAAAAAAAAAAAAAAAGAATGGGGACTATCCATATATACTACTGTGGAGTGAATGCCAGAATAAAATGTGAAGTGAAAAAAGCAAGTTGGAGGCAAGTATGTAAAGTCTGCTATTGTTCATCTAAGAAAGAGGAAACAAATATATCTACATATTTCTGTATTTTTTTAAACTGAAAAACCAAGCCATATATTTTTAATTGGTTCTTATAAAAAGAAGAAGTAAATAGGATTGAGGGATAAGTATTGAAGCTAGGATTATCTTACCTACCTTGTTTTATAGCTTTGACATCCAAAAACATATACTTGGATAATTACAAAATAAAATTTAATATAAAAATACCATCTCTAAACATTGAAAAAATGAAATAAATTAAGCTATGTTTTGAATTGTGGCATAACAATACAGAAAATAACTATTCCAAGTGGCCTTTAAAAACCAGTGATCTGACTATAACTTCCAAGTGGATGTACCGTAAGAAAGGAAAGAACTGAAAACAAAATTTATTTTTTGTAAGCCTATTGTTGGCAGTAGTGTTGTTTTTCTTATACTGAGGCTACTGTGAATGTATTGCATGTTTAAGCAAAAAAGTAATCATATTGGTGTTTATGAGAGCTGAGATGTCCAGCATGAGACAAAAGGAAATAGACATAAGACTGATAAGGTGAAGGAAAAAGCCTATAGTCCTAAATATGGATTATAAATATCAGTATAATTTATGATACATTTTATCTTTTTAAAAATTATATTCCTAGCTTTGTCTACTGAAAAGACAAAAACAAGAATGGACTCAGCAGCAAAGAGCACCCCTAATACCCAAGTTGGGTCTCTAAACACCATTTACCATTTAAAGGAATCAGGGCTCCTTGGAGAAATGGCTAAATATAAGGCTGTGTAGGAAGTCTCTATGGTGAGAGACAACTTGTCATCAAAGAATCCATGAAAGACTTCAAGGGTCATTTCAAAATGACCCAGGAGCCAATTCTAACAGATAACCATTGGCTCAAGCTGGAGTGATTTGAATCATAAATGCAATTAGACTCATAATTGCAGTAAGTTAAAACATGTAATAGTTTTAATCCATGAATTTAAAATGAGATTAAAGAAGGAAATCATAGGCCACTTTTAGACACTAAGGAATCAACTCAGACTGAAAACTAATTAAAAGGAAAAAGAAGAAAAATTAGCAGAAGAGGAAGGAAGGCAGAAAGAAAGTATATATTGTACCTTTACCATAAGAACTCTACCTCAGAGTAATTAAATAGTTAATAACTTGGGTTGGAATCCGCAAAATTCAAATTATGGAAATCTTATAGGAAAAAAATACCTGGCTTCCTCAACCAAAAATTTACAAAAAAAAAAAAAAAAAAAAAAAGACAAGACAGAGATGGCAGATGAACTCACTGATTAAGAGAGACTTGAGACATATCATCTAATTACAACCTGTAACCTTATTTGGATCCTGACTCAGACAAACTTTAGAAAACAAAATGAGGCAATGCTGAACACTAATGATATTAAGAAATTCCTGTTAAAATATTTTAATTTGATAATGGTGTTATGATCATTATTTTTAAAACAAACATCTTTTTGGATATAATACTGTAATATTTGTGAATAAAAAGATATATAAGATTTGCTTCAAAATAATTGGGAGTATTGGTTAGTGAGCAAGGGTATAAATGAAAGATTAGATATGAGGTTCTAATTTCTGAACCTGGGGTGATGGATACACAGAAATTTACTATGATATTCACTCTACTTCTGCATATGTTTGAAATTTTCCAAACTAAAAGTTAAATATATAAATTAGTATAATATTCATAAAAATTGTACCAGTGTTAAGTCCCACAAACAGAACATGGGTATGCCCATTTCCCCATATCCATACTAACAATGAGTTATAATAAGTAGTATTATGTTTTAGTTTGAGTCAGTCAGTGTATATCTAGTCCATGATGCATCAATAATAAATAACATTAACATTTTTCTTACTAATTATAGAAATGTGGTTTACATTTGATCACTTTTATGATCTCAATTTGCTCTGAAGAATTCTGCTTACTCCAAAGAAGGCATGAAAAGGACTTCCCTGGTGGTGCAGTGGTTAAGAATCTGACTGCCAATGCAGGGGACACAGGTTCGATCCCTGGTCTGGGAAGATCCCATGTGCCGCACAGCAACTAAGCCCCTGTGCCACAACTACTAAGCCTGTGCTCTAGAGCCCGCGAGCCACAACTACTGAGCCCACACACAATAACTGAGCCCACGTGCTGCAACTACTGAAGACTGCGTGCCTAGAGCCTGTGCTCCACAACAAGAGAAGCCTCTGCAATGAGAAGACCACACACCACAACAAAGAGTAGCTCGCCGCAACTAGAGAAAGCCCATGCACAGCAATGAAGACCCAGTGCGGCCCAAAATTAATTAATTAATTTTTAAAAATGCATGAAAAGGAAATATTTTGTAACATGTTCATTAAAAACATACATATACTTTCAAGTGAAAAGGAAGAAGGTCTATAAGGATATGTATCAAAATATTGAGTTACTGTCTCTAGGTGACAGGATTATGAGTAATTTGAGGTTTTAATTATTATATTTTCTAAAACAATGAACATATATTAGTTTAACAAGTAGTAAAGTTTGAGTCATAAGAGAAACACACACACACAAAACCAGAGTAGGTCAAACGCACATCACACGTCAATCATGTTACTCACCACCACTTATTCCTTGGGCACAGCCTTCCAATGACGGATTCATTGATAGTGACACCAAGAGAGAAAGCAAAGTCTTTTAAGTCCTTGTATTCAAAGGGAAAAGGTAAATGTGGATTATAGGTTGGAAACAGCAAATCAAAGAGTTAGAAGTCCTCACAGAGAGTGTAAATCAAATTGCAGGGCTACATCTTGCCAGATCCATAATTCATCTATCCATCCATTAATTCAGCAAACTCTCACTTAACACCTCAAAGTGCTAGGCAATGGACTAGCAGCCACTACTATAACGTATGACATACCCTGGCCCGTAATGAGCTCAGATTAGTAGAAAAGTAAGACTTCAGATTATTGAACCATGCTTAGAGCTTTAGGTTTTTACAAGTTACTGTCCCTGCCCTGCTAAATGTAGACCATTGATAAATCAGATTCATCTAATGTCTCTGCCCTACCTAGAAAAAATGGCATCATCAAAGTTATGTTCCTCTTTCAGTATTTCAAAGTATTAATAATTTATATTTCAGTAAGTTTAAAAAAATGTTCCCCCACTTTCTAATGCTTACACATCTACTTTCTCATGTCACCCTGGGTTATTCACTATGCCTGAAAGATTAATTCAGATAAAATGAAGCTGATAGTTAGCCTTTCCAAATATTCCTTTTCTTCTCTACTCAAAAGTCTATTTGGGCTCTGAAAAACAAAAGAAAGAATAAGAGAATGAGGAAAAAAAGAAATAGAAGAAATGAAAGGAAGGAGGGAGAGAGAAAACTCACACATGAAAATATTTAAAAGATTACAAATATATTTTTCCCTGTCTGAATTAATTACTTAATTTATTTAGATGGCTTCAACTCTCCTATTTGGTTAAGTTTACCTGAAGGGAAGTTATTAGTGCACAGTGGAAAATGTAACACAGTTTCATCTCTGTTTCACAGACAGGAAGCATAAGGATATAGTAGTTAGAGCTGGCATTTATCCTAGAAGGAGGGCTCAGAACCACAGTTTAGAGTCATTCCACCAGACCAAAACTCAGATGAAATATTGGAAGATTCTTGTTGTTCTAACTCTGAAACCCAATACTCATTTGAAAACCAAGTTCTTGGTTTTTTTTTTCTTTTTCCTGTTCAAACGCTAAAATCAAGCCTTTCTACCTGTGATGTCACTATTTAGAAGGATTAAGTAATGCAGACCACTTCCTCCAGACAAACCCTCAGACTTCTTCTCAGTAAAGACCTCTAAACAGCCAGAAACTATAATAAATATCAGAGTTAGTACATGTCAGAGAGTCCTGACTTCAAGACAAGTTTTCAATATGGAGATTTAAATAAAATATGTAGAGTACAATGTGCTGAGCAACTTATGAATTTGTCTTAAGTCTTGCTTGAGAAGCAGAATGAAAATATTTCAAACCAAAGGAGCTACTCATTAGTGCCTTGTCCTGGTTTGACACCCAACATTTCTCCCCTCAGTGATTAGTCATTTGTCAATGTTCTGTAGTCCATTGCAAAGATGGATAGGAAACACTACATGCAAAGTAAGGGCTCCACATGGTCAAAAAATACTACATAGCAGAAAATATAAGCACATTAGTAGAGTTAACCTTGCTGAATGTAAGTCATTAGAAACTATTACTACTACAAGACCAAATATTGATATAAAAAGTAAATAGCTGAATTTTGATCAAAGATTCCTAGATATAAGAAAATCGTTGATATTTTATTAACTTATAAGGCTCCTATAAATAGCATTTAAATAGATAAACAGCCTATGTATGACCAAGTGAAAGTAATTTAATATACCACTATTTAGTACGAGAATATTTCTTTTCATTTATTCTTCTTAGAAAAGACAGTACTCAGTCTTACATACATGTAGATTTCAAACCATGTCTGGTGGTAGCTACACCACCTAACAGATCTGGATATTTACCAACTATTTGATGATAGATGCATACCCATCTAACTCACTGGCATGAATTCTGACAGGAGTCATCAAGATTTTCACATGGTAGAAAAAAAATCAATTTGAAATAATCTATAATTCAAGATCAGCAAATATTAGGTTCAACAATATGAAGTTGCCAATATATGACCATTTTTTATCTACAAACAAGGAAATTGCATAAACTCCTTTAAGTATAGTTTATTTACAATGTTGTGTTAGTTTTAAGTTACAGCAAAATGATTCAGATATACATATATATTCAGATATATATTTTTTTCTTTTTCAGATTCTTTTTCCTTATAGGTTATTACAAAACACTGAGTATAGTTCCCTGTGCTATACAGTAGGTCCTTGTTGGTTATCCATTTTATACATAGTAGTTGTATATGTTAATCCCAAACTCCTAATTTATCCCTTCCCCTGCTCACCCTTTCCCCTTTGGTAACCATAAGTTTGATTTTTGGTAACCATAAGTGGGTCTATTTCTGTTTTGTACGTAAGTTAATTTATATCTTTTTTTTTAGATTCCACATATAAGTGACATCATATGGTATTTGTCTTTCTCTGTCTGGTTTACTTCACTTACTATGATAATCTCTAGGTCCATCCATATTGCTGCAAATAGCATTATTTCATTCACATATGGCTGAGTATTATTCCATTGTATAAGTATTCCATATCTTCCTTATCCATTCATCTGTTGATGGATATTTAGGTTGCTTCCATGTTTTGGCTACTGTAAATAGTGCTGCAATGAATATTGGGGTGCATGTATCTTTTCAAATTTGATCTCCTCACACCAGTCAGAATGGTCATCATCAAAAAGTCTACAAATAATAAATGCTGGAGGGGGACTAGGGGAAGATGGCGGAAGAGTAAGATGCAGATATCACCTTCCACCCCACAGATACACCAGAAATACATCTACACATGGAACAACTCCTACAGAACACCCACTGAATGCTGGCAGAAGACCTCAGACCTCGCAAAAAGCAAGAAAGTCCCCACGTACCTGGGTAGGGCAAAAGAAAAAAGAATAAACAGAGGCAAAAGGATAGGGACAGGACCTGCACCAGTGGGAGGGAGCTGTGAAGGAGGAAAGGTTTCCACACACTAGGAAGCCCCTTCGCAGGCAGAGACTGCGGGTGGCAGAGGGGGAAGCTTCGGAGCCACGGACGAGAGCACAGCAACAGGGGTGCGGAGGGCAAAGCGGAGAGATTCCCACATAGAGAATCGGTGCCAACCAGCACTCACCAGCTGGAGAGGCTTGTTTGCTCACCTGGGGGGCGGGCAGGGCTGGCCGCTGAGGCTCGGGCTTCGGTTGGAGCGCAGGGAGAGGACTGGGGTTGGTGGCATGAACACGGCCTGCAGGGGGTTAGCGCATCACGGCTAGCGAGCAGGGAGTCCAGGGAAAAGTGTGGACCTGCCGAAGAGGCAAGAGACTTATTACTATTATTATTATTCTTACAGTACACGGGCCTCACACTGTTGCGGCCTCTCCCATTGCGGAGCACAGGCTCCAGACACGCAGGCTCAGCGGCCATGGCTGACGGGCCCAGTCACTACGCGGCATTTGGGATCCTCCCGGCCCGGGTCACGAACCAATGTCCCCTGCATCGGCAGGTGGACTCTCAACCGCTGCACCACCAGGGAAGCCCGAGGCAAGAGAATTTTTCTTTCCTCTTTGTTTCCTGGTGCGTGAGGAAAGGGGATTAAGAGCACTGCTTAAAGGAGCTCCAGAGATGGGTGCGAGCCAGGGCTAAAAGCACAGACCCCAGAGACGGGCATGAGAGGCTAAGGCTGCTGCTTCTGCCAACAAGAAGCATGTGTGCGAGCACAGGTCACTCTCCACACCCCACTTCTGGGGAGCCTGTGCAGCCCGCCACTGCCAGGGTCCCAGGATCCAGGGACAACTTTCCCGGGAGAATGCACGATGCGCCTCAGGCTGGTGCAATGTCATGCTGGCCTCAGCTGCCGCAGGCTCGCCCCACACTCCGTGGCCCTCCCTCCCCCCGGCCTGAGTGGGCCAGAGTCCCCGAACCAGCCGCTTCTGTAACCCCGTCCTGTCTGAGCGAAGAACAGACGCCCTCCGGCGACCTACATGCAGAGGCGGGGCCAAATCCAAAGCTGAGCCCCTGGGAGCTGTGAGAACAAAGAAGAGAAAGGGAAATCTCTCCCAGCTGCCTCAGAAGCAGCAGATTAAAGTTCCACAATCAACTTGATGTACCCTGCATCTGTGAAACATGAATAGACAACGAATCATCCCAAATTAAGGAGGTGGACTTTGAGAGCAAGATTTATTATTTTTTCCCCTTTTCCTCTTTTTGTGAGTGTGTATGTGTATGCTTCTGTGTGAGATTTTCTCTGTATAGCTTTGCTTCCATCATTTGTCCTAGGGTTCTATCGGTCCAATTTTCGTTTTTCTTAAAAAATTTTTTTTCTTAATTTTTTATTTTAATAGCTTTATTTTATTTATCTTACTTTATTTTATTTTATCGTCTTTCTTTCTTTCCTTCCTTCCCTCCTTCCTCCCCATCTCCCTCCCTCAATCCCTCCCTCCCTTTCATCCTTCCTTCCTTTTCTTTATTTCTTTCCTATTTTTTCTTTCGTGCTTTCTTTCACTCTTTCTACTTTTTCACCCTTTTATTCTGAGCCGCGTGGATCAAAGGCTCTTGGTGCTGCAGCCAGGAGTCAGTGCTGTGCCTCTGAGGTGGGAGAGCCAACTTCAGTACACTGGTCCACAAGAGACCTCCCAGCTCCACATAATATCAAACGGTGAAAATCTCCGAGATATCCATCTCAATGCCAAGACCCAGCTTCACTCAACGACCAGCAAGCTACAGTGCTGGACACCCTATGCCAAACAACTAGCAAGACAGGAACACAACCCCACCCATTAGCATAGAGGCTGCCTAAAATCATAATAAGTCCACAGACACCCCAAAACACACCACCACATGTGGACATACACACCAGAAAGACAAGATCCAGCCTCATCCACCAGAACACAGGCACTAGTCCCCTCCACCAGGAAGCCTACACAACCCACTGAACCAACTTTAGCCACTGGGAACAGACACAAACAATGTGAACTACGAATCTGCAGCCTGCAAAAAGGAGAGGACAAACTCAGTAAGATAAGCAAAATGAGAAGACAGAAAATCACACAGCAGATGAAGGAGCAAGATAAAAACCCACCAGACCTAACAAATGAAGAGGAAATAGGAAGTCTACCTGAAAAAGAATTCAGAATAATGATAGTAAAGATGATCCAAAATCTTGGTAATAGAATAGACAAAATGCAAGAAACATTTAACAAGGACCTAGAAGAACTAAAGATGAAAAAAGCAACAATGAACAGCACAATAAATGAAATTAAAAATACTCTAGATGGGATCAATAACAGAATAACTGAGGCAGAAGAACGGATAAGTGACCCGGAAGAGAAAATAGTGGAAATAACTACTGCAGAGCAGAATAAAGAAAAAAGAATGAAAAGAACTAAGGACAGTCTCAGAGACCTCTGGGACAACATTAAATGCACCAACATTCGAATTATAGGGGTTCCAGAAGAAGAAGACAAAAAGAAAGGGACTCAGAAAATATTTGAAGAGATTATACTTGAAAACTTCTCTAATATGGGATAGGAAATAGTTAATCAAGTCCAGGAAGCACAGAGAGTCCCATACAGGATAAATCCAAGGAGAAACACACCAAGACACATATTAATCAAACTGTCAAAAATTAAATATGAAGAAAACATATTAAAAGCAGCAAGGGAAAAACAACAAATAACACACAAAGGAATCCCAATAAGGTTAACAGCTGATCTTTCAGCAGAAACTCTGCAAGCCAGAAGGGACTGGTAGGACATATTTAAAGTGATGAAGGAGAAAAACCGGCAACCAAGATTACTCTACCCAGCAAGAATTTGATTCAGATTTGATGGAGAAATTAAAACCTTTACAGACAAGCAAAAGCTGAGAGAGTTCAGCAACACCAAACCAGCTTTACAACAAATGCTAAAGGAAGTTCTCTAGGCAAGAAACACAAGAGAAGGAAAAGACCTAAAACAACGAACTCAAAAGAATTAAGAAAATGGGATTAGGAACAAACATATTGATAATTACCTTAAATGGAAATGGACTAAATGCTCTCACCAAACGACACAGATTGGCAGAATGGATACAAAAACAAGACCCATATATATGCTATCTACAAGACACCCGCTTCAGACCTAGAGACACATACAGACTGAAAGTAAGGGGATGGAAAAAGATATTCCATGCAAATGGTAACCAAAAGAAAGCTGGAGTAGCAATTCTCATATCAGACAAAATAGACGTTGAAATAAAGACTATTAGAAGAGACAAAGAAGGACACTACATAATGATCAAGGGATCGATCCAAGAAAAAGATATAACAATTGTAAATATTTATGCACCCAACATAGGAGCACCTCAATACATAAGGCAAATACTAACAGCCATAAAAGGGGAAATCAACAGTAACACATTCATAGTACGGGACTTTAACACCCCACTTTCACCAGCTGACAGATCATCCAAAATGAAAGTAAATAAGGAAACACAAGTTTTAAATGATACATTAAACAAGATGGACTTAATTGATATTTATAGGACATTCCATCCAAAAACAATAGAATACACATTCTTCTCAAGTGCTCATGGAACATTCTCCAGGATAGATCATATCTTGGGTCACAAATCAACCCTTGGTAAATTCAGGAAAACTGAAATTGTATCAAGTATCTTTTCCAATGACAACCCTATGAGACTAGATATCAATTACAGGAAAAGATCTGTAAAAAAGACAAACACATGGAGGCTAAACAATACACTACTTAATAACGAAGTGATCACTGAAGAAATCAAAGAGGAAATAAAAAAATACCTAGAAACAAATGACAATAGAGACACGACAACCCAAAACCTATGGGATGCAGCAAAAGCAGTTTTAAGAGAGAAGTTTATAGCAATAAAATCCTACCTTAAGAAACAGGAAACATCTCGAATAAACAACCTAACCTTGTACCTAAAGCAATTAGAGAAAGAAGAACAAAAAAACCCCAAAGTTAGCAGAAGGAAAGAAATCATAAAAATCACATCAGAAATAAATGAAAAAGAAATGAAGGAAACAATAGCACAGATCAATAAAACTAAAAACTGGTTCCTTGAGAAGGTAAGCAAAATTCATAAACCATTAGCCAGACTCATCAAGAAAAAAAGGGAGAAGACTCAAATCAATAGAATTAGAAATGAAAAAGGAGAAATAACAACTGACACTGCAGAAATACAAACGATCATGAGAGATTACTACAAGCAACTCTATGCCAATAAAATGGACAACCTGGAAGAAATGGACAAATTCTTAGAAATGCACAAACTGCCAAGACTGAATCAGGAAGAAATAGAAAATATGAACAGACCAATCACAAGAACTGAAATTGAAACTGTGATTAAAAATCTTCCAACAAACAAAAGCCCAGGACCAGATGGCTTCACAGGCGAATTCTATCAAACATTTAGAGAAGAGCTAACACCTATCCTTCTCAAACTCTTCCAAAATATAGCAGATGGAGTAACACTCCCAAACTTATTCTATGAGGCCACTATCACCGTGATACCAAAACCAGACAGGATGTCACAAAGAAAGAGAACTACAGGCCAATAACACTGATGAACATAGATGCAAAAATCCTCAACAAAACACTAGCAAACAGAATCCAACAGCACATTAAAAGGATCATACGCCATGATCAAGTGGGGTTGATTCCAGGAATGCAAGGATTCTTCAATATACGGAAATCAATCAATGTGATAAACCATATTAACAAATTGAAGGCGATAAACCATATGATCATCTCAATAAATGCAGAAAAAGCTTTCGACAAAATTCAACACCCATTTATGATAAAAACCCTGCAGAAAGTAGGAATAGAGGGAACTTTCCTCAACATAATAAAGGCCATACATGACAAACCCACAGCCAACATCATCTTCAATGGTGAAAAACTGAAAGCATTTCCACTAAGATCAGGAACAAGACAAGGTTGCCCACTCTCACCACTATTATTCAACATAGTTTCGGAAATTTTAGCCACAGCAATCAGAGAAGAAAAGGAAATAAAAGAAATCCAAATCGGAAAAGAAGAAGTAAAGCTATCACTGTTTGCAGATGACATGATACTATACATAGAGAATCCTAAAGATGCTACCAGAAAACTACTAGAGCTAATCAATGAATTTGGTAAAGTAGCAGGATACAATATTAATGCACAGAAACATCTGGCATTCCTATACACTAATGATGAAAAATCTGAAAGTGAAATTAAGAAAACACTCCCATTTACCACTGCAACAAAAAGAATATAATATCTAGGAATAAACTTACCTAAGGAGACAAAAGACCTGTATGCAGAAAATTATAAGACATTGATGAAAGAAATTAAAGATGATACAAATAGATGGAGAGATATACCATGTTCTTGGATGGGAAGAATCAACATTGTGAAAATGACTCTACTACCCAAAGCCATCTACAGATTCAATGCAATCCCTATCAAACTACCACTGGCATTTTTCACAGAACTAGAACAAAAAATTTCCCAATTTGTATGGAAACACAAAAGACCCCGAATAGCCAAAGCAATCTTGAGAACAAAACCCGGAGCTGGAGGAATCTGGCTCCCTGACTTCAGACTATACTACAAAGCTACAGTCATCGAGACAGTATGGTACTGGCACAGAAACAGAAATATAGATCAATGGAAGAGGATAGAAAGCCCAGAGGTAAAACCACACACATATCGTCACCTTATCTTTGATAAAGGATGCAGGAATGTACAGTGGAGAAAGGACAGTCTCTTCAATAAGTGGTGCTGGGAAAACTGGACAGGTACATAGAAAAGTATGAGATTAGATCACTCCCTAACACCATACACAAAAATAAGCTCAAAATGGATTAAAGACCTAAATATAAGGCCAGAAACTATCAAACTCTTAGAGGAAAACATAGGCAAAACACTGTATGACATAAATCACAGCAAGATCCTTTTTGACCCACCTCCTAGAGAAATGGAAATAAAAACAAAAATAAAGAAATGGGACCTAATAAAACTTCAAAGCTTTTGCACAGCAAATGAAACCAGAAACAAGACCAAAAGACAATCCTCAGAATGGAAGAAAATATTTGCAAATGAAGCAACTGACAAAGGATTAATCTCCAAAATTTATAAGCAGCTCATATAGCTCAATAACAAAAGCAAACAACCCAATCCAAAAATAGGCAGAAGACCTAAATAGACATTTCTCCAAAAAAGATATACAACAAATAGATATGCCAACAAACACATGAAAGAATGCTCAACATCATTAATCATTAGAGAAATGCAAATCAAAACTACAATGAGATATCATCTCACACCAGTCAGAATGGCCATCATAAAAATATCTAGAAACAATAAATGCTTGAGAGGGTGTGAAGAAAAGGGAACACTCTTGCACTGCTGGTGGGAATGTGAATTGGTACAGCCACTATGGAGAACAGTATGGAGCTTCCTTAAAAAACTACAAACAGAACTATCATATGACCCAGCAATCCCACTACTGGGCATATACCCTGAGAAAACCATAATTCAAAAAGAGTCATGTGCCAAAATGTTCATTGCAGCTCTATTTACAATAGCCCAGAGATGGAAACAACCTAAGTGTCCATCATCGGATGAATGGATAAAGAAGACGTGGCACATATATACAATGGAATATTACTCAGCCATAAAAAGAAACGAAATTGAGCTATTTGTAATGAGGTGGATAGACCTAGAGTCTGTCATACAGAGTGAAGTAAGTCAGAAAGGGAAAGACAAATACCGTATGCTAACACATATATATGGAATTTAAGGAAAAAAATGTCATGAAGAACCTAGGGGTAAGCCAGGAATAAAGACACAGACCTACTAGAGAATGGACTTGAGGATACGGGGAGGGGGAAGGGTAAGCTGTGACAAAGCGAGAGAGAGGCATGGACATATATACACTACCAAACGTAAGGTCGATAACTAGTGGGAAGCAGCCGCACAGCACAGGGAGATCAGCTCGGTGCTTTGTGACCGCCTGGAGGGGTGGGATAGGGAGGGCGGGAGGGAGAGAGATGCAAGAGGGAAGAGATGTGGGAACATATGTATATGTATAACTGATTCACTTTGTTATAAAGCAGAAACTAACACACCATTGTAAAGCAATTATACTCCAATAAAGATGTAAATAAACAAATAGACAGATAAATAAATAAATAAAACTGTCTCTTCCAGGTAATTTAGTCTCTCTGTCTCTCTCTCTCTCTCTCTCTCTTTCTCTCCCTCCCTCCCTCTCTCTCCCTCTCTCTCTCTCTCTCTCTGTTTTTCCCTGAGCATTGTATGCCTCTTGTAACTGAATCCAGTGAATTAAATATTGCTTGATTAATCGACTCATAATCAGTTATTCTATAGTAGTTTCACCATTTGTCAAATCAAAACTTCTCTAGGGGCAACAAATGATGATTTTCAGAGCTAGAATAAGGAGATTTAAAGTAGGATTAAGTTTTAGTGTCACAGAAAATGCTTTCATTTTTCAGATTGTTTTATTTTTTTTCCTACTTTGTATTATGGATAAAAACTTGACACTCTCTCAAAAGTGTGTGTATCTCTTCCTTTACTCTGAGTGGTATAATCCCATGAAACACTCAATTTGTGTTTGAGTTGTTTTTTCAGTTTGAGTTGAGTTGTCTTTTCAGTTGTTTTGATTTTAATATATTTTAATAACATGGTATATTATTCTACTTGTCTCTTTTCCTTTCTCCACATAAAGTATGAGTTGTTATTCATCATCTATGAATTATATAAAAAATAAAACTTTCAGATATAACCATATGCATATAAATTAAAATTTGAAGATACATGAAGAGCTTTTTAATATACTTGCCTTATAAATTCACGTATAAGAAACATATGTTACAGTGTATTTAGTAAACAAATGACAAATTTAAATTGCTTTTCAAAAATGCATACTTTTCATAAGTATATCAAATGTTATAGCTGTGAATATCAATAGTCATGAAGTTTATGTAGAGAAAGAAATTCATTTCTCAGATCACTTTACTCAGCAGTAGTGATTTGATTCTCATGGGTGTTGTTAAGATTAAATAATGTTGGTAAAGCATTTTTAGATTTATACTGTAAGTGTTATAGATTTTAAAAACTGAGGATCTCTGCAAGTGGGAACAAAAAGGGAACATGCTGTGGTGAAGAAAATCAGGAATTGGACTGTTCCTTCTATGCATAGCATCATCTGCTAGTTTTGTGTCAAGTCCCATTTTTTCATTATCTCTCATTTTTTAAGCTCTCTGATATTTGGGCTTCTCATTTGAGAAGAAATAGTTAAGAAATTATCAGAAGATGGAAGATTTAGAAAATAATGAAATTTTCATATGTTAGAAAGACTAAAAACTCAGAAGATTGATATAAATATGTAAACAATGAGGGAAACTTGAAATTCTCAAATAACTATTTTTGTTCATTTTAAGGTGTTTGTCAATTTTTGTTCTCCTGGCCTCTTTTCTCTTCAGTGTAAGAAACTGAAAAAGTGTGTGTGTTTGTGTATACATGTGTACAATGCATGTTTTTCTCAAAGGGTTACAGTTTTCTTGATATGATTAAATCCTTAAGGCATTATATGACTTTGTATGGAAAGCAGAAACTGACTATATATGTATATGCTCACTCAGCAAAAGCATGGTCATTCTTTAACTGTGAACTTTTAGTTGAATAAAATATGAATTTGATTTTTTAAATACTGCTAAAAAAAAAAAGAAGTGGTATAAACATACAATGGAATATTACTCAGCCATAAAAAAGAACGAAATCTTGCTATTTGTGACAAAATACCTAGAGGGTATTATGTTAAGTGAAATATGTCACACAAAGAAAGACAAATACTTTATGATTTAATATAATGTGGAATATAAAAATCAAATGAACAAACAAAACAGAAACAGAGTTATAGATACAGAAAGCAAACAGGCTGTTGCCAGGGGAGAGGAGGATAGATGGAAGAGAGAAATGGGTGAGGGCAATTAAGAGGTACAAACCTTCAGTTGCAAAATTAATGAGTATGAAATGTACAGTGTGAGGAATATAGTCAATAACTATCTTTGCATAGTGAAAGATGGTAACTAGACTTGTGATAATTTTGAAATGCATAGAAATATCAAATTACTATGTTGTGTAACAGGGACTAACATAGTGTTGTAGGTCAATTATACTTCAAAAATAACCTCAGAAAGAGATCAGATGTGTGGTTAGTAAAGGGGGGGGAGGGGGGAATTGGATGAAGGCAGTCAATATGTACAAACTTCCAATCGTAACATAAATAAGTACTAGGGATGTAATGTACAACATGGTAAATATAATTAGCACTACGGTATGTTATATATGAAAGTTGTTTAGAGAGTATATCCTAAGAGTTATGGTATGTTATATATGAAAGTTGTTTAGAGAGTATATCCTAAGAGTTCTCATCACAAGGAAAATAATTTTTTCTGTTTTTTTAATTTTGTACCTATATGAGATTATGGATATTTACTAAACTTGTGGTAAGTTTCATGATGTATATGTTAAATAATTACTCTACACACCTTAAACTTACAGTGCTGTATGCCATATCTCAATAAAACTAGAAGGGAAAAACAAACAAAACAAAACAAAAAACTGTATCTGAGACTCACGTATAAAGTCAAGGACCCTGGACTGGGAAAAAAGTGATCCCTGTTCAGTAGCACTCCCTGGCTTTCAGCAGAATCAAAAATAATTTCTCATTGGAGAAAAAACTCTCAATTTAGAGTCCCAAGTTTACCACAGGTTAATGATAACCAAATTTGAGTTCACAATCAAGGATCAACAAACAAACAAGGAAATAAACCACCAAAAGAAACAACAACAACAAAAAGTGGACTTCAGGTGCTGGAATCATAAATAACTATGTGTGAAATGTTCAAAGAAAAGAATGTCAAAAAAACAAGCAGCAGAATTATTTGTTAGAAAAAGAAGATTGAAAAAACACAACCGTGAAATAAAAATATAGAAGGTATTCATGGCACATTAGAAAGAGTTGATGGAAAAATTGAAACAGCAGAAGATAGAACTAAATAAATAAATTGCTCAGATTACAACACAGAGAGAAACAGAGATGGAAACTACACAGGAGAGGTTCCAAGATATTCAAGGTAGAATGAGAAGGTTTGAAATATGTCTAATGAGAATCCCAAAGAGAAGAATGAAAAGAAAAAAAAATGTTTGAAGAGGTAACAGTTGAAGCTGCCACACCTGTCAGTGATGGGAATTTCAACTAACTCTCTCACTGAAGACAAATTTTTTAATTAATAAAATATTGGCTGAGAAGGACTTCTACATAGTATCAAGGAGTTAACAAGAGAGTAAGAAATGACCGAACAAGTTCCAATAGAAAGCATGAATCTAGACAAGTGAATCCAGGACTCAGGTCCACTATTACACTGCCAGAGTTTGCTGATCCAGACAAGGTATCTGAGAGCCTGAGGTACACCTGGGCTCAGTGACTTTGCATTCTCTGAGGCAAAGTTGAATGCAAGTAACTTATTGAGAGATGAGCCTAGAAAACACACGTCAGAGTGTGGGGAAGTTAAAGGAATGGCAACATATAATGGCACTATTAAATATGTTCCCACTTTAGGTAACTGAAGTTTAATCCTACTGCAGAACTCTGTAACCAGTGTAGACCATGGGACTAAAAATTATTTCACCTTAGGGAAAAGGGACTTGGATATTTATACATCATCTCCCATCAGTCATTGGTTAAGTGTGACTCACACTGAATTATTTGTCATCTGACACTGCTGACCTATGTATGGCTACTAGAGAAAGCCCTCAGGCAAAGAGATGCAAGCACTGGCAGCTGGAAGTCAGGCTGATACGTAATAGTAAGGCTCAATGAGATAAGGGTAAGATACCATAAGCACCTGCTTTAGGTCATTTCACAGAGCTGGACAGAAAAAGGCAAAGCTCAGCACACACCACAGATGAGGACCTTAGTAAAATGTCCTTTACTTTGTTCTGAGAACTGAAAGGAATGAATCTTATTAACAGTGAGAAAAATGAAAATCTGCATTGGATAAGAGGTAATATCATCCTAGAAACTGTTATTTCTACATATAAATTTTCAAATATAATTTCCAGGAAACAGTAAAGGAAAACAAGATATAAACAGGAGACATCATAAGGGTGAACTAGCAAAAACAACAGACTACAGCAACAGACCCACAGCACTGAACGTAATGGCACTAGCAGACACAGACCAAGTATGTTTATTACAGTCAAGGAAATAAAAGCCAAGCATTACTATTTTGACAGAAAATTGGAAACTACAAAAACTGCTTTAATAGAAACTTGAAAAAGAAATAAATGGAAGTTCTGTAACTGAAAAATATAAATCTGAAATTAAGAACTCAATGGACAGGTTTAAGAGCAGATTAGACAGAAGTGAAATCAGAATCAGTGAAGTGAAAGATATATAGAAGAAAATAATCAAAATCAAGAACAGAGCACCAAAAATGTAAAAATATAAAGCATAAGAGATAGAGAGAATACAGTGAGAAAACTTAACATACATATAGTTGGACCAAAAGGAAGGGAGAGAACAAATGGACAGAGTTAGTATTAGAAGAAATAATGCCTGTGAATTTTCCAAAACCGATGAAATACATCAAGCCACGTATTTAAAAAGATCAACAAAAACTAAATAGAACAAATAAAAAGTACACTTAGTCATATC
This sequence comes from Phocoena sinus, assembly GCF_008692025.1. Taxonomy (NCBI): domain Eukaryota; kingdom Metazoa; phylum Chordata; class Mammalia; order Artiodactyla; family Phocoenidae; genus Phocoena; species Phocoena sinus. The sequence continues at coordinate 49,874,765 of NC_045765.1, read as the reverse complement.
AGAATAAGATTTCCCTCCCCCCCCAAAAAAAGAGGAAAAAAAATCTTAAAATGAAACAAACTAAAAAAAAAAAAAAGATAAATACTTTCAAAGAAGTAAAATTTAAACTGGGAGCTAACTTCTCAATAGCAACAATGTTTAGAAGATTTCTTCAATGTGAAAAAGTAAAATGATTACCAAGCCAGAATGCTCTACCAAGCAAATATATACTTTAAACATGGAAGCAAAATAAAGACATTTCAGACAAACAAAATTTGATACTTCACCACCAGAAGATCTACAAAATAAGAAAATTCTCAAAGGTGATCTCAGACAGAAGAATGATTATTATAAACAGAAAATCAAAGATGCAGAAAAAAGTGAAGAGAGAAAAAAGATAACTGTATGAATATGTATGTATGAATATATCTAAATAAGCTTTGACTCTATGAAAGAATAAAATAATGAACTGAGGTTTTACATACACACACACACACACACACACACACACACACACACTTTAGCATTTAATTTGGGAGGGGCTAAAGTTATAGTATTCAAAGATGAATTGATTTTGTGGGGAGAGGATAAAGTTGTCAATTATTAAAAGATTTTCCTAAGTGAAGAATAAAAATAATAATTTCTAGGGTAATCCCTAAGAAACAAAGAGTGAATAACCTCTAGTCTACTAGAAGTAGATACACAGGATAATTAAAAAATAAAATACTCAACCCAGAAAAGGAAATGAGACAAAAGGTGATATATAACACACAGGTTAAATTAAAATTACCTAACGAGATACTGATTTCAAATATGAGTAATGATACTGAATGGAAATGAATTAAATATCCTCAAGTTAAGAGAAAATACTGTTAGTCTAAATTAAACAAAGAAAAAGTGATAATTCAAGAGAATTATCTAGAACATAAGGACATAAAACCACAGCCTGAATCATAACTACACTAGCCAATCTACAGGCTTGTGAGAAATAGACTGTTGAATGACCCTGAGATTCTATGTTTTCTTGCTATCTATTAAAATCTGGCTGACACAAAAATTGGTACCTAGTGTGGAGTGCTATCATGATAAAAACTTAAAATATATGGTATTGGCTTTGAGACTGAATAGTAGGTGTAGATAAACAACTGTAAAAATATTCAGCTCTCAAGATGGGTACTTTCTCTCATATCCTCTTCAAAAGTGGCCAAATCAGAAATAGAAAGAGCTTCTTCAGCTTATAAAGGTTAGCTATAAAAATGTACAGAAAATACCGCAGTTAATGAGGAAATGTCAAAATTATTCTCTTTGAAATCAGGAAGAGACAAGGAACCTACTCTCATCATATTTATATAACAATGAACAAGAGATCCTGGAATGTTCAGTAGAGCAAAAGAAAGAAAATAAGGATTATAAATGAAGGAATAAAATAGTCAATGTTGCAGATAATATGTTTCTACACAGTGAAAATCCAAAGACTTTACAGATAAATTATTAGAATTAAGAAATGAGTTTAGCAAGGTTGATAGATGCATTGTGAATTTTTAGAACTCAACTGCAATTCCTTAACCAGCAACAAATTAAAAATGAAAAGAAAACTTTAAGATATTTATAATAGCATCAAAACTACCAATACCTAGGATGTCTTGCAAAATGTATGTCATAACTCTATATAGAACAGTATAAATATTATTGAGTAAAATAAGACAACTAAATGGAAAGATACTATCTTTTGATAAGGAGAGCACATTTTAAATTTATTTTTCATGAATTGATCTATAATTTCAAAACAATCTCTATCAACATTCCAGCAGATTTTTTTGATTATTTATTTGTTATGGTAACTGACATGTTGATCCTAAAATTAATATGCAATTGCAAAATGACAAAAATAAACAAAACATACTTGAAGAATAATAAAATATGGTAGGATTTGCTCTTTGAAAAATCAAGACCTATTAAAAAGCTACAATTACTAATAAGGTAAGATAGCGGTACAAGCATAAACAAAGAGACCAATGGAACAGATCAGAAAGAAACAGACTCATATATAAAGAACACTATGTCAAAAATGACAATGCAGAGCAGGTGGGAAGTAGGTTTCTTATTTAACGATACTAGGACAATTGAATACCCTTATGGAATAAAAAGGTTTTAACTTGATTCTCACCTCATTCAGTATACAAAGATGAACACAAGGTGGATTATAGACTAAATATAAAAGGCAAAATACTAACTTAAAAAATAAAACAACAAGCCTCTTAGATAGCCTCATCCACCAGAGGACAGAGAGCAGAAGCAAGAAGAACTACAATCCTGCAGCCTGTGGAACAAAAAACACATTCACAGAAAGACAGAAAAAATGAAAAGGCAGAGGACTATGTACCAGATGAAGGAACAAGACAAAACCCCAGAAAAACAACTAAATGAAGTGGAGATAAGCAACCTTCCAGAAAAGGAATTCAGAAAAATGACAGTAAAGATGATCCAGGACCTTGGAAAAAGAATGGAGGCAAAGATCGAGAAGATGCAAGAAATGTTTAACAAAGACCTAGAAGAATTAAAGAACAAACAAACAGAGATGAACAATACAATAACAGAAATGCCAAATACACTAGAAGGAATCAATAGCAGAATAACTGAGGCAGAAGAATGGATAAGTGACCTGGAAGGCAGAATGGTGGAATTCACTGCCATGGAACAGAATAAAGAAAACAGAATGAAAAGAAATGAAGACAGTCTAACAGACCTCTGGTACAACAGTAAATGCACCAACATTCACATCATAGGGGTCCCAGAAGAAGAAAGAGAGAAAGGACCTGAGAAAATATTTGAAGAGATTATAGTCGAAAACTTCCCTAACATGGGAAAGAAAATAGCCACCCAAGTCCAAGAAGTGAAGAGAGTCCCAGGCAGGATAAACTCAAGGAGAAACATGCCAAGACACATAGTAATCAAACTGACAAAAATTAAAGAAAAAGAAAAATTATTGAAAGCAACAAGGGAAAAAACCCAAATAACATACAAAGGAACTCCCATAAGGTTAAAAACTGATTTCTCAGCAATAACTCTACAAGCCAGAAGGGAGTGGCACAATATATTTAAACTGATGGAAGGGAAGAACCTACAACCAAGATTACTCTACCTGGCAAGGATCTCATCCAGACTTGACAAAGAAATCAAAGCTTTTCAGACAAGCAAAAGGTAAGAGAATTCAGTAGCAAAAATCCAGCTTTAAAACAAATGTTAAACTTCTCAAAGTGGGAAACACAAGGGAAGAAAAAGACCTACAAAAACAAACCAATAACAATTAAGAAAATGGAAATAGGAATATACATGTTGATAATTATCTTAAAAGTGAATGGAATAAATGCTCCAACCAAAATACATAGGTTCACTGTATGGATATAAAAACAACACCCATATTTATGCTGTCTACAAGAGAACAACTTCAGACCTAGGGACACATACAGACTGAAAGTGAGGGGATGGAAAAAGATATTTCATGCAAATGAAAATCAAAACAAAGCTGGAGTAGCAATACTCATATCAAATAAAATAGACTTAAAAATAAAGAATATTACAAGAGACAAGGAGGGACACTACATAATGATGAAGGGATCAATCCAAGAGGAAGATATAACAATTATAAATATATATGCACCCAACATAGGAGCATCTCAATACATAAGGCAACTGCTAGCAGCTATAAAAGAGGAAATCGACAGTAACACAATAATAGTGGGGGACTTTATTTTATTATTATTTTTTTTGTGTGTGTGTGTTCCCTCTATGCCCACTTTCTGGAGAGTTTTTATTATAAATTGTTGAATTTTGTCAAAAGCTTTTTCTACATCTATTGAGATGATAATGTGGTTTTTATTCTTCAATTTATTGATGTGATGTATCACACTGATTGATTTGCAGATATTGAAAAATCATTGCATCCCTGGGATAAATCCCACTTGCTCATAGTGTATGATCCTTTTAATGTGTTGTTGGATTCGGTTTGCTAGTATTTTGCTGAGGATTTTTGCATCTCTTTTCATCAGTGATATTGGCCTATAATTTTATCTTTTGTGGTACTTTTGTCTGTTTTTGGTATCAGGGTGATTGTGCCCTCACAGAATGAGTTTAGGAGTGTTCCTTCATCTGCAATTTTTGGGAATAGTTTGAGAAGGACAGGTGTTAGCTCTTCTCTAAATGTTTGATAGAATTTGCCAGTGAAGCTATTTGATACTGGACTTTTGTTTGTTGGGAGTTTTAAAATCAGTTTCAATTTCAGTACTTCTGATTGGTCTGTTCATATTTTCCATTTCTTCCTGCTCAGTCTTGGAAGGTTGTATGTTTCTAAGAATTTGTCCATTTCTTCTAGGTTGTCCATTTTATTGCCATATAGCTCCTTGTAGTGGTCTCTTATGATCCTTTGTATTTCTGTGGTGTCCATTGTAACTTCTTTTTCATTTCTAATTTTATTGACTTGAGCCCTCTCCCTTTTTTTTCTTGATGAATCTGGCTCAAGGTTTATCAATTTTGTTTATCTTTTCAAAGAGCTAGCTTTTAGTTTCATTGATCTTTTCTGTTGCTTCCTTCATCTCTATTTTTTTTTTTTTTTGATCCCACGTGCCGCGAAGCGCCTGGACCCGTGGGCTGTGGCTGCTGGGCCTGCGCATCCGGGGCCTGTGCTCCGCGACGGGAGAGGCCACAGCAGTGAGAGGCCCGCGTAAAAGAAAAAAAAAAACCAAAATTAATTTGAAATAGATTACAAACTTATCATAAAAGTTAAATAATAAAGCTTTTACAAGAAAAGGTAGGGAATATCTTCCACACTTGGAAGAAGGTAAATGTTTCTTAGATGGATTTTTCCAGTAAAAAATGGATAAGGTGTCAGCAGATCCTTCATTAAAGCAGTTACATAAAAGGCCAATAAGCAAATTTGCATTCTCATTAGAGAAATTCAAATTAAAAATACCCCAGTGAGTTACCAGTAATATCCACCAAGATGGCTAAAACTAAAATGACCAACACCACCAAATGATGACAAAGATGTGGAGCAACTGAAACTCTCCTGTAGCGTTAGTGGGAATATAAAACAGTACAACCAGTGGTGTGCAGGAGCTAGTCTGCACTGGTTCACAAAAGCCAATCCTGCACATCTGTTCCCATGTTAGCTCTCAATGATAGTGGGGGACTTTAAAACTGCACTTACACCAATGGCCAGATCATGAAGGCAAAAAATTAACAAGGAAACACAAGCTTTAAATGACACAATAGACCAGATAGATTAATTCATACTTATAGGACACTCCATCCAAAAACAGCAGATTAGACGTTCTTCTCAAGTGTACATGGAATATTATCCAGGATAGATCACATCTTGGGTCACAAATCAAGCCTCAGTACAGTTAGCAAAATTGAAATCATATCAAGCATCTTTTCCAAACAAATTGATATGAGGTTAGAAATCATTTACAGTGAAAAAGACACAAACAAATGGAGGATAAACAACACCTTACTAAATAACCAAGAAATCACTGAAAAAATCAAAGAGGAAATAAAAAAATACCTAGAGACAAATGACAATGAAAACATGACGATCCAAAACCTATGGGATGCAGCAAAAGCAGTTCTAAAAGGGAAGTCTATAGCTATACAGCCTACCTCAAGAAAGAATAAAAGTCTCAAATAAACAAACTAACCTTACACCTAAAGGAACAAGAGAAAGAAGAACAAACAAAACCCAAAGTTAGCATAAGGAAAGAAATCATAAAGATCAGAGCAGAAATAAATGAAATAGAAACAAAGAAAACAATAACAAAGATCAATAAAACTAAAAGCTGGTTCTTTGAGAAGATAAACAAGTTGATAAACCTTTAGCCAGACTCATCAAGAAAAAGAGGGAGAGGACTCAAATTAATAAAATTAGAAAAGAAAAAGGAGAAATTACAATGGACACTGCAGAAAAACAAGGCATCCTAAGAGACTGCTACAAGCAACTCTATGCCAATAAAATGGACAACCTGGAAGAAATGCACAAATTCTTAGAAAGGTATGCCCTTCCAAGACTGAACCAGGAAGAAATAGAAAATATGAACAGACCTATCACAAATAATGAAATTGAAACTGTGATTAAAAATCTTCCAACAAACAAAAGTCCAGGACCAGACGGCTTCACAGGTGAATTCTATCAAACATTTAGAGAAAAGCTAACACCCATCCTTCTCAAACTCTTCTAAAAAATTGTGGAGGAAGTAACACTCCCAAACTCATTCTACAAGGCCACCATCACCCTGATACCAAAACCAGACAGAGATTACAAAAAAAGAAAATTACGGACCAATATTACCGATGAATGCAGATGCAAAAATGCTCAACAAAACATTAGCAAACAGAATCCAACAACACATTAAAAGGATCATATGCCGTGATCAAGTGGGATTTATCCCAGGGATGCAAGGATTCTATCAATATATGCAAATCAATCAATGTGATACACCATATTCATAAATTGAAGAATAAAAACCATATGATCATCTCAATAGATGCAGAAAAAGCTTTGAACAAAACTCAACACCCATTTATGATAAAAAAAAAACTCTCCAGAAAGGGGGCATAGAGGGAACCTACATCAACATAATAAAGGCCATATACGACAAACCCACAGCAGACATCATTCTCAATGGTGAAAAACTGAAAGCATTTCCTCTAAGATCAGCAACAAGATAAGGATGTCCACTCTCACCACTCCTATTCAACATACTTTTGGAAGTCCTCGCCATGGCAATCAGAGAAGAAAAAGAAATAAAAGGAATACAAATCAGAAAAAAAAGCAGTAAAATCGTCACTGTTTGCAGATGACGTGATACTATACATAGAGAATCCTAAAGATGCCACCAAAAAAACTATTAAAGCTAATCAATGAATCTGGTAAAGTTGCAGGATACAAAAGTAATGCACAGAATCTGTTGAATTCCTATACACTAACAATGAAAGATTAGGCAGAGAAATTAAGGAAACAATCCCATTCACCAATGCAGCAAAAAGAATACCATATCTAGGAATAAACCTACCTAAGGAGATAAAAGACGTGTATGCAGAAAACTATAAGACAATGATGAAAGAAATCAAAGATGACACAAACTGATGGAGAGATATACCATGTTCTTGGACTGGAAGAATCAATATTGTGAAAATGACTATACTACCGAAAGCAATCTACAGATTCAATGCAATCCCTACCAAATTACCAGTGGCATTTTTTTACAGAACTAAAAAAAAAGTCTTAAAATTTGAATGGAGACAGAAAAGACCCCAAATACCCAAAACAGTCTTGAGGGAAAAAAACAGAGCTGGAGGAATCAGACTCCCTGACTTCAGACTATACTACAAAGCTACAGTTATCAAGACAATATGGTACTGGCACAAAAACAGAAATATAGATCAATGGAACAAGACAGAAAGCCCAGAGATAAACCCACGCACCTATGGTCAACTAATCTATAACAAAGGAGGCAAGGATATACAATGGAGAAAAGACAGTCTCTTCAATAAGTGGTGCTGGGAAAACTGGACAGCTACATGTCAAAGAATGAAATTAGAACACTCCCTAACGCCATACACAAAAATAAACTCAAAATGGATTAAGGACCTAAATGTAAGACTGGACACTATAAAACTCTTAGAGAAAAACTTAGAAAGAACACTCTTTGACATAAATCACAGCAAGATATTTTTTGATCCACCTCCTACAATAATGGAAATAAAAACAAAAATCAACAAATGGGACCTAATGAAACTTAAAAGCTTTTGCACAGCAAAGGGAGCTACAAGCAAGAAGGAAAAAAACCTTAGAATGGCAGAAAATATTTGTAAATGAATCAACGGACAAAGGATTAATCTCCAAAATATATAAACAGTTCATGCAGCTCAGTATTAAAAAACAAAGAACCCAATCCAAAAATGGGCAGAAGACCTAAATAGACATTTCTCCAAAGAAGACATACTGATGGCCAAGAAGCACATGAAAAGCTGCTCAACATACTAATGATTAGAGAAATGCAAATCAAAACTACAAGGAGGTATCACCTCACACTGGTTAGAATGGGCATCATCAGAATATCTACAAACAACAAATGCTGGAAAAGGTGTTGAGAAAAAGGAACCCTCTTGCACTGTTGGTGGGAATGTAAATTGATACAGTCACTATGGAGAACAGTGTGCAGGTTCCTTAAAAAGCTAAAAATAGAATTACCATATGACCCAGCAATCCCACTACTGGGCATATACCCAGAGAAAACCATAATTCAAAAAGACACATGCACCCCAACCTTCATTGCAGCAGTATTTACAATAGCCAGGTCATGGAAGCAATGTAAATGCCCATTGACAGACAAATGGATAAAGAAGATGTGGGACATATATATAATGGAATATTACTCAGCCATAAAGAAGAACAAAATTGGGTCATTTGTAGAGATGTGGATGGACCTAGAGACTGTCATACAGAGTGAAGTAAGTCAGAAAGAGAAAAACAAATATCGTATGTTAACGCATATATGTGGAATCTAAAAAAATGGTACAGATCAACCGGTTTTCAAGGCAGAAATAGAGACACAGATGTAGAGAACAAACATATGGACACCAGGGAGGAAACTGGCGGGGGTGTGGGTGCTGGTGTTGGTATGAATTTGAAGAATGGGATTGACATATATACACTAATATGTATAAAATAGATAACTATTAAGAACCTGCTGTATAAAAAATAAAGTAAAATTCAAAAAAAAATAAACTTACCCAAAAAAGTACATAAAAATAAAATTTTAAAAATAAATCATAATAATATAAGTAAATGTATTCATGACTTAAATGAAGTTTCTTTCATCCTAAAGGGAACAACAGGATACTTTGAAAATGTTCAAATTGAAAATGTTTTTATCCAGAACACAAAAGGCCAATCAGAGAAAACATTTGCAACATATATAATTGACAAAGGAATCATAATTACAATACCTAAAGAAATCCTACAGATATGTAAAACACAACTCATTTTTTTTAATGGGTAAAATATCTGTATAGACAACTAGCAAAACAGGAAATAAAAATGGCCACTAAGTATATGAAAACTAATTATTAATCTGGGAAATCAGTAAATATATGAAAACCGATTAGTAACAGAAAAATTCAAATTCAAAACCACAATGAGGTTACAATACACACACACCAGATTCCCTAAAATTAAACAACCTGATAATACCAAATATTGGTAGAATGAGAAGCAATGGAAATTGCCATAAACTTCTATAAGTCAGTTCAACCCCTTTGGAAAATAAGTTGGCCTTCTCTAGTAAAACTGAAAATGCATATACTTTCTGGCAAAGTTATTCTGCTCCTAGTTATATATGTATGTACACCAGAAGACATTCATGTTATTCACAGTAGCATTATTATAAGAGCCCCAAATTACCAAAGTCCAAAGATAGAGGTAATACTAGGTAGAATAAATAAAAAGAAATCCACATCTAGCAACATTATAGTGAACATCAAAACATAACACTAAAAGCAAAGAGAATATTTTATAAGCATCCATAGGAAAATAATTTACAAAACAATTAAAATTAGACTGATATCTGACATCTCAAAGGCAACAATGAGTAGATATGAATGGCCAGTAAGCATATAAAAAGTTGTTCAACATCATTAAGTTATTAGGGAAATGCAAATAAAACCCATCACACCAACTAAGATGGCTATAATAAAAAAATTTTTTAATTTAAAAATATCAAGTGTTATCAAAGATATGGAGAAGTGAGAGCCTGCATACCATGCTGGTAGAAATGTAAAGTGTTGGAGCCACTTTGAAAACAGTTTGGCTCTTCCTCAAAATGTTAAATATAGCATTACCTTATGACCCAGAAATTCTACTCCTTCAGAGACTCCAAGAGACTTGAAAACCTAGATCCAAGTAAAAAATTGTACACTAATATTCATAGCAGCACTACCCATAGTAGCCAAAATGTAGAATCAACCCAAAAGTCCATCAGTTGATGAATGGATAAATAAAATGTGGCAAATCCATACTATGAAAGATCATTCTGCAAATAAAAAGTAATGAAGTACTGATACATGCTACAACATGGATGAACCTTGAAAACATTATGCTAACTGAAGGAAGCCAGTCACAAAAAAACACATATTTTATTATTCCATTTATGTTAAATGTCCAGAAATCCATAGAGACAGAAAGTAGATTAGTAGCTATCTAGGGCTGGGAAACTGGGGAATCACTGCTAATGGGAACAGAATATTTTGGAGGGAGATAATAACAATAATCTAAAATCAAACATGGTGATGGTTGCATAACTCTGTGAACATACTAAAATCATTGACTTGTACATCTTAAATGGATGAAATGTACAGTAAGTGAATTATCTCTCCATATATCTGTTTAAGAACAAGAATGAGAGTAAAATAAAAGCATTTTCAGATAAAAACTAAGAGTGCTAACTACTTACACTAAAGGAAATTCTAAATTATATTCTCTCAAAGATATGCAATATAATGATTAGTAAGCAATTAGAAATTGTTGGAAAGTAGGTAAACCAAAACAAATGGTATCCACAGGAAATAATAATAATAGCAATAAAACAGTAATAATAATAATACCACCACCATCAACATTTAATATGTATGCTTAAGTAAAAGAACTAATATATTGGGCAAAAATATGACAAACTGGGAGAAGGTTGACTGTAATTAAAGTATTCTGAGTTCCTTGTATGGTTCAAAATGGTGTTTAAGATACTTGGATTTTCCTTAGTTAAACACACATGGAAACACTTCAAATGCAACTACTTAAAGATTGTAAATAATCTGATTTAATTTCCAAATGTGCATAGAGAGAAAAATGGAATAAGAAATTCAAAATAAATTAACAAAAAGCAGGAGGGAAAGAAGCATATAAAAAACAGGACAAATAGAAAGCAATAACTTTTACAAATATTTCAAGAATTATAGTAACTATAAATGACTAAACTTACCACTCAAAAGACACAAATATTCACACTGGATTAAGAAAACATCAACTAGTTTTATAAGAGATACACGTATACACAGTAACAGAAGACTGAAAACCAAAGAATGTAAAAATATGTACCAAAAAATACCAACCAAAAGAAATACATCACAATTCTAAATTTACATGTAGCCAACAAAATGCCATCAAAACATAAAATCAAAAATGGATGGAACTACATAAAGTGGTAAATTTATATCATGAGAGGAGATTTCAATACATCTCTCTCAATTACTAATTTTTCAAGAAAACAAAAAATAAGTAAATATATATTTGAAAATGATAACTATCAAGTTTAAATTATTGGACATACATAGAACTTTTCACTCAATGACTAGAGAATATACATTTTTCTCTAGCATACACAGGTTAGAAAATGTAGGTAATCAAATACAAACAAAAGGTAATTCCAATGCATTTCAAAAAATTGATATCACTTATAGCCAAAATGCAATTAAATTAGAAATAACAAAAAATATAAACAAAAGAATTATACTTCTAACTAATTCATGGGTCAAAAGAAGAAATAATAATTAAAATATACTTAGAGTTAAATAGTAACAAATTAAGACTAGATCAAAACCAGTAATACGACATGAAACTGGTATATGGAGGGAAATCTGTGTCTTTATATTAGAAAAGAAGAATAGAAAATGAACGTATTATAGCGCCACTTTAAGAAGGTATGAAAAGTAACACCAAAACTAACCCAAAGAAAATAGAGGATTATAAAGATAAGAGAAATTAATGAAAAAAAAGATAATGTTAAGAATAACAAAGAAGCCTGACTATAGAACAGAGGTTTAAAGACTAATAAGTGATTACTATGGACAACTTATACCCATAAATTGAAAACTTAAATAAAATAGACTAATTACTAGAAAAAGTATAACTTACCAGAGCTGACTCAAAAAGAAATTAAAAGTCTAAACGGTCCTAAAACATCTTTTTTTTTTTTTTTTTTTTTTTTTGCGGTACACGGGCCTCTCACTGTTGTGGCCTCTCCCGTTGCAGAGCACAGGCTCAGCGGCCATGGCTCACAGGCTCAGCCACTCCACGGCATGTGGGATCTTCCCGGAACGGGGCATGAACCCGCGTCCCCTGCATCAGCAGGCGGACTCTCAACCACTGCGCCACCAGGGAAGCCCACGTTCCCATCTTTGAAAGTTTGCAACTTGAAAGTTCATATGTAGGGGACTTACTGTACAGGAAATGCATGAAAGAACAGCATTTTATACCTACTAGATGAGCAAAGGTTGATAATACAATGTTAACATCAAGTGTAGGCAAGTGCTTAAATGTTTCTTAACACTGCTGACAACAGTATAAATTGCTATTTTTGGAAAATAATTTGGCACCTTTTAAAGATGAACTTTTTAATATATTCTATGACCCAACGATTATAACACCAGTCATATACATTCAGAAATCCTTGCCCACATGCATCAGAAGGCATGTACAAAGACATTCACAGCAGCATTGTTTCTAACAGTGAGAATTTGCAAACAAATCAAATGACCATTGCCAGGAAAATGAATGAATTACTTGTTATATGTGTATTTATACGTGGAATTATTATTCAGCAATGAAAATGAAAGACCTCTAGCTGTACACATCATGGATGAACCTTAAAAACAAAGTAATGAATTACAAAACTAGTCACATTAGATCTCATTTAGTAAATGATATCATTTTTATAAAACTTTTCGTTTTCTTCAAGGGTGGAAAAAGAGTCATTTTTTAAACAATCCCAACAAAAACCCAACATCCTTTGTTTCTCTAATCAGAATTACTGGAATTGACTGTGTGCAGAAAACCTAATGTATGTAACTGTAATTCTCTTGGTTGGTTAAGCAAATCTTTAGAGTGAGCCAATTAGCATACTGAAGGATAATATTAGTGCACTCTCTGATAACACTGTAAGTCTCTGGCATTGTCAGAAAATGGAAACCTTTGTTAACTCAAAATGAAGAGTTTAAATACAGTTACCATTAAAACCATATGTGGATTACAAAGTTAAAAGGACTATCAGGTTATAAATCTCCACTTCCCTCCATCTTCCCAACAACTCTTGCAGGCTCTACCTTCAAAATATATGCAGAACCACCCATCTCTCATGACTGCTACCGCTACCTGCCTGACCCAGACGACTGCCATTTCTCTCTCAGCTGAACCATAGAAAAAGCCCATTAACTGAGCTTCCTACATCAACCCTTAACTACCTCCATACCAAGGCTCTTCTCAAAGTAGCAATGGTAGTGGTCATGTGAAAATGCAATTTATACCACATCACTCCTCTAATCAACCCCCACATTCTCTCCACCAGTGGCTTCTCACTTCACACAGAATTAAATCCAAGACCTGCATGATCGTGACCTCAGGCTACTTCTCTGCTTTATCTTCTAACACTCACTACTACTCTGGCCACACTAGACTTTTTTGGCAGTCCTTATATGTGCAAAGCAGCCTCCCACATTAGAGCCTTAGTATCCATTGTTAAATCACTAAGTTTTAAAAAATGGGTCCTGGGCTTCCCTGGTGGCACAGTGGTTGAGAGTCCGCCTGCCGATGCAGGGGACACGGGTTCGTGCCCCAGTCCGGGAGGATCCCACATGCCGTGGAAGGGCTGGGCCCGTGAGCCATGGCCGCTGAGCCTGCGCATCCGGAGCCTGTGCTCCGCAACGGGAGAGGCCACAAGACTGAGAGGCCCGCGTACCACAACAACAAAATAAAAAATTAATTAATTAATTAAAAATGGATCCTAGAAGAACGAATGATAAAAATGCACCGTGATTCAATGTTTATCAATGATCCAATTCTGTGCACTTGTGACATAATAAAACCCTCCTATCAGGCCTAATGCTGAGGAGGTGGTGTCTTCCTTTTGAAGAATTTTTGGAAACATTTTATACACATGACTTGGAAGACATTTTCACATTGCATTTTATTCAGAATTTTCTGATTTCCCAAAATATACTATCTCTATAAGGTAATCTGCAGAGGTTCTATTAAGTGCACATATATATCATCCTCTCGTGCTCCACTCACAACCTACCCATAATCACAATCACCGCCTTCCACCATGAGGAAGTGTGTTTTCTTTGTTAAATACTCTTTCTCAGGAAATATGAAGGATTCTCAAGAAGTGTATTCTTAATGAGATTTTGAATGATCACCTGAACTTGGAGGAATAGCTCCTTTATCAGAGCCATCTCCTCCCAGTCTTTCAGGAAGAACTATGATCTCTGGTTATTAACTGAGCATTTTATGAGGAGAAAATGGAAATAGAAGACAGGAGAACCATAATTTAAGTCTTGATCTGGCTTCCCAATTAAAGCAATATTAAAAAGCAGTATAATCCTTCACCTCGGTCCATATGCACAAGGGTTGCAGAATGATTGGAATTCCTTCCCAGAAAAGTAAGATAAAGAATCCTTTAGCCCAGCCCAGCTTGTAGCACATACAGAACATCAAGAGAAAATCAGAAAAGGAGTGGAGAGCAAGGAAGGTGGCTTGAAAATTTGCTTTACCTGCACTGGCTGGAATTCCTTCCTGGTCTCAGAGTACAAATTAGTGCTCTCACATGTAATCTACCAGAACTGCCAGGTCAGCTGGGCTTTGATAGCCTTTGTTCCACATAGCTGCTCACACAGAATGTGGAGCTCAGGATGCCTCCTCACACCTGTTCCCTTGGCCCAGGAGCTCTGAGAGGACACAGCTGTGGTGGGGCACCAGAGGTCCTTAAAATAAGTGTCAAGAAGAGCTTCTAGAGCAGAAAGGTCACACTCTATGAGAAGAGGGGTGTGAGTAGTCTAGTGTGATGTCTACCTCTGTCTTCCAGCCCAAAGGTGAGTTCATCCAAGTCCTTTTTATTTTCAAGGGGCACCTTGACATTTTGTCAGTGCTTCTGTGTTTTCTTAATGACAAATGAGGAGTGCTGGGTCCTGACCACTGATGTGAGGAACATGCCTTTCTCTAGGAATGTGGAGGCAGTGAGCCATTCACCAGGCAGGCCTGTGACAGGCAGGCCTGTGACAGGCAGGCCTAGACACCCACTATGTGATGCTAATCACAGTTGTAGCAACTAAAGCAATTACGGTGACTTAATATGTGCCAGGCACTTTGCTAAATTCTTTACAGGAATCATCTAAATTGATCTTCATAAACACTCTATGGGATAAATATTGCTATACTATTATCATCCTCATTTTACACAGGCGAAAACTGAGGCTTAGAGAAGTTAATGACTTCTAAACACTACAGCCTTCCTAAGAAGGGTAAAAAGCCATCTTGCTCCACTCTTTAAAAAATGGCTCTTTCCTGATGCTTTTCAAAATTCTCACATTAAATAAACCCTTTGAATTGAAAACCCCTATTAACTACAGACATTATCTGGAAAGCTCAGCGTATAATCAGCCATTAAAATCTTAACATAAATTGTTTTAGCAGACTAGCTAGCAGAGAGCAGAGGCCTAATTAAGGGAGACATAAGACATTTAAGCTTTAATGAGGATGAAAGATTCAAGACATTACTGAAAAATGTCTGCTCTTTGAGGTCAAGGACGGTAACTTTTGCCTCAGCATATCCAGCCTCTAACATAGTACTAGGTGCACAGTAGGTATCCAAAAAACTACTTGTGGGTGGATGGATGGATGGATGGATGGATGAATGGATGGATTTGTTCTCACTGAAGGCAACTGGGTTCCAAGACCAGTCAGTGGGCAAAACTGAAGGCAAAGGAGCTATGATGGTGATGCCCAAATCGGGGAGAAGTAGCACTGATTGCCTATGGGAAGGGGAGCTGGGTGACTGGGGGAGGAGATCAGAAAAAGTCTCCCTTTTTTACTGTCTACCCTTTTGTGTCTTTAACATTTTGTGCTGTTGTGTATACCTTACCCATTCCAAAACTTAATTTGTTTTAAGTTGATACACAAAAGAGCAAGGAAGAACACACAAGACCAATATTCTTCATTTCACAATTCTGCCTTGAGTATCAGGTCTGAGTCAACTGTACCAACACATCCTATTACCTGTAAAGGTTCCCTTCCATTTCCCTAGTAACCTGTTCTTTCTTTGTTCTGTTAGCTTAGATAAGAGAAGCAGGCTCCAAATAAGCTTCAGCAGACATGGTCTTCTGAAAGAGCTCGATCAATGAAAAGAGATCCTGTCCCTAAAGAACAACCCCGAGTCCATGGGGAAGGTCTGGGTGGTATACCATTGCCTGCCTAATTTAGAAAATTCACCTAAGACTGCAAAAGGGACCTTCAATAGTAATATTTTAGGCCAACATACACATAGTATACACATAATACTCCCATAATTATCTCATTATTCCTGTGATTACTAGAATGTTATAGTCCAAAAAATTTTCGGAGAGAAAACATACAAAGAAAATATAGACACTTGGGGCTTACCTCTCTCCATCATGACATGTTCTGCCAGTGACTAAACGTGAAGTCTGGGCCAACTCACTTAACTTCTCTATGACTCAGTTTTCCTCATCTGAAAAGTGGAGATAAGCCACCAATTTTGTTTATCTCACAAGATCATGGAGATAAGTCAAAGAAGTGACTATAGATGTGCTTTGTAAATGAAACTCCACACACAAAAATAAGAGCACAACTATTCCTTCCTCACCAATCACAGAACTTCTCCAGAAGATTCTTAGTCAAATACTCCTCCCACTACTGGAATAATATTATACCACAGAGTTTCATCCAAGGAATTAAAATGCTTGAAAGACCTTAGGCACACCAGTTGATGTCATTGTATCACAGCATCACTCAGTTATTTCTGGGTAACCCAAGAATGCATGTGGCTGTGTGCCTGCCTTGCTCTGAAGAATACCAAATATCAGGTCCTGCAACTCTCCCCTTTATGAATCATTAGATCTTGGATAAATTCTACAATCAATCTGATCCTCACTTTCACATTTACAAAATAGGAATAATAATACTTTCCTTTCTTATCCTACAGGCTTTACAGGATGTGGATCAAAGGCAATATGTCAAGAAATCTTGAAAACACTAAAGACTTTCCCATGGCATATAATGTTTCCCTCTATAAAAATGTAAGCACCATGAGGAGAAGAAGTTTGGGCTGTTTTATTCACTGATGTATCCTCTGCATCTAGAATAGTGCCTGGCGCATAATACACATTCAATAAATATCTGTCAATGAATGAATGAATAACTAATAAATGTAAGAATTCCACATTGTCACCAATACTATTCTTCCAAATGTGCATGTAAAATGTAAGGTCTAAAACTCAAAGCATCTTTTGTGTACAAATTAACTTATGTGTAAATTAACCCCTCAATGTACATAATATAGAAGCAATTTTTCTCTTAAATACATGAAGAAACAGAACATAGAAAACATACTGTGTGATCTATAGATTCAATGCAATCCCTACCAAAGACCAGTGGCATTTTTTGCAGAACTAGAATAATTTTAAAATTTGTATGGAAACACAAAAGACCCCAAATAGGCAAAACAATCTTGAGAAAGAAGAACAGAGCTGGAGTAATCATGCTCCCTGACTTCAGACTATACTGTAAAGCTACAGTCATGAAAACAATATGGTACTGGTACAAAAACAGACACATGGATCAATGGAACAGAATACAGAGCCCGGAACTAAACCCACACACTTATAGTCAATTAATCTACCACAAAGGAGGCAAGAATATACAATGGAGAAAATACAGTCTCTTCAATAAGTGATACTGGGATAACTGGACAACTGCATATAAAAGAATGCAATTAGAACATTCTCTAACACCATAAACAAAAATAAATGCAAAATGGATTAAAAACCTAAATGTCTTCACCATACCATACTGACACCATAAAAATTCTAGAGGAAAACATAGGCAGAACATTCTTTGACATAAATCATAGCAACATTTTTTTGGATCTGTCTCCTAAGACAAAGGAAATAAAAGCAAAAATAAACGAATGGGACATAAATTAAACTTTAAAGCTTTTGACGAGCAAAGAAACCTCAACAAAGTGAAAAGATAACCTACTGAATGGGAAAACATATTTGGAAATGATATGACTGATAAAGGATTCCTATCCAACATATATAAACAGCTCATACAACTCAACATCAAAAAAATAAACAACCTGGTTTAAAAATGGGCAGAACTGAATAGACATTTTTCCAAAGAGGAGATGCAGATGGCCAAGAGCCACATGAAAAGATGCTCAACATCACTAATCATCAGGGAAATTCAAATCAAAACCACAATGAGATACCACCTCACACCTGTCAGAATGGCTATCATCAAAAAGAACACAAATAACAAATGTTGGCAAGGATGTGGAGAAAAGGGAACCCTCGTACATTTGTTGGTGGGACTGTAAACTGGTGCAGCCACTGCGGAAAACAATATGGAGGTTTCTCAAAAAACTAAAAATAAAACTACCATATGACCAAGCAACTCCACTCTTGGATATATATATATCTGAGAAAAACAAAAACACTTTTTTTAAAAGACACATGCACCCCAATGTTCACAGCAGCATCATTTAAGTATCAAGATATAAAAGCAACCTAAGTGTCCATCAACAGAGGAATGGATAAAGAAGATGTGGTAAACAAACACATATATACACACAAATATATATACACACACATATATACATATATACACACATGCACACACATATTGGCTGGGCCAAAAAGTGCCTTTGGTTTTTTAAGTAACAATAAAAGACACATTTTTCATTTTCACCAAGAACTTTATTGAACAACGTATTCACCCTTTTGTTCCACTACCTTCTGCCATTTTTCAGGCAACTTCATAATTCCATCTTCCCAAAACTTTTTATTTTTTGAGCAAAGAACTATTCCAGGTGCCTTTTTCAGTCTTCCAGGGAATTGAAATTTTTTCCATTAGGAGAATTTTGTAAAGACCAAAATCAATGGAAATCTGAAGGTGCAATGTCTGGTGAATATGGCACATGAATCAGAACTTCCCAGCCAAGCTGTAACAGTTTTTACCTGGTCATCAGGGAAACATGCAGTCTCACGTTATCCTGATGAAAGATTATGCGTTTTCTGTTGACTAAGTCTGGAGGCTTTTCATTGAATGCCACTTTCCGTTCATATAATTGGGTACAGTACTTGTTGGAATTAATCGTTTGGTTTTCTGGAAGGAGCTCATAATAGAGAACTCCCTTCTAATCCCACCATATACACAACATCACTTTCTTTGGATGAAGACCAGCCTTGGGTGTGGTCGGTGGTGGTTCATTTCACTCACCCCATGATCTCTTCTGTTCCAAATTATTGTACAGTATCCACTTTTCATCATCCGTCACAATTTGTTTTAAAAACAGAACATTTTCATTACATTTCAATAGTCAATCCCATGTGGAAATATGGTCAAGAAAGGTTTTTTTTTTTTTGCTTAACTTATGTGGAACCCAAACATCAAAGCAATTCACATAACCAAGCTGGTGCAAATGATTTTCAATGCTTGATTATGTCCGCTATCTCCCACGTGGTATAATGTTGACTGTTCTCAATTACTGTTTTGGTTTGATGGTTATCAATTTCAACTTGTCTACCGGACCGTGGAGCATCATCCAGTGAGAAATCTCCAGCACAAAACTTCACAAACCACACCACCTTCTCCATACACTACCCAAATCTTTTTGTGTGTTTCAGTTGTGTTTTTACCTTTCTTGAAATAACAAAGCATAATATGTTTAAACTGTTGCTTTTTTCTTCCATTTTCAATATTTAAATGGCTACACAAAAATTCACGAATTTTGATGTCTTTTTTTAAGTGCACACTGATATGACAGCTGATATGTATGTCATATACAATCTAACAAAATTACCTCAAATGAAGTTAAAAACAACTAAGTGTCACTAGAGCCCTCTTACAGAAAAAACCAAAACCAATTTTGGCCCACCCAATACAATGGAATACTACTCAGCTATAAAACAGAATGAAATAATGCCACTTGCAGCAACATGGATGGGCTTGGAGGGTATCATGCTAAGTGAAATAAGTCCAACAGAGAAAAACAAATACTGTATAATATCACTTATATATGGAATCTAAAAAATACAAAGTAGTGAATAGTAACAGAAAAGAAGCAGACTCACAGATAGAGAGAACAAACTAGGGGTTACCAGTGGGAAGAGGGAAAGGGGGGGCAATACAGGGGTAGGGAACTAAGAGGTATAAACTATTATGTATAAAATAAGCTACAAGGATATACTGTACAGCACAAGAAATATAGCAAATATTTTATAATAACTATAAGATAATTAATTCTGTCAACAACCTGAAGGAGTTTGGAATCAAGTTTTTCCCTAGTCGAACCTCCAGATGAGGACATAGCTGACCAAGACCTTGCTTTCAGCCTTGTGTGATCCTGAGCAGAGGACTAGTTAACCCTTCCTGGACTCCTGACCCACAAATACTTTGACATAATAAATTTGTGTTCTTTCAAGTGATTAAGTGTGTGGTAATTTGTTATGTAGCAATTAAAAAAAAAAAAAGCTTAACACAATAGTGAAACAGGCTCTAGAATCAAGTCACTAACCAGCTAGTAACTGATTTTCAAATCCAATGTGCTTCATGCCTGCCCCCAGATCTTACATCTGAGTCAGTCTTAGCATGAATAGCAATGATTCACATTTTCCCCTCCCTCTCTCTTCAACCATAGCAGACGCAAATAGCCAGCAACAGAGAAGATAAACTACACATCCACAGGATCAAGAAAAGCAGCTCCAATCATCTCTAACAAATCTAGGAGACTGCTCCATTTGACCAGGGTATCAGACAAGCTCTGATTTGGGAAGCTTTGCATCAACATGCTCTAGTACTATGATGTTTGCTATTCTGATTTCCTAGAAGAAAAAGAAAAAGTTCACAAGTTCACTCAATCGCTGTCAAATCAGCCACCTTACTTATATCTCTCTAGAGTAGATGCTTCTGGCTTTCGCCTCATTAGAGTAAATGGGCATTGTTTTTCCCTGCTTATCACTTCTGTAGACAAATGGGGGTCTCTCAGAGAGCAATCCAACCACTTCTAAAATACTGCTGTGCGATGGTTCCTGATATCCAGGAAACATTGGCCAAGTATGCAAAGGCCACGTTTCCAACATCCCCATAGCAGGAGATAGGATCCTTTTCCTAACAGAGCACAGGTGGCTCAGTTCCTCTGACCAATTATGAGAAACATTGCCTAATGTGATAAAAACCATGAGACCCACCTCACCCCATGCAACCAAGTACATTATGCACATCAGCAGGGTTAGGATATGATCCAGGAAAATGGGTTGCCTTCCTTTCTCTCACATTCTGGTAAACTTTGGGGAAAGGTAAACACAGACGTTTGTCTGAGTGACTGCAAGAGCCTCAAAGTCGGTCTTCTTGCTTCCAGTCTTTCTTCCTCCAACCCCTATTCTTCAATTTGCTGAGCATTCCCTTTCTAAAATACAAATGTCATCAGGTCAGGTGCACACTCTGCCCTTCCATATGTAAAGCAAACATTGCTCAAAATTATTCTGGGGACTCTAAGTAAAACCCACGCTCTCTAGCATGATTTCCAAAGAGGCTATGACTCCCTCATCCCTCCAAACTCTGCCATCCTACACCAATTTTTAACACACTTGCAACTCTTGAGACCCACGATGATGTCTCACCTCTACACTATAAAACATGCTGTTTTCTTCTGCTCAGAATATTCTACCTCTACCTGTTTCACCTGATTAACCCTGATTTATTCCCTTGGATCTCAGCTTAGAGTCATTTCCCCTGAAAAGCGTTCTCTGACCCCTCAATTTTGGGCCAGGACAAACTTGCAAGGCACTTCCCTTCCTCCCTGGCTATGGAGGCACTCAGCACACCCTAATGGGATCACTTATTCGTGGGTCTCTCTCTCTCTCTCTCACACACACACACACACACACACACTAAACTGGAAGCTCACTGCCTTTATCCAGTTCACTGCTTTATCTCCATAATAGTATCTGGCAGAGAGCAGGCATTAAGAAATGGTGTTGAACAAAGAAAGGAAGGAACAAGTGAATGAAGTCATTCTTTTCAAAGATATTTTTGCAAAAATTATACTTGCATATTCAAAGCCCTTCAGGATCAAACCTGAATGCAATTTCCCAACCTTTTCTACAACACCCCTCCATACTGAACCATCCATTATTTCCCATCTACACCCCATACAGTCCTACCTCTGAGCCTTTGTTCACACTGTCCCTCACAACAGAATTCTACTATCAAGACATTACCTCTGTAAACTTATTTGGTTTCCCTGACACAGAATAAATTTCTGGTTCCTCCTTTTGCCTCCTGTTTTGCACTTTGGAGTTGTTGTGTTAGATGTTTTTGTGTCTATCTTTTCAACTGAAATATAAATTCCTTAAGGACAGAAACAGTGTTTTAGTCTTCACAGAGCCTCAAATGGTTCTCAATAATATGTATTATGTAATGTATAGTCCCTTCATGCAAGATGATTGTGTGCTTTAATGTGGTTTTAGAATTAAAGGATATAATATCAATAATTTAAAAAATAATAATATAATATCTACTAGATATTAACTGCATACCATACACCAAAGGAATGCTTTATATTCATTCCTTGTGATCTACTCAAATTGCATGGCGGATATTAGTATTCCCAACTTACAGATGAGGAAACTGAAAGTTAATTTATGTAAGCTGACAAAGATCACATAGTGAGTAAGTAGAAGATCCAAGATTTGAACTCAAGTCTGTCTGGGTCCAGTGCCTGAGCTTTTCCCACTAACACTGTATTTTCATTCTCAGTGTGCAATGTGACCGAAAGTTCACATCATTTCAACAGCATAAGCCTCCATAGTGAAGCCTGGTATTACTTTTTCCATAGGATCTTAATATGCTTGAAATGAATCAGCCCTACAAAGTTTAACAAAGCTTTTTCTGGGGTCAGGGTCATGCCTACTCTGGTTTGCAGGCCTTAGGCAATCAATAGTCTATTAGTGGGAGATTTGCTCCCTAAATGCACATGTCCATCAGTGACACCCCTTAACTGGGCAACATTTGTCTCTACCAGGTCAACAATCCAGCATCCACTTTACACATGTCCAAATCCACATACCTGAGATAAAACAAATGCCTCTGTACATGGGGCAATTGAGCCATGAGTGTGGACTCTGCGAAGGAACTAGAAGGATGGGAAGGAGGGCCATAGCAGGTCACATGATCGCAGCCAAGGGGTGGGGCTTAGCATTTTGTCACATCCTTCTGAGTTATGTTCCAAGTACCCGGCAGCGCGCTAAACACTTTATATTCATGATCTTATTAACTCTGTACAACCCCGTATAAGTGTTATTATACCCAATGTAGGAATGAAAAATACTGACACAGAGTAGTTAATATTGCTTAGAATGACGAGCTAAGAAGCAGACGAGCACCCTGTGTCCACCTCGAGGGGTGGGATAGGGAAGGTGGGAGGGAGACGCAAGAGGGAGGGGATATGGGGATATATGTATATGTATAGCTGATTCACTTTGTTATACAGTAGAAACTAACACACCATTGTAAAGCAATTATACTCCAATAAACATGTTAAAAAAGAAAAAAAGCAGAGGAGCAGAAATCAAACGCAGGTCTAACTCCATAGACTACACTCATGACCACTTTTATATATTGCTTCCAATATCATCTGTCTCTGTCTGTAACTTACACTGACAACCAGCATCACCCAAGCTTGTACCTAAAGAGCATGCTTAGAATTACTTTCTTTCTGTATAAGTGCTCAGAACAAAACAGAGAGAGCACCCAGGCACACCAACCCAAATAACTTCTCACTCTAGGGGCATTCAATTCCCAAAGCTACTTTCCCAAGCATCTGAGTGTTTGTCTCAAATCTTGACCTATTTCTAACTTGTAAAATTACATTGTTTCTCTAATTGCCCTTGGGTGTTCCACTGGGTGAAACCATCGCCTAGTCTGTCCTCAGCCACTGAGCAATGCTGGTAGGCAGTCATTAGACAGCTGTTTCTATCCACCAGAAGAGGTAGATACATATCTAAAAGGAATGGAAATATTTGTTCAGAGTTTCACAACTTAAAACATAAAATTGCCTGGGAGTTCTTTGGGGGGCAAAGATTCCAAACTTTGAAGATGTATATTCTTCAAGAATTAACTTATTGTTAACAACGGGGTGTGGGCCAGGTGGGAACTCTGCAGAATTTTCTTTGCAACTTTTGTATGAATCTAAATAAAGCTATTCAAAAATTAAAAGTTCATTTTAATAACAAAAAAAAAGAATTAACCTAGTGATCAAACTATAGCCTTTGGAGAAATATTACTGAATTACTACATTTTAAATGCAAATAATTCATTCGGAGGTGAGATAATCACTCTGTCTCCCTTTCCAAGTTATTTCCACTATTTTTAAGTACTATCTTCTCATCAAAACGATTCTATTAATGGAAGGAGGAAGTGAACTGCTCAAGGCAGGAGATAATCAAGCAGAGAATAAAATTCCATCACTTATGGGGTCTGAATAAAGGCCACTAAGATTCAGACTGAAGGTTAGACCCAAAGGCTCTTCCAGCTACAATTATTTCACATTTGATTCAGATCAGAAACTGATCCAGAAAAGATATTCAGTCTTAAAGTTCTTTGGACACACTGAAATAATGATAATAATAGCAACTAACATTTATTGGGCACTACATAACAGACATTTTACATTTACTATTCCACATAAACCTTGGAAAAATCCAGTGTGGTAGGTACTACCATTGCCAGCATCTTACAAGTAAGCAAATGAAACCTCAACAAGATCAAACTGTTTGTCCAGTGACCCATACCTGGCAAGTGGGGGAATCAGGACTCAAACCCAAGCCTCTTAGACTCGGCACACTAACTTCCTCATTTCTACCCTACATAACATCTATACATTTCCGGTATTGTGTTGGCTCTTTGGCAAAGTCTCAAGGACTTGCTCAGAATTGGCATTTCTCTCTGCCAAAGAAAGCAGTTCTCAGAACTGATTCACACACTTACTTATTAGAAGAAAACCTGATGAAGACGAAATGAGTAATGAATAACCAAGTAGAAGGGAAATCCAGTATAAGAAGAAGATGGCACATAAAGACCTAGAGGATTTAATGTTCTTCTCTTTTGAAAAGAGAGTGGAAGGGACCATAGAGGTCATTGGTTTCAATGGCATCTTTGAACAGATGACAAGGAGAAAAGTGATTTTTTCAAAGTCTCAACATTACTTTCGTGGTACAGATGAGAAAGCACTCTTAACGTACTTCACAATAGCCAGTATTATCATTTTGAGCATTATTATTACTATTAGTATTACTACTATTACTACTAGATCATAAGGACTACAGTGATATTATTAGAAAACCCATGAGATACTTGTTCCATGCCGTGTTTCCCCACTAAATGGACATGAAGATATACTCTGGCACTTGTGCTTTATGTACATGATGATGGTACCCACTACTACGGCATATGCAAAGCAGCTTTTATCCTAAAATGACATGACGTAGTCTTCCTCACCCCACTTGCATATACACACACTTCCTCTACCCCATTCTTTTATTGAATTATCTTCCAAGTACTTAACACTATCTAAAAAGATCTTGTTTGTTTGGATGTTTACTGTCAGTCCTCTCCCCTTGATAAGTAATGTAAGCTCTAGCAGAGCATGAATTATATTTGTCTAAGATGTCACTATATCCCCAGAGCCTTGAATTAAATATTTAGTGAATGTAGGGAGACACCACTGACTTGAGTCAGTGCAATGCATGAACGTTCCCTTTTATCCAGATCTGTCTG
Source organism: Phocoena sinus (assembly GCF_008692025.1). NCBI lineage: Eukaryota > Metazoa > Chordata > Mammalia > Artiodactyla > Phocoenidae > Phocoena > Phocoena sinus. The sequence goes on along the minus strand of NC_045765.1, from coordinate 49,848,886 downwards.
GAGCAAGATGGAGTCTGTGAACAAAACAAAATAAAAAAGATGGGAGGAACCTAGAACATATCTATATTTTTACATCTTATAATCATGTGATCCTTGGCCTTACAGTTTTTTATCAAATAAAGCTTATAAATAGCATAAATCATTTTTAGCACCTAGGAATCAGACAAGAGAAAAGCCCTCATATGCTGTCCTAGCTTGTTTTTTCTGTGATGAAAACAACTGTAGCCATTGTTCCATACCTGTTAATTCTTGGCACACGAGTTCATGCCAGGTTGGGTTGAAGCCAGTTTAAGCCAGGCTAGCATATTATCTATGCTAGATCGTAGATAACGGTTTAGACGTGGATTAAGTTGTCCTTTAGTCATAAGAGTGTGTATTCTTCAAGAGAATCAGTCGTCAAATTAACTACAAAAGGATTAAGAAATAGATTGGTCTTTCCAAAACCACGCAACTTTGGCTTTGAAAGACTACTAACAAAGGTCCATACATAGCAGTTTTGAAATTGTACCTAATAGTTAGAAGGAATATCTCCTACATAAAGCTCTAAGAAGACAACTTTGTGTCATATTACATTGTTAGGATACAATCTCAGAAACATAAACATTTATATGGAAAAGAGTGAGTTAATTACTACAAAAACAGCTCTTAACAAAACAAAGCCTAATTTGAAAATCAGAGGGAGGAGGACAAGGCTGGGGTGAGTCACAGTGGTACAAGCCCAAATGGTACATAGGTAGAATGCACTGCTTCTGCCATCTGGAGGCCTCTTGTTAAAATGTCCCATGCCCAATTCCCCAAGAACTGTCTCAAGCATTCAAAGCCAATAGATGTGGTACTGGAATAATTGCTTTGGGTCTTAGGACTATACTCTAGATCCACTGAGGTTACAAAGGTAGCACCTCAATGTCTCATCATGGCTCCAAGGTTCCTCACCTCAAATCTTAGCTTTCTATCCTCCTTTTTCCTGCTTAAACTATTCAAGTCTAACATCAGGAAAGTGCCTGGGATTGGCCTTCAGAGATGTTTTCTTTGGCCTATACAACAGTTTATAAATAGTTGAACCAACACTTAATAAATGGAAAATTCCATATTGTAAGAAAAAAATCAGCTTTCCAGATTCTCTTGAATTTCCATTTTTCTTTGGCACTAAGTCTATATTCCCAGATGGCAAAAATCAGTTGAAGCTGAAGAGAATCTGCCCCCTTTGGACAGGGCATGTGCTCTCTAATTTTGCACAGTCTCCACCATCTTCTATTTTATCCCAACTTTAATGTCTGTGTTTATCGGCGTTTATCATTGCACTCACATTTTTTAATAGTACACAGATGTTTCTTGGAATTAGTATCTCTATCAAAAAATGGAAATCAAAAGACAAACAGAATTATATTTTTCAACAAGAATCAAAAATTCACTTGGAAAAGGCAAGGCCAAGAGTATTCGAGACAACTTTCAACAACAATTTGGAGGATTCATCCCCCAGGTAACAAAGATATAGTAATTAAGACAGTGTGATATTGGCACATGGAAAATAAACAATCAATAGAATATAATCCAGGAATACTTAGATAAATGATTGCTTGATTGATTGACTGATGATAGATAGGTGGTAACATGATATAAGGTATTACTAATCAAGGAAGAAAGATGGTTTGTTCAATACATAGTGGATATCAATAATGCAAAATAAATTATAATATTATTGTATGCCAGTTCCTCCTGCATTAGAGCCCTAAATGCAAAAAAGGCAAAATTCTAAAACTTGAGAAAATACAGAATAATACATTTATCATGTTGAGTTAGGATAGAATTGCTTCAGCAATGTGTATGAAGTGCAAGCCATAGGAAAATGATAAATAAATTTGACTTTCTAAAATGTAATAGTTTTTCTCAAAAAAAAAGGTACATAAAGTTAAAATGTAAACCACAATCTGAGAGAAGATACTGGTAAAAAATGTATCTGGCAAAGGAGTCGTATCCAGAACTACTACAAATCAATAAGGAAAAAAATGAACAGAAAATATATAAAGTATATTAATAGACAAGTTTCAGAAGAGAACCTCTAAATGGCCAATAACAACATAAGACATGGTAAATTTCATTGAATAATAAGATAAATGCAAATTAAAACAAGAATGAGATGCCATTTCACATGTAATAATGGCAAAAAACATAAGCTTGACAGAACCAAGTTGGTTCTGATGTAGAGAAATGGGGAATTTCATACACTACTAGGGGAACTAGAAATTGTTTCACCACCCATTCTGGTAAACAACTGGGTGAAACTAGTCAAGTTGAAAATGTGTATACATTTTTTAAATAGTTGTGGTAAAGATGTGTACACCTATTAGTTCAGTAAGTCCACTTAACAGGTGTATCCTGAGATTCTTTTATATATGCTAAGAAGACATGTCCAACAATGAACTAACACTTTATATATCAACATGAATACATCCCAAAATATAACACTGGGGTTTTAAAAAGTATACTGAAATATCACTTAAAGAGTTAAAACACTAAATAATGTTTTAAGTATTTAAGCAATGCTATATTTTTAGTAGACCCATGCATATATGGCAAAAGTATTTTTGTAATCATGAAAATAACAAAACTTCGTCTTCAAGATAATTGTTCTCTTCAGTAAGGGAAGATGACTAGGATTGAGCTCCCATTGTTTTCATTAAAGAGTCGGTTGTCAATTTATTGTTGATTTTTTAAGGTAATTTTTTCTCTCTTCTTTTAATATTTTCTCTTTGTCCTTGGCTTTCCTCAGTTTTATTATGATAGGTCTAGGTACAATCTTCTTTGTGCTTTCCTGCCTAGGGTTTGTACCTCTCCATCAATTACTTGAAACAATAACTTGAGGAATTTTGAAAATTTAGAAAAATACTTGATCACTGTATCTTCAAATAGGACTTGTGCACTATCCTTTACTTTTATCTGGTCTACCCATTACATATATATTTTTTATAAATTTCACCACATTTCATTTGTCTCCTACACTCTCTTGTGTATTTTTCATCCTTTTCTTTCTTAATGCTTAAGTCTGAATATTTTCTTTCTCTTATCCTCCAGTTCACAAATTCTCCATCAGCAGTGTATAACCTACTGTTTAACTTGTCCACTTAATTCTTCATTTCAGTTATTGTATCTCTTGACTCCAAACTTTCTATTAGGTTCTCTTTTCTTATAGTTTCCAGTTTTTGGTCAAAATTTTCCATCCTGTCTTAATTCCTTGAATGTATTAATTGTAATTGTTTTAACTATAACATCTATGTCTCCTGGGGAATGGTTTCCAATACCTGTTTTTATCTCCTGCTGGTTTGTTTACTGTTGTTTTGGTCAAAACAACCTTATATTCCTAAAATTTTTATTGAATATATTATATATAAAACTTACAGAGATATCTGAGACTGAATGATGTTGTTTTCCTAACAGTGTCTAATCACATAGTGAGATAATTCAAAGTTGGGTTTGAGTTACTGTGAGTGCTAACCTATTTCCATTTCACTCACTCCTATGATCCTTACTGAAACCTTAGGATTTTACCAGGGACTTCCTTCCTTGGCAAGTTCTGAACTCCAATTTTCACCCCTCATTGTGACGAGTATTCTGAACATGTCACAAAAAAAGAAAACTACAGGCCAATATCACTGATGAACATACATACAAATATGCTCAACATAAGACTAGCAAACAGAATCCAACAGCACATTAAAAGGACCATACACCACGATCAAGTGGGGTTTACCCCAGGAATGCAAGAATTCTTCAATATACGCAAATCAATCAATGTGCCACACCATATTAAAAAACTGGAGGAGAAAAACCATACGATAATCTCAATAGATGCAGAAAAATCTTTTGACAAAATTCAACACCCATTTATGAAAAAACCTCTTCAGAAACTGGGCATAGAGGGACCTACCTCAACATAATAAAGGTCATATATGACAGACCAACAGCCAACATCATTCTCAATGGTGAAAAGCTGAAATCATTTCCTCTAAGATCTGGAACAAGAGAAGGATGCCCACTCTCACCACTATTATTCAACACAGCTTTGGAAGTTTTAGTCACAGCAATCAGAGAAGAAAAAGAAATAAGAGGAATCCAAATTGGAAAAGAAGAAGTAAAACTGTCACTGTTTGCAGATGACATGACACTATACATAGAGAACCCTAAAGATGTCACCAGAAAACTACTGGAGCTAATCAATGAATTTGGTAAAGTTGCAGAATACAAAATTAATGCACAGAAATCTCATGCACTCCTATACACTAATGATGAAAAATATGAAACAGAAATTAAGGAAACACTCCCATTTACCACTGCAACCAAAAGAATAAAATACCTAGGAATAAACCTACCTAAGGAGACAAAAACCTGTATGCAGAAAACTATAAGACACTGATGAAAGAAGTCAAAGACGATACAAAACAGATGGAGAGATATACCATGTTCTTGGACTGGAAGAATCAATATTGTGAAAATGACTATACTACCCAAAGCAATCTACAGATTCAATGCAATCCCTATCAAACTACAAATGGCATTTTTCACAGAACTAGAACAAAAAATTTTATGATTTGTATAGAAACACAGAAGACCCCAAATAGCCAAAGCAATCTTGAGAAAGAAAAACGGAGCTGGAGGAATCAGGCTCCCTGACTTCAGACTATACTACAAAGCTACAGTAATCAAGACAGCATGGTACTGTCACAAAAACAGAAATATAATGAAACAGGATAGAAAGCCCAGAGATATACCACACAAATATGGTCACCTTATCTTTGATAAAGAAGTCAAGAATATATAATGGAAAAAAAAAAAGCCTCTTCAATAAGTGGTGCTGGGAAAACTGGACAGGTACATATAAAAGTATGAGATTAGATCACTCCCTAACACCATACACAAAAATAAGCTCAAAATGGATTAAAGACCTAAATGTAAGGCCAAACAGTATAAAACTCTTAGAGGAAAACACAGGCAGAACACTCTAGGACATAAATCACAGCAAGATCCTTTTGACCCACCTCCTAGACTAATGGAAATAAAAAACAAAAATAAAGAAATGGGACCTAATGAAACTTAAAAGCTTTTACACAGCAAAGGAAACCATAAATAAGACAAAATGATAATCCTCAGAATGGGAGAAAATATTTGCAAACAAAGCAACTGACAAAGGATTAATCTCCAAAATATACAAGCAGCTCATGCAGCTCAACATCAAAAAAACAAACAACCCAATCCAAAAATGGGTGGAAGACCTAAATAGACATTTCTCCAAAGAAGATATACAGATTGCCAACAAACACGTGAAAGGATGCTCAACATCACTAATCATTAGAGAAATGCAAATCAAAACTACAATGAGGTATCACCTCACACTGGTCAGAATGGCCATGATCAAAAAATCTACAAACAAGGGTAAGCTGGGACAAAGTGAGAGAGTAGCATTGACACATATATACTACCAAATGTAAAATAAACAGCTAGTGGGAATCAGCTGCATAGGACAGGGAGATCAGCTTAGTCCTTTGTGACCACCTAGAGGGGTGGGATGGGGAAGGTGGGGGAGAGGCTCAAGAGGGAGGGGCTATAGGATATATGTGTAATATATAGCTGATTCACTTTGTTGTACAACAGAAACTAACACACCATTGTAAAGCAATTATACTCCAATAAAGATGTAAAAAAAATTAAAAATTACCCCCAAGGAAAGAAGCAGCATTGAATGCTGTGATAACCACTAAGAGATTCTCTCCTCTTTCAGATCTATGTCTTTCAAATCCTCACTTCCTTGGTGGTTCTCTGATGCCTTCAACTAGAATTTTTAAATATACTATCCAGCCCTTTAAGTTCTCCTCATGCAGAGCTTCAGTCAGAAGTAACATGATGTGGCATTATCAAAAGCAGAATGCCTCTAAGGTAAATTCTGAGCATGCCAGATAGCCTGTGTTTATATCTTGGTTAACCCAGACATATTCATTGAATTTGGTTAAAATTCATTCAGCCATTTCATATAGCCACATGGTGTAAGAACAGGCAAACAGAAAGAAAGTTTATGTTGGCATAGAGGGTTTTCACAGGAAAAAGTACAGAACTTTAAATCTACCATGCCTTGGCTTTAACTCATTTGCTGTGACACCCCAGGAAAATGACACAAACTCTCTGTTCTTAGTCTCCTTATACATAATACAGGGATAAAAACACTACCTTAACTACCTCACTGGTTTATTTGGAGGATTAATTAGAATAGACAAAAGTACCTAGCACAGTGCCTGGCCCATGGTAAATAGTCAACAAATACTAATTTAATCATAATTTGTAGAAATGAAATTATTTATCTTTCCTCTTGCTATTCAAAGATTATTGCTTGAAGGAAAGAAGTCTAATAGACAGCAGTTATAGCTGTCTATATTACTGGAGTTCCAGCATGCAAGCAAGGATTTGGTGTTAGCTTGGGGATTCTGATGTACGACTATGCTATTCTTTCCCTTAAAATAGATTAAGTTGTGAATTTTGTTAAAATAGGGAATCAGTATGGAAAAGAAAGTTTTCAAATTTAAAAGAAGGACGAACTCAGACCAGGCAATTACTGGATGACTCTACACTCTGGCCTCATCAAGGATACATTAGCTGAAAGTGAAGTGAGCTCTTACCTGCTGACGGATGCATCAGGTACAAACTCGGGACTCTGTGAGTGTTGACTCTGCCTCAGGGACAGAGCATCTAAGGTTACTTCTCCGAAAGAGAGATAGAGGCTCACAGGGTCCCCTTCTGCTCATGACATTTCCATTCTATCATCCATGGTATGTTAAACGCTCTGCATTCTTTATCTTTCTGCCTTCTCTCGGTAATAAATGTGCCATTATTCCCCCTTTCCCTCCCATATTCTACAGGTTAACTGATGCTTGAAGAAATCATATAACATGACAAAGTCACATAGCCAGTATGTGTCAGGCAGTTGAGTTAACATTTATTGAGTACCTGTGCTGTGCCAGGCAACATGCTAGGTACTGAGGCTGCAATGAACAAGGCAACGTCCCTGCAAAGACAATAAGTTAAGGAAGGAAACAGAAGAAGACACTCCTGAGCACATAATCTAAAAACAGTTTCTTTTGTATTAAGGTATCAATGGGATAATTGTTAGGACTGTGAGGAAAAGATGTCTAAGGAAGAAGAGTGAAAGCAAAACCATAAGGCAGATAGACATGACGGTCAAAGGGTGGCCACACACCCCACTCAGCCCCAGCCCTGACTCCTTCTGGAATTAGTACCCAGCTCTACACAGCATGGACTTACATTTCCGTGGGCGGTGAGGGCAGAACAAGTAAAACAATAAATCAGCAAGATAATTATAGATAAAGTGCTAAGAAGGAAATAAAACAGGGTACTGGGAGGAAGAGCAACTGGGAGAGGGTTCTTTGGTGGAGTGTTCTAGAAAAGCCTCCATGTAGATGTGGTATGTTAACTGAGACTGGAAAGGTGGGAAGTTAGAGGCAGACACATCAGGACTTGAGGCCGGAAGAGCTCAGCCTATTGAACTCTGCCCACAGTGGAGGAAGAAAAGTGGAGTCTAATGCGAGTTGAGGCTGGAGTCAGGAGGGGGCCAGATCACACAGGAAGTGGGAGGGTCATGGCACAGACTGAGATTGAGCCTGTACACATTTCAGTCTCCAACTGGCGATAATGTATTGTTACTCCCTGGATCTCAGAAAGTGCTCAACAGCAGTGCAGGGCGGATTAAGGCCAGCACCATTATGTCATGGTTTCCATTTGGAACTTTACACCTGGTTCCTTTTAGCCTCAATTCACAGTGAGAAACTTCCCTATACAGATTATTGAACACAGACAATAATATTCTACTATAAGTATGTAATGTGATAAATATTGTTGCAATGGCAACCAAATCACCATATACAAATGTAACCAAGGAACACTATGTACACCTTAAATTTACAGTTACATGTCATTATCTATCCAATACAAATACATACATACATACATACATACCAGGATTAGCCAAAAGAAGAAAGAAAGAACCTGCCTCATCCCCATTTTACTTCCTCATACCCTACACATGCAATTTTCTCGGCCTAGTAGACTATAATTTTGTTTTAAGACAGAGTCCACAGAAACTATCCCAGTGCTTTGAACACAGTAAACACTCAATAAACGTTAGTTAAGCTGATCTTCAAAAGCAGGCACAGGTCTAACGCTAGAAAGTTTGAGCATTCATCACTGAAGGCTGGTGGGAGTCAAGAGGAAAAGGACTCTCCTGGCTCAGAATAAGGGTGATGGAGGGGTGACAGGAAAGGGAGCCACCAGGCAGCCTCTCCTGTCCCTCCTTTAAATTGCTTCTTCGGTCACTAGCACTTAAACTCTGGATGGAGAGACACAGCCTTCAGAATGTGGCCTCTGAGAACCCAGCCTCATGAAAGCGTGCTATCGATTTTTCCACACAAAGCAATTCAAATAAAAACAAAAAGATGTTTTCATTTATTTTTTTAACATGTTTCTTGGAGTATAATTGCTTTACAATGTCATGTTAGTTTCTGCTGTATAACAAAGTGAATCACCTATATGTGTATATATATATCCCCATATACCCTCCCTCTTGCATCATCCTCCCACCCTCCCTATCCCACCCCTCTAGGTGGTCACAAAGCACCAAGCTGATCTCCCTGTGCTATGTAGCTGCTTCCCACTAGCTATCTATTTTACATTTGGTAGTGTATATATGTCAATGTTACTCTCTCACTTCGTCCCAGCTTACCCTTCCCCCTCCCTGTGTCCTCAAGTCCATTGTCTACATCTGCATCTTTATTCCTGTCCTGTCCCTAGGTTCATCAGAACCATTTTTTCTTTCCTTTTTTTTTTTTAGATTCCATATATATGTGTTAGCATACGGTATTTGTTTTTCTCTTTCTGACATACTTCACTCTGTATGACAAACTCTAGGTCCATCCAGATATATTATTTGTATCTCATTACAAATAACTCAATTTTGTTTCTTTTTATAGCTGAGTAATATTGCATTGTACATAAGTGCCACATCTTCTTCATCCATTCATCTGTCGATGGACACTTAGGTTGCTTCCATGTTCTGGCTATTGTAAATAGCGCTGCAATGAACATTGTGGTACCTGACACTTTTTGAATTATGGATTTTTCAGGGTATGTGCCCAGTAGTGGAATGCTGGGTCATATGGTAGTTCTATTTTTAGTTTTTTAAAAAATCCTCCATACTGTTCTCCATAGTGGCTGTATCAATTTCCATTCCCACCAACAGTGCAAGAGGGTTCCCTTTTCTCCACACCCTCTCCAGCATTTACTGTTTGTAGATTTTTTGATCATGGCCATTCTAACCAGTGTGAGGTGATAACTCATTGTAGTTTTGATTTGAAATTCTCTAATAATTAGTGATGTTGAGCATCCTTTCATGTGTTTGTTGGCAATCTGTATATCTGCTTTGGAGAAACGTCTATTTAGGTCTTCCACCCATTTTTGGAGTGGGTTGTTTGTTTTGTTTTTTGATATTGAGCTGCATGAGCTGCTTGTATATTTTGGAGATTAATCCTTTGTCAGTTGCTTCATTTGCAAATATTTTTTCCCATTCTGCAGACTGTCTTTCCTTTGCTATACAAAAGCTTTTGTTTCATTAGCTCTTACTTGTTTATTTTTGTTTTTATTTCCATTTCTCTAGGAGATGGATCAAAAAGAATCTTGCTGTGATTTATGTCAAAGAGTGTTCTTTGGGGCTTCCCTAGTGGCATAGAGGTTGGGAATCCGACTGCCAATACAGGGGACACGGGTTCGAGCCCAGGTCCGGAAAGATCCAACATGCTGCGGAGCAACTAAGCCTGTACATCACAACTAGTCTACAGCCCATGAGCTACAACTACTGAGCCCACGTGCCACAACTACTGAGGCCCGTGCACTTATAGCTTGTGCTTTGCAACTCCAACAACAGAAGACACAGTGACAAGAAGCCTGTGCATCAAAACGAAGAGTAGCCCTCGCTCGCTGCAACCAGAGAAAGCCCATGCACAGCAATGAAGACCCAATGCAGTCCCAAAATAAATAAATTAATTTTTTTTAAAAAAAGCGTGTTCTTCCTATGTTTTCCTCTAAGAGTTTTATAGTGTCTGGCTTACATTTAGGTCTTTAATCCATTTTGAGTTTATTTTTGTATATGGAATTACGAAGTGTTCTAATTTCATTCTTTTACATGTAGCTGTCCAGTTTTCCAAGTACCACTTATTGAAAAGACTGTCTTTTCTCCATTGTATACTCCTGCCTCCTTTATCAAAGATAAGGTGACCATATGTGCATGGGTTTATCTCTGGGCTTTCTATCCTGTTCCATTGATCTATATTTCTACTTTTGTGCCAAAATCATACTGTCTTGATTATTGTAGCTTTGTAGTGTAGTCTGAAGTCAGGGAGTTTGATTCCTCCAGCTCCGTTTTTCTTTCTCAAGATTGCTTTGGCTATTTGGGGTCTTTTGTGTTTGCATACAAATTCAAAATTTTTTTGTTCTAGTTCTGTGAAAAAGTCCATTGGTACTTTGATAGACGTTGCATTGAATCTGTAGATTGCTTTGGGTAGTATAGTCATTTTCAAATTGTTGATTTTTCCAATCCAAGAATATAGTATATCTCTCCAGCTGTTTGTATCATCTTTGATTTCTTTCATCATAGTCTTAAAGTTTTCTGCATACAAGTCTTTTGTCTCCTTAGGTAGGTTTATTCCCAGGTATCTTATTCTCTTTGTTGCAGTGGTAAATGGGAGGGTTTCCTTAATTTCTGTTTCAGATTTTTCATCATTAGTGTATAGGAATGCAAAAGATTTCTGTGCATTAATTTTGTAGCCTGCAACTTCACCAAATTCATTGATTAGGTCTAGTAGTTTCCTGGTATCATCTTTAGGATTCTCTATGTATAGTGTCATGTCATCTGCAAACAGTGACAGTTTTACTTCTTCTTTTCCAATTTGGATTCCTCTTATTTCTTTTTCTTCTCTGATTGCTGTGACTAAAACTTCCAAAACTATGTTGAATAATAGTGGTGAGAGTGGGCATCCTTCTCTTGTTCCAGATCTTAGAGGAAATGGTTTCAGCTTTTCACCATTGAGAACGATGTTGGCTGTGGGTCTGTCATATATGGCCTTTATTATGTTGAGGTAAGTTCCCTCTATGCCTACTTTCTGGAGAGTTTTTATCTTAAATGCATGTTGAATTTTGTAGAAAGCTTTTTCTGCATCTATTGAGATTATCATATGGTTTTTATTCTTCAGTTTAATATGGTGTATCACATTGATTGATTTCCATATTTTGAAGAATCCTTGCATTCCTGGGATAAACTCCACTTGATCATGGGGCATGATCCTTTTAATGTGCTGTTGGATTCTGTTTGCTAGTCTTTTGTTGAGGATTTTTGCATCTATGTTCATCAGTGATATTGGTCGGTAGTTTTCTTTTTTTGTGGCATCTTTATCTGGTTTTGGTATCAGGGTGATGGTGGCCTCATAGATTGAGTTTGGGAGTGTTCCTCCATCTGCTATATTTTGGAGTTTGAGAAGGATAAGTGTTAGCTCTTCTCTAAATGTTTGATATAATTTGCCAGTGAAGCCATCTGGTCCTGGGCTTTTGTTGGAAGATTTTTAATCACAGTTTCAATTTCAGTGCTTGTGATTGGTCTGTTTATATTTTCTATCTCTTCCTGGTTCAGTCTCAGAAGGTTTTGCTTTTCTAAGAATTTGTCCATTTCTTCCAGGTTGTCCATTTTATTGGCGTATAGTTGCTTGCAGTAATCTCCCATGATTCTTTGTATTTCTTCAGTGTCAGTTGTTACTTTCCCTTTTTCATTTCTAATTCTATTGATTTGAGTCTTCTCCCTTTTTTTCTTGATGAGTCTGGCTAGTGGTTTATCAATTTTGTTTATCATCTCAAAGAACCAGCTTTCAGTTTTATTGATATTTGCTATTGTTTCATTTCTTTTTCATTTATTTCTGATCTGGTCTTTTTGATTTTTTTCCCTCTGCTAACTTTGGGTTTTTTTTTAATTCTTTCTCTAACGGCTTTGGATGTAAGGTTAGGCTCTTTATTTCAGATTTTTATTGTTTCTTTAGGTAGGATTGTACTGCTGTGAACTTCCCTCTTAGAACTGCTTTTGCTGCATCCCATAGGTTTTGGGTCATCGTGTTTTCATTGTCATTTGTTTCTAGGTATTTTTTTATTTCCTCTTTGATTTCTTCAGTCATCTCTTGGTTATTTAGTAGCATATTGTTCAGCCTCCATGTGTTTGTATTTTTTACAGTTTTTTTTCCCTCTGATATCTAGTCTCATAGTGTTGTGGTCAGAAAAGATACGTGATATGATTTCAATTTTCTTAAATTTACCAAGGCTTGTTTTGTGACCCAAGGTATGATCTATCCTGCAGAATTTTTGATGAGAAGAAAGTGTATTCTGTAGTTTTTGGATGGAATGTCCTATAAATATCAATGAAGTCCATCTTGTTTAATGTTTCATTTAAAGCTTGTGTTTCCTTATTTATTTTCATTTTGTATGATTTGTCCATTGGTGAAAGTGGGGTGTTAAAGTCCCCTATTATGATTGCGCTACTGCTGGTTTCCCATTTTATGGCTGTTAGCATTTGCCTTAGGTAATGAAGTGTTCCTATGTTGGCTGCATAAGTATTTACAATTGTTATGTTTTCTTCTTGGTTTGATCTGTTGATCATTATGTAGTGTCCTTCTTTGTCTCTCGTAATAGTCTATATTTTAAAGTTATTTTCTCCAGGGATATATATTTTTAACATCTTTATTGGAGTATAATTGCTTTACAATGGTGTGTTAGTTTCTGCTTTATAACTATTTTTTCTGATATGAGAATTGCTACTCCAACTTTCTTTTGATTTCCATTTGCATGGAATATCTTTTCCCATCTCCTCATTTTCAGTCTGCATGTGTCCCTAGGCCTGAAGTGATTCTCTTGTAGACAGCATATACATGGATCTCGTTTTTGTATCCCATCAGCCAGTCCATGTCTTTTGGTTGGAGCATTTAATCCATCTACATTTAGGGTAATTATTGATATGTATGTTCCTAGTCCCATTTTCTTAATTGCTTTGGGTTTGTATTTGTATGTCTTTTCCTTCTCTTGTGTTTCTGCCTTTAGCACTTGTTCCTTTAGCACAAGTGCTAAAGGAAGTTCCTTTAGCACTTGTTTTAAAGCTGGTTTGGTGGTGCTGAACTCTCTCAGCTTTTGCTTGTCTGTAAAGGTTTTAATTTCTCTGTTGAATCTGAATGAGATCCTTGCTGGGTAGAGTAATCTTGGTTGTAGGTTCTTCCCTTTCATCACTTTAAATACGTTTCACCCCTCCCTTCTGGCTTGCAGAGTTTCTGCTGAATGATCAGCTGTTAACCTTATGGGGATTTCCTTGTGTGTTATTTCTTGCTTTTCTCTTGCTGCCTTTACTATTTTTTTCTTTGTATCTAATTTTTGATAGCTTGATTAATATGTGTTTGGCGTGTTTCTCCTGGGATTTATCCTGTATGGGACTCTGTGCTTCCTGGACTTGATTGTCTATTTTCTTTCCCATATTAGGGAAGTTTTCAACTATCATCTCTTCAAATATTTTCTCAGTCCCTTTCTTTTTCTCTTCTTCTTCTGGGACCCGTTTAATTTGAATGTTGGTGCGGTTAATGTTGTCTCAGAGGTCTCTGAGACTGTCCTCAATTCTTTTCATTCTTTTTTCTTTATTCTGCTCTGCAGTAGTTATTTCCACTATTTCATCTTCCAGGTCACTTATCTGTTCTTCTGCCTCAGTTATTCTGCTATTGATTCCATCTAGAGAATTTTTAATTTCCTTTATTGTGTTGTTCATCATTGTTTCTTTGCTCTTTAGCTCTTCTAGGTCCTTGTTAAACGTTTCTTGTATTTTCTCTATTCTATTTCCAAGATTTTGGATGATTTTTACTATCATTTCTCTTAATTCTTTTTCAGGTAGACTGCCTGTTTCCTCTTCATTTGTTTGGTCTCATGGAGTTTTTACCTTGCTCCTTCATCTGCTGCATATTTCTCTGTTGTCTCATTTTGCTTAACTTACTGTGTTTGGGGTCTCCTTTTCACAGGCTGCAGGTTCATAGTTCCCATTGTTTTTGGTGTCTGCCCCCCAGTGGGTATGGTTGGTTCAATGGCTTGTGTAGGCTTCCTGGTGGATGGGCCTGGTGCCTGTGTTATGGTGGGCAGGGCTGCATCTGGTAGTGTGTTTTGGGGTGTCTGTGAACTTAGTATGATCTTAGGCAGCCTCTCTCCTAATGGGTGGGTTTGTGTTCCTGTCTTGCTAGTTGTTTGACATGGGGCATCCAGCAGTGGAGCTTGCTAGTCGTTGAGTGGAGCTGGGTCTTGGCGTTGAGGTGGAGATCTCTGGGAGAGCTCTTGCCAATTGATATTACATGGGCCTTGGAGGTCTCTGGTGGTACAATGTCTTGAACTCGGCTCACCCACCTCAGAGGCTCAGGCCTGACATCAGGCCGGAGCACCAAAACCCTGTCAGCCACACGGCTCAGGAGAAAAGGGAGAAAAAAAGAGAGGAAAAATAATAATAAAAAATAAAATAAAATAATTAAAATTTAAACTTAAAAAAAAAGAAGAGAGCAACCAAACCAATAAACAAATCCACCAATGATAACAAGCGCTCAAAACTATACTAAGATAAACATAAAAATCAGAAACACGTCAGTCTCAGACAGCAAACCCCAAGTCTACAGTTGTTCCCAAAATCCACCGCCTCAATTTTGAGTTGATTCGTTTTCTATTCAGGTATTCCACAGATGCAGGGTACCTCAAGTTGATTATGGGGATTTAATCCACTGTTCCTGAGGCTGCTGGGAGAAATTTCCCTTTCTCTTCTTTGTTCGCACAGCTCCTGGGGTTCAGCTATGGGTTTGGCCCCACCTCTGTGTGTAGGTTACCCTCAGACTTCTGCTCCCGCCCAGACAGGACAGGTTAAAGCAGAGGCTGATTAGAGGGCTCTGGCTCACTCAGGCCTGGGGGAGGGAGTGGTACAGTAGTTATAATTGGAATGCAAGGTGAGCCTGTGGCAGCAGAGGCTGGCGTGATGTTGCAAGTCTGAGGCATGCCATGTGTTCTCCTGGAGAAGTTTTCCCTGGATCATGGGACCCTGGCAGTCGCGGGCTGCACAGGCTCCCGGGTGGTGTGGATAGTGACCTGTGCCTGCACACAGGATTCTTGGTGGCTGCAGCAGCAGCATTAGCATTTCATGCACATCTCTGGCATCTGAGCTGATAGCCACAGCATACCCCTGGCTCTGGAGCTCGTGTAGGTGGTGCTCTGCCTTCTGTGGGCACACAGGTAAGGAATACCCTCTCCTCGCACACCCCAAAACAATGGTCTCTTGCCTCTTGGGTAGGTCCAGACTTTTTCCCAGACTCCCTCCCGGCTAGCTATAGTGCACTAGCCCCCTTCAGGCTGTGTTCACACAGCCAACCCCAGTCCTCTCCCTGGGATCTGACCTCTGAAGCCAGAGCCTTGGCTCCCAGCTCCCACCAGACCCAGCGGGTGAGCAGACAGGCCTCTTGGGCTGGTGAGTGCTGGTCAGCACCGATCCTCTGTGTGGGAATCTCTCCGCTTTGCCCTCTGCACCCCTATTGCTGTGCTCTCCTCCGTGGCTCCGAAGCTTCCCCTCCACCCACCCACCGTCTCTGCCAGTGAAGGGGCTTCCTAGTGTGTGGAAACTTTTCCTCCTTCACAGCTCCCTCCCAGAGGTGCAGGTCCCATCCCTATTCTTCTGTCTCTGTTTTTTCTTTTGCCCTACCCAGGTACGTGGGGAGTTTCTTGCCTTTTGGGAAGTATGAGGTCCTCTGCCAGCATTCAGTAGGTGTTCTATACGATTTGTTCCACATGTAGATGTATGTTTGATGTATTTGTGGGGAGGAAGGTGATCTCCACATCTTACTACTCTGCCATCTTTAAAGGTCCCTCCTCAAAAAGATATTTTTAAATTATGCTTTTCAGCTAGGACCAGAAAATATTAGTTGCCATATTTTTGGAGAATGCCATGCTGGCATCTCCAGGCCTCTGCTAGCAACTCTATTAATTACAGGTACTCAGTGAGAGCAGCAAGACACTGCTAATTTGAATCCTGATGACCAGCTTTTACCAATATCTAATTTAGTGCTTCTGTCAGGAGCTGGGCTCATTTTCTCAAATGAGGAAGATAAATAAAAGAATCTGAGCTTCAGGATGTCCTGCTAATGCACTGCAGCAAAGAAAATACTCCATTTTCTTTCCTTTAAGTCAAACTGTCAAGTGGCTAAATCACAGTATTTGGTTGATACTTTTTGCTATGCTCTAGGTTTGAATTAACACACACACACACCATCTCACCTTTATCCCATGTTCCTAGCATTCAGAGCATCACTACCTCAGTTTGGCAGGGACAGGGCAACTTCCTGAAAAAGGTGATATTTGATCTGAGTCATAAAGGATAGATAAGGTTCTGGTAAAGGAAAGGGAGCTGTTGTTAATAATGTAATACAACTTCATTTAACACCATAGATGAATTCTTTTCTTTTTTAATTTTCATTATAATTAATGAAAGTATAGTGGGTCTAGGTCAAAGTATAGTGGGTCTAGGTCAGAAGGGATTGGAAAAGGGGACCAGGAGGGCACTCAATGCCTAGGAAAAGACCTAAAAATACAAAATAATAATAACTCTAGTGATAATAATAGTAGTAGCTACTGTGTCAGAAATAGTGATGAGCACTTTCCATACATTAACTTTATCTCTGCTCACAAAATCACCATGGAGATTATTACCTCATTTTGAAGATAATGAAGCTCAGGTTCATAGAAGCTAAATTTCTAGCCTAAGGGTTCATAGTTAACAACAAGCAAGACCAAGAATCACACGGATTTCTCTGGAGGACAGACAAGTACCATGGTTAGGAGTTTGAAGTCAAAAAAAAAAAAAAAAAAAAAGAACCATATGCTGGCACACGAGCCTCCCCTAGACTTTCTGTGTATTTCTTTTCTAATTTATGAAGGTGTTGAATTCCATCATCTCTACCACCTCTTCTAGCTCTGTGCCCCCAAAGTCTTCACAATCCAGCCCACGACTGGACTGCACCCCATGGCTTTCTTCCCTGTTCTTATCCCCCTACACCAGCTCCCAGCCACTCCTCCTAATTCTCTAGACTGACTAGTGCCCAAAAGTGATTCCAAGAAGAAAGCTTCTTGTTATATTCTATTACTTGATGGGGAAGCCCAAGAAAAAATTATGCTCAATTGATGGCTCCAGCACTAAGAGCAGTGTTTTCTAAACAACCAAAAGGATTCTTGAAACAAAGAATTAATGGATTCCAGAACCAGCATTAGGCCAGTTGGTGCCAATGGGGTTCTGCATAATTTAGTGTTATACTGTCAAGTGTGAAATATCTTTGGGCAACAGCCTAAGTTCCCTTTGAACAACATAAATTGTTGGAAAGTAGGTGTAGGAGCAGAAGAGGGAACAATGTCAAAGACACTAATATCAAAAACGCATCTGAAGAGTTTGAATAAAATTGTGTCAAAAATTTTAAAGTGGAAAAAAAGAACTACTTCTAAATTAATATTACCTCTTGACTTATGTATATGGAATAACCTAAATAAATTTTATTTGTGGATCAGTAACTATTTCATCCATATTCTAAGAAGTGTGTATGTTCAATTGGACCAAAAACCATTTTTTTAATCTTATGCTTTTTGAAGAAAATGCAGGATCACCAAACATTCAAGATTACCATATAACACTACTATATATAAAATAGATAACTAATAAGAACCTACAGTATAGCACAGGGAGCTCTATTCAACACTCTGTAATGACCTATATGGGAACAGAATCTTAAAAAGAGTGGGTATATGTATAACTGATTCACTTTGTTGTTCACCTGAAACTAACAACATTGTAAATCAACTATACTCCAATAAAACTTAATTTAAAAAAAGGAATGCTGTCAAAAAATTACCACATATGTGGGCCTATGTGTATAAGTAGCAGGAAGTAACCTCAGTCTTACTCCTTAGATTACAAAGCCACTCTTGAATGCGTTCTTTATACAAGGTGTCAAGCTAGTCTCAAGATACATAGTGCTCTAGGATAGTGACTTTCAACAGGTATTTGAGTGAAACCACTTACTGCCTTCACTTTGCCTTTCACCTATGTGCACAAGATCATTTTTCTTCGTGTTTCAGTAAACATACAGCCCCTTTCAGTACCAGCTTAATGGTATACTACGTGTCTCTTCTTTTCTTTGCACCCAGTCATACTCAACTCTCTGTAGCAGTACATGACCTACTTAACTCTACAATCCAGCAGGCATGACTTTAACCGTAGGAAAAAATCAGCTCAAGCATCTTTACTGATCATCATTTGACAGCCCACTTCTGTTAGGGTTGCTGGTTGAGATCCACTGCCTAGACGTATTGAGACAGAATGAGCTGCTTCACGTCTGATTCAATGGGAACCTCTAGAAACCAAAGTATCTCCTTCTCTGGTGTATCACACTGCCTGAGATTCACACCATGAGCCTGATTCCATTACCTTAAAAACAAGAAAGCCATCAAAAACAAAGCATTATGCTTAGAAGTGCCATTGAGAAGGGAAAATGCATGAGCTCTCTGAGAATAACTTATTCGAAATGGCACAGAGTCAACGAGTTAAAAGCAAAGACTGAAGAAATCTGACTCAGGATTTTGGGTGCGTTTGCAAAGGAGGAAAAAAGAGAAAAAACAGATTGTATTTTCCCAAGAGGGCCCTACCCTGAGGGTGGTAAACATCTCAGGACAGCGAAGAGAACAGATAGAGCAGAGTCAAAGGAGAGATGAGCAGAGCCTTCACAGTTTGCTCAGGGAGTGCCTAAACCAGATGAATATAAAGGAGTCTGTCTGCACATCATTTTATCCCCAGTTATGATGTGATATCTCTGGGTCCAGTGTAGGTACTGATCTAGATCAATATCCCACTGTGAATGGATCCTGGCCACGGCTGTTCTTTATCCTACCATGGTACTGATGAAATCTCAAGCAAAGATGACCAGGGAGCCAACCATTCCCACCCATTGGCCATTCGCTCTTGGAAATAAATAATGGAATCATAGAAAAAACCAGGGAGATGTTAGATCACAGAAAAAAATGATTGACCATGACTCAATTCACATATGGGGAAAAACCATCTCCCAATGTTTCTGTGCAAGCTTGTTTTGGTCTAAAGACATTGCTTTTCTGATACATTCTTTCCCTGGCTCCTCTCCACCCACCCCCATCCTTAAACCCCCTATTCAGTACTTGCTGGACTTTAGCGTAGGGAGAAAGAAAACAGCAGCTGCTCTCTGGTAAGCAGCTACCTTGTCTTCAAACCAGAAGTGCAGATTCTACACCTGCAATCTGTAGTGAAACTTAACAGGTGGCTTTTGATTCTCTTGGAATTTCAGATTCAGTCTTCACGGGAAATGAGAGACAGAATCAGTGAATCTATTAACGTGCTACATGCTGAGGGAAGTGCAATGTATGAAGCAGCCATAGATCATTTTCTCAGAGAGCCATCATCTAGTTGGAGAATCAATAGTCAGGGATGACAAACGTGCAGCATGCATGTTTCTTCTCACCTAACTTGCCCCATGACAGACATTACTAATCAATCATGCTATCCTTTTCTACTGATCTCACGTGCAATCTCAGAATCCTCTCCAAGGCAGGCAGCACTTAAATAGCCACTAGCCATATTTCACAGTTAGTACACAATCTGAAATATATTTGTCATTTCTAATCACAATTAACAGCGTAACAATAACAGCCCATTACCAAATAGCACTGTGAAAAAACAGGCTTTGGTGTACAGACAGTTAAGGCAGTAGGGATTCCAAGGAAAGCTTCATGGAGGAGGAGGGACTTAAGCTGACTGTGGACATTCGAGTTGAATTTAAAAAGTGAAACAGACTCAATAATCATGGACACCCACCCACAGAATAGAACATTCAAGAAACCAAGGCAAAGAGCTAACAGGAAGATCTGCATTTTCTTTCAAGGCCTCCAGGCAGTGGGGCCCCTTCCTGACTGGGAAGGGACTCCCCACCCTGGGGTAATACCTGCAGCCCTGCACCGCACTGCAACTCCCACTCCTCAGCCTAGAGCATGCTGAGTCACCCTAAAAAGCAGTTAAGCACACTGCAGTGACCCCCAGACCTCAGTCTTTCACAAACCATCTTGCCCATTTCAACCACCTCCATGTGCCACATTATTATACACTTAATATTTTATTTAAATCAACTCACTTTTTAACTTCAATAAATCAATTTTAAAATAGAAATACTGTATATCTGCCACTAGAAAAGGCAGTCTTGCATGTGTTAATTTTAATAATAACTACTTTTAAGATATTTGTTTATATGCCCCCTAAGATAATCTCATGTACCTCTATTAATAGGTCTCTGTATCATACCAGCTTCAGTGGTTAAGAGTATGTGCTTTGAGATACAAAATACTACATATAAAATAGATAAACAAGGTCCTACTGTACAGCACAGGGAACTATATTCAATATCTTATAATAAACTATAATGGAAAAGAGTCTGAAAAAGAATATACATATATATGGAATCTAAAATATGACACAAATGAACCTGTCTATGAAACAGAAACAGACTCATGGACATAGAGAACAGACTTGACCTTGCCAAGTGGGAGGAGGTTGGGAGAGCAATGGTTTGGGAGCTTGGGATTAGCAGATGCAAGCTATTATATATAGAATGGATAAGCAACAAGGTCCTACTGTATAGCAGAGAGAACTATATCCGATATGATAAACGATAGTGTAAAAGAATATTTTTAAAAAGAGTGTATATACATGTATAACTGAATCACTTTGCTGTATACCAGAAACTAACACAACATTGTAAATCAATCATACTTCAATTTAAAAAAATATGTATGTGCTTTAGAGTAAGGTGGACCGGAATCCTAACCCCAGCTCCATCACTTATTGGTTGGGAGGCCTTGGCAAGTTACTGAAATCTCTCAATTTCCTCATCTGTAAAATGGGTAAGTAATAGAACCCAATGCATAGTCGTATTCTGAAGATTCATTAAGGGAATACCTGTAAGGTGCTCAGCAGAGTCCCCAGTACCCACTCTTTTTAAGTACTTACATCATTCTATTTCATCCTGGTTAGGGATAGCTGTTCCAGATCAAGCTATTTTCTATCCCAAGGTATCAAAGTAGAGTGAAAACAGCAGAGAGGTGTTTGATTAAATACAGGCTTCACCACTTCAAAAGGTGTAGCCTACACAAGTTACTTTTTAAAACTCTCAGTTACTTCATTTGTAAAATTCAAGGAGTAATGGTAAGTACCTCTCATGGCTGAGGAATGTAAATGAGGTCAAACAGAGAGAGTGCTGGCATTTCGTTCTTGTTTGATAAATGGTCATTCTTGTTATATATATTACAGAGGTTTCCTTTGAATTTCTGAAAACACAGATACTGTCAGGCTTTTGAAATCCCCTATCATTCCCCACTTTGGACCTACTTTCTTTATTGAAAAACACTGGATTCCCAAAAATAATAGTGTATTTTCCTTTCCACATGAGCAACAACAACAAGCCTGTCCTAACAAGCAGAATGAGGGAAGGTTCAAACCTTTGCATCCAAGACCCAGACTTTGCACCTGAAAGTTCAAACCTTTGCATCCAAGACCCAGACTTTGCTTCTGAAAGTTCAAACCTTTGCATCCAAGACCCAGACCCCTTCTTACATGGCCTCTGGTTCTGTTGAGATGAGCAACTTTTCTTCTGTAATTAGAATACGCACTTGATGTGACTCTAAAGATCTTTATCTGATGGATCTAGGAGAAACAGTTCCTCTCTGCTATCTGGGTGGCGGGCCACTTCTCTCAGCTCCAAAACCACTCAGGCCCACCAAACCAGCTTTACAACAAATGCTAAAGGAACTTCTCTAGACAAGAAACACAAGAGAAGGAAACGACCTATAATAACGAACCCAAAACAATATAGAAAATGGGAATAGGAACATACATATCGATAATTACCTTAAATGTAAATGGACTAAATGCTCCCACCAAAAGACACAGATTGGCTGAATGGATACAAAAACAAGACCCTTATATATGCTGTCTACAAGAGACCCACTTCAGACCTAGAGACACATACAGACTGAAAGTAAGGGGATGGAAAAAGATATTCCATGCAAATGGAAACCAAAAGAAAGCTGGAGTAGCAATTCTCATATCAGACAAAATAGACTTTAAAATAAGGACTATTAAAAGGGACAAAGAAGGACACTACATAATGATCAAGGGATCGATCCAAGAAGAAGATATAACAATTGTAAATATTTATGCACCCAACATAGGAGCACCTCAATACATAAGGCAAATACTAACAGCCATAAAAGGGGAGATCGACAGTAACACATTCATAGTAGGGGACTTTAACACCCCAATTTCACCCATGGACAGATCATCCAAAATGAAAATAAATAAGGAAACACAAGCTTTAAATGATACATTAAACAAGATGGACTTAATTGATATTTATAGGACACTCCATCCAAAAACAACAGAATACACATTTTTCTCAAGTGCTCATGGAACATTCTCCAGGATAGATCATATCTTGGGTCACAAATCAACCCTTGGTAAATTTAAGAAAACTGAAATTGTATCAAGTATCTTTTCTGACCACAACGCCATGAGACTAGATATCAATTACAGGAAAAGATCCGTAAAAATTACAAACACATGGAGGCTAAACAATACACTACTTAGTAATGAAGTGATCACTGAAGAAATCAAAGAGGAAATAAAAAAATACCTAGAAACAAATGACAATGGAGACACAACGACCCAAAACCTATGGGATGCAGCAAAAGCAGTTCTAAGGGGGAAGTTTATAGCAATACAAGCCCACCTTAAGAAGCAGGAAACATCTCGAATAAACAACCTAACCTTGCACCTCAAGCAATTAGAGAAAGAAGAAAAAAAAAACCCCAAAGCTAGCAGAAGGAAAGAAATCATAAAAATCAGAGCAGAAATAAATGAAAAAGAAATGAAGGAAACAATAGCAAAGATCAATAAAACTAAAAGCTGGTTCTTTGAGAAGATAAACAAAGTTGATAAACCACTAGCCAGACTCATCAAGAAAAAAAAGAAGACTCAAATCAATAGAATTAGAAATGAAAAAGGAGAAGTAACAACTGACACTGCAGAAATAAAAAAAATCATGAGAGATTACTACAAGCAACTCTATGCCAATAAAATGGACAATCTGAAAGAAATGGACAAATTCTTAGAAATGCACAACCTCCCAAGACTGAATCAGGAAGAAATAGAAAATATGAACAGACCAATCACAAGCACTGAAATTGAAACTGTGATTAAAAATCTTCCAACAAACAAAAGCCCAGGACCAGATGGCTTCACAGGTGAATTCTATCAAAGGTTTAGAGAAGAGCTAACACCTATCCTTCTCGAACTCTTCCAAAATATAGCAGAGGGAGGAACACTCCCAAATTCCTTCTACGAGGCCACCATCACCTTGATACCAAAACCAGACAAGGATGTCACAAAGAAAGAAAACTACAGGCCAATATCACTGATGAACATAGATGCAAAAATCCTCAACAAAATACTAGCAAACAGAATCCAACAGCACATTAAAAGGATCATACACCATGATCAAGTGGGGTTTATTCCAGGAATGCAAGGATTCTTCAATATACGCAAATCTATCAATGTGATAAACCATATTAACAAGTTGAAGGAGAAAAACAATATGATCATCTCAATAGATGCAGAGAAAGCTTTCGACAAAATTCAACACCCATTTATGATAAAAACCCTCCAGAAAGTAGGCATAGAGGGAACTTTCCTCAACATAATAAAGGCCATATATGACAAGCCCACAGCAAACATCATCCTCAATGGTGAAAAACTGAAAGCATTTCCACTAAGATCAGGAACAAGACAAGGTTGCCCACTCTCACCACTCTTATTCAACATAGTTTTGGAAGTTTTAGCCACAGCAATCAGAGAAGAAAAGGAAATAAAAGGAATCCAAATCGGAAAAGAAGAAGTAAAGCTGTCACTGTTTGCAGATGACATGATACTATACATAGAGAATCCTAAAGATGCTACCAGAGAACTACTACAGCTAATCTATGTATTTGGTAAAGTAGCAGGATACAAAATTAATGCACAGAAATCTCTGGCATTCCTATATACTAATGATGAAAAATCTGAAAGTGAAAT
Source organism: Phocoena sinus (assembly GCF_008692025.1). Classification (NCBI taxonomy): domain Eukaryota; kingdom Metazoa; phylum Chordata; class Mammalia; order Artiodactyla; family Phocoenidae; genus Phocoena; species Phocoena sinus. The sequence goes on along the minus strand of NC_045765.1, from coordinate 49,824,555 downwards.
CAAGAAAACACTCCCATTTACCACTGCAACAAAAAGAATAAAATATCTAGGAATAAACCTACCTAAGGAGACGAAAGACCTGTATGCAGAAAATTATAAGACACTGATGAAAGAAATTAAAGATGATACAAATAGATGGAGAGATATACCATGTTCTTGGATTGGAAGAATCAACATTGTGAAAATGACTCTACTACCCAAAACAATCTACAGATTCAATGCAATCCCTATCAAACTACCACTGGCATTTTTCACAGAACTAGAACAAAAAATTTCGCAATTTGTATGGAAACACAAAAGACCCCGAATAGCCAAAGCAATCTTGAGAACGAAAAAAGGAGCTGGAGGAATCAGGCTCCCTGACTTCAGACTATACTACAAAGCAACAGTAATCAAGACAGTATGGTACTGGCACAAAAACAGAAAGATAGATCAGTGGAATAGGATAGAAAGCCCAGAGATAAACCCACGCACACATGGACACCTTATCTTTGATAAAGGAGGCAGGAATGTACAGTGGAGAAAGGACAGCCTCTTCAATAAATTGTGCTGGGAAAACTGGACAGGTACATGTAAAAGTATGAGATTAGATCACTCCCTAACACCATACACAAAAATAAGCTCAAAATGGATTAAAGACCTAAATGTAAGGCCAGAAACTATCTAACTCTTAGAGGAAAACATAGGAAGAACACTCTATGACATAAATCACAGCAAGATCCTTTCTGACCCACCTCCTAGAGTAATGGAAATAAAAACAAAAATAAACAAATGGGACCTAATGAAACTTCAAAGCTTTTGCACAGCAAAGGAAACAATAACCAAGACCAAAAGACAACCCTCAGAATGTGAGAAAACATTTGCAAATGAAGCAACTGACAAAGGATTAATCTCCAAAATTTACAAGCAGCTCATGCAGCTCAATAACAAAAAAACAAACAACCCCATCCAAAAATGGGCAGAAGACCTAAATAGACATTTCTCCAAAGAAGATATACAGAATGCCAACAAACACATGAAAGAATGCTCAACATCATTAATCATTAGAGAAATGCAAATCAAAACTACAATGAGATATCATCTCACACCAGTCAGAATGGCCATCATCAAAAAATCTAGAAACAATAAATGCTGGAGAGGGTGTGGAGAAAAGGGGACACTCTTGCACTGCTGGTGGGAATGTGAATTGGTTCAGTCACTATGGAGAACAGTATGGAGGTTCCTTAAAAAACTACAAATAGAATTACCATATGACCCAGCACTCCCACTACTGGGCATATACCCTGAGAAAACCAAAATTCAAAAAGAGTCATGTACCAAAATGTTCATTGCAGCTCTATTTACAATAGCCCGGAGATGGAAACAACCTAAGCGCCCATCATCGGATGAATGGATAAAGAAGATGTGGCACATATACACAACGGAATATTACTCAGCCTTAAAAAGAAATGAAATTGAGCTATTTGTAATGAGATGGATAGACCTAGAGTCTGTCATACAGAGTGAAGTAAGTCAGAAAGAAAAAGACAAATACCGTATGCTAACACATATATATGGAATTTAAGGAAAAAAAATGTCATGAAGAACCTAGGGGTAAGACAGGAATAAAGATGCAGACTTACTGGAGAACGGACTTGAGGATATGGGGAGGGGGAAGGGTGAATTTTGACAGGGCAAGAGAGAGTCATGGACATATACACACTAACAAATGTAGTAAGGTAGATAGCTAGGGGGAAGCAGCCGCAAGGCACAGGGATATTAGCTCGGGGCTTTGTGACAGCCTGGAGCGGTGGGAGGGGGAGAGTGGGAGGGAGGGAGACGAAAGAGGGAAGACATATGGGAACATATGTATATGTATAGCTGATTCACTTTGTTATAAAGCAGAAACTAACACACCATTGTAAAGCAATTATACCCCAATAAAGATGTTTAAAAAAAAAAAAAAAAGAATCAACTGTATAGCACAGGGAACTCTGCTCAATATTCTATAATAATCTAAATGGGAAAAGAATTTGAAAAGAATAGATACATGTATATGTATAACTGAATCACCTGAAACTAATACATTATTAATCAACTATACTCCAATATAAAATAAAAATTAATTTTAAATAAATAATACTGCCTATTCAAAACAAAAAACAAAAAAAAACCACTCAGGCTTCTGTTTTGTGAATCTTTGAGCCAGTAAAAGAACACACCTCTCACTGCCTGGCAGTGTCCTTTCTCCAGTGAATACCCTCACTGTAGCCTTTAACCCAATGGGTCTTGAGGTGGCTGTAGGAAAACATCTTTGATGTGTGGATGGAGCAGCTCTGTCTCCATTTATTCCTTTGCCTTTCAGTTTAGCACTCCCTCTCCAGCAGTAACTCCAGAACGGCTTTGCTCAAGTAGACTCCTGCTCCTAGAAATGGTCCAGAGACGGATAACTCATTTCACAGCGGCTACCAAGGAGCTGTCAGACAGTGGTTCTTATGGCCACAGGTCAGATTTAAAGCTGTGACCTCAAGGAAATGCACATGTCTCACATCCCATTAAAAGTAGTTGAGCCAGACAGTGGCCCCCATGGAGTCCATCAACTTTGTTTTGGTTGTCGGGCCGGAGCTGTTATTTGCATTGAGAGAAGAAAAGTTGCAGCCTCCCTTAAAGGCTGGGATTTCACTCGAAATATTTTTCCTGCTCGACAAACACTCATCCGTTTACTTCTACCAGTCAAAGAAAAAAAGTTCTAATTCTATGATACAACCCAAAGAACCTAAAGCAAGAGTCAACGCAAGAGAATTCCAGTCTCCTGACAGCATCCATATCGACTACTTGCCAGATGGTCTGGAACAGCATGTAGGTTTCTAATTAAGTGGCAGTATCAACAAATAATTGGGAATGCGTGTCTGGAATACTGTGCTGAGAATACTAAATTGGGAAGTAGGCTGGCAGCAGAGCAGGGGTCTGGGGGGGGCGGGCGGTGGTGGTCAATTAGCAGTGTCTGCCTTAAATGCAGGATTTGGAAAAGACAGCATTATGCCATATTATTTACTTACTTTAGTCTGTGTATATTTTCTTTCTTTCCTGAGCTGTTGTTATAGTCTCCAAATCAGCTTTCCTGCCTATAGGTCTCCACACACCAATGCACACCCCATTCCACTGCCATAGTCAGGAATCCAATAGTGAAAAGTTTGGAGATAGAGTCTTCCAACATGACTGGATCAAGATGCTCAATGACGTCTTCACAGATGATTCCTTCATTTCCAGGCATTTTTCTTTGAACTGCCTTAATTCCAGGCAGTTGGGACTACTCTAGCCGCAAGTCTACAGGGAGTTTTCTTCCCTAATAGTTCCAAGAGAAGGCCCAGAATTGAGTCTTATTGGCCTGTGTTAGATCACCTGGCCACCCCTGGACCAAGCATTGTGGTCAAGGGCACAGAATTTGCTGACTGTCCAAGTCTGAGTCAGATTCCACCCCTGAAGCAGGAGGAGTAAACCAACTCCACGCAAACCATATGGACTGAAAGTGGGGAAGATTCGATTCATCAAAGGAAGACAGGGGTGTTAGTTTCCAGAAAAATGAAGCATCTGTTCCAGGAAGGGAAAATATACCATCCACACACTCACATAAAATGATGAATTTGGAGCTTATATGTCTCTTTTCCCCACCAAACGGAGCCCATCACACCTATTCATGGTGCCTAGTGGCAAAGCCTTCAAGGACAATACAAGGACAAGCACTTTTCCTTGACTCTTTGAAAGTGTATGGGAGTTTCATTCCAGTCTTTTGGGAACATGGTTATTAACTGTCTGTCTTTACTGAATATTTTCTCATTCTGTGAAGCAATTTATGAATCTTGGTGCAGCTTGCAGAGACAAACATTACTTGAGTCCTTGCTTGACAAGCACAGAAGGGAATTTATGTGAAGTGTTCTGTGATACACATTATGTTTACTTGCTAATGAAATTTATTCCAGCTGTTGTGCTTATTTATAGCACACTGATTCAGAACTGATGCAGTCAATAAAAAATGGGCTTATATGTGACCAATTTAAAATATTTAAAACCTCTTATTGTAAAAACCAAAGATAAGGGAGTTAAAATGAATAAGAAAAGAGAAGCTTTGTTAATGGCAAGAGACATAAAAGGAAAAGAAAAATGTCTAGTGAATACAGATATATATGCATTGTCCCTGGTCTTTTATTTGAAATTATATTTGATTTTTAAGTCTCAGTATGCAAAGAAAATCCCTGATCACTCATGGGTAATCCCTGTAAAGTCTAAGAAGCTTGTCTAAATGTTATCCTTAGAGTTAATACTTTTAGCGGGTTTTTCTTCCTCTGGAACTCCCTAAAGTATCCCATTCTGTGCCTGATGTGGTAGGAAACACACTGGCTTTACAGTTTTTAATTTCTGCATTCAAATTCCAGACTGCCATGTTCTGGCTCTATTGTCAAGAAAAACCAACTGGCTTTAAAGTATTTTTACATGCATTACAAAGCAGACGTGACATTGATTCCAAAGTAGAAATACGGCAACTCAGACACATTTATCTAATGGTGAGAACAACATTTATTTATTTATTTAAGAAACACATATAGCATTTACTTTATGGAAGGGATTATTCTGGTTACTTCATTTACATTTACCCGTTTCATCCTTACAACCACCCTTTGACATAGGTACTAATATGATTCCCATTATATAGGTGAGAAAACTGAAGCACAAGCCAGTTAAGTAAACTGCCTAGGATTTCACAGTCAGTAAGTGTTAGAACCACCAACTGGATACGGGCACCTGACACTGCAGTTTGTGTTTTTGACCACGTACTAACTGCTTCTCCAGTAAAGTGGCTTTGGAGTGAGGCAGGGCTAGGTTCAAACTCCATCTCTACCACCTACTAACTAGTGACTTGGACAAGTCCTTTCATCTGTCTGATCCTAGATCTCCATCTGTTACATGAAGATAATATCATATAAATCCCCTAGCACCATGCCTTGTACTCAAATATTAGATTTCTTCCTGCAGACACAAGTAAGCTAACTGTAGACACGCTTAGCATCTAACCCAGACACTGAGTTGGAATGGCCTTGAGGAACATTTCAAAGGAAAGCACAATTCTAGAAATCACCCAGTGAATTGAGATAGAGACAAAGAGGAGAGAAAAAACAGTACTTCAGGATTGATGCTCAAAAGCAAATTTTGGTTTTGAGTCATCCAATTCATTTTGGGAATGTCAGCCTAGCTTGTGAAATGCTGCCAGTGGTCCAAAAGTCTTCTTAGAATTTCGGGAAAGAAGAACTAGGCTACTGGTCAGAACATTCAAGAAATATCAAAGTTGATTCCGTGTTCCCCTGCTACAGAGTAAGTGAATAAAAACTGCCGAAATGATCCCCACATAGTGGTTATCGTATATGTGAACTCCTGCAACAAAAGGCAGGGAGGCCACAGCCAGAGGAAAAATTTTTGGCTTCAGTAACCACTCAGCTGTTTCTTTATGACAACCTAATAACCAGATGGAATCATCTGTACAACCAACCTAAATGATTATATTGAAATGGAGCATTAAGGTGGCAAAAAAAAGTATATCCAGGAAGTCTAGGGTACACTTACATGTCCTGACAAAACCCCAAGAATCAAAATATATCACGGTAGAAAAAAAAGAAAGTATAGCTATTTATTTGTTTCCAGTTGGCTAGTATATGACCTGTAGACACGGGGCCATATGTAGGTAGTCAGAGCCCATCCTCATTGACCCAAATATGAAAAAGGATTATTATTCATCTCCATAGCAACAACTTATTGAGCAACTATTTGTTAGGCACTGGACTAAGCATATAAAGGGCATTAAATAATAAAATCTTCACAACTATATTTCAATACAGCAAGTATAACTCTTATCCATATTATAAAGTGGCTCGAAGACAGTAATTAGCCTTCCCAAGTTTACAGAGCTAGTCTATTGATTTCAATATTTTTATCTGCAAATAGAAGAAACCTAAGTCTAGGTTTAGACTTCAACCTAAATCTAAGAGGCAAGAGCACTCTCTGGGGGTCTCTTAATAAGGACACTAATTCCATTTCTTGAGGGCTCCATCTCATGACCTAATCACCTCCCAAAGACCACACCTCTTAATACCATTGTACTGGGGATTAGGTTTCAACATATGAATTTGGTGGGGGACAGAAACCTTTAGTCTCTAGTAGCCTGTAAGCTCCATGAAGATAGGGATTGATTCTGTGCTTGCTAGTTTGTAGCCCTCGTTTCTATCACACTGCATGGCATATGGCAGGTGGTCAGGAAATACTGGTTGAGCTAAAAAACAAATTAGAGAAACCAAGAGTTCCACTCTCTTCTTTTAACCTCTTCTCTAATGTTCTGCTTAAGCAGATTCACACCGTGACCCGTTACCTCCTGACTCCCAACTTCTGTCTATTTCCTTCGACTCCACAAATTCCATGGAGTTGGACTCAGCACTCTGTAATACACTCACGGTGTGCCCTGATCTCATGGGCTAGGTCTAGGAAACAACTATAGTTTTCTCAAGGTTTTAAAATGTACTGTAGATAATAAATAAGCAAACAAGTAAACAAATTAGCACTAGGGTGTATAATTAAGAGCTCAAGTTCTACAATATACAATAATGAAATCTTCACATATTAAACGTGTAGCTGGGTTGGTTACATAATCTCTTTGAGTATCAGTAATCTCAGTATAAAATGGGGATAATGATATTAATCTTATAAGATTTTTGTAGATATTCAGTAAGTCAGTATATACAAAACTTTTAGCCCAGAAATGGAAACTATTTTTAACAAATAAAATTCCTATAACTACAAAGATATTCTTCTCAGAAACGTTGCTTCTATAAAGAGCCAAACTCTTTAATAAAATGATGGGCTGACTTGAGGTAAAAGGGGTTAAGAACTATTGCTGTAGGGATTCCAGGCAGCCATAGTTACTATGAATAATTCATACAACAAAGTGCCTCCTTTTTTGAACTCAGTCTATGTTGAGCTCCGGTGGAAATTTTAGGTCCAACAGAGGAGTGAAACCAAGGTCAATTCTCCCATTTAGCAGAGCCCAGTCATAGATTAGCTTCCTTTCATTAAAACCTTTGCTGCGTTAGTGAAATAAGTCAGACAGAGAAAAACAAATACTGTAGGATATCACTTATATATGGGATCTAAAAAAAAAGCTAAACTCATAGAAAGAGAGATTAGAATGGTGGTTTCCATGGGCTGGGGGATGTGGAAATGAAGACATGTTATCAAAGGGTACAAACTTCCTACTGTAAGAAGAATGAGTTCTGGGGATCAAATGTACAGCATAGTGATAATAGTTAATAATACTGTATTCTATACTTGAAGGTTGCTAAGAGAGCAGACCTTATATGTTCTCACCACACAAAAGAACTGGTAATGAAGTGGCATGATGCAGGTGTGAACTAATGCTATGGTGGTAATCATATTGCAATATATAAGCAGATTAAATCAATACATGGTGCACCTTAAACTTACATGATGTTATACGTCAATTATATCTCAATAAAGCTGAAGGAAAACCCCTTTGCTGTATGAATTAACTTACTTGCTTCTGCTCTATTAAAACTTGATATTATTCTGCCACTTAGTTTTAACAACAAAAAGCAGTCGTAAACAGAAGAATTCTGCAGGTCTTCTTTCTCATGTTAGCTTTATATCACAAGAAAACTCAAGAAGAATGTTTTCCAGTGTCTGAGTCTATGGCATATAAATCGTTCACCAGCGTCTCACACCCATGCAGACATTGCTAATCAGAGTATTCTTTACCACTAAAACCCACATTCAAATTTCTTAATCCTTCTCAACACAGAGCTCCAGAAGCTACACCACTCAATCACATTTGATGTGTGAGGCGTAACCTATTTTCCCTACTGGACTTAAGGAAATGTTATATCAGAAACCACAAATCAAGTTATCACAGTAAGAAACACAAGTGTGTGGGCTTCCCTGGTGGCGCAGTGGTTGAGAGTCCGCCTGCCGATGCAGGGGACACGGGTTTGTGACCCGGTCTGGGAAGATCCCACATGCCGCGGAGCGGCTGGGCCCGTGAGCCATGGCTGGTGAGCCTGCGCGTCCGGAGCCTGTGCTCTGCAACGGGAGAGGCCACAACAGTGAGAAGCCTGCGTACCGTAAAAAAAAAAATAAAATAATTCACCACTGAGCATGACAGTTGTCCTTTGGAAAATCTGGCCTTTCAGCTGAAATTCTGCAACAACCATAAATTCTCCTTTCCTAAGTTTACTCTGCCTTACATTCCATAGACTTTTAGTATAATCCACAGGCTTCCAAATTTAGATAAGCAAAATCACCTAGAGAACCTTTTTTCAAAATTTCAGAGCCTCATCCCACCTCTACTAAACCAGGATCTCTATGGGTGGTGTCCTCTATCCTGTATTTTTAACAAATTCCCAGTGACTCTGATGGAGCCAGCTCAGAACTTACCCTGGTACTAGAATTTAAACCGGTAGTGCTCAAGCTTTTAAAGTCCATGCCCCCTTTTGATAAACATAAAGCTCTTGTATCTACCTTTAATGTTCTTAATACAAGCATTAGAATTTAAAGAACTTAAGAACTTTTTCTCCTAACTGTGTATCAATGCCACCTCACCTCTCCAAGATTCCCCACCCAACCCTTGGGTTGATCCTCAAATTATTTCATGAATATTAATTCAGAATAGTTTAAGCAACCTTAAAACAAATATTTTGTCATATTTCTTTCATCAACTTTTCATTGCCTTTAGTATCACAACTTGACAGGATAATTAATTCTTTCATTCAAGCACTATTTACTGTGTACCTGATATGTGCCAGTCATTGTGCTAAGGAAACAACTGTTAAGTAAGACAAGGTCTCTGCTCTTGGGGAAACTACATCCTAGCACACAAAGACAATCAATAATCAATATAAGGTAGCGATGAATTTCATAAAGATAATAAAATAGGTTTATGTAATCAGTTGAAGTTGGAAGTGGTCTCTACTTTAGAAAGGGTATTCTAGAAAGATCTTTAGGAAGAGATAACATTTGAGCTGAGACTCTGAACAATGAAAAGAACCCAGTTATGATCTGGTAGAGGGAATGTTCCAAGTAGAATATGTTCCAAGTAGAAGGAAATGCAAACACAGAGCCCTGGTGCAAAGCTCTATATTCAAGAATGGAAAGAAGACCGGTATGAGCATGTTGAGGATGAGGAAGCATGGCACCCATAATCTTCTGAGGCACTCATTTATATTTGGTTGCTGTTGATATATGAAAATGGAAAGCAGGGCTTCCCTGGCAGTTCAGGATTTCGCACTTTCACTGCCATGGCCCTGGGTTCAAACCCTGGTTGGGGAACTAAGATCCTGCAAGTTGCACAGTGCAGCCAAAAAAAAAAAAAGAAGAAGAAGAAAATGGAAAGTGTAAATATCAATTCCACTCCCAAACATCAAGAAGGTAACCAAGTGTAACTGATAACTAACAACATTATGTTTCAGAAACTAAAGCGAAGTCGCCAGATTCCTAGAAGACCCCTTCCCACCTAGTCTCAGGCTTTTATGGTTGGGTGAGTCGCGGCAAGGCAGTTAAAATTAGGAAAGTGGAAGGTTCCTCAGCCCAAGGGAAATACGGAAAATAAGTTGTGGTCTCAGGAATCACAGCAAGAGATCTTCAAGCCCACAATGAACTGAAAAAAGGTGGACCCACCTACCTTCAGGGACCAAGAAGATGAACAAGTTCATCAGGAGGCAGCAGAATAGAATGAGGTCTAGAGAGCCCGTCCCAAGTACAGAGGACTGCTAAAATCTATGGAGACTTTTCACACCCTCGGAAGGGTTAGAGGTCTCTAGAACACTGAAACTGAATTTCTCTCCTAGGGAAATGGGGAGATCAGAGAAGGCAATACAAATCAAAGAAATAAAGTAATGTGACCTTCTTTGCACTTGAGATTCATGCATGAAAATTCATTCTAAATAAAGTAATAACTAAAATTAAACCAAAAAATTTAAAAGGTTACTCTGTGCTTGGTGTTTCCTGTGTCTAATTTCCAATCCTTTTATAATCATCCCACTAGAGAAGTAATATCACTCCTCCTCACCCTCAGTTTGCAGATGGGGACATTGAGACTCGGATTAAGCTTTCCTAATGTCTTGGCTAATAAACTATAAAGCCGCTTACCTAGTAGCACTAAACACAGTGCTAGGCACATTGCCAGTACTAGTATATTTATTTGATTAATTAATTGGCCAGTTGAAGAATCTCTGACTCAAAGAGTTTTGAACTAATCATTAGTTGGTCTGTTTTACTACGGGTCACGAAAATGACTCACATGTTTAGCATATATGATTTAGAAATCTACTATGTATAAGGCACTATCATCAGTCAGAGACAGTGAAATAAGACAGACACTGTCCTCAGCAAACAGCAGTCTATCTGTAGATAAGAGCACACAAACAGCATAAGGAAGTAAAACAGACTAGAAGTGCAAAGCTCTTCTTTGGAAATTTGAAAGAGGGAGAGATCACTTTCACCCTTGGACACCAAGGAGAACTCTCTGCAGAAGAGGCATGCGACAGGAAGGTAGTTGTAGGTTCCCAATTATCGTGTGTATTTGAGTATCATTAACAGACCTAATTAATTCAAAACAACCCAACCTTCTTTTTCCCTCAGCAACAGGGTTTTACCTGAATTATATAGATAGCTTCGTCAATTCTAGTATTTACACAGCCCCAGTGAAGCCCGTTTGTTCCAAAGAAAGAAGTAATGAACTTCAACAGATACTGACCTCTTATGGATAGTTAGCCTGCTGCGTGGATTCCCAAGAAAATATAAAATTATGTCAAATTACTTATGTACAAATGCAATCACCTACGTGATGACCTGTCCTTCAATTTCTTTTTCTGCAAAATGCGCCCCACCCACTGGGGCTGGGGACAGGATGGAGGCCTGTAGTCATGTCAATGTTACATGACTCTTCACCACCACAGCTGATTGGACCCAGCCTGGAATAATTCATTGTGTCTCTTTCAGCAATAGAATTGGGGCACAGTTTGAGCTTCTTTTTGTAGCTCAAACTGCAAAGACGGACATTTGGGAATATGGAATGCCTTATCCTGGCATGAACACACGAGAAAAGGCAACTGGTTGAGAGAGAAAGAAAAAAGAAAAAAAACAAATATGAAGAAACAACCAGAGGCACAAGAAGAAAGAGAGAATTATTACCAACTGCCTTGGCTCCTAAAGATTTTTCTGGCTCCTGGATCTACAATAAATTCTGAGATTCTTACAATAAATTCTCCTTTGTTTGTTTAGGCTAGTTGGAGTGTTTCTACTACCTCCAACCAGAGCATTGATACTCACAAGGGACCGGAGAAGGGGGGAATGTATAACACAGACCAAGTATGGGAGAAAACACTTTGTTCCATTTGCCTACGCAAGCAAAAGCAATCCCACACAAGAGTGACAGATCACGAGATGTCACATCCCAGCACTCAACAGCAGGCCCTGCGTGCTTTTATGGGGGGCTATGACAGCCTGCACCCCACTAGGTCTGGGAAGGCACTGTGCCTTCCACACCCTGGTGATCACAGCAATTTGATAGCACAGTCTAATGAATCCCACAGTTGGGGTTGGGATGCTTTTGTCTGCTTCAGCAGTGGAGAAAGTCTAGCTGGCTTCTTCATTCAGGTACCGGAAAAAAAGAACATAGGAGGAAGCTGGCTTCCCAGGTCAAAAACAATTACTGAAAATTCTATCCAAGGGTCACTTCCAAAGACACAACATGCAAGTAGGTAGGAAATGGAGCTGTGAGCAAAAACTTCTGAGCATCAGTCCCCCTCAGAGAATAAATCTTACCTCTACTGAGATAAAATGTTTCTCCCTTTCCTTTGCTTCCACTTCATGACATAGCCCTCTATCTTGTCTGTTTCCTGAATTTTCGTGGCTACATATCATGGTTGTTTGTCTTAACTCTTCTACCCAAAGATAGACACTCTGAGAGTAGGATCCAGGTCAAGTTCATTTCTAGACTTGCCAAAGTGCATAGCATAGTGCCGGGTACCGAAAACATGCTTGGTGGTAAATGTTTAAGGACACAGGCTCTGCCACTGACTACCTGTGTGACCTTGGGAAATTTCCTCAACTTATCCATGCCTTATTTTCCTTATTTATAAAAGAGCAATCATATTCCCTTGTTCTCTGGATTACGGTTAAGTGAAAACTAAGACATATGTAAAATGTCGTGCATGAGATAAACACACTACAAATGAGAGCTATTGTTAGTAGGTACTGGCCTGAGAAGTGTAGAACCAGACTATGCCCCCTTCTCTCCCACATATTCTATTATCACTGTTATACCTGGTTTTTATTTCAACCCCAGAAGTGCCCCAGTAGCAAGGATACAACCATTCCTCCAGGAGAGGGAGATAGGCTAGGAAGAAAGCAACCACACCAGATAAGTACACATGATCAATAAACAGTAAAGGACTGCATTGTGCCCAGCTTTGAAATGTGCAAAAATTACACCTGCTCGTGCCAAGTTAGTAGCAGCTTCCAAGTGCCTGATGCTACATTCATCACCACGTCCCAGAAAGATGCTGACTGAAGGTTTTCAAAAACTTCAAAAGACTCTTGCAATAATTGCATATTCATTAGACAAATTAGTTCTAGATTATTTTTAAAACCATAACTTTAAAAAAAAGAGCAACAAAGAATTCAAGAGAATTATGCAGGAGTGGTGTTTAGAATATAAAAATGTAGAATACTATTCATTCTCTCTGAAAGCATTAAATGGTAAAAAAAAAAAAAAAATGACGGATGGAGAAGAGAAACTAAAAATAAAAAGCCACACAGAGAAAAAATAATATCTTTATGAAATTCAGCCCTTGGTAAGTATATAGAATTTTTCTATTAGTTGGGGTTGGGGGGAAATGTACAAAGTGTTTCCACCTCTAATGAGGAAACACATCGGGAAAACAAGGACTCTCATCATAATATTACACTGGCTGAAGTGGTGATTAACCAGTGTGACCCCTAAAACAAGTATCTGCTGGGATCTTGCTCACTGAGGAGCCACAATATGGTATAACAGACCGGGCTCCGTTTTTTTTTAGACTCCATTATTCCCAAAATAAGCAGCTGCCACTTCACCCAGATGTGTTAAACGGGGTAGAAAGTCAGGAAAAGTAAACAAAAGCCACCAGTGGAGCATCAGGTGGCTCACAGCTTCCTGCCTTGAAGTGCATTACCGAATGGAAAAACGAGTCCGAGAACATGGGGCCAGGCAGCGTTCTCCGTGACAGGAGCGGTGGGGAGCGCAAACGCTAGTATTTGCCACGTGTGAAGGTTACGTGCCGCGCTCCACTCCTGAGGCCACATGGGTGCAATATTAAGGTATAAATTAAAGAGCCCAGCAGTAGTTCCTGCTACTTGCCAGTGCCCACTGAGGTTGATCACTTCACCATATGCAAAAGGCTGGCTGCCTTGCTACCTGGCAGAAAAATGAAAGCAGTCTGTTCCAAAACCAACCCCATCTTCTATGATTATAAGCACACTGCTACATTCTGGGACTAGTAGAAGAGGTGGAAATTGAAAAAAATGATCATAGAATTAAATTTATGATTACAAAGTGTAGCTAGTACTCCCAGGGAGAGAACAGAGAGCCATCTACCAGCATCATTTACATTGGTGGAAGGGGAACAGGCAGAGAATACCAGTATTTCTAGGTAGTATGGCTTAGTGGTTAAGAACCCTGGCCCTGGTGTTCAAAAGATTTATATTTGGGCCCAATTCCACCACTTTCTAGCTCTGTGACTTTGACTTCAGGCAAGTCATTTCCCCCTCCAAGTTTCAGTCCCCTTGTTTGCAAAATGGGGATAAGAATACCAGGACAGTATCTCAAGATGTAAGGATGTAATCCATATTGCCTCTAGAATTTAGTAAGCACTTACTAAAATTCTTGTTATTATCAGACATGATAGTCCAAAATATATCACACTGCTGTATTAGTTTCCTAGGGCTGGCACACAATGCCACAGACTGGGTGGTTTAAAGAAAAGAAATATATTTTCTCACAGCTCTGGAGGTGTCAGCAAAGTTGGTTTCTCTTGGGGCCTCTCCCCTTGGCTTGCAGATGGCTGCCTACCCACTGTGTCCTCACAGGGTCTCTCCTCTGTGTGTGCACATCCTTGATGTGTCTCTGTGTGTCCAGATTTCCTCTTCCTAGAAGGACAACAGGTGGATTGGATTAAAGTCCACTCCAGTGTCTCACTTTAACTTAATCACCTCTTTAAAGGCCCTATCTCCAAATATAATCACATTCTGGGGTACTAGGGATTAGGGCTTCAAAAAAATGATTTGGAGGGTATACAATTCAGCCCATAACAACCAGTTTAACATGGGAGCTGACCAATCAGAAAAGATGCTGCTTAACCACTGGCCAATCAGAATAGATGCTGACTGTACAACACCAGCATAGTGAACTGATGCAAATGGGTTACTGTTACTGTTATGATTATTATCATTCACTGAGTTTTAACACTACCTCACGCTACCTCTACTCAGGGTAAGTCAGGTTTTTAGGCAGAGTGATCCAATGTTTCTGAAAGGTGAGATTTCAGGAGGCAAAGAAACCTTCAACCAGCATGAGCTCCTATACCCCACCTCTTCCTGAAACTGGACAAATGCCCAGAGCCTTTGGAAACTACTTTGTGAGAAGAGGCAGGAGCAAACAGTGACAGGTGGAGGAGCAGGGAGGGCACAGGAGACTGAGATTTGAAAACAAAGACTAGGAGGAGGACATTTAAGTGGAGAGAGTAAAAATTCCATGCAAAGAGCTAAGATATCCCAGACAGAGGAGACCTCAGCAGGCCCATCTCCAGATTTGGTTCTACACCAGGGTTGACCAGTCAGAACTTTCACAAGGTCAAGATACATTCTTCTTGGCATACCTCCTTCATGTCATCCTACTAAAAAAGATTCTTTTCCTCTTTACCCAAATGGCCACTTTTGTTATCCTACTGTGTTGTGTCAGACAGAAAGTTGTAGAAGAAGAAAAAAAACCCTAATATAATATACCCATCACCTTCTTCTACATCATCTCCTCCCTCTCCTCGGTCAGCCTTTATTCTGTGCTCATCAGGTGCAGCATAGGGTTTCTCACTTTTGCCTTCATTTAATCCTCATAATCTCAATAGCTCTGTTCTTTATCAGAGGATAAACTATTTGTTACACAAGACAAAAAGACAACCTACGGACTAGGAGAAAGTATTTGCAAACAATGCGACCAAAAAGGGCTTAATTTCCAAAATATACAGAGAGTTCATACAACTCAGTAACAAAAACAAACAAAAACACCCAATTTAATCAAAAAATGGGCAGAAGACCTCAATAGACATTTCTCCAAAAAGGCATACAGATGGCCAACAGGCACATGAAAAGATGCTCAACATCACTAATCACTAGAGAAATGCAAATCAAAACTACAATGAGGTATCACCTCACACCAGTCAGAATGGCCATCATTAAATTGCTGTACAGCAGAAATTAACACAATATTGTTAATCAACTATAATTCAATTAAAAAAAAGCCTACAAATAACAAATGCTGGAGAGGGTGTGGAGAAAAGGGAACCCTCCTACACCACTGGTGGGAATGTAAATTGGTACAGCCACTATGGAGAACAGTATGGAGGTTCCTTAAAAAACTAAAAATAGAGCTACCCTATGATCCAGCAATGCCACTACTGGGCATATATCTGGAAAAAAACCTCTAATTCAAGAAGATACATGCACCCACCTCTGTCCATTGACAGTCGAATGGATAAAGAAGATGTGGTACATATATACTGTGGAACATTACTCAGCCATAAAATAGAATGAAATAATGCCATTTGCAGTAACACGGATGCAACTAGAGATTATCATACTACATAAAGTCAGAAAGAGAGAGACAAATACCATATGATGGTTATATGTGATTACATGATGGTTATATTATCACTTATATGTGGAATCTAAAATATGACACAAACGAACTTATCTACAAAACAGAAACAGACTCACAGACACAGAGAACAGACTTGTGGTTGCCAAGGAGAAGGAGAGTGGGGAAGGGATGGAGTGGGAGCTTGGGGTTAGCGGATGCAAACTATTATATACAGAATGGATAAACAACAAGGTCCTACTATATAGCACACAGGACTATATTCAACATCCTGTGATAAACCATAATGGAAAAGAAAAGTGTCTCTTACAGAGCAAACTACTCATTTAAACCCACCGGCTCTACCTCCCTCCCACGTCTGATTATGTGCCTCCCTGCAGCATCCTATGCCTAGCCTACGTAAGCGCTTCACCTATACCCCACACACATAACATTATAAGTTCCCTGAGGGTAGGAACCATATCTGAGCAATTCACCCGCTAAATCCACTACCTAACACAGTGCCTGGCTTACAATGCTGTATGCAATATGCAATTTTGAATGAATGTTTATAATATGAGTAAACAAACCACCTATCTGTATCACTTCTCACCAATAAGACACGTAAGCTGTGAAATATTTCCCCTCACAGCCCACCCCCACCCTGTCCTGTACCATCAAGAGCTAAGTGGGGTAAGGGTCTTCCCCCAGCCCCACCTAGTGCCATCCTCCTAATCCCACTTTTGAAAGAGCAGAAGAAATGCTGATCTAGATTTGAGAAAGCTGTGAAAAGGCAGAGTTCATTTAGGGCTGGTTTGGAAAAAAATTTTTTTAACATCTGGACCAATTTTAAAATGTACTTGAGTTCCAGTTCAAGGAATGGGAAGCAGAACATGGGCTCGGAACATCAACTACTTGCCCCTTTGTCTCTCCCATTTCTTTGAGAAAATTTAGTGAGCTAACTCCTAATATGCCAATATCATAATATACCCAACATTTGGGTAAATTATAGATTATATGCAGCAACTGTTCAGCTTTTAAAAAGAATTTTCCAAATAAAAAAAGTTTTTTTAAATTTTAGTGCAGTTTGTTCAACGTCCTACAGTTTTGAAAAATACATCATAAGAGAACTGATACGGTCTTATGGCATTTTACCCACATTTGGTCTAATTTTCCTCATGTTTTCCCCAGCTGTTCTATTAAAGCAGGACAAATTGTCACCTTGAGCGATGAAGACAAAAAGAAAAGTAATAAAATAACTACAGATTTTTTAAATTGTCACTCAGCCCTGGAGATGCTAGATGACAACCAAGGAAACAGCTAGGTTTACCTGGGAGGAGGTGTTCTCTCTGGCTATTACCATTCCAGTGCTGCTGTTATTTAACAACCTGGCTGTGTTAACAGGGCTGTTCTTCTGGGTGTGGAACTATGGGGTCTGACCTCCAAGTTTCCTGATAGCTTTTAAGAGGAAAGTGTACATGACAGAGGGTCAGTCTAAACTCTGTCATTTGCTGGCTGCATGGCCTTAAAAAGCACATTGTCGTAAAAACAATCAGACAAACCTAAATTGAGTCATTCCATAAAACAACTGGCCTGGACTCTGCAAAAATTTCAATGTCATGGAAGTCAGTGGAAGGCTGAGGAAGTATTCTAAAGTAAAGGCAACTAAAGAGACATGACAACTGAACGCAATGTGTGATCCTGGACTGGATCCTGGATCAGGTGGGAGAAAAAAATGCTATAAAGGACAATATAAAATCAACTGACAAAATTGTTATTCTTTTGTTTATTGACATGTTACTGTTTCAGATTTTTCCTCTCCCAGTAGAAACTCCATGAAGAAAAGAACGTTTTTAAAATTTATTTGCATGTAGATCACTAGCATTTAGGAGATGTTCAATGATGGTTTTTTCTTATTATTCATCAATTTTATACACATCAGTGTACAATGATGGTTTTTGAATGGATGAAAAAAATGAATGAATAAGTGGGATCAGGCCTGCCAATCCAATCATTCTCCACAAATTACCAATACTGTCTCAGCTCTGGGCTAGACACTTCAAATCTACTACCTCATTTAGCTCTCTTCAAATAAAATGAAGTAGATGCTATCAGCCCCATTTTACAGATTAAGAATCTAAGAATCTCACCAAGGTCCCTAACTCTATCAGGAGTTAGGGGCAAAAACCAAGACTTGAACCAACTTCTGACTCCAAAGTCTTTGTTCTTTCATTGCATGGTGCAGCCTCAGGAAAGCAAAGCACATTCAATCTTCTCCTCTGATCTGATGCCGCTCATTAGCATCCTGAAATCATCTGTGTAAGAACTTGACAAGGTTTCATTTTCTTCTGCTGCTTGTCTCTGACACAATGCCTTCAGCGGCTGTGGGTGACAGGAAGGCTTTTAACCCGGTGAATCAATGGCTGATCCCGGTCTACCTCCAACACTGCAGTGACATATGGCAGCCTCAGAGTCATCTCAGGTCTTTAAGGCATCTTGTTTGTTGCCCTTAAGTCCCACTTTGGCAATTTTCACAACATTAGCCTTGTCCTTTGGATGGGAGATGAAACCCTCGGTAATCATTTAGGGCATGACTTGCATCAGCAGTAATGGTAGCTGGATTTTTGTCCTTGCTCCAGAAAAGTCAAAAGAAAGCATTGAGATTTTCTAAGGAAGTCCTTGTCAAGTATTTATTAAGCTACCTATTGAGTTCCAGGTACTGCTTTCAAGGAGCCTGCAGTCCAGTGGGGGAAAAAGGCAAACAAATGAATGTCATCTGAAGGAACGTATAGGATACCATGGGAAAGGGGGAGAAATCAATAAAGGCTTCCCAGTGGAAATGACATCTCCGCTGGCAGCTAAAGGATATGTGAGTTACCCAGATAAAAGGGTAGAAGTTACCAGAGTCCTTAGCAGAAGGAACTGTACATTCAATGGCCTGAAGGTGACGACATGGCACATCAGAAGAATTTAAGGACATTCCACGTGCCTAGAGTTTAGGTGCAACACTGGGACAGCAAGAGGGTTTAGACTTTATCCTAAGGGCAATGGGAAGCCAATATTAACTTTCCATTAGGATGATCTTTGGGCTTAGTTCAAATCATGGTGAGACAACATACGTAGACAGAAGGGGGCTGCTTCAGTCAGGGTCTAGATAGGACACAGAGCCCCCACCAGTTATTTTGAAAGATAATTTAATATGGAGAATTATTTGCCAGATGTTGGAAGACTGAAAATACCAAAAGGAGACACTGGTATTATAAACATAATAGTAACTTCAGGAAGTAGTGACCACTTCAAAGGCTAGAGAAGCAAAGAGAAGAGGTTGGTATTACTAAAATATAAAAGCTTAGAGGAGGGGTGCTGCAGAGTTCCACCCAAATCTCTGAGGAGAGGATCCTGCCTGGCTGGTGCTCATTTTTCAGAAGTTAGAAGACCTGACAGAGCTGGAATTTAGACAAAGGCTGGCTGGCAGGTACTGATGTCTGAGAAGGCACCATGAGGCAGGTTCTGAGTGTTAGAAAAATAAACTGGAGCCAACTGCTGCTACTAGAAGCAAGTGTCATGGGCAAGGTGAAGCATTGCTGGGTTACGTTAACAGGAAGGAGAAAGCCCTTCTTCCTCTCCCAGGTTCATAGTTTCTTCTGGAATGTGCTACAGCTACATAACAACCACAAGTGGAGAGCTTGTTTGAATTTGGAAGTACTGCATCGAAAAGCAGAGTACAGACAGAAATGGGTCCTCCTAATACCATGTAGCCCTGAGCTGCAACTAAAGGCAAATCCATGGTCAGGATTCTTCAGTTAGGTAAACCACTCAATTTTCTTTCTCTATTTAAGCCATTTGGAGTGAGGTCTTCTTTCACTTGCTACAAAAACAAAACAGCAAAAACTACAATACAGTACATAAAGATACCGATGCAGCACGCTTGTCTTGCATTTGTTTCTCCACTCCTTCTCTTTTTGCAAAATAACTTTTTCTTGCCCTCCTTTTGGATCACAGTACCGGCAGGAAAATGACTTCACACAATAGAAAATACCTCTATTAAACATAATGAAAATCATTTAACTTCACTAGTCAACAAAGAAACGCAAACTTCAATGAGAATGATCTCAACTCAATTAAAATTGCCCCCCCCAAAAAATCTTTAAAGATGACAATAACCAACTCTAACACAGTTCTGATGAAAAAAGTACACTTATGCATATGACCATACAAATGGATACAGCTGGGCTTCCCTGGTGGCGCAGTGGTTGAGAGTCTGCCTGCCGATGCAGGGGACACGGGTTCGTGCCCCGGTGCGGGAAGATCCCACATGCTGCAGGAGCTGCTGGGCCCGTGAGCCATGGCCGCTGAGCCTGCACGTCTGGAGCCTGTGCTTCGCAACAGGAGAGGCCCCAGCAGTGAGAGGCCCGCGTACCGCAGCAAAAAAAAAAAAAAAAAAAAAAAAAGGATATAGCTATTTTGGAAATCATATTGCAATATGGTCTAAAGCTTTGACCCAGTAATCATACTCTTATAAATGTATCCTAAGAAAATAATTGCAGTGACCATTCTCTACCTTAACCCTCCTCATCTAACTGTAGTTCAGTGATGTCCTACTTAAAGACTAATTAGTAAAAGTGTACACCATACTTTACATATAGTAGAATGTAGAATACAGTGTTCCTACTCATTTTCAGGACCCTGAATAATATTTCTGTGTATACTAATGAAGCTCAACTTTTTCTTGGAGGGGAGGGTGGGTAGTTTACAGTAATCTTATCAAATCTCTTTTGCATATAACGATTACTTAAATCTTGCATTGTAAGTGAGTTCTTTACATGTTTATAGCTCATCTCGTCAAGAAGACTGGAAGTTCCTTGAAACAAAGTACTAGCTCTCATCTTTATAACCATCCAACAACATTTCAGTCAACAAACATGTAGTACATGCCTACTATGAAGTGGAAACTGTGCACAGTAGCTAGTGCAGGGCCATGCACAGCTGATGTTGGACAGAGATTATGATAAATATCTTCCTGGGAATATTTACCTGGCAAGTGTCTCTATGATACAATGAACTTCTTGAGGTTTTCATTCATCTTTGTATTGCAAAATTCAGAGCAGTGCAGACATACAGTATGCTCTATAAATGCTAAATGAATTGATTAGTAAATAAATTTTTAATTGACTGAACCTGAATATTTTTGAGAGCTCCAGTTGATGGGGCAGAAGATATTTACATGTATTTTTGTCCAACCAGTTCTGCAAGCTTATACGTACACATACACAAACACACACACACACCCCTAAGCCTTGGATGCAACTACACCATGCATTTGTGATTATTAGCAAAGGGAACACTTGACGAACTAGAGACCTTCTCCCGGAACAGCACCATGCATCCATCATAAATGTTTGAGCTGACAACTCAAGAGGTAAAAATGTTCAGTATTTTCACCCAAAGGATGACATTTTGTCTAATGTTAATTTTCCACCATAAACACTTTATACTACCAAAAAAAAAAGTAAATGTGTGTCAGGTTGACAATTACAAATGGCAAAGGAGAAATAGATTAATTCCTGCAACAGTGAGTTTGAATTATCTAGAAGACAAGTATTTAAAAAACAATTTGACAGAGATTAATTAGGTCTGTGTCTTCATAAAGCAACATCTTTTGTTTGGCACCACTTTGGCTCCAAATACACTCCAATTTGCCTGTCGTGTTAAGTATATGGGTTTGGTTTACTTTACTTGCTCAGTCTTTACCTGAATTTTCATTCTCAATTTTCCACTGTCATTTATAACTCTTGCCACAGTCATAAGGTCTCCATTTAGGAACACATTTTTACTTGTACACAGTTGGTTACCAAGGGGATTTTCAGCTGAAGCAACCACTCGATAAGAGGGAATACAGGTCAACCTCACTTAGAGAAACTCATAAAGCAACTGCCTAATACTCCAAATGTATAAAACTACAAAATTGTCTGCTTTTCAAGATTGTTCCCACAGTTTCCTTATTTCATGATTTTGCTGAACTTTATATATCAGTTCGAGAAATTTAACCTAAGGAAGGTATCATATCGTTATGCAAAGATTTACCTTCAAGTTGCTTTATTGCAGAATAATTCATAGTAGCCAAGAAGGGAAGGGGAGGGGAGGGGAGGGGAGGAAAAGGGAGAGGAGGGGAAGGAAGAGGACAGAAGGGGGAAGAGAAAGGAAGGAGAGAAGGAAGGAAGGGGAGAAGGGAGGAGGGAAGAAGGGAAGGAAAGAAGGGAGGAAAGAAGGGAGGAGAGGAGGAAGGAGGGAGAATTTCTAACAATTTTTTAAAAATAGAAGAATTAGAGTAGCCAAGTATTGAAATACTGCACAGCCTTTACAAATTATATTGGAGGCGAACATATAACAGTTGGGAAAATGTTCTTGATATAGTGATAAGAGAGGAGAAAAAAAAAAGCAAGCCACAAGCAATATACGGAACAGCAAAAATAGTGATTAAGACCATGGATGCTGGAGCCAGACTGCCTTGGCTCAAGTCCCAGTTCTACCACTCAGTAGCTGTATGACTTCAATCAAGTTAACCTCTTAGTCCCTCAGTTTCCTCATCTGTAAAATGTGGGTAATATTAGGATCATAAGGTTGTTGTGAAACCTTAGATCGTAAGGTTGTTGTGAAATTAATGTAAATAAATATAAATCAAGCACTTAGAACAGTGCCTCAGAGTAAGTGCAATGTAAACACTGGCTCTTATTAACATTTACAGTATGCTTCTGTTTTTATACACAACAGATGAAACTATTACACACAGGAAAAATACTTAGAAGAATATGCTCTAAAATATTAGCAATGATTACCTCAATGGGATTAAGGGTAATTTTTAGATTTTTTCTTTACTTTTTTGTTTTTTTTGTTTTTTTTTACTTTTCTAGGATAAAGTTGCAGCATTTTTGTAATATTAAAAGTTAACTTTTAATCAATCACCTTTTATATGCTTTTGCTCTTAAAATATTTTATTAATAAAACCATTTTTAAAAGCAAGTATATTACAGTATAATGTAATATCCAGTTACAGATTTTACCTGAAATTAAGTACAAATCCATTGTAGTTAAAGAATTTGAAGTTCATGATATAAAGTAAGGTGGTTTTGTTTTCCTTTGTTTTGTTTTTAATGTTTTGTTTCCTGGGATCAACCATCCCTATATGATATTCAGATATGTCATTCATTTATTCACTTAACAAATATTTTAAGTGCCTACAATGTGAACAAAATACACAAAAATCCTTGCCCTCCTATAGTTTACATTCTAGTGGGGGAAACAAAAAACAAAATATATGAGTAAATTATGCAGCATGCTAGAATATGATAATTGGGTCTGAAAGAAATGAAGCAGCATGGCAGGGATTTAGCAGAGGGCAGAGGAAGAGGAGATGGAAGGAGGTTGGGCTACAGGTTTTAAAAGTGTTCATACTGAGCCTCACTGAGCAGGCAATGTATGCCAGAACTGACGAAAAGTCCTTTGATAAATATAAGGGTCCATCAACAGATGAATCAATAAAGAAGATGTGGTACATATGTACAATGGAATATTACTCAGCCATAAAAACATGAAATAATGCCATCTACAGCAACACAGAATGACCTAGAGATTTTCATTCTAAGTGAAGTAAACCAGACAAAGACAAATATCATATGATACCGCTTATATGTGGAATCTAAAAAATAATACAAATGAATGTATAGGCAAAACAAACAGACTCACAGATATAGAAACAAACATGGTTACCAAAGGGGAGGGGGAGAGGGATAAATTAGGAATTTGGGATACACACTACTATAACAGATACACACTAGTATATATAAAATAGATAAACACAAGGACCTACAGTATAGCACAGGGAACTATACTCAATATCTTTTAATAACCTATAATGGAAGAGAATGTAAAAAATGAATATACATATTTACATATATATGTATAACAGAATCACTTTACTGTATACCTGAAACTAACACAATATTGTAAATCAACTGTATTTCAATAAAAATTTAAAAATAAAATTCAAAAAAATACAAATATTCACTTCATCATTCCACAGAGTTGCTGAGTACTTAGAATTTGCCAGGTCCTAGGCTGGGTGCTAAGGAAGAGGTAGTATCCAAGGAGTCATGCTTCCTGTCCTACTTTACAAAGGGTAAAATCTTATGGTCATAATGGTCCTTTACAGGAAAAGTTTCCCAACCCCTGCTCTTAACCATTATCTTCCTTAAAAAATTAATTTGAAGTTTTAGGGGAAAGAATTGCAGTCCACTTAGACAAGAAAATCCCTTGGGTGTGGTTGTGCTTGCTTAGTTTAGATCTACAGTGAATTGGGATACGTAGACTGTGCCTTTGAGATTTAATGTATTGAATGCTTGAGGAGAATTACAGGAAGACATTTTGTGACATTTGAAGCTGTTTCGATTTCAGCTGCCTGTTATCTGACACTCCAAAATAAAATCACTAAAAATTTTCAGCCTGCTTACTTCGAAGTTCACATAAGACCTGTGATTATCCTGATGACCCTGAAATATGAAAAATCATTTTAGAGACGTTATGGCTTGCAAGGCAATGAAAAATATAAATTCAAGACCTTGGGTATTATCAACTAAAAATAGCATCCATGCTTCTTTGCAAGCTCCGTTATATAAATCTCTATTATAAGTCTAGAGAAAGTTTAGATTTTAATTCCGATCCACAAAATCTCAAGTATTCACTCATTCAACAATTTTTTACTGAGGACCTACTGTATACCAGGCATTGCTACTGCTTAACAGAACAGTTACTTCTCAAGTGTCAGTAGCCTTCCAGTATGACATACCCCTTTTTAAGTGAAATGATAAACATTTTTTCATCTTTAAACAAGAGGAAAAACTAGATATGTCCTTAGTATCTTGCAGTGTGCAGTCTACTGGAGAAGAGAAAACCCAAATAAACACAAATAACAAAAAAAATTATATCATTACAACTGTGCAGAATGCGTGAAGAATAGCCTTCTAGGAAAGGAGAGGGAATAATAGGCGACCTCATTCCCACTGGAAGACTTGGAAAGCTCCCTGGAGGAAGTGTCATCTCCCACAGGAGGAGCAGGGCAAAGCCAAATGAATTTTGTGGGAAGAGTACCCTTACCCCTACCACAACGGTCACACACTGAAATGCTAAGGATTGGGGGAAAGTGGGATCAGAAAATAATATTTAACATATGAAAGTTGAATATTAGTATTATTATTACCCTTCGATACACACACACACCAACTTACAAAGGGGCCAACTGAGGATGGGAGAACTGCCGATTCATCCACTTCCCAGCAATAAATGGCAAATCTGGGGATCAACTTCAGGCTGGCTCAGAGGCCAGAGCTTTCCACTGCCCCATCACATGCATCTCTTCCAGGCTCCACAACACTAAGGAAACCCGGAAGCCTTTGTGCCACTCCTAGCTCCCATTTCAGTTCATGTGACACCGTGCTGTTCTAAGGAGAAACTGATTTCAGAGCAATGTGATCTTGCTTTAAGATTTCCAAATTCAGGGAGAAGAAATGTCAGATACTGTCATTTAAACTAAGCTCAGCCCCACCGTCTCCAGCACCCCACTCACCCCACCCTCAATAACAAGTTTCTTTTCTGAAAAGAAAACATCACCGTCCATTCTTCAGAGTCCTGGAGATTCTTCCAGAAAGAGACCCTGGTGCTCTGTGACATGCAATCTCTCCTTCACCTGGCTTCCTGGTCCTAATGGGGTCCCTCATTTCCTGGGAATGCAATATCAAGCTCAGGTACCTGAGTGTAAGTCCCAGGCAGGAAACCATTTTTCTTTTAGAGCAAACATAGATAGGGATAGACATAGCCACACATCTCTTTGTGCTCATTTCATTCTCACTTGACAGGTGATGAAAATGGTTGGAGTGGAGTGATGTGACCTTGCAACTCTAATAGCCATTTACATGATATTTCCAAACAGGCACTGAAACTCAGAGGTGTTTCTGGTCCTCAGTGTTCCCTCTGCTTTAGACATTGACCTGTAATGATTCCAGAACCAACAGATCTGTATCCAAATCCTTCACACATTGGCTATATGACCTCGGGCAACTTACCTGATGTATCTGAGTCTTACTTTACTAATACCATGTGTTCTAAAAATATTAACTTACATTCCTATATCCTGTTTGATATTCTGCTGGCTTTCATAAGCAGGACAGTAGCCATTATAAAATATTAAATATTATTTAGTTTTAATAAATAGGCACTGCCTTGAGCTCTCCAAGGAAACCCTTTTCCACTATCCCCAGCAGTAAAAGTGTTAGTAACTGGCACATCCACTACCTCTAGGTTCCCACAGCTGCTATTCTTTATGACTGGTTGATGCACAAGACAGTCAATGTGCCCAATATATCTGTACTTGCCCCCCACCATAGATTCTCCAAGTAATCCCCAAGGGCTAGCCCTACTGTCTCCAGGCACTCCTCCAGGCCCTGGAAATCCCTGGCCATCCTGATACCCACATATAAGAGCAGCCAACTCACTATGCTCCCATATGCCAGGATCTGTTCCACCTGCCAGAGTGTGTTCTGATCCGGCAGAAGTTGGGTGGGGGATGCCTTTGGTGGCATTCCTTATACCCACGTGGGCAAGCCCTCCATGCCCATCTGGACCACAGAGGCTGACTGCCCACCTTGGTCCGGCACTCCCTAGAATCATCTCTGTGTGGCCACTTGTGGAAAATGAAGCCACCATGAGCCAGGCTCTGAGAGAACCAGAGAAAGATGGGGATGGCAGATGGTCAGGCCAGGAGACAGTAAGAGCCACTAAAGAAGAGGAGAGTACTTTTTGTAGTAATTTATTTTAATTTTTATAATTACTATGATTTTCCTCATTTCACAGATAAGGAAACTAAGGAATAAAGAGGCCATTTAAAACGTCAGTGACAGCGGGTGTGTACTTAACCTTCACACTCACCACCTCTCATTTGACCTGAAGTATAGTTTCAACTTAATTAAAAATGACATTCCAGGGACTTCCCTGATGGTCCAGTGAAGAATCTGCCTTACAATGCAGAGGACGAGGGTTCGATCCTTGGTCAGGGAACTGAGATCCCACATGCCACGGCGGCAGCTAAGCCCGCGCACCACAACTACAGAGCCCACGCACTCTGGAACTCGTGCACCATAACTACAGAGCCCATGCGACCTGGAGCCTGCACACCACAACTGGAGAAGAGAAAACCTGCATGCCACAACTAGAAAGAAGCCCACGCACCACAACGAAGAGCCCACATGCCGCAACGAAGGATCCCACGTGCCTCAAAACTAAGACCTGACACTGCCAAAAATAAATAAAGTCTAAAAAAAAAAAAGACATTCCAGTAAATTATTTTCACGGCTTAGCTGATGGGACAGAATTTGACCATATAAAAATCTTTGGCAACATTATAAAATCTAGGAAAAATTTTAACATGATTGCTTAGTTCAACAGAAGCTGAAAAAGTTCTTAGCACCATGAAAAACATTACTGATTTTTAAGAAAGTCTCCATTTTTTTTAACATCTTTATGGGAGTATAATTGCTTTACAATGGTTTCTGCTTTATAGCAAAGTGAATCAGTTATACGTATGTTCCCATCTCTCTTCCCTCTTGCGTCTCCCTCCCTCCCCCCTCCCTATCCCACCCCTCTAGGTGGTCACAAACCACCGAGCTGATCTCCCTGTGCTATGCCGCTGCTTCCCACTAGCTATCTATTTTACGTTTGGTAGTGTATATATGTCCATGCCACTCTCTCACTTCGTCCCAGCCTTACCCTTCCCTGCCCCTGTGTCCTCAAGTCCATTCTCTACGTCTGCATCTTTATTCCTGTCTTCCCCTAGGTTCTTCATGACCTTTTTTTTTTTTCTTAGATTGCATATATATGTGTTAGCATACGGTATTTGTTTTTCTCTTTCTGACTTACTTCACTCTGTATGACAGACTCTAGGTCCATCCACCTCACTACAAATAACTCAATTTCGGTTGCGGAGAGGGGAGGGGAGGGAGTCGCGGCGGGAGGAGGAGGACAGCGCCATTCCGGCAGCTCCCTCTGTCCCTTCTCCCTTCCCCGCAGTGGCCCGCCAGCCGCCAGCGAAGGAGCACGCGCGTGACGCGTCCGGGTTTGCTCCAGCCCTCCCGCGCCGAGCGTCCGCCGCCCGCTCATAGCCCGGGCCGCGGCCGACAAGCCGCGCTGAGGCGGGCCGCACGGAGTCGTGTGGCCGCCGACGCGGCTCTCGCTGTCTGCGCCTCGCCGCCATCGCCTTCGCGCCTGGCTGGCGGGGACGCTGTCCTCCCCGGTCGTCCGCGCCGCTCCCTGGAGCTCGGCGGAGCGTGGCAGTCAGGGCCGGCGGAGGCTCGAGGAGCCGGACGCCGCCGCCGGCGCTGCGGGGGCCATGACCGTGGAGCAGAACATGCTGCAGCACAGCGCGGCGCAGAAGCGCCAGTAGACGTTTTTGAACCAGCTGAGAGAAATTACTGGGATTAATGATGCCCAGATATTACAGCAAGCCTTGAAGGATAGTAACGGAAACTTGGAACTAGCAGTGGCTTTCCTTACTGCGAAGAATGCCAAGACCCCTCAGCAGGAGGAGACAACTTACTACCAAACAGCGCTACCTGGCAATGATAGATACATCAGTATGGGAAGCCAAGCAGATACTTATGTGATTGATCTCACTGGAGATGATAAAGATGATCTTAAGAGAGCAATTACCTTGAGTTTGGCAGAATCAAACAGGGCATTCAGGGAGACTGGAATAACGGATGAGGAGCAAGCCATTAGCAGAGTTCTTGAAGCCAGCATAGCAGAAAATAAAGCATGTTTGAAGAGGACACCTACTGGAGTTTGGAGAGATTCTCGAAACCCTTATGATAGAAAAAGGCAGGACAAAGCTCCTGTTGGACTAAAGAATATTGGCAATACTTGCTGGTTTAGTGCTGTTATTCAGTCATTATTCAATCTTTTGGAACTTAGAAGACTAGTTCTGAATTACAAGCCTCCATCAAATGTTCAAGATTTACCCCGAAACCAAAAGGAGCATCGGAATTTGCCTTTTATGCGTGAGCTTCGGTATCTAGTTGCACTTCTTGTTGGTACTAAAAGGAAACATGTTGATCCATCAAGAGCAGTTGAAATTCTTAAGGATGCTTTCAAATCAAATGACTCCCAGCAGCAAGACGTGAGTGAGTTTACACACAAATTATTAGATTGGTTAGAAGATGCCTTCCAAATGAAAGCTGAAGAAGAGACGGATGAAGGGAAGCCAAAGAACCCCATGGTAGAGTTGTTCTACGGAAGATTCCTAGCCGTGGGAGTGCTTGAAGGTAAAAAATTTGAAAATACTGTAATGTTTGGTCAGTACCCACCTTCAGGTGAATGGATTCAAAGACCTACATGAGTGCCTAGAAGCTGCCATGATTGAAGGAGAAACTGAGTCTTTACATTCAGAAAATTCAGGAAAGTCTGGCCAAGAGCATTGGTTTACTGAACTACCACCTGTGTTAATGTTTGAATTGTCAAGATTTGAATTTAATCAGGCATTGGGAAGACCAGAAAAAATTCACAACAAATTGGAATTTCCTCAAGTTTTATATCTGGACAGATAACATGCCTAGAAACAGAGAAATAACAAGAATTAAGAGGGAAGAGATCAAGAGACTAAAAGATTACCTCACAGTATTACAACAGAGACTCGAAAGGTATTTAAGCTATGGTTCGGGTCCCAAACGATTCCCCTTGGTGGATGTATGTGTTGGAAGTTGCCTCGAGTAAACCTGTTTGCACTTCTCCTGTTGATGATATTGATGCTAGTTCCCCATCTAGTGGTTCTGTACCATCACAGACATTACCAAGTAAAACAGACCAGCAGGGAGCTCCTTCTTTAGAACTGCCAAGCACATCACCCGCATCAATAGTTGCCATTTCGTCGAGATCAGTAATACACAAACCACTCACTCAGTCTCAGATACCTCCAGATCTGCCCATGCAACCAGCACCAAGGCACATAACAGAAGAGGAACTCTCTGTGCTAGAAAGCTGTTTACATCGCTGGAGGACAGAAATAGAAAATGACATCAGAGATTTGCAGGAAAGCATATCTAGAATCCATCACACAATTGAACTAATGTACTCTGACAAATCTATGATACGAGTTCCTCATCGCTTACATGCTGTTTTAGTTCATGAAGGCCAAGCTAATGCCGGGCACTACTGGGCATACATTTTTGATCGTCGTGAAAACAGGTGGATGAAGTACAATGATATTGCTGTAACAAAATCATCATGGGAAGAGCTAGTGAGGGACTCTTTTGGTGGTTATAGAAATGCCAGTGCATACTGTTTAATGTACATAAATGATAAGCCACAATTCTTAATACAAGAGGAGTTTAATAAAGAAACTGGGCAGGCCCTTGTTGGAATAGAAACACTACCACCAGACTTAAAAGATTTTGTTGAGGAAGACAACCAGCGATTTGAGAAAGAACTGGAAGAATGGGATGCACAGCTTGCCCAGAAAGCTTTGCAGGAAAAACTTTTAGCATCTCAGAAATTGAGAGAGTCAGAGTCTTCTGTGACAACAGCACAAGCAGGAGAACCAGAATATCTAGAGCAGCCATCAAGAAGTGATTTCTCAAGACACTTGAAAGAAGAAACTATTCGAATAATTACCAAGGCATCACATGAGCATGAAGATAAAAGTCCTGAAACAGTTTTACAGTCGGCAATTAAGTTGGAATATTCAAGGTTGGTTAAATTGGCCCAAGAAGACACCCCACCAGAAACAGACTATCGTTTACATCATGTAGTAGTCTACTTTATCCAGAATCAGGTTCCAAAGAAAATCACTGAGAAAACATTGCTAGAACAATTTGGAGATAGAAATTTGAGTTTTGATGAAAGCTGTCACAACATAATGAAAGTTGCTCAAGCCAAAATTGACATGATAAAACCTGAAGAAGTAAACTTGGAGGAGTATGAGGAATGGCATGAGGATTATAGAAAATTCAGGGAAACAACCATATATCTCATAATTGGGCTAGAAAATTTTCAAAGAGAAAGTTATATCCGTTCTCCCTCTATCCATCCTTCCTTCCCTTCCTTTTTTATTATTTTATTTATTTATTTTGCAGGAGATGGGGCTAGCCCTCAGCATCCCCCCCCCCGGGAGAATCAACACTCCCTTACTTCATGTGGTCCTGGCAGAATGCATCGGGACACATTCTATAACATTAATGAAGAAAGAAAAAGAGGGGGAAAAAAAAACCCTAACAACCAGCCTCACATAATAAGACATTAAGAACTGTGAGATAACAATCTCACCAAATAAGAAGCCAAAAGGGAAAACAATTCAATAACATTAATGTCCTCTGTTCTTCAATGAGCTAAGGAACCTTTCCCTAAAGCAATCTCATCCCCAACAGACTTCATTCTGCCTCCTTGGCCAGAACTGAGCCACACACATCCTTCTAAGCCGTGTACTCCCATAGGGGAAGGAATTGTCTCAGTGATGTAGATTCATCATGACACTCCTGAGATTCCAGAGCACCCCTAGTGAAACTTCATCAGCCCAAAGGCAGAAAAGATACCACTTGGGCTTAAGTTCTACATTCACTAGAAAAATTCATAAAGGTAGACCACAGGAAATACTGTCAAATAAAGCAATCATTCATCTCTCAACCCTGATAAATGTACACTAGCCATGCAAACAGAAAGCTGGGAACAAACTGGGAACTAGATTTGCCGTTCCTTTACTGGTGTGCGTAGCACCCACTGGCCATCAAGTAACAAGTGTGTTCAGCCTTTGGAAAATGCCAAATAACCAAGCAAACATCATCTATTCAGAGCAGACAATTGGTGGCACTACTTATATTTGTTAGGAATTTTTTAATGCAAATGATTTTAAACTCAGCTCAAATGGCTTAAGCAACCCACTCAGCGTGACTTTCAGTGAAGTTTGTTGATTTAGCAGCTCAGACATCATCACCAAGAACCCTTGGTGCCTGGTCTTCTTTCCGTCTCTTAGCTCTGCCTCCCATGGGTTAGCCTTATCATCAGACTCCAGATGGCAGACAAAGCCCACATATACGCAACAGCTTAAACTTTACTCTTACGGCAAAATGGCTGCTTCAATCCCAGGTCCCACATCCTTATCCTAAATTATCTATGGCAAAGAAAATACCAGTTCCCATAGCACATACCCTGGTCCTAGGACCTTTCTTTGTCCTAAAATGAGTCAACTGACTAAATCCAAATTAATAACTGTAACCAGGGGAAAGACTACACAGGTTGGCGTGGATCTATCAGAACCTACTTTGTGAAGTGTGTGTGGGATCAGTCCCACCCCAAAACCACACAGAAAGGGGATATGTTCAGGGCATATCAGAGGGAGAAGGGGAGGAGAGAGGAATGGTTATTCGAGTGACAAACAACAAATTTCCAACACACCTGTCCTCCACACCTGAGTTCCTCTAAAGGAATTCTTCCAGCAAGTCCACAGTTTCCAGAACTACATTTTACAAAACCACATGGCTCATTTTACTCCTTCAACTTAAGAGAAAAAAAATCCATAAAATCACAGCATATTTTATTCAACAAGTGCCCCAGAATCAGAGTCATGGTACCTGGGGTGTCCTTCTGGGTTGGCACAGGAGTGGGTTTTGTAGCAACAGCCATCACTGACGAAACATCATGTCACAGCCATTTCGGGATGCATGTTCACTGGGCTGCAACCATTGCTAATCAAGCTTGGAGATTTAGTTACTGGCATTAGACACAGGGATGTGAGACAAAAGCCAGGCTAAGGGACAATATCCACAGATTGGCATGTGGATCATTTTCACTCAATTTCCCTCCGTGGATGGATCAGAGTACTCAATTTCCCTCCGTGGATGGATCAATTTCCCTCCGTGGATGGATCAAAGTACTGTCTCCAGCCTGGAGACAAACTAAAAGACACCAAGGGAATTCCCAGCTTCCAGTAATATATAAAGCAACGAGACAAAAATGAGTGAACCACCGTGTGCAGCCAAATAGAACGTTACTGTTGTAACATCCCAAGTGCAAGGCAGTTAACCAACAGCAGTCTGCTGTACTCAAAACACGCCTGGGATTGGAGTTTGCAGACTCATATTTTACCAATTATTTTGCTACTTGGGTAATTCACTTGGTGTCTCTGAGACTCATTTTCCTCCTCTGTAAAATGGGAGCAATTTAATGAAGTTGATACATTTTGAAGTAGCTGTGTAATTCACAATTACCCCACCTAACTCTCCCCAATTTATAGAGGCGCCATTTTGTAAATGCTTCCCCAGCAGCTGTTTTCTATGAAAGTTACAGGTGATCGGACCAGTAGTAAATCTGGCCAATACTAGGCCAAATACATTACTCTTCCTCATAATATTTAGAATTGGGCCCAAAAGGGAACAATTAAACTCCTTCAGAGTGGTGGGGCCAGTAATGCGGAACCTCATACTATTAGCAACCAGAGTCCACTTGTACTGACCAGCAGAGGAAGACGATCTATGCAAAAAGATTAAAAAGTAGACACACAAAGGGGCTGAGAGGGGACAATGAGACTACTTTCCAGGCCCTTCCAGCTATAGCCCTGCTCCAGAGTTCCATGGCAAATCCCATAATTTTAAATCAATCCTCCTAAATCCCCTTTTCTTGTTTAAGACATTTAAGTTGGTTTCTATTACTTGCAAGAAAATGATTTTAATGAATTCATAATGTCTATCTCACTGGGTGGCTGTGAGAATTAAATGAGATAAGAATGCCTTGTAAATGGAAGGTACTTATAAAAACTGGTAAGGACAATAAATATAGTGACTGACAAAGACATAGACCTGGACAAAACAAGTGTCCTGTTTTGCTAATGAAAAACAAATTATTTTGGAGAGAGGAATTTCTTGATATGGAAGGATATTTAAAATAGATCATTAATCAATACTCTGTAATAACCTATATGGGAAAAGAATCTGAAAAAGAATAGATATATGTATATGTATAACTAAATCACTTTGCTGTACACATGGAACTAACACAACATTGTAAATCAAATATACTCCAATATAAATTTTTTAATAAAACAAATAAAGAGATGTATCATTAAGCAGGTGATCAGGTTGCCAACATAGACATTACTTATATCAGAGGTTGGCAAAATTTTGTGGTAAAGGGGAAGACAGTAACTACTTTATGCTTTGGGGGCTATACAATTCCTGTCACTACACTATTGTTTCATCTAGGAGGCAGCCATAAATAGTATGCAAACAACTGAGTGTGGCTGTGTCCAAAAAGATGTTTTCATGGATGCTGAAATGTGAATTTCATGCAACTTCACATGTCACAAAATAATATTCTGTTGATTTTTTTCAACCATTAAAAAATAAAGTGTAAAATATATTCTTTGTGCACTGTACATACACAAAAACACACACGACTTTGAAAGTCCTACTTCAATAAAAACAAAAATAAACGGGACCTAATTAAACGGCAAAAGCTCTTGCACAGCAAAGGAAACAGTAAACAAAACGAAAAGACAACCCTCAGAATGGGAGAAAGTATTTGTGAACGATGCGACCAACAAGGGATTAGTCTCCAAAATTTACAAACAGCTCATGCAGCTCAATATCAAAACAACAACCCAATCAAAAAATGGGCAGAAGACTTAGACATTTCTCCAAAGAAGACATACAAATGGCCAAGAGGCACATGAAAAGATTCTCAACATCACTAATTATTAGAGAAATGCAAATTAAAACTAAAGTGAGATATCACCTCACACCAGTCATCATGGCCGTCATCAAAAAGTCTACAAACAGGGCTTCCGGGAAGATGGCGGAAGAGTAAGACGCAGAGATCACCTTCCTTCCCAAAGATATACCAGAAATACATCTACACGTGGAACAACTCCTACAGAACACCTACTGAATGCTGGCAGAAGACCTCAGACCTCCCAAAACGCAAGAACCACCCCCCCCCCCCACCACGTTCCTGGGTAGGGCAAAAGAAAAAAAAGAATAAACAGAGAAAAAAAAGGATAGGGACGGGACCTGCACCAGTGGGAGGGAGCTATGAAGGAGGAAAGGTTTCCACACACTAGGAAGCCCCTTTGCGGGCAGAGAATGCGGTGGCAGAGGGGGAAAGATTCAGAGCCACGGAGGAGAGCACAGCAACAGGGGTGCGGGGGGCAAAGCAGAGAGATTCCCGCACAGAGGTCCGGTGACGACCAGCACTCACCAGCCCGAGAGGCTTGTCTGCTCACCTGCCGTGGTGGGCGGGGCTGGGAGCTGAGGCTCGGGCTTCGGTCGGAGCACAGGGAGAGGACTGGGGTTGGCAGCGTGAACACAGCCTGAAGGGGTTAGTGCACCATGGCTAACCGGAAGGGAGTCCTAGGAAAAAGTCTGGACCTGCCGAAGAGACAAGAGACTTTTTCTTCCCTCTTTGTTTCCTGGTGCACGAGGAGAGGGGATTAAGAGCGCTGCTTAAAGGAGCTCCAGAGACGGGTGCGAACCGCGGCTAAAAGCACAGACCCCAGAGACAGGCATGAGACGCTAAGGCTGCTGCTGCCACCACCAAGAAGCCTGTGTGCAAGCACAGGTCACTATCCACATCCCCCTTCTGGGTAGCCTGTGCAGCCCGCCACTGCCAGGGTCCCGGGATCCAGGGACAACTCCCCCGGGAGAACGCACGGCATACCTCAGGCTGGTGCAACGTCACGCCGGCCTCTGCCACCACAGGCTCGACCCGCACGCAGTGCCCCTCCCTCCCCCCCGGCCTGAGTGAGCCAGAGCCCCCGAATCAGCGGCTCCTTTAACCCCGTCCTGTCTGAGCAAAAAACAGATGCCCTCCGGCGACCTACATGCAGAGGCGGGGCCAAATCCAAAGCTGAGCCCCTGGGAGCTGTGAGAACAAAGAAGAGAAAGGGAAATCTCTCCCAGAAGCCTCAGAAGCAGCGGATTAAAGCTCCACAATCAACTTGATGTACCCTTCATCTGTGGAATACATGAATACACAACAAA
The DNA here is from genome assembly GCF_008692025.1 of Phocoena sinus. Taxonomy (NCBI): domain Eukaryota; kingdom Metazoa; phylum Chordata; class Mammalia; order Artiodactyla; family Phocoenidae; genus Phocoena; species Phocoena sinus. The sequence continues at coordinate 49,788,570 of NC_045765.1, read as the reverse complement.
TCATCCCAAATTAAGGAGGTGGACTTTGAGAGCAAGATTTATTATTTTTTCCCCTTTTCCTCTTTTTGTGAGTGTGTATGTATGCTTCTGTGAGAGATTTTGTCTGTATAGCTTTGCTTCCACCATTTGTCCTACGGTTCTATATGTCCGCTTTTTTTCCTCTTAATAATTATTTCTGTACTTTAATAACTTTATTATATTTTCTCTTACTTTATTTTATCTTCTTTCTTTTTTTCCTTACTTCCCTCCTTCCTCCCTCCCTCCCTCCCTCCTTTCTACTTCTACTAATTCTTTCTTTCTACTTTTTCTCCCTTTTGTTCTGAGCCGTGTGGATGAAAGGCTCATGGTGCTGCAGCAAGGAGTCAGTGCTGTGCCTCTGAGGTGGGAGAGCCAACTTCAGGACACTGGCCCACAAGAGACCTCCCAGCTCCACATAATATCAAATGGCGAAAATCTCCCAGAGATCTCCATCTCAACACCAGCACCCAGCTTCACTCAATGACCAGCAAGCTACAGTGCTGAACATCCTATGCCAAACAACTAGCAAGACAGGAACACAACCCCACCCATTAGCAGAGAGGCTGTCTAAAATCAAAATAAGTCCACAGACACCCCAAAACACACCACCAGACATGGACCTGCCCACCAGAAAGACAAGATCCAGCCTCATCCACCAAAACACAAGCACTAGTCCCCTCCACCAGGAAGCCTACACAACCCACTGGACCAACTTAAGCCACTGGGGACAGACACCAAAAACAACGGGAACTACGAACCTGCAGCCTGCAAAAAGGAGACGACAAACACAGTAAGATAAGCAAAATGAGAAAACAGAAAAATACACAGCAGATGGAGGAAGATAAAAACCAACCAGACCTAACACATGAAGAGAAAACAGGCAGTCTACCTGAAAAAGAATTCAGAATAATGATAGCAAAGATGATCTAAAATATTGGAAATAGAATACACAAAATGCAAGAAACATTTAACAAGGACCTAGAAGAACTAAAGATGAAACAAACAATGATAAACAACACAATAAATGAAATGAAAAATACTCTAGATGGGATCAATAGCAGAATAACTGAGGCAGAAGAACGGATAAGTGACCTGGAAGATAAAATAGTGGAAACAACTACTGCAGAGCAGAATAAAGAAAAAAGAATGAAAAGAACTGAGGACAGTCTCAGAGACCTCTGGGACAACATTAAATGCACCAATATTCGAATTATAGGAGTCCCAGAAGAAGAAGAGAAAAAGAAAGGGACTGAGAAAATATTTGAAGAGATTATAGTTGAAAACTTCCCTAATACGGGAAAGGAAACAGTTAATCAAGTCCAGAAAGCACAGTAAATACAAAGAAAACATATCAAAAGCAGCAAGGGAGAAACAACAAATAACACACAAGGGAATCCCCATAAGGTTAACAGCTGATCTTTCAGCAGAAACTCTGCAAGCCACAAGGGACTGCCAGGACATATTTAAAGTGATGAAGGAGAAAAACCTGCAACCAAGATTACTCTACCCAGCAAGGATCTCACTCAGATTTGATGGAGAAATTAAAACCTTTACAGACAAGCAAAAGCTGAGAGAGTTCAGCACCACCAAACCAGCTCTACAACAACTGCTAAAGGAACTTCTCTAGGCAAGAAACACAAGAGAAGGAAAAGACCTACAATAACGAACACAAAACAATTAAGAAAATGGGAATAGGAACATACATATTGATAATTACCTTAAATGTAAATGGACTAAATGCTCCCACCAAAAGACACAGATTGGCTGAATGGATACAAAAACAAGACCCATATATTTGCTGTCTACAAGAGACCCACTTCAAACCTAGACACATACAGACAGAAAGTAAGGGTATGGAAAAAGATATTTCATGCAAATGGAAACCAAAAGAAAGCTGGAGTAGCAACTCTCATATCAGACAAAATAGACTTAAAAATACAGACTATTAGAAGAGACAAAGAAGGACACTACATAATGATCAAAGGATCAATCCAAGAAGAAGATATAACAATTGTAAATATTTATGCATCCAACATAGGAGCACCTCAATACATAAGGCAAATACTAACAGCCATAAAAGGGGAAATTGACAGTAACATATTTATAGTAGGGGACTTTAACACCCCACTTTCACCAATGGACAGATCATCCAAAATGAAAATAAATAAGGAAAAACAAGCTTTAAATGATGCATTAAACAAGATGGACTTAATTGATATTTATAGGACATTCCATCCAAAAACAACAGAATACACATTTTTCTCAACTGCTCATAGAACATTCTCCAGGAGAGATCATATCTTGGGTCACAAATCAAGCCTTGGTAAATTTAAGAAAACTGAAATTGTATCAAGTATCTTTTCCGACCACAATGCTATGAGACTAGATATCAATTGCAGGAAAAGATCTGTAAAAAATACAAACACATGGAGGCTAAACAATACACTACTTAATAACGAAGTGATCAGTGAAGAAATCAAAGAGGAAATAAAAAAATACCTAGAAACAAATGACAATGGAGACATGATGACCCAAAACCTATGGGATGCAGCAAAAGCAGTTCTAAGAGGGAAGTTTATAGCAATACAATCCTACCTTAAGAAACAGGAAACATCTCGAATAAACAACCTAACCTTGCACCTAAAGCAATTAGAGAAAGAAGAAAAAACAAACCCCAAAGTTAGCGGAAGGAAAGAAATCATAAAAATCAGATCAGAAATAAATGAAAAAGAAATGAAGGAAATGATAGCAAAAAATCAATAAAACTAAAAGCTGGTTCTTTAAGAAGATAAACAAAACTGATAAACCATTAGCCAGACTCATCAAGAAAAATATGGGAGAAGACTCAATAGAATTAGAAATGAAAAAGGAGAAGTAACAACTGACACTGCAAAAATACAAAAGATCATGAGAGATTACTACAAGCAAATGTATGCCAATAAAATGGACAACCTGGAAGAAATGGAAAAATTATTAGAAATGCACAACCTGCCAAGACTGAATCTGGAAGAAATAGAAAATATGAACAGACTAGTCACAAACACTGAAATTGAAACTGTGATTAAAAATCTTCCAACAAACAGAAGCCCAGGACCAGATGGCTTCACAGGCGAATTCTATCAAACATTTAGAGAAGAGCTAACACCTATCCTTCTCAAACTCTTCCAAAATACAGCAGAGGGAGGAACACTCCCAAACGCATTCTACGAGTGCACCATCACCCTGATACCAAAACCAGACAAGGATGTCACAAAGAAAGAAAACTACAGGCCAATATCACTGATGAACATAGATGCAAAAATCCTCAACAAAACACTAGCAAACAGAATCCAACAGCACATTAAATGGACCATACGCCATGATCAAGCGGGGTTTATTCCAGGAATGCAAGGATTCTTCAATATATGCATATCAATCAACATGATACACCATATTAACAAACTGAAGGAGAAAAAACATATGATCATCTCAATAGATGCAGAGAAAGCTTTTGACAAAATTCAACACCCATTTATGATAAAAACCCTCCAGAAAGTAGGCACAGAGGGAACTTTCCTCAACATAATAAAGGCCATATATGACAAACTCACAGCCAACATTGTCCTCAGTGGTGAAAAACTGAAAGCATTTCCACTAAGATCAGGAACAAGACAAGGTTGCCCACTCTCACCACTCTTATTCAACATAGTTTGGGAAGTTTTAACCACAGCAATCAGAGAAGAAAAGGAGATAAAAGGAATCCAAATTGGAAAAGAAAAAGTAAAGCTGTCACTGTTTGCAGATGACATGATACTAAACAGAGAGAATCCTAAAGAGGCTATCAGAAAACTACTACAGCTAATCAATGAATTTGATAAAGTAGCAGGATACAAAATTAATGCACAGAAATCTCTGGCACTCCTATACACTAATGATGATAAGTCTGAAAGTGAAATCAAGAAAACACTCCCATTTACAATTGCAACAAAAAGAATAAAATATCTAGGAATAAACCTACCTAAGGAGACAAAAGGCCTGTATGTAGAAAATTATAAGACACTGATGATAAAATTTAAAAATGATACAAAAAGATGGAGAGATATACCATGTTCTTGGATTGGAAGAATCAATATTGTGAAAATGACTCTACTACCCAAAGCAATCTACAGATTCAATGCAATCCCTATCAAACTACCACTGGCATTTTTCACAGAACTAGAACAAAAAATTTCACAATTTGTATGGAAGCACAAAAGTCCCCGAATAGCCAAAGCAATCTTGAGAAAGGAAAACAGAGCTGGAGGAATCAGGCTCCCTGACTTCAGACTATACTACAAAGCTACAGTCATCAAGAGAGTATGGTACTGGCCCAAAAACAGAAAGATAGATCAATGGAACAGGATAGAAAACCCAGAGATAAACCCATGCACATATGGTCACCTTATCTTTGATAAAGGAGGCAAGAATATACAGTGGAGAAAAGACAGCCTCTTCAATAAGTGGTGCTGGGAAAACTGGACAGGTACATATAAAAGTATGAGATTAGATCACTCCCTAACACCATACACAAAAATAAGCTCAAAATGGATTAAAGACCTAAATGTAAGGCCAGAAACTATCAAACTCTTAGAGGAAAATATAGGCAGGACACTCTATGACATAAATCACAGCAAGATCCTTTTTGACCCACTTCCTAGACAAACGGAAATAAAAACAAAAATAAACAAATGGGACCTAATGAAACTTCAAAGCTTCTGCACAGCAAAGGAAACCATAAACAAGACCAAAAGACAACCCTCAGAATGGGAGAAAATATTTGCAAATGAAGCAACTGACAAAGGATTAATCTCCAAAATTTACAAGCAGCTCCTGCAGCTCAATAACAAAAAAACAAACAACCCCATCCAAAAATGGGCAGAAGACCTAAATAGACATTTCTCCAAAGAAGATATACAGAATGCCAACAAACACATGAAAGAATGCTCAACATCATTAATCATTAGAGAAATGCAAATCAAAACTACAATGAGATATCATCTCACACCAGTCAGAATGGCCATCATCAAAACATCTAGAAATAATAAATGCTGGAGAGGGTGTGGAGAAAAGGGAACCCTCTTGCACTGCTGGTGGGAATGTAAATTGATACAGCCACTGTGCAGAACTCTATGGAGGTCCCTTAAAAAACTAAAAATAGAACTACCATATGACCCAGCAATCCCACTACTGGGCATACACTCTGAGAAAACCATAATTCAAAAAGAGTCATGTACCAAAATGTTCATTGCAGCTCTATTTACAATAGCCCCGAGATGGAAACAACCTAAGTGTCCATCATCGGATGAATGGATAAAGAAGACGTGGCACATATATACAATGGAATAATACTCAGCCATAAAAAGGAACGAAATTGAGCTATTTGTAATGAGGTGGATAGACCTAGAGTTTGTCATACAGAGTGAAGTAAGTCAGAAAGAGAAAAAGAAATACCATATGCTAACACATATATATGGGATTTAAGGGGAAAAAAATGTCATGAAGAACGTAGGGGTAAGACAGGAATAAAGACACAGACCTACCAGAGAATGGACTTGAGGATATGGGGAGGGGTAAGGGTAAGCTGTGACAAAGCGAGAGAGAGGCATGGACATATATACACTACCAAACGTAAGGTAGATAGCTAGTGGGAAGCAGCTGCATAGCACAGGGAGATCAGCTGGGTGCTTTGTGACCGCCTGGAGGGGTGGGATAGGGAGGGTGGGAGGGAGGGAGACACAAGAGAGAAGAGATATTGGAACATATGTATTTATATAACTGATTCATTTTGTTGTAAAGCAGAAACTAACACACCATTGTGAAGCAATTATAGTCCAATAAAGATGTTTAAAACAAAAGTCTACAAAGAATAAATGCTCGAGAGGGTATAGAGAAAAGACAACCCTCTTATACTGTTGGTGGAAATATAAATTAGTACAGTTACTATGGAGAACAGTACAGAGGTTCCTTAAAAAACTAAAAATACGGCTTCCCTGGTGGCGCAGTGGTTGAGAGTCCGCCTGCTGATGCAGGGAACACAGGATCATGCCCTGGTCTGGGAATATCCCACATGCCGTGGAGCGGCTAGGCCTATAAGCCATGGCTGCTGAGCCTGCGTGTCTGGAGCCTGTGGTCTGCAATGAGCGAGGCCACAACAGTGAGAGGCCCGTGTACCACAAAAAAAAAAAAAAAAAAAGCTAAAAATAGAGGTTCCACATGATCCAGCAATGCTACTCCTGGACATATATCCAGAGAAAACCATAATTCGAAAAGATACATGCACCCCAATGTTCACTGCAGCACTATTTATAAGAGCTAGGACATGGCAGCAACCTAAACATCCATCGACAGGAGAATGGATAAAGAAGATGTGGTATATATATATATGATGGAATATTACCCAGCCATTAAAAAGAATTAATTAACGCCATTTGCAGCAACATGGATGGACCTGGAGATTATCATACTAAGTGAAATAAGTCAGACAGAGCAAGACAAATATCATATGATAGCCCTTATGTGCAGAATCTACAAAAAACCAAAATGATACAAATGAACTTATTTACAAAACAGGAACAGATGCACAGACTTAGAGAACAAATTTATGGTTACCAGGAGGGAAGGAGTGGGGAGAGATAGATGGAGAGTTTGGGACTGACATGTACACACTGCTATATTTAAAATAGATAACCAACAAGAACCTACTGTATAGCACAGGGAGCTCTGCTCAGTATTGTGTAATAGCCTATATGGGAAAAGAATTTGGAAAAGAATAGATACATGTATATGTATAACTTAATCATTTTGCTGTACACCTGAATCTAACACATCATTGTTTTTTGTTTTTTGGGGTTTTTTTTTTTTTTTGGCTGTGTTAGGTCTTCATTGCTGCACGTGGGCTTTCTCTAGTTGCAGCAAGTGGGGGCTACTCTTCATTGAGGTGCACAGGTTTCTCATTGCAGTGGCTTGTCTTATTGCAGATCATGGGCTCTAGGCACACGGGCTTCAGTAGTTGTAGCACACAGGCTCAGTAGTTGCGGCACGCGGACCCTAGAGTGCATGGGCTTCAGTAGTTGCAGCACACGGGCTCTAGGGCACTCGGGCTTCAGTAGTTGTGGCACGTGGGCTCAGCAGTTGTAGCTCGTGGGCTCTATGGCACAGGCTCAGGAGTTGTAGCACATGGGCTTAGTTGCTCCGCGGCATGTGGGATCTTCCCGGACCAGGGCTCAAACCCGTGTCCCCTGCATTGGCAAGCGGATTCTTAACCACTGTGCCACCAGGAAAGTCCTAACACAACATTGTTAATCAACTATGCTCCAATATAAAATAAAAATTTTAAATAAAAGAAAGTACTACTTCAAGCTCTTAATAGAAAAAAATGTTAACAGAATTTATTTTAAAGTGTTGAGTTTCAGGATTACTTATTTTCTTCTTTGTGATCACCTATATTTTCTATTTTTCTAGGATGGGCATACATTACTTATAAATTTATTTTTAATTTAAAAAATTTAAAATGGAAAACAGAGTCATAAAATATAGTTCATGAAACATAGGTAAAGGAGGAGGCATGAGAATGGCAGGATCGGAGGCCCCCTGGAGCCCCAGCACTCTCCCTGGGAGCTAGGCTGGATGCATGTCTCACCGTGAACCCTGATTACACTGCTGGGACAAAGCAGAGAATCCTGTCTGAAAGGAGCCTCCCACATCATCACAGAGTCACCTTACCAACCACACCAGCCTCAGCTAACCTGGCCTCCAGTTCTAGAAGTTATAGTAAGAACCCCACAGCCTCGAATCATAGTGGTTTCCAGAAGGAACAAAACAAAAATTAATGGCATCACTCCTTCTTTTTGGTCCCAGATGACTGATAAGTAGTTGGTTTTGCTTATAGAAGGGAGCTCAAGGGACCATCCACCTAAACTCTCAGCCTGGCCTGAATGCCTCCACATAGCAACACTTCCCAGTTCTCAACTAGCCTCTGCCAATATGAACATCAAATGTTCAGAGGAAGCCAACATCTGTGCTTCACTTCCTACGTGCCAGGCACTGGGCTAGTCACTATTCAAAGGATGTGCTCCCTTCACCTAGAGCTGCAGGTCATGTTTTCTATGCCAGTGTTATTAGCCTTCAGTTTAATATATTTAATATAAAAGTAGCAAAAATAGTAATGGTGCTGTACTCCTGGTACCCACTATCTCATTTTAAATCTTCACTGTACCCGTGATGCATAATCACCCCAGTTGAGAAAGTGAGGCTCAGAAAGGTGAGCCTCAAGATCACCCAGCCAGTGACTGGCAAAGTCAGGATTCAATCACACGACTGACTCCAAAGTGACCAAGCATATAAAGCATATCCAGGGGCTTTGTATGCAGTTACTACTTGGAAACCTGTTGGAAATGCAGACTTTCAATCCCAACCCCCAGACCTGCTGATTCTGATTTTGCATTTTGACACAATCCCCAGGTGAGTCTTGTTCCCCATAAAGTCACTGTCCTAAGAAATTTATTCTTAGGAAAAGAATAAATTCAAAGTAGAGATTCAAAGGAAAGGGAGGAAGGAAACAAGATGTATTATGCGCCCATCTGTGGGCCAGGCACTGTGCCACTTTCATAAAATTCTTTTCCTTTTAATCACACAATGACCCTGATTTCATGCCCATTATATTAATATATAGGTAAGGAGCCTGAGGCTCAAGGAAGTTAAATCACTTGCCCAACATCCTCAGCCAGTGCAGGGCAGAGCCAGATTTGACCCCAAGGACCCCAACTCTGCTCTGTCTGCCTTTTTGCTTTGTGTTGGGGTCTAACGGGAGGTGAAGGACCATGTAGCCAACTTGCAAGAGGCTCAGTTAACCTTTGGGATTTGGGATTTACTGCTAATGCTGGAAAGAGGGTGATTTTCTAATAAGCTACATTAGGTGACAATTTCCCCCAGAAATGAGTTTTGTTTTTTTTTTAACTTCTGTTATATTAGGATGTGTAGTTTCCTTACAAAATTTGTCGCAAAAATGCTAAAATGGAAGCCTTTGGAATTGACAAGTTCCTCATCCCTAATAAAAGTGGAAGCAGAAATTAGTCTCAGGGCAACGCCTAAGCCCACTGTCAGAGAAATGGATGGCTGCTAATGAACACTGAGGAATGTTGCATCTTCTCAGAACAAAGGAAGACCAAACAGTTATTCAAACCAAGTCAGAAAAAATAGGACTTGAGGGATGTTTTAGATCAACTGTTGTCCCTGATTCAAATGATAAGCGGTATCTAAAACTACACAGAAGGAACAGAAAAGTCTGCCACGGGTCAGCAGAGGACAGAGCCCAGGAGAGAGAGCCTACACACGCTACACCACCCCCACTCCCTGCCACACATCCTGTCTTTTTTTTTGCCTGTTTTTGTTCAAGACTGTATGTTTTCCTTTCACCTCAAAAAGTGCCTGGCACATAGTAAACACCCAATAAATGGCTGGTGAAAAAAAATAAACGAATGAATCGTATCAAGAAATGATTATTACATGTATCATATGTTGCCCCAGAAAATCTGAGGCATTCTCTTGGGGTATCTCCAAAGAATTCTGAGGGTCATGGGAGGTGGGGAGAATAGACCTGCAGCTCTCCCTCCCCACCTGCTCCCATCCACCACAAACATCTTTGTTTTATATGTTGGGCTTCTAAATAAGATTTGACTAAAAAAAGAGTCTCATCACTAAAAGGGAAAAAATTAAAATTTCACAAATCCTGGTACAATAAAAACATATTAATCAAAAAAGAAGAAGTTTCTAAGTCTTCTTATTATTAGCCATGTGACCTTGAACAAGTTGCTTAACTTTTCTGAGCCCCAGTTTCATCCTTTATAAAACAGTTTGATGAGTTTAGTTAGATTATTTCTAAGGTTGCTTCCAGCTCTAACATAATCTTATTTCATCTGTTTAATTACCATCCAATTTTTTTTTCTTCTTTGTATTTTTTCCAATTTGTTGTAATTTCTTTACAATGAGCATTTTTTTTTTTTGGTAGGGAGAAAAGATTTTCAACCACAGATAAATTAAACTAAAAAAAAAAGGGACTCCCAAGTACTCCCTGCATTTGCTTTTTTTTTTTTAAACATCTTTATTGGAGTATAATTGCTTTACAATGGTGTGTTAGTTTCTGCTTTATAACAAAGTGAATCAGTTATACATATACATATGTCCCCATATCTCTTACCTCTTGTGTCTCCCTCCCTCCCACTGTCCCTATCCCACCCCTCTAGGTGGTCACAAACCACCTAACTGATCTCCCTGTGCTATGAGGCTGCTTCCCACTAGCTAGCTATTTTACATTTGGTACTATATATACGTCCATGCCACTCTCTCACTTTGTCACAGCTTATCCTTCCCCCTCCCCATATCCTCAAGTCCAGTCTCTAGTAGGTCTGTCTTTATTCCCGTCTTACCCCTAGGTTCTTCATGACCATTGTTTGTTTTTTTTTTTAGATTCCATTTAAATGTGTTAGCATACAGTATTTGTTTTTCTCTTTCTGACTTACTTCACTCTGTATGACAGACTCTAGGTCCATCCACCTCACTACAAATGACTCAATTTCGTTCCTTTTTATGGCTGAGTAATATTCCATTGTATATATGTGCCACATCTTTATCCATTCATCTGTTGATGGACACTTAGGTTGTTTCCATGTCCTGGCTATTGTAAATAGAGCTGCAATGAATATGTTGGTACCTGACTCTTTTTGAATTCTGGTTTTCTCAGGATATATGCCCAGTAGTGGGATTGCTGGGTCGTATGGTAGTTATTTTTAGTTTTTGAAGGAAATTCCATCCTGTTCTGCATAGTGGCTGTATCAGTTTACCTTCCCACCAACAGTGCAAGAGGGTTCCTTTTCTCCACACCCTCTCCAGCATTTGTTTGTAGATTTTTTGATGACGGTCATTCTGACTGGTGTGAGATGATATCTCATTGTAGTTTTGATTTGCATTTCTCTAATGATTAATGATGTTGAGCATTCTTTCATGTGTTTGTTGGCAATCTGTATATCTTCTTTGGAGAAATGTCTATTTAGGTCTTCTGCCCATTTTTCGATTGGGTTGTTTGGTTTTTTGTTATTGAGCTGCTTGTAAATTTTGGAGATTAATCCTTGGTCGGTTATTTCATTGGCAAATAGCTTCTCCCACTCTGAGGGTTGTCTTTTTGTCTTGTTTATGGTTTCCTTTGCTCTGCAAAAGCTTTGAAGTTTCATTAGGTCCCACTTGTTTATTTTTGTTTTTATTTCCATTTCTCTAGGAGGTGGGTCAAAAAGGATCTTGCTGTGATTTATGTCATAGAGAGTTCTGCCTATGTTTTCCTCTAAGAGTTTTATAGTGTCTGGCCTTACATTTAGGTCTTTAATCCATTTTGAGTTTATTTTTCTGTATGGTGTTAGGGAGTGTTCTAATTCCATCCTTTTATGTGTAGCTGTCCAGTTTTCCCAGCACCACTTATTGAAGAGGCTGTCTTTTCTCCACTGTATATTCTTGCCTCCTTTATCAAAGATAAGGTGACCATATGTGCATGGGTCTATCTATGGGCTTTCTATCCTCTTCCATTGATCTGTATTTCTGTTTTTGTGCCAGTACCATACTGTCTTGATTACTGTAGCTTTGTAGTATAGTCTGAAGTCAGGGAGCCTGAGTCCTCCAGCTCCATTTTGCGTTCTCAACATTGCTTTGGCTATTCAGGGTCTTGGCATTGAGATGGAGATCTCTGGGAGATTTTCGCTGTCTGATATTATGTGGAGCTGGGAGGTCTCTCGTGGATCGGTGTCCTGAACTTGGCTCTCCCACCTCAGAGGCACAGCCCTGACACCTGGCTGGAGCACCAAGAGCCTGTCATCCACACGGCTTGACAAGGCTGCCTGCCATCAGCTTCTTCTTGACCCTCCCAAGGACTGTCAGCTCCTGTTCAGTAGTGTCTTCGCCACCCTACTGTAAGCTCTACAAGGCAGATTCTGTTTGGTCTTCTTCACCCTGTATCGCTGGTACTCGGCATAAAGCCTGGTGCATCACAGACATCCAATAAATATCTAGAACCAAAGAGCTTTCTGACTAATAGCTTTCAATGTATATATGAATTTCAGCTCCAAAAAACACATCCTATCAGAGCCCCTGTGGATAGGTGTGTGGCACTTTGTAACTTGATCCTGCTTAAAAACTCAGCCAGAGAACCGCAACAGCTGGGGCCTCAAAAAACTTGGCGGCAGTCATCAGGAAAACTGTAGCTGTCTTTTTAGTATCCTCCTCAGGTTTCTCATGAGCAATGTCTGGCATCCCATTCAAGATCCGCCCTCTAGTTCCCCAGCTCCAGGGCTCCACATCCATTCAGTCCAGTCTCCACATAGAGCTTCCCTGGCTACCTGCATTTGCTTTTAACAAAAGCTAGAAGAGATGTTTTCCACATTCTCGCCTGGGGAGAACAGAATTTAAAGTCATGCTGTAAGGAGAGCTGGAGCCTTCAAAAGCAAGTGATGCTTAATCTGTTCTATTTCTGAAGCACAAATGAAACCAAACAAAAAAGGAAAATAAGCTACCGCTTCACCAGTGCCAAGTTTCCTCATGCATAAACAGAACTATCCAGAAAATCAGCTTTCTCAGTCGGGTGGGGCAAATCCTCATGTGCTTTTGTGGAAAATTTCCCAGCAAACTGGCATCAAGGACACTGTCTACAGCTGCCTCCAGGTATGGCCAGAAAAATGCACAAAGGTAGTGAGATGCCATGAGCTATGCTGGGGCAAGTGCCTGTGTGGGAAAGTTGCCCTATCTCTGATCCCATGGAATAAATGTAACTGACACCTCCCAAAATAACTACAAGACCATCCTGAGCAAAACTTCTGTAGAACAGGTTTGATTTTAGACCTCCAGTCGCCATGTTTTTGGTGTCTTCTCCTGGCCCAAGAATGCCCTTCCCCCCATCCCACCCACTGTGAATCTTAGTGCTCAGTTCTGCTTCCCCATGGATCTATCATTAATCCTCTCTCCCCCTTCCTCATTAATATCTTACTCCAGAAGGGACCGTAGCCACAATCATTCAAAAATAAAATGATGTGGCTTCCTGTCATCTCTCTCATCAGGAGCAGGGGGAGCTTCTGGGTCCATCTGAAATCTCACATCAGAACTGCCTCACTATGAAAGTACAAGACAGGACCTCTTTTTCTTCTTTAGCTACACACTCCCTCTAGCTGAGCCCACCCAATCCCCTGGTTTTAAATACCACATCTGCCTTCAATAGTAAATGGTAAAAAAAAAAAAAAAAAAGCTATGGTACATACAATGGAGTATATTCTGGGATAAAAAAGTAAATTAGCTATTAAGCCACAAATATACATGGTAGATTCTTAAATGTATGATTTCAACTCTGTGACATTTTAGAAAGGCAAAACTATAGAGACAGTACAACTATCAATGGATGAGAGGGTTCAAGGGGAGGAAGGAAGAGCTGAGTTGGTGGAGCACAGGGCATTTTTAGGGCAGTGAAATTATTCTGTATGATTCTGTAATGATGGATACATGCTATTACACATTAGTAAAAAGCCATAGGACTGTAAAACACGAAGAGTAAATTATTCTAACTATGGAGTTTAATAATTATGTATCAATATTGGTTCATCAATTGTAACTGCACTAATGTAAGATATTAGTAACAGGAGCAACCATGTGTGGAGGAGAGGCAAATGTGGAAACTCTAATTACTATATGTGCAACTTTTCTGTAAACCTAACACTTCTCTAAAAAATGAAGTCTGTTAAGAAAACTAGACTTAATAAATAAATAAATACCACAGAAGTATTGAGGACTTCTGTATCTCTCCTGGAAATCCATATCATATAATCAAGTCTCCATTTGTCATTTCTATTTGCATATCTAATAGGAATCTTTACTACAATCAAAACAGAACTTTTTTTATTCCCCAGACAGTCTTCAGTTTTCTTCAAAGGAAATAGCATCACCACTTACTCGTTTACTCAAGCCAAAAATCTAGGAGTTGTCTTTGGCTCTTTTACTTTCTTCATGCCCCACAATTCAGGTGCAGATCCAGGTAAATGTCTTGAAAAGAACAACAACCATTTCTTCTCCACTGCTCCTACCCTATCCTGAGTCATCATCATCTCTTGTCCAGACCGTTGCTATACCTCCCAACTGATCTCCCTGACTCCATTCTCCCTAAAATCGATTTCCCAAAGAACAGGCAGTTAGATGTTTTTTGAAACATAGATCCAAGCAAGTCACTCTCCTACTTAAAACCGTCTAATGCTTCCCACACTTAGAATAAAATCCAAACTCCCTGCCCTAGCTTACAAAGCCCCACACGATCCGATGCTTGTCTTCCTCTCTGACCTCATTCTGCTCCCACTTTATCCACCACTATCCAGCAACACACACACTGGCCCATTTTCTGTACTGCCCACCCACCAATTTGGTTTCTGCTCTAATGCCTTCAGGTGTTGCTATTCACTCTCCTGAAATATTCCTCCCCAGAACATTCCCATGGACGGCTTCCTCTTGTCATTCAGGTCTCAACAGGTAAACTTCTCCACAGAGAAGTCCTCTTAACCACCAAACTAAAGTAGCCACCCCAGGGACTTAGCCGGTGGCACAGTGGTTAAAAATCTGCCTGCCAACACAGGGGACATGGGTTCAAGCCCTGGTCCAGGAAGATACCATATGCCGTGGAGCAACTAAGCCCATGTGCCACAACTACTGAGCCTGTGCTCTAGGGCCTGCAAGCCACAACTACTGAGCCCTTGAGCCATGACTACTGAAGCTGCATGCCTAGTGCCTATGCTCTGCAACGAGAAGCCACCACAATGGGAAGCCTGCACACCACACGAAGAGTAGCCCCCACTTGCTGCAACTAGAGAAAGCCCACACGCAGCAATGAAGACCCAATGCAGTCAAAAATAAATAAATAAATTTCTTAAAAAAAAAATAATGTAGCCACGTTGTCTAGTATCATCACATCATTGTATTTTACTTATCTGCATAGCACTTATCATTGGTATTTTCTTATTTATTTGTTGGTATAAGTCTAAGATTTTTTTTCTAATGCACAACTCAAGAACTCTCCATTGTTCAACATAGTTCACTAATGTCCATTCAGTGCCTAGAACGCCTAGCACACAGTGGGCTCTCAATAAATATCTATTGAATGGATGCATAAATGAATAACCAAGGAGATAAAGCAAACATTTTTACAATGAAGGGAGAGAAAACCACGAGGAAGCCTTCACAAGATGATGAAAACATCATGGTGAGCTACCTTAGTCTTGACTCATTCCTGTCAGAGCCACATTGTTTTGGGTGGGGGGCCCCAGCAGGAAGATGCTTGGGAACCTCTTTCTCACTCAAGGGCAAGTCAAGATTTCTTCTTCTCTCTCCACATTTCGTATCATTTTATACTGACATAACATTTTGAAAGACATTCTGAAAACATAAAAAGGCAGCCCACAATACCATCATCATAGCAAAGCAATTCTTTCCACATATAAATATTTCCTTTGAGTTTTTATTCATAAGCAGATGTAGTTATCACAAAATTGCAACCGAAGAATATATACTATTTTACTGGGTTGCTTTTTAAACTCACTACTGTATCATAAACATTTTCTATGCTACCAAAGATCTGAATATTTCTGTAATATTAATAACAGCTACCACTTATTGAGAGTTTGCTATTTGCCAGGCATTGTTCAAAGCACTGGTATTATCTTGCTTTATCTGCACAATAAATTTTTAAGGTGGGTACTATTATTATTTTGTAGATTCCCCTGGTAGACAAAGCTCTTGTACATGTACATTACATGTATCAAAAACAAATTTCAGTATGAGATTGTTGATAATATTGACCGGCTACAACCCATATATCCATCAATAATGGAACACGAATAAACTAGGATGCATCAGGTCCGTGTATGCTATACTGCCACTAAATATAATTATGCAGAAATATATAAGATGATATGGAAAAGATACTAAGAGAAAAAAGAATCAGAATGATGTTTATTATGATCCCATTAATACTTATTTTAAAAAGTCACATGCAGCTAAGTAAAAGAAGATCGCATATTGTTTGATTCCACTTATGTAAAGTATCCAAACTACACAAATCCAATGACTGAAAATATATTAGTGGTTGTGCGAGGCTAGAGGAAGAGAGAGATGGCAAGTGACTATTAACCGCTATGAGGCTTCTTTTGGGGTGATAAAAATGATCTGGAAATAGATAGTGACAATGGTTATGTAACTTTGTGAAAATACTGAAAACCACTACATTATACACTTTACAACAGTGGAATTTATGGCATGTGAACTGTGTTTCAATAAAGAATATATTTAAAAAGTAGCTGAAGAAAAAATTTGTGTAATAGATAAGCATATGTATTTAAATATAAAGAAACATGATGAAAGATGCACCCAAAAACTGTTGATAGTGATAGAAGGAAGGGCAGGTGGACATATGAAATAAGATAAAAGGAGGGGTTTCTATTCTGTCTAGTTCTACATCATTTGAATACGATTTGAATAATTTACAATGAAAATGTTTTAATTTATTACTTATGTAGTTTAAAATAATAAATTGTGCAATAAAAATAACAAAAAATTTTTAATTCAAATCAAGTAAGTAAAATAGACAATGTTTGATTTTTGTTAGTCAACTCACCAAGGTATTAAGATCAATAGATATCTAAAAAACTAAAAACAGAACTAACATATCATCCAGCAATCTGACTCCTGGGCATATATCTAGAAGAAACCATAATTCGAAAAGATACATGCACCCCAATGTTCACTGCAGCACTATTTACAATAGTCAAGACATGGAAGCAACCTAAATGTCCATTGACAGAGGAATGGATAAAGAAGATGTGGTACATATATACAATGGAATATTACCCAGCCATTAAAAAAGAATGAAATAATGCCATTTGCAGCAACATGGATGGACCTGGAGATTATCATACTAGGTGAAGTAAGCCAGAGAAAGACAAATATCATATGATAGCACTCATATGTGGAATCTAATTTTTAAAAAGTGATATAAATGAACTTATTTTCAAAACAGAAACAGACTCAAAGATTTTGAAAACAAACCTATGGTTACGAAAGGGCAAATGTGGTGGGGGAGGGATAAATTAGGAGCTGAAGATTAACATACACACACTACTATATATAAAACAGATAACAAACAAGGACCTACTGTACAGCACAGGGAACTCTACTCAATATTCCGTAGTAATATATGGGAAAAGAACCTGAAAAAGAATGAATATATGTATATGTATAATCGAATCACTAGGCTGTATACCTGACACTAACACAACATTGTAAATCAACTACACTCCAATTAAATTAATAATAAAAAAAAGATCAGCAGGTATCATATAAATGAGAGGATTTCAGAGAAATGTTTCTCCTCCTCAGTACATGTGGTCTTCAGAGGCTGAATATTTTCTTCTCCATGATACAAAGAATGACTTTTTTGGACTCATAATGAATCTTAACATAATACTACATACACATACACATACACACACACACACACACACACCTACAGGTGCTGCCCCAACTCTCAAATAATCACACTGGACAGTACAGGTAAGAATAATTGAAGCTCATGTACAACAAAGAACAAACCTGACACTGCTATATTTTCTTACTTTTATTTCACCCAAGTACAAAAAAAAATGCTCAAAATGCAACAGTGAGTAGTGGAAGCATTACTTATAGATTATATATGGCTGTCTACTTAGAAAAACCAACATAATCTAAAGACAAACTACTAGAAAAAAACCAGAGAGCTTAGCCATGTTGTTGATATATGATTGACCTACAAAAATCAACAGTATTTCTCAACACCAGCAATAGCCAATAGAAAATATAATAATAAGCAACAAACATATTAAATATTTAGGAATTCAGCTAAGCAACAAATCTCAATACCTCTCTAGAAAATAATTTTAAAATCCAATAAAGGACAAAGATGAGCGGAATAAATGGAAATTATAATAATTTTTAAAATGTAAATTTTCCTATAACTAATCTATAAATTCCCCCAAAAATTTCAACTTGAACACCTTTGAGAAAGTCATCATATTTACTCTAAAATTTACATGGAAGAAGAAAGGTCAATGCATATCTAAATCAACTATAAAACAGAAAATTAAAAAGCTGGCCACCATATATAAAGACACACAATAAAGCCATAATAGCAGAAAAATAGACCAATGGAACAGAATAAATATCTTAAAAGCACAATCATGTGTATATGAATACCTCATATGAGAAAATGCAAATAAATATATTTGACAGAGTAAATATGATATAAATAAAAAGTAGAAGAGAACGGAGACGGAAAATGAAAGGAGAATAAATTCACTAATGTTGCACGAATGTGGGATTTGACCTCTCAAATCCTTGCACTTGTAAAATTTGGAAATCTCAGAAAGTTTTTATTTATTGAATTATAGGTATCAATATATCCCATATTACAAATTAAAACTGAGAAGCTATTTATTTACTTACAAATAATAATAAGCCTATTACACAGAAACATAAATAACATTTTTATGAAAAACAATGCTTTTCCCAAAAAATATAGTTAGAAGAGTGGCATCATTTCACATTTTTGCAAATCCCTTTAAGGTCTGGCTTAATAGAAGACACCTGAATTTTCATATGTGTTTCACACATTTCATTAGCTATCAAAGGGATAATATCATCACATATCATGTAGCCCCTGGAAAATGTTCATTTGCATTCATGACAGAGTGAGAGTGGAAAAGCAAAGTAAAGTCTTAGTATTATTATGAAAACAGTTTTGACATCACAGATCCTCTGAAAGGGTTTCAGGGGCCTCCAGTGCACCACACTTTGAGAATATCTGTTGTACAGATAAAAGGGAGGAGTCAAAGGATACATTAGAAACTGACACACCAGATAATAAAGGTTAACTAAGAAAACAGTAGAGAAGGGCATTTAAAAAGGTATAAGTACAGAACTTATCAATAGATACCTAATCCTAATTTTTAAAAAAATGTTTTGTTATTAAAGACCAAAGCAAACACGTCATGTAGAGAAACAGAGAAAATTTAATAAGAGGAGATAGTAATTATAATTAAAATAAACTGACAGAGACCCAACAGAACAAGTATATTAATAAATGTGAGTTAGCTTAACTTATCTTTTAAGAGAAAAATATTTCCAAAATGACTCATAAAGAAATATCGAACCTTTGGTATACAAGAGGCACACCTGAAAAAAAAAAAGTGATTCTGAAAGGCTAAACATATAAGGATGGATACAGGCACAACAGGCAAATGAAATCAATACGAAAGCAGTGTTTGCAATCCTGATATCAAAGTAGGATGCAAGCCCAAAATAAAAAACTATTAATGTGACAAGGGCACTACTAATGCTAAAAGCTGCAATTCAAAATAGAGCTATAATATTCAGAAGTGTCTACGCACCAAATAACAGAGCAATCATCTTCATAGAGCTGAAACTACAAGAGAAGCACGTAGAAGTACACAAAAATACCCTGATAATAGACCTCAGCAAACTACTGTCATTATAACACAGGTGAAGTAGACAAAAAGTTAACAGGGCTATAGAACACCTAAACAACATTCTCAATAAAATAGATCTTATGGAAACATAGAAAACATTAAACCCTGATAATGAAACATACATTTTCCTCTCAAGCAGCACAGAACATTTACAAAATTGACCACTCAACTCTTAGGTCACAAAGAAAGCATCAGTAAGTCCTATGGAGAAGAAATATTACAAACCCACTCCCTAATTATAATGCAATAAAATAAGCAATAAATTTTTCTCTTAAACAAATACTAAGTGAAAGAGGAAATACAGCTCCAAATTTCAAAATTTCTAAAATATGATAATGAAACTACTACATATTAGAATTTATGGAATACATTCAAGCAGTAATCAGAAGAAAAAGAATTGATTTATATGCTTATTGCAAACTAAAAATATATCTTTTTAGAGGGAACCCAGACATACGGAGGCCCTCCACGATATTCTGACGTTTACTCTCAAAAATTATTTTTTAAAAGAACAGTAAAGTTAACCAAAATAAAGCACAAAGAAGAAAATAATAGGTAAAAGTAAAAATTCATGTAGTAGATACCCAAAGCAATCTACAGATTCAATGCAATCCCTATCAAACTAGCAATGGCATTTTCACAGAACTAGAACAAATCATTTCACAATTTGTATGGAAACACAAAAGACAAAGATAGCCAAAGCAATCTTGAAAAAGAAAAAAGGAGCTGGAGGAATCAGGCTCCCTGACTTCAGACTATTTACAAAGCTACAGTAATAATGACAGTATGGTACTGGCACAAAAACAGAAAGATAGATCAATGGAACAGGATAGAAAACCCAGAGATAAACCCACGTACATATGGTCACCTTACCTTTGATAAAGGAGGCAAGAATATATAGTGGAGAAAAGACAGCCTCTTCAATAAGTGGTGCTGGGAAAACTGGACAGGTGCATGTAAAAGTATGAAATTAGAACACTCCCTAACACCATACAGAAAAATAAACTCAAAATGGATTAAAGACCTAAATGTAAGGCCAGACACTATCAAACTCTTAGAGGAAAACTTGGGAAGAACTCTCTATGACATAAATCACAGCAAGATCCTTTTTGACCCACCTCCTAGAGAAATGGAAATAAAAACAAAAATAAACAAATGGGACCTAATGAAACTTCAAAGCTTTTGCACAGCAAAGGAAACCATAAACAAGACAAGACAAAAAGACAAGCCTCAGAATGGGAGAAAATATTTGCAAATGAAGCAACTGACAAAGGATTAATTTCCAAAATATACAAGCAGCTCATGCAGCTCAATATCAAAAAAAAAAAAAACAAACAAACAACCCAATCCAAAAATGGGCAGAAGACCTAAATAGACATTTCTCCAAAGAAGATATAGAGATAGGCAACAAACACATGAAAGGATGCTCAACATCATTAATCATTAGAAAAAGGCAGATCAACACTACAATGAGGTATCACCTCACACCAGTCAGAATGTCCATCATCAAAAAAATCTACAAACAAATTCTGGAGAGGATGTGGAGAAAAGGGAACCCTCTTGCACTGTTGGTGGGAATGTAAATTGATACAGCCACCATGGAAAACAGTAATGGAGGTTCCTTAAAAAACTAAAAATAGAATTACCATATGACCCAGCAATCCC
This sequence comes from Phocoena sinus, assembly GCF_008692025.1. Taxonomy (NCBI): domain Eukaryota; kingdom Metazoa; phylum Chordata; class Mammalia; order Artiodactyla; family Phocoenidae; genus Phocoena; species Phocoena sinus. Next base: position 49,767,286 of record NC_045765.1, on the reverse strand, counting down.
ACTACTGGGCACATACCCTGAGAAAACCATAATTCGAAAAGAGGCAGGTACCACATTGTTCATTGCAGCACTATTTACAATAGCCAGGACATGGAAGCAACCTAAGTGTCCATCAACAGATGAATGGATAAAGATGTGGCACATGTATACAATGGAATATTACTCAGCCATAAGAAGAAACGAAATTGAGTTATTTGTAGTGAGGTGGATGGACCTAGAGTCTGTCATACAGAGTGAAGTAAGTCAGAAAGAGAAAAACAAGTACTGTATGCTAACACATATATATGGAATCTAAAAAAAAACACACAAAATTGTTCTGAAGAACCTAGGGGCAGGACAGGAATAAAGACGTAGACGTACAGAATGGACTTGAGGACACGGGGAGGTGGAAGGGTAAGCTGAGAGGAAGTGAGAGAGTGGCACTGACATATATACACTACCAAATGTAAAACAGATAGCTAGTGGGAAACGGCTGCATAGCACAGGGAGATCAGCTCGGTGCTTTGTGATCACCTAGAGGGGTGGGACAGGGAGGGTGGGAGGGAGATGCAAGAGAGAGGGAATATGGGGATATATGTATACATATAGCTGATTCACCTTGTTATACAGTAGCTACTAACACAACAATGTAAAGGAATTATACTCCAATAAAGATGTTAAAAATAAAATAAATTTAAAAGATAAAACCTTGCTGATGTTACAGACTTGTCACCCAGGACCTTTCATTACTGCCTCTGGCGTCTGGAAAATGCAAATTGAGTATCATTTTTAAAGAAAACAAGATGACAAATTAAAGTCCAGGCAGGTTCCTTTGCAATTACAACCTAACACTGCAACTGGTCCTTGTTAAAATGGTTCCATTAAATCCAACTGCTCAATTCCCTCTTTCAACGTATGGTATTTAACTGCTGCTACACAGTGAGGCCACACATTTATTATAAAAATAAAATGCCAAAAATCACAACCACTTTGACCGTTTTTTCAGAATAAAGTTTTTATCGAGTGTACAATATAGTGACAAGTGGGCTGCTCAGACCTGTTTTTTGAGAAAAACATTTTTGTTTGAATGTATGTACTGGTGAGGCAGAATAGATGCTAAGTGAATTGTGAAATGGACTGTCTTAACGTTACAACTCCCATACTCCTGAGCAAAATATTTGTTAAATGAACACTAAAAAAAGAGAGGGTGGCAGGTGGATAAGCAGCTAATGTGGAGATGTAATTCACAGAACATATGTAAATGATCAATAATAATATGAGAAAACCTCAACTGTAAGCTCCATGATAGCAACGCCTTTGTTTTGTGAATTGTTCTACCTCTAGGGCCTTCTTCCACAGAGTTTGGAACATAGTAGATGTTCAATATTTGCTGACAGGATGAATAAACTTTCCTGGTATTCAAATAAGTGCAAAATAGAACCATAGTAAGATGTCATTATTCATCTAACATAACCAAAATTTTGATTTTGTTTTTCATGATAAAACCTAATGTTGGCAAGGCACAGAAGGGGATTTCAGGTATGATTCTATTTTGGAAATTATTTGGAAGGGGGAGGTGGGAGAAAACGAGAGAGAGAAAGAGAGAAAATGGGGAGTAAAAAGGAAAAGAAGGGAGAGATGAAGGATCTCCAAGTTCATCTATTTCAACTCCCTCGTTTCACAAATGATGTCACTCATTTATTCAGGATGGGACCAAATCCCTGCCCTCAGAGCTGTCAAATGGAGGAGACAGACACTGAACAAAGTCATTAGAACGAGAAGTGCAGAGTGCTATGGGAAAGAGAAATGGAGCCCCAGCCTAGGGCGTAGACTCAAAGGGGGTTTCACAGAAATGACACTTCAGCTAAGACTTGAAAGACAGGTAGGATTGAAGTAGAGAAAGGAGCCCAATGACTTTGGACTCATAAAAAGTCAGTAGTAGTAAACTTAAACCCCTGAACAATGAACACTGGGGTGCATGTGTCTTTGAATTATGGTTTTCTCAGGGTATATGCCCAGTAGTGGGATTGCTGGGTCATATGGTAGTTCTATTTTTAGTTTTTTAAGGAACCTCCATACTGTTCTCCCTAGTGGTTGTATCAATTTACATTCCCACCAACAGTGCAAGAGGGTTCCCTTTTCTCCACACCCTCTCCAGCATTTATTGTTTCTAGATTTTTTGATGATGGCTATTCTGACTGGTATGACGTGATACCTCATTGTAGTTTTGATCTGCATTTCTCTAACAATTCACCAGGACATGGAAGCAACCTAAATGTCCAACTACAGAGGAATGGATAAAGAAGATGTGGTACACATATACAGTGGAGTATTACTCAGCCATAATAAGGAACAAAATTGGGTCATTCGTAGAGACGTGGATCGACCTAGAGTCTGTCATACAGAGTGAAGTTAAGTCAGAAAGAGAAAAACAAATATTGCATATTAATGCATATATGTGGAATCTAGAAAAATGGTACAAATGAACTTATTTGCAGGGCAGGAATAGAGACACAGAGGTAAAGAACGGATGTGTGGACACAGGGGAGGGGGATGAATTGGGAGATTGGAAGTGACATATATACACTACCATGTGTAAAACAGAGAGCTACCGGGAACCTGCTGTATAGCACGGGGAGCTCAGCTCGGTGCTCTGTGGTGACCTACATGGGTGGGATGGGGGTGGGGATGGAGGTCCAAAGGGGAGGGGATATATGTATACATATAGCTGATTCACATCATTGTACAGCAGAAATTAATACAACATTGTAAAGCAACTATACCCCAATTAAAAAAAAAAAAAAAACCCTGAACATGACATACAAAAAAAGAATGCTATGAAAAAATGAAGTAAAGAATGCAAACCAACCAGGAAACTTGAAACCCAAATGACAACACTGCAATGAGTTTTCTGAATTCTCTCCGTGACACTCATATTTCAGACTGAGTGCTAGAGAAGCCAGCAACCTGGAAATGCCAAGAGGCACAGACAAAAACAACAAACAAAAACAATAAAAGCCTTCTCTCTCTAGGCAGAGGACCAGGAAAGGCGCAGCCTAGCAATCACTAGAAGAAAAGGCTATACAAAGAGATTCACTCAAAAACACTGTATTGATAAACCAAACACGATTTCTAAAATGTGTTTGAATAACCCCAAGGAAGGCCGCCACTCAAAAAGAACAAAGTTTTTTTTGAAAAGGAAGACTTAAGCCCTAATAAATCAATAATTACATTAAATGTAAATTATATAAATCACCAATTAAAAGAGATTGGCAAAGCAGATTAAAAAACATGACTCAACTGTATGCTATTTATAAGAAATGAACTTAAAATGTAATGTTAATAAAAAGAAATATAGGTACTCCTATTAAAGGTACTCTAGCTAAAGGAAACTTCAGGCCAAAGAAAATTATCAATGACAGAGAGCAACATTATAAAATGATAAAAAGGTTAATCCAAAAAGAAGACATAGCAACCCTAAATGTGTTACGTACCAAACAACAGAGCTACAAAATATGTAAAGCAAAAATCTATAGACATAAAAGAAGGAACAGACAAATCCACAACTGCAGTTTGAGATCTCAATACCCTTCTCTCAATAATTGATAGTACAACTAGACAGAACATCAGATAGAATACAGAAGAACTCAACAACACCATTAACCAAGAGGAGCTAATCAACATTTGCAAAACACTTTCCCCAACAATAGCAGGATATCCATTCTTTTCAAGTGCCCATGAAACATATACCAAGATAGTTTATACATCCTGGGCCAGAAAACAAACCGCGGCAGATTTAAAGAGTTGAAATCATAGAGGGTGTGTTCTCCAATCACAGTGTAAGCAGATTAAAATGAATTGCAAAAAAGACATCTATTTTTGACTTACCTCTCACTCTGTGACCAACTAGAGGGGTGGGATAGGGAAGGTGGGAGGGAGACACAAGAGGGAGGAGATAATGGGGATATATGTATGTGTATAGCTGATTCACTTTGTTGTAAAGCAGAAACTAACACACCATTGTAAAGCAATTATACTCCAATAAAGATGTTAAAAAAAAAAAAAGACATCTAGAAAATCCCCAATTGGAAGACTAAACAACACACTTCTAAATAATCCATGGGTCAAAAAGAAAGTCTTGAGAGATATTTTTTAAAAATACATTGAACTGAATGAAAATGAAAATACACCATATCAAAATTTGTAGAACACAGTTAAAGCAGTGCTAGGAGGGAAATTTATAGCACTCAATGTACACATTAGAAAAGTGGGAAAGTCTCAAAAGAATACTCTAAAGCTCCCACCTCAATACCTATAAAAGAAGAGAAAAATAAACCCAAAGCAAGCAGGAGACAGAAATAATAAAGAGCAGAAGTCCATAAAATACATCAGAAAAGCAACAGAGAAAAATCAATGAAAGAAAGAGCTGGTTCTTTGAAAAGATTGATAACATTGACAAACAGAGCTTATCATTAAAGACCAGGCAGACATCAAAAAGATAATATGAAAATACTATGAACAACTCTACACACATAAATTTGACAATTTATATAATATACACCAATTACTCGAAAAACACAAACTACCTCAACTCACCCAGTATGAAACAGAACATTCAAATAGCTCTACAACTATTACACAGACCACATTTGTAATTAAAAATCTCCCTAAAACAAAAATCTGAGGCCTGAACACTTTCACTGGCGAATTCTACCAAATGTTTAAAGAATTAACGCCACAGTCTCTTCCAGAGATTGTTGAGTGTTTACTATGTGCCAGGCACTGTTCTATTCCAACTGTTTTTACATGTCTGGAACTCATTTAATCCTTTCAACAACCCTATAAAATAGTCCCTATTATTACTCCACCCCATATGAGGAAAACGAAGCCCAGAGAGTTTATGTACGCAGCTAGCACAGAGCATAACTAGGATTCTAGTTTAAACCTTGGGGCTATACTTGAATCCAATCACATGCTCAGATTTCTTGTATTTTAATCTAATGCCAAATTTATTGTCAAACATCACTTTTGTGAAGGGAAATTCAGATCTGACCAGGATGTGCTACTTCAACAAAGAAGCTGGGGTAATACCAAAGTTGGCATTCTCAATAGAAATATGTGTTTTGTAAACAAAAATTCCTGCTAGCAGCTGCCATACAATTTCCATCTACATGACAGTTAAAATATATCTGTAAACCAGAAAAGAGGTTTCTTATTGGAAATGATAAGAGCTTCACTAGAGCAGAGCCAGTCACACCACTATAATTACAAGAATCAAAACACTGCTTCATTAATTTTTCCCTGCGTTTGTTATTTTACTTCATCAAGACTAATCACACCCCTTCCCATTGATTTTATCAAGCACCTTGGGTTAAACACTGCAGACAGCCTGGTTAGAGAAAGCTGTGGTTTATAGGTGCATCTGAACTGCCTCTGTTTAGGAGAAAACAGTATGTGAAAAACATTATATTGACAAATAAAATTTTCCTAATGTTTTCTCTGAACAAAAGTGGAAACACAGCTGCCCCCCAAAAAATTATAGTGAAAAATAATTTAAATTTTAATATTCAATAATTGCTCTTCCTACTTATGTTCTTCCTTCTCAACAACTAAGAGACATTAACTCAGCCCTCAAAATAATCTGTGATGCCCCTGAAGGCAAGGTTTACCCATTTTATATTACAAGACACTGGCAGACAAAGGCCATGCTGCTGGGAGGGAAGACCGACTCTGAGGCTCATGGGAATTCTGGGAGTTCCAGGGATTGGAGGTGGCCTACATCAGGGTTTCTCCAACTTTTCCAAAGAGGGACCTCTCCCCAGCAGAACAAGGCCCTGCAGTGTTTGAGGATGTACTAATTGCAAGTGCTTCTATCAGGCTGAGCATATGTAATTATCATCCTTTGGTATTTCCATTATATTCAACCTAATATAACACCTGCTGCGTACAATGCAGCTTTCTAAGCAGTGTCCCAAGCAAAATGTCTTCTACGTCTCCTTTTTTAAAAATTAAGAATCCCGGGCTTTGCTGGTGGCGCAGTGGTTGAGAGTCCGCCTGCCGATGCAGGGGACACGGGTTCGTGCCCTGGTCCGGGAAGATCCCACATGCCGCGGAGCGGCTCGGCCCGTGAGCCATGGCCGCTGAGCCTGCACATCCGGAGCCTGTGCTCCGCAACGGGAGAGACCACAGCAGTGAGAGGCCCGCATACGGCAAAAAAAAAAAAAATTAAGAATCCATTCCAATCTTACCCTCTACGAAGTTATACATTTGTTTTAATAAAAATGTTTTCCCCACAAATCTTTGAGAAAAATGTTCTAAGAGGAACATTTTGCCCATCTATCTTGTGGCTTCACACCTCCCTCACATAGACAGCCATACATTCCCACTATACATAGCCTGCTTTGATTATAGCAGGTGATACCCCAGGAAGAGGTTTTAGAGGCAGATCGAGGGAAATAAATGCCTGGCTAGCACTTGGCTATTCCCCAATTCTTCTCTGCAAAATCTCTGCCTTTGATAAGGCCCAAAAACATTGTTAGCGTTTATTTTTCCAGGAGGAAATGGACTCATACCACTTGACAGAACGATTAACACCTAAGGAAACAAGTTATAATGCTAGCTCTAACTTCACACAGACAAAAAGACTACTTCCCATACTGGAATCGTTCTAATTGTATTCTGAGGCATAGTTTAATCCAATTTAAACCTGCAATTAAAAATCGTAGCCATCTAGTGTCTCAGATGTGACTCCAAGTTTTCCAAAGGCTTTAAATCCAATCATCAAGATACCAAAAGAACTGTACTGAACTTTTTTCCGCTGTATCTATGGATATGTTCAGAAATATTTTTTTTTAAGACATGAATTAAGGGTCTAAACTTCCATGCTATATCCCCCAACTCTGAAATGTCACTTGGGAAAGAAACTGTCAGACAGTAAAGGTTTCCTGGTAGTCACCCTAATGAGTGACAGGTATGACCTTGTACATTTCTCTCCCTCCTTGCCCCAAATTCTGTTCCCATTTACGATAACGTTACGCTGGGGTAATTCATTCATTAAAATATTTCTGGCTACTTTTGTAAACCTCTTGTCCTGAGGACTGGGGGAATTTTTTTGGACTGACTGACAAGAATGACTTTGGTTTTGACTACACTAACGACTACATCCTTAAACAAACACAAATAACAGAGGAGCTTCAGCCCAGAAAATAATTTCCCCTAAACTTCTAAAGAAACTGGCAATGGGATGATTTCAAAGTTTGAACAATTTAAGGACTTCTGAATTTAAGAAGACACCTAAACTCAAAATAGGAAAACAAAAACATACAACTGAACAGTTAGCATTTTCCTTTGTCATCGGATCTAAATGCTCATCCTGGCACCTACACGAAGAAGTAATGATTCCACCAGCAGCCTAACAGATGGCAGGCACAAAATGGCTCTAACCTTCCCTGAGAATGCCGCAGAAGAGCTCCATGAAGTTGAATTTAGCAGGAGGGGGGCTGCTATTTTCTCTCCGTTACCTCCTGCACAGCATGGCCGTCCATAGCTCAGAGCACTACATCTTAAGGTCTGGAAGTACAGTTACTCAGTTTAACCCTTTCAGACAAGTAAGGGTCTTGAGTTATTATGGAATCCTTTTTCTGCACGGGATTCTGTTCCACCAAATACAACCCAAACTTTTGATCATAACAAAGCAGGCTGAGCATGGTGAAATATTTTTAGGCTCTCTTTTCTTCTATTAGCATTTAAGAGACACTGGAGCACCTTTTTCTTAGACAGTGAATTATATTTTTCTTAAGGACTAGAGGCAAAACATTAGAAAAAAAGAGTTCTCGTATTGCAAATTCCCTCTGCCAGCTAGCTTAAGGCTTTTTCATAGTTTCAGCTTTTTTTCTCTTATCTGGGGCTGCTGAAAGGACTAGAATCACTACTACAAATGATAAACACAAGCTCTGCCAGGTGATGTGATACCCTCAAGAAATTAAAATTCACACATAAATATTAGTTGTGACACCTTTATTTCAGAATGACGGCAAGATTGAATTTCACAGGTATACAACTGATTTATAGCTCTAGATCACAGTAACACTGAATCCAAAACACTTAATCCTGCACAGAAACTTGGCACAGAAACTTGGCACAGAAATGTTCACTTGTAATCTACTTACGTTTCACATTATAAAACTGGACATATAAAAACACTAACACAGCTGGGGAGACAACAGCTTACAGATCTAAGTAAATCATTTGTAGCAATATCTCGGTTATCTTGAGGTCACAGATCAGACAACTGCAGTCGAGGATGAGGAAGTAAGTTAGAGGAAGTAGCAGAGCCACTAAAATAATGTCACCAAGTCAATGGAGCAACGTTCATCCATTTCACTGCTAAAAAAAAAAAAGCCTCCCAAAGACTGACTCAGCTCCTGTTTACTGTTACTTGACATACAGTATGCAATTACAGCAATTCCCAACTCCATATAGTAAAGGAGAGCAAAGTTCCTAGAGACAGGCAGAGTTAAGGAAGAGAGAAACGACAGGGAACAGTGACGGAAAAGAAGAAACTATGAAAACCATGGCAAAACTCGAAGAGCAGAGCCATTCAGTGAAGGGGCTTTAACAAACCTAAATAGAACCTGAAAGAATTCAAAGCAAATGATGACTCTGAAATGATTTCATTATCTTCAGTAGGGAAATGTATACTAAATTAGGAGGAGGCTCAAGAGGGAGGCAATATGGGGATATATGTATACGTATAGCTGATTCACTTTGTTGTACAGCAGAAACTAACACAACATTGTAAAGCATTTATACTTCAATGAAGATGTGAAAAAAAAAGAGCTCCGTGTAAATGGCAGAAATAGAGCAAAAAAGATGTGAGACTTAAAAGAATAACCTTGAGTCAGCTATACCATGCACCCACGATGTCTGATAAATGGGATATTACGACACAGGTACTGCTTATAAAATACACAAAGCAATTTACATCAAAAGAATATAGCACCTTTTTTATCCCCACGATTGAAACCATAAAAGCCCGTTCATGGTAAAAGCACTTCAACCATGTAGGGATAGCCTCAGTCAGCTTCTCTGTGCAAGAGAACTTTATATTATGTCCTGAGGGATTGATCAGTGGGCCCAGCTGACTATAAACCCTTCTTAAATGATAGAAGACACAGAGGCCACAAAGACCTCCCCTAAATCACTGTTTCTCAAAATCTGGTCTGCGAAACAGCACAACCAAGACTCCTGGTGAACCTGTTTTAAAATGCAGATCCCCGAGTCCCAAATGAAATTCCATGAATCAGAATCTCTGGGGGAGGCCCTGGGAACCTGCAGTTGGGCCCACCTACCCAAGGATTTCTGGTACGAGTAGAAGCCTGGGAATCACTGTAATACATCCGCACCTTCCGTGTGTAGGTTCAGCAACCCAGTCAGGAGGAGACTGGTCAGATCTGTGAATGAACCCTTCCCACCCTTGTTCCTAATGCACCCAGTAAGGCTATACTCTCGGTTTTGACATTTTATAGATAATCAAATTACATGTGGACTTCTAAATGTTTTATCACAGGAAGAAGATTCTGACACATAATAAAGTTTAACAAGCCCTAACTAATTTTAAAAGGAGCATACGATTTCTAAGCCATATATGTAAAACCTGAAGTAATGGATGCCCGCAAGGGGTGGGGGGGCGGGGAAACTGAGGATAAGTGTCTGATGCAAGTTCAGAGGATTGCTTAGGAATGGGGAGGAAAATACATGTAAAAGCAGTCTTGGAGGAGAGGCAGAAAGCAGCGTACAACCAGAATAGGGAAACGCAAATCTCTTAAAAGTTGGCTGAGATGTTTAAGCTGGTCCTTAACACTCTTGAAGCAAAGGCTGGAAACTACTGACAAACGTGTTTTGTTTGGCGGGCACAATGTTTTAAACAATCCTGAATTCGTTGCCAACACATAAAAATTGGGTGATTTCTTTCTTTTTTTTAATACTATCTTTTCCTGGAAAATTGGAAATTGGAAGAACTAGAAAAACCAGCCGCTTGGCAACACTGTGCTGGAGCCGGGCAGCAGCTGCCCACCTTTCACCACAGCCACGTACTCCTGGGGTCTCCCCACTGGCCGCCAGCCTGCTGCACACATCACTTCACCTGCCAGACCCCTGCAGGCATTTGCACTGGCCACGTCAGCTTCAAGGAATTAAGGCAAAAAATCAGCCTCTCTGTGCTTCACTCTAACAATAATTCTTACTACAAAGATACTTTCCTACCTTGGAGATGTGAAGAAAGCAATCAGATAATATCTGCAAATCACCCAGAACTGTAGTGTTCGCTGGCCATTGGAATCACCTAGGGAGCTTTAAAAAATACTGCTGACTGGGTTCCACCCCCAGAGATTCTGACTTATTAGTCCCAGATGTAAGGTAGGCAGCAGGAGTGCAGAAAGCTCCCAGGTGGTTCTAATGGACAGTCAAGGTTGAGAACTGCTTTCACAGAATGCAAGTTGTTGAGTATGATGGGTTACATTCATTCTTTCTTTTTTTTTTTTTTTTTTTTGGCTGTGCCAGGAGACTTGCGGGATCCCAGTTCCCCAACCAGGAACTGAACCCAGACCCTGGCAGTGAAAAGCTTGGAGTCCTAACCATCAGGCCACCAGGGAACTCCCAGAATTACGTTTATTCTAATGTCAACCTCCAAGTACAGATTTCTCGCCTCTCACCCCTGTGATAATTCACATCACCTTTTATTTGTGTAAATGCGCTCTTATTCCTAAAGCCTACCAACTGCCATTTACAAACTGGAAAAAGGTCAAAGTGTAAAGTGTGTTCTGGTTTCTACCATTCATTTTCCCTCCAACACAACTGAAGAATGAAACACTAAGGAAATGAAGGGAAATTATCCTAAGACACAAAACTCAGGCAGCACAAACAGCTCAAATGCAATAAGAGGAGCTCACAGTGGCAGGCTTGTATTAAAGTTTAAAAAAAGATAAAGAAAAATAAATTTAAAAAAACAATTGCTTTGAAATTCATCATTCACTAAATGGAAACTTTTTCGAATATTAAAAAAAATAATAATTTCCCCAGGACTTTCCAGTAATGGCCCAACTTGTTTTAACTTAAGACAATGAATTCCAAATTACTGCCCCTCTTCAAGCTTTTCTTTAGGTAGTGTGCATTTACATTTTGGCTTTGGATCATGGGGAATGCAAACTACCGTCACCTAATTTTCAAACAATACTACTACATTACCTTACGTTAGAAAAGTATATTTCCAAAATGGTTTCATGTACTAATAATAGTTTCTATTTACTTCTGTGTACCAGTTAGCATGCTAGACACTTTATCACATGATCTCTAGTTGTTCCAACAGCCTCATTAGGTTAACTCTATAATCCCATTTTATAAACCTAAAAAGTGAATCTAGGAAAGATCTTTAAGAAAGATTTTAAATTACATACGTAATCACCGAGCTGCTGTGTGGCCCTGCTCAGATTCAAACCGGAGTCCTTCTGACTCCCAAACCTGTGCTTTACATACCAACCTTGTTTAATCATCACAAGTAGAAAGACCTGTGCCCAATTATCCCCATTTGCCCAATGAAAAACAGAGAGGTCACATAATCTGCTCCACAACCCAGAATGAGTTAGAAGGAGCCTGTCTCCCCACTCCCCAGGTTCTTTTAAGTACCAATCACAGTTCATGTGTTATATTATAAAAGCTAGCTGATGGCAGTTATGTAGTACTGATGGGGAGAAATCAAATGCTCCTGGTTTCTGAGAATCTTCAACATTACTGTGAATATGGCTTAACTTCAACACAGGTATGGTATATTCCTGTCTGTTCCAGGCCACCGAAGAATCAGGTATCAGGTTTAAGTCCTTTATTCGCCCCAGAATCCTCTCATGAATCCTATGAGCAACGATGGAGAGAACAAACAGGCAAAAGCAGCATTTTCCATGCCTCTGGCTCATCCTTGGCTGCCCCAACACCACCACCAGGCACTCAGCAGGACATCCTGAAGAAGGGCAGACATCACCTTCTATGGGATTTTTCCTTTATTTGTAAAACCGTAGAGATTATGCCATAACAATCAGCCAGAAGGTCTCAGCTCCACGAGAGCCGCTATCTGAGGTCGGCTCCCAGGGGGAGTGTATCATGTCATATCCCGGCAGAAAGGTTTCCTCTTCTGTAAGCTGCCAACACCGCATTCTTATACCTGTATTTCGAAAACTGTGTCTTTGGATGCGTTGTGTCCGAGAAAAGATTCTCGAGCAAAAGTAGACACAACACAGCTTCCCTGCAAGAGAACGCAAACAGGCTTTATCACCTAATAAACATGTCTCAACAATCAATACTTATTTGCCCTCTTTTCTGAAGCAACTCTTAAGAGTCACTTGAATTCTATCACTACGGATAATTCTTGAAGAAATTGCATTTCCACCTCCTAATGATCTTCAAACGAAGCAAGCGCCTCATTTTATTAATAAACTACCACCTGCCCAGAGGAGCTGGTTCGAAGGGGAGTTAAGATATAGCTAAAATTGAGGTCTTAATCATTCCGATGTGAAAGAACTCTACTGTGTTTTCGAACCTCACCAAGCCCGGTCTCCCAACTGCCAGCAGCAAGAACAAACAGATGTCAGAGCTATTTGTTTTCTTCAAAAATGACAGGAACTCAAAAATCTATCAGATGGATGTGTCAGCAGCAACAGCCCAAGCCCACTGATTAGTGAGGTTTATGCACCTCCATTTTGGCTCAGGACAAAATCACTTTCTAAGCTTTTTAACTATCAAACGCCCACTTAGATATACAGGCCAGGGAGATCTAGGGAGCATCTTTTGTGTGAGGTACGCTACATACACAATGTGGTCACGTTCTATGTGACTTTAAAGTATGCAAATTTGAAATGTGGTAGAATATAAAAGTATTAAATAATGTCTCCTTAGGCACACGTGTGCAGGCCCCATGGGATGGTTTTTTAAAACATTAAGAACTGCAAAATTCCAAAGCTCAAAATTTGAGTACACTGTATACGGCACCTACACTATTGCCACATCCCGCACATGCATTGGAACTTTATGAAGCAATTTTAATGATCACTATTGCTGGTATCTTAACTTCCTTGTTGTGATTATTTTAATGTTTTTTTATGCCTTAAAATAATACCATCCAAGTGGTTATGTTGGCGCTAATGCAGAAAAAATAAACTCTTGCGCTATTAACTTTGGAATAGAGGTAAGATGTGATCAAATGCTACATTAAAAAAAGGCCAAACCACCACCACGAGGCCACCTGATGTTAATGTAGGCAAACTCTAATCCCAGGGAGAGACAACTTTTTCTTAAAGGACCAGACAGTAAATATTTTAGCCTTTGTAGGCTGTAAGATCTCTGTCACAGTTCTTCACTTTTCTGTTGTAGCTGGAACATAGCCAGGAACATAGGTGTTTTCTAATAAAACTTTATTTACAAATGGAGGCCACAGGCTAGATTTGGCCCCCAGGTTACAGTTGGCTGACCTCTGCTCTACAGCTATGGAGCTAATCACCCGCCCCCCCCCCAGCCTTTTCTTTTAATGTAGCATTTTACTGCTCATAAAAGGTAGTTCCCCCATCTACAAACATTCTCCCACTTCCAGTAGATATAATTTTGAGAAAATAAAAAGTTCCATTAAAACAGGAGTATTTCAAACTTGCCAAATTTTGTAAAATCAGTCAAGAAAATGAGCTAAAAGTAATAAGCTGGCAACAGCACTGCAGCAACAGCAATGCCTCAAAATGATCCATAACATGTTTTTCGTGATGCTTACATAACTGTACATATGTGTTAAAACTTACCAAATCCTACATTGAAATTAGTCATTTTAACTGTGCACAGATGATACCTAAATGAAACTCGTTTTGAAAAAAGCTTAAAGTCTCAGCAATAGCCCCTAATTTGCAGTAATTGTAGATCCAAGTGGTAGGAGTATACACCTCTTACTTCATGTTTGCTCCTGAGAAAACTAGTCATAAATTATGACAGTTAGAACTATGTAAATCCTTCGAGAACTCCATTGCATTAAACGCACCTGTCCTGCACTAAACTCGTAGTTATCCAGACCTCAACTATTTCACTTCAGCGAGGAGGAATTGGTTGCTTTTTAGAAACAATGCAGGGACTTCCCTGGTGGTACAGTGGTTAAGAATCCACCTGCCAATGCAGGGGACACGTGTTCGATACCTGGTCCGGGAAGATCCCACATGCCGCGGAGCAACTAAGCCCATGTGCCACAACTACTAAGCCTACGTGCCTCAACTATGGAAGTCTGTGCACCTAGAGCCCGTGCTCCACAACAAGAGAAGACACAGCAATGAGAAGCCCGGCACTGCAACCAAAGTAGAGCCCACTCGCCTCAACTAGAGAAGGCCCATGCACAGCAACAAAGACCAAACACAGCCCAAAACAAATAAAATACAATAAGTTTTAAAAACAGAAAAGGAAATACAAAGCCCTGAGTTCATGACTTAGCTCTCCACCACAGTAAAAGCAAAACAAAAAAACAAAAACATGGGTCATTTAAGACAGGAGGTAATACTTGTTTAGTTTCCTCTTTCCCATTAGCAACACTTTAAATCACAAACACAAGTTGATAATTTCAAATACGAGTTGTTGTTGAATCTCAACTCTTTTCTTTTCAGTCATCTTTGCTCTGCTGTGGAGCCTGTCAACATTCAAGCAGGGGGAAGAAAAAAAGAAAAAAGGGCAAACAAGCAGAAGCAGAGATGCTAAAATCAGGGAAAGGCCCCACAAAGAAAATCATTCCTCCTCTGATTAATCTAAAGTCGATGGAATACGTGACAACAGTTTCAAAACCCCAGCTATTAGCTTTCGCGGGGCTTGCGTTTCATCTATCTCAAACTCAGAGATGAGAACTTATTTAAAGCAATCATTCTCAAAGTGTGTTCCATGGATCAGCCTCACCAACATCACCTGGGAACTGGCTAGAAGCACAAATTCTCAGGCTCCCCTCCCTGCAGACCTAATGAATCAGAAATTCTGAGAGTGGGACTCACCAAGCTGTGTTTACCAAATTCTCCAGATGATTCTGATACTCACTAAAGTTTCCAAATCACTAATTTAAAGTCTGAAAACCGATGTACACTTGTAAGTGGAGTTTCCTCGTCCTCTCTTTTAACTTGGAGCTGACTTTAGATCCCACCCTGCAGGATAAGGTGGGCTCTGTGCTCAAGTGCACAAGTACTAGTGGTGCTTGGTGAGCCTCACAGGAGGCCAGCCTGGAAAAACAGGGGGATATGGCCAAGTTCTTCTCCACAGCTTTTCCACGTACAGAGATGTGGGAGCACGCCACATTTAGATTCCATGCCAACATTTTTTGAGCACCTGCCATGTTCCGGGCTTGTGCTAAATGAAATCATCTTCGTTCCAATAATAAATAAATGTATTAGTATGTGTTATGTATACAGAGGCTTGATATTAATCGGAATGGAGTCAAACCTGCAAACAAGCAGAAACCTTTATAATTCTCCAATTCTCATTCACAGGCCTGGCCAGCATGCTTTGAATGCTGAGGTCCTCGTACACAAATATCCCTTGTGCTTCCTCTTTGGTTAACTGTTCTCAAACTTTATTGTATATCAAAATTAGAGACCAAGTTGCTTATACAAAACCATGTATACTCTAGTTTTAAGCCAACATAAGGAAATTTGAGGTAATTCTGAACTACCCACAACAATGTGTGCTCTACTCAAAGGTTTTACCTTCTCTCAGACGTTAAAAAACAAAGTCCAATCAATCTTGTAAGATGCAAATCCACTATACAAATTTATTTTAGGCTTTGAGTCTCTCAGATAATTTTGTTCTGCCCTTTCCACCATGAAGACCATTGTCCTTGAGGCAGACAATAAAAACTTAAGGAATAAAAAAAGAAGTAATTCCAAAATCCCCCTGCTTATCTGTTAACCCTACATCACTTGCCCTAAAAGTGCCATGTGCTACAGCACAAGTGCTATATTCTTCATCCTGTTCCCGTGGCAGACATCACTAATCAATCATAGCACTCATACCCAGAGCTGGAGAGTTATTCTCAAGGCCTTGGAATCTTTCTCAATAGCATTTCAGGGAGCACCCCTGCCCCCAAATCGGGAGGAGTATTCATGACTGGTAAAATGTCTGTATTTCACTGGCCAATCAACATGCCCCTTTCTTGTCTTCTTTGAACAGTTGAAGCAGTTTAAAGCTGCTCCAAATACAATTTTAAACCCCTCCTTTCACTGTTCTCAGGACAATAAAATTAAGCTTCAGTTAATTCTGAACTGCAGTCTCTACAAACCTACGCCACCTTGAGGGTGCTAATCATGGTGGATTGTGTTAAACAGTTTAAACAATTTGAGTGCAGTTGTAACCCAGAACGTAGTACAAAACTGCTTTGAAAATCAAAGAACCGAGTAAATAAAGGTACAGAACGGATAACAAAAACCTGTGAGGCAGTATCCCACGCATATAACGGAGAAACGTACAGCATGAATAGCCCAGGGAGGCTGATGCGTAATACTCAGGCTTATAAGCATGAAGACATGGCTTGAGTAAATAATTCTGATTTTGCTTCTGGTACTCACTGATGATTCTTTATTCAGCTAAGGGGGCACCACACTGTTCCTTTAACAGCATCTCCATTATTCTAATTCCCTATGGAGAGAAGAAAGAAAAATCAAAATGCCACATTTCACGGACAAGCACTTTTACATTTATCACAACCTTTCCCTTCAAGGAATCCAAGCCATGGCCGTATATTCTTTTCAGAAAAGGCTCGTAGTCATACTTTACATTTTTATAAAATTCTGCTCAGCAATTTCACATACATTATCTTCACATGTGCTCAGAACTACTCAGGGAAGCAGGCAGACCAGAACTGTGAATCTTCCATTTTAAATATAAGAAAGCCATCCAAGTGATGTTAAGAACTTCCTGAAAGCGGCCCAGTTCCCGAGGGGCACTGCTAGAGCTGGAATAATCATGGTAATAGTTAATACTACAATAGTGACATTAAAAATCACAGATCACCATAACAAGTATAATGATAACGAAAAAGTTTGCAATTACTAAAACGTGACACAGAGACACAAAGTGAGCAGACGATGTTGGGAAAATAATGCCGAAAGACTTGCTTGATACAGGGTAGCCACAAACCTTGAGCTTGTAAAAAGTGCAATATCTGCGAAGTGTGCTAAAGCAAAGCATGATAAAACGAGGTATGCCTGTGCTCGCTGAACACTTACAAATGTGCTAGACTCACTGCTAAGGTCTGTATGTGCATTATCTGAGGTAGTGGGTGCAGGGTGCACCACGGAGGTACCCCCGGGACTCAGGCACTCATCCCCCTTCTGCCAGCACCATAGGCTGGTACACAGCTACCCTCAGCGAAAGGGAGATGCATTCCCTGAGGTCGTGCCCCTCTGCAGAGGTGGCCCACATCTCATGGCTGGTGGGTATAGTGTAGAAAGGCCCAGCCCCCGCCCACAATTCGGGACAACTCTGAACAACATCCCATCGCCACAGTTCCCCACGGGATCAGCTGGGACCTACATCACAACTGCATCGCAGTTCAACGTCACCTTCTACCTAATCCTGCTTGCCTCGCTCCCTTACAAGAGCTGTTTCCGAGAGCCCTCTCCAGTGACCCTCCGCATAAAAATGTCCATCTGAGTCTGTGTCCGAGAGCCGACTAGGACACCTTGTTTAATACACACAAAATCTATGAACAGGTACTATTCTTACCCCTGTTTTACTGATGAGAAAAACAGAAATTCAAAGAGAGTTAAGTAATTTTCCCAGCGTTATACAGCTATTAAGTAATAAAGCCAGGGAAGGAACAGACACTGAATTCTGGTTTCAAGGGCACCCCTTAACCTTGCAAGGCTCACTCCATGACTGTTTGTACGCATCAAGCTGACTGCCCACCCACCCCGGCCGGTCAAATTCTACCCTGGAAGAAAGAGGAAGCAGATACTCCCTCTTTCCTCCTTCAAGGACAAGTTCTGTACCAGAGGCTGAACCTTCAGACGGAAAGGCAGGATTGTGATGTAATTATGAACTGGGGTGTTAAGGAACTCAAAGCTGGAGTGTGGGGAATGGGACACGATGCTCTCAGGGACAGGAGTGTGGATGACAGGGAATAATAATGATCGACACTAACTTAAACTGCAGGTCCCCAGGCCCCGCACAGGAAGGCTTTGATTTCATAGGACTCAAGTAGGCCCCAGAGAGCTGTACCTTTAACAAGTACCAGCTGCTCGCCATGGTCAGGCAGGGCTGGGAGTCACTGAGTGGGCCTACAAGTGAAAGGCAGGGACTTCTTACCTGGAGTTTGTTCTGAGCCACGGGAGGGGATGCACCTCGAGAAGACAATAAAATATATTGAGTACCAAAGTACACTGAACAAAATCTAACGTTTCCTTGAGGTTTCTGAAGGTCCTTCAGATTCTAGCTGGCTGTCACCACAAATACTGCCACTAGCTGGAGAGGAGGAAGTATTAATTAAAGGATCTTGACAATGCCAAGGAGCACGGACTGTGGGGTGAGCCAAAACAGTAGACTGTAGGACCAGGAGCCCTGTTGTCAGAGTCAAGAGACCTGGGTTCTGGTCACAGCCCTGCCAATTATTCTGCTGGGTACCTTAGGCTAATCACTTTTACAAAGTTGTAGCTTAGACCAGAGAGCTAAGGGGCCTGGGAGGTTGACTGGATAGTGCAGGCACACAGCAGAACTACTGGGGGAACCCACAGAAGCGAATACAGATTCCCAAGCCCTACCCAGACCCATTCAACCAGAACTTCGAGGGCTGGGGCATGGAATCTGCAAACATTCCTTGTGTGGTTCTGAAGCACAACTAGCTCATATACTAGAATTTGTAAAAAGCAGCTTGATACCACCTCTGCAAGCCTGGGAATTGAGGAAAAAATTGTCCTTAATCATTTGTGAAGATACAGTATATACTCTTGTACTCTTAGAGCTACTCACCTTTTTAAGAATTAGGGGGAAAAAGAGGGGTTGGGGGATGAAACAACCGGTGGAATGAAATTTAACTTAATTCTTAACCTAAGATCTGAATTGTGCTCACTTCTGCTCTCTCTCCCTCAACCACAGAACAGTTAACAAATATTTATTGTGTACCTGCTATGTGCACTGGAGATTAAGTGGTGAACAAACCTAAGTCCCTGCATCCATGGAACTTACAGACTAATAGATTTCATTCCCCTTGTCTCAACTTCTTTTGTTTGTTTCAACAAACCCCTGAGCAATAATTAAATGCCTTCCTTCTATTTTCAGGAAGACTAAAAATAGCCATGTTACCTCACAGTTGCAAGCTTCTTTTTGCACAGTGGGCCCAGAAGTCTTGTCGGTATGTCTTTAAAACCAGAAAAGCAGACTCCTTCCTTAGGAAGTGAGCACAGGTGAGCTCTTCCCGTCTGTCTAAATTAAGAACGCCACCATCTACTGAGCTGAGCGCTAACTGACATAAGATGCTGGGGTTTGCCTTGGGAATTGAAAGACATTATTTATTGAATCAATTATGCTCACACTGTGACAGTTGATTTTCTTTCCCTTTTTTCCCCCTCTCTCATACCACTTTAGTCTTTTTAAGCAGAACAGTTAGAAACAGAAGGTGGAGAACAGGGGCAAACAGAGAGAGACCTATAAATGAATTAAAAACAAAAAACCTACCAGGGAGGCCAAGCCATTATTTAGTCTGTCTCTTTGGTAAGGAAGGACCAAATCAAAACCCAATCGATAGAGTCCTTTTGAATAGTTTCAATGCTTAAAATTCAACCCCTAAGAGATCAGGCTTAAAGGGGCTAAATTTACACCACTTATCACACAGTGATGACTGAAATGCAGAACAAATATTACGTGGATCCACCTTTATAGATAGAGCTTAACTTAAAAGCTTTTTGGACTGACAAACCATAAACCAGCTTGATTTTATTATGTCCTTCCCCTCTGAGAACTTTTTCTCCCTGTTACCAGGCCATCTTTTTGTATTTGCCAAGGTACAGACAAGGGAGCCCTCTCAGGCTCATTTCCCTAATACCAGGGCTGTGCTGGCCAGACACGTTCTCACAGAGGAGTCCCAGAGTCACGTCTTTCAGATTCAAAACACTTCACCAATTCCCCACTCTAGAAGTATCTGAAAAGTAGCTGATTATTACAGAAAACGAAAAGCTTGCCTGAAGAGAAGGCAGAATAAGTTGGAACTAAATGTGGCTAGATCCAGACGCTATCTTTATTTTGTTATCAAACTGATGCTTCCTTAAGAAGCTCTGATTTACCTATGAGTCCCCGAAGAGGGCTGCATGAAGGGAGGACCTGCAGAAGCTGCTAGAAGATGAATGGTTTGAATAAGACCCAAGCCTGGTTATGAGTGTGACATACAGAGTGAGGGGAAGGTCCAAGCAGAGGAGAAGAGGGTAATATTAGACGTTATAAAAATTACAAAGTTCTTGGGGAGTTCCCTGGCCATCCAGTGGTTAGGACTCTGTGCTTCCACTGCCAGGGGCCTGGGTTCAATCCCTGGTTGCGGAACTAAGATCCCACAAGCTGTGCGGCACAGCCAAAAAAAAATTACAAAGTTCTAAAGCAGTTCTCAAAAGACACATATATAGGGAGCTCTTAACAAAAGAGAATTGCTCAGGTAGTTATCACAATGATAAAAGATTGGCCATAATTAGACGAAGAACAACTGTTTGTGTACCGAGTGTTTACCAGAAGCTAGGTACTGTGATAACCAGATTACGCACTGGAAGACCTCTCCTCCCGCCACTGAAAACAAGCTTTCTTTTGGATCATGGCTTTGGAATAAGTACCGGAAACAGTATCCATGCCCACTGTGTGTAAAAGACTGCACTGCTGCTGTGAGGAATGAGATGCATATAAGACTTGATGCTTCTACTCAAGAGGGCATCATCGGTCTCTTGGGAGGAATTAGAGGAATGCAAAATAACTGAAAAACAACACAGCCTCTGAGAAACATTACCACACTTGGGGAAAAAAAAAAAAGGTCAATGGAAGAAGGGAAGTAGAGACTGATCTTGCGTGAACGGAGGACCTGCTAGAAGGTGAATGGTTTGTATAAGACCCAAGCCTGGTTATGAGTGTGACATACAGAGTGAGGGGAAGGTCCAAGCAGAGGGATTAACAAAAGGCATGGGAGTGGGAACATCAGTCCACGTGCAGTTAAGCGGACTGGATGCAGCAGGAGATGAGACTATTACACTTCCAATGTTTCCACTCCCCCGCAAACTCCCCACCTGCTCACACATACTCTTCCTCCCACCTTAGTTCTGCTCTTTCCTGGAAGAGACAACAGCACATAAAACATCTCACAAATAGCCCTGTAATTATGCAACAACACTCTTAAAAGGTTTTAGGGTTGAGTCCAAGCTAGCTGTGAAAACTTGGGCACTTAAATTCTCCAACCTTCAACTGCCTCATCTTTGAATGGAGATAATATAGTAACATGGGTTTGTGCTAAGAATTTGTCAAAATAATGTCTGATCTGGTTTCCACAGTACCTAGCCTCTGGTAAACACTCAGCAAATGGTTGTTCATCTAAATCTCTTTCATGATCATCTAATCCCACTAGAATTCAAATCCCATAAGGCTAGGGGCCACGTCTGTCTTGTTCAAGATGTAACCCCTAGGAAAACAATGCCCAGTACACAGAAGGCATGCAGTAAATGTCTACTGAATGAACAAATGAATCTATCAATCAATCATCAGCTTACAAGTCTACCACACTAGATGGTAAGGTGCTCAGAAACAGGGAACAAAAGTTACTTACGTTTGAATCCTTATTGTCTGGTGCAGAATCTGGCACAAAATACGTGCTCAATGTTGATGAATCATAAGACGGACCAACTGATACTTTTGAATGCCAGGCTGGTGAGTGTGAATTTTGGAATTATAGTGCGATCTGCCCAGTAGTTGGCATCCTAGAAAGTGTGGTGAAAGGTCAGGATAACAGAGGCTGCCACAGGAAATGAGAAAAAACCAAACAAGGAAAGAATAAAGAATGAAAGATAAAAGGAAGGGAATACTGCGGAAAGAACTGACAGCAAAGCAGGGACTTGAAATGAGTCCTGAAGAATCCTGATTAGCCGAGAGGAGTTACAAAGTGACAACCTAAGATGCTGAAGTGTGCGTTATAAAACCACTCACCTTTTGATAAAAAGGTACACATCGAGTTTACTTTAAAAATCTCACTTCCCTTTTGAAGCTAAACTTTTTTTATTAAGTTGGTTTACATAAAACTTTCTCGGAATCTTTTCATTTACTTTATGTAGAATCATAACAGTATGAATAAATGGTAGAAAAAAGAAAATGTCGCTTCCCTGCTTCAACCCTTCAACAGTGTTCCACTGCTCTTAAAACGTTAAGGCTCTGTCTGATCTGCCTCTAGCCCACTTCAACCGCAGGGAGGGAAGAAGGGAGGAATCTGCATTCAGTTTTCTCATTAAACGATAAGAGAGGGGCTCCCCTGGTGGCGCAGTGGTTAAGAGTCTGCCTGCCGATGCAGGGGACACGGGTTTGTGCCCCGGTCCGGGAAGAACCCACATGCCGCGGAGAGGCTGTGCCCGTGAGCCATGGCCGCTGGGCCTGTGGCGTCCGGAGCCTGTGCACCGCAACGGGAGAGGCCACAACAGTGAGAGGCCCGCGTACCGCAAAAAAAAAAAAAAAGATAAGAGAAACACTGCTCAATGCTTCTCCAGGAAAAGATTCTTTGCCACAATAAAGTAGCTTTTAATCTGATGCTGTCCAATTCTTTTATATTTAGGATTTCTCATCTATAAAACTAGGATAACACCAAACCACAGGAGTTCAAATGTACTGGCACATACTGTGTGCCAGGAACTGTGCTGAGTACTTCATCTGCACTGGCTTATTTTACCCTCCTATCTGCCTTAGAGAGTATTTTCTTCTTTTGGATGAGACCCAAGGCTCAGAGAAATTAAGCATCTGGACCAAAATCACATAATAACCAAGAGGTAGAGCCTTGATTTGACCCAAGGCAACCTGGATTAAGAATCCAGGATCCAGGATCTTACAACACTGGGGGCTGTAGGGTTTTAATGAGATTGCATGTGTGAAGACACCTAGTATGAAGCTGGGTACACAGCAAGGGCTTTCCTTCCCTTCCCTATTGATTATGTTCAAAAAGCCTGATACATAAAGCAGGTATTTCAGCCCTACGCCCAAACTAAATGGCATGATTCTTAATATACAAATCAATATTTAATCGCATCTACAAATTATTTTAAATATAATGCTTTTCAAGTAGGAATATCCTAACAGACTGTATGACTTCAAGATAATTTTCCCACAGGGGCTAATAAACTATTGAGTAAGATTCACTTTTATTTTGATAAGTAACTCAAAATCTTTAGGTGTAACTGCAGAACATTAAACGGATACAGTAATTTAGATGTCTTTGCTTCACATTATAAAGCTTCCTCTCTCCTTAAGGAGAACATTTAATCTCACAGTTTGTAAAGGAAAAGAATATATTCCAAAATCTAAAAATTGGAAAGCACATTATATTATCTAGTCCAGATAGGAAACTCTCAGCAAAGAAATGAAAGTGGCCCATCCAGTTTAAGGAGTTGTCCTGGGGTCAAATATCACAATGGAAGATGACAAAGCCATTTCCCTATTGCCAATTTGCAAATAAACCCTGATCTGACACGAACCTTTTGTTGGCTAAAAGGCATTTAGTCACTGGTCTCCCACCCTCCAGTGTGACTCAATAAGTCTATTTCCATTTTTAGTTTTTTTAAATGTGACTTGTATATAATTTCAGTTTTTCTGACTTAGACCATGCAAAGTATGGCTTGTTCATGTGTATCTGTTGGGTATAATTATCAGTAATTTTTTTAAACATCAAAGCCAGCCTCCCATGCAGTGCCACATCCACCCATGACATTTCTGACAATTGTGATCTTGCTTAGAAACCTCCATGGATGGGATGCTTTATACTCCTTATTCCCTCTGTCTCAGGCCTAATTGTAAGACAATCTTCCTTACATTGAAGCAGCACTGGCTCGGTGCCTGGCACCAAAGGGTCCTAGTACCAAGTCTTGTACCAACTCTTATACTACCAAACAAAAAATACCAACAAGGTTCCTATCAATTCCCTTTATTAGCCATTTTTTTCACTATTCATCAGATTTAAGCTCAGTCACAATTTTCCCTTGTTTCTTCCCTATTCTGAGAGAGAAAATGGTTAGTAGCATGCTTGTACATTTAATCAATGAATTGTCTCTAACAGAGTAAGTAAATTCAACTGATGCCTAGACAATAAACAAATCCAGTGGGTGCCCAGATAATTCTCTTTTTATCTTAAGTTCGTATATACCCTAACAGAGAGGGGACGGAGATTTAAAATCAGGTTGGGTTGACTCCAAAACAGCTTCATTATAACCGCTAAACATTTGTCTATCATGTCTATCATGTCATAATGAAAAAATTAAGTTTTTGCCTATAATTTCCTTGCATTTTTCTTTTTAAATAATAGTAACAACTGGGACTTCCCTGGTGGTCCAGTGGGTAAGACTCCTCTCTCCCAATGCAGGGGGCCTGGGTTGGATCCCCAGGCAGGGAACTAGATCCCGCATGCCGCAACTAAGACCCGGCACAGCCAAATAAATAAATAAATAAATGTTTTAAAAAACAGTAACAACTGATCATTTACTGTATGCCAAGTGGGCTCCTAAGCATTTTATGTATGTAACTCATTCACTCCTCACAAGTACTCTCTGAAATGGGTTCCTGTATTATCCTCATTTTACAGATGTGACAACAGTGAGACTCAGAAAATTAAACGGCTTGCCCAAGGTCACACAGCAGGTCAGTACAGGGTACGCCGCTTTCAGAGAGCGTGAGAGCAAAAGAACATAAATGGCTCTGCTGCAAATATAATTTAAAACATTTATGTGCAGGTAATACCTACTCAAAAACATTTTATATAAAATGTTTTTTTCTTAAATTCTGCTTAAAAACGGAACAAGTCTTTTTGGGGGGAATGCGTCCTCCCCACCATCTGCTTGGGGCTCTACCTGGTGCCCCTAGTCCCACACAGTGTGGGCACACCAAGGGGTCCTTCAGCAAGAGAGGAAGTTCTACCATAGAGTGGGGATACAGAATAAGAAATGACCACTGACAGAAGGGGTGAGAATGACCAAGAGGAACAGCTGGACACCTCGGAGAGCTCAAGCGGCATTTAATTAGCATGCTCCAGGGCTTAAGCACACAACTGAAGTTTAACTATTAGATGTACCTTCAAGAAATGAAATTAGCTTTGCAATTCAAGTTGCTCTGCCCAGAATTCTGTATTAATCCCTGACCTTGTTGGTCAAACTAACTGACTTAATTTTGCGCCAAGAGCCTAGCTGAATCCAAGCCCGATCCTACAACAGATTTGATCCACCAAAGATCTGTGACTAAAACACTCTTAGTCCACACAAGCTGTGGATGCAGTCCCTATCTTTCTGCTATTTCAATGCAGCCCAGCCAGAGCTGTTTCAGTTTTCAATTCTGTGTCTGCCTTAGGTTTACGTGAGGTACGTGAAGATTTATGGTGGCCACAAATTCCTATTTTCTCATTGTCTCTGAATTTAGCACAACAAAGTACAAGAACGGGCTCAGAAAAGTAACAGACTGGTTGGAAATTCCATCCAGAACAGTGAGGAGAACATGGCTCCCAAATTTCCAAAGATTCCAGTCGGCTGTGAGCGTAAAAGAGCAACAGCAAAGCAAGTACAATACTGTACACCTCGAGTGTCTACTTCAAAGTCGTATGTGTACTAAGCTCTGTACACTGGCTGATGACACCATGCAAGTAATTTAACCTCTGTGTGCCTCCACTTCCTCATCAGGGCCTGGCTCCTGGTAAGCACTCAATAAATTATAGCTACAACTATTATTACTGTAACTGGCTTTCTCCAAATTTTCTAGAAGAGTCTGCATTTACAGAAGACATGGACTGAAAACAAGCCAACGTATCTATTATCAGGCACCAATACTCAAAGACATTTAAGAGATTTACAAATCTTTGTAATATGCGGTGTATTCAGCTCACGTGCATAGGATTTTAAAATGAAATTGGAACATCAGTACCACGTGCTTACTACCCTCTCTTGCTAATTAGTATTTTTTAAAAGCACGTGTCTGGGAATTCCCTGGCGGTTCAGTGGTGAGGACGTCGCGCTTTCACTGCCAAGGGCCCAGGTTCAATACCTGGTTGGGGAACTAAGATCCCACAAGCTGCGTGGCATGGCAAAAAAAAAATGTAAAAGTGTGCGTCTTATTTTTAAATATTTTGTTACCAACACCTCAACCCTTGACCATCTACTTGTTACGTGAATTATCTCTGATGCTCTTGGATCCATACTTAGCTTCAACTCCTGAATTTTTATGCAGACTTCAAGACTTTGTCAGACAAATTTAAAAATATTTTTTAACATCTTTTTCAGAGTATAATTGCTTTACAATGCTGTGTTAGTTTCTGCTGTATAACAAAGTGAATCAGCCATATACATACACATGTCCCCACATCCCCTCCCTCTTGAGCCTCCCTCCCATCCTCCCTATCCCACCCCTCTAGGTCATCGCAAAGCACAGAGCAGATCTCCCTGTGCTATGCGGCTGCTTCCCACCAGCCAACTATTTTACATTCGGTAGTGCATGTACGTCGATGCTACTCTCACTTCGCCCCAGCTTCACCATCCCACCCCATGTCATCAAGTCCATTCTCTATGTCTACCTCTTTATTCCTGCCCTGCAACTAGGTTCATCAGTACCTTTTTTTTTTCTTTTGGTTCCATATACTTGCATTAGCATATGGTATTTGTTTTTCTCTTTCTGACTTTCTTCACTCTGTATGACAGACTCTAGGTCCATCCACCTCACTACAAATAACTCAATTTCATTTCTTTTTATGGCTGAGTAATATTCCATTGTATATATGTGCCACATCTCCTTTATCCATTCATCTGTCGATGGACATTTGGGTTGGTTCCATGTCCTGGCTATCGTAAATAGCGCTGCCATGAACATTGTGGTGCATGTCTCTTTTTGAATTATGGTTTTCTCAGGGTATATGCCCAGTAGTGGGATTGCTGGGTCATATGGTAGTTCTACTTTTAGTTTTTTAAGGAACCTCCATACTGTTTTCCATAGTGGTTGTATCAATTTACATTCCCACCAACAGTATAGGAGGGTTCCCTTTACATCACACCCATGCCAGCATTTATTGTTTCTAGCTATTTTGATAACGGCATTCTGAGGTGATACCTCATTGTAGTTTTGATTTGCATTTCTCTAATGATTAGTGATGTTGAGCATCTTTTCATGTGCCTCTTGGCCATCTGTATGTCTTCCTTGGTGAAATGTCCATTTAGGTCTTCTGCCCATTTTTTAACTGGATTGTTTTTTTGATATTGAGCTCCATGAGCTGTTTGTATATTTTGAAGATTAATCCTTTGTCTGTTGTTTCATTTGCAAATATTTTCTCCTATTCTGAGGGTTGTCTTTTTGTCTTAGTTATGGTTTCCTTTGCTGTGCAAAAGCTTTTAAGTTTCATTAGGTCTCATTTGTTCATTTTTATTTCCATTTCTTTAGGAGGTGGGTCAAAAAGGATCTTGCTGTGATTTATGTCCTAGAGTGTTCTGCCTACATTTTCCTCTAAGAGTTTTATAGTGTCTGGCCTTATATTTTGGTCTTTAATCCATTTTGAGTTTGTGTATGGTGTTAGGGAGCGTTCTACTTTCATTCTTTTACATGTAGCTGTCCAGTTTTCCCAGCACCATTTATTGAAGACACTGTCTTTTCTCCATTGTATACTCTTGCCTCCTTTATCAAAAATAAGGTGACCATATGTGTGTGCGTTTTTCTCTGGGTTTTCGATCCTGCTCCATTGATCTATATTTCTGTTTTTGTGCCAGTACCATGCTGTCTTGATTACTGTAGCTTTGTAGTCCAGGAGCCTGATTCCTCCAGCTCTGTTTTTATTTCTCAAGATTGCTTTGGCTATTCGGGGTCTTTTGTGTTTCAATACAAATTGTGAAATTTTTTGTTCTAGTTCTGTGAAAAATGCCATTGGTGATTTGATAGGGATTGCACTGAATCTGTAGATTGCTTTGGATAATACAGTCACTTTCACAATGTTGATTCTTCCAATCCAAGAACATGGTGTATCTCTCCATCTGTTTGTATCATCTTTAATTTCTTTCATCAGTGTCTTATAGTTTTCTGCATACAGGTCTTTTGTCTCCTTAGGTAGGTTTATTCCTAGGTATTTTATTCTTTTTGTTGCAGTGGTAAATGGGAGTGTTTCCTTAATTTCTCTTTCAGATTTTCCATCATTAGTGTATAGGAATGCAAGAGATTTCTGTGCATTAATTTTGTATCTTGCAACTTTACCAAATTCATTGATTAGCTCTAGTAGTTTTCTGGTAGCATCTTTAGGATTCTCTATGTATAGTATCCTGTCATCTGCAAACAGTGACAGTTTTGCTTCTTTTCCGATTTGGATTCCTTTTATTTCTTTTTCTTCTCTGATTGCTGTCACTAAAACTTCCAAAACTGTGTTGAATAAGAGTGGTGAGAGTGGGCATCCTTGTCTTGTTACTGATCTTAGTGGAAGTGGTTTCAGTTTTTCACCATTGAGAACGATGTTGGCTGTGGCTTCGTCATATATGGCCTTTATTATGTTGAGGTAAGTTCCCTCTATGCCTACTTTCTGGAGAGTTTTTATCATAAATCGGTGTTGAATTTTGTCTAAAGCTTTTTCTGCATCTACTGAGATTACCATATGGGTTTTATCCTTCAGTTTGTTAATATGGTGTATCACATTGATTGAGTTGTGTATATTGAAGAATCCTTGCATTCCTGGGATAAACTCCACTTCATCCTGGTGTATGATCCTTTTAATGTGCTGTTGGATTCTGTTTGCTAGTATTCTGTTGAGGATTTCTGCATCTATGTTCATCAGTGATATTGGCCTGTAGTTTTCTTTGTTTGTGACATCCTTGTCTGGTTTTGGTATCAGGGTGATGGTGGCCTCATAGAATGAGTTGGGAGTGTTCCTCCCTTTGCTATATTTTGGAAGAATCTGAGAAGCATAGGTGTTAGCTCTGCTCTAAATGTTTGATAGAATTCGCCTGTGAAGCCACCTGGTCCTGGGCTTTGGTTTGTTGGAAGATTTTTAATCACAGTTAAAAATCTTGGTATCTACCCATTGGGGGAAAGCAGGGTGGTTTCGGAAAAAAAAAAAAAATCACAGAATGTCAGAATTGAAAATGACCTCCTAGTCCAATCCCTGATTTTACAAAAAATGATAGTGAAGTTGAGAATAACTAGTCCAAGCACCTTGGCCAGGAGAGTGCAGCCAAGGCAGGGCCAGAGCTCAGATCTCCTGATTCCTGGCCCCTGTGCGGCACAGTCCACTGTGCGGGGACGTGGCTTCTGATCACTATGCAAATAATGGTAGAGACCCATCTCAAGCTCAGGAAACCACTTTCTATCATTTCGGGAAAGAGCTTAACTTCCCAGGTTTCATCTAGTTTCATAGAAGATAATACCCCAGAATTTCAGCTGGCTGACTTAAGGGATTCCCAGAAGCTTTACCGCTGAGTATTCTATCACAACCATCATGAATTCAAATGAGCCATTGAGGGGTTTTGGATTCCTGAGTCTCACAGTCAAGGTAAAGGCATGGATTTAAACTTCGTGGAAGGAACAAAAACTGTTATCACTTGCAGAATACTCATTTTCACTAAGATGTTTTCACTGCAAAGGTTGTATTTCTCGGGACTAAAAACTCTAGAGATAAGAGCAGGCTGAGATGAGTTGATGGGGAGTGATGGATATGCAAAAAGAGAGCAGCTACTATTACTTAACTGATCTAGAAATAAGTTGTTAAAAATCAGAATCCTGGTAATATTCTCATGGCATCTAATGAATAAACATCAAGTAAATCAATCTATTTGAGCACTCAAGAGTGGGATTAAAAAGTATTATCAACAGATTTAAATTGAAAGCTGGGAAATAAGAGGGACAGAACATATTTCATCAGTTCTTCAAGTGATTCAAGTAATGAAAAGAATCTTGAAAGAATTCACATAATCAAGCAGGAAATAGAAGTCTCTAATATATAGTCAGCAGAACATTACACTAGTGTTCTTTTTTTTTTTTTCTTTGCGGTACACGGACCTC
This sequence comes from Phocoena sinus, assembly GCF_008692025.1. Classification (NCBI taxonomy): domain Eukaryota; kingdom Metazoa; phylum Chordata; class Mammalia; order Artiodactyla; family Phocoenidae; genus Phocoena; species Phocoena sinus. The sequence goes on along the minus strand of NC_045765.1, from coordinate 49,737,043 downwards.
TCACTGTTGTGTCCTCTCCCGTTGCGGTGCACAGGCTCTGGACGCTCAGGCTCAGCAGCCATGGCTCACGGGCCCAGCCGGTCCGTGGCATGTGGGATCTTCCTGGACCAGGGCACGAACCCATGTGCCTTGCATCGGCAGGCGGACTCTCAACCACTGCGCCACCAGGGAAGCCCCTACACTAGTGTTCTTATGTCATCTTTGTTTATTCTTTTGAATAACAGTTTTATTTGCTCTTTTCCCCTACCTTGGAATTATTACTGGGTTTTGAAATGTCCACTCTTTTTAGGGCTGTGACTGCGATGCCTATGTGGACACTATATAGTCAATTCATAGATAAGGAATTGAGCAGTTCAGGGCAACTAGCCCAAGGTAACACAATTAAAACCTTGGAGGAGGACTGAGGTCACACAACTAGTTAATGACAGAAGCATTAACTTTCACTGTCTTTGGAGTAAGAATCAGAAGACTGGAGCTAACAACTTCATTTCTTCTTCACAACAATCCCATGAGGATGGACTAATTAGCCCTGCTTTCCCAGTGACAAATGCAAGTTCCTAAGAGGTTGTGATTCATTCAAGTCATACAGCAAGAAAGCTGATAATACCCAGAGCCAGCTGGTGGTGGAAGCTACAAATGGGTAGAATTCTTCTGGAAGTAAATTGGCGTTACACATCAAAGTTCTTTAAAATGTGCACACTCGTTAGCCTAGGAAGTGATCAGAAATATACACAAATATTTACCTTCATGGATTTACTATAATATTATCTATAATAGTGAAAAAATAGAAAACAACAATAAGAGCTATCATGCCAGTGGAATATTATGAAAGCATCAAAAATCATGTTTTCAAGGAATGTGTAATGACACAGAAAAATGTTCACAGTATGTCCATAAATGACAAGGTCGGGCTAAATAAACAGAACAATTCCAATTTTGTTATTCAAAAAAAAAATACACATACATACATATGCAAACATACACAAGGACATATGGAAGGATCTATATCAAAATGTTAAATGCAGATACAACAAGTAATAAAATTATGGACCTAAAACATGATTAGAAAAATAATTTTTAAAGAAACGAAACCTTACCCATACTGCTGCTATGTAAAATTTTTGTTTGGATAAATATTTAAAAGCCTATTTACTTAAAAAGTATACTTCTTATTAGAGAATTTCTCTTAATACTAGTGCTTATTTAAGTTTTTCTATGTGCCAGGCATATTTCATATATATGCCCTCACATAACCCTTAAAATAACCCTGTGAAAGATTATTATCACTCCATTTTAGAGGTGAGAAATGTGAGGGTCCAAGATGTGAGACGTGACATCTGGGAAATAAGAAAACCAGATCATGTACCAAGGGGCACGTCTCTAAAGCTTCACATTTGTTAAGCACACAGGCAAAACCTCGTTTCACACCGAATAATCTTTCTAAAGGCAGAACATACGAGGCCTTTAGTTCAGGAGTTGGCATGTGGAAGATGATGAACAGGATGTCTATAACTTGCTTCCAAGTATTTCAGCGTGCGCAGCATGTTATGGTGCGTGTGTTAGCTCAAGTTATACACCGGGTAGTAAGTTGCCCTAATGTAGGCTTCACGCTCCAGGCGTTGGCTATGAGCATTGTAATCAGCAATCTTCACTCTACAGAAACCTCAGTTGTCTTTATCAGCAACCACCAGAGGCTTTGATAATTAGCATAAGTAATGTGAAAATAGTGAATTTTCACTGGCTTGCTCACTAGCATAATGGATATTAGGAATGGACTCTCATTACCTCAATTAGGAGAACTTAAGATATGGAGATTAGCTCAAAATTCTAGAGTGACGCTCATCCTTGCAATGAGGATTTAAGACTAGTTAGCAATGCCTTCACCTGCCAACTTTAGGGAAGGCACCCACAGTTTATGACTAAATAGCCCTGTAGCCAGACACTGGACTGAAGATTCTGGCTACCTGATGCTATCTGTAAAATAGCTGAATCTTGCCTTTGGAATATCATCAGCTCTGCCTGCAGAGAACGAAGCACCCAGAAGGACGGAGATGTAATCAAACTTACAGAACAGGAAGCTACTTTGGGTGTCCTTGTAAATGATTAACAAAGCATCTGTATGTGTTGCAGAACTTTTTCATAAGCTGGTAGTGAGGTTATGAGGGTGCAGCTGACCCTCACCATTCCCAATAGGTACCAAAAAGACGTTAACAGCTCTACATACGACCTGGCATATACCCATCTGCTTAGGTCAGTACGACGGGCAATTCCGACACTGCTCCTAGTATTCCTGACCTCTTGGTATTTATGCCCTTGTGTAACCCCTTCCCTTGACTGTGGGCTACACCTGGTGACTTGCTCCTAATGAACAGAATACAGAAAATAAAGGGATGTCACTGCTGTGATTAGGAAACAAAAAAACTACGGCTTTTGCCCTGCTTGCACCCTCTTGCCCTCCCTCTTGCTTGCTGCCATGTTGTGAGATGCTGTATAGAAAGGCCCACATGGCAAGGAACCAAGGGAGGCCAGCAGAGTCCTACCAGCAACGACATGAGTGTTTGGAACTGAATCCTCTCCATTGAGCCTTCAGATGAGATCGCAGCCCCAGCCAACAACTTGATTACATCCTTGTGCAACCATAAGGCTGAGCACCCAACTAAGCCATGCCAGACTCCTGACCCACAGAAACTGAGAGATGATGAACGTGTGCTGTTGCAAGCTGTGGAGTGTTGGGGTAGTCTGTTACACAGCAACAGATAACTAATACAGTTAGTTTAAAAAAATGATGCAACACATTTTTCCAATGCCCATTTGGACTACATATATAGTACCTGAATATACTATACTATACACATATAGCATATAGTGTGTATGTGTGTATATATCCATATATCCACATACATGCATCCAATATATATACACACACACAACATACATATATATACACTAGTACACATATATACATACTAGTATATATACAAGAGCAGTATCTTCTGCCTCAAAGAATTATCTTCCACTATTAAAATGGATTTCATAAGGCTCAAATAAGCACACACCCTAAGGAAGCAGCATATTCAGATCTCTTTAGCCATAACATGTCTAGGCCAGACCTTCTTTAAAAAGATGCACGAGTTGTTTGACTTGCCCACATTGTTTCAGTGACAAATATTTCACATGCTGTTGAATTCAATCTCTTTCTGCTTCAGCCTCCCAATCAACACAATAAGAATAATGATGGAACCAATAATGGGGCCTTGCCAGGAGAGTGGCTGAAATAACAAATTATTTTATCACACATTGAAAATGTATTTCATAAACTTAAAAAAAAAATATCTCTGTGTGAGTACATAATGAAGGCCCTGCATTTCCACAGCATTTGTAGTCATCCCAAAGTACTCAGACAACTGGACTAAAAAAAGAACACTTGCATGACAAGACTGTTATCACCCATATTATCTCCTGCACCTCTCCCAGAAAAGTAAAATGTGGGATTTACAAGAACCACATGGGAGTTCACCAAATAGTTCTTTTGATTTTTGTTTGGAATTTGGGGGGTGGTAGGGGAGTGGGGGATGAACTGGTGATTGTTTTGTTTTGATTTGGAGAGATGGAGACAAAAGCTACAAAAGACAGTTACACCCAATGCAGTATAAAGCACGCTTTCTCAGTGGGGACAATACTGAAACCAGATGACAATTTGTTCATGGAAGTGAAAAATACCTTGCACTTTTTATGTATATAGCAAAGATATAATACAGTGTATAAACAGATAATTAGGATATTTATCATAATTATAGGATAATACTATAGGATATCAGTATTAACATTGGGTGGGGGGGACAATTAGGAAAAAAGTCTACAAAGGATCCTTAGTTGGGGGGTGATAATGGAAAAAAGACTAAGAAACGCTGGCCTGAGGGTTGCCTTCCCAGAATTGGGGAGCACCTGCAGAGCCATGTCTGCCCCAGGTAATATCCTGATCTCTGTTTCCTGTTCTGAGGATCCCTGAGGTTAGACTTGGCTGGTGTGGGTTACAACCAGCTCTGCTTCACAGTTGCTGGCCATTCCCCTAGGCTGCAGAAATGTGTATGAAGCCTTACATGTTTCCCAGATTTCCACCAATCCCTATTTTCCTTCAGATCTTCCTCTGTTTCCTTAGTCAGTTTTTTGAGTGCTTGCTTACCTGGAGGCATATGTATCTGTATGTATATGGCAAAATATGTATTTGACAACTAGCATACTACTTGTCCACAGTAGGAGAAAAATACACAGTAATGATACTGTCCATTGCTGTCATGGACAAAGATAGACAGCTATCTCAAAAAGAAACTTTTAGGAAGTTTCCTTGAAAAATTAAACACAGAATTACCATATAATCCAGCAAAGAACTGAAAGCAGAGATTTAAACAGATATTTATTCACCTTTGTTCGCAGTAGCAATGTTTTGTGTCAGAAAGGCCCCCGAATTGCAAGTCACCTCAAAGTGGTAAAGGGAAAAGAGAAAAGCAGTTGAACAAGCCCCCAGAGGAACAAAATCAGAAGTGATCCTGAAACAGGAGGGAAGGGGGCAGGGCACAACCTTTAAAAGAATGACAGCCGTAGGACATGACAAAAACTGGTGAGAACTAACTAGGTCCAAGATGGCAGAAGATTCGACTTCCAGTAGACCTTGAGCCTCAGGATACGCTCACTGTAACACATCAGCACGTTAAATGACAAACCCACAGGCGCCATGACAGTTCCAAGGCCGACCATAAAAGGTCAAAAAGTGGGCCATGGTCCAATTCCCCACTCCTTCCCCATAACAGCTGAAATACTCCTACCACTCATTAGCCTATGAAATTATCCACCCCTATAAACACTGACAACCCCGTACCCTGGTCCCTCTCACCTTCTGAGACGGCCCACACTCTGTCTGTGGAGCACGTTTCTCTCAAATAAATCCACTTCTTACCTATCACTTTGTCTCTCACTGAATTCTTTCTGTGACAAGAATCAAGAACCTGAGTTTCATTAAGTCCTGAGACCAGGTGTGCGATCTCAATTAAAAGACCGTGGGTTCAACGTTCATTGCAGCTCTACTTACAATAGCCAGGACATGGAAGCAACCTAAGTGCCCATCGACAGATGAATGGATAAAGATGTGGCACGTATATACAATGGAATATTACTCAGCCATAAAAAGAAACAAAATTGAGTCATTTGTAGTGAGGTGGATGGACCTAGAGTCTGTCATACAGAGTAAGTCAGAAAGAGAAAAACAAATACCGTATGCTAACACATATATATGGAATCTAAAGAAAAAAAAAAGTATGACAAACCTAGGGGCAGGGCAGGAATAAAGACACAGACGTAGAGAATGGACTTGAGGACATGGGGAGGGGGAAGGGTAAGCTAGGAAGAAGTAAGAGGGTGGCATGGACATATATACACTACCAAATGTAAAACAGATAGCTAGTGGGAAGCAGCCACATAGCACAGGGAGATCAGCTCGGTGCTTTGTGACCACCTAGAGGGGTGGACTAGGGAGGGTGGCAGGTAGATGCAAGAGGGAGGAGATATGGGGATATATGTATATGTATAACTGATTCACTTTGTTATACAGCAGAAACTAACACACCATTGTAAAGCAATTATACTCCAATAAAGATGTTTAAAAAATAAATAAATAAGAAGGCATTCCATAACATCTCAAGATTAATCTCCTTCTCTCCCATGGTCACATAGGGCACAATTAAAATCATTAAAGTAGAATGCATATATCCAAAAAAAAAAAAAAATGACCGTGGGTTCAAGTCCCAGTCTGGGTTGCACACTTTCAATCTCACCTTGGGGGTCCACATCTAGGACTAGGTTTTAATTTATACACACAGATATAGATATATAGATATATATAGATAGATAGATATGTACTTAGTGAGCACCTAGTTTTTCTTTTTCTGGGAAAAAAAACAGCTCCCACCTTCACCACTGTTACCATGACTATTAGCCTCAAGCTCTAACCTGCCCTCTTCCTGGAAGGAAGGGAAGTGTTATATTGTCTTACAGGAAACCGCCAGAACAGAAAAACAAGAAGCCACCAGAATCGGTTAGAACGAATCAAATCCAAGAAGGTGGAAGACCTGACCTCCAGCAGACCCTGAGCCTCATTATATGCTCATGATAACAATATCATGCTGAATGACACACCTACCAGTGCCATGACAGGAAGTACCGGACCACAGAAGGAAGAAAAAGAAGTGGCACCCAGTTGCAGGAAGAACCCTGCCTTTTCCCAGAAAACCAATGCATATGTACCCACCACCACCATTAACCCTGCCTTTAAAAATCTCACCTTGATCAACTCCCCACCCCCAGAAGTTGATTTGCGAACTGATTTCCTGCTTCTCCAGTCTCTGGCCATTGAATAAAATTTGTGCTGTTTCAGTCACAGCATCGTTTCATTATTGGCTGTCTGAATCCAAATGGAAAAAGAACCTTCGCCACCACCGAGGCAGGGGGCTTCTGCTGAGCTATGGTCCAACGATCAATCTGGTAACATCCCCACTAAAGAGCCTCAGGGATAAAGTTCTAAACTGAAAATAAAGTCACCTAAAACACTCTAATGATGACTTCTACAGAAACCACTTAATCAGGCTCAGCTGTGAAGGTTTATCAGGAAGTCAGGCCGATACCGGAAAACATCACCACTTGGGTAAAAGATAAAAGATACTTAAGCATGAGTGGCTGCTAAAATTGAAAAGCTAACTAATTAAGCCTCTTTAAAAAAAAAAAAGTAAAGTCAGAAAAGGCAAAAGGTAGCAGGAAAAATATTTTCTTCCTTCTGAGCATAAATAAGTGGGAATTCAGAGGAATCACTGGATTACTCACTTTAAAAATTTAGTCACTTGATGATTTCCAGATAAGTCACCAGAACCAGCTGTGGACCTTGCTGTGCATTCTATTTCCTTTTTACTCATGTCCACGTTACGTACTGAGCACTGTCCTAGGTACTATGGTTGGGGGGACTGGGTGTAAGATGAATGAAACTGTCACTCTGTCATCAAGAGCCTAGTACTACTGTTAAGACCATGCCAGAAAACTTTAGGAGTATTTACCCATTCTACCACCCCTTTCCCTGGGAACTAACACCCTAACACTGATCCACGTAGTTGTGACATAGGATTAGCCATATTTACACAACCTGGCTTCACCCTTCCTGGCCATGTTTGACCTATGGAAGGCCACTGAGAGTTCCTTCCAGAGAATTTGGAAAGGAAGAAATAAGCAGTCTCCCTGTTGGCCAGAAATCTACATAACGGTACACTTGGACTGCGGAGGCCCACGTCGCACTATACAGCCTGTGAAGCAGAGAAAGCCAGACTGCATAAGAAGAGAATAAAGCCAATGCATATTCGTATGGACAAGTGCTAAAGAAGGAATACCACCTGGGTTCCTGGCAGCTCTCAGTTCCAGGGCAGACCATTCTGAAGTCTGCCAGTCTCACCACCCTCGTAGCTCTGTATCAAGCTAGCCTAAGGTAGTTTCTGTTATTTGCCACCAGAGAGCCCTAGTAAATACAGAGAGAGTAGGACCACAACACAAATCCATCTAAAGCACAACACGATGCTGAGCTGGCTAGCATTCTGCTTCATTCACCTGAACACATCTTGAACAGTGAGTGGCACAGTAAGTGATCAAAGATGGGGGTGTGAGTCCAGTCTCCACCCTTTGCCAGTCCTGTGACCTTGAGTAAATCCATTTAGCCCACACTCAACACAGTGCCTCCCACAAAGCGGGTACTCAAAATATACCTGCAAGAGGAAGGACTCTGGGCAAGTAGCCACCTACAGACTGGGTGCACTTACCTCTTCAAGACATTTCTCATCAATAAAATGGGAATAATAGTGTCTCTTTATGTATCTCACAGAATCAGAATGTACACGATCACTGTGTGATTAAAAGTCACTAAAAGGTTCAGAATGATGGGCAGGTCAGAGACCCACTCGGATTAAACAAACAATATTTATTTATCTAAAGCAAGGGCTGGCAAGCTATAGCCCACAGGCCAAATCCAGCCACCACCTGTGTTTGTATGGTCCACAAGATAACAATGGTTTTTACAAATGAACATTTGCAACGAATATGATGGTAGGGAATACTAATTTTTAACCCCAACTCAGGTAAATGTTATCTCCCCCCAAAAAAGAATTCCGCTCTTTTAAGAATTATATACTTAGTAGACTTTTATTGTAAAAACTATACTCAGTAACTATTCTTATAATTTTAATTTTGTCAGTAAAAAATGTGTGCACACTTGGTTCTCTCTTGTTACAAAGCACCTACACAGTATCTTGATTTTGCCTATTGGCCCACAAAGTCTAACAAATTTACTATCTGGCTCTTTACCGAAAAACTTTGCCACTTTTAATCTCAACAATGTCCCTGGGAATTCCCTGGTGGTCCAGTGGTTAGGACTCTGACGTCCACTGCAAAGATTACAGTTCAATCCCTGGTTGGGGTACTAGGATCCTGCAAGCCACGTGGTACACCCATAAATAAATAAATAAACAAACAAACAACGTCCAAGAAGTCAACTCAGTCAGGGACATAGAACCAAAGTTACCTTCTCATCAGCACTATTATTTTTAGAGTGCAATTTTGCAGATGGGGCTGTTTACAAATGCATATTTTGCAAGATAGCAGGGTAAACCCGCAATAATGTCTGAGTAAGTGACAGTCACATCAGACCTTGCAGAAGCTCAACTATCCACTTCAAGCCCGGGCTTACACAGGCAGGGCCAGCCTGGTGATGTGCTCACCAGGGTCAGGAACACATCATCAATCTAGACAGTATGTCTATGGAGTACAGTACAGTACCAAATATTCATCCATCACCCTCAGCCTCCCAGATTAACACACTGTGGTCGAGGTTCATTCTTGAACCTAGATCTGTAAAACGAGAACCAATGTCTATTACCCATAAAATCTCTAAGGTCATAACGATAGTTCTTTAGACCAGCCATTAAGCCTGTCCCACAAAACAAAACTAGGTAACATGCATCATACCTGAGTAAACCCTGGAAATAAGTGATTATGTTCACCAACATAATTAATAACAATAATAATGACAAATAATTTTTAAATATAATAAATAAAACAAATACTAATAAAATAATTTAAAAATATTTTGGAACACCTACAATAGGCATATAAAGGTGCATAAGAAATGGACTTTCCTAGGCAAGAAAACAGGATATATGAGTCTCTTATGTAATACTATATAAAACAGATGAAAAAAAGAATAGCACTACTTAAAACACAGGGTTAACACAGGACCTTAGAACTTCAAGGTGGCCTCTGAATAACACTCATGGAAGCCTAAGCTCCCACAAGTATAGAGCTTGAAAACCACAATAAAAGATAATCAGCAGCTCCAGAGCTCTGTGTCTTCTTTGTCCAGAACATCAGGACAACAATAACAGCTATTTCCAAGGTTTGTGAGCATTAAATGAATTGATGATTAAATATTCTTTTTAGTGAGTAGCACATGGTAAGTGCTACTCCATAAATATTAGCTATTAGTATCTTTTTTACTAAATAGCTGTCATCACATTGTATATACAGTAAATATAATTATTCATTCTGATTATTTCTCTTTATTAGACTATACGTATTCCCATATTATCACATATTCTTCATTGGCATGCTTTTAACTTAATGAGCCACAAATGGCACTTTAGTTTTACTTTGATTTGGATTTATGTAATAATTAGTGAGGGTAATTATCTTTGCATATATTTATTAATTGTATATTTTTCTTGTTTTGTCTGTTTATGAGCCTTGTTCAAGAACCCAGTGGGAATCTCCATGGTTTCTTAAAATTAATGTTGGTTCAAAGTGAAAAGAAGCTTACCTTCTGGGCACCCTGTCTTAAAAATGTGCTGGCAAAAGTTTCCAAAACGCAGTTGAGAAAACCAGCCCCTGTGATTGAAATCCTGCCTTTTTGAATGAACTCTGTCCTGCAAAAAACAAAAATATACATCTTTGTAACACAACATTGTAAAGCAACTATACTCCAATAAAAATTAAAATATATATATATATATATACACACACACACACACACACACACACACACACACACACACGTTTGGTGTCATTGGTGTCACCTTTGGTGTCATTCTATATTTGAATATTTAAATTATAGGGATTTCCAACAGCATTATTACCACTTATAATCAACACAAAATAATATCCATAATAATTCAATAATTGCCTATTACAACAAAGATTTTATCAAAAGGAGACTTCCAGTTTATATAATATAAGCAATGTATTATATTCAAATTAAAGGCTATTCATTTCAAGTTGCTAAGAAAGTAGATTTTAAAAGTTCTCACCACACACACAAACTGTAACTATGTGAGGTAACGGATGTGTTAAATAACCTTATTGTAATAATTATTTTACAATATATACATATATCAAATCATTACACTGTACATCTTAAACTCACACAATATTACATGTCACTTACATCTCAATAAAGCTGGAAAGAAGAGAAAACACATGGGTACATTATGCTGATTATAAAAACTGCAGAACACAGAATTTTTATTTATACCTAACAAATAATTCAATGATCAAACTGTAATAGGACAGTCAACAAACTTTAAGAATCTCTACCTGACCCAAAATAAATAAATTTAACTTATTCTAAGTAATATATATATATATATATATATATATATATATATATATTTATATATATATATTTCTCATTCCATGCTACAAAATGTCTTGTTAAAATTGAGTATAAGACAATAATCAGCTGTACGACCTCAGGTAAATTACTTAGATTCTCTTAACTCAGTTTCTTCCCATGAAAATTGGGAATAATTATAGTATCTTCCTTTTACAACTAGTGTCAGAAGTAAATGAATTAACACATACAACAGGAACATGAACAGTTCCTGACACAAAGTAAGGAACTTATTATATGTTAGCCACCATTACTAAAGAGAGATAGACAGAGACAGGAAAGAAGCCTGGAATGACTTCTTTAATCTTTGATTAGAAAAGGAGGTGAGACAGATTATATGTGCCACTAACCTATTTAAAGTTCTACCAATATTGGGACTTCCCTGGTGGCACAGTGGTTAAGAATCTGCCTGCCAGTGAAGGGGACACGGGTTTGAGCCCTGGTCCGGGAAGATTCCACATGCCATGGAGCAACTAAGCCTGTGTGCCACAACTACTGAGCCTGCGCTCTAGAGCCCGCGAGCCACAACTACTGAAGCCCGTGTGCCACAACTACAGAAGCCCATGCGCCTAGAGCCCATGCTCCATAACAAGAGAAGCCACCTCAATGAGAAGCCAGTGCACCACAATGAAGAGCAGTCCCCACTCACTGCAACTAGAGAAAGCCCGCACACAGCAACGAAGACCCAACACAGCCAAAAATAAATAAATAAATAAATAAATACATTTATTAAAAATAAAAAAAGTTCTACCAATATTAATTATCTCCATTTCATAAAGCAAAGATTTGAATAACACTTGAGAGTGATGTCATAAATATGGCAGGATAGGAAGCCCCAGGCCCTCATTCCCCCACAGAGATCCCAACTTATGGGCCAAGTTGCCTTTATGAGAAGTGCATAAACCGGCTAAGAGACTGCAGCACCCCAGGCGAGTACAAAGCCAAGCAGAGCCACACTGAAGTGAACAAAAATGTTTGCTGCATTTACCTGCCACAGTCCCCATCCACCCAGCACAGGGCACCACAATCAGGAAAAAAACCCTGTCTCCTGGCTTCTCCTTGAAAGGAAAGAAAAGAGCGGAATGTACAGCTAAAATTCTGACTTTACAGTGGGCTGTCCAAGGAACTGGTTTCTGTCTTGCCTGACTCAGAAGGCTGAAGGGAACAGCAGCATACTTTGGATGTCTGGGGGCTGCTAAGAACAAAAGCAAGCATGGTGGCTTGTTATAGCACCAAAGAATCTGCAGTACCACAAACAGACACCAGGGAGAGCAAGAGAATATGAGCTCTTGATAACAGGGGCAAACCTTCTAACTGGAAAATTACACACACAAGCCCCAAAGGGAAACATCCTCACAAAAGACATGAGGGCCACCCCCCCCAAAATCTCTACCCAGGCTGATGGGTGAAGGTCTTCCCCTGCACAAAGCCAGACTGCAGAGGTGGGGAGAGGTGGCTGTCTTTTCAAATGCTCAAGTCTCAATAAAAGATCACAAAGTAAACAAAGAAACAAGGAATCAAGGCCCAACCAAAATAACAAGATAAATCTCTGGAAACCAATCCTAAAGAAATAGCAATCTATTAATTACCTGACAAAGAATTCAAAAGAACCACCTGAAAGATGGTCAATGAGTTAAAAGAGAACAGAGGTAGACAACTAAATGAAATCAGGAAAATGAGGCATGAACAAAATAAGAATATCAACAAAGAGACAGAAACTAATTTTAAGAAAAAAAAAAACAGTAATCCAGGAACCGAAGAATAAAATATAAAAACTGAAAAATTCACGAGAAGGGTTAAACACCAGATTTGATCAAGCAGCAGAAAGAATCAGTGAACTTGAAGACAAGTCATTTAAAATTACTGAGTCAGAGGAGAATGAAAAACGAAAAAGAAAAAGGAATGAAGAAAAGTTAAGATGGCCTGATGGACTTACAGGACATCATGAAGTGGTCAATGTACACATAACAGGAGTGCCAGAAGGAGAGGAGAGAAAGAAAGAAGCAAAAAGCCTATTTGAAGAAATAAGGGCAGAAAACTTCCCGAATTTGAGGAAGAAAATGGACATCCAAATTCAAGAAGCTCAATGATGCCAAAGAGGATAAATCCTAAAGAGACCCACATCAAGACTTTTATAATCAAATCATCAAGTCGCAGACAATGAGAGAGAATCTTGAAAGCAGCAAGAAAAAAAGCAACTTGTCACATACAAGGGAGCCCACATAAAATTTTTCAGCGATTTCTCAGGAGAAACGTAGTAGTTCACAAAAAATTGGTATGATATATTAAAAGTGCTAAAGAAAAAAAAAACTGTAAACCAAGAATGCTGTATTTGTTAAAACTATCCTTCAACAATGAAGGTGAGCTCTTTGTTTCCTGGTGCGCGAGGAGAAGGGATTAAGAGCACTGCTTATAGGAGGTCGAGAGACGGGCACGAGCCACAGCTAACAGCACGGACCCCAGAGACAAGCATGAGACGCTAAGGCTGCTGCTGCCACCACCAAGAAGCCTGTGTGTGAGCACAGGTCACTCTCCACACTTCCCTTCCAGGGAGCCTGTGCAGCCAGCCAATGCCAGGGTCCCGCGATCCAGGGACAACTTCCCTGGGAGAACGCACAGCGCACCTCAGGCTGGTGCAACATCACGCCGGCCTCTGCCGCCACAGGCTCGCCCCATACTCCGTGCCCCTCCCTCCCCCTGGCCTGAGTGAGCTGGAGCCCCTTTAACCCCGTCCTGTCTCAGCGAAGAACAGATGCCCTCCGGCAACCTACAAGCAGAGGCAGGGCCAAATCCAAGGCTGAGCCCCTGTGAGCTGTGAGAACAAAGAAGAGAAAGGGAAAATCTCTCCCAACAGCCTCAGGAGCAGCGGATTAAATCTTCACAATCATCTTGATGTACCCTGCATCTGTGGAATTCCTGAATAGACAATGAATCATCCCAAATTGAGGAGGTAGACTGTGAGAGCAAGATTTACTATTTTTTCCCCTTTTCCTCTTTTTGAGAGTGTGTATGTATATGCTTCTGTGTGAGATTTTGTCTGTATAGCTTTGCTTCCAACATTTGTCCTAGGGTTTCTTCTGTCCGTTTTTCTTTTGTTTTTTATACTTTTTAAAAAACTTTTTTTCTTAATAATTATTTTTTATTTTAATAACTGTACTTTGTTTTACCTTATGTTATTTTATTTTGTTTTATCCTCTTTCTTTCCTTCTTTCTTTCTTTCTTTCTTTCTTTCTTTCTTTCTTTCTTTCTACTTTATCTCCCTTTTATTCTGAGGCATGTGGATGAAAGGCTCTTGGTGCTGCAGCTAGGAGTCAGTGCTCTGCCTCTGAGGTGCGAGAGCCAACTTCAGGACACTGGTCCACAAGAGACCACCCAACTCCACGTAATATCAAATGGTGAAAATCTCCCAGAGATCGCCATCTCAACATCAACACCCAGCTTCACTCAACGACCAGCAAGCTACAGTGCTGGACACCCTATGCCAAACAACTAGCAGGACAGGAACACAACCCCACCCATTAGCAGAGAGGCTGTCTAAAATCATAATAAGTCCACAGACACCCCAAAACACACCACCAGACATGGACCTGCCCACCAGAAAGACAAGATCCAGCCTCATCCACCAAAACACAAGCACTAGTCTCCTCCACCAGGAAGCCTACACAACCCACTGAACCAACTTTAGCCACTGGGAACAGAAACAAAAAACAACGGGAACCACGAACCTGCAGCCTGAAAAAAGGAGACGACAAACACAGTAAGATAAGCAAAAAGAGAAGACAGAAAAACACACAGCAGATGAAGGAGCAAGATAAAAACCCACCAGACCTAACAAATGAAGAGGAAATAGGAAGTCTACCTGAAAAAGAATTCAAAATAATGATAGTAAAGATGATCCAAGATCTTGGAAATAGAATAGACAAAATGCAAGAAACATTTAACAAGGACCTAGAAGAACTAAAGATGAAACAAGCAACAATGAACAACACAATAAATGAAATTAAAAATACTCTAGATAGGATCAATAGCAGAATCACTGAGCCAGAAGAACAGATAAGTGACCTGGAAGATAAAACAGTGGAAATAACTACTGCAGAGCAGAATAAAGAAAAAAGAATGAAAAGAACTGAGGACAGTCTCAGAGACCTCTGGGACAACATTAAACACACCAACATTCAAATTATAGGGGTTCCAGAAGAAGAAGAGGAAAAGAAAAGGACTGAGAAAATATTTGAAGAGATTATAGTTGAAAACTTCCCTAATATGGGAAAGGAAATAGTTAATCAAGTCCAGGAAGCACACAAAGTCCCATACAGGATAAATCCAAGGAGAAATACTCCAAGACACATATTAATCAAACTGTCAAAAATTAAACAATTAAGAAAATGGGAATAGGAACATACATATGGATAATTACCTTAAATGTAAATCGACTAAATGCTCCCACCAAAAGACACAGATTGGCTAAATGGATACAAAAACAAGACCCATATATATGCTGTCTACTAGAGACCCACTTCAGACCTAGGGACACATACAGACTGAAAGTAAGGGGATGGAAAAAGATATTCCATGCAAATGGAAACCAAAAGAAAGCTGGAGTAGCAATTCTCATATCAGACAAAATACACTTTACAATAAAGACTATTAGAAGAGACAAAGAAGGACACTACATAATGATTAAGGGATAGATCCAAGAAGAATATATAACAATTTTAAATATTTATGCACCCAACATATGAGCACCTCAATACATAAGGCAAATACTAACAGCCATAAAAGGAGAAATTGACAGTAACACATTTATAGTAGGGGACTTTAATACCCCACTTTCACCAATGGACAGATCATTCAAAATGAAAATAAAAAAGGAAACACAAGCTTTAAATGATACATTAAACAAGATGGACTTAATTGATATTTATAGGACACTCCATCCAAAAATAACAGAATACACATTTTTCTCAAGTGCTCATGGAACATTCTGCAGGATAGATCATATCTGGGTCACAAATCAAGCCTTGGTAAATTTAAGAAAATTGAAATTGTATCAAGTAACTTTTCCGACCACAACGCTGAGACTACATACCAATTACAGGAAAAGGTCTATAAAAAATACAAACACATGGAGGCTAAACAATACACTACTTAATAACGAAGTGATCACTGAAGAAATCAAAGAGGAAATTAAAAACTACCGAGAAACAAATGACAATGGAGACACGAGGACCCCAAACCTATGGGAAGCAGCAAAAGCAGTTCTAAGAGGGAAGTTTATAATAATACAATCCTACCTTAAGAAACAGGAAACATCTCAAATAAACAACCTAACCTTGTACCTAAAGCAATTAGAGAAAGAAGAACAAAAAAACCCCAAAGTTAGGAGAAAGAAAGAAATCATAAAGATCAGATCAGAAATAAATGAAACAGAAATGAAGGAAATGATAGCAAAGATCAATACAACTAAAAGCTGGTTCTTTGAGAAGATAAACAAAGTTGATAAACCATTAGCAAGACATATCAAGAGAAAAAAGGAGAAGACTCAAATCAATAGAATTAGAAATGAAAAAGGAGAAGTAACAACTGACACTGCAGAAATACAAAAGATCATGAGAGATTACTACAAGCAACTTATGCCAATAAAATGGACAACCTGGAAGAAATGGACAAATTCTTAGAAATGCACAACCTGCCAAGATTGAATCTGGAAGAAATAGAAAATATGAACAGACCAATCACAAGCACTGAAATTGAAACTGTGATTAAAAATCTTCCAACAAACAAAACTCCAGGACCAGATGGCTTCACAGGCGAATCCTATCAAACATTTAGAGAAGAGCTAACACCTATCCTTCTCAAACTCTTCCAAAATATAGCAGAGGGAGTAACACTCCCAAACTCATTCTACAAGGCCACCATCACCTTGATACCAAAACCAGACAAGGATGTCACAAAGAAAGAAAACTACAGGTCAATATCACTGATGAACATAGATGTAAAAATCCTCAACAGAATACTAGCAAACAGAATCCAACAGCACATTAAAAGGATCATACACCATGATCAAGTGGGGTTTATTCCAGGAATGCAAGGATTCTTCAATATACGGAAATCAATCAATGTGATACACCATATTAACAAATTGAAGGAGAAAAACCATATGATCATCTCAATAGATGCAGAGAAAGCTTTTGACAAAATTCAACACCCATATATGGTAAAAAACCCTCCAGAAAGTAGGCATAGAGGGAACTTTCCTCAACATAATAAAGGCCATATACGACAAATCCACAGCCAACATCGTCCTCAATGGTGAAAAACTGAAAGCATTTCCACTAATAACAGGAACAAAACAAGGCTGCCCACTCTCACCACTCTTATTCAACATAGTTTTGGAAGTTTTAGCCACAGCAATCAGAGAAGAAAAGGAAATAAAACGAATCCAAATCAGAAAAGAAGAAGTAAAGCTGTCACTGTTTCCAGATGACATGATACCATACATAGAGAATCCTAAAGATGCTACCAGAAAACTACTAGAGCTAATCAATGAATTTGATAAAGTAGCAGGATACAAAATGAATGCACAGAAATCTCTGGCATTCCTATACACTAATGATGAAAAATCTGAAACTGAAATCAAGAAAACACTCCCATTTACCACTGCAACAAAAAGAATAAAATATCTAGGAATAAACCTCCCTAAGGAGACAAAAGACCTGTATGCAGAAAATTATAAGACACTGATGAAAGAAGTTAAAGATAATACAAAAAGATGGAGAGATATACCATGTTCTTGGATTAGAAGAATCAACATTGTGAAAATGACTCTACTACCCAAAGCAATCTACAGATTCAATGCAATCCCTATCAAACCAAAACTGACATTTTTCACAGAACTAGAGCAAAAAATTTCACAATTTGTAGGGAAACACAAAAGACCCCGATAGCCAAAGCAATCTTGAGAACGAAAAACGGAGCTGGAGGAATCAGGCTCCATGACTTCAGACTATACTACAAAGCTGCAGTAATCAAGACAGTATGGTACTGGCACAAAAACAGAAAGATCAAAGGAACAGGATAGAAAGCTCAGAGATAAACCCACACACATATGGTCACCTTATCTTTGATAAAGGAGGCAGGAATATACAGTGGAGAAAGGACAGCCTCTTCAATAAGTGGTGCTGGGAAAACTGGACAGATACATGTAAAAGTATGAGATTAGATCACTCCCTAACACCATACACAAAAATAAGCTCAAAATGGATTAAAGACCTAAATGTAAGGCCAGAAACTATCAAACTCTTAGAAGAAAACATAGGCAGAACACTCTATGACATAAATCACAGCAAGATTCTTTTTGACCCACCTCCTAGAGAAATGGAAATAAAAACAAAAATAAACAAGTGGGACCTAATGAAACTTCAAAACTTTTGCACAGCAAAGCAAACCATAAACAAGACCAAAAGACAACCCTCAGAATGGGAGAAAATATTTGCAAATGAAGCAACTGACAAAGGATTAATCTCCAAAATTTACAAGCAGCTCATGCAGCTCAATAACAAAAAAACAAACAACCCAATCCAAAACTGGGCAGAAGACCTAAATAGACATTTCTCCAAAGAAGATATACAGACTGCCAACAAACACATGAAAGAATGCTCAACATCATTAATCATTAGAGAAATGCAAATGAAAACTACAATGAGATATCATCTCACAGCAGTCAGAATGTCCATCATCAAAAAATCTAGAAACAATAAATGCTGGAGTGGGTGTGGAGAAAAGGGAACCCTCTTGCACTGCTGGTGGGAATGTGAATTGGTACAGCCACTATGGAGAACAGTATGGAGCTTCCTTAAAAAACTACAAATAGAACTACCATATGACCCAGCAATCCCACTACTGGGCATATACCCTGAGAAAACCATAATTCAAAAAGAGTCATGTACCAAAATGTTCATTGCAGCTCTATTTACAATAGCCCAGAGATGGAAACAACCTAAGTGTCCATCATCGGATGAATGGATAAAGAAGACGTGGCACATATATACAATGGAATATTACTCAGCCTTAAAAAGAAATGAAATTGAGCTATTTGTAATGAGGTGGATGGACCCAGAGTCTGTCATACAGAGTGAAGTAAGTCAGAAAGAGAAAAACAAATACTGTATGCTAACACATATATATGGAATTTAAGAAAAAAAAGTCATGAAGAACCTAGAGGTAAGACAGGAATAAAGACACAGACCTACTAGAGAATGGACTTGAGGATATGGGGAGGGGGAAGGGTAAGCTGGGACAAAGTGAGAGAGTGGCATGGACATATATACACTACCAAACGTAAAATAGATAGCTAGTGGGAAGCAGCCGCATAGCACAGGGAGATCAGCTCGGTCCTCTGTGACCACCTAGAGGGGTGGGATAGGGAGGGTGGGAGGGAGGGAGACGCAGGAGGGCGGCAGACGCAGGAGGGAAGAGATATGGGAAGGTATGTATATGTATAACTGATTCACTTTGTTATAAAGCAGAAACTAACACACCACTGTAAAGCAATTATACTCCAATAAAAATGTAAAAATATAATAATAATGAAGGTGAAATTAAGGCTTCCCAGATAAACAATGCTGAGGGAGTTCATCACCACAAGATACTGAGCTTTGCCTCATTTATTCGTGTTCAATACATACTGACTGGGTGGCTACTATCCCCTAAGCACCTTAATGGGTGCAAGAGCCCCACAGGGAAGGACAGTTTCTGTCCTCCGGTATCTCACTGACTAGTGGGAAAGACACATAGACAAGAGGGTGAATGTCACACCAGCAAATGCAGGCAAAGCATTCTACCAGAGGAAAACCACAAGGCCTCAGACAAGAAGGTGTGTGAAGGAGCAGAGAATGTCTGAAGAGCAGCCAGTTATCTGAAAATACCCAATACTTAGTAAGGGGCTTGATCAATTTTTTCCCATAAAAATGACTAGAGTATAAGGTGGGTGTGGGAGATGTTAGGAGATAAGGCTGGAAGGACAGATGGAGACCAGATTGCAAATGGTATTCCCAGACTGAGGAGTTTAGACTTTACCCTGAAAGCAAGAAGGACTTCGCCTCTGAGGCCACCAAGTAACAGGTACAGATGAACAGTTACATGTGCACCATTGACTAAAAGGCTTGTTGCCATTCCTTAATGCTTTTAGATGACTTCCTCTCCCCCATTTTCGGCACAGTGCCTGCATTCTATGAGTTCAATGAGTATTTGTTAAACGGATAAATTAAATTTCTTTACAATCAAAAATATTCCGCAACAACAAAAAACCTCCCCCTACCTTCTTATATCTCTAAGGAAAGGAAATGGGAGCCAAACCTCCCACAGGTGTATTTGTACATGTATATATGAGCACATTCACTAACACTAAGAAATATATTGAGAAAACTATGAATTCAAAAAGCTGTGTTTTTGGTAAAAATAGCTACTATAACCTCTTAATTAGACCTTGTCTCTAATTCTCTAATAGCAGTAGCCTCTACATTTAGATCATGCATATAGTGAAAGGAAGCCTTCAGAATACTTCTCTCTCCCTCTCCCTCACCCTCTCCTGTCTACTCTCTCCTCTCCTCTCTCCCCTCTCCCCTCCCCCCCCCACACAGTTATCTTAGCCAATATGACATAAATAGTCTAGGCAACTAGTCAGTCTAAGCAAAGCAGCTTCCACCTTAGACTTAAGCCTATTTTAAATGATTTGCTCATGTAAAACTACAACCTGGTGACACTAATCTTTCCTGTCTTTGTTCCAGATTAGTCAGAGTAGAAATTTACAGTGATTTTAATATTTCAGAATGAAAAGTTGAGCAGTCTTACACTCTTACACTCTTAGGAGAAATGTACTCTTCAGTCTGCAAGGAAAACGTAGGTGAGAGATTAATAAAAGTCTCACATCATATTCTAACCAACATTTCTTTCTGCCACTTTTGGGAGAAGCAAGTGCTCAGAAAAGCACTCTCGGGCTTGGCCCACATATAAGAGAATAACAGGGCGTTAAAGCAGGGTCAGGCCCTTGCCATCAATGAGATGAGAGTTTATCCTACTATATTTTAAGACTGCCAGAGAAGGAACTGCTGTGCTTTCTCTCAGTAACTCATTGACAAAGCACACCAGACATTTTCTTCTTAATACACATAGCTAACCTAAATCCCTCATGCTAGATAAGCCTCCATTTAAGTTCCTACACAAAACACAGCAGCTTACACAACAATTTACAGGTTTAATTTCAGCTCTTTTTTATTTTTTAATTTCTTTGTTTATTTTTTGGGTGCATTGGGTTTTTCGTTGCTGGGTGCAGGCTTTCTCTAGTTATGGCGAGCAGGGGCTACTCTTCATTGCACTGCGTGGGCTTCTCATTGCAGTGGCCTCTCTTGCTGCAGAGCATGGGCTCTAGGCACACAGGCTTCAGTAGTCGTGGCACACAGGATCAGTAGTTGTGGCTTGCGGGCTCCAGAGCGCAGGCTCAGTAGTTGTGGCACACGGGCCTAGCTGCTCCGCAGCATGTGGGATCCTCCCAGACCAGGGCTCGAACCCGTGTCCCCTGCATTGGCAGGCAGATTCTCAACCACTGCACCACCAGGGAAGTCCTCAGGTCTTTTTTTAAAAAAGAGAGAGAAAAAGATGGATGGATGGATGGATGGACGGACGGACAGACAGAAAAATGGACAGAGCTGAAATATGAACAGACTCTCCGGGCATGAGAATTATAGGTGTTATTTATTTACTTTGTTCTTATTTACTAGTTTCTGTAATAAAGATGTATTACTTGGCAATCACCAAAAAACATCACTAATAAATCCTTGAGGATCATTTATATATAAATAAAAAGTTATTCTTTAAAAGGCTCTGTGCTACCAAGAACCATTTTCAGCAAAGGGACTTGCTAACTTTTTTTTAAATGTGTAACCTGCCACTTTTTTTTAATTTTATTTATTTATTTATTTTTGGCTACGTTGGGTCTTCATTGCTGCACGTGGGCTTTCTTCTAGTTGCAGCGAGCAGGCTTCTCATTGCGGTAGCTTCTCTTTGTTGAGGAGCACGGCCTCTAAGTGTATGGGCTTCAGTAGTTGTGGTACACGGGCTCAGTAGTTGTGGCTTGAGGGATCTAGAGCACAGGATCAGTAGTTGTGGTGCACGGGCTTCGTTGCTCTGTGGCACGTGGGATCTTCCCAGACTAGGGCTCGAACCCATGTCCCCTGAATTGGCAGGTGGATTCTTTACCACTGTGCCAACAGGGAAGGCCCGGGACATGTTAACTCCGGACTTATCCTTCATTTAAAGTCTCATTAAATCACCTCTTGGACTTATCCTTCATTTAAAGTCTCATTAAACCACCTCTTGGCTTTCCTTTTCTCACACTATGTAATTCCATTTCTTTGTGTCTTTTTTTTTTTTTTTTTTTTTTCCCTCTCCTGTTGCAGAGCACAGGCTCCGGACGCGCAGGCTCAGCGGCCATGGCTCACGCGCCCAGCCCCTCCGCGGCATGTGGGATCTTCCCGGACCGGGGCACGAACCCGCGTCCGCTGCATCGGCAGGCGGACTCTCAACCACTGCGCCACCAGGGAAGCCTGCCCTGTCAGCTTTCTAAGTACACCCTGATCTTGTCACTGTTCACTAAGGCACAGGGAATTAAACCTGCATGCTCAGTGGAGATTCACCCATACTGTTGCATGAACCTGTTGTTTGTTAGTTTTCATTGCTGCATACTGTTCTATTGCTTGAAAATACTCCATATTATTTATCCACTCTACTGAAGATGGACATTTATTGTGGATTCAGTTTGGGGCTACTAATAGTTCTGTAAAGTAAATATCTATAATGCATCCAGCTACATATGTGCACAAGTGTCTCTAGAGTGTCTAGTGGTCAAATATCTGGGTCACAGGACATGCACAGTTTCAACTTTTAAAAAATGCCGGGACTTCCCTGGCGGTCCAGTGGTTAAGACTCTGCACTTCCACTGCAGGGGCGCACAGGTTCGATCCCTGGTCAGGGAACTAATATCCAGCATACCGTGCAGCGTGGCCAAAAAAAAAAAAAGAAACCGGGGGAAAACATGCTGAATGTTTTTCTAAATGGTTGTACCTATATATTTTTTCTTCATTGAATCACTTCCAATTGTAATGACTTAGCACGTGGTAAGAAATCAATAATGCATTAGGGGCAGAAGGATGGAGAGAGGAGGGAGGGGAGGGGAGAAGCAAAAGAAGAGAAATTTATGGTACATTTCAATACTTCTGTCAGGGAAATTGAACCAAATGTCTCAGGAGGTCACTTGCTAGTGTCAGTAGGGGGCAGCCTTCACCTGGCTGAGAGATAAGCCAGCACAGTATCTGGAAACGTGTTCAAAGAGGAGGCTCACTCACTCACATGGTGCCTATACCTGAGTCACATCTATCGCTTTGTCCGTGGGAGGACAGAATTCAACACAGAACACAATGGAATCATGACAGAGCGTGCAGCTCAAAGCTAGGGACACCTTTGTGACAGTGAACAACAGCTATACCATCAGTCTCCTACTCTGGGGTCATTTAAAAATGTGTTTCCTTCTGAATTTGGGGAAATAAAAAAGTTCAGAGGAAACATGGATCAGGAATTAATCCCCAGAGCACACAGCCGCCAGCTCTGAATCCTCAAAACAGCAGTTTCCAGAAAGCAAAAGCTCTTAATGAGATCCTGTCCCTGAGTTAATGACTGGTTGGGTATGGCAAATCTTGCCCAATTGTTTTCACGATGGGAATTTAATTAAAGTGTCTTTGAGAAGGAAAGATGGTTCCACGGATATGCTTGTTGTGATGACATCTCAGTTCTAGTCAGGCTGTTTTCGGCATTCTCCTGTCACCACACAGAGGGGTGGCCCAAGGGACAGGCAGGGCCCAACACTGCTGCGGAGACCGCCCTGCCCGTGCGTGCACTTCACCACGCCAGGACACGCAGTCCCTCCCCCCAGCTTACCAGACCCACTTACAGAACTGTGCTTCCTCAGAGACCTAATTCAATTTACAGGGTCCTCCGTCAGCGCTAAGCACTTTTTAGCCTTAACACGAACACACATAATTATACATGTGCTTCTTATATTTTATATATCTGTATTAAATATATATATCTTTACAGGACGTGATTAGGCATATGGTTCCTGGAGTCAGATGGCTTGGACTCACATCCTCTCTAACACGGAATGGGGACCCACCCACATAGGCAAGTTCCTGAAGCCCAGTCTCCTCTGTAAAATGGGGTTAATCACACCTACTCAAACTTTGTTCCAAAGGTGAATAAGGTAAGGTGTGAAGCACTCAAGGTAATATGCGTAAGCATTCGATGCCTGTTAGTTAATCATACTAACACTGGTAGTAATAATGCTATTTACTACTACCATCATTATGATTCCCATCTGCAGAAAGAAGGGCACGGTGTCTGGGAAGTTGAATGCCCACAGTACAAATCCAGCTCCAGTAAACGCCAAAGTATTTCCACTTCACTGGGATCTAGATGGCACTCAATCCCCATAAACTACTTGGCAAGGAGTCCCTCCCTCCCCATGCTGGCATTCAAGGCCCTCGGAGCTCCAGAACCCTCCATCTTCCCAGCCTTCCCTCCCTCCCTGCTATCACATGTTACACACCCAGCACAGCGGCCACAGAGACCAAACACGCTGCTGGTCTCTATAACCTTCACTCCTAAAGCCCTTCCCCTCTGAGCGGCTCTCCTTTAACCCATCCCAGGAACCACTGGGTTGCGGCCTAAATGATTAACCAGAAGCAGGAACAGGGAGTAAGTAAACGGTGGATCTCAGGAGCCTAGCAGTCCAATGTGGGTAAACATTACAGGGCAGGGTGGCTCAGTCTCTTAAAACATAGCGTTCATTCTCACAATCTATCTTATTAACAGCCTATCGTGCAGAAGCACTGTAGTAAGTCTTTTACATACACCTTCCAGTTAATTCTCACTGTCTATCTTATGAGGTAGATAACGCTAACCTCATTTTACAGATGAAGAAACTGAGGTTCCGAGTGGCAAATCTGCTCAGGTCACCCAAAAGTAACTGGCATGACCACTTTTTGAATCCACACAGGTAACATCAGCTCCTGTGTCCCTTCCCACAGTCCTGCCTCCTAGAAATGTGCTTATTCAGTGCAAGCTTACTGACATCCTAAGTGGTGGACAAAGCTTCAAAATACACAAGTCTGTGAACTGGTCCAACTGGAGGCTTGTCTTGGGATATCGGGCCCACCAGCGCGTGTATCCTATTCAGGCTGGCTTCAAGGATGTATGTTCTACGGGGTGGCACAGGGCTCAGCTATCAGAAGGGCTACACACTCAGTTGAATGCTCCACTGTCCCTGTTTCAAAATTCTTATCTATTTATTTTTGCGGTACGCGGGCCTCTCACTGCTGTGGCCTCTCCCGTTGCGGAGCACAGGCTCTGGACGCGCAGGCTCAGCGGCCATGGCTCACGGGCCCAACCACTCCGTGGCACGTGGGATCTTCCAGGACTGGGACACGAACCCGTGTCCCCTGCATCGGCAGGCGGACTCTCAACAACTGCGCCACCAGGGAAGTCCTTCCCATATTTTTTAACAGGGACTCTGCATTTTCCTTTTGCACTGGCTGCTGCAAATTATGTAGCTGTTCCCGATCCCATTTCAACCATAAGTCTATACAACACTGCCAACTGCCAGGTCCCTGGGAAGTTTTATGAGATGCTTAGGAATACATACTTCAGTTTAGCAATACCTAATAAAAGCCTCAAATACGTGCAAACCCTTGGACCCATAACATCTACCTCTAACAATGGGTTCTGAGCAAAAAATCTTAGATGAGGGCATAGACTAGCCTACAAACATATTCATCACACCGCTATCTATAATGCAATGCCCAATAATTAAACACACTTGAATAATTTTATCCAATAAATACATTTTAAAAAATCATTTTAAAATGACACATTCAATAAGGAAAGACAGTCCCAAATGCAATGTTAAATTGTAAAAGTCAAAATACCATGTACAGTATGATTCCGAGTCTGTCAAAATTCTGCACAATGAGTAAATAAACTGTAGCAACCGCAGTATGCTCCTACCATGGAAGGCTACGCAGCAACGGGAAAAGAACAAACTAAACGGCTGATACACACAAGATGAAGCTCCTAGACACGATGCCGAACAAAAAAACGACGACAAAAAACTAATACGACAGAATACATACTATACGATTCCATTCCACGTGAAGAGCAACAAGAGACAAAACTAATCTATAAAGATGGATGTCAGAATACTGGTTCCCTCTGGGGTCACTGCCTAGAAAGAGCACTGACCTGAAGAGGGCATGAACATATTGGTTTTTTCTTATATGTATCTTGTAACTGTCCTACAATGAACATGTAATACTTGTGAAAAAAAGAGGAAACGTTATTTTTAAACATGATAATAAAGAATACTTGGAACAAGACTCATCCAAACAGGACGTATGTGAGGGCCAGAAGGTTTTCCTACCTTCAGAAAAGAGGCTGCTGGGTCTTCCCAGAGCAGAGCAGAGAATAAAACAGAACAAGCTAGGAATTACCACTTAGATTCCTCTCAAGACTACACCTCTCTTGAGGCCAGACACATAGGAAATGGAACAGCCTCCACCTCCAGCACAGAAAATGTCTCAAACTGTAGCTGTGAATTCAAACCAGGAAAATGAACTCAGCTGGTCAATTTTTTTCCCATCTCTTTGCTTAGCTACCAATACTAGCCTTGATTAAAAAGAGGGTGAACAGCTCCCAGGCACTGACCTGCAACCTGATGGAGGAGGCAGACCCTTACACTGGGAGGACAGTCATCAGGCTCCTGGCTACTGTCCCAGGGCCGTTAGGGTTTCTGCATGGCATCGATTCTTGGTTGGTAAAACATTCTAATTTTTAATGCCCTAACTTTTTATTTACCTGAGATGGATGGAGGAAGAGAAGGAAAGGGGAGGGTGGAGGGGAGGGGAGGGAGAAAGTAGAAAGGAAAAAAAAAAGAGAAAGAGAGGAAGGAAGGGAGGGAGGGAAGGAGGGAGGGAGGGAGGGAAGAAAGGAAGAAAGGAAGGAAGGAAGGAAGGAAGGAAGGAAGGGAGGAAGGAAGGAAGGGAGGAAGGAAGGAAGGAAGGAAATTAAACTGGCCTCTCTGCTCCATAAGAGATTCCAGAAGAGTTAATCCAAATTTTGCTAAACTTTCCAGCAGGGTGTTTCTGCCAAGAAGTGTTTACTGTTTGTTGGAGAGTCAGATTATCAACTGGTCATGCTTTATAAGATCAACAGGAACTTTGCACAAAACAGAGCTCCAAAAGGGGTGCCAGCGGTATGTCTGCTTTCCACTGTAAACACAGGATACTAACTAGTTATCAAGGGTTCCCAAATCTGGAGGCTCAACAGATTCACCGGGAAAACTTTAAATATATTGACTCCCAGGAGCCAGCCCAAGCCGACAAAAATAGAATCACCACAATGAACCAACACATTTAAACTCCCCCCAACCCTTCACTAATACACAACTGAAAACCAAAGGGCAAAGGAGGATGGGAGAGGAAAAAAAAAAAAATCAATAGGCATTCACTAATATATTTCAAAAGCTCTTACTTGTAAATGGCACAGAATGCTCTCTTGGCTAAACATCATTGTTTCCAGTTCAATCATCACCTCCATTTTCAATAAAACAGCTTACTCCACTTGTCAAAGTTAGTTACCTTTAAGGAAACACGGCACTTTGAAAACAGCATTTATTCACCATTAGTTCCAACAACAATCTACATTATCTAGTGCTTTATACTCCCCAAGTGTAGGGCATTTATTATCTTATTAAATCTTCACACCACTCTGTGAGGGATCTCAGGCCAGCTTTATCCCTTCTCCCAGAGTCCAACAGCATGTAAGCGACCAAGCAGCAAAAACCAGCAGAGAAGTATCCATATTACTGGGTTCAAGAGTCCCTCTACACCGAATTTCCTACCAAATCCTATCAGACTTCCCCAATCTGCATGTGCCCTTTCTGCCAGTCCCCTTTTCAGCCCATAAGAAGCATAATCTGCTATTCATTCAACACACGGCCACGGAGCCTCCTCTGTGAGCCCAGCACTGTGCCAGATGCAGGGGTGCAACAGGATGGAAAAGCAGAGAAGGCCCTGATTATATGGACACAAACGTATCTTTGTAGAGCACTCTGACTGAGTGGAAAATAAGGCTCTTGCCCAGACACCTGCCATATTTACAGAAAAGGCACTGGTGCTCCGTGCTCTATAACTGGCAGTACGTTCTGCTAATTATCTCATCACCCACTAGTGCATGGGAAATGAAGGTCAATATAAGCACAGGGCATCCTGTTTGGGGATGAATACAGTGGTTTTTATTCAGGATATTAGATAACAACACCCTCAAGACCTTTATCATCATGATCGAGGCTTAGGAATCATTCCTAAGTAAAGTTGACAAAGCCAGAATATTTTAATACCTCAGTGAAAACAAGCTTGGAGGTCAACTAAAAAGCCTACTGCCAAATGCATGCAAGTCACCAAACTATCAAATTTGCTCCTGGGAAAAAAATACATCAGAGTACGGAAAAAACAAATACCAACAAAAAATGCCCAACAATTAGTCCCTCGAAACATGCAAATTATACTATTTGTGAATCATCAAATTAATACTTGAGACTTGGGATGTTTTAATCCAGAAATTTAAAAATTAAAAATATTATATACCTTATCTAACAGAACAAAGAATATTCATATGAGTCACTTCAGTGATAACGAAAACTTACTTTAATCTGTGTGTAAAGTTTGATTTTGGCTATTTTGTTTCTTTTACTATATTGCAGGTAGGATTTTTTTTGATATCTTATAAATGTTGAGTCAACATAACCAATGTTATTAACACACATTCTACTAGGCTGAACATCTCCAAATCTCAGAAATAAGGTTGGCAAGCCTCAATGGATAAGCAGAAGCTCTTAGACACGGAAAGGTGAAGACATGAGCCATAATGATGCTCAGTGCTGAGTATGGGATTATGGTCTTGTCACTCAGAAGCAAAACCCAGCTCTGTACCCTCATGAACAGCATGAGTCTCCAGTGACAGTGATAACTTAAATCCTGCTTCAAGATAACAGCTTTTATTTACCACCAAAACAGACACAGTTATGGTGAAAGAGCAAAGCCCAAGAAAATACTTTTACAAGATGATTATCTTTTAAAATTACATTACTTGGATACAGTAAACGTTATTAAAACCAAATCCAGTGCATATCAATTACATTCCCACATAGTACAATAAAAATCTATTTATTAGGACAGAACCAGGACTGATAGATAAATACATTTTAAAGTCTAGAAGCAGGAGGAGCTTCAAGATGGAGGAGTAAGATGTGGAGATCACCTTCCTCCCCACAGACACATCAGAAATACATCTACATGTGGAACAGCTCCTACAGAATACCTGCTGAACGCTGGCAGAAGACCTCAGACCTCCCAAAAGGCAAGAAACTCCCCCACGTACCTGGGTAGGCAAAAGAAAAAAGAAAAAACAGAGACAAAAGAATAGGGACGGGACCTGCACCAGTGGGAGGGAGCTGTGAAGGAGGAAAGGTTTCCACACACTAGGAAGCCCCTTCGCGGGCGGAGACTGTGGGTGGCAGACGGGGGGAGCTTCGGAGCCACGGAGGACAGCTCAACAACAGGGGTGCGGGGGACAAAGCGGAGAGATTCCCGCACAGAGGATCAGGGGCGACCGGCACTCACCAACCCCAGAGACTTGTCTGCTCACCCGCGGGGGCGGGCGGGGGCTGGGAGCTGAGGCTCGGGCTTCGGAGGTCAGATCCAAGGGAAAGAACTGGGGTTGGCTGCGTGAACACAGAATGAAGGGGGCTAGTTCGCCACAACTAGCCGTGAGGGAGTCTGGGAAAAACTCTGGAACTGGCTAAGAGGCAAGAGACCATTGTTTCAGTGTGCGAGAGGAGAGGGGATTCAGAGCACCGCCTAAACGAGCTCCAGGGATGGGCGCGAGCCACGGCTATGAGAGTGGACCACAGAGACGGGCGTGAAACACTAAGGCTGCTGCTGCCACCACCAAGAAGCCTATGTGCAAGCACAGGTCACTATCCACACCTCCCCTCCTGGTAGCCTGTGCAGCCCAGCACTGCCAGGGTCCCCTGATCCAGGGACAACTTCCCGGGAGAACGCACGGCACGCCTCAGGCTGGTGCAACGTCATGCCGGCCTCTGCCGCCGCAGGCCCGCCCCGCACTCCGTGCCCCTCCCTCACCCCCGGCCTGAGTGAGCCAGAGCCCCCAAATCAGCTGCTCCTTTAACCCTGTCCTGTCTGAGTGAAGAACAGATGCTCTCAGGCAACCTACACACAGAGGCGAGGCCAAATCCAAAGGTGAACCCCAGGAGCTGGGCGAACAAAGAAGAGAAAGGGAAATCTCTCCCAGCAGCCTCAGGAGCAGCGGATTAAATCTCCACAATCAACTTGATGTACCCTGCATCTGTGGAATACCTGAATAGACAGCGAATCATCCCAAATTGAGGCAGTGGACTTTGGGAGCAATGATATATTTTTTTTTTCCTTTTTCTCTTTTTGTGAGGGTGTATGTGTATGCTTCTGTGTGTGATTTTGTCTGTACAGCTTTGCATTTACCATTTGTCCTAGGGTTCGGTCTGTCCGTGTTTTTCTTTTTTTTTTTTTGGATTTTTTTTTAGTATAGTTTTTAGTGCTTGTTATCATTGGTGGATTTGTTTTTTGGTTTGGTTGCTCTCTTCTTTCTTTCTCTTTTTTTATGACTTTTCAACTTTTATTTATTTATTTATTTATTTTTGCAGTACGCAGGCCTCTCACTGCTGTGGCCTCTCCCGTTGCGGAGCACAGGCTCCGGACGCGCAGGCTCAGCGGCCATGGCTCACGGGCCCAGCCGCTCCGCGGCATGTGGGATCTTCCCAGATGGGGGCACGAACCCGCGTCCCCTGCATCGGCAGGCGGACTCTCAACCACTGCACCACGGGGGAAGCCCTCAACTTTTATTTTTAATAATTATTTTTTAATTTAATAACTTTATTTTATTTTACTCTCTTTCTTTTCTTCCTCCCTCCCTCCCTTCCTTCCTTCCTTCCTTCTTCCTTTTATTCTGAGCCATGTAGATGACAGGGTCTTGCTGCTCCGGCTGGGCGTCACACCTGTGCCCCTGAGGTGGGAGAGCTGAGTTCAGGACACTGGGCCACCAGAGACCTCCCTGCTCCACGTAATATCAAATGGCGAAAATCTCCCAGATATCGCCATCTCAACAGCAAGACCCAGCTCCCCTCGACAACCAGCAAGCTACAGTGCTGGACATCCTATGCCAAACAACTAGCAAGACAGGAACACAACCCCACCCATTAGCAGAGAGGCTGCCTAAAATCATAATAAGGCCACAGACACCCCAAAACACAGCACTGGACGCAGACCTGCCCACCAGAAAGACAAGATCCAGCCTCATCCACCAGAACAAAGGCACCAGTCCCCTCCACCAGGAAGCCTACACAACCCACTGAACCAACCCTAGCCACTGGGGACAGACACCAAAAGCAACGGGAACTACGAACCTGCAGGCTGTGGAAAGGAGACCCCAAACACTAGTAAGTTAAGCAAAATGAGAAAACAGAGAAACACACAGCAGATGAAGGAACAAGGTAAATACCCACCAGACCTAACAAATGAAGAGGAAATAGTCTACCTGAAACAGAATTCAGAGTAATGATAGTAAAGATGATCCAAAAATCGTGGAAATAGAATGGAGAAAATATAAGAAACGTTTAAAAAGGACCTAGAAAAACTAAAGAGCAAACAAACAATGATAAACGACACAGTAAATGCACTTAAAAATTCTCTGGAAGGAATCAATAGCAGAATAACTGAGGCTGGAGAATGGATAAGTGACCTGGAGGATAAATTAGCAGAAATAACTAGCGCAGAGCAGAAGAAAGAAAAAAGAATGAAAAGAACTGAGGACAGTCTCAGAGACCTCTGGGACAACATTACACGCAACAAGATTCAAATTATAGGGGTCCCAGAAGAAGAAGGGAAAAAGAAAGGGACTGAGAAAATATTTGAAGAGATTATAGTTGAAAACTTCCCTAATATGGGAAAGGAAATAGTTAATCAAGCCCAGGAAGCACAGAGTCCCATACAGGGATAAATCCAAGAAGAAACACGCCAAGACACATTAATCAAGCTATCAAAAATTAAATACAAAGAAAAAATATTAAAAGCAACAAGGGAAAAACAACAAATAACATACAAGGGAATCCCCATAAGGTTAACAGCTGACCTTGCAGCAGAAACTGCAAGCAAGAAGGGAGCGGCAGGACATACTTAAAGTGATGAAAGGGAAAAACCTACAACCAAGATTACTCTACCCAGCAAGGATCTCATTCAGATTTGATGGAGAAATTAAAAGCTTTACAGACAAGCAAAAGCTAAGAGAATTCAGCACCTCCAAACCAGCTTTACAACAAATGCCTAAGGAACTTCCTTAGGCAGGAAACACAAGAGAAGGAAAAGACCTACAATAACAAACACAAAACAAGTAAATGGTAATAGGAACATACATATCAATAATTACCTTAAATGTAAATGGATTAAGTGGTCCAACCGAAAGACACAGACTGGCTGAATGAATACAAAAACAAGACCTGTATATATGCTGGTCTTGTTTCAGACCCAGGGACACATACAGACTGAAAGTGAGGGGATGGAAAAAGATATTCCATGCAAATAGAAATCAAAAGAAAGCTGGAGTAGCAATTCTCATATCAGACAAATAGACTTTGTTACAAAGACTATTACAAGAGACAAAGAAGGACACTACATAATGATCAAGGGATCAATCCAAGAATCAAGAAGAAGATATAACAATTGTAAATATTTATGCACCCAACATAAGAGCACCTCGATACATAAGGCAAATGCTAACGGCCATAAAAGGGGAAATTGACAGTAATGCAAGGTGGAAATTGACAGTAACATAATCATAGTAGGGGACTTTAACACCCCACTTTCACCAATGGACAGATCATCCAAAATGAAAATAAATAACGAAACACAAGCTTTAAAAGATATATTAAACAAGATGGACTTAATTGATATTTATAGGACACTCCATCCAAAAACAACAGAATACACTTTCTTCTCAAGTGCTCATGGAATATTCTCCAGGATAGATCATATCTTGGGTCACAAATCAAGCCTTGGTAAATTTAAGAAAACTGAGATCATATCATATGAAGTATCCTTTCTGATCACAACACTATGACACTAGATATCAATCACAGGAAAAAATCTGTAAAAAATACAAACACATGGAGGCTAAACAATACACTACTTAATAACCAAGAGATCACTGCAGAAACCCAAGAGGAAATCAAAAAATACCTAGAAACAAATGACAATGAAAACACGACGACCCAAAACCTATGGGATGCAGCAAAGGCAGTTCTAAGAGGGAAGTTTATAGCAATAGAATCCTACCTTAAGAAACAAGAAACATCTCAAATAAACAAACTAACTTTACACCTAAAGCAATTAGAGAAAGAACAAAAAAACGCTAAAGTTAGCAGAAGGAAGAAATCATAAAGATCACATCAGAAATAAATGAAAAAGAAATGAAGGAAACGAGAGCAAACATCAATAAAATTAAAATCTGGTTCTTTAAGAAGATAAACAAAATTTATAAACCACTAGCCTGACTCATCAAGAAAAAAAGGGAGAAGACTCAAACCAATAGAATTAGAAATGAAAAAGGAGAAGTAACAACTGACACTGCAGAAATACAAAGGATCATGAGAGATTACTACAAGCAGCTATATTCAAATAAAATGGACAGCCTGGAAGAAATGGACAAATTCTTAAAAAGTACAACCTTCCAAGACTGAACCAGGAAGAAATAGAAAATATAAACAGACCAATCACAAGCACTGAAATTGAAACTGTGATTAAAAATCTTCCAACATGGGACTTCCCTGGTGGCGCAGTGGTTGAGAGTCTGCCTGCCGATGCAGGGGACACGGGTTCGTGCCCCAGTCCAGGAAGATCCCACATGCCGCAGAGCATTTGGGCCCGTGAGCCATGGCCGCTGGGCCTGCGCGTCCGGAGCCTGTGCTCTGCAACGGAAGAGGCCACAACAGTGAGAGGCCCGCATACCGCAAAAAAAAAAAAAAAAAAAAAAATCTTCCAACAAACAAAAGCTCAGGAACAGATGGCTTAACAGGTGAATTTTATCAAACATTTAGAGAAGAGCTAACACGTATCCTTCTCAAACTCTTCCAAAATATAGCAGAGGGAGGAACACTCCCAAACTCATTCTATGAGGCCACCATCAGCCTGATACCAAAACCAGACAAAGATATCACAAAAAAAGACACTACATGCTAATATCAGTGATGAACACAGATGCAAAAATCCTCAACAAAATACTAGCAAACAGAATCCAACAGCACATTAAAAGGATCATACACCATGATCAAGTGGGGTTTATCCCAGGAATGCAATGATTCTTCAATATACGGAAATCAATCAATGTGATAAACCATATTAACAAATTGAAGGAGAAAAACCACATGATCATCTCAGTAGATGCAGAAAAAGTTGTGGACAAAATTCAACACCCATTTATGATAAAAACCCTCCAGAAAGTAGGGATAGAGAGAACTTACCTGAACATAATAAAGACCATGTATGACAAACCCACAGCCAACATCGCCCTCAATGGTGAAAAACTGAAACCATTTCCACTAAGATCAGGAACACGACAAGGTTGCCCACTCTCACCACTCTTATTCAACATAGTTTTGGAAGTTTTAGCCACAGCAATCAGAGAAGAAAAAGAAATAAAAGGAATCCAAATGGGAAAAGAAGAAGTAAAGCTGTCACTGTTTGCAGATGACATGATACTATACATAGAGAATCCTAAAGATGCTACCAGAGAACTACTAGAGTTAATCAATGAATTTGGTAAAGTAGCAGGATACAAAATTAATGCACAGAAATCCCTTGCATTCCTATACACTAATGATGAAATATCTGAAAGTGAAATCAAGAAAACACTCCCATTTACCATTGCAACAAAAAGAATAAAATACGTAGGAATAAACTTACCTAAGGAGACAAAAGACCAAAACTTACCTAAGGAGACAGAAAACTATAAGATAGTGATGAAAGAAATTAAAGATGATACAAACAGATGGAGAGATATACCATGTTCTTGGATTGGAAGAATCAACATTGTGAAAATGACTCTACTACCCAAAGCAATCTACAGATTCAATGCAATCCCTATCAAACTAAAAATGGCATTTTTCACAGAACTAGAACAAAAAATTTCACAATTTGTATGGAAACACAGAAGACCCCGAATAGCCAAAGCAATCTTGAGAAAGGAAAACGGAGCTGGAGGAATCAAGCTCCCTGACTTCAGACTATACTACAAAGCTACAGTAATCAAGACAGTATGGTACTGGCACAAAAACAGAAATACAGATCAATGGAACAGGATAGAAAGCCCAGAGGTAAACCCACACACATATGGTCAACCTATTTTTGATTAAGGAGGCAAGAATATACAATGGAGTAAAGATAGCCTCTTCAATAACTGGTGCCGGGAAAACTGGACAGCTACATGTAAAAGAATGAAATTAGAGCCCTCCCTAACACCATACACAGAAATAAACTCAAAATGGATTAAAGACCTAAATATAAGGCCAGACACTATAAAAGTCTTAGAGGAAAACACAGGCAGAACTCTCTATGACATAAATCACAGCAAGATCCTTTTTGACCCACCTCCTAGAGAAATGGAAATAAAAACAAAAATAAACAAATGGGACCTAATGAAACTTAAAAACTTTTGCACAGCAAAGGAAACCATAAACAAGACGAAAAGACAATCCTCAAAATGGGAGAAGCTATTTGCAAATGAAGCAACTGACTAAGGATTAATCTCCAAAATCTACAAACAGCTCATGCAGCTCAATATCAACAAAACAGACAACCCCATCTAAAAATGGGCAGAAGACCTAAATAGATATTTCTCCAAAGAAGATATACAGATTGCCAATAAACACATGAAAGAATGCTCAACATCATTAATCATTAGAGAAATGCAAATCAAACTACAATGAGATATCACCTCACACCAGTCCGAATGACCATCATCAAAAAATCTACAAACAATAAATGCTGGAGAGGATGTGGAGAAAAGCGAACCCTCTTGCACTGTTGGTGGGAATGTAAATTGATACAGCCACTATGGAGAACAGTATGGAGGTTCCTTAAAAAACTAAAATAGAACTACCATACCACCCAGCAATCCCACTACTGGGCATATACCCTGAGAAAACTATAATTCAAAAAGAGTCATGTACCACAATGTTCACTGCAGCTCTATTTACAACAGCCAGGACATGGAAGCAACCTAAGTGTCCATCAACAGATGAATGGAAAAAGAAGATGTGGCACATATATACAATGGAATATTACTCAGCCATATAAAGAAACGAAACTGAGTTATTTATAGTGAGGTGGATGGACCTAGAGTCTGTCATACAGAGTGAAGAAAGTCAGAAAGAGAAAAACAAACACCATATGCTAACATATATATATGGAATCCAAAAAAAAAAAAAAAAAGTGGTCATGAAGAACCTAGAGGCAGGATGGGAATAAAGATGCAGAATTACTAGAGAACGGACTTGAGGACACAGGGAGGGGGAAGGGTAAGCTGGGACGAAGTGAGAGAGTGACATGGACATATATACACTACCAAATGTAAAACCGATTGCTAGTGGGAAGCAGCCGCATAGCACAGGGATATCAGCTCAGTGCTTTGTGATCCCCTAGATGGGTGGGATAGGGAGGGTGGGAGGGAGGGAGACAAAACAGGGAAGAGATATGGGGATATATGTATATGTAGAGCTGACTCACTTTGTTATAAAGAAGAAACTAACACACCATTGTAAAGCAATTATACGCCAAGAAAGATGTTTAAAATTTTTTTTTAATTAAGAAGTCTAGTAGCAAATGCAAAAGCATAAGAAATTAATATGCTTATCTTGGAAAGTAATGTTTCAGAGGGCAGAAATCATGACTTTTCATTCTGAAAAATCTAAAATAGTGCACTCCTTTCCCCACTTCCAAGAGTAAATACCTGTATCCTACTCTACATAATAAACAAAGCACAGGATTTCCCTTGCAGTCCATTGGTTAAGACTCATTGCTCCCAATGCAGGGGACTGGGGTTCGATCCCTGGTTGGAGAAGATCCCGCAGGCCATGTGGCACAGCCAAAAACATAAATAAATAAAGAAAAATAAAGCACGTTCCCCCGAGAGCTGACTTCTGATTTTTTTTAGTTCAGATTAAGATTCATTTTTCTATTCTCTGATTTGGCCCAAGTGTCCCAAGGCCAAGCTGTGCCTTGCCCCCAGCATCTCTGACTCTGGAAACCCAGTCAGCTCCTCAGAGCACTGCATGTGACAGTCCTGGGTCTACAGCAGCCGTGGTCATAGCAGGCGCCGAGAACCCCAAATCCAGGAGAATTCAATCCATGCCAAATGCTTGCCCTGACCCCTGCATGCTACGCTCTCCAGAGCTTCAATCTCACTCTGGAACTAACAGAGAAGTGTTCCTACTCCCATGACTCTCGAACTGAGGAGCTCATATCCCCAGTGACGGTGAACCAGGGGAATGCAAAATCACAACGTGGAACATCTCCCCGTGGCGTGATGGAAATAACCATAAACACTGTTTCTGTATTAAAATAGTACATGCTTAGGATTAGAATCAAAAGTCATGTGAATTTTTAAGAAGATGAGGATGACAGCAACAATAACAGTCACGATGTTGAGCACTAACATTTATTGACCACTACGGGCAGGTGCTGCTCTAAGCTCTCTGCGGGCACCAACTCATTTGATTCTCACAACAGCCCTCCAAGGTAGGGATATCATCCCCATCATACAGATGAGGACACTGAGGCTTAGAGAAGCGGAATAAATTGTGCCAGGGCATATAATTTTAGTGTCAGAGGTGGTTTCTAACCCCAGAATCTAGTCAGTTACCATGACACAGGACAGGAGAGACCCTGCACGGGCCTGGAGGAGCCAGGCTGGCTGTGTAATGAAGTAGATCTGTATTTTGGACAATTGAGCCAGATATGGAAAGACAAGAGACTGTGAGGCTGCCTTAGTTCCTGGTTCCTGTCCCTTGGGAGGCCCGATGACTGGTACAGAGATATCCCTGTGTTCACTTGCTGTAGTGTTTATCACTTCCAAAGCATAACAAAGACAATGGGTACCATGTTGAAGAGGAAAACCAGTATGCAGTGGTCCTTACTATACTCTAGTGGTGTTTGTGTCCAGGTGCCCATCCCTCTCCCATGCAGCCCATGTGTTTCAGAGGGAAGGGATCCCACCGCCAGCTCTAGGGGCAGATCCTGACTGGTGAGGGCCAGTCAGCCGGTATCAGCCTCTGATCACTCTTACTGGTCCACGAGGTAGCAGGTGATTGAGGCTGATGCAAAGAGATTCAGGGAAAGGCCTTTTCCCTCTTGGTTGGGATGGGTTCTCTCACTCTCACAGGTCTCTTTCCCTCACTAAATGAGGACAAGTATGTGTGCTACCCTAGTTGCTGCTGGCAGCCATGAGCTAAACAAACTTGAAAAAAAAAATTGGATACACAGGGAAAGGTGGAGCCGAAAGAACAACTATGAAACTGTACCCCACTTGGTTATGAGATAATAGAGCTCCTTACTAAGAGGAAGGACAGCATCATTGCCAGCAGCATAGATTCTGCAGCCAAACCACCTGGGGTTTGAATCTGACTCTGACACTTACTGGCCATCTTAGCTAGTATAAGTTACTTACCTTCTCTAAGCCTCAAGTTGTAAAATGGGCATAATCATAGTTCCAACCTCATAGGGTTGCTATGAGAATTAAATGAATTTATATATATAAACTCATATATACACAAATACATACATATATCAAGCACTTAGAACAGAGGCTGGCTCCTAGTAAACATAAATAAGTGATGGCTGGAATCACCTGAGTCAGGGTGTCTGTAATTTGCTGTGGAAGGCGGCCTGATGGGTATAGGAGAAGGGACAGAACTAGTATAGGAGGACGTCTCTGAGGCATGGAGTGCCAAAGCTGGACTCTGGAAAATTTGAGATGAGCGCAAAACATCACATCACTCTAGCTTCTGAAAAGGATGTAAACTCCATTCCATACAAACTGCAGAGAAAAAATGTCCAATGAAGTTAATAAAGGAAGAAAGCACATTAGAAATACCCAGCTGTGTGATACACAGAGAAAGACCGAAGGAGCTCTTGCCCAGGAAGGTGCCACAACTGCAGAGACGTCAGCAGAAAGCCAAAACTGGATCTATGTAAAGAGACACAGATCAAGACTTGGCCAGATTCTACAGGAAACCCATTTCAGGCCATCCCTGCATTGAGCCGACAGGCCATGCGCAGGGACAGAATGACATCTGGTTTCCCGTCACACATCCACACCTGCTAACCAACACACAGCTTGAAGGTCTAATTTTAGACTCAGCAGCTGTGACAGCATTTTTTTTTTCTTTAAAAAAAGATTGTCCATATTTCCTCTTCTGGGTGCAGTGGATAGCCCTTACTCTCACATTCCCTGCAAAGGAGGGGAATGGAAATAATAATGGGTCCTTTCTTTCATGTCCCCCCAAGATTCCCCACTCATTCAGAATGTCCACCTAAAATGCCTTTCTAAATCCATGTCAAGACCTAAGAAAACGTAAGTTTCCCAGAGCCTAAATCACAGCTGTCATTACATCATCCCCTGCTCAGAAACCTTTGTGTGACTGCTTGTTGCCAGAAGAACAAAACCCATTCTCCATAACCTGGAATCCAAAGCAACCTACAGCTTGAGATTCAGTCCATCCTTTAAAAATGTCCATATTCCTGTGTCACCACTTTGCTCAAGGTGGGGTCACATATCGGGTAAGTTATTTAACCTTAGCTTCAAAACACCTCAGGTGAAGGATCTAGCTTTGACCTTGACATAATAGGAGTCAATAAATACTGGCCTGCTGTGTCAATCATTAAAAAGA
This sequence comes from Phocoena sinus, assembly GCF_008692025.1. NCBI lineage: Eukaryota > Metazoa > Chordata > Mammalia > Artiodactyla > Phocoenidae > Phocoena > Phocoena sinus. The sequence goes on along the minus strand of NC_045765.1, from coordinate 49,697,144 downwards.
GAGTGTTTTGCAGAGGACAGGAACATAACAAACCAAAGAAAGGAAAAGGTGCAGTTGGTGGAACTTTTTTACAGAGGAATCTGGTAATATGTATCAAAATATAAAATGCACATAACCTTTTAATTGACCCAGAAATCCCACATGTCCCATCGACCTTAAAAGGTCATTGAATAAGTGAGGAAATATGTAATCATAGGGATTTCATCACAGCATTGTTCATAATAGCGAAAAATTCAGAAACAATCTAAATGCCATTAGGATTGGACCAAGAAACTTATGTAAACAGACACTATTGTTAGATGATGAAAACTGCTTATTTTTTCCCTGAATTTAGTATTTTTTACAAGATACATGTAACATTTTTTTCCAAAATCAGAATGACTATTTAAAAAATAAGTTTTAAAAACACACAATGGAAAAAGGTCCTGCAGGACATTTTCTTGGATTCTCCAGGACAGTTATTATTTTACAAAGAACTGATGAAGGTTTAGTACTGCTTTTCAGACCAGCCGACAGCCCAGGTAGCTGATAAAATGAGGTTAAAATGAGGTATATGAAAGACTTCTGTGCTTTTTGCATAAAATCAGCCAATTCTGTCCTTTTACTACTTCTACAAAAAAAAGAAGAAGAAAAGCTCTATTCTTTACCCACAACTTTTATAGTTAATCCTAAACATCTATGTTCTATGTGAAGCTCTTGACATGAGGGAGACTAAGAAGAAAAAAGCTAGTGGGTGGTTCAGAGCAAGTCCACCTCAGACGCTAATAAGACTTGGCATTCATACTCACCCAGTGTGCTGCTGGAGCATTCTAGAATTATCACTATAGGACCAAAATTATGGGGAGCAGAAAGGATTTGAACAAGTGATGGGGCTTCAGACGGATTTTAGATTTCTGATTTTTAGTTATTTGGGTTTGAGGGCTTATATTTCCCTTAAAATGACAGGTAAATAAAAATCTCAAACCATATAGAACAGAAAAACATACAGTAAATTATCCTCTGAAATCACAGTTCACAGCAATAATCACTATCAACACGTTATAGTTTGCTTGTTATAGTTTGCTTTTGTTTGTAAACCTATTTCAAAGGAATTAATCATTTCTCACCCATTATACCGGCAAAAATAAAAACGTATGTTAATATTAAGTCCTGGCAATATTGTAGGAAATGAGCTTTCATGGGCTGCTGCTGACAGTGTAAATTAACTTATTAATATATTGGTGACAGAATCTGTATAAACTTAAAAGATGCATGTCCTGAGAACCAGCCACATAACTTTCTTTTATCGAGGAATAATTCATATACCATGAAATTCACCCCTTTAAGGTATACAGTTCAGTGGTTTTAGTATTTTCAGAGGTGTGCAACCATCAACGCTGGTTCCAGGATATTTTCATCACCCCAAAGAGAAATTCCATACCCATCGGCAGCTCACTCCCTCTTCTCCTGTCCTCCTTGCCCATGGCAACCACTAATCTACTTTCTGTTCCTATGGATCTGCCTGTTACAGACATTTCAAATCAACTGACTGGTCTTTTGTAACTGGCTTCTTTCACTGAAAACAGTGTGTTCAAGCTTCATCCACATTGTAACATGAATCATTACTCCATTTCTTTTTATGGCTGAATAATATTCCATTGTATAGATATACCACATTTGGTTATCTATTCATCAGATGAAGGACATTTGGCTGGTTTCCACATTCTGCCTGTTACAAATAATGGGGCTATGAACATTCCTGCAAATTTTTGTGGATTTTGTCAATACAATGTAGAATTGCCGGGTCAAGTGGTAACTCTACATTTAACTGAGGCACTGAAAAAACCGTTTCCCCACAGCAGCTGCACCATTTACATTCCCACCAGCAGTGTGGAGGGTTCCAATTTCTCCACATCCTTTCCAACACTTGTTACTGTGTCTCTTTTTAATTATAGCCATCCTAGCAGGTTTGAAGCGGTATCTCAATGTGGTTTTAATTTGCATTTTCCTAAACACTAAAGATGTTGAGTATCTTTTCATGTACTTGTTGGTCATCTGTATACCTTTCTGGATAAATATCTACCCAAATGCCTTGCCCATTTATTAATTGGGTTGTCTTTTATTACTGAGTTGTAACAGTCCTTTACATATGCTGGGTACTAAACGCTTATCAGTTATACAGTTTGCAAATAGTTTCTCCCATTTGTTGGGCTGTCTTTTCACCTTCTGGACAGTGTCCTTTGAAGCACAGAAGCTTTTAATTTTGATGAAGTCAATTTTACCTATTTTTTTCTTTTGTTGCTTGGGCTTTTGGTGTCATATCTAAGAAACTACCGCCTTATCCAAGATCACATAGATTTACACCTATGTTTTTTCCTAAGTTTTATAGTCTTAACTCTTTCATTTAGTTCTTTGATCCATTTTGAGTTAATTTTGTATTTGGTGTGAGACAGAGGTCCATCTTCGTTCTTTTGAATGTGGATATCCAGTTGTGTCAGCACCATTTGTTGAAAAGAATACTCCTTCCGCATGGAATTATCTTGGCATATAGCTCTTTAAAATCTATCTGAAGTGTTCTGTAGCTTGATTGTGGCAATGGTTACAGAACTGTATATGTGTGTGTTTGCCAAAACTCATTGAATTGTACACTAAGAAGAATAAATTTTGTATGTAAATAATAACTCAATAAACCTGACAACTAAAAATTCTCCTTTAACGTAATACTGTATGTCAACTACATTTCAATAACAAAATCAATTCTCCTTTAGAGAAACATTCACACATAGAATATACAAGGATCGTATGCTTCACAAATATTACAGTACTGTATATAGATAAGAGTAACTAGAAACCATCTGAACATCTGTCCAAAAGGAAAAAAGCCAAATAGAATGTAGTATAAAGATAGCATTGAACACTATGCAGCAGTTCAAAGGAATAAGCTAGATTTTACAGACATCAACTGGATAAAGTTTAGAAACATTCTACTAAACGAAAAAGGTAAGTGCACAATGATTTACACAGAATGAAAGCATGTATGTAAAAAAGAAAATCAAAACCATACTATACAGGTTCTATGAGTATCTGAAGGTATCTCTTAAAGGTCTGGAAGAATACTCAATACACTGATAACACTCACTGCCTCTGGAGAAGGCAGAAAGGCACCAAATTGGATAGGACAGTCAGAAAGGAGTTGAGCTGTCATTTTTCCCCCAAAGGGAAATCTATTTACTGATTACTTGTGTGATTAAAAATTAATAGTATATAATTTATGTGAGTTGTAAACAGAGGTTATAAGTATGGAATCATAGCTTTTTAATATGCATGCTCATTTGTGCTTCCCCACACCCAACCTACATGCACACACACACACACACACTCACACACACACACACACACACACACACACACACACACAGGTGATCTTACCAATTTGGATTTTCTATACTTTCCCGGAAGACAGACTCTTCCTTCATGGATGCATATTGTGTCCACGTAAGGCAGTGACTCCTTATAGCCATGTTCCTTTCCTGAGGATTGAACCATGATTCCTCTTCTAACTGGACATTAGGTACCTTTAAAATGTTCACCTGTCCAAAAGACAGAAGATGGTTTTCTGAATTTAGGAGGAACAAGCTACATAAGGACTGTGTCCAGAGTTGCTTTTAGTCTTAGGGAATTAAGAGGACAAGTGATCCTGATATATGGATGATGGCTCACCAGTGGCTGTAAGTCCTTGATAATCAAACATACTATGACCTTACTAAATGCTGGTAAGGACATGCAGATGGCCCAGGATTTACACAGCCTGTATAGTCCCTGGCCTGATTTCCCTAACTGCTAAACACTAAGCAAAGTATCAGCCTCCTTCGTGTCTCCTCTAGGGCTGGTTACGGCCTTCTTAAATTGACGGATTCTAATTGGGCCCACTTATGGGCTCACATGCAGGACAGTATCAGATAAAATATTTTCTTCATTTTAAACTCTGCCCAATATCTAGAAATGTATGCTTTCCTAGGTGGAGGAAACATGCAAAGCTACAAAGGCAGAATTGTACAAGTCAGGGTGTTCTTAAATTATTTAAGAATGGAGATACAGACAAAGTTGAATGCCTTTTTAAATAATAGATGCAAAGCATGTATACAGGGCAAAGGCAGGGTACACACTCTGGGGAAAAAGCCAGCAATAATTTGCTACACATACTGCAACATATTATTATCTGGAAAATAAAAGAAAGTTCATTTTCATTGTCATATCAGCCTTCTTTCCACTAAAGAAAGCAACAGAGTCTTAATCCATGATAAGAAAGTGATGGAAGCTGCCATGTTTTCTACATACAGCACAGCAAAGCAATTTGCAAGCTAACCGGCAGGAGCCCCGCTGGGTTTTATATCACACACGGGATCACTTCCAGGTTGAAAAGACGGAGACATTTTTAAAAGTACGCAGCAAGACACTCTCCTCTATTTCCTAATGATTCTAAAAGGACTCTTGTCAATAATCCCTCTACGGTTAAAGCAATGTGATTAAAAATTTCACTCACCTTCTTCCAACAATCACCAGAGTGCTCAAGGATTTCAAAGAGAGAAAACAATTTGCTATCATGAAGATTTCATCATCAATACCATTACTTTACAGAAACACACACAAAAAGACTTACAGAGGGTGCTGAAAACACTATACTCTCAAAACCATTCTTACTGACAATAAAATGGAAACTGAAGCTTTTCTCTTCCTTACTGAAGATTACACTTAATACTTACCATCTGCCCACTTCTGATCATTCTTACCTAAGAGTCATATCTAACCATGGACAGATTAGAAAAGATGGCCACTTCATGCAAAATGTCCAAAGTATCTTTTAAAATAATTGTTGCCCATCTCTATGTACACTAAGAGCCCTCCACAAAAGAGACAAAACAGACAGGAAAAAAACTCTCTCTGGTAGCACCTGTCAAAACTGAGGTTGGACAGGAGACAGATTTCTTCCTTAGAAGGGCTCTGAGGTAGGAGAACTGGGGAAGTTCTAACACTCCTTCACATCAGAAAATGCTATCTCTTTCCATGACTATTTGGGAAACACCCAACGTTACACCAAATCTGATTAAATTTTGAAATGAATTTACCTTCCTTAAAATTTCTGGAACCACATTTTGACAGACTGCAATCCTCTTTCTATAGATGATCCCTGTTGACACATCTAGAAACAGAAAATTTTTACACTCAAAAAAGAACCGACGGAAATGTATTCTTGTTTTAATGTCAATAAAACTTTTAATGTCAATCTCAATTTTCTATATGTAGAATTCCCAGAGAAAATATTTAACTCAAAACCCAGCATCCCTGACCACTTTTCTGGGCCAAATCCCTCCAAATATCTGTGAGCAAGGAATAAGGATAAAATAGCTAGCCACTCACACTGCACATTCTAAATTCAAGGACGAAAGAATCGTAAATCGTTCACTGCTCAGGACTATCAATGTCAACACTCCAATGGCCATGGCCAATGAGCCCCCTGCTCAGCTCCAACGAAGAGAATGTTTTAACAAAACGATGGAGAATCTGATTATGCCACCTTCTGCACCAAACATGTTTTCAAGCACAGGTTTCTGGCTACAAATTTAAACTTTTTTTTTTTTTTTTACATATTTATTGGAGTATAATTGCTTTACAATGGTGTGTTAGTTTCTGCTTTATAACAAAGTGAATCAGTTATACATATACATATGTTCCCATATCTCCTCCCTCTTGCGTCTCCCTCCCTCCCACCCTCCCTATCCCACCCCTCCAGGTGGTCACAAAGCACCGAGCTGATCTCCCTGTGCTATGTGGCTGCTTCCCACCAGCTATCTATTTTACGTTTGGTAGTGTATATATGTCCATGCTTCTCTCTAGCTTTGTCACAGCTTACCCTTCCCGCTCCCTATCCTCAAGTCCATTCTCTAGTAGGTCTGTGTCTTTATTCCTGCCTTATCCCTAGGTTCTTCATGACATTTTTGTTTCTTAAATTCCATATATACGTGTTAGCATACGGTATTTGTCTTTCTCTTTCTGACTTACTTCACTCTGTATGACAGACTCTAGGTCCATCCACCTCACTACAAATAACTCAATTTCGTTTCTTTTTATGGCTGAGTAATATTCCATTGTATATATGTGCCACATCTTCTTTATCCATTCATCCGATGATGGACACTTAGGTTGTTTCCATCTCTGGGTTACTGTAAATAAAGCTGCAATGAACATTTTGGTACATGACTCTTTTTGAATAAACCTCTTATTAATTATATTGGGCATACTCTTTTCTCGTAGGGGAGCAGACCCCCTGTGGCTGGAACTATTCTGTTTTGGAAAGAAGTTTACAGAATAGCACTAGGGACGTAAAAAAAAAAAACACAATAAATGTGAGTTGAGAAAAAAAGGAAACCAAATCAGAGAAAAATATAAACTCTGAAGTGTTGTCTTTTGCTCTGTGAATTACTGTGACTCAGCATGTTCCTACAGTTTCTCAAAGCTCTGGCTATAACAGCCCTGAACCTTGGTGCAAACACCCTGAGTGCCCAGAAGTTGTTGGTAGGGTGAGAAATGGGTTCACCTCCTCTGCCTACTGGCATGCCTTTGGCCATCTCATCCAATGTCTGCAGTACATGTAGTGAAAATGAATGAGCCACTCCCGGAGGCAAAGATGCCCCTGTCAGTGGTAGAAATTATAATTAACCACTTAGAAATATGCACATTGTTCTATCATTTGATCTTCTCAACAACCTAAAGGCAGTCTGTTATTATTTTCCCATTTAACAGATGAAGAAATAGAGCCTCCAAGAAGTTAGTTCATGTAGATAGTAACAAAATCAGGACCTGAAATCAGATTTTTCTAATGCCATATAAAACCTTTCTCCTACGAGTGCAGGGACCTGAGAAAACGGCTTTTAATCATATTTACAGAGTTATGGAAGTGCAGGAAATACCCTCGCAAAGACAGTTCTCTCTTCACCAAACAGAGAGAATGGCTCAGGGTCACGAAATGAACATCTCATACGTTTTCTCAGAAGGTTCAAGAGCATGGTAGACCGAGCCTGGGTGTCTTCAAAGGTTTACACATTGATGATGTGCATCTTTATAGCTTCCTTCATTGCCAGCTCTCGAGTTCAAACACTGACAGTGAAAACGCTTCTACCGGAGATGTAAATGACAGAGAACAGGAAAGACTCCTACACTCCAGTCCAAGGATCAGTAAACATCTTCCGTAAAGCGCCAGATGGTAAATATTAATATTTTAGGTTTTGTGGGCCATACAGTCTCTGTTACCACAACTCTATTGTTGTGATAAGGAAGTAAGCACAGATAATACATAAACAAATGGGCATAGCTGTGTGCCAGTAAAACTTTATTTACAACAACAGGCAACACAAGCATAATTTGTCAAGCCCTACTCTAGTCAATACTGAACCATATTGTTAAGCAGTTTTGATTCCATAATCCAATCATTTTACAGTCATATCTCATATACATGCTATTAGTCGTATCTATTTTGCCATCTATAAAATGATATATGAATATATCAAGAGACATAGCCATGTGACCTCATTGTTCTGAGGATTAAGTTAATAAAAGTAAGAGTGCCTGGCATCCATTAAGTGTTCAAAAATGTAAACTGTCACAGCTGTCATCAATTCTTAACGGAGAAAGTGACAAGAGCATAAGGCAAGCCTTCTACTGCTGGAAATGCCGGGTGCTCTTTTCTATCAGTCGCCTCGAATACAGAACTATACCTGTTAATATACCTGCTTAAAATATAACAGGCCAGGGCTTCCCTGGTGGCGCAGTGGTTGAGAGTCCGCCTGCCGATGCAGGGGACACGGGTTCGTGCCCCGGTCCGGGAAGATCCCACATGCCGCGGAGCGGCTGGACCCGTGAGCCAGGGCCGCTGAGCCTGCGCGTCCGGAGCCTGTGATCCGCAACGGGAGAGGCCACAACAGCAAGAGGCCCGTGTACCGCAAAAAAATATATATATATGTAACAGGCCACACACACACACAAAGACACACATCTTTACAAAGATCAGTACCACTTACCTTTTTTTTCCTCCACAATTTTTACAGAGATGACATTTTTATCCATGGGGTTTGGATACTAAATGAAAACACATAAAGAAAAATTACCATTCTTTTTTTTACCAAAGTGAATTACTCCACAGTAACCAGTTATTTGCAGAAACAGTAAATATTATCCAAGCAATCTCTAAGGCCAGTTTTCAATCAAGAGTCTTAATTTTACTAGTTTGGAATAGGTAAGTAGATGCTGTCATCAACTGGACATGTATGAAATCAGGAGAAACCTTCTTTGGAGTCAACCTAGCTCTGGATGGAGAGGGGGAGGTTAGGTTAAGCTAATTAATAAATAATACTATTAATATTGAACCAGCCTTACATAGATGAAGCGTGTTCTTTGTACGAGGCACTGTGTTGAATGCTTTACTTGCATGATCTTTTCTAAAATCAGCCTCTCTGTTGTGATTGGGTCATGGGATATCATTATCCCATCTTTCAGAAACTAAATGGAAACTAAATAAAATCAGAAAGCTTAGGGTCACCCAGCTGGTTAGTGGTAGAGCCACAAAATTAAATCAGGTCTAGTATCAATACATAGTGAATTCCTTCACTGTTGTCCTGTACTATTGCCTGGTGGCTGGGTCAGCATCACAGGAGTATAATCACAGGAGTCTATGCCAGGTGCTCAATAGTTTATTTATGTATATATGTGTATGGCTGAGTCACTTTGCTGTACAGAAGAAACTGGCACAGCCCTGTAAATCAACTATATTTCAATAAAGAAAAAAATACAAAAAAATAGTTTATTTATTGATTAAATTCCCCTGAAACACAATTTCATGTTAATAAAAAGCTGACAGGGCTTCCCTGGTGGCACAGTGGTTAAGAATCCGCCTGCCAGGGCTTCCCCGGTGGCGCAGTGGTTAGGAATCCACCTGCCAATGCAGGGGACACGGGTTCGAGCCCTCGTTCAGGAAGATCCCACATGCTGCAGAGCAGCTAGGCCCGTGCGCCACAACTACCGAGCCTGCACTCTAGAGCCCACGCGCCTAGAGCCGGTGCTCCGCAACAAGAGAGGCCACCGCAGTGAGAAGCCCACGCGTGCACCACAACGAAGAGTAGCCCCTGCTCGCCACAACTAGAAAGGTCGCACGCAGCAACGAAGACCCGACACAGCCAAAAATAAATTTATGGAAAAAAAAAACTGATAATAGCTACCATTTTTGTCCTAGGCAGTTTAATATATTATTTCAGTTTAATTCTCAAAACTATTCCATGAGTTACATTCTGGGTTGTTTTTTTTTTCCCTTTCACTTGTGAGAAATTAAGCTTGGATAAACTAAGTCATTTGCTCAAAATCCCCCAGCTAATGAGCATCAAGACTGTAATTTAGCCACAGATACTTTCTTTTGCCTTCAAGGCCTGCCCACCTAACCTACCCTCAAACACCTCAGTCACTCAAACCTCACCCTTTGCACTGCTCAGATGCAAAAAGAGACTCAGACAGTAGAAGTCCTCAAAGCCAGAGGACAAGCAGGCTGATGACCAGGCCTGCTGAGCGCCTGTCAGGCTCTATTCCCAGAGGTTTACTGCTTCATCATGCGATCTAATATGAAAGGAAAATCACAGGGAAGTCTTACCCAAAACACCGTAAGGTGCTGAGGGGGAGATGAGAGCAGCGAACAGGCTTGGGGGGGGGGGGGGGGGCAGGGGACAGGGCCCTCCACTTGGTAAGCTTGAGCTTTAAGCCTTCTGAACCCAGGAAATGGTCTACAAAACTCAGTGAGCAGGGCTCTTCCCCACCCCACGGCAGCTCTGTGTCTGCATGCATCAGTTTGTATAAGAGGTTGACTGAGTGACTGATTTTTCAGGGAAAAGGATCCATCATTTTTACATATTGTTACAGATATCTGTGGCCCCAAAAGACCTGGGATAAGAACACAGACTCTGCAAGAGCAGGAAGTCTGTATCTCCACCAGCCAGCTCAGTGTCTGGCACAGAGCAGGCACTCAACGAATATTTGCCGAATGAATGAACAATCTGCAAGATAAACCTTGCCGACCTCCGGGACCAATGTGGAAACTAAACCTTACTCCCTTCGAGGACCAGGGGAACCAATCTATGAAGCGAGCAGTGGGCTCAGTCCTTGGCATCCCCCAACACCACATCACACCCCATGCCGTAAACTCTGCCAGTCACACTCCCATCCGGGCAGCTGCAATCTTGATAACAAATCAACAACTTGTCTTTTTGTTTGCTTGTTTGTGGCCACACGCTCGGCTTTTAGGATCTTAGTTCCCCGACCAGGGATCAAACCCAGGCCCCGGCAGTGAAAGCACCAAGTCCTAACCACTGGACTGCCAAGGAATTTCCCAACATGGCTGTTTAAATATTTATGTATTCATCCATACATGTTCGCTCCAGAAAAAAATGCTCAAAATTACAATGCTTGTTTTCTTGAAGTTTAACCTTCAGTATTTTTTTGAAGATAATGTCCATCACACGGGGTCAGGTTTAGCTGTTCTGTCCCTCAGCAAGGGGGCTTCACTTACACAACACCCTTGAAGTGAGGGAGATATCTGAGACTCACACAGATGCCCTTAATTTTTAGTGTGTGTGTGTGTGTGTATAGAAATCAGAACTTTTATACTAAGGTAAAATGAGAGTATGAGAATATTGCCTCTACTACAGTTCTATTTTACTCATTTTATCATATTCATCAATACATCCTGACTGACTGAATATTATAAATACACTGTAAGCTGTAGGAAGATGACTGAACTAAATTATGAAAGAGGTTGGAAACATAATCACCAGAGAGGGCTAATGATAAAAAGTTCCCAAGCTCTGATTACTTCACAAAGTTATCAGTGAAATTCCTAAAGATTATAAACTCAAATGCTTTACTCACGCTTTTATATAACTTTAATATCTGCTTATTAGGGTGAAGGGTATCGATTTAAATAATAGTGACACTATTCTTCACTTAAGAGTTTTCCGACTACCTAGGCACTCTTCCAGGCACTAGGGACAGAGTAATGAAACAAACAAAACTGTAGCCTCTTAGAGAGTTTACGCGTTAGTCAGAAAAACAAAAAATAAAATATAGAAGGTGAAAATAAATCAGACGAAGGGATAACAGGGGCTTGGGAAATCATGAAGAGGAGCCATTGTAAAATACTTAAGGGTCACTCATTAGACAATTCTTGCAAATTACAAAGTAAAATGGAAGTTGCCTCAGCCAAACACAAGAAATCCTAAGCTATTCACTCTAGTAAACTCATTTGCAAGATTCAAGGCATTTTCCTATGCAACTACTTTCGGAGTTGAAGAGACGTGAGCCTCGAGTCTCCTTCCATACGAGAATGGAAAAAGAAATCAGAGGTTAATTTACAATAGCTAAATACCATGACATGAAAGGCATATATATTGTAACTTTTTTTAAAATAAAGATTTATTGTGCTGAGGCGCCCCCTACCTGGCATTACTCAAAATTTTCTGACACCATATTGTGGTAACTTGAATATTCATGATTGAATTCACAAAAATGTATCTGAAGTCAGCTAACAAGGGGTCGAGAGAGGGAAGGCTGCTCAGAGAGGGTCACCACCAGGAAGGCCAATTGGGAAGACAGGAAGCAGGTGACCAGGTTTTTCTGGACACCTGTACAAACACAGTGTGACAGTGGAAAGGGTTAAGCTAGATCAGGATCAAGCCCATCAAAGACTTAACTGCACATCTATTTTGCCCGTGCAGAGTGCCGTATTAGAGGTCACCACATGTATTACCTCATTTTGTCCTCCTCAAAATGAGTAAATCTCTTAACAAGTGTTAAGATAAGGAGTCTCCATGTTAAAAACATAATGGCATAAGACCTGCACACGAGCAGGGCAACCCTGGGATCTTCCGGTCCCCGCTCCACACTAGTGACTTTCACGGAAGCAAAGTGGACTGATGACCCAAATATCTACCAAAAACCCTTGCCATCCTTGGACCTCAATTAGTGGACCACAAACCGCAGTGGCTAATAATTACTGCACAGGGCTCTGCACATTTGCCATACTTTCTGGGTGACACAAGGGATTTTTCAAGGTATATTTGAGTTCATTCTGAATTTACTTATAATTTTTACATTCTTCAGAGAACGTATAAACTAATCCCTTCCCTTTCCCCAAGATATAAATGTGTTGCAAATATCACTGCTTATATTATATGTATGTAACAGTCTAACAAGGGTAAAACGTAGACTCTCCTACACTGTCATATACCTTGCTTTCATGTGTTTTACATATTAAAAGGCAAGAGGCCAAAATTTTCAAAATAATGGGTAAAAAACAAAATACACATTAAAACAAATACATAGCTATGAAGAGTGAGAGGTCAAGAAATAGAGTCCATCTAACTACAGGAATAACATTCAGTATATTTCTGGGAGTAGATCCATGAAGATACGGTATATTTACATTTCTTATTTAAAGGGGGAAAATATAATAAGCTTTCATAAAGACGACTCTTAAGAGAGTAAGGAGTTATTAACATATCAACTTTCCAGGACTTCGGTGGTCCAGTGGTTAAGACTCCAAACTCCCTATGCAAGGGGCCAGGGTTCGATCCCTGGTCAGGGAACTAGATCCCACATGCATGCCGCAACTATGACCTCGTGCAGTCAAATAAATAATTAATTAATTTTTTTAAAAAAAGAAAGGGGCTTCCCTTGTGGCGCAGTGGTTGAGAGTCCGCCTGCCGATGCAGGGGACACGGGTTCCTGCCCCGGTCCGGGAAGATCCCAAATGCTGCGTAGCGGCTGGGCTCGTGAGCCATGGCCGCTGAGCCTGCGTGTCCGGAGCCTCTGCTCCGCAACGGGAGAGGCCACAACAGTGAGAGGCCCGCGTATCGCAAAAAAAAAAGAAAAGAAAGAAACAACTTTCCAAAAAGCTCAGAAGTCGATGCCTGCCTTTTATAATACTCCCACCAAAAAAGTCAACGACATCCAAAGAAGCCATTGTTTACCAACTTCCAACTGGCATTATCCAAGAGAGCACGAGGAAGCAGTTAAGCTGATATATCTGTATTAGTCCTTCAAAGAAGGCCAAGGAGACCTAAAGTGAGTCTGGTATATTAACATATCAGTTTTATAAGCATTAAGGGAATCTCTGCTACCCAGGCTGTTGCCAAACATATACACACAAAGGGATGGAGCTATTGAAAAGAGATATGGCGTTTAACTACACAAAGAAATCACTGCGAGCTGTGCCAAATTCCCTTTATGAGCTACATACTATTGTCTATCTTAAAAGAAAAGCAAAGTTGACTTTATACCAAGACCAAATGATTAGTCAAAATGTCAAAGACTAAACACATTTAAGTCAACAGACATTTTGAATGGCTGTTCGTTGGCCTTCGCAGTAGGAGGGTGAAGTAGAAGAAACAAAGGACAAGGAGGCAAGATGTGCAGACTGTGATGCTGCCATCTGTGAAGCCCAGGTGGTAGACCACCAGATGATCCTCAAAGGCCCTTCCGGTGGGACAAGTTATGATTCTAAACAAAGGCCAACCAACGTCACTTCACGCTCATTCATACCAAAATGTCCCAATAAGTGGCAATGACATAATGAAGTTTATTAAAAAGAATCATTCATACAACTGTGACACCAAGGAAAATCCTCTTCCCTAAACATTAAATGCAGCACTATTTACAATAGCCAAGACATGGAACCAACCTAAACGTCCAACGACAGATGAATGGATAAAGACGTGGCACATATATACAATGGAATATTAGCCATAAAAAGAAAGGAAACTGAGTTATTTGTAGTGAGATGGATGGACCTAGAGTCTGTCATACAGAGTGAAGTAAGTCAGGAAGAGAAAAACAAATACTGTATGCTAACACATATATATGGAATCTTAAAAAAATAAATAAATGATACTGATGAGCACAGTTGAAGGGCAGGAATAAAGACGTAGACATAGAGAATGGACTTGAGGACACGGGGGCAGGGAGGGGGAAGCTGGGGTAAAGTGAGAGTAGCATGGACATATGTACATTACTGAATGTAAAATAGCTAGTGGGAAGCAGCAGCACAGCTCAGGGAGATCAGCTCGGTGCTCTGCGATAACTTAGAGGGGTGGGACAGGGAGGATGGGAGGGAGGCTCAAGAAGGAGGGCATATGGGGACATATGTATGCGTTATGGCTGATTCACTCTGGTGTGCAACAGAAACTAACACAGTATTGTAAAACAATTATATTCCAATAAAGATCTATTTTTTTAAAAAAATGCATACACAAACCCAATGCATTTAAAGTTACAAAGTAACTAATCAGTACTCTTGGAAAGCACCATGGTCCAGAAAGCACTAAGGAACTGACGAGGAGACTAAGATACAACAACTAAATGTATTGTGGGATCCTGGATTGAATCCTAGACTGAAAAAAAAATCGTATTAGTAAACAAGTGCCAAAATTTGAATAATGTTTATAGGACAGTTAACACTGTACCAGTGTTAATTCTCTGATTTTAAAAATTATATAGTGGTTTGAGGAAGTTAAGGACACGAATTTTCTGTCTGTTTTTGCAACATTTTGTAAGTCAAATTATTTCTAAATGAAAAGTTAAGAAATAAATGAAAGTAAAATAAAGACAGTCTGGGAAACAGAATGAGTTTTAGAATCTAAGAGACCTCAGTTGAAGCCCACCTATGGGAGTCTCTGGCAAATTATCTCAGTCAGTCACAGTTTTCTCATCTGTAAAATTAGAAAAACAAAAACAAAACAAAACAAAACAATCTACCTCAAAGAGTTGTTATAGGAATTCAAGGAAATAATTTTATGTAAAGTGTAACACCTGGCACCTTACTGGTTTTGCTACTAAAAATGACTCAATATTTTTGAAAACTTACTTTCAAGACTTCGGTCTTTATCTTGTAACTTACTGTGGTGTCATATTAAGTATACTATTAGTGTCCATTTGCAATCCAGATATATTTAAATGATTACTCAAAAATTACTAAAAGATATTTCTTATTTTCCTAGACTAGTAAAACCTCACAAGCTCATGCTTTACCATTGCAGAATTTGTAGAAGATACGACAAGGACTCCTTGACACATCCCTGCCCACTAGCATTAGGGAAAGCGCCACACTGGAGAAGAGAATAGAGAGAATACTTACTTTTAAAAAAGGCAACAAACTCTAAGTACTCTAAAAGCTCTTACAGATTTATAATTAAAACATGAGAATCTTGCACCACACTGTATGTCTGTGATACGCCCCTGAGAAGGCACTTATCACAAAAATTAATTTATTTCCCTTTGTCCCCTTTGACAGTGAGCTCCTTGAGGCCAGGGCTATGTTTTATTTAGCTTTTCATCTCCCAGGGGCCAAATGATACACAGACCTATCGTGGATTTCTATTAGGAGACATATAATGAATGTTTAACTACTATACTTTGATAGTTAAAATTTTCCTATCTTTCAGGCACTGATTAAGACACAACCTCTACTAGGTAACTCACTAAGTATGCTTTAATATTATTTAAATGACATTTAAAAAATAAGTCATAATTCGGGGCTTCCCTGGTGGCGCAGTGGTTGAGAGTCCGCCTGCTGATGCAGGGGACACAGGTTCGTGCCCCGGTCCGGGAAGATCCCACATGCCACGGAGCGGCAGGGCCTGTGAGCCATGGCCGCTGAACCTGCACGTCCGGAGCCTGTGCTCCGCAACGGGAGAGGCCACAACAGTGAGAGGCCCGCGTACCGCAAAAAAAAAAAAAAAAAAAAAAAAAGTCATAATTCAAATATGCACCTTTATTCATGCTTACTCTCCCTTTAATTACTCCAAGTTAAAAAGATTTCTGCAGACTACTTCTCTCAGCTTTTTATTTTCAAGTTCATGGATTTACATGTCATAAATTATTTCTGTTAGTATTACTATAACGATTTTTAACAAGTACTTTAAAAGTACTTGTTTTAAACAAGTACGAAAGCACCTACTGTGTGGTGACATTAAACTATGTATATTGTATGCAACTGTGTGTGTTATCCAACTTACTTTCTCCCAACAACTCCAGAAGATATTATTAATATTATGCAGATGATAAAACTGAGGCATAGAAAAATGAACTGACTTGCCCAAACTCACACAGCTAGAAGCACCCCGACACCTGGCTGATGTCAGAGCCCACGCTCTTCCTGTCTTCACCTTCTTCCCGTTGCGCCTAATTTTCTAGTAGAACTGAGGATAGGAAGATAAAAGTGAAGAAAGACTATTATAGTGTGAACAAAAAGATAAATAACCATTATGCTAACCCAGGCCTATCCTTTTCAAATCACTTATTTTGGAAATACGGGTCCACTCCCAATATTTCAGGAGCTCTGTAGGGAGAGATGTTCCACACATGTGTCAGATCCGCAAGGAAGAAAAAATAGGATCAGAAATGGAAACATTACTAATTACCCAATCAACTTTCTACTCTAAATGGAAATAGCCATTCATAAATCCCCTTTCTGAGTTCAAGGGTAAACATTCAAACCATTTTGTTCACAACATCAAGCTCCTGGCTAGAATAAATAAAATCCGAGGCCACTGTGTTGAAGCAAAGAAATTATTTTAATCTGTCCCTTTGATTACAGTACCCAGAGTAAGGACATGTTACTGAATCCACACGGGCTTCGATCTGAAATTACATAAGGCTAAATCCTGAAGACAGTATTTCACTCATTCATTCAATAAGGATTTGCTGAGTCCCTACTATGTTCCAGGATCTCTTTGGATACTTGAGATACATCAGGAACAGATGATAAAATCTCCACCCATGAAGCTTACACTCTATTCACAGTGACTCTTTTACCTACAGCATAACAAGAAAATCAACCTGAGCAACTCTATGCTAAGAAAAACTGTAGCTTCTCTGGCCTCATTTAAGAATAAACAAGAAAAATCCAGGCCACATAATGGCCTTTTGTATGACTTTAAATTTCAGGTAGACAAAATTTAGGAAGAAATTTTTAGAAAATCTAGGAATCCAGCTCATGCAAGGCAAGCCCATTAAACGGACCCATGTTAGCTTCCAGAGATGAGTAAGCCTATCAGCTGCTATATCCATCTATGCAACAGTGTGTTCTCTTTGCAGATGGTTTTAAGTAAAAGGAAGGAAACAGCTATAAACGATGAGAACTAGAAAGCTAAGAGTCATTCAAAGAAACCAAAACACACTGTCAAGAGCACTGACACTGTAGTTCATGGAAAGCACAGTTTAGCATCGTATGAATAAACCATTTTGGTTTTCACAGCACTCCTCCATGAAGAGTTCAACGAGAAACATTGCACTCCACGAACAAAGAGTATTGTGGTGTTTGCTTTCAAGGTGCCACTTAGCTTTGAAAGCATGTAGCTAATATTTTGCCTGTAGTATCCAACAGGCAGGTGTAAGAAGAGCAAACATTCCTCGGGTTTTAAAAATAGCAGGATATTATAACTTGGAAGGCAAGCCCTAACATACCAAAAGCCAGAGATCAGTAGACTCTATTTAAAATAGAACTTCCTCAGTGCTGTAGCACCTTCAAACATACCATTGTGCAAAATCAGATTAAATGCTTCCCAGAGATCCTATGATTGTCCCTTCTGCCAAGTGCTTTCCTTTGAATAAAAAAAAAATACAAAAAGACTAAAAGAAAAATAAAAGGTATTTTGCCAAAAGGATCATTCTTACTACCTTATGCTTTAAAAGAAACATATGCTTGTCAAACTGTTACACATCTGATCCTCACAACAATCCTGGGAGACTGGTGGGGTACACAGCATATCATTTCACAGATGAGAAATTAAGACAGTAGGGTTGTCTCATAAGGTTGTGCATGTTGCTCACTGCACAAGGTTTTCCAGTCAAGCAGGCCATTGGGCACCTAGAAGGAGGAGCACGTTTTTCTAACTTGCATAAGTAGCCCCATACACCTCCCACTAGCCCCATTTACTGTGAGCTTATGGATGTAGACCACCTAGATGATGCCCCTTTCTAATTTGCTCAAGGGCACACTATAGGCTGGTGAAAACTTTCCCAAGGCCACCTCAAAACTGCTTTTAATGAAGGAAGCACAATGATTGGAATCCAGGTGTACTGACTTCGAGTTCATGGCTTTAAATAATGTACGGTGGGGACCTCCCTGGCGGTCCAGTGGTTAAGACTCCTCGCTTCTACTGCAGGGGGCACAGGTTCGATCCCTGGTCAGGGAACTAAGATCCCGCATGCCGCGCAGCCAAAAAAGAAAAAGAGAGAGAGAAAAGAAAAGAAAAATGAATGAATAATGTAAAATAAGGTGAAAATTCTCAGAGCAACTGAATTTACCGACATCCTAGAGACAGTCACATAGCCCCATCCAGGGATCTCTGAAGGACTGCCTTGTGAATAGAAAGAATGCAAGTGTAATGTCCATAGAGATAACACTGTCCCACCCCTAGACCTTTTCTGCAAATGTTCTCCTCCACTTTCCCTAGCCTTACCTTCCAAAATATCCTCCTCAGTTTTTACTTACTATGTGCCAGGCACTTTGCTAAGTATTGTATAAGAACTCTTCCAGGGCTTCCCTGGTGGCGCAGTGGTTGAGAGTCCGCCTGCCGATGCAGGGGACACGGGTTCGTGCCCCGGTCTGGGAAGATCCCACATGCCGCGTAGCGGCTGGGCCCGTGAGCCATGGCCGCTGAGTCTGCGCGTCCGGAGCCTGTGCTCCACAAGAGTGAGAGGCCCGCGTACCGCCAAAAAAAAAAAAAAAAAAAAAGAACTCTTCCAGATCCTAACTGAACCCAGCTAGAGAAGCGACCTCAGCTATAACACATGGCACCTAAAAATTGCCCACCTGAGCCCAGTCAACTCGTAGAAATGTGAGAATTAAAAGCTTTCCATCAAAAGCTTACCATTGGTTTAGGCCACTAAATCACCAGGGTGATCTGTTACACAGCAGATAACCAAAACAATGCATTTTCTCACCCTCGCACCTTCAAAGCTATACCCTTAGACCAGGCACAACCGGTCGGAGATGAATAGACCCTGAGAGAAGACTGCAGGCAATAGGAAACTGAGACTGGATGAAGAGCACACAAAGCAGAGTCTACAGCACTGTGTTCCTTCAGTGTTTATCTGAGTGTCTATTATGTGCAAGGCACCACAGCCTGGTGATTCGGGGGTGTGAGCTTGGAGTCAGATGTGTTGAAATCCTGGCTCTCCCACTTGCTAGCTGTGGGAACTTGGAATCTGAACCGCAGTTTCTCCAGACCAGGGAATGGAAGTCAATCATAACTACTTCCTGAAGCTGCTGGGAGGAGTAAAAACGATAACGTATGACAGCACTTCCTCCCCCGCCCCGCTGGCCTAGGAAACTCATCTCACGTTTCAGCCATCACTTCACAAATGTCACTTTCTCAAAGAAGTCTTCCCTAATGCCACCCTCCGGGACTTCACAACACTGTGAACTTTCCCTGTGTAAATACACATCATCAGCTGGAGTTACGTGTTCACTTGTTAATCATTTATTAATGTCAGTCTCACCCACCAGAGACCATCAGCTCCATGAGAAGAGAGTCTGTCTGTGGTGCCCTACACCCAGCACGGAGCCTGGCACACAAAGTGTCTCTAAACACCTGCTGAATGAAAGAAAAGCATGTAGCCCAGAAGCTTGACACATGCCAAGTACTCTCTAAATGAGAGCTTGGCACTGTGCTATGTGCTTCTTCAGGAGTGAGACCTACCCCGAGGAAGGTTAGAGTCTAATGAGGGAAAAGACACATGCAGTAGTAACTACCCAACACTGTAGAAGACGGTCACTGAGACCCAAAGTGTCCCTCCAGCTCTGACAAGGCAGAGATTGCCTCCTGATGAGGACAATCCAGAAAGGCTTTCCAAAGGGGCAGTGACACTGGAGAATCCACACTCCAAAGTGCCAGCCCTAAAACAAAAATGGGGTGTTGGCTTTTTCTCTTTAGGGCCCAGAAGCCTAGCCTAAGGCAAAGTCTACCGCACATCTGTAATTCATTTATTCATTCATTTATTCAATCATCATTCATCAGGTTTGTACTGAGCACCTAGTAGGTACCAGGTACTACACACAGGAGATAATTAACAATATTAACCAGCTGACATTCCCCCGCCCAAAAGGCCTCCATGGCAACATCATGTTAGCCAGGGTCCTACTCACTCCTTTGTGACCTGGGCCCCCAAGTGCATCCTCTAATGGAGGTCAGGTCTTATCACTTAAAAAAATCCATCTCCCGGCTTCCAGGTGGCACACCGGGAGCACTGCCGGTGGCAGCTGTCCAAGGCAAATTACAATTCTTGCAAATCTTCCTCAAGATCGTGAAAGCCGAAAGAAGATCTGATACAACACTCATCTGTGGACAAAAAATGTCACCTGCCATTTCAGTGAACAAACGATGTTGTGGCCATAAGTCCTTCAGCCTCTGCAGCCATCCCCAGCGGTGCACCCTGAGGGGATTCAGGACAGAGAAAAACAGGATACAGGTCCTAGATAGGTAAGGCACTTATCAAAGGAATTTCAATGAGCCCATACTCTTGCATTGTTCCATACACAGAAAAACACTAATTTCATTAACTTGAGATGTCTCGTTTTCTTTAATTAGCAGTAATCTTTGTATGGTCAACTATCCTTTTTTTGTTTGAACTCCTATATATCCTGGCCCCTCCCTTACCTCCTCAGACCAGCCCCAAGGAGCTATCTCAGAGGCTGTATCCAGGCTTAAGTCCTCAGCAAGTCTGCCCAATAAAACATAATTCTCAACTTTTAGGTTGTGCATTTTTTTTAAGTGGACACATCTTAGATGCAGAAACTGAAGCCTAGAGAGAAAATGACCCTTGACCAAGGCCATCAAGTGAACTAACTAAAGGCAGAACCAGACTAGAAAGAAATTTCCCATTCTACTGTCACGAGCCACAGTCCCAGGAGCAGCTCTTGAGATAAAGAGGGCCACTGAATATTGAGGCTAGGGTGCACAGTTATGGTAGCACAAACAACAACAATATATTTTAAAGAACTTAGCAAGCATCAGTCACTGTGATAAGCACTTTACGGGAATGATTTCACTTGAATCCTCACAACTCCTGAGTTGTTACTATTATTTTTCCCATTTTACATATTACAAAACTAAGGCATGGGGACTGCCCAAAGTCCCAAGCTGTTAATGAAAGAGAAAGTGGTGAGGTGGGAGATGACGGCTTCAACAGCCTCCACTATCTTTGAAGGAGTCAATGATGTACTAGAGAGATCGAGAAGCCCTGTGCAGCCTCACCGGGGCGCCAGAACTTGGGTTCCCCGCGACTCTCCCTACAGCTGGGGCAGGGTGTGAACGTGTTGCCGCGCACGGAGCCTTTCCCTCATCCTGGTGGGGGAGCTCTCAAGGAAATCCACCCCCGCCCTCGCCCAGCACATCCCAGAGGCGAAACCCGCAGTTGGAAGGGGAGACCGACCGTGGGTGTGGACCTCCGAGCGGGCAGAGGGGTGCAGAGTGGAGGTGAGGGGAGCTGCGGGCGCCCGCTGCCCGGAGCGCATACCGCTGGGCCACCGGGGCAGCGCGGGAGAATGCGAGCCCCGGCCGAGACGGAGCGGGGCGAATACCTTTCGGAGGAAGCTGGCGACCACCTGCTCGAAGGGGTACTTGAACACCTCGTGCACGTCCACGGTGACCCCCATTCCGGCGCGCCTGCCACGCCTCCGCGAGCACACTGCTGCTGGAGCTCTGTATGTGCCGGGCCGCAGGCGTCCGCGCCAGGGTAGCCGAAGAGGCGTGGGAGGTTTTCTCTCCCCCTTCTTCAAACTTTCTAAACTTTATTGTCCAGAGAACCAGACAGTCGGTCACGCCCCCGCCCCCTTCCGCCAGCGTCCAGTCGGGCGGCGGGCGCGGGAGGTGCCGGGGCCCCTGGCGGTATTGGCTGGAGGCGCCTGGAGCAGCCCGGCCCCGGCCCCGCCCTTCCCCGCGCCGGTCACGCCTCGTCCTGGCCACGCCACGCCCCCGACCACGCCTATGGACCCAAGTATACGCCCGGGAGCCGGGGCGCAGTTCCTTGGACGCTTGGACTTTGCCACTGGGGCTTTTGTCATCACCCCTCCTGGAGCCTTAAGCCGCTATGGGCAACACTAAAAAAAAGTAATAATAAATACATAAACTACCCTCCCTCCAAGTTTAGGGATTGTAATATAACCCCCCTCGTGTTGCCGAGTCCTGTGTGACAAAGACCAGCAACCGTACTACTCACACTACCCGGGGAAGCTGCCTCTGAGGCTTTAGGTTGCATCTCAGGTACTTAAAAATTGCCTGTATCTGCATCTGACTCCGTAAGGAAATCCTACGCTCATGAAAGGTTAAACACCATGGAGCAAGCAAGTGAATCCATTAATCCAATAATTTATCCAACATGTTACTTCCCGAGCACCTACTATGTGCCAAGCACTGTGGTAGGCACTGGATTCCGCAGTAAGGAAAGCACAGTGCCTGCTGTCAGATGATTTAACACCCAATAAACAAAATAGAAAAAGAAGCAGGATAATAGGTCAAAGTTACAGGCGGCATGATTTTAGCTCGGATAAATAAGGGAGGTCTTTGAGGTGGTGGCCTTTTCATTTATAAGTTTATAATCTCGCTTACACATAGTCATACTGGACTGGCAAAACCCTAGCCTTGGATAAATCCAGCTCTCCACTTACTCACTGCCTCACCCAAGCCACTGAAAGGGCCCGGAGGAAAACTATACACCCAGGCCTCTCTTTAGATTCATAACCACCAACCTCAAGGGGCCTTTTTAATGGTGCTTAGACAAAAACACTGCATTTCTCTAACCCACTTACTGTCCCAGGCTCCTCTCTCTTCAAACCTCCAACACCTCCCTCCCCAGCCTTATTCTCAGGTGATTACCTTGCTTCCTTTTTCCCTTAGTAAATAGGAAACATCTCTCTACCACACCTATCTACCCACCTGTCCAAATGCCCTGCCTTCGCTCCTGTTCTTGTGGACAAACTGTTGCCACTTAGTTGAGGGCCAATCTCTCCACTTATCCACCAAATCCAGGCATGGACTGCAGACGGTTAACAAACAGCTCTCCTTTAAAAAACTAACCAAAACAAGGCCCTGACGTCTAATGGCTGCAATTTTTGTGGTGTCAATACTCCCACCACGGCCAATTTGAAATGACCAGCATGGTGTCATTTCCACCACCCACTCACAATAGACATAACTGCAAGAACACAGACCATGGTAAAGGTAGTAATGAAGTTAGGAAGGGAAGCTTTTTGGATATCTATTACCTTTTAAAATATTGTTTATTTAATAGTAAATTTATATAATTTAATATTTAATTACAGTTGTGTTTAACAACCAGCTGATGAGGTTCAGAACACAGTATCCCAAAACATGCACCTTAGCATATAGGATATTTTAAGCTGAAGGAGTCTGAGAAAACAGCAGAAGCAGGAAGATCTCTCCGGCTGTCCCCCACCCTTCTCCCCTGAAGCAGGTCAGACCCTCTTCTAACAGGTGCCCCTCTATACCCGGAGGAAAGAAGCATCTCCAGGATGAAGGATCACCAGGAAGAATCCGAACAAACAGGCCTTGCCAAGTTTCCCCCAGTTTGCTACACTTACCTCGTACCCTTTGTCCTATCATATTTCTCCACAACTGCCCACTCTTCATCAAACCTAGAATAAAAACACTTAGGTTTAACCGTTTCTTCAGGTCTTCATTTCCTGATGAAGGCTCCCATGTCACTTATAAAACTTACAGTAAGTAAATGTGTATGCTTTTCTCCTGTTAATCTGTCTTTGTCAGTTTAATTTTCACATCTAGCCAGGGACCCTAAGAGGGTCAAGGAAAACTTTTTCCTCCCCTACACAGCTCTACCACATCCGTAAAAGTTCTTTGTCCTCTTTCTGGTTCAAGGACATCTCAAGCCATAACCACTCCCTCTTTTTTGAATCACCAGTTTTGCCTCTACTGGATCATTACAACCGGCATACAAGTACACTGTGATTTCTTCCATCTTAAAAAAAAAATCTACTCTTAACCCCATATCTTCTTCCAGCTCTATTTCAACTCTCTGCTCCATTTTTTTCCTATAATCTCTTGAACCCACTCCAGCCAGTTCAGGCCCCTGGCACTCCACCGAACTTACTGCTGTCAAGGTCACCAAGGACCAAATTGCTAAACCCAGTAGTTAATTCTTAATCCCCACCTTACTAAACCTATGGGCTGCATTACCTTGAAATACTGAATGAGAAGTGGGGTGGAGAGTTAGGTACCAAAGCCATTACATGTTGAATGTATGTATAAAGCAACTCTACTATATCACCAACCCATCCTTACAGGAAAAGAACAAATACCAATGTCCCTGGGGAATTACACAGGCCTACAAAGGAGAGATAATTTACTTGTGGAGTTGATGGTGTCTCTAATCTCCCCCTGCAACCAGACAGCAGCTGGATACTGGGTGTGAAAGAGAAGCTCCTACCAGACTGGACCCTGTGCCCACGCTCCACCCGGACCACCGATTTCTTCCAGAATGTATCCTTGGACAGCTGCTCACCCACTCCTGATTAACCAGCCACAAAAGGCCAAGGTTGTGTCCTGAAAGATTAAAGGACCCAGCACCTGTTGGCTCTACTTGGGCTGGCTGGCCAACTGCCTTGTGTAAGAACAAACGCTACCTGCCCGTTCCAAGGACATCAGAGCACTCGGAAGCTGAAAAGGGGTGCCAGGCTTGACAAGGGAGGCCACCTCCAAGCAGTCTTGTGGCTCAGAATCACAGCCAGTTTGCACAACTTACTCACTGTGTCCCAAGGAAGAGAAAGGGGCTGTGAAACAAATTTCCTTTGCTTTGAAATTGAGTGGCTTAACCAGTCAGGGACTTGAGTTTGGAAAGTTGGGGGCCAACCTCACAAGTTCATGACCTTATTTGACCTTTAAGATACCAGACTCATCTTTGTATCTTCAAGGCAAGGCCCGGTAGAAGAACATCCAATACATTTGGGTGGAAAGAATGGATGATTGGCCCTTTATAAATACTGTGAGATTTAAGTGGATGGAGAGCTTCAGCCCTGACCTTCTCTCCTTGCCCTCTCACCTCTGTGCCGTTCTCACCCTTTTCATACTGACCGTCTCTCTCTCTCATTGATCTTTTTTTTTTTTTAATAGGGTTTTGTTTTTTGTGTTTTTTTTTTTGTGGTATGCGGGCCTCTCACTGCTGTGGCCTCTCCCGTTGCGGAGCACAGGCTTCGGACACGCAGGCTCAGTGGCCATGGCTCACGGGCCCAGCCGCTCCGCGGCATGTGGGATCTTCCCGGACCGGGGCAGGAACCCGTGTCCCCTGCATCGGCAGGCGGACTCTCAACCACTGCGCCACCAGGGAAGCCCTCACTGATCTTTTTTATCCAGTCTTGTAATTGTCTGTTTATGTGAATTCTCCATTGAACTGTGAGGTTGTCCAGACTGGAAAGAACTGTGTCTTATTCACTCTTCCCTATTCAGTGCTGAGCAGGAAAAACCTCAGTCCGCCTCTTGTGTTTCTTTTATTCTCACATAACTACCACACTCACACTTCTGACGCTAGATGCGTAGGGGTTTCCCTCACATCAGGCAATTCTGTGACACCTGGGTGCCACACTGGGTGTCCTCCAATTTAACACAATTCTGACACGATCTATCTGGAGATAGCTTCAGACCCCACAGGATAAGGGCTCACTCCCACAAGACTGCCCCTCCCTCCAGATGTCAAGCCCATGTCGAGGTGATTACCTGATGGGCTATAAATCAGAGGTTCCCATGGTTCAATTAATTTGCTAGAGCAGCTTCCAGAACTCAGGGAAACAGTTTACTTACTGCTTACCGGTTTATTATAAAAGGATATGACAAAGGTTAGAGATGAACATCCAGATGGAAGAGTTGCATAGGACTAGGTAGGAAGGGGCATCGAGCTTCCATTCCCTCTCCGGCCATCCCACTCCCCCAGCACTTCCACATGTTCAGCAACCTGGAAGCTCTCCAAGCCCCATACTTTGGGGATTTTTATGAAGGCTTCATCACACATAGGCAGGATCAATCATTAACTCCACTTCCAGCCCATTTCCCGTCTCTGGAGCATGGGGGGTGCGGCTGAAAATTCCAAGTTTCTAATCCTGGTTTGGTCTTTCTGGTGATCAGCCCCCATCCAGCAGCCTAGCCAGAGTTGCCTCATTAGAGCAAAAGACACTCCTATCACCCAGAAATTTCCAGGGGATTTAGGAGCTTGGTGTCAGGAACAGAGTCAAAGACCAAATATTAGAAAAAAATATGCTCCTAGTGCTTTTATCACTTAGGATATGACAAGGGTTTTAGGAGTTCTGTGCCAGGAGGAGTTTAAGAGGTGGGAGAGGGGAGTGAAGCGGGGAGGGGGGCAGAGACCAATATATATTTTTTCTATTATTCTACAAGTGCCTAGCACATAGTATATATTGAATAAATTCATGAATGTACTTAACATAGAATATGACCTTGAGCGAGTTCCTTCCCGCCCCTGCACCTCAGTTTCACCATCAACAAAATGACCACATGGGCCAGTTTTATCTCTGAATTCCCTTCTAGCTCCCTGAGATTTCAGATATGGACAAGAGACTCAGGGCAGGCAACTTGGATACAAGGGCACAAAGCAGAAATCTGCAGGGAAAACAAGGCAAAATCTCAGAACAAGTTCACAATGTCAGGGTAAGTTAGACCCATGGCATCATTGAACCAGACTTCTCTTTCCCCAATTGACTAAGGATGACACTGAGGAGACAGAGTGTATGGTCAGGTCACTCAGAATAGCGGTTCTCTTGCTCTCTGTACACCCCCTGCTTTAACTACACCTACTCACATGACTGACCTTCCCTCTAAATCATAGAGCCTAATTGGTAAATGCCTACATACTTGCCCCTAGCCCCAACTAGTGACTGTTCTAATCTTTAGATCAGAACTATCTCCACTATGATAATTTATCAAAGGGGTGTGTCCCTCTGCTGGTTTCCCTGGTAACCTGACTTCAATTCCCTCTGCAACTGGTAACACATACACATTCCTCCCCAGCCAAAGACTTCTGCCATGCCCTGTCCTCCATCTACAGACGGTGGGGTGACAGTGGGGTGTAGCTCCAGGTCCTTGCTTTAGACGTGTAAGCTCTCCCATCCATTAAACCGGTGATGTCTCTGTCCCTGACTCTGGGCTCTTTCTTCAGTCTTAAGGCTGGGCAAGTAAAGGGCTTGCAGGCCTGAGGGGTGCAGCTCAACACAAAGGAAGTTCAAGAATTTTAATCAGGCAGAGAAGAAATGTTCCAGGGCCAGGAGCCAGCTGGTCATCATACCATCCACGTGTTATAGAGAACCTAGAAGGTATTCAACTTCCAACGCAGAGCAAAACAAATATGTAAAATATCTGGTATTACACAAGTATGTGTGCTAAGGAGAAGAAGTGGAGAAGAAGGATGATAAATGGGGGCAGGGCAGAAGGGAAGACTTCCCAGACAAAGTGACATTTAAGTAGAAGATTTGAAAGAAGAGAGGGAGCAAGTCATGTTCATACTTGAAGGATGATCATTCCAGGCAGAGGGAGCAGCAAGTTCAAAGGCCCTAAGACAGCGCTCCTTTGCCTGGTGTATTTGAGAACTGAGGCCAGTGTGGCTGGAGCAGAGTCCTGGGAGAAAAGGTCAAAAAAGTAATAAGGATGTAGGTCACATAGAGTCTTCTAGGCCATTGGTGAAGATTTTGGCTTTATCTCCGTGTGAAATGGGAAGTTACTGAAAACTTTGAGCTGGGGAGGGACATGGTAGGAACTATTGCTATCATGAAAATCCTGGTGGGTAAATTTTTATCAGCACGTTTCATTGCTTTTTTAGAACAGAGTCCTTGAAGGGTAGTTACAGGGTAAAAAGATAGGACTTTTGTTTGAGGACCATTTTAACCCTGTCAACATCTTGATCTTAGACTTCCAGCCACCAGAACTGTAAGGAAATAAATTTCTTTCTTTATTTTTCTTGGCCATGTCACGCAGCCTGTGGGATCTTAGTTCCCTGACCAGGGATTGAACCCGGGCCCTCGGCAGTGAGAGCACAGAGTCCTAACCCTGGACCTCCAGGGAATTCTCAGGAAATAAATTTATATTGTCTGAGCCATGCAGTCTGTAGTACTTTGTTATGGCAACCCCAACAAACTAACACATCATCTTAATTTGCTCATCTGTTAAAATTCTCTTTCCAAATAAGGTATTCACAGGTACTGGACATTAGGACTTCAATACCTTTTAGAGGACAGAGGTATCAACCCACAACACCAGACACAAACAAGCAGAGATCAAAGATGAAAAGAGAGGCGGGTGGAACCAGATTTCAAGGTCTGGTCCCTGAACCCCATGAGCTGCCGCTTCCTGCAGCTCCTTGGGTTTTCTGAGTTTCTCCAGAATCCTTCTAGTAAATCGCCTTTTCTGCTTAACTTAATCTGAGTTTTCTAACACTTTCAGCTGAGACTCCTGCCTAATATAATGTGGGAGAAAAATTTAGCTGTTATGAGTTCATATGCCAGGAAAAAAAGAAAAGAGAAAAGAACCCCTTATTGCCTGCCAGGCCTTATTCCATCTGCAAATCAACCCAACTCTTGATACCTTTGAAAGTTGAGCTGCCTTTCACATTTATACTTTCAACTCTCTCTTTTTACTTTTTCCACCTTGATTGTTTAGAAATCCACTGAGAATTTTATTCATTTTGTTTGGTAAAACTGCTAATAGTGGTAGCAATTAATGGCATGAATTTTAAAAGAATCTAAGATATTTCCTGTCTGAGAAGACCAATTTTAAAAGAGTGATCTCACACCAGACTGAAAACTAGAAATTACGGAAGGGCAGTTGTGGTCATAATACAAGGAACAATAATAATAAGACAAAAGGCACACAGAGAGAATTTCAAAAGAAGTGTAACTTAGAAAGCTAAGGGGTAACATGTTCAGCCTCAATGAGAATAAGTTGACCAGGTCTTTTCCCTTCCCACCTATCTTTCTAGGGCAAGAAGGTGTGAGCAGTAAGGAACTGGAGGGCTGGAACTGTTGGAGGGGAAAGAGGCAACCATGAAGAGCCCCAGAGCAAAAGAAGAGTGAGTTTAGGGACAAATAACAAACTTAAGACAACTTAACTTTGCCTTGAGTTAGTTATTACTTTTCTCAAAGGACTATCTGATTGATGAGATCAGGCAGAAATGTGAATGTCATCAGTCAATGACGTACAGGAGGATTGGGGGTGCTTTGGGAGATACAACCACCGGTAGTGAAGAATGCAAGATTAGGCAAAGAGATAATCTAACCCAAAATATGGTTCCAACTGAGTCTCAGCCAACCCTATAGGAAGAGAAGCTCTGGTTCTGGGTGAGTCCCACTGAGGCGAGGGACTAGGGGAGGCAATTCCCTTGCAGTGCAGGACAATTCCCAGTGAGGAGCACGGCTTTGGGTTGGGGGGTTGGAGGAAGCATAGGTCCTGAAGAGGGGATCCGGGTAGAGTACCACATCCATTATCATTCCTATCCACAGTTTACAGATGAATAAACTGAAGCTTGCAGAGGTTAACTCATCCGAAGGGAGCAGAATCCAGTCTCCCCAAATTTTTCTCTGCAGAGGTGTAAACTAATAGACACAAAGTCACTGGAAGAAAACTGGAATGATTTGAAGGCAGAACACAAAAGAGCGTTTAGATTAAAGGCATTCATAATTCCGAAGAAAGAATAAGCCAATCAAAAGAGGTATTGGTGACTCATGAAAGCATGAGAAAATAAAATTCGAGGTAAACATAAATATTAGAGAAAGTATCCCTAGAAATAGACGATTCATTCAAGGACTTTGAATAATTCTTTCCTCTTTGGAAAAAAAGATTCTTTTCCGAGAACGGTCACATCAAGATTAACTTAAGCCATCAAGCAGCGGCCTTTGTTTGCTCACCAAGAAGGCTGATCTTACCAGTAAGAGCATATCTAATTAATGTGGTAGTGATGTCTCAGAATAAAGTGGCTCCTGACTTTGTTTTTAGCTCCCCAAAAGCTTAAATGACTATTGTAGATGATATTATGCAGTGGTTGTGTGTACTTGGTTACCCCATGTCTACCCCTAAAATATGGATGCTGTCTTAGTTAGAGATGAGATAAAAGAGATGCTGAGCATGCAAGTCAAAGGGTTAATTCCAGGGATGTAACACATTTACCAATGTCACATGTACCTAACATTATTCTTACTTGTGACCAGGCATTAGACTTGCTTTTCTTTCTTTCTTTTTTTTTTACTATAGTTGTTACCATTGTCATTACACATGATGACTTGGAGGCTAGGCCGGGCTGTTTTTTCTGCATGAAGCAACGTTCCAGTGAGACTCTCAGTGTCTCTCTGGGACAACCGATTAAACAACAGTTTAAGGATGGGGAGATCATTCTGAGTCCTCCTAAGATGCTAACTAGTCCATCAACATCTGCTTCCCTAACCTCAGAGCTAGAATAAAGAGGGAGCTTAAATGGCAATTTCTCTGGGCACAAACCTTAGAAGATTGACTCATCTACCATGACATACGATACCAACCAGCCAAAAGATGCCCCATGACCTGGGAATGCATGAGGAACATCACAACTTATAATTAATCAACGATGGGGCTCCAGAAGGAAGGGTCGATCCAGACCTCCCCTCCAGCACTACTGGGACTAGATGGAACCCATGGGTATATTGCTAAGGGAAAAGGCAATTAAACAAGAAAGAACTGGTCATGCTAGTTCCTGGGACAAGCGTTTCTAGGACACAGGAGGCTTATGTAAGGTGAATAAATCATTCTTCCTGGGTCTATTCACTACCCAGCCTTTCTGCTAGTATTTATTTATTTTTTTATTTTTATTTTTTTTTTTGCGGTACGTGGGCCTCTCACTGTTGTGGCCTCTCCCGTCGTGGAGCACAGGCTCCAGACGTGCAGGCTCAGCGGCCAGGGCTCACGGGCCCAGCCGCTCCACGGCATGTGGGATCCTCCCAGACCGGGGCACGAACCCGCGTCCCCTGCATCGGCAGGCGGACTCTCAACCGCTGCACCACCAGGGAAGCCCCTCTGCTAGTATTTATTAAGCACCTTCTGTGCAGCTGGCACAGAACGTGTTAGAACATAAAGAAAAGGAAGATACAGTTCCCCCTTCGAAGGGTAGGCTGGGAATTGTTGGTCGTTTACTCTGCTCTCATCCTGCCCTCTGTCTTCAGGATAGAACCCTGTTTTTCTTCAGGTGTTCACTCGACCCCTAGCTTCAGTGGTGGGCCTTACTGGCCTAGGAAAGATCTTCATTACCACTGATTGGCAGTAGAATGGGCATCTGACCCAGTCTGGACCTCTGAGACATAAAGAGACGTTTACTGGGGCCACAGCCTTGGTTTGATGCCATCCCTGTGATGACAGGAAACAACAGATAGGAAATTCTAGGCCTTTTTTTCTTTTTTTTGCCACACCACACAGCTTGTGGGAT
Source organism: Phocoena sinus (assembly GCF_008692025.1). Classification (NCBI taxonomy): domain Eukaryota; kingdom Metazoa; phylum Chordata; class Mammalia; order Artiodactyla; family Phocoenidae; genus Phocoena; species Phocoena sinus. The sequence continues at coordinate 49,665,593 of NC_045765.1, read as the reverse complement.
CTTAGTTTCCTGACCAGAGATTGAACCCATGCTCCCTGCAATGGAAGCATGGAGTCCTAACCACTGGACTGCCAGGGAATTCCCAGTCTTTTTTTATTTTTTTTAATCTTGGCCTTAAAGTGAACACTATGGAACCCCTCACCAATTACACCACACTATTTTCATTGCCCCATACATGGGCTAACAAATCCACTTTGTAGTCCAAGCCATTCTGAGCTGGCTTCTCTTACTTGCAACCTAGAGAATCCTAATTGGTAAAAAGCTGACAGTCCAAATTTAGCTCCCTTGGAGCGGTATTTTCTAAAAGCAAGCCATAGGATAAAGTACTTTGCTGGAACTCAATTGCATATTTCTCAAAGATGGGACTGGGTCTTACGTTTCTTTGTATCTCTGGCACCCTGCAAACACTAGGTGCTGAATCTTTCATGCAATTCAGATAAGGTGATATATAAATAAGTTCTCTGATAGAGGAAATTGCTATTCAGATAAAATAATAAAGGAACTAAAGCACGAATACAAGCTTTTCGTAATAATAGGTAACATTTCTTGGGCACTTAATATGAGTCAGGCACTGTTCTTTGTGTAATTGCTTTGAGTAATTTGCATGTGTTAACTTATTTCATCCTCACCACAATAGCCAGGAACTGTTATATCCACAGTTTACAGACAAAGAAGGTGAGGCCCAACACACCTACTCAGATACTTATAAGAAAGTTTGCTTAAGATGAAAATTCTCAGTAGTTAACTAATGACTAATAAAAAGAAAACCTTAAATTCTCCATACTTCAACCAATAGGACTTACCTAAGCCAGTTCATAACAGGATTGTGTTTCATCTTCTTGACAGGATGAGAGGTTGAAAAATACAGATTTGCTTAGTTTTTTACAACACTTTAATATGCTATGTTGATTTATAGATTCTTGGAAACCCTTTTTTCTCATTTTGCTGCAGTCTAAAAGTTATTGTAGAAGCATTTGATAATCCATGCTATTAGTGCAATCTGTTAGCTGTACTGTCTTACTAAAATGCAACTTCTTGGACTTCCCTGGTGGCGCAGTGGTTAAGAATCCGCCTGCCAATGCAGGGGACACGGGTTCGATCTCTGGTCCAGGAAGATCGCACGTGCTGCAGAGCAACTAAGCCTGTGTGCCACAACTACTGAGCCCGCACGCCGAGAACCCATGCTCCGCAACAAGAGAAGCCACTGCGATGAGAAGCCCGCGCACCGCAATGAAGAGTAGCCCCTGCTTGCCACAACTGGAGAAAGCCCTTGCACAGCAACGAAGACCCAACGCAGCCAAAAATAAATTAATTAATTAATTTAAAAAAAAACTGCATCTCCTTATTAACCTAGACATACTAGGCCATGTATCTTTGAGGCAAAATCCCCAAAATTCTGTTCCATGTCTTTACCTTAAAATCTGTAAGCATCCAATGGGTAGTGTTTGCTGTTATTTCTTTCAATAAATATTTTTGGGGGAGCCATCACATACGGGCAGTTTTCCAGACGCTGAGGAAACATCAATAAACCAAATAGATATACAGTTGACCCTTGAACAACACAGGTTTGAATTGCATGGGTCCACTTATAGGTGGATTTTTTCCAATAAATTAGTATCTATATTTTCATTTTACAGATCTTTAAATCAGCTAAATATGGGGGGAAGTTTGTGTTCTATTAGAGATCACAGTATGAGGAATCAAAAAAGTTAGGGCTTGAGTTCTGAGTGGTGAAAAATAAAAGATAAAGCATTCCAGTGAACAACTCATGTGAAGGGAAGAAACTGAATTGGAGGTTGAAAATGGGGAAGACGTGTTTTGAGGTTACTTCAGTGATCCAGGTAGGAGGTGATGTTGACTGGACTATGGTGATGGTATGGAATATGGAAAAGAATGGAGAGATTCAAAATATATTTTAGAGATAGAAAATGATAGGAAATAATTTTTCTCTGCTAAGACCCCTTGCTTTCTCATTTTGACTTTATGTTTAACAGCCCAGGGGCAGCATTAAAAAATTAATGAACTGAGAGTTAGAAGACCCCAAATCTGAGGTTAAGTCAGTTAAGTAGGATGTGACTTTGGACAAGTCCTTTGCCTTTTCAGACCTTCACTTCTCATCTCTATAAAACAAGGGGGGAGTCAGGGTATCTCTGCTTTTTCCTTTAAGCCCTGTCATTCTATGGAGCCTGAACAGAGGAAACTACCATATCAAAATATTTGAATGGGATAAGTGTCCCCGACTCAATTAAGGAAATAAAGAATGAAAACTCAGAAGATTTTGCCATAGTATAGTCGCTTTGTGAATAGTGAAGGTAAAATAACACCCAGTGGCATAAGAAGGGCTGGAACCTTTTGATTATGATTTCATAATGATAGTTTATTTAACACAAGTATCTGAAAAACGACCCAGATGGCATATGTGCTACATTGTCAATATGACTCACTCTGATTTGGATTCAGACAGACTCTTCTACATTAAATGTGTTCCTCCAAATGTAACAAATAAATTGAGATGCAGGGAAGGTACCCAAGAAATATTGGACAAGGTGAACTTCACAGGCACTTTATCGTAACACTGTTCACTATAGCAGCATTTCCCAAAAGTTGTACTTAGATGCTTTAACTCGATACATGGACAAACATGTATTTTTAGTAGTTATTTCCCCTGACTTTGTGTTTTATTTACAGAAATATCCATCAGCTTAATGTTCCCTGGCCCCTCTCTGCTCCCTTACTCATTCCTGCCTGATTGGTGAGTTTGGAGAAAAAACTAAGTAAGCTCAGTCTTTCTCTCCTTACTGTTTGAATCTGTCTCCTTCAGGGAGGACAACTTCTGTGCTGTCCTTGGCTGTGAGGAAAATGGGGCCACACTGCAGGTCAAGCCTGTCGGTGGATGTGTCTGTCCAAGCCTGGGGTCCACTCTAAGGGAGCCCATAATCATCGAGCTCCTAAGCAACACCCCCAGTGCAGCCTTTATTAGTAATGAACCTCATATTTTGAGCTCTTTTTTCCTGATCTTTGTCTACCTTTCAGGTGGTGTTAAACTTGAGTGAGAAAGATGACATTTATTGAGTCGCCTCAAATTCCAACACTCACATCCATCTTAATAGATACTGGAAAAAATATATGGCCCATTAATGAAACCTTATATTTCCACAGATATTATTGCCTAATAATGAATATCATTCTTTTAAGGGGGTCACTTTAATGTTGATTAAACAAAAATATTAAGACAATAATATAAATGATACAAAATTATAAACTTAGCAAATTTGTAGAAAAAAATTTAGGAATTATGTGACTGACAGAAGTTTGGGAATTACTGTACCAAAGAGCAGAATGTGATATAAAGCATGTCTTGGTTCCATTCAGGAGCTTCATCAGACCAAAAAGATTGTCAATTCAGGAGAAAGGCTTGTACTTGATGAAACCTTATATAATACAAGAAAAGTATGGAATAGCAATACCGTAAGTTAAATTGGAAATACGGGTGTGAAATAATAACCTTAATAAGGATGTTTTCAGCTCTCAGTGACCCAGTAGCAACAGCAATGCATTCTTGCTCCCCACACATTTCCATGTGCATCCCCAGAGCCCAGCTCCTGGTCTTTAGAATTATTTCCTATTAAAAGAAAACAGAATCCTTTGGAAGGTAGCTAATTTCATGATTTATGATGGAAAAAAAAAATTTCAGAACATCTCTCCAACATCCTATTGTTGCCAAAAAAGCAAGAGAGTTTTCAAGAATATTAGGGGCAGTGTATAAAGGATAAAGGAGTCAACATAAAGGGCCCCCCAGTGACCATACGGTGACAGTTTTTTAAATAAAATTACTACTATACAAATAGAGCAGATATAACACACACACACACTCAAGTCAAATGTTTGCCCAGGTCAAAAAATAGAACTTTGCCACCTATTCCATAAGTTCCTACCATGACCCTCACTCTGATCACAATCCCTTCCCCTTCCTCATATCCTCACTTTTATAATAATAACTTTCTTGTTTTTTTGATTTTATCACCCAAATGTGCATCCTTAAACACTACAGTTTACTCTTACCCATTTAAAAGAAGATGCGGGCTTCCCTGGTGGTGCAGTGGTTGAGAGTCCGCCTGCTGATGCGGGGGACACGGGTTCGTGCCCCGGTTCGGGAAGATCCCACATGCCGCGGAGCGGCTGGGCCCGTGAGCCATGGCTGCTGAGCCTGCGCGTTCGGAGCCTGTGCTCCGCAACGGGAGAGGCCACGGCAGTGAGAGGCCCGCGTACCACAAAAAAAAAAAAAGAAGATGCATCTCTTAGGATGAAGTTACAATTTGAGCATCAAAAGCACCGTCACCATCATCATCACCATCACCATCATAATCATCATCATGGTTTACAGGACAAGATGAGTTTTGTGAAAGACCATGAATTCAAAATGACTCAAAATAGAAAAGTTATTATGAAGTTTGCCTGAAAGATTACTGTAATAGAATGTAGTGACTATAATAGATCATGTTTATTTTTTATTGATTTTAATAATTAAGAGGGTTTGATATTTCTTCTATGAATCTTGTATGTTTATAAAGCACAGTCATATGTCTACTTTATCTGTTAAGAATAAACACTGGACGGTGTAAGTCAAATAGCCCCAGAAAATGTAGATGCCAAGAACAAGAAGGACTATTCAGTTTGGGTGGGCACCCACAATAACCAACCAGAAAGGGGGTTCCACAGTGTTTGCCAGATGACCTACAGAGGAACACTAACTACACAGACTTAATCTCTCAACCCCTAGGAGATTAAATCTCAATGCTAATAAGGGAGATGTAACTTTTTAATGCTACGAGACAAAAATCAATATTTGATTATGACAAGATAATAGGTTATATATAACAATGGCCAAGTGATTTTTTTTAATCAGAGATAAATACTAAGTTGCAAAATTAAAACCCTAGGCATAAGATAAGATACACCTGGAATTAACAGGTGTAATTTAACTATAGAAAATTATAGTTAATTTTTATAGTTAAGCTTTCATAGAAAAGCTTAATATAGAAAGGTAGTTTGGGTTAGAATCACCTTGAGAGAAACAAACAAGTACAATCAAGAATTAGTCAGTCAATAAACCAAAGTTCTGCAATCTAGGCAATTCTGATAAGGTAATCTTTTCTTCAGGATCTGCTAAGAATTTTATGACCCAAGGAAAGGAATAAAATTAATAATGCTGAAACTCTGAGGGTATCTAAAAACACATATAGAAAAATAAGAAGAGAAATAAGAAAGACATTAAACCTATGATATTGATGTTTTAGAGGAAATTTAAGTGAAACTATAACAATAAGTTCTGTAGCCTTTGTTTTATATGTTTGTGAATTATGGTTTCAAAGTGTTTAAAAGGATCAGCTGTTCTAAATATATAATTACAGTTAGTTTAAACTGTTTAAAATGATATGTTTAATAAATCTGTAATCAATATTTAAAGGCCCCAAGAAAAAATTCATTTTCAGTTTGGGGTATTAGATTCATGAGTTTAATAAATTGAACATTAAACGAAGAACAAATGATTCTGTGTATTTCTCTCCATGGGAAAACCTTTTGGATTTAAATGATCTGTCAAAAACAAAACAAAACAAAACAAAAGAAATGATCTCTCAATAAAGACCTAGAGAGAAGGTGGTCTTACATTGTGTTAGTTATCTATCCCTATGTAGCTAATGGTCCCCAAACTTACTGGCTTAAAACAACATTTATTATCTCAAAGTTCAGCATCCCACAGGCCAGAGATCCGGGCAGGGCTTAACTGGGTGGCTGTGGCCCCAGGTCCCTCACAAGGCTGCAATTAAGAGGTCAACTCTGGTTGAGTCTCAAGCTCACCTAGGGAAGGAGCCTCTTCCAAGCTCACACATGTGGTTGTCGGCAGAATTTAGTTCCTAGTGGTTGCTGGACTGAGGACCTCCATTCCTCCTTGGCTGTTGGCCAGGAGCCACCCTCTGTTCGTGGCCATGTGACCTCTCTATAACGCAGCTCACAGCATGGTAGCTGGCTTCATCAGGTGAGAAAGCAAGAAAAGCCAGAGAAAGAGTCATAGTCTTTTATAATCTATTCTCAGAGATGGCATCCCATCATTTTTGCCATAGCCTACTGTTTGAAGCAAATCACTCAGTCCAGGTCACACTCAAGGGGATGATTGCATGGGATGATTACCAGAAGGTGGGGATCATTGGGAGCCATTTTAGAAGCTGTCTACATGTGAAATTTCCCAAGGCACTGGCCCATACGGCAATACACTGGGGGCCATGTGTGTGCAACCAAATGTCATGTCTCTGCAAACACCAAATCACCAGTCATTTACTGAGCACCTTCTATGCACCAGGCTTTGTAGGAGATGCTGGGGATACAGTGATAGATGAGGCACACTTCCTGCCCTTAAGGAGCTCATAGCTCAATGAAAGAGACCCACAATTCAAGGAGAGTTAGCCACTCTCTCTTCTCTTCCTCTCCTATGGCAAACATAATTTTATTTTGCAAATATTTATTTAAATCTCTGGTTCCCTGTGAGACTATAATGTCCCAGAGAGAAGCTACTATGTCTGTTTCATCTTCTGGCTCCTCGTGTCTTGCACATGGCCTGACTCATAGGAGGCCTTCAACAGCATAACACTTTGAACCTAAAAGCAGCCATGGTCAATAATCTACTAGCCATTCACACCTAAATGTGAATTAACGGCCTCAGTCTTCTGAGAATTAATCATTAATAGGGAAAGAAGGACTTGGGAGCTGGACAAAAGTGATGCTAAGGGAAATGTACAAAGAGGAATCTCATCATGTTAAAGGAGATACAGGTTGACTCTAATTTTGTCAAGGCCTGATTTAACTTCCCCCTCCTACTTCCTTCCCCCACTCTCCCACCCCCAAGCAATGAGGAAGTTCTACTGTATTATGGTTCCAAGTCTTCTCTTCTCTGGGCTGTACACGTTCTTTAACACAGGCAGTAATTATATGCCACAATCTGACACTGACATAACTCCGTTTCTCTCTCACATAATTGCAGGAATGCAAACTCTCTATAATTACTGTGGTTAATTAGAAAACGAGGAGATGCAACTAATGAGGACAGGTGATAAAAACAACTATGAACATTTCTTTCAAATTTACCTTTAGCATAAAATTCACTCAGCTTAAGCTCTAGTGAACCACAGAAGTTTTTTATAAATGTCACCAGCACAGGTCTAAATGAATATTTTACCACAGCGATTCGTGTTTTCAGAAGACTTAGAATAAGAACAACATCTTCTCTATAAATGTAAGCTTAATTCATGTCTTTGGAAAGGTAAATTATGTGGATTTCAAAAAATATTTTAAATATGCAACATTCTCTTCAAGAGGAATCTTATCTGGAAAAAAAAAAGGAAGCAAAAGTAAAAACAGAAAAATCGTAGAGTTATTCTAGGGGCAAAGGTTTCAGGAGTATGGACTCTTGCCCTCCTCACCCCACAGAATCCCCTGGACAGGAAGGGAAGGGAAGATAAGTCATTTCAAACCACAAGCGTCTTCCAAGAAGGGTGGGGTGTGTGAAAGAAAACCCCTAGCCCTGCAGATCTTGGCCTGTGGAGAAGCAGATAGGTGTTGAGGCTAAGCCGGTGTTTGGGAATAGGGGCCAATGAAGATGAGTCACTCTACCCAACAGATTAATAAAACAGAGGGTGAACTAGAAAAGAAAGGAAGGAGCAGCAGGATGGTGGCAAGTGGCCAGCACAGTCAGCAAAGGTAGTCTTGCTGAGTTAGGTTGCCTCATTACAATCATATAAGGTCAGCCCCCGTTTTCATACAGCTTGTTCCTTTCACAAAGGCGCAGTGAGGCAAGACGTTTGTGAGGACCACAGCAAGGGCCTGCAGGTGTATAGTCTGGGTGGACGTGGCACCCAATGGAAAGGAACATCCTGTGTGGGACTGAAATCGAGCAGGACGCTGTGGGGCTCCTGGGCATGGAAGCCTTTCCGTGTCCCTCATTTCTTGTTTGTAGGGAATAGTTTCCAGCCTCCATGACCTTCCCTGAGATCCAAAGGGCGGATTCCAACAGTTGCTAATCAGGGAAGGGAGGGGATGCAGAGACACGGGCAGAGCCACCAAGAAACAATAGTGCAGCCTTGGAACAGGATCCTGGTCCCATCTCAAGGGATACACGACATAACGATATCTTTAAGCTCTTCTGCAGATCTAAAACCTCCACCAACTGGAAGATGTCCCAGAGAGAAGGTCACAGTTTGATAATCTCGAGAAACTCATCAGGACTACCTGAGGCCACATTAAAGGAACCAGAGAAGTTCATCAGGAGGCCAGATTAAAGGAGTGCAGGCCCTGCACACACTCTGATCCCTATCAGCAACTCTGCCCTTGAAGCTTTGCTATAAAACTCCATATCAGGGACTTCCCTGGTGGCACAGTGGTTAAGAATTCACCTGCCAATGCAGGGTACATGGGTTCGAGCCCTGGTCCGGGAATATCCCACATGCCGCGGAGCAATGAAGCCCGTGCGCCGCAACTACTGAGCCTGCGAGCCACAACTACTGAGCCCACGTGCCTAGAGCCTGTGCTTCGCAACAAGAGAAGCCACCGCAATGGAAGCCCGCGCACTGCAATGAAGAGTGGCCCCTGCTCACCGCAACTAGAGAAAGCCCATGCACAGCAACGAAGACCCAACGCAGCCAACAATAAATAAATAAATATAAACTTATATAAAATAACTCCTTACCAAATCTCCCCAGGTTGGGACACAGAGTCTTGAGAGGGGACACACAAACCCAGTGGCCCCCCTTTGCCTAGCAAAGCAGTAAAGCTGCTCTTTTCTATGTCACCCAGAACTCTTGTTTTGAAGAGTTCGTTCGGCACTGGTGCAGAGAGGCTGAGTTTTTGGCATCAGGACTAAGAGGTGATCCCTAAACTGAATTAATTCAATTGTTAGGACGATTCAAGGCGCTAGTAAATGTGGAGTGCTAAGAACAGTGTCTTGTGATGAATTGGGAGATTGGGACTGACATATGTACACTAATATGTATGAAATGGATAACTAATAAGAACCTGCTGTATAAAAAAATAAAGTTCTAAAATTCAAAAAAAGTATTATTATAATAATGAAAATTAAAATTTTAAAAGAAAAAAAAAAGAACAGTGTCTTGCACACACTACAGCTGATATGTACTTGTTAAAATAAACAAGTAAATTAACTCTGCAATACAGCTGACCTGGGCCAGCACAGGAACCAAAAGTCACTGGAGGAAGTAGCAGAGGAGGTAACTGCATCCTCCCCGAGCTGTAAGGCCAGATTCACTCATTATGCTGACCAGAGGCCCAAGATTATAATCTCATTAATGCGAAATACTAAGTGTACTTTCATCTTTGAATCCCCTACTTATTAATTCTTTATTAAATAGAAGCATGATTTAAAAGAGTACACATAACAAACAAACAAGAGTACACACAAAAGTCTATGAAACCAAACAGAAAAAAATAGCTACTAAGACTATACAAATACACTGTGATATTATATTATATATACTGTCTTTTATGTATAATATTTTTTAAATCTCAAAATAAGAAAGAGATTAATGCATAGACTTTAGCTTCCTCGAATCTGATCTTGCTGGAATATAAATGAATGGATAGATAGCGTGCCTTTTGCAAACATGTATTCATTGAAAATTTTTTGAGTTTTCAAAGGATATAGCATTATTTTTATTTTGACCACAGCATCACTGTGATACTTTCTAACCCTCTTATTTGTCTCTAGCTCTGAAGGAATTCTCATAGTCTTAGGCGTCCTGGTTGGCTAACCTTGCCCTAAACCTATCCCTGACACTGCCCAACCCACTGGTAATGCTTGTAGTCTACAAATCAGAAAGCGGATTTTTGTGCAAACTTACCTCCACTAGTAAGCAAAGGACTCAGGAAAGTTTTGTATACAGTTAAGTAGGTCACAAGCAATATTTCTGCATACAAAGGACAGTAAGTAGACCCTATATCTCTACCTTCAAAATATATCCACAAACTAACCATCTTTACCCCTTCTGCTGGAGCCACCTTGGCCTAGGCCACCATTAGCCGTCACCAGGCTTACTGCAGTGGTCTCCTATTTGGCCTCCCACTTTCACTTTTGCCCGGTAGCATCTTCCCTCAACACAGCAGCCGGAGTAGCTTGTTAAAACGTAAATTAGATGGTGAACCTCTGCTGTTCCAAACATTTGTATCAGTCAGCATCCAATCAGGAAACCAGAAACCACTCTAGATATCTCAAAGAGAGAGGCTACGGATTATAAGGAATTGATGACAAAGAGGAGTAACTGCAGGAAGCCACTGCCACCCTCAGGCTGGAGGAACAGAGGGAATATGGTGTGACATGGAACCTGCAATCAGAGCCACTGAAGGGACCATGGCTGGAAGGAGCTGCCTGAGCCAGAGTCCCCAGCTGCCGTTGCTGCTAGGGCAGCTGCCACATGAGAAAGGCTGCCCGGACCCCCAGCTGGAAAAACAAGAAAGGCTCTTCCTTCCTCCCTTCTTCCAGTCCTGCCAGCACCTCCCAGGGCGGAACCTAAGAGGACGCCAGCGGGCAAGGGACTCTGGGAAGTGTAGTTTGCAGGTCCCCTGCCCCAGCAGTAAGAGGAGGGAGCTAAAGGAGAGGGTGAGGGGTTTCAGAAAACAGCTCCCATCCAGAGCAGCACCTCTCTCACGGTAACACCCAAGTTCTTACGACGGTTTCACAAGAAGGCACCGCCTGGTCCCGACACACGCACGGGCAGGTCTTGACCTCCTCTTGTCATCTTGTTCACTGTGCTCCAGCCACGCTGGCTTCGTTGCTCTTCAAACACACCATGCTCTCCTTCCTGTGCTGTTTCCTCTGCCTGGAATAGTCCTACCCCAGATAACTTCGCAACTCCTTCATCCCCTTTAAGCCTTTATTTAAAGGGCACCTTCTCATGGCCACTTCCCTGAAAACTAATTTAAAAATGCAACCCCTCCCGATCCTCACCAATGTTTTCTTTTTCTTTTTTTTAAATTATTTTTATTTATTTATTTATTGCGGTACGCGGGCCTCTCACTGTTGTGGCCTCTCCCGTTGCGGAGCACAGGCTCCGGACGCTCAGGCTCAGCGGCCATGGCTCACGGACCCAGCCGCTCCGCGGCATGTGGGATCTTCCTGGACCGGGGCACGAACCCGTGTCCCCTGCATCGGCAGGCGGACTCTCAACCCCTGCGCCACCAGGGAAGCCCCAATGTTTTATTTTTCATCAAACATTTATCCTTCTGTAACACACTATACATTATATACATAGTATATAGTTTAATCAGAAAGGTATCTTTTTATTCTGTATTACATATTTTTAGTTGTCTCTAAATACATATATTTTTGTTGTCAATATCACCGCACCAAAATGTAAGCTCCATAGGGGCCAGGACTGTGTCCATTTTGTCTAGTGATGCATCCCCAGTATTCAATAAATACTTAACTGAATAAATAAATGTAATCATTAGTAGATGTATTTATTATGAAATGAAAAGTATTAAATGCTCTTAAGAGCTTGGGGTAAGGAAAAGAAACCAACAGAGTTCACACCTCTTCCTCTGGGAAGCCACTCTAACCCCACTCAGGCTACCTTAGGGGTCCCTTCTATGTGCTCCAAATGCTCCCTGGAATTCCCCTTTCCCAGAACTTGTCACACTATATTGTAATTATCTGTTTATATATCTGTCTCCTCCATTGAAACTCTAAATCCCATAAGATACCAAAGAGTGGTGCACATCTGGGAAACACTGCACATCAAGCACCTGGTAATACCATCCTGCATGTCCAACAAACAGTATCTGTGGTCAAATGTTCCTGTCAAAAAGCAGAAGAATACACTTAAAGGTCTTAGGATCTCTTGACATCATTCTTTCCTCTGATATTCTGGAAAGACAGAAGAGCCAATAGCTGTAAGAAAACATAAACAGAGTCAGGAAATAGTTAAGTACAGAAGCAAAGAAAGTTGGTGAGCGATAGTGCCACTGTTTTGGCTGAAAGAGAACAGGCAAAATTATCTTGGTCTTGAAAAATAGTTTAATGTTTTTATTAGAAGTATGTATATTGTCTGAAGATCACTCCACTGTTGAATTATATTAACAGCTGAATATTAGAGAATAACAAACAAATCTTGAAAAAATTAAGTTATGAAAATCAAAATAATTACCATAGAAAAGCAATGCATATAAATAGATAACAGATTTTACAGTGTTATTCTCAAGGGGAAAGGGGAATGGCTGTTAGAGCTGCAAACGTTCATTGAACAAACGTATTTTTCTAATTTTACAACCAACTTTAAGAGGAAAAATTATCCTTAGTATGTATATTCATAGACAGTAGAAACATAATTACTAAATATCAGCCTTGGTTAGTTTTTTTTTTTAGAAGTTTCCAATAGATACCTATAAAATACCCACAGTCTTTTATGAAGAGATCATGGCTATATCTTAGCCTTAAAATAAATGCATTCTTTTGGTAATAATTTGGGGGCTGGAAGAAGTCGTTATCACACACACCCATATACTTAAGCACCAAATTTATCATAAATAGCTTTGACTTGGCTTATAACCTCAGTAGTGTAGAGGCGCACAGAAATGTCTTATCTCATCTTGTCCTAAGAAGTAGCATTGCTCATTGCCTGCATGCATATTACCCAAGCACATCACACAGGAGAGACTCAGGACTTTGAAAAAAAGGGGCTCCTCAGCTTGCCTCTCTCCAGCAAGAAGCAAACACATCTTGTTTTGTTTTCAGCGGCCTGCTAGTGCATTCAACATTGGGCCTCCCTTTCCTCCTCTGCTTAATTAAAAATGCAATTTGACCAATAACTGTGTGAAATGCATTATAAGCAACAAGAATGCAGTTCATCAGAAACCTGCCTTTTTTTATTCCTTTCTCTCTGCATAATTTTTCAAATAACTCCCAACCGGGAAATGACTTCAGCCTGCTGCCTGAATTGTACATTTATTTGTCCACTTGTGCCAGGAGAAACCTGAGCTAAGTCAAGTGAGATACATGCACACAAGTCCTGGAAGGATCACTTGAGAACCAGTTTCAAAGCAGATTCTAATTCAAAAATGCCTCTGCCACTTAGACCCACATGGAGCCTCACGAAATATCATCGAGTAACTGAGTTGTGCCAGTGGAGGAAGTGATGGCAGCCACGGTGGCTTCCTTGCTGGGAGAGGGAGGAGAAGGTGGAGGAAGGGCAGTTGATTACAAATAGCTTTAGGGAGGATGCGATAAAAGCGGACATACAAAGCCACGGGCTATTGATTGCAAATCTGGCAAGGCTGCAGGCCATTCTCATTGCAGGCAGGGCACCGCAGGGCCCGATAGGACTCCTTAAATCTGTTGGCCAGCATCGAGAACTTGCTGCCGTGGCACAGAGAGCAGGTGGCACTGCCCGATCCTCGGCAGTGAAAACAGTTGTCCTCGGGAAGTTCCCCTTCCTGCAAGAGACAGGTCAGGGTTAAGTTACAGCAGCAGTTCAAATCCATTGTTCACACACAGGTCAAAATAGCACTGGGAGCCTGCAGAGGCTGGGGCAGAATTAGAGGAAAATGCGTCCCACACGTGCCAACGAGGGACCTGGCCAGAGGCACAGAATAAGCTCAGCACTTTCTCGGAGATTTCCCTGATGGACCTCTCTAAGACAGCAACTTCTGCCACCAGGCCGTGCACTCCACAACTTGACCTTTTTCGTCTCTCTTGTCACCATCTGACACATTATTTCTGTGCCCATAAGGGCAGGACTTAATGTTCCTCATTGCCAAACTAATAGTCAACACTTGTGAAACACCTGGGAGGTGTCAGGCGCTGTACCCAAGCCCTCGGCAGTGAGAGGGCAGAGTCCTAACCACTGGACTGCCAGGGAATTCCCTGGGCTCTGTTCTAAGAGCTCTCTCTGTGCCAGTGGTCACACAGCTTGAAGACAAGGAGGCAGGCTTGGGTCCCAGGGGGTCGGGCGCCAGAGATCATGCAGTCCTCATCGGAGTCACCCAGCAGTAGGTGCCCAGGATTGTTCTGTGTGACTGAGGGGATGGATGAATGGATGTTGCAATCCTTTGGAGCGTAGCTCTGAGTTCCTACAGAACTTTTATCTTTATGCTCTTGGAGAGCCATGAAAAGGCCCTGTGATTAAGAGCTCGGCTCTGGAGTCAGCAGCCTGGAGCTGAGGCCTGCCTCTGACAACAACTGTGCACCTGGGACGGTTCCCCTAACCTCCCTAAATCTCAGTTTCTTTACCTGTGATCTGGGAGGGATATTGCTTACCTCTCTGAGTAGCTGGAATATTAAATGAGAGAGTATATGTAAATGCCCTAATATATTATCTGGCATATTATAGGTTCTCCGTTAAAGTTAGTTTACTTCTAAGCCTTGTCCCCTCCTGCCAGGGACACCAGACTATGCCTCTTGGCTATCGCTGTGCTCTTCCCCTAAGACATCTCAAGGAAACTGGCAATTTTGCGCTGCCATGCAATGACTGTGCACAGACCACGAACCTTCTGTGAAATAAGGGGTAATACCAGGTCGATACCAGGTAGATTCAGCACCAGTTCCTGTCCATTTCACCTTTTGAACATCTCTCAAATCTCTTCAGTTTCCCCTCCACAACCACAATCCCGATCCAGACACCTATCGATTCTGGCATCAACTCAGCATAGTCCCTGCCTCCGGGCTTGTGGGATGTTCTCACCATGGATACCAATCTCATGAACCTACAGTTGTGATTGCCACATAGAAAGCACCCAAGAAACCTTGTAATGAACACCTGCCCGCCAGATAAACTTCAGGTTAAAACCCAATCCCCGGGACTTCCCTGGTGGCTCAGTGGTTAAGAATCTGCCTGCCACTGCAGGGGACACGGGTTCGAGCCCTGGTCCGGGAAGATCCCACATGCCACAGAGCAACTAAGCCCGTGCGCCATAACTACTGAGCCCGCATGCCTAGAGTCCGTGCTCCGCAACAAGAGAAGCCACCACAATGAAAAGCCCACGCACCGCAACGATGAATAGCCACTGCTCACTGCAACTAGAGAAAGCCCGCGTGCAGCAATGAAGACCCAACACAGCCAAAGATAGATAGATAAATAAATAAATTTATTGAAAAAAAAATCTCCTTAGCTGATGTACATTGTCAGTTACTTCTCACATCAGGCTCTCATCCTGAGGTCTCTCTCTAGCTGGTGTCGAGGAAACTTTCCCCACTCTCAACCCAACCAGCTCCTACCTGTTCTCAGATGTCAGCTTAGCAGCACTTCCTCCAGGAAGCCTTGCCCACTCGTACCTCTGGACCAGGAGTCCCACCCCACCTCTACTGCCCCTAGCCTGGCAGGTCTCACACTCCCCTGAAAGTTCCTGCTGACTAGACAGGAAGTGTTCTGGGCTCGTGCCTCTCCGCATCACTTCCTGACATCTAGTGTAGTACCTGGCACAATATTTGCTGTTCACATACTTGCTGAATGAATAAACAAACAAAACAATGACGTCTGGAGATCCCTTAGTGTTCTTAAATTCTAGGAACTAACAAGACAGCTGGAGTTCACCGGGTGCCTCAACCAGCTAACACAGCTTTCTTTTGTAACCTAAGAATAAAAATCATCTCTGAAAAGGGAGGCCTATGTTCTAAAAATAGCCCCATCGCACTGCAAAGTGCCTAAGTAGGTATTAAATTGTATTTATTCTAGATGTAGGGAATGGAGGTCATTTTCCAGCTGACAAAATCCCAAATGATGTCCATGTCCCCTTTTGTTAATATTTTACTGATTGTTGCCATATTCTGATATGTTAACAATGGGGAAATTGGTTTTCTTCCCTTAAAGTATGCAGAATAAATATATTTGCCAAAATATTCTTAAAGCAAATTGCCATGTCCATTTTTCTGCCAAATCCATCATGTTTTTGTTTTGCACTTGATCCCACTGAGATTTTAATGATATGAGTCAATGTTGTCAAAGAAAATACAGTAAAATCCTACCATAATGCTACACATGTGATCCAAAAATTCATTTGCATAGAATGCCAGGCAAGATATTGAAAGATTAGTGAAATGACCTGGTGAGCCTGCCATAAAGAACAAGAACAAATCATCAATCAAATCTCATCTCATGTCACATGGTTATATGACACATTGTTAGAGGTTTCACTGGAGTTTCCATTCTTTTTTTTTTTTGCGGTACGCAGGCCTCTCACTGTTGTGGCCTCTCCCGTCACGGAGCACAGGCTCCAGACGCGCAGGCTCAGCGGCCATGGCTCACGGGCCCAGCCGCTCTGCGGCATGTGGGATCTTCCCGGACCGGGGCACGAACCCGTGTCCCCTGCATCGGCAGGCAGACTCCCAACCACCGCGCCACCAGGGAAGCCCTGGGGTTTCCATTCTTATCCTAAGTTACCAACCTTCCTCCAACTGTTTGCTCTCAATATGCTCTTTTTAATCATTCAGTTAACTCAACAGGTATTTATTGAGCCTCTACTCTATATAAGGCATGCATGATATCAGCGTCTGTGTACCAGTCTCAATATTTTTAAAAATTCTTCCCAGAAAACATTTAGTAAGAAGATATAGAACATCGCTGCACAGAGTGACTTAGGTTCGAGAACCCAACAACCTACCCAAACCAACTCTCATTAGCTCCATGACCGAGAAAAGGGGTCCCAGCTTTCATCAGAGACTCAAAGGCTTGCGTGGCCCTGAAGATGGTAACCAGCACCAATCTGGAGGCCGATCAGCAGAGTGATTAAGACCATGAGATTGGTAGTCAGATGGACCCGGGTTTGACTACTGACTCTGGTGACCTCTGGCGAGTTACTCAACTTCTCTGAGCTTTAGTTTCCCCAGCTGCAGAATGGGACTACAGATAATACCCACCTCACAGAGTCCTTGTGAGAATGAAATGGACTACTGCATGGAAAGCACTGGGCATGGGGCCTGGCTAACATGAACCCTCAAAAAATGGCAGTTATTATTATTATCATTATTCTGTTTCAAAGGTAAGATCACCTAAAGCATAAAGAAGCCCAGATGACTTATGGTCTCAAATCCACTGAATACAGGGTCAGACTTTTCCCCTTCTACTTTTCATTGTGGCTCAATTCAATTATTCCTCTCCTTTTCTTTTATAGTTAATACAGACGTTCAAGCATGGCCTGGCTTTTAGCCCTCCCTGCTCTTTCATCAAGGTCCTACTGTTTCCCTGTTCCATATAACACAACAAAGAGTCTCTTGGTCAGAATGGGCTCCTTGATGTTCTTTGACCCTCTGTTTTAGAATAAAAGTTGTCTGGGCATTTACTGCATGAGGGATGGGGCAAACAAATAGCAATTTCAAACAGAGCTTAGGGACTTCCCTGGTGGCGCAGTGGTTACGAATCCGCCTGCCAATGCAGGGGACATGGGTTCGAGCCCTGGTCTGGGAAGATCCCACATGCCGTGGAGCACCTAAGCCCATGCACCACAACTACTGAGGCTGTGCTCTAGAGGCTGCAAGCCACAGCTACTGAAGCCCGAGTGCTCAACTACTAAGGCCCACGTGCCTAGAGCCCGTGCTCCACAACAAGAGAAGCCACTGCAATGAGAAGCCCATGTACCGCAATGAAGAGTGGCCCCCGCTCGCCACAACTAAAAAAAGAAAGCCCGCGTGCAACAATGAAGACTCAACGCAGGCAAAAATCAATCAATCAATTAATTAATTATAAATAAATAAAATAAAATAGAGCTTAAAGGACAGGCAAGTGGAGTATAACCTTTCACAGCAACTTTCTGCTGCACACCTCTGTCTTGGTTTATGGCATTATAGCTAAAAAACACAGTTCTCTCCAAATCGAATTTAAAGGTAATTGTCATAGCAGGCTTGTTGTTGCTTTTTCATTCAGGCCTGCAATGTGACCTGCATTTCTGGTCCTCTTCTGAAAATGCATGCTCCAAGTTACAATATGGTATGGAAAACGATAGAATTAATGAATTTTAAAGTGGGACGGTAATGCTTTGGATCACAAAGTTTAGCTGTCTGACTGCTGCTATGCTAGGCTCTGAATAGTGCTTTGTAGAAAGTGAGCGAAGGCAGAGGCAGAATATTTCTTATCAGTTGGCACTTTCATTCCAAATTCCAGTATTCTTTCCACAAACATTTACCTAATATTTACTGAGCAGCTATTATATTCCAGGCTCTATTTTTTTGGCATTGGAAGTACTATGTTACACCCAACATAAACATGCCCCCTGACCTAATAGAGACCAAATCCTAGTGGGTAAGAGCAAACATTAACCAAAGAATCACACAAATAAATGTAAGATTACATGTGCACGGGGAGGGGGAGGTGCCTTGAGGGGTCCATCCTTGTGGATTTTTATCCTCATAGGATTTTATCCTCATGGAAACCAGGGGAGGCCTCTCTGTGGAAGTGATGCCTCCACCGAGAACTGTGGGCAAGGAGGTAGGGAGTCTGGAGAATATTCTAGGCACAGGGAAGTTGCCTCTGGCAGGACAGAGCAAAGAACATCTGAGGGGTAGCCAGATGGGCAGTGTGTCTAGGGCAGAGAGAATGAGCAGAGATGTGTAAGAGATGAGGCTGAAGAAGCCAGTCCACACAGTGCTTTCTAGAACAAGTGAAGAGTTTTGGTTTTATCCCAAGTGATAAGAGCCTACTGAAAGTTGTTTTCTTTTGGCAGCGGGGCGGGGTGGGGGGGTGCTGTGAGTAAGGGATGGCATGATCAGATTTGCATTTCAACTATATTTTATCAAGTGTGAGATCAGGTCGGAAAGAGACAGGAATGGTTCTGAGGAGAACTGGAGTCCGGTCATGGCTTTCTCATTCCCTTGACATCACTCAAGTGCGAGGAAGTCCCTGGCCCATTTTGTCACGCTAACCCATGGGAGGTTCAGCTTCAAGTCCCAAGAGATGGAATCTAAAGAGGGAAAAATTCATTTCTGCTGCTTTCCAAGCTTTTACTCTCTTAGCTTAAATTCACCAAAATTGCTTTTCTCCCCCTCAACCCCATACTGTGAACTAACGAATGTCATCACCTTCCCGCTTGTCTGAGCATGTCTGAGCAAGGTGGGGTGTGCACACCTCTGAAACGTGTGGGGAGAAAAAACATTCGTACTATCTATATTTATTTTTTATCTAAAGAAAACAAAACAAGAATTAAGCTTTAATAATATCTTCATAAGAGATGGTTCTATTGATTTTTAATAAACTAGGTGACACCAGCACCCTAAGTTGGGCAGTCACTTAACATAGGTGGTACCCAAGGGACCCTGTTGTATACATGATGTAAAGTGACCTCACTTTACATAAAGTGACAATGACGACCCTGCTCATTCGTTCACTTTCAGCATATTACAACATGTGGTTCACTAGTGTCTGGTCTAGTGGATTTACAGATGATATTGCTTAGTTTTAACTAAACTAATCTCCACAAACTCTAAAGACAAGTAGATTTATTAGATTTCTTCAAGGAAACTGTGGGCTGAGGATTACCAACAGTAATAGGAGCACAAGCAAACCCATAAGAAAAGGACAGAGCTGATTTTTTCCATCTAGAACAAGCTGTTCTAAGCCTCAAAGCAAAGGGAAAAC
This sequence comes from Phocoena sinus, assembly GCF_008692025.1. Lineage (NCBI taxonomy): Eukaryota > Metazoa > Chordata > Mammalia > Artiodactyla > Phocoenidae > Phocoena > Phocoena sinus. Next base: position 49,645,974 of record NC_045765.1, on the reverse strand, counting down.
AATAAGTTCCTAATCAGATCTTAAATCATTCAAAATCATTCAAATTATGTGTATTTGAAATATGGGCTTATCACTATTATTGCTAACAATAAAATGTGATAAACCACGAGAATATAATAAAATTCCTCAACATCTTTAACATTTAGACATAAGTATTCACATTCAAAAGTTCTTACTTAAATAGTGCACAGTGAAAACAATTTGGAGACCACGGCTATAGGGCCAGCTCTGCACAGGGCAGTGAACCGTTCTGACATACCTGTGGGTACTGGTTATGGGGGAAGGTGCCTCCCGTCTCTGCCAAAGACCCATCGTTCTGGTCTCCATAGATTTCTTCTTTGCTCATCAGAGACTCTTCCTCAGCCTCCTCTTCCTTCTGGAGCATTTTCCTCATGAAATCTCTCTTGTCCATTGGAGTTCGAATGATTTTCAGGTTATTCGTGTAGATGATTATCTTTCCAAAATCTATAATAGGTGGGGACTAGAGAAATGAAGAATGAGCATGGTGATTCACCAGGAGTCACCAAGTACAGGGCTGCAGAACCTCTTCAACATCCCGGGAAAGAGAGATATGGTCTGGCACTAGGGATCCCATCACAGCCCAAAGCTACAGTTCGTTCTCTGGTTTCTTTGCTCCGTCTGAAAACCCTGAACACCAGCTTCTTTCTTCCTGTTGATGGTAACCAGCCAAAGCTGAATTAATCATGTAACTAGAATGTAGGACTCTGCAGGACAGGGTCCAGAGCTTCTATTCCTACTACATACCATGGGATCTGGTGCAGGGCTGGGCACAGTGAGTGCTTAATGCATACAAAGGAAAGCTTTTAAAAAATAAATCTCTCAGCAACCAAATTACTAGTTATGCTTTTTTTTAAAAAAAATTACCAGTTTACATAATTAATCAGGGTGCCTTTTAAGTTCTAACTTTTTTTTGTTTATTGTATAATGCATCATTTGAAAATACCAAGGAAATATCTTTTTGTTTTTAATGATGCATGAATGCAAGTAATTCTAGTTGGCAGTATTTGATTGTAAGAAATCAATAAAGTAACTGTATTTTTAAAAAAATAAATAAATCTCTCTCCAACATTTTTATGCATAACTAATAACAGTAGACACAATTTATTGAATTACTACTATTATTATTATTATAGGGGATAGCATTTATTTTGGGTCAGGCTTCATACTAAGCATTTTACAAATATTACCTCACTTCCCTCCCAAACATCCCTATGAGGTAGATGCTATGATTTCTACATTTTACAGAGAAGGAGACTGAGGTTCAGTGTGGTTAAGAGTCTTCCACGTTTACAGAGTTACTCAGGGTTTGTGGCCAGGATTCAAACCCAGGTCTGTCTCACCCTAAGGACCATATTCTTAACACCTGTACTGTAGTATTCACAAACATTCCCCACAACCACCAGATAAGATGTGTGTGTGTGTGTGTGTGTGTGTGTGTTCATTATTCATATAATATGAAAATTTTTTATGTCAATAAATGTACTTCTATAGCATAATTATTAATAGCCTATGTTCCCTTGTATGGATTTATCATGTGTTACTTCATCATTTGCTGAGAAACAACTTGGGCAATACTACAATGCAGTAGAGAAGCCTGGGGAGGAAATGTTTCGCAGAGCTAGGATAGCTTGGGGGGAAACAACACTAGATCCCAGTTCCACTGTCCACCAGTTGTGAGATGGGGAGAGCCATTTGGCCTCTCAGAACCTATTTGCTCACGCAAATGGGTTGACATCCAACTGATGGGCACCACCAGAGACAAATTACTTATTAAAATATATGAATATTCCCATACTGGGTGGTAATCAGGTGCTGTCCTGATACTCCTGAGAGCCTTCCTGTTTCCCCAGCCTCTCTCCTCAGGGAGCCTCTCACATCCCCAAACCCGGCAGTGTAGACATTAATGCTTAAGACCCCAGTCTCAGGACCCTGCCCCAGCACTCTGCTGGCTTCTGTGCTGACTGAGCAGTGTTCCTGGGCTTAAATATTTTGACTCTCATCCCTGAGGCTAATTATATCAACGTCTAGGGGCGAGGGTGCAATGAAGAATATGTAAGAGTTTGCAAAAGCTGAAGATACGATGCAAGTGATGGGCACTGTTACTGCCACTAGTATTAAAAACTCCTTTAGTAGTGCACGTACAATCATGCTACACGACTACATTCCCCAGCGTGAAATATCTGGCCCTGCTTTTACAGAACTGTATAAACCAAATTTATTTAGATGCCACAGTTAAGCAGTCTCCTATTTAAAGCCATCAGGCATTCAGTCACAGGCTGGCTTGAGCAGGACTTCAATCTTCAGGTCCCCTTCCTTGAAACACCCATGGAGTTTTCAATAATTATTTACGGAGCCACAAGCTTCCTGCCTGGCCCTGTATTCTCTCCCTCTCTTCAGGAGATCATGTGGCAGCTTCCATTTCCTACTGTTTGATGCATGCTGGGTTCCTGTTTCACACTCTGGACTATCAGTTTCTGAGCATCAGAAGATAAAGATGGTGGCACTTTTGGAAGGTTCCATATCTCTTTCCAGTAATAGCCAAAGAGGTTCAGTTACTAGGAAGCTTTTTTCACACATAGGGCTGGTTTTTTCAAGGCAAAATTCTCAATATACAAAAAAAAAAAAAAATTGCAGTCATCTGGTCCAACATCCTGCCTCTCTAAGCTGGTCAGCATCTGAGATACCCAGGATAGTAAATTTATTTTTAAGATACTCCAAAGATGGAGGGTCCCAAATCACCTTTAAGGTGTGTTTAAGTTTCAGTCACCCTGACAGCCAAGTTCTTCCTTGTGTCTAAGGAAACTCTCTGGGTGTAACTAAAGTTCACATTATCCAGTTACACCCAATTGCCTGTGAGGAATACCCACTCTTACATTATAGAGGACCAGGATGGAGCCAGGAATTTTTTGTGTCCTTCCAACGCCCGGAATGGCAACTTATGTGATTAAACATTCATAAATACTCTGATGTCAAAAGCAACAGGACTGGGAATTGCCATTCAGGGACCATGAAACCTTTCCACTGCTCTGTGTTTAAATGCAGACATGCCTAGTGGGTACCAGAAACTCAATGGGCTTTGGAGGTAGGCAGACCTGAGTTCAAATTTTAAATCTGTCAAACTGTGTGAGATTTGCAAGTTTTTTTAAGCCCTATAAACTTGTTTTTCCAATTTGTAAAACTCTCACAGAGTTACTGTGAAGATAAAATTGCATAATTTCCACAAAGTACCTGTTCAATAAATGTTACATTCCTTCTTCCTTTCCCTTTCATTTTTTTAATGAAACTTATAAATTTTAGTCAGTTTCAATTCCTTAAAATATCTGATTGTTTATAACCACTTTCTCTATCCATCACATGAAATTTTAAAAGACTCCATATTTCCTAGGTAAGAGCCTGGTCATTATCACAATGGTAGGTAGCATATACAATGTGCCACAATGCTAAGTACTTTTAATGTCATATATTTTTAATCACCATGATAATCTTTGAAAGTAGGTACTTTTAATATCACAAGGTTAAGTGGCTTGCTCAAGCTCACAGAGTAAGTGGGTAAGAACGGACATCAAGTCCAGGTTTAATTGACACCAGAGCCTTGCTTTTTATGATTATTATTTTATTGTGGTAAAATATACATAACATAAAAGTTACCACTTTAACCTTCTTAAGGTTCAGTTCGGGGACCTCAGTACATTCACATTATCGTGCAACCCTCTCCACCACGTGTCTCCAGAACGTTTTCTTATTCCCACACTGAAACTCTTCAGTTAAAACTCCACCTTCTCCTCTCCCCAACCCCTGGCGAACACCATTCTGCTTTCTGTCTCTGTAAATTAGACTATGCTAGTACCTCATGAAAGTGGAATCATACAACTATCTTTTTGTGACCGGCTTATTGCACTTAGCTCAAGGTCTTCAAGGTTCAGGCATGTTATAATGTGTATCAGAATTTCCTTCCTTTTAAGGCTGAATAATATTCTACTGTATGTATATACCACGTTTTGTTTGTTCAGTCACCTATTGACGAATATTTGGGTTGTTTCCACCTATGGGCAATTATGCTGCTATGAACACTGGTGTACAGATATCTCTTCAAGTTCAGAGCCCTTACTTTTAATTATTGTGTTTCACTGCTACCCAGTGTTGCTGCAAAGCCGATGTTTACTAAGGGTTATTTTACAGTTGGATTCACTATTGAAAAATCATGACGTCCCAGCTCTCATTTCCTTATTTTTCCTAAGTACCGCACTGACAACCTGTTTCAGTGGGTGGAGCTGCACGAATCCATCCTGATCACTCTCACACCAGAGGCGGCCTAGCAGTGGGATGGGGCATTTGTTCAGGCAACAAAGAAAACAAGGATAACCGGATGAAGCAGAAATCAAACCCTGAACCTTGTCTCTAGAGTACTATGTTTAAAACCACTGTGCCGTGCTGCGAGGAAGACTCCGGTAGCTGGTTTTAGCAAGTCCATGCCTAATCATACTTTTACATAAATGCCAAGTATGACACATGACTGATGAAGGTCAAGAAGTCCAACATTATAAACCATGGCCTTGTACAAGGTTCGTATAAACTATGACTTTATAAATTCTAAAGCTACAAATGAGGTTTAGTTAAAAAGAAATCCTGTAAGTACAGGATATAACAAAGTACCTAGGATGTAATAAGCACTTGATAAATGGTGACTATTATTATCATCATCATCACTATTATTAATGGCCTTATTCTCTTAAAAGGAACATTGCATAGGGCCAAGGGCATGAGGAATCAGAAGACCTGGGTTCTTATTCCGACTCTACACCTAATGACCCTATAATATTGGGTGGGTCCTTTACAACTTGGAACTCAATTTTCCTCACTTGCAAAATGGAAAATACCATACTTTGCCTTTCTCCTCAAGGTTGTGAAGAAGACTCAATGAGATAGAATGTGATAGTGCTTTGTAATGCATAAGTCACTCCACTAACATGAGGGATTGTTCATTCCAGCCCCCTTTAATATCAAAAAGAAACCTGGTATTATCTTTGATAAATGTGGACATGCCCATAATTACACTTTTACCAATGCCAGCAAGGCCAATACATTTGTCTGCTATAGATGTATAATCTGTTCCCTTAGGAAACGAACAATAAAAATGATTAGAGAGTAATTATCTGAATTTCACACTTTAAATATGAAAACATATCCTGGTGTGCTCTTCATTAAAAACCTGGTACATTATATCATTGTATTCACTCTTTTTTTTTTTTTTTTTTTTTTTAAGGCATTCATGGCCCTACTGGCAGAGAGCATATACACATCTCTGTTTTTGGAAATCAGCGAATATTTTCCAGGTTCTTCTAACTTCAAAGAAGATCATGTATGGGCTTTTGATTATCCATGGTACTGGAGAAGATAACTGAAATTCACAGATAAAATACATGTTTCAAGTGAAATATTAGCTCAAATGTCTTCCCATGTAACATTTCCTCTGGCTGATTTGCTTTTCACCATTTCTTCCCAGGACTCCAACTACCCAGCATTCATGTTAACAAGCAATGGAAAGGCAAAATAAATAAATAAACAAACAAAAAAGCAGGCAGCAGGAGGGAGATAAGAAATAAAAGAAGACATGGATAAACCACAAGCTGAATAATTGGGCTGGATAAAAATAAAGCCCCTTCAAGCACTTAGCTCTTTCAGGAAAAAGAACAACTCGTTGTCCTATAATTTTCTAAAACGGCAGGACCGGCAACCTGAAAACCGCTGCATCTCTATTTCATTTACTTACCAAGATTGCCCAGCCAAAGACCCAATTACAATTTGCTACCCTGGATGGAATTTGAATACGGCTATGCATATTGCACTTTCCAATAGGTAGATCAACAAGAATGTTATTTTCATCCCAGAAATATTATTCTGAGAGCGGCTTGACATTTGGTGCACCTATAGCTCTGGGTCAGTACCAGAGTAGGAGCGAGATACAAATCTGAACAATTCAGGTGTTTCTCTAACCACATTTTAGTCACTTAAAGCTTATACACCATGGGCAATACCAACCCTTACGGTCATTCGCCTTGTAATCATTGAAGAAAGGCTGGCTGCTCGCCAAGGTGTAGGCACTACCCTCTCGAAACACGCTGATCCTCTGAGCAGTCAGCTTAGGGGAGTACGACCGGGGTTTGGGGGCTTCCCCAGACCCATAAACACCATCCATTGGTTCAAGGGACTCTTGGAGGAAACTGTGAGGGTACTCCTCCTTTGGCGACTCTAATTCCTGCCCATCCTCAAAGACCTGCTTCAACACCCGGCCACTGTAGGAGGAAGAGATTTTAAATCGTACTTTCCGGGGTTTGCCGTCACTCTTCTGGTTCAGCTTCTTCGCAGGGTCCTCCATCAGCAGAAGGTTCACCTTGTGGTTTCCAGGCTTTGGTGTAGCCAGTGAAACTTGGGGCTCTGAGAAAAAGGCATTTTATTTTCTCTCCTGCATATGATTAATTCAAGCTGGTGCTGGGGTATGCTCGGTTTACAGCAACTGACACCTGCACGTTAAATATTGATAGGCCTTCATGCCGAGGCAGGCTGCTGCGGGTCTATGGAGTGGGCGGAGCATAAGACACGACTGGGTCCTCTCAGAATCCCAAACTCGCCCGTGCCTTCACCCCAACCCTGGCATTTCTTAATAGGAGCATGAGGAGGTTTATTTAGGCTGAACAAGTAATCAGTGCAGCAGGGATCAGTTAGCAAAGGTCTTGTTATTCTTACCCACAACTATGACCTAGTGAGCATGTAATAGGTGCCAGAGATTTTACAAGCATTACCTTACTTTGTCCTCACAATAAACCTACAATGAAACTATTATTATCTGTGTTTACAGAGGGGAAAATGTGGGCGGCCAGCAGATTCTCCATTAGTTTACTCTATTACAGCAAGTAAGTGACAGAGCAGGGATTCGAACTCAGTTCTAACTGATTCCAAAACCCATGACCAGTCCACCAAGCCGAAAGTTTTCAAACACATTTTAGTCCTTGGAGTGTCTCATGGAGCCCTAGACAGGAAGAAGCCATGGGTCCTCCTGAGCCTTCTACCCCTGCATTAACCAATGCACCTTCACTTTATATCTATTTATATTTAGATTTCATCTGCAAGAACAGCATGAGCCCCAATGCCTACTGAAGACAGCACCTAGTAAATGCCCACACTGTGAGATAGTTGCTGGGATGAATATCAGAGAAGCACAAGACATGGGGCTTGAGAATGACAGTCCTATAATTCAGTTTAGGAAACAGGCCTAACACATATGGAGTAACAGCTTCCTGCTTAGGGAGCAAAGCGTCCACTGCTAACTGCCGGAACAGCTATTCTGGGAAGAGAGCAGTCCCTCAGGAGACAAGGATGGAAGAAGAAGGCTTATAATGGAAGGGCCCTTGTATTGGCAAAAAAAAGAACGAGTTGGATTTGAAGAGCTGACAGGGTGGAGGTTAAGACTTTCTCCAGTCTTTGCTAACGACATCATCATTGACTTAGTTGCCCAAACTGATTTCTCCCGTACTTCTGCAGCCATTCCCATGGATTCTATCACCACTGCCTTCTTCCATCCAGCCCCACCTCTCCTGCCCCAGCTCAAGCCCTCATCACTTCTGTTTTCAGAGCTGTGGCAGCCTCGTGGTGACCTCCCCACCCATCCACAAGTCCATTCTCCACATAGATGCCAGAGCTATGCTTCCAAAGCACAAGTCTGCGGATGCCACTCTCCTGCATAAAACGTCCTAACTCTTCATGCAGCAGGCAAAGTTCCTCAAAACCTAACCCTGTCTTCCCCTCCAGACTGTCCTCTGTCTCTTCCAGGTGCTGCCTGGAATTTGTGTTCCAGGCATACTGACAATCTCACCTATTTCTCAAAACTACAGATTTCTGTCTCCTATCCAGAACAAACTGTTTCCTGATTGAAATGTCAAACTTTCACTCATCCTTCAAGTCACACCTCCAAAGTCACAGCTTCTGGGAAGCCTTCCCACCTGCCCTGAGGAGAAGGCCATGGAACTTTGGACCTACCACCATTAACTGCTTCTAGTTTTTCTCTTACCATCCCTGCGTTCTCCATGAAACTGTGAACACATCAGAGTCAGGCGCTATCTTGACCATTTCTTTACCCCTGGTTTTTATCAAAATGCCTAGTATTTAATAAAACTCAGTTAATAATTATTCAATGAATGACTTCCAGGTGAGAGAAATCTAATAAATAAAACTTTGGAACAGGAGATGAGCACATATTGTGGAGAACAGTGAAGAGGTGAAAGTTGTCAAGAAAAACATCTACATTTCTACTAAAAAAGGGTTTCCCGGTTATAAGGTCTCTGTGCAATCAATGCAAGGAATAGATTAAGTACACACACACACACACACACACACACACACACACACACACACTCACAGAGAAACAACATCTTAAAACAAGAAAGAAAGAAAGATATGTCTTCATAATATCAGAAGATACATGCCTATAGGTTCCCTAGGATGCAGAGCTGGCTGTGATGTGCCATGAATGGATGACAAGAGGCTGAAACATGGACCCCTCAGCCCTCAGGACAGCCAGGTGGGGCCCCAGGCTCCCAGGTGGTCACCTCGGATGACATCAGCCTCATCTATTTCCTCCAGTGTAAAAAAACAAGTACTATTATTTTCTAAGTATACCATGCCATGAAAAAGACCAGGAAGCCCTAACTAGAAGAACATTTTCTTCTATCTATCCCAAGAAACAAGTATTAGTAAGTGACTTATAGCCTATCTTCATCCAGAGGACCAGTGAGTGGACTTCCATGACTACCTGGTAAATAGGCATTCTGCACTGAACACAGAATAGACATCATTAAAAAGGTAGACTTTCAAAAGGGTAGATTTCAACCAGAGTGTATACATTGATGCATTTTGCACAATTGTGCTTCTGCTACCTTGAAAATTCGTTAAGTTTAAATTAAGACAGAATTATGAACACAACTGAATGAATTGGATAGGATTCTCACTATGAAAAAAAGAATCCTTTAGTCATGTGCAGAAATCAAAAGCTGGCAATGAGTTTTCCAAGTAACATTTGTTTTGTACTTTTTACACCCATTCCCACGTTCGCAAACAGACTTTCAGCAAGCCAGACCAAACTCGTGGAAGTTTTGAAACAATCATGCTTACTTGATCATTTTTAGATGTTAGTGATTTCAGGACAGTCACAACTTACACACATCCAGATGGAGCATACGTTGACAAAATGAAAACAATTTTGGCAGTATTATCCAAAGCTTTAAAACTGTTCACATCCTTGAACCTTACTAAAGAGAAAATAATCGCATAAATCGGAAGAAATAATGTCAAAACATTAGCATGAGTTGCCCCCAGGTGGAAGACTCTCAATGACTATTTTTTCCTTCCCAGTTTCATTATATTTTACTTGACAATGATAAACGTATCTTACTTTAATAATCGGGGGAAAATAAATGAAAAAAATTCATTACTTTCAACCCAATAATTTTCTTAAGGAGATGATTTTTCTTTTTAATTTTAAAAGTTTATTTGAGCAAAATTGATTTGAATCAGGCAGCACCAATCCAGAAGTGGTTAGGAGTGTTTCCACCAACAGGGGCTTGGGGAGAGACTTCTATAGAGAAAAGGCAGAAGCAAAGTAAGGCAATCATTGTTTGGCTATAGCTCAAAGCCTAGTTGTCTGTCTGTGACTGGTCAGCCTTAGCATTTTGATTTCATAACCATGAGGCATTTACAGGCTTAGACTTTGATTTGCTTACATAGGCCACCACAGCATTAAAGCTACACCAATTAATGGCCTCCTTGTTAATTAATTTAACAATTCCCCTCTTTTTGCTATCTTCTCATACATGAGAGACTGACCAAACATTTGCTATTAGTGCCTCTCTCCAATCACCATCAAAGTTCAGTTGTTCTTGTCTCATTGTCTCACAGCTTATGATGTCAGATCCACAGAAGAATTGTTTTTGCTGTTCATCTCATTGTTCATCTAGTTTCTGCTTCTCCAAGTGCAGAAAGACCATCTGATGTACTGCTGATGGCTACAAACATGCATTTAAGACCTTTGATAGGAGGATAATACCAAGAGACTTAAGCATACTCCTTAGCCAGGGACCCTGTGAACCAAACCAGTTGATATCAAATAAATCAAAGAAGGTGCCTGAAAGGGCATCAACCTGTTTTAGCCAAGTGGCTTATTTGTTAATTTCTTGTATTTGCTACAATACCAAAGGTGCTGATCTAGGTATAGCAGAAGGTATTTGCTATGGCATAGACTGCTTTTTCAGCCAAGTAATCTAAAGAAATTCTATCATGTAAAACTGCCTTAGCAAGAAAGTCTAGGGACTTCTGTTGTGTAGCTATGGCCTTATCGGTAGATTCTGTGATAGTTGCCAGAGTTAAGGAGCATTGTCTTCCTATGCATTAACAGAGAGAAAAAGCAAGTAGTAAAAACGAAAAAGGAATAAAGTTTTCACACTGGAGATGAAGATCTTGATCCGTGATCTTGGGAGAGCTGTCCACCTAAAGATGCCGTCTGCTTTTGGGAAGTAACCTCCCTAGTCAATTTTAATTTTAGATCTCCAGCTGGTATGCAGTTCCAAGAGTCTGGAGAAGCCCTTTATAACTGGGGGAGGTAGACCCAAGGTTCAAGTCCCTAAAATTCAGCTGCCATCTGGGTAGTGAGGAGGACCTGGTATGGTCCATTTCAAGGAGATTCAAGGGCAGCCTTTGTTCTTAGTGATTCCAAATCAGAAGGGTGGCAGAAACTGGAATCATTAGTTTGGACAGTTGTAGCCAGATATTTGAAGAGACTAGAATTAAGGATCCAGTCAGTTTACTGGTATATAACAAAGCCTCAAAGACAATGAACAGGACTAGAATCCGATATCCACAAGACTGTCATAATTTTCTATGAAATATAATTATTTCCTCTACAATCACGCTCATTTCTATCAAAGATAATCATAGTAAGACAAATTTGTTTGCAAGTGTAGTCTCATTAAATTTGGCCTGATTATTCAGATAAATGCAGCAAGAATAGTGATTGACCATATAGATTCTCTTAAATCTGCTTTGCGGGAACTTTTCATAAGGAATCTTAGATTGGACTTTTAAAAGCCTCTCCAGGCTAAGAGACCAGGCCAAGAACTCAACGTTAAACTTCACCTGGAATACCTACAGATGTGAGTGAATTCCTCTCTTTCTGAGGGTACCCTAAGGTTCTGGGCCTGCCAGGAAGCGGGCTTCCTCATTCACCTGGTAGGGCTTCCAGGAATCCTTAAGCAAGGTAAGAGGCCAGTTTTTCCAAAGGGCTTTTATTGACTCCATAGAATCCACCTGAGTTCCTTAAAAGTATCAGGTCAAAACTGATTTTATGCATATTCTCATATATGACATTCTAGTCAAAGCTTTGGTAATATAACCAATGTTTCCAATTGTATCTTATTATAAGAAGAAAATATTCTATTGAACTTATGCAAATAACTATATTGCTATGAAAATAAGAATACGCAACAACTTTCTAAATTCTGGAGGGGTTGGGTAGGGAGAAAAAGTAAATGTTCCAGTTCTGTTTATAAAGGTATACTTTACAAAATTATTCTAAGTCATAGATAGATTAAGAGAAAGGAGAAAAAGTTTTCCTTAAATCTGGGAGGTAGGGGGGAAAGAATATTAAAGATCCAGCAATGTTTCAAAGGAAAAGTTGTAAAAAAAATTATAATCATCCTCATCAGTTCTATCCAATCCCATGTTATTAACTCCTGTTCTGCTGAATACGATTTTCCCATTAGTTCTGGAAATTCTCACCCAAGTCACTTTTATGGTCTTTATCACAAACTTACATTCTAGAGTACTTGTCAGAGTCCTTCCCGTGAATCTCTCTAAAGATGAAACACCTTTGCAAAAGCATCACAGTAAGACAATAACTGTTTGTAAATGATAAAAAAAAACACAAAACTTTAAAATGGCCATGGACTAACATCTGACGAGAGTGCATTTGATAAGGAAATGTAGTTATTTCTATAGTATACAAAAATTTAGGATAATAATTGGACTACTAGAGTGCTGACAAATTTCTAGAAACTTTAAACAATTTCTAGAATACCTATATGAGTAACATATATCCAACAACATATAACCTAAGAAGGTTTGTCATTACTTACTATTTGACAATGCACCCCACATATTTTAACATACCAAATAGACATAATTAGGTTAACATCTCTCTTTTACAAGGTGAGAAACAAATCCTTTGAGATTTTCCAGGCTTCCTCTGGGAAATTTCAAAGTTACTTTGAGGTCAAAAAGACTGCACTTATACTTTGATTTTGGGAAGTTGTCAAAATGTCAAAAGGTTTGAACATTTGACTAAATAGGATCTCATATCTTTATGAAATAATACTTAATTATCAATTTAACTAAATTGACAATAGAAGATTTTAAAAGCAAACACAGAAGGTTACAAAGCTGTAAACAAAACTTAGATCTTTTAATATTGAGAAGACTGGGTTTTCTTAAGTAATCAAAGACCTGATAAAGGCAAAGTAAAGCACAATAAATTATTTTGGAAGACACCAAATCTTTGCTTTCCAGGTAGATTACCCAAAAAGTTAAACAACAACAAACTTTCACAATCAAGAGGAAACCCACATTCCAAGAAAACTCTGTCCTTTTAACAGAGAGAAAGCCAAATTCTAATTCTGTATCAGTGTACTTCTGATACTAAAACTCATATTTTAAAATTTTAAATAAATCCATTCTCATTTTAGTCAGCTTGACCACACATAAAATTCCTTTTCCAACATCCTTTTCCACAAAACTTTTACAGCTTTTATTTTTTTTTTTTAAATATCCATTCAGGTTTTGTCCTACATTTTTCTCTTCCTCATCTGGAACAACCCGTCATTTTACTTTCCTTACCTACTTTTCACACAGTTGTTTCCTTTAACTTTTCTAAGTAGTTTTAATTACATTTATTGATTAGAATTCTTAACCCTTAGAATCCTTTATTCCTAATAAAAACTAAGAAGTAAGCAATTGTGGACTGCTACAGTAGCATTCTGTGGATTGGCCAATTCATAAATATATTTCACAATTTCTAGACGTATACTCTTCCTCATAGTAAAATTTTCAATGTGTTACAAAATTTGTCTACTAATAGATCCAAATATCTTTAGTTCCTCTCTAAAAGGAAGGCAAAAGTGGATAAACCTATGTCAGTAATTTATGTTTCAGTACTTTATTTTATTTGGAAATGATCTGGCTATTCAATGAATATCCATCATTTAACTGATCTCAACATAACTTTAAGGTTTCAATTTATCAAAAATATTTTGGAAATTATTTTTAAGTAGACATTCCTTAAAGCATTATTATTGTTGAAAAGTTTATTTATAAGCTTTAACCTTACTTACATCTATTTAACTTACTTGTTCTTAACAATTATGTTTAGATTACTCATGAAAATTTCATGGGACATTAAACAGCTAACCGTCATCTTAAGTTATGTTTCTTGCTGACAAATTCTGTAACAGAGAAGACATGAACTTTTAGTAAACCTAGGTAGAATGAAAGCATTCTATTTAATACTGTAACTCTAAAGACATGCCTGTTTTAATTAAACCAACAGGCTTAAACTAGCTTTTATTTGTCAAAGATTATCCTAGATCACATGAAATTGAAAGACATTTGGGTTAGTTTCTATATTTCTGAGTATGCTTGATTTATATAAATGTTTTTTTGTCTTTAAGCCAATTAAATAGAGCTCTTTACCAATTAATTTTGGCAATACCATTAGGAGGTAGAAAAATACCACGTATCTATAACATACATACATAGACATACATAAACATACAGACAAATGCAGAACTCTTATAGCTTTCATTTTAAAATTTTAGCCATGAGACAGTTACAATAATATAAAACTCACTAGTTTATAAAAGAACATTTGGATACAAATTGTGCTTCTGGTGAATACAATAAGTTAAGGTTACCTCTCTGATGGCTAGGGCTCTTACTAATATTTGTGGTAAAGACTTCAAGTTTTTTTTTTTTTTTTTTTGCGGTACGCGAGCCTCTCACTGCAGTGGCCTCTCCCGCCGCGGAGCACAGGACCCAGACGCGCAGGCCCAGCGGCCATGGCTCACGGGCCCAGCCGCTCCGCGGCATGTGGGATCCTCCCGGACCGGGGCACGAATCTGTGTCCCCTGCATCGGCAGGCGGACTCCCAACCACTGCGCCACCAGGGAAGCCCCGAAGACTTCAAGATTTTTAATTCAGCTAATTTCCAAAAAAAAATTTTTTTTTTCTAGATCAGAATTACCTCCTTTAAGTTGGCATCTCAAGAGATGGCTGTAGTTTCCTAGAGAAGACCAGGTAGAACATTTACATCTCAAAGGCACAGAGAAAGGACGGGCTATCTCCAAAAAGGACTCTTTTTCCCCCTAATTCCAGATCTTCCACAATATCAGCAAGGCTTCTGAGATGAAAAGGTGATATTCTGGGACTGGATAAAAAAAGAATAGGTGGCTTCGAATTGTTTCTAGAGCCGAATTTCTGTTCTTGTCAAGACTCAATTTGTAAGACAAGCACAGTTGTTTTTCATTCCTTAAAGAATTGGGTTGCGCAATCAAGAGGTTGACCCACCCACCCAATTACATCATACTCAGTTTGCTTGGTTATATCAGGGAGAAGATCTTCAACTAAGACGGAAGTCAAAAGATTCCTGTACTATAGCTTGAGAGCCGTGTGTCATTGAAATGTGTGAGTAAACCCTTCCACAAGGGCTTCAAAATGTTTTCTTTCCCTCTGGATACACAATTTCATTTTAGTCTAGGAGAGAAGGCCTAAAAAGTAGTTTCCTACCAGGCTCTGAATATCGGCTTCTAATTTGGCCAACTTCTGACCATAGAGCTATTAAAAAAAAGAAAAGAAAACACACACACACACACAACAAAAAAAAAACCTTTTGAATGTCTTGTTAGCTTTCAATCAGGGCAAATAGTAAATTTTCCTGGCAGTACTGAACCCCTTGGATGAAGAGGCATTCCCCAAAGAGGGTGCAAAAGATACGATCCTCCCAAGACTCAGGACTCCTCCCAAAAATAAGCAAGAAAAAGAAAGACTTAGAAAATTCCCTTGAGAGCTGACAACAGTTGGTAGGACGCTAGCTGCAAATGGAGTGCAACCCACAGTCCTGTACGGTCATATTTTGGGGGCCCCACCTAACAGATGTCAAGCCAAGTTCTCAGGACACAAATTGAGACAAACAAGAAGGCAATAGATGTCCCTGGGAAACCAAGGATTGATAACTGTTTTTTCCTGCCAATCTGGATTTGGAAAGGAAGGGACAACGTGAAATTTTACCTTCCTCTCTTGAGCAGCCATCATAGAGATCTGGGCGAGCTGACTTTGGTAAGGATTCTTACCCCTTGTGGGCTTCTGCCACTTTTCCCAGGATGCCATCTGCAGGCCCCAGAGAGGGTGGGGTGTCCCACCGGGACTCCTCCTGGTTACCAGAAACTGAGGCTTCACACTGGACCCAGTCCAGTTTAAGTCAGAACCAGTCCAACCCTGGACCCAGTCTGGGTTCTCAAGTAGACCCAGGCCAACTTCAGCAGTTTCCAGAAAGAAATGTTCAAATAAAGTCTGAAAGCGCAGAATGCAGAAGCTGTGGATGGAGGATGGAGGGACCTTACCCACCACCTCCAAAGGCAGCAAGAAAGCAGCAACGCAAGGGGCTCTGCAGGTGCCTTCACTGCTGTCGCTCGTTGTTCCTGAGGGCCTTCGGGGGTCTCCTTGGGTTCCCTCTTATGTCACCAGACCTGTGAAAAGATAAACTGAGGCATATTAAAATTTTTAAGAGTTTATTTGAGCAAAACTCAATTCAAATCTATCAGTGCCAAACGGGAAGTGGTTAGGAGTGCTCCTAAGGAGATGATTTCAAGTGGAGAAAAATATTTGTATGGATAAATTATTCACAGTAGGAAAATAATTTGAAAACAACTTAAATGTTCAACATAGGAATTCCACAAAATGAAAGATTATGTAGTCATTTTTAAAAGATTTACAGAGCTTGAAATAATATGGAAAAATACTTATGAAACAAATTAAGTGAGAAAAGGTGTAACAAAATTTTTTGTTCTGTGATATAGACTTTACTATGTAAAATTTTATATGAGAAAAAGACAAAAGTAAATCCATTAACATGTTAAAAATAGTTCTGTCTGAGAAGGTAGTTAGGGGTGATTTTTATTTTCTTTTTTATACTTTTCTAAATTTCCCATAATTAGCTAATATTGATTTTAATATTAGGGAAAAAACAGGTTTTTTAAAAGTAAACTGTGCCTAACATTTTAAAATACAGATGAATTTATGCAATTGGCTAGAGAAAATTAAATCTTCAACCACTGCCATTTTTCTTCTGGATAAATTCAACTAATAGGAAATTATATCATTTTATTGTAAAAATATATTTTTTTCATACCATTTTAACACAAAAAGAAGTGATTTTAACTTAGGTCAAACTTAAGGTAGAATCATTTACTCATGATTGTACCCAGATGCAGGAAATTTTGATGGGTTATTGAAAGTAGAGGTGACTTACATAACAAAATCAATCAATTTATAATCTCATTATGGGGCTCATTAATTTTTAAAAGCTCTGATGGACACCTAACCAGGTGATTAGACTTGGTGTCCCTAATGGTGGGACAAAGTGACATTCTGTGTCTCCTAATGAGATGCTTCATTTACAGATGGGGTGTCCAAACCAAGATGTTCTTGACACTGAAAATCACTATTTATAGTTACACTGGGACAGGAGACAAACGGGAATAAGTAATCACCCTACTGATGAGGTATTCTGGCCAAAAATATTTAATATTTATGTAATCAAGACTTTAGACCTAACTTTTCATTTACAAGAAACACAGGTGATGGAAGTATGAGTGAAATGACCCTAAGAGGAAACAGATGGACAAAGCCAGTATGTGGGACATCCTACAAGACAACTAGTCTCACCAAAAAGTCAATACGTTGGGGAAAAATGTTGTGATGAGTGGGACATTTTAGATTTAAAGAGATACAACCAAATGTAATATATGAACCTTGGTTGGTTCCTGGAGAAACTTGACTCTAGAGTTGGTATCAGAGGGACCTAGAGAATTATTCTTCATTTTCTTATACAGGGTAACACTATGTGATTATGTGTGAGAATGTCCTTTTTGTAGGAGACACATGCTAAAATATTTAAAGTGAAATGTCATGATGTCTGCAATTTATTATAAAAAAGCTTATCCCCTCAGTATATATGCATACTTAAATACATATGCATATATATAAAGTAAAAAAATGGAAAAAATATTAACACTTCTTTACGGTTGTTTATTATACTATTCTAATTTTTTAATGTTTGAAATGTTTATGATAAAAATTGGGGGCAAATAATGTGCTTAGAAAAATATTCACAGATGTTTGCTTGTATGCATTTTGATTTATACCTAGTGTATTCTGAATCTTCTTGGAGTAGAATCTTTATCCTATCCTGTCTGATGTCATTTACTGGACTCTATTTTTATGTGTACTTTGGGATTTGAGAGATTATATTAAATATGTGTCTTGATGAAAGAAATGTGTAATTATTGCAAATTGAGTATAAACATTATCCGTTAGCGATCTTTCCACATCTATCTTTTCTAATCAGAGTAGGGCTTATAAATTAAACATATCCTTTTAAAATGCTCATACATTACTACACAGTGTGTGTGTGTGTGCGTGTGCGTGTGTGTGTGTGTGTGTGTGTGTGTGTGTATTTAAACCCCAGTCTGGCATTTCCTTTTGAAATATTGTTATGGTAGAACATTGTTATAGTTATTGATCATTCCTAGAGAGTTGTGAGGGTTCATGCAACTTTATAAAAAACATGAAAAACAAAATCTAAGTTTAGAGTACCCCTACTCTATCACAACCAAAATAGAAATTTCCAAGGCAATACTTCAAGAGACTCATATCTCACTATTTTTTTTTTTTAATTTTACAAGGTTGTCTAAGCTCCCACAGGAATGAGTTTTTCATTACGGACCTAGGTGATATGGAACATAGTCTGGTGACTTGTCTTCCCCCATATCACAGGACAATATGATGAGGAGACCAGCCCATCCAAAGTATGAGATCAAGGGCTCTGATTAGAGGGTAAGACATTTTCTTCCACGCCATCATTTCCCAAAGTGTGACCGACAGAGCTAAAAGTTACTTCTTGGAAAAAAAAATCCTCATAAAATAAGTTTGGAAAATTATGGGTTAAGTCAAGTTAAACTAATTTCTTTACTGCAGAACTTCTTAAAATGTTAAATATACTAATATACTTTGTCGACTTCCACAAGGGGACACACCATTTCCAAAATGTAGTGCCCACAAAACTCTTTTTATTGTTGGAATTCTATTTCAGGAAACCAGTGTTCTGAGAAAAATGTCTCAGAGATGCTGTTAGAAGATGCTTATCTGCTTAAAACTTCTCCCCACCTCTCACCCTCTTCATAGTGAAAAACAGTTACAGCTTATTAAGCATTTGCTATGTGTAAGAGAGGTATTTCACAGATCAGAAAACTGGAAACTGAAGCTCAGAGAGCTTATGCTATCTGCACAGGGTCCCAGAGACACGAAATGTCAGTTGCTATACTCACCTAGGTCTGACCCCAAAGTTCATGCTTCTCTTACATCATCAAATTGATCACTTGGGGGAAAAAGGTCAATTCTTTAAAAGTGGGATAGAGGGGACATTCCTGGTGGTCCAGTGGTTAAGAATACACCTTCCAGTGCAGGGGATGCGGGTTCGATCCCTGATCAAGGAACTAAGATCCCACATGCCACGGGGCAACTAAGCCCACGGCTCTAGAGCCCGCACACGCCACAACTAGAGAGCCCACACACCGCAACTACTGAGCCCATGCACTCTGGAGCCCACGCCCACAACTAGAGAGAGGCTCACGTGCCACAACGAAAGATCCCTTGAGCCACATATAAGACCCGCTGCAGCCAAATAAATAAATAAATATTTTTTTTAAAAAGTGGGATAGAAATTAATTTTAAGAAGTCTAGTCGTAATCTAAAACCCATAATAGACTTTTGAATATATGATCAGTGAGGCCTCTCTGTGGCTGGGATATAACTTAGCCACCAGTGTGGTTGGGTCTCTATGTTCTGTCTCAGAGGAGACCCCATAGTTTGTTTTGAAATTTAACCACCTGCATTATCTGTAATTCACCAGAATGGAGAGATAGGCCATCTTCCTTGCACTTTGAAATGCTTCTGAGCAGAGCTGGCACGAGTCTTTGCATCACAGGCCAAAACCCCCATGTCAGAAGGTAAAGGGAAGGTTCCCAGAGGACCGAGCAGAGGGTGAGTGTAGTGGAAAAACAGCAACCCTGCCAGAAACCACAGGCCAAAATCTGGGACTTCATTAAAAAATAATAATCACTTGGGATTATTCTACCATTGCAAAGACCCTGTCCCTAGGGCCCCTGGTTTGCCAGCTAGAGAATAAGGAACTCGTTTTTCTAACTCCTCTCTCACTTCTGACTTACTGTGCATTGCTACCAGACAGAAAGCAAGAAGGGCTCTCAGAGGCTGCAAAACGGTCCTGAATTTTCTTGATCTCAGCACACTCCAGTAGAAATACACATATGTATGTAATGTAACCCACATATATATTTTTAAATTTTCCACTAGCAACATTTAAAAAAGTACAAAGAAATAAGTGTAATACTAGAAACATTTTATCAGTATTCAAATTTCATAAGATTGATACCTGATGAAGTAGATTCACATACCCAAGTAGTTCCAATCACACTTAAAAAAGTCTTCCAGTAACAGACTTGAGCATCAGTTTAAAAATATATGTGTAGGGAGTCAAGATGGCAGGGTGGGAAGACACGGAGTTTGCATCTCCCAACAACTAGGGTGCCTGCTCGATGCTGGGGGGACCCCGACACGCAAGGAGACGGGAAGAACCCCCAAGCAAACCGGTAAGACGTGGGGGGACTGATGGGGGAGGAGAAGTGGAGACCATACAGGACTGGTGCCCCAGAGGGGTGGCTAAGACAGGGGAGGGGTTCCCACGCCAGGAGAGACGCTCAGGGGCTTGGATGGAGGGAGAGCACCCAGCATTTCCCCTGCCCAATTGGGAGGAAGTCTGCCCGGCTCTTGGGCTGGGTCCTACACCCTCAGAGGTCCCCTCTGGGCCAGATTGGTCCTGGAGGTGTAGGAGGGAGGCTAGGAGAGAACAGGAGAGGTAGGTGAGAGGGACCGAAGATCTGGAGAGGAGCAGAGGTCATTTGCTCCGCCTACTTGGGCACAGGGAGCCTCATGGGCTCCCAGGCTGGTCCCTTGCCCTCCAAAGTACCCTCGGAGCTGTGTGGGTCCTGGGGGAATAAGAGGGAGGCTGGGGAGATCAGCAGAGGCAGGCAGGAGAGGCTGTCCAGGATGAGAGGAGTGGGAGAGGAGTGGACGCGATTTGCCCCGCCCACTGGGGGCCCGGGGAGCCTGCTGAGCTCCCAGGTGGGGTCCCCCCCACCCCCTGAGACCAGAGGCGGGAGGTATGCCTGGGCCCCTTCTGTTCTGTTGAGCCTAAGCCCCACCCCCTACATCCCCCAGGGCCTTTTGCAGCCCTGTGTGTCCTAAGCATAGGCCCCGCCCACTGCCCAAATCTCACCCTGCTTAGGCCCCACCCTCCACAGCCAATGCCTTTTCCACCTTTTTTTTTTCCTCCTCCTCTTTTTTACTATTGTGGTTCTGTTTTACCTTCCAGGTGTTGTTTCATCTATATTTTTATTTTTATATTTTTTCTAATACAGCTTTCAGTTTCGTAGTCTAATTTTATTTTTTACTTTGTTATTGTTCCCCCTTTTTTTTTCTGCCCCACACAGCTTGCAGAATCTTGGTTCATGAGCCAGGGGTCAGGCCGAAGCTTCTGTGGTGGGAGCTCCATGTCAGAACCATTGGACTAACAGAGAACCTCAGACACCAGGGAACATTCATCAGAGTGAGGTCTCCCAGAGGTCCTCATCTCAGCACCAAGACCCAGCTCTACTCAACAGTCTACAAACTCCAGTGTTGGAAGCCTCAGGCCAAACAACCAGTAAGACAGGAACACAATCCCGCTCATAAAAAAAAAAAGGAAAAAAAAAAACTGAGACGGCAAATAAATATGTCACAGATGAAGGAGCAAGGTAAAAACCTACAAGATCAAATAAATGAAGTGGAAATAGGCAATCTACCTGAAAAAGAATTCACAGTAATGATAGTAAAGCTGATCCAGAATCTCAGAAATAGAATGGAAGCATGGACTGAGAAAATACAAGAAATGTTTAACAAAGATCTAGAAGAACTAAGGAACAAACAAACAGAGATGAATAACACAATAACTGAAATGAAAAATACACTAAAAGGAATCAATGACAGAATAACTGAGGCAGAAGAACAAATAAGTGAGCTGGAAGACAAAATGGTGGAATAACTGCAGAGGAGTAGAATAAAAAAAGAATGAAAAGAATTGAGGACAATTTCAGAGATGTCTGGGACAACACTAAATGCACCAACATTCAAATCATAGGTGTCCCAGAAGAAGAAGAGAGAAAGAAAGGGTCTGAGAAAATATTTGAAGAGATTATAGTGGAATACTTCCCTAATATGAGAAAGGAAATAGTCACCCAAGTCCAGGAAGAACAGAGAGTCCCATACAGGATAAATGCTAGGAAAAACACACCAAGACACATATTAGTCAAACTACAAAAATTAAATTCAAAAGAAAATATATTAAAATCAGCAAGGGAAAAACAAAAAATAACATACAAAGGAATCCCCATAAGGTTAACAGCTGATTTTTAGCAGAAACTCTGCAGGCCAGAAGGGAGTGACAGGATATACCTAAAGTGATGAAAGAGAAAAACTTACAACCAAGATTACTCTACCCAGCACGGATCTCATTCAGATTCGGTGGAGAAATCAGAAGCTTTTCAGACAAGCAAAAGCTAAGAGAATTCAGCACCACCAAACCAGCTCTACAACAAATGCTAAAGAAACTTCTCTAGGTGGGAAACACAAGAGAAGAAAATGACCCACAAAAACAAACCCAAAACAATTAAGAAAATGGTAATAGGAACATACATATCGAAAATAACCTTGAATATAAATGCATTACATGCTCCAACCAAAAGACAGACTGGCTAAATGGATACCAAAACAAGACCCATATATATGTTGTCTACAAGACACCCACTTCAGACCTAGGGACACATACAGACTGAAAGTGAAGGGATGGAAAAAGATATTCTATGCAAATGGAAATTAAAAGAAAGCTGGAGTAGCAATACTCGTATCAGATAAAATAGACTTTAAAATCAAGGCTGTTACAAGAGATAAGGAAGGACACTACATAATGATGAAGGGATCAATCCAAGAAGAAGATATAACAATTATAAATGTTTATGCACCCAACATAGGAGCACCTCAATACATATGGCAAATGCTAACAACCATGAAAAGGGAAATCAACAGTAATACAATAACAGAAGGAGACTTATCACCCCACTTACACCAATGGATAGATCATCCAAACAGAAAATAAATAAGGAAACACAAGTTTTAAATGACACAACAGGCCATATAGTTTTAATTGATATTTATAGAACATTTCACCTGAAAGTGGCAGAATACACTTTCTTCTCAAGTGCACACAGAACATTCTCCAGGATAGATCACATCTTGGGTCACAAATCAAGTCTTGGAAAATTTAAGAAAATTGAAATCATATCAAGCATCTTTCCTGACCACAGCGCTATGAGATTGGAAATCAATTACAGGAAAAAGACTGTAAAAACCACAAATACATGGGAGCTAAACAGTGTGCTACTAAATAACCAAGAGATCACTGCAGAAATCAAAGAAGAAATTTAAAACTACATAGAAACAAATGACAATGAAAACATAATGACCAAAACCTATGGGATGCAGCAAAAGCAGTTCTAAGGGGGAAGTTTACAGCAATTCAATCTCACCTCAAGAAACAAGAAAAATCTCAAATAAACAATCTAACCCTACACCTAAAGCAACTAGAGAAAGAAGAACAAAGAAAACACAAAGTCAGTAGAAGGAAAGAAATCATAAAGATCAGAGCAGAAATAAATGAAATAGAAATGAAGAAAACAATAGCAAAGATCAATAAAACTAAAAGCTGGTTCTTTGAGAAGATAAACAAAATTGATAAACCCTTAGCCAGACTCATCAAGAAAAAAAGGGAGAGTACGCAAATCAATTAATTTAGAAATGAAAAAGGGGAAATCACAACTGACACCGCAGAAATAAAAAGGATTGTAAGAGACTACTACAAACAACTATATGCCATTTAAATGGACAATCATGAAGAAGTGAACAAATTCTTGGAAAGATACAATTTTCCAAGACTGAACCAGGAAGAATTAGAAAATATAAACAGACATATCACAAGTAAAAAATTGAAACTGTAATTAGAAATCTTCCAACAAACAGAAGTCCAGGACCAGATGGCTTCACAGGCGAATTCTGTCAAACATTTAAAGAGCTAACTCTGATCCTTCTCAAACTCTTCCAAAAAATTGAAGAGGGAAGAACATCCCCAAATTCATTCTACGAAGCCACCATCACCCTGAAACCAAAACCAGAAAAAGATATCACAAAAAAAGAAAATTATAGACCAATATCACTGATGAACATAGATGCAAAAATCCTGAACAAAATACTAGCAAACAGAATCCAACAACGTATTGAAAGGATCATACAACACAATCAAGTGCGATTTATCCTAGCGATGAAAGGATACTTCAATATACGCAAATCAGTGTGATACACCATACTAACAAATTAATGAATAAAACCCATATGATCATCTCAATAGATGCAGAAAAAGCTTTTGACAAAATTCAACACCAATTTATGATAAAAACTCTCCCAAAAATGGGCATAGAGGGAACCTACCTCCACATAATAAAGGCCATATATGACAAACCCACAGCAAACATCATACTCACTGGTGAAAAACTGAAAGCATTTCCACTAAGATCAGGAACAACACAAGGATGTCCACTCTTGCCACTCTTATTCAACATAGTTTTGGAAGTCCTGGCACAGCAATCAGAGAAGAAAAAGAAATATAAGGAACACTAACTGGAAAAGAAGAAGTAAAACCGTCACTGTTTGTAGATGACATGACACTATACATAGAAAATCCTAAAGACACCACCAGGAAACTACTAGAGCTAATCAACGAAGTCGGTAAAGTTGCAGGATACAAAATTAATCAGAGAAATCTCTGGCATTCCTATATACTAAAAACGAAAAATCAGAAAGAGAAATTAAGGAAACAATCCCATTTACCATCACAACAAAAAGAATAAAATACCTAGGAATAAACCTACCTAAGGAGGCAAAAGACTTGTACTCAGAAAACTATAAAACATTGATGAAAGAAATCAAAGATGACATAAACAGATGGAGAAATAGACCATGTTCTTGGATTGGAAGAATCAATATTGTGAAAATGACTATGCTACCCATAGCAATCTACAGATTCAATGCAATCCCTATAAAACTACCAATGGCATTCTTCACAGAATTAGAACAAAAAATGTTTCAATTCGTATGGAAACACAAAAGACCCTGAATAGACAAAATAATCTTAAGAAAGAAAAATGGAGCTGGAGGAATCAGGCTCCCTGACTTCAAACTATGCTACAAAGCTACAGTAATCAAGACAGTATGGTACTGGCACAAGAACAAAAATATAGATCAATGCTACGGGATAGAAAGCCCAGAGATAAATCCACGCACATATGGTCACCTAATTTATGACAAAGGAGGCAAGAACATACAATGAGAAAAGACAGCCTCTTCAATAAGTGGCGCTGGGAAAACTGGACAGCTACATGTAAAACAATGAAATTTAAACGCTACCTAACATCATACACAAAAATAAACTCCAAAAGGATTAAAGACCAAAATGTAAGATGAGACACTATAAAACTCTTAGAGGAAAGCATAGGAAAAACACTCTTTGACATAAACCACAGCAAGATCTTTTTTGACCCACCTCCTAAAGTAATAGAAATAAAAACAAAGATAAACAAATGGGACCTAATGAAACTTAAAAGCTTTTGCACAGCAAAGGAAACCATAAACAAGATGAAAAGACAACCCTCAGAATGGGAGAAAATACTTGCAAATGAAACAATAGACAAAGGATTAATCTCCAAAATATATAAACATCCCATGGAGCTCAATATCAAAAAAACAAAACAGTTCAATTAAAAAATGGGCAGAATGGCTTCCCTGGTGGCGCAGTGGTTGAGAGTCCGCCTGCCGATGCAGGGGACACGGGTTCGTGCCCCGGTCCGGGAAGATCCCACATGCCGTGGAGTGGCTAGGCCTGTGAGCCATGGCCGCTGAGCCTGTGCATCCGGAGCCTGTGCTCCGCAACAGGAGAGGCCACAACAGTGAGAGGCCCACGTACCGCAAGAAAAAAAAAAAATGGGCAGAAGACCTAAATAGACATTTCACCAAAGAAGACATAGAGATGGCCAAGAGGCACATGAAAAGATGCTCAACATCATTAATTATTAGAGAAACGCAAATCAAAACTACAATGAGGTATCAGCTCACACTGGTCAGAATGGCCATTAGAAAATCTACAAACAAATGCTGGAAAGGCTGTGGTGAAAAGGGAACCCTCCTGCACTTTTGGTGGGAATGTAAATTGATACAACCAATATGGAGAACAGTATGGAGGTTCCTTAAAAAACTAAAAATAGAACTACCATATGACACAGCAATCCCACTACTGGGCATATACCCTGAGAAAACCATAATTCAAAAAGAGACACATACTGCCGTGGTCATTGCAGCAGGTATCTACAATTGCCAGACATGGAAGCAACCTACATGTCCACTGACAGATGAACGGATAAAGAAGATGTGGCACATATATACAATGGAATATTACTCAGCCATAAAAAGAAAGGAAATTGAGTTATTTGTAGTGAGGTGGATGGACCTAGAGTCTGTCATACAGAGTGAAGTAATTCAGAAAGAGAAAAACAAATACGGTGCACTAACACATATATATGGAATGTAAAAAAAAAAAAATGGTACTGATGAACCTAATGGCAGGGCAGGAATAAAGACATAGACGTAGAGACTGGACTTGAGGACATGGGGGAGGAGGGGAAAGCTGGGGTGAAGTGAGAATAGCGTCAACATATATATACTACCGAATGTAAAATAGCTAGTGGGAAGCAGCAGCACAGCACAGGGAGATCAGCTCGGTGCTTTGCGATGACCTAGAGGGGTGGGATAGGGAGGGTGGGAGGGAGGCTCAAGAGGGAGGGGATATGGGGATATATGTATGCATATGGCTGATTCAACAGAAACTAACATAGTATTGGTAAAGCAATTATACTCCAATAAAGATCTATTTTTTAAAAAGTATATGTATAAGTTGAATTAGATTAAAAGTTTAGTTCTTTGGTCCCGCTAGCCACATTTCAAGGCTCACTGGCCACATTCTGCTTGTGGCTACCCTATTAGACAGCACAGCTGTGCAAGAGTTCTTAATGGGGCCAGCAGTGCCCCCTAAGGGGCATAATGGAAATGTGTGGAAACATTTCTTTTTCAGTACTGTACTCACAGGCAGTGGGTGGGAGGCCAGAGATGCAGACATCCTGCAATATAAAGGGCAGTTCTGCACAACACGACATTGTCCCACATCTCAGATTCCCACATAGGTTAAACACATGTTTATAATTAGAACCTGTTTGTTTTGGTGAGAGCAGTACGCTTGGCTTTAATATACATTTTGGGGGACTGAAAATGTATATAACTTAATAGAAGTTTGTTTTATTCAGAGCTCTACCAAGAATTGCATAACATTTTGAAAAATTGCTTCACAGATTGAAATGTCGCTCCTATATCAGACAGCACCTGTAGCTGTGGCATTCACAGGAGTCCTAGACACAGGTAAAACAGCTGACTACTTCATGATATCTGCTAGGGAAATCACACCCAAGCATTTGCTATTAAAATACACAGCATTTTATTATCAATTACTTTCCTTTATTTCTCTTTATATGAGTGCAAGGGCATTGTATGGGTTTTCAAAGTTATATTACTAGGAGGATTATTTAATCTAGTAATTTCATTCCAGAATAGTAAAGGGGTGTCATGAAATGTGTTACTGAAAGCACGTAGAACCATTGTTCTAGGAAGAAGCGTGGCTGGCTCAAGCCGATGAAGACTGCCACCTGCAGGTAGGAGAGCAAACTGAGGCTGCATCCCAGAACGCAGAGGACGGGAAAGAGCTGCCTCAATTAAACAGCTACATACTTTGCATCTCCCAAGTCCAAAGCACTGTGCTAGAAAACAGGGCCATGGCAGTGACCCAAACGATTAGGGCTCTGCTACCAAGGAGCTCATAGTCCAGGGTGGGAAAGTACGTGGGTCTGGGGAGGGGGGATCAAGGTCAAATGGGCACAAATAATCAGCTGGTCAGAGATACCCCCATCCATTTCAATCCTCTCTGATAGCAACCTGTTCAGTTTAGTTGATCCAGGAAGATATACCAAAGAGTGCTAAATTTTCTGCACATATATTTCATATTGTTTCAAAATTTACATCAATTTAGAAAAACATACACAAGTAATACATGAATACAGCCTTTTAGAGGATAAATTTTTTAAATTAGAGAGGAATAAAGAAGAAAATAAAAGGTCTCCTTCACTCTTCTTAAAAAGTAACTGTTGGGCTACCCTGGTGGTGCAGTGGTTGAGAGTCCGCCTGCCAATGCAGGGGACACGGGATCGTGCCCCTGTCTGGGAGAATCCCACGTGCCACGGGGCGGCTGGGCCCGTGAGCCGTGGCCGCTGGGCCTGCGTGTCCGGAGCCTGTGCTCCGCAGCAGGAGAGGCCACAGCAGTGAGAGGCCCACGTAAAAAAAAGTAACTGTTACTAATACATCTAGAATGTGGCCTTCCCAACATTTTATGCATTTACATACATATGAATGCAGATACAAATATATGGTTTGAAGTTATATATACATAGATACATATGTATACAGATATACATTATAATTTCATTTATGTTTAAATATATATATATTAATAGCTTTAGAACTTGATTTATTTAATTTAAAAATATATCTTGGAGATCTTTCCATGTCAATACAGATAGATCCCCCTCATTGGTTTTATGATTCCATAATAACTCATTGTAAAGAATTCATTCATTCTTCAACAAATATTTATTAAGTATCTACTACACGCTTGAAACTATTCTAGGTGCTGAGGATGTAACAGTAAACAACAAAAGCAAAAAAAAAAAAAAAAAGGCAAAAACACTTGCCTTCATGGAGCTTAAATTCCAGTGGAGAGAAAGAGGCAATACACTTAATAAATAAGTTAATAATATATGCACATGAAAAAGTGATAACTGCTATGGAAAATACAGAACAGGATAAAGGAGATTGGGAATACTAAACTCAGAGTGGGGTGGATTGCAACTAAAAACAGGGTGGATAGAGCAGGCCTCACTGGAAAGCAGGCTTGAGTAGATGAGAAAGAGAGCTATGAGGACATTGTGGGAAAGAGTTTTCCAGGCAGCAGGAACAGCCTGTGCAAAGGTCCTGAGGTAGGAATGTAACTACTAGGTTCAAAAAACAGCGAGCATGCTACAGCAGCTGGAAAGGGCAAAAGTAGAAGAAGAAAGATTAAGTCGAAGGTGACTGCAAAATCTATGAGAGATGACAGTGGGTTAAGATCAGGGTGGTAGCAGATAATGAGAACTGGTCAGATTCTACATATATTTTGAAGGTAAAGTCAACAGGATTTACTGATGGTAGTCATGTGGGGAGTGAGAGGGAGAAAAAAGGAATCAAATGTGATTTATCCTAAGCACATGGAAGTACTGAACTGCATTAACTGTGATGTACCATAGCTGATGTAACCTGTTCTTTATAAACTAACATTTAGGTTATTTCTAGGTTTTCTCTATTATAAATGATCTTGCAAAGTTTATCCTCTTACATGTACCTTTATGCACATCCAGTTGGGTTTCCCAGTGAACAGTTTCACTCATCTCTCACCTTTGAAACGAGCTGATCTACTCTAAACCACCAGGGAGGACAGACATGTTCTCAGGACATGCAAAGGAATCGGTGCGTGAAGCCAAATTAAGCATAAAGAAAAGGTCATCTTTTCTCTTTTACATTTTCTCTTCTTGCATCATCCCATTCCCCAATTAATATCGTGCATGATAAAATCACATAACAGCTAACATTTTTGAGCACTTGAGTGCCAGGCACAGTGTTAAGTGATGGACCAGCATTTTCTCATTTTTACCCTCACGACAACACTATGAAATAAATGTGTATGTCCATTGTATACATAAGAAGTAAAATAAGATCTTGCAGGGGACAAATGTACCCCAAAGGTCAAACACACATAACTGATGGAACTTGGGCTTTAACCTGGCCCTGAAGCTCACATCCTCAGCCATCTGCACTGTGCAGTATTTAATATAAATAAACTTCTACATTACCCTGTGATTATTTTTCCTTGGGACAAAATACCTTCAATTCCATTTACAGTAAGGACTATGCCTGCCCCCCTAAAAGGCAGTACAGGGTAATGCAAAGGACACAGCCTACGGAATCAGCTCTTTCTGACTGTATGATCTTGAGTAAACAGTTTAACCCCTCTAAACCTCAGAGAAGTGGGTCAGGACCCAGAGAAAACAAAACATAGCGTGGCTAATTCTCTATGGGTACTTGTGAGTATAAAAACCTCTTAAAGATTTTATATCCAAGTGTCCTGTTTGTGGCTAAATACAGGCATTGAAGTCCTGAGTCTCTACTGGAGAAATCTAGATCATTCTCTCCACTCCCTGTGGTCCCCCTGCTACAAAGCAGTTTCCTTGGAAACGCAGCATCCTCCCTATCTCCCTTCTTCATGACCTACTCTCTATCCTGTGTCAGAGCTGCCACCAAAGTCACCAAAAGATTTCAGGGCTGTGGAAGGAGGATTTGCCTCAGACTCAGAAGCTGAGAGTCTAGTCCCAACTCGATCCATAGAATTGCTGTGTAACTGGAACAAGCCCTTAGCCCTCTCTGAGCCTGTTTCCCAACTCTGAAATCATCAGTAAACCAAAGAAACTCTAAATTATCTCTCAGAATGAACATCCTACAACTCTGTCTCCAGTGGTGATGGGAAGGAAGAGAATTATGGATGCAGTGAACACGAAGAATCTTGCGTCCTACCTATATTTATTGATTTGTCAGAGGCCACAATTGATTGTCTTCCTCTGGAGCAGACGCTCAACTGCTGTTCATGCAGCAAAAGCCATTTTTTGCCTGAGGAAACAAAATGTTCTGGGAAATTTCACAAAAATTGATCTTAAATTGTCTAAAGAGCCACAAATTCACATCAAACAGGGCATTACGAGAAGCCTGAGGTCCCAAATGTTGTCTGTAAATGCTTCCTCCCTATGAAAATTTTAGCGCACTTCAGAGATGTGTCCTGGACTGCCTGGCTTAACGATTAGCTCTGTTGGTAAAGGCTGCGGAGCAGGGGTGACTGGAGCTGAGCTGGGTCTGACTCACTCCAAATCCAGGCAGCCGATTCATGTGCGAACATGGGTCTCTGGCCAGAGGGGCACTGGGAACACACAGAGCTCTGGGAGGATTACATCACTCCCCCTAAACCCCCAGCCCAAGGCCCCTCCAATCTACCCCATGTCAGATTCCCAGAAACACACACACTCACCCCACCTCTACCCCACCCCCGCCAACCATTACCACTGAGGAAACCTGAGGCGACAGGAAAAGACCAAGAGGAGGAACTGGGATACTGGGCTTCTGGCCTGATGACTGGTAGATCTTGACCCTAGAACTGGGCCTTAATTACAGTATCTGTAAAACGAAAGAACTGGACTTGAACTTGTTAACTCTGACAATCTACGATTCCGGGATATGAAGGACCTCCACCTAGGAGTTATGCTGGCTTTCTGCAGTCTCTACCAGGCTCCAGGACCTATACTTGTTGTCTCTTCTGCACAGTTTCCCAGACCTTCTGTGAGGCTCTCTTCCCCTGATCCATACGGTCCTCAAGGAGGTACAAGACCCCACCACCATGGCCACGGTGACTGGTTCAGGGCTGGGCAGGTGAACTTGGAATAAATCAGTCGCTTGCTTCTGTTACCTATTGCTGAAGACCAAACTGTCCTGAAACTTAATGGCTTTAAGTGACAACCATTTTATTCTCCCTCGAGGTTCTCTGGCTGGAATTGCAGTCAGCTGGAGGCTGGCCTGGGCTGGACCATCTGGGACACTCACTGCACCCAGGAGGCTCACTCATGCTGGCTATTGGTGCTGAGTGGCTGCTGAAGACTCAGCTGGGGCTGTTGATGAGAGCATCCTGCTTCTTCTACCCCATGGTCTCTCCATGTGGCTTGGGTTTTTTAGGGCATGTCAGTTGGGTTCCAAGAAGGAGCATTCAAAGTAGGCAAGTCCCAATTTGCCAGCAATTTATCAAGCCTCTGTTTACATCACGCTTGCTAAAATCCCATCAGTCAAAACATGTCACATGTCCAAGCTCAGAGTCACTGAGGGATGGCCGGCCCTACACAAGGGTGAGTACCAAAAAGCACGGTTCTTTGGGGGCCACCAATTAACCAATAAATTTCCTATTGTACTTAAGCTGACTTGAGTTGCTCTCACTTGTTGCCAAAATAGTTATGACTAATACAAAGATTTAAATTCAATTCTTGTCCTTACCACTGTGCAGCCAAAAAGTTACTTGACCTGAGATTCAGTTTCTTCATAAGATAAAATATTCAGTTCAGAATACCATTATAGAAAGTAAGTAAGATGAAAAACCCCAAAACATTTAAAAAATCTCAACAGGCTATACAAATAAGATGTCCTATACAAATAAACATATCATAAATGATGATGATAAAGGTGATGATAAAGCAGGAGAAACTGAAAGTTTAAGTCACTTCAGTTTGTAATTGATTCATTTCACAAACACTTCTTAGATATCTACTATGTGTACAATACTATTATAACTGGCTGGTTGTATAGTGGCAGGAGATGTCCAAGCCCTCAAAGAATTTAGAGTCCAATAGGGGAAACAGGTATACACACACACACACACACACACACACACACACACACACACACATATATGTATATATACATATTGGATTGGCCAAAAGTTCGTTTGTTTTTTTCTGAAAGATGGCTCCAGTAGCGCTTAGTTGTCCTTAACTTCATTCGAAACAATTTTGTTAGATTGTATTGTGACACCTGTCATATCAGCGTGCATTTGAAAAAAAACTTATCGAAATTGGTGAATTTTTGTGTAGCCATTTTAATATCGAAGATGGAAAAAAACCCAACATTTTCAGCATATTATGCTTTATTATTTCAAGAAAGGAAAAAACTGAACTGAAATACAAAAAAAGATTTGTGCAGTGTATGGAGAAGGTGCTGTGACTGATCGAATGTGTCAAAAGTGGTTTGTGAAGTTTCCTGCTGGAGATTTCTCCCTGGATGACGCTCCAAGGTCAGGTAGACCAGCTGAAAGCTGATAGAGATCAGATTGAGACATTAATTGAAAACAATCAACTTTATACCACACGGGAGATAGCTGACATACTCAAAATATCCAAATCAAGCACTGAAAATCATTTGCACCAGCTTGGTTGTGTTAATCGGTTTGGTGTTTGGGTTCCACGTAAGTTAAGCAAAAAAACCCTTCTTGACCGTATTTCTGCATGCAATTCTCTACTTAAATGTAACGAAAACATTCCTTTTTTTAAAACAAATTGTGACAGGTGATGAAAAGTGGATACTGTACAATAATGTGGAACGGAAGAGATTGTGGGGCAAGCGACATGAACCACCACCAACCACACTCAAGGCTGGTCTTCATCCAAAGAAGGTGATATTGTGTATATGGTGGGATTGGAAGGGAGTCCTCTACCATGAGCTCCTGGAAAACCAAACGATTATTTCCAACAAGTACTGCTCCCAGTTACCAAATGAAAGCGGCACTCTACAAAAAGCGTCCGGAATTGGTCAACACAAAACGCATAATCTTCCATCAGGATAACACAAGACCACATATTTCTTTGATGACCAGACAGAAACTGTTACAGCTTGTCTGGGAAGTTCTGATTCATCTGCCGTAGTCACCAGATATTGCACCTTTGGATTTCCATTCACTTCGGTCTTTACAAAATTCTCTCAATGGAAAAAATTTCAACTCCTTGGAAGACTGTAAAAGGTACCTGGAACAGTTCTTTGCTCAAAAAGATAAAAAGTTTTGGGAAGATGGAATGATGAAGTTGCCTGAAAAATGGCAGAAGGTGAATACTTTGTTCAATGAAGTTCTTGGTGAAAATGAAAAATGTGTCTTTTATTTTTAACTTTAAAAACCGAAGGAGGGGGCTTCCCTGGTGGCGCAGTGGTTGAGAGTCCGCCTGCCGTTGCAGGAGATACCGGTTCGTGCCCCGGTCCGGGAGGATCCCGCATGCCGCGGAGTGGCTGGGCCCGTGAGCCATGGCCGCTGGGCCTGCGCGTCCGGAGCCTGTGCTCCGCAATGGGAGAGGCCACAGCAGTGAGAGGCCCGCATACCGCAAAAAAAAAAAAAAAAAAAAAAAAAAAAAAAAAAAAAAAAAAAAACCGAAGGAGGGTGGGGGGGAGGGAGACGCAAGAGGGAAGAGATATGGGAACTTATCTATATGTATAGCTGATTCACTTTGTTATAAAGCAGAAACTAACACACCATTGTAAAGCAATTATACTCCAATAAAGATGTTAAAAAAACAAAACAAAAACAAAGGAACTTTTTGGCCAAACCCATATATATATATATAAAACATTAACCTAAGGCTAAAAAAAATGCTGCCTCAGGAGAGGAATAAATTTTTCTATGACAAGAGATGGAGGGAATAAATCATTCTGAGCTGCATGATGGGTGGAGGGGAGAAGAATGAGGGCATCTTAGAAAATATGGTACTTAACCTAGGCCATAAAGAATGTGTTGGCTTTTATATACATGGAGGAGGCAAAAGGCATTCTGGAGAGCGGTCACCAAAAGGACAAAGGCTGGGAGGCATACAGTAGGTGCTTCATGAGAAAAAGATAGATAGATATAAGTAAGTGAATAAATGGTGTCCCAAGGATAGCACAGAGCCCAGTGCTTCTGCAGTAAAGGGACGATGGGAGGGAATGGTGAGACAAAACCAGAAGAATAGACTGGGACCACATTATGATGAGCCTTGAATACCAGCCCAAAGGATCGCATTTATTTCAATAGGGAGTCAGTGAGGATCCTGGAGCATAATAATGACAGGATCAGAACCATGTTTTGCAAAGATCAGTCTGGTAATAATGAGGGATGAACCTATACTTCCCTTTACAGAAGCAGCCCTCCGTCTGTCTCACTCTACGGATGGTGGGGGGCCTGGTACCCCTACTCTCTCATTCTACTCCAGGGGTGCACACGTGATTCAACTTGACCAATGGGAACATTTCATCCCAGTGGCTGGTTCAGGGAGAGGTGTCTGATTCAAGCTAGGTCAATGAGATTGTCTCCTAGGACTTTGGATAGAAGTGTTGGGAAAGACGTGTTTGTTTTTTCCCCACTGGTGTTGCTAACGTAGTGTTATGTAAGGCTGAAGTTTATGGTGACCAAGAAAGCCTGCCTGAGAATGAGGCTAACAGGGAAGAAAAAGAGACAATAGGCAAAGGAAGCAAGTGACTATTGGCTTCATTTGAGTTCCTGGATAGAGCTGCCCTGAAAGTAATGCACCCCTGAATTTCTATCCCATTGGAAGTGATCCAATCATATTCCATTTGAATTGGTTTTCTTTTTGTGATGAAATGATTCCGGACTTCATACAGTCAGGCACTATGTGAATCCCTTAACAGTCATCCATTCACTCAAGAAATATGTTTAAGTGCCTACTCTGTGTCAGGCACTATTGTAGGCATTGGAAATAGTGTGAAAAAACAGACAAATATTCCTGCCCTCAAGGAACTTACATTCTAGAGTGGACAAGCAGGCTAGATCAAATGAGATTAGAACTATAATGGGGGAGGGGCACCCTGGAGGGCTTAATAGGCCATTCTGAGGATTTAACTTTTGTTCTGAGGACAGGAAAGCATTAGAGAGTTTTGAGCAGAGGAGGGGTATGCACTCGCGCAGATTTCAAAGGATCACTCTAGCTGCCACACTGTGTATGAAAAAGGGCACGAGTGAAAGCGCAAGGCCAATTAGGAGACCGTGGAAATCAGGAAAGAGAGGATGGTGGCTCGGTCCGTGGTGACAGCCATGAAGGTGGTGAGACATGGTCAGAATCTGAATCTAGTCTGAAAGTGAAGGCCAACAGGTGCTGCTGATGAATCGGACATGGGTCCTGTCAGGGAAAGAAAAGTGTTGGGGAGACGCCAACATTTTCCCTCAAGCACCTCAAAGGATAGAGTTGTTGTTAACAGATGTGGGGAAGCCCAAGAGAGGAACAAGCGTGAGGGTGAAGGTCAGGCATTTGTTACCTTGTTAAACTTGAGTTGCCTGTTAGACTTCTAAGTGGAGACACGGAGTAGGTGGTCAAATATTAGAGTCTCGACTCCAGAGAAAACATCTGGACTGGAGTGACACACCTGCACCCACCCTAGAGAAAGATCAAGGGAAAGCTGCTCTGGCTACCTTACTTTTCCTCTGTCACTGCACCTGCTCCCCTTGTAACTGTAATTGCCTGGCCAGGCAGTGAGCTCAAACATGCTTTCCACTGGTCTCAGAGGATCTTCTATATTCTAACAGTCCTATCCAAGAAGACTTTTTTTTTCTTAAGTTTTTCAAGGTGAAAGTTCAGTTCTAGAGATCCAAGAACATAGGAATGACCATGTGCAAAAAACAAAAACAAACTCACTGGGAACAATGTTTCCTACCTGAGAAGTCTCAAGGAGAACTGGAATTCCTGGGCTCTACGCAAGCAGGAGCAATACAGGCACCGAGAGCAACGTCCGGGTGACAGGTGGCAGAGTGGGGGTCGATTCAAAATCGCGGTGGCTTTCATCAGCTGATGAATACTGAAACGCTTGGGGGATTTTTTTAGCTCAAAATAGGAACAATGAATATGGAGGGATCTTTTAAATATTAATAGAAGCAGTATTAAGGAAGAAAATTGAAACTATTGTTTCACAAACAGCTGGATCTACTGAAGCAAATTCAGTGTGTATTTCTGAGGGTTCCTTTCAAAATATGCTTAAGTATAATAATCAAAAACTCCAGGGAGTTGTGCCATGGGGAAAAGACCGGTGGATTGGGAATCGGATCTGGCTTCCACCCTGATGGCAAATCACTGACTTCTGAATGTCACATTCTAAAATGCAGGTTCTAAGATCGCTCACGGTTGCTGTGAAGTGGAAGACAATGTGCGTAGTAATGACAGAACTAGGAGCATTGAGAGTCATCACTGCCGGCACTGGGCGAGGTATCTGATGGGTGCTGTTCTAAGGCTGCTAAATCTGGAAGATACAGGGGGTAAGGCTGAGGACTTCGGACGAAGAGTGCCTGGATTCAAATCCCCATCCTGTCACTCACTGGCTGGGTGACTTGGGGCAAGTTGCTCACCCTCTCTGTACTCAGTTTCCTCATCTGCAAAATGAGGAACATAATATTAGCTTCTAACCTTATCAAGAAGGTTAGCAACAAGATTAAATGAGCTTTGGTAAATGAAATGCTTAGCACAGTGCCCGGCACATAATAAGCACTCAATAATTATCAGTACTTATTACCATCACATGTAAGTCTCATAACACGGCCAGGAGGTTGTAGTCATTACTACTGCTATGTTATGGCTGTCAAATTAGAGTGATGAATACCTTGTCTAAGGTCACACTGCTGGTAAGTAGTAAGTATCACTAGTAAGTAATAAAGAATGTGAAATTGTTTATTATTTGTATTTTAGTATGTGGCAGGGATTGAGAGACCTTTTGGTTTTCTCCCTGATGTTCAGCTCATTTCACGGCTTCTCCTGTTCTGTTCCTCAGCTGAGCTGCTAGGAACTTCCATCTCCGGGCAGCTGCCTCCGCCCAAACATCTGCTTTTCATTCCATGTCACATGTTCAGAGAAGCCTTTTCTGACCGTCAACCTTAAACAGTCCTACCACCCCCATCCGAGTACCAGCCTATAACGTGACCCTGTTTTATTTTCTTTACTAAAGTTACTGATTAACTTGCTCATTTGGTTGTTGTCTACCTCTTCCCACCAGAATGTAAGCTCCTTGGGGGCAGGGACTTCGACTGGCTTCTTCACACTCGATCCACATGGCCTCGAATAGCACCCAGCACATAGCAGATGCTCAATAAATGAAAGATGAATGACTGACGTTCTCTCCACTTATCTGAGCCTTTGGAAGGCAGCCTCATTTTACTTCTATAAATCCTTCTCAGTTAGTCTTCTGTCTTAGATCCACCAGCAAATGACCAAGGAATTGGGATAAATATTCCTGCTCCCTTTACTGCCCCCCATTAATACCTCTCTCACACACATTTATAAGACTAACAGGACAGTTCGATCAGATGTGTTTTTCTCCTCTTCCTAAGGCTGCTGCTAAATTGTGAGGATTAATGAGATTCCCATCGTTCTCACACATTCTAAGTGTCATGCCGTGGCTGAACCAATATTGGGACTCATATAGTACATCGGAGTTCATTTCGTTCCTAGGCTGTTGTATTTGCAAGCACAGTCTCTGTCAAGTTTGTTTTAATAACAGGGTTCCAGAGAAAACGCCAACTGAATTCACTACTAAAATAAATTGAAACTACATGAGCAGGCTTGAGGGGAAGAGGTATCCAAGAAACTTTATCTTTTCAAACTCGGGGGCCGGTCATAAATTGACAGTCAGTAGAACACACACCACCTCTCCTTGGGAAATAATTTCTCTTGGCCGGCACCCCCAGACTATGACTTGACTTTGTGAATCTAAATTACCCTCTCCAGTAACCAAGCAAAGAGGACCTTGTTGCCCAGAGATTTTCTT
Source organism: Phocoena sinus (assembly GCF_008692025.1). Taxonomy (NCBI): domain Eukaryota; kingdom Metazoa; phylum Chordata; class Mammalia; order Artiodactyla; family Phocoenidae; genus Phocoena; species Phocoena sinus. The sequence continues at coordinate 49,607,805 of NC_045765.1, read as the reverse complement.
TTCCTTCTTTTCAATAACTCCCCACTGTCCATAAAAATAATATAAGTATAAATAATGGCATAATAATATAGCAACTCTATACTATCTGCTATTGCAACATCTGGGATACAGTGGTGCCAATTAATTACACCACCTACCTGCACTCTGATGGTGGAGATGACACAAAACATATGTAAATCACTTCATTATAAACTGTGATAAGTGCTATGGCTGAGGCCAAGGGACTTACTTTAGATAAAGCAGATAAGATTTAAACTGAGATTGAAAGGGTAAGAAGGTCAGTTATGTGAAGTGTGTGTGTGTGTGTGTGTGTGTGTGTGTGTGTGTGTGTACATGTGGGCATGCACATGTCCATCAACATCCACATATCCGTCCTGTGGATGAGGAGAGCAGGGCTCCGGGAGGTTACATTTCCTGCCCAAGGTTACTCAGTCATTACAAGGCAGGGTTTGGAAACCCATATAACCCATTCTAATGCTAGGCAGTGACGGTCCAAAGATGAATGAAGTGGTCAGTGACTGGTCTTGTCTAAAATAGGGTTCTCCTCAGACTCCCCAAGTTAGCCAGCAAGTGTCCAAGCCAGAGGCCCTAATGAGTTCCACTGCTGTTGAATGCCCCTCTGTCCCAGGTGTGGGCAAGCTCTAAAAGTGCAAAGGTGGATCACATCATTCTACCCACCAGAGCTCAGGGCCTAGTGAAGGAGACAGAGGGCCAACAGGCAGTTACAACCCAGTTGGGCAAAGGCTGTAGAAGAGAGAAATGCAGGAGGCCGTGGGACCAGAGGCGGGGAATCTTATCCCTGAGCAGCGGTCAGGGAGCCTTCCTGGATGAAATGTCCCTGCTTTCATTCCTTCAGCAAATAATTAGAGAGCCCCTAGTATGTGCCAGACGCTACTCTAGGTGCTGAGGATCCAGGGATGAACAGTAAACCCCAGTCCTCATGGACCTGACATCCAAAGGGGAGGGGGAGACAATAAACAAATAAACACCAAGGAAAGAAATTATTTAAGTAATTTGATAGATGGTGTTAGGTGTTTTGAAGACCACAAAGCAGAGTGAAGTGAAGGACAGTGACCAGCAGAGAAGCTACGCTAGAGTGGGTGGGCAGCAAAAGTGCTGGAAAACAGCCCTAAGTATCCAGAGCCAGCCATGCGAACATCTGGTAGAAGAGGGTTCTAGACAGAACCCTCTGGTGCAGAGGCCTAAGGCAGCAACAAGCATGGCCTCGTCAGGAAACTGCAGGAAGGCCACTGTGACTGGAGTAATCAAAGGCAGAGTGGACAGACCAGACATGAAGTGGAAGATACAGCAGGGCTAGTTCCCGAGGTCCTGGTATAGGTGTGGGATTTGATTCCCAGGGCAATGGGAAGTCACTGAAAGACTTTAAGAAACATACTGATATGCTCTGATTTACATATTCAAAAGGTAACTTTGATCAAATGAATTTTTGAGCACATGGACTGTCAGCATTTTTTTAATAAACTTTTTATTTTGGAATAATTTTAGATTCGTGGAAAAGCTACAAAAATAGCACAGAGATTTCCTATACCCTTCACCCAGTTTCTCCTACCGCTAACGTCTTACATAACCACAGTGTAGTCAGCACAACGAAGACACTAATAATGATAGATTACCATTAACTAAACTACAAACTTCATCTGGATTTTACCAGTCTTTCCACTAATGTCCTTTTTCTCTTCCAGGACCCAACTGAGGAGAGCACAATGCCTTTAGGCCTACCTTCTTTTAAATAGTCTTTCTGTCTTTGAGGAAATACCCAGGTCAGCTACAATCCCCTTTTCTGGATTGTAACTGAAAATCTTGACAGATGAAAGGGGGGAAGTGGGCTCAGGCAGGCTACTTCTGGAGGCTACTTCAGTCTTCTAGGCAAGAAATGCAGGAGCCTACCCAAAAGAGGGGGGCGTGGAGTCAGTTAAGTCAATATGGTCACATCTCTTGCTATCACCTCATAGAATAGAGGTAATTTTAACACACCCAAATTAGGAAGAACATAGTCTCAGAATAGACAGTCTTTTAAATTTAGCTTTATGAAAAACTTAATACACTGCCCTAAAGTTTTGCATTTTTGTCTGAGAAGAGTGCAACTTTATATGGACTTATTCTGGTCCAGCCCACAGAGTCTCATCTGGAGACAACCGCTCCTCAAAAAATTGTGGATTCACAGAATTACAGTCACTTAATCAACAAACATTTATGGCACACCTTCTATGTGTCAGGCACTACACTGCTCTCTCGAGATCCTTGTGTTTCCTGTCCTAGTAGAGTCTACAGCCTTTGTAGGCATCAGAAAAGCTCTGGTTTTAGAAGCACGCTATGGATCAAAGAAAATGAAATAACTTATTGCAGAATGACATGTTCAGAGGTTTATTACTAACCTGGTAGAGCAAATGATTACATGCCACTTAACATTGACGGATTGGCTGTAAACTGAGCATAGCAATGGGAGTGCCCCGCAGATTATATCTGGGATGGGACGGGTAGCCACTCCTCTTCAGAAAAAGGCCTTCTGTGGGAGGTGGAGCCTCCAGCACAACTTAAAGAGGGAACCAAGCTGGGGGCACCTTCAGCTGTGTCTACACCTAAACATGCAGCTGTCTTTATAACCTGTCTCTAGTGCAGGATCTCTTCCCTACTTTTTCCTGATCATTTCAGTTGGTCAAAATGGGCAGTCAAAGTTGGTCTCTAAATGGGTTAGAGAATCCCTTGGTAGGAGATATTAGACCAGAAGATAAAAATCTTGATCCTAGTTAAGAAGATTAATAAATAATAATAAATATTATTGAGCTCCTACAATAAGCACAGCAGATAAAGATGAACAGCTCCTCAGCTGCATCCTCCCCAGCAACAGAGGTGAAGGGTGAAGAGCAGAGAGCAGGGCAACCAAGTGATGCTGGGGTCCCAGGATTACAGTCATGCTCTCGGGCACTTGTGAGAGATTGCTCGAGGCAAAATCAGGCCGCTGACCTACGATTGCATTTCGCTTCTTTGTCCTAATGTTATTGTCTGAGAAGCAGTGGTTACTTTTAAATAGCAAGTTGGGGACTTCTTGCATCAGGATCACCAGAGGTGCTTGGAAAAATGAAAATTCTAGGTCCCTCTCCCAGGCCTCCTGAATCTGAATTTCCAGAATCTGGATTTTAGATAAGCTCCCTAAGTGATCCTGACCCCCCTGAAACCTTAAGAACTGCTGTCCGTAAGGTCACCCTACCTATCCATAGATGGCTGTAATGACAGAAGTGTGGGGAAGGTGCAAATGATGGGGAGGAGGTCTTGCAGGAGGTGACAGACAGAGACAGGTGCAGGGGGCCATTCCCACCACCATCCCTGCGCTCTCCTTACAGGGAGAGAATGGTCAGGTTTTGGTTATCTTAAACGGTCTATGGATGGTCTGTAAACCCCTCTAGTCATTGTTACTGCTTGACTTGACCTTTCCGAGGTTACTGTCCACCTTGATTCTCTAGGGCAGGGGTCCCCAACTCCCGGGCCATGGGCAGATACTGGTCTTCAGCCTCTTAGGAACCGGGCCACACAGCAGGAGGTGAGACGCAGGCGGGCGAGAGAGCGAGCGAAGCTTCATCTGCGGCTCCCCTTCGCTCCTCATTGCTCGCATTACCACCTGAACCACACCCCCGGTCCCCCTCAACCTGTCCGTGGAAAAACTGTCTTCCACGAAACCGGTCCCTGGTGCCAAAAAGGTTGGGGACCACTGCTCTAGGGCCCTGTGGGCTGAGAACTTCAAAAGCCAGAGATACTCTCAAGGCTCTCCGATGTTTCACAAGGAAGTTTCCAGAACAAAACCTAAGCTGGTGAGTCCTGCTGGTTAAGAAGACAGGCTCTAGACTCTAGACACTAGAGGGCTATGTGTCCTCGGACATCTTGTGCCTCAGTTTCCGCATCCGTACAGTGGGTTGACCACCAGGACCCTTCTCCTTGGGATGATGTAAGTAGCAAATGAGATAATCCGTTCAAAGCTCTCAGCATGTGTCTGGAACGAAGTTCATACATGACACGTGTTAGCTCAAATATACATCCTGTCGGAAATACCGGGCCCCCAGGGGCACACCCAGCTGACAAGTCACCGTGGAGGGGTGTAGAAAGACGAGCTTTCTCATGGGAACTCAAAGAGCTGTGTGAGAGGGAGGCGGGGGGCGGAGGAAAAGGCGGGATGCTGCTCAGACCCCTGCTTGCACTGGGGCGGAAATCACGTGTGATGGGAAAGGAAAAGAAATGAAGGGAGGTGACAAACTCTCTGTGCGTGTGTCTGTCATCCTGGATGAGCAATAGACATGATAAGAACCCTCAAGACCAGGCCGCATCATCAGATGAAGAAAAAAAAAGCTTATTATTAGGGGAAATTGATGCTCTGCGAAACCAGAGCTTTGAGAACAAAGAGAATCTGACTGACATTCTGTGAGGCTGGGGAAGCATGTTTCATTCATGACTGGTTACAGGTCTTGGGGTCTTTTGTTTTCTTTTATTTCCTTGTTTTCTTGTCTCATTTTCTCCCCCAGGCTGAACCCTGGGGGTGGGAGGGGGCGCTGTCTATAAAAAAACCCTTGAAGGGAGGTGTTGGGACGGGGAGGATTTCTTGTCGGGGAAATACACACAGTCTGTATCTCGAAGGGCTTTATTTGAACTGCCTAGAAAATACTTCAGAGGCAAGTCTGTACAACCTCATCAATAAATTCAACCTTACACTTTTCGAAGGAGGCAGTTCAGGGGGTGGAGGAGGGAATGGATGTAGCTTTCAGGCTGGGATTCAAACATGGTTCAAATTAAGTTGACTGGCTGTGTGACCTTGGGGAAATCACTTAACCTCTCTGAGCCTCCAGTTCCTCATCTGTAAAATGGGGTCATGGTTGCCACTAATCTTACAGAGTTGTTGTGAGAAATAAGACAGGGTGGTGTAGAGCAAGCCCTTAGAGAAAGGGCACTGTCCACATTGATGTCACTGTTGTTACCATCCGTAAGAGGTTTTGGGAGCAACAAGGGAAACCAACATAAAATCAAGATGTTCCCTGGTTAACAATCATAGCAGCATGCAGGAAACTCACAAAACACCTGTTTCAACCCTAACAACAATAGGAGCCATTTCCAGATTTATTTTGTCAGTTCCCAGTTCTTTTTGAAAAAGCTCCTATTTCCAGGGCCAGAAGTCTTCAGAGCCCACATCTCCTTCAAGTTACAGAACAGCATTATTGTGTCAAGACAGACGAATTCTCCACAGAAGATGCCTGCTGCCCCACCCACGCACCCACCACCAGCGACCAATTCCCAAGTCTCCTTTCTCCTCCAGAGTTGATCCCCAAGGCACAAAGAGCTCAGAAAGGAAAGCAATTCTTATTATTCTTCCTCAGCTTTTCCTGTTTCTTCAACCCATGAATTTGTGTTTCCATGTTCCAGTCTCCCCAGAGCTGTGGATTACTTTAAAGGCATTTCAGAAAGAGAAGCAGCGTAAGAATGAAAGTGTGCAGAATACAGACAAGAACCGTGATCCAAAAAAAGGAAACACACCCTCTCAGTCACTCACTCACTAAATCGTTCCATAAACCCTGATGGGACGAACCGCCACTGAGTGGCAGGCCCTGTGCCAGGGGCTGGACAATGAAGAGAAGAGAACATGGTCCGTGATCTAGAAGTGCACAGTCTAGAAGGTAGACAGGGATACATGACCACGCAGAGGCGACAGGAAGGGCAGCTGTCGCATCCTCAGCACTGCCCCAGTAATTGGTACCTCCTGATGAGATTATTGGGTTCGTGTCCCACAGACCAGCCTCGGGAGTAGGTAGTGAACACCCAGGGATCTCCCCAAACACCTCCCCACCCCTCACCTGTCTCCACGCCTGAGTTCCCTCATGAGTCTTCATTTTGGAATAAGGCACCATCACTTGGTCGAATGCCAGTAGCCCTAGGAGCTGTCATCGTCAGCCAAACCAAAACCACTTTCCTTAATTCCCTTAAACAGGACTTTACAGTTTACAAAACATTTTGCAGTTATTATCTGGTGGTAGGGCAGGCGGTTTTGTCCCCACTGTACAGACAAGGAAGTTAAATAATTAGCCGATGGCCTCAACGCTCAAAGGTAACAAATCTGGGGTCTGAACAAGGTCTTCTGCCTCCAAGTCTAGGGAGCCGGCCAGGATCATCACTATTGCCTAGTACCTAAGGCCTAAGTTACTCTTTCCTCTCAAAAGTAGATATTTTGTGGTTGTGATGGAGAAAACTGACTTAGCATGGACTTAATAATACCCTACTCTGCATTCTCCAAATAGTTCCATGGAAAGAGGGGTTGAGAATTCTCATGTCCTTCAATACTCAAGCAGACCTTGCCCGGGGCCATGGGCACAGGGCAAGGTCAGGTGGCAGGAAACAGCTAGGAATAATGACCAGTTCCTGGATGGTTACCCTGTGCCCAGCATTCTGCAGCAGACTTCAGCTACATCACCCGAAAGTCCCTACTCCTCCCCTGTTCCCACCTGTGTCACTTCCACCCCTGTCGTTTAGGGATTTCCCCGCACACAGAAGGAGAACCTTCGGAACGAGTCCCCTTGTGTTCTTCATTAACAACTACTGCCCACTCACAAGTCCCTGTGGGAATTACTTTGTCATCTCCGTGGATGCTGTGGCCTCCATGAAAACACTGCTTTCCTGCCCAGGATGCTGCCTCTTGGGACCTCAAAACTTTGAGAGGAAAACAGACCCGGGTTCCCTTGTATTTTCACTGCACCCCTGGTGCCATGTATAAGCCCTTTCCCCAGCTCTGCATTTTGTCACCTTGGCCTCTGAGCCACTGAGTGTCCCGCACCACCTGGGGAGAACAGATCCTTCAGCTTATGACTCTAACCCCTGCCTTACGGGGGCTGAGCCACAGTTCCTTGGGTCAGGCAGGGTCATACTCCCCACAGGCCATCCTCTGTCCCTGTGTCCCCATTTATTTCCCCTTCTCTTTCAATCTAAAACCATATAAACAAATTGGAGAAAACGGAAAATCTAGCCCCACAAACCAACTGAACACTGCTGGATAATTCTGTAAACGTGACAGCTCAGGGGGGCATGCAGCTGTTGGTCCCAATCCTAAACTCTTAAAAATCACCCGGGTAGTAACAATAGCTGTCATTTATTGAGTCCTCACATACTTATCTAAATAACCCTCACAAAGGCTCTTTGGAATAAGTACTACTACTGCCCTCAATTTAGATAAGAAAATGGGAGTTTAGAAAGTCATCTGTTAGGGTCACTCCCTGCAAGCCAGAAAGTGGAGAGATGGGCCCCATCCATCTGACCCCAGAGCCTAAACTCTTTTTTTTTTCTTTTTTTGTTGGGGGGTACGCGGGCTTCTCACCATTGTGGCCTCTCCCGTTGCGGAGCACAGGCTCCGGACGCACAGGCTCAGCGGCCATGGCTCACGGGCCCAGCCGCTCCGCGGCATGTGGGATCCTCCCGGACCGGGGCACGAACCCATGTCCCCTACATCGGCAGGCGGACTCTCAACCACTGCGCCACCAGGGAAGCCCCAGAATCTAAACCCTTAACGCTAACGTGACACTGAATTCCCCACCTTGCCTGTGTTTGAAAGGCTTGCAGATTCAGGTAGAATTTCTTATGACTCGATTCCTTCTAGAAACAATGACAAAGGAGAGTTTAAGTATTGGGTTGGTGGTTGGAGGAGAAGCTGTTAATTTTAGATCTGTAATTCAGGCTGCTCATGAAGTGAAAGAGGTGTCACCATGACCCTTATCTTTGCCATCCACCTTCTAAAATAAAAGAGTCAGGGCCCATGATTTCCTCAGTGGGAAGATCCATCTTTATGTACTTAAAAGCCCTAGGGATGATGGGTGTTTTGTTTTGTTTTGTTTTGTTTTAACAAGTTACTAAAAGAAATTCTGGCCTGTGGAACTCCCCTGTCATTTTCCAGAATTTCCCTAAAGCGTGCCCTTAACACCTGGTAGAGAGTCTTGTGCAATAGGAGAATGTTCCAGAAATGTGTTTTTTAATCCAGACACATCTCAAGGGGTCAAGGCTGATAAAACTGTATTGATGCCCGGTCAGTCCAGGCCCCTCCTTCCTATGTCTGTGTCACACAGATGTCCTCAGCAGCAAAGGTAGATTCCAACCCCCTAGAATACTAAATTATTTCTCCTCACTGCTTATATTAGTTCTACTTAAATTCAAAATTAAGCAATTATTTGACATAGCCAAAATAAGGACCCCCAAATTAGAATAATAGCCAAGTGGTGGCAACTACTTTATGACCCCTACCCAAAAATACAAAAGGTGATGGTAGCTCACATCCATCTGGTATTGACAGGCTGCCCTGTTGTCAAAGTATGGCCTGGGACCACCACACTAGCACTGCCTGGGAATTGGTTAGAAATGCAAATTCTCAGCCTCTCCCAAGACTTCAGGAATCACAACCCCTGAGGACGGAGTCTAGCGGTCTGTTTTAACAAGATGTCTGGGTGATTCTGATTCTCTGAGGTTTGGGAACCCTGACTTACTTCACTGAGTCTTTACAATGACCGTGGAAGATGCAGGAAGTATTGGGCATCACTGTTCCCATTTCAAAGAGAAGAAAACTAACTCTGAAATTATTGAAGGACTTCCCTGGTGGTGCAGTGGATAAGACTCTGCACTCCCAATGCAGGGTGTCCGGGTTCAATCCCTGGTCAGGGAACTAGATCCCACATGCATGCCGCAACTAAGAGTTCACATGCCACAACTAAGGAGCCTGCCTGCCGCGACTAAGACTCAGCGCAACCAAATTAATGAATTAATTAAAACAACAACAACAAAAAAACAAATACTGTAGTGGAATAACTGAGGACATGGAAAGGAGACATGACCCATGAGCCCCCCCGCCCCAGCAAACTGGGGGCTGGCGAATAAGCCAGAACTGCAAACAGTCCTGATTGCTTTGAGCCACCCCGGCAAACCGGGGGCATGGGAATAAGCCAGAACTGTGAACAGTCCTGGATGCTTTGAGCCCCATCCCGGCAAACCGGGGGCCTGCGAATAAGCATTGAGTGCTTTGGGCACTGATCCATGAGATGTCCTCAGTATAATCAGAGTGGTGGGAACGCAAGGAAATGTCCTTGTGCTACTTCAGTATAATCAAAATAATGGTGGGAACTTTGTGCTGCTTTTGCACTCAAGGACGAAGCATGGCATGTTTTCAAGGAAGCCCATTATTGCTTGTATAATCAATAGAAGCATATGTTGCTGCTTTGGCATTTCTGGAATGTTAAGAAAATAAGTCTTAAAATGTAAACATAGATAATGCTTCAATAAAAGCTACCACAGCAGGACAGACGGCGCTGTTTTGCCTGAGCGAGCGGCAGCCCTCTACTGCTGTGTTTCGGCACAATTCATCTCGTGTGATGAGCTTACTTTCGGCCCTGTCATAAGATAAGCTACAACAAAATACACATTACTTTAAAATAAATTTAAAAATAAAATAAAATAAAAATATTGAGTCACCTGTCCAAAGCCAGTAGTAACACCAGGATTGGAATACAAGGCATTCTGCTCCCAAAGTTCCCACTTCTCTGAACATGTGTTTCCTTACTGGTGAAAAGTAAGCAGGACAGAGAGTCAGGGAGACAAATGGCTATTCCTATGAAAACCAATTAAAAGTAACTTTAGTCCAGGGTCGGGAGAGAAATTAACATCTATTGAACATCAGGTATGTGTCAGTCACTATACACAAACATCTCACCCCATTTAATTGTCACAGAAGCCCAGGCTAGGTGGGCACTCTGAAATCCGATCAGGTAGGGTAAACAATTTTCCCAGGCTCTCACAGCTAAGTTGCAGAGGAGAATCTGAATCCTGCTTAGTCTGCCTCTAAAATCCTTACAGCCTCCCTGGGGCACACTTACACATTCAGCATATGCATGTGTCCTCATGGCAAAAAGACAAGAAAGCCAGAGATGAATGCATAGGCGGCAGCAAATGAGATCACCCTGCCCCAGGGGTGAAAAACCACCGTGACAGCAATTGTGGGGCTTTCACAGCGTCACCAGTCAACCCAGTCTGTTCCTCCCTCCCCTCCCTTCTCTCTCTCTCAAAAACCACTGACTTTTCCCTTTCACCTTGTGAGACAGGGAAGTCAAGTTATTACCAAGTTAAACGTGTTTATTCTCTTCCTATTCATTGAGGATTCATCTACCTTTCTGGGGAAGCGTGGCCTTTTGTGGGTAATGGTGCCAGAAATGGCATGGATTGCCAGTTGAAATCCTAGCAATATTCAGCAAGGATTATCATAATATTATGGATGTCTTTAACCAGCTCCCCACTCAGAATACATACACACCCTCGAAACTGGTTTGGAATTTACCAGCAACCTTCCAAGTTGATGGGTTAATTAACTTGCAGGCAATGTATGACATGTCATGAAACATCTAAAGTCAAGCAGCACAGAAGGTATAAAACTTAAAGCTACAGTTTCTCACCCATTATTTTGTAGAGTTTTTTTTTTAAACACTTGTTTCCTTTCACTTAATAAAAACAAAAACAAAAAAACAGTATGTCCCACCCCACACCCCTTGGTTCATAGAATCAAGGGAACACAAAATGAAAACTCTGGGTGAAAATATTTGTTGACATAAATATATAAGACAGCCCCCAAATCTCCCTAGCTTAAAACCAGTCATTGGCTTTCACGTTCTTTTAGGATGGAGCCCAGGCATCCCAGGCTGCTCTATCAAGCGCCTGTGATCAGATGGCTGCCCACGCTCATCCCAAAGCCTGACATCTCCTGCCACAAACTCAGTACTCAGGCTCTACAGAGTACGGGCTGTTCCCAGAAGGTCCCAGGTCCTCTCCTGCCTCCTTACACCTGTGGATCTCTCAACAGCCCCTCATTTCTTTACCAGGCTAACTCCTGCTCATCCCTCCAAACTCAGCCCAGGTGCTACCTCTTCAGGCAAGTCTTCCCTAACTTCCACTAGAGTCTCCCGAGGCATCACGTGCTGACCCTCACCACACTACGTTTCACACGATTTTACATCAGTCTATTTATGTGGTGCTACCTCCAAAGCTGGGAACTCCATGCAAATCTCTCACTGCTATCAAGACCCAACAAAGGGCCAGACACATAATAAGCACTCAGAACATTTTTGTTGAATGAAAGAGTGAATGAATGAATGAATGAAAGATGATCACTTAGCTATTCATTTTCCCACAAACTCTGAGCACATCACGGAAACTGAGAGAGATGATCGCTCCCTTCCTTAAAATGCTGCTTCTACCCCAAGGACCCATATGGTCCAACACAGCCAAAAGTATCTCAAGGCTGCAGAAACCCTAGTCCAAAGCAGTATCCAGACGAGCTCATTATCTAGATGAGCCCAGGGGTATCCACCAAACTCAAGACACTTGCGATCAGTAACAAAACCAAAGCTAGGCCAAAATCCTGAAACTGGCTCCAGTCTGAAATGGTCTGGAAACTCACTTTGGTTCAGACCTTTCTAGCATGAGGCCAGTGTAAGTATGTCTGTGTGTTTGTATTCATCATAAAAGCAGGAGATAGAAAAGAAAGCTCCACCACTCTAAATCCCAGCTGCCAAGAAGGGGACGGATACGTGCAGCTGTGAGCTCGAGAGCTACCTGGAGTCCAAGAGCAGGCCTAGGTCCCAGCACCCTGCGTGCACCGAGCCTCTATGCTGGACCTTGGGAACCCTAAAGCCTCGGATCCGTGTGGCAGCTGGGCCTGGGGCAGCCGTAGGGCGTGGCCTGCCTGGACCAGAGCCGCATGTGCCTCTGCATCACTTTGAAGAATGGTTTGCGGCAAGATGCCCAGTGGGAGGACTTCCGCATCTTCCAGCCTGGGCCAAGGCTAGAGGTCCTAAAACCCTGGGAAGGATAAGCCCAACCTGCTGACCCAGAAGAGGAATTTCCGGTCTGCCCTAAACCAGAAGGAAGTATTTTATTGCATTTGGCCTAGGAGAGAGCAAGGACCCCCCCAGGATCTGCACTAGATCTACGAGTTTGTGACCTCAGGAGCTGGGGACTTTCCTGAGCCGGATACCTCTCCAGACACCAGTGGCAGACGTGGTACCTCTGACGCCCAGAAGGAGTTCCTGAGTGACATGGGCTTGGCCCCATTACCAGATGGGGGCCCTCGAGCCTGGGTGTGGACCCTGAGCACACGCCTCAGCTTCTGCTGAGCCCCACCTTAAACATCCCTGTTCCCTGCCCTAACTTGGACCCCCGCTCCCACTCCCAAAAGCCCACTGAGGCAGCTTACCTGAGGAAGGTGAGTACCAGCTGTGCCATGGGAGGGGCTGGAGCTGGGGTGACGGCCCCTTACACTCTCTCATCCCTCTCTCTTAAGATTGCTGCTATCACTGCTCAGAGTGGAAGTTCAAGGGGACCACCTCCTACCTGGGTACCAAGTCTTCCAGCAGACTGTCTTCTGCCCCAGGGGCCTGTGGCTGGTGGGGTCAGATGCAGGGGACAGGGCACTGCTTGGACAGCCAATAAGACTGTCAGACCCCAGGGTATGACAGGCTACATGAGGCTGTGCTGAGCTGCCTTGCAGGGGGGTGGGGGGAGGAAGCGGGGAGCTCTGCAGAGAGCTTGGCAGCAGCTATGGGCCCAAAGGCTGAGGTACTGCCACTGGTACTGGGTCATGGGCTAGACCGCCTTCCTGATGGTGGCCACCAGCACAATGGCGAGGCCCCCAAGGGCAAGAAAGGAGGCATGTTCCATCTGGAACCTTTTGTGGCAAACCTGATCATCTTCAGGGAAGGAAGCAGACACCATCTACACCCTGTAATTCTCTTGCTGGGGACTCGTGGTCCCAGGACCAGCTGTCTATCAAGAGGCTCCTGGTGGTCAAGGTTGTTCCCATGTGCCTCAGCACCCTGCCAGATATGGCCCATTTAGAGGGTACCTCCTCCCTGGGGCACACCTTGAACCTGCACATTTCCAACAGCCACTTACTCTCCCTCACCTTGAACCAGTACAAGGCTTATCTCCAAGACCTGGTCAAGGAGGTGGATTTCTAGGTCACTGGGAAGGCCTGAAGCCTTGCTCATCACGGGTATAGGGCCCTCAGCCCTCACCTCAACCAAGAAACGGGTTCTTGAGACAGGTCAAAAACCCCTCAAACGTAAAGCAACGTATAGAGAGTGGAAATTGGCCCATGATATGATTCTCCAGAGAGAGCCATTGCTAAGAGTATGGCCCACATACTGTGAGCCCACAAGACAAAATCCAGTTTAAAATATTTTTTTAAATATTTCTATTAGTTGCCACAAAATAAAAATCTAAAGGTTCATGTAACCGAAATATTTTTGTGGAGCTCTGAAGGCGGCAGAGAAGGAAATAGACTACCACAAAGTAGCACGAGAAGTTACAGCTTTTCTTGGAAAATCCAAAAATCCACCAACCCATTAGCAATGAGTATCTGAAGCTGAGTGGTGCCAGTTGATTTCACATAGGGTGTGCTCTCAAGGTTGTCACAGTACCTACCTGACCCATTCATAAAACCAGTCTGGCCCCCATATGCATTTGAGTTTGCAATCATTGATGTCTATCCTTTCAAAACCCTTCTGTAGTATGAGTATTATGAACACTGCCTACAATTTTCTCTTTTGTATTGTATCTATCTATGTATTCCTCTGTATGACCACATTATGGTATATATAAACAATCCCTTCCTGATGGATATTTATCATTAATTACAAAGAAGGTAACAGTAAAAACCCTTATATGTATCTTTGTATATTTGGGCATTTCTCTTGAATAAACTTCTAAATGTGAAATTACTGAGTAAAAGGGAACACATATTTAAAATTTCAATAGATAATGCCAAAATACTGAAGTTGGTTTAGAATCCAAGCCATTTTTTGCCCCAAGCAAGGAGCAAGGAGTAGTTGAGTTTAGAGACAGGCACCAGAGATGAACTGTTCAACTCACAGACATAGAGAACAGATTTGTGGTTGTCAGGGGGAGGGGGGTGGGGGGAGGAGGGATGGAGTGGGAGTTTGGGATTAGCGGATGTAAACTATTATATATGGAATGGATAAACAGCAAGGTCCTACTGTATAGCACAGGGAACTAGATTCAATATCCTGTGATAAACCATAATGGAAAAGAATATGAAAAAGAATGTATACATGTGTAACTGAATCACTTTGCTGTACAGCAGAAATTAACACAACACTGTAAATCAACTATACTTCGAAAAAAAAATGTTTTTTAAGAGATGAACTGTCCAACACGTGAGCCCTCTTCTTCAATAACCGTACTCCTATACTCCTAATCTACCCATAGATGATTTCCACAAAGATAATATTGCAAATGGAAAAGGCAGATGCAGCAGGACAAATATATTTTAGAGTTCTAGCTGACAAGTTATTTCACAGTCATAAATTGGGCGTGAAAACAAAATGAGATAATAATTCTGGTTATATTTATGGAATTCTCCATTTGTTGTTAAAAACAAAAGGAATTTTTATCCAAATATATTGACTAGTCTTTATCTAGTTTTTGGCACTTCTCATCATTTCATCTAAAAAAAATACCCCCTATATTTTCTCCATTTATGTTTCAGGCTTATTTCCATTTCTGTTCCTTGTAGATTAACTCGATGTTACTGTGTGAAGGCTGCTTATGTTTCCAAGGTTTGGGCTCTACTGAGTGGAACTAAAAATAAAAATCTCGGATCAAAATTACAATAAGGAATTCACAAAAATAGCGTCGTTTTTCTATGATAAATGTAGCAAATGGGATGACTTGAAGGTTAAGAGTAGAGATTGCCTGGGCATAAGTCTTGACATTCCCCCAAGCACTAGTTGGGGCAAAACATAAACCTCTCTAAAACTGTCTCCTAATCTATTAAGATTGGGGTAATACTAGGGTTATCGTTTTTTTGCGCAGAATCTGGCACAAAATAATGTTCATTGTTATTGTTTATTCTAACATAATAGCAAGCCCCCGCCCCCTCTTAAAGTCTATAAGATGCTACAACGCTCAAGACCACTGCGGCTACTCTGTGAGTTGACAATCATGTAATGGCCAAATCGGAATGAATGACTCCTTCAGGAAAAGAAGAAGCCAGGAGTTGGGCTCAGTTTTAAATTGTACTTTAGATGCAACACCATAAATGATAAGAGGCCTGGTAAGAGGATAATGGCTAACCTTTACTTAGCACTTACTCTGTGTCACACTCTTTGAAGCATTTTATAAGCATCTTCTCAGTGTATGCCTACAATGATCCTATGGAATGAGCGCTATTATTATCATCCCTGTTGTACAGATGAGAAAACCAAGTACAGAGTGTTTAATCAACTTGCTCTAAGTCATCCTCTTATTTAATAAGATGGCATAAGTCAGAAAGAGAAAAACAAATATCAGGTAATATCACTTATATGTGGAATCTAGAAAAAGGGTACAGATGAACTTATTTGCAAAGCAGAAATGGATACACAGATGTAGAGAACAAAGGTATGGATACCAAGGGGAGAAGGGGGAGATAGGATGAATTGGGAGATCGGGATTGACATATATACACCACTATGTATAAAATAGATAACTAATGAGAACCTACTGTATAGCACAGGGGACTCTACTCAATGCTCTGTGGTGACCTAAATGGGAAGAAAATCCAAAAAACAGGGGATATATGTATACATATAGCTGATTCACTTTGCTGTACAGCAGAAACTAACACAACATTGTAAAGCAACTATTCTCTTATAAAAATTAAAAAAAAAAAAACATGGCACAGGCCTTCTGACTTCAGAGCTTACACTCTTAACCACTATAGTAAGTCAGAAACAATGGCAGAAAGAGGCCATTCACAGCTAGGACAAAAGGAGGAATTCAGGTATTGTCAACTAATATCTTTCAAGCAACTACTCTGTACGAGATAGTGTTCTAATGCTACCAATGCATATTAGGAGGTTTATTCCTTATGCCATGCCTGAGAATTACATGTTACTGATAGCACTTTTGCGGATGGGGCTTAGAGCTATTGAACACCTGGGGTCACAGAGCTGTCAGCGGCAGAGGTGAGTTTCCTAAACATGTCTGCAGATTCCAAGTCCCAGGCTTTCTCCCTAGGATTGCAGTAAGAATTCCAAGCACAAATGAGTCATCTTCACCACTCAGCAAATATTTATTAAGCACTTATTTGTCTCAGGTGCAAATGAACAACACAAACGGTTCCTGCACGAAGGAACAGGGATTATTTGTAAGAGAAACAATTTACAGGGACAAGTGAGTAAGTAATATTTTATATAATTAATATATAATCAGCACCATCACAGGGCCCAGAAAAATGTCTAATTGATTTGGCAGATATTTACAGTCAGCTACAGAAAAATAATTCTACTTCTCTCTTTTAAAAAAGAGGAAGATAGGGGACTTCCCTGGTAGCACACTGATTAAGACTCTGTGCTCCCAATTCAGTGGGCCCAGGTTCAATCCCTGGTCAGTGAACTAGATCCTACATGCATGCCACAACTAAGAGTTCACATGCCACAACTAAGGAGCCCAACTGCCACAACTAAGGAGCCCACCTGCCACAACTAAGACCCAATGCAACCAAATAAATAATAAATTTTTTTAAAAGGAGGAAGACATTTGTTTACCCTGTATTTTCATATTATCCTAGAAGACTTACCTATGAAGAAAGGCATGTAGGACTAATCAGGGCAAGTAAGTAATTACTAAGTTTTGTAACTTTCCCAACTGTGATCAAAAGTACTAGATCGTGGTTACTCATTAGCCTAGGCAAATAGTCAGCTCTTGCACAGACTTGCCCTGAGTTTAATAAGTATTAAGGGTGCATCCCGCTCATGGTTTTGAATCAAAACATTTACTGATTTCATCAGAAAAGAAACAGTAAAGGAAAAGGAGAAAGACTGGTTATGAGTGAAGTAACTGACCACAGCCCTTTTCTTTTGTAAGGCACAGTATCTATTGGGGATTAACATCTACATACAACAATTTCGGAGCTTTGTGATTTATTTTTCTTTCCAATGGCTATCTTATCAATTGTAATGCATAGATTATTAGTGTTACAGGATTTAACTCTGTCTGTTGTAAATGTTTTAGTAAATCTATAATGATTTAAGCTAGTTTTATTATCTTTGAAAAATTTATTACACTAGTAACATACATTCATTGTAGAAAAACTACAAATACACATGAGCAAAATAAAAAAATTAAAATCAATTGATAAGTCTAGTGGCCAGAAATAACTCTCACTGACATTTGGGCATACATTCTTCTAGTCTCAATAATATATATCTACATATCATTCTTAAATAACCTGGGCTCATATGGCTTGTAAGTTTCTATATTTACTTAATTGTGCATGTCCTTTATGTCATTAAATATATATCTCCACTATAATTTTCAATAGCTGTAATATCTATCTATGCCACCATTTATTTACCCATTTACCCATTCCCCTATTATTGGACATTAAGGATGTTTCAAATACCATAAATAATTATATGAGGAACATACTGGGGTATATACCTGTTACAGTAGTAAAAATTTCTAGAAGTGGTATTTCAGGGTCAAATAAGGACATATTTGTAAGATTTTGGCTAATTTTTTTACTGGTTTCTTTTCTTTTTTTTTTTTTGAAATAATTATAGACTCACAAGAAGTTGCAAACATGGAAGTAGTACAGAGAAATTCCTTGCACCCTTCACCAGTCTCCCCTCAATGATAACATCATACATAACAATAATACAGTATAAAAACTAGGACACTGGCATAATGTAATAACTAGACTACAGACTTTACTTGGATTTAACCAGCTGAATTATTTTTTTAATATTAATAGAATGGTAAGATGCATTCTCACTTTCCTACTTTCTCCTCTCACACAGCTGTCTTTAGCACTCCCTTCAAATCCTACAGAGAGGAAAGACTACAACTATGTTTAGTAGACCATTGTCTTTTATTAAAAATTAAGAGGAAAAAAATGCAAGTAAGACTTTCACCAGATGCAGAGGTGGTTGAACCAACATTTATGACACAGAAAATGCATAGGATTCTGCCCTCCTTTTGGTTCTTTGCATCATTCCAGTTCCTTTATAATACACTGGAACAAAGTTTTCCAAAGCTGAGGGTACCCCAACACAAAGCAAATAACAGTGAATCACACAGTGAGAAAGTGATTCATTTCTCCTTCACTCCTTTGATGACATCAAGGAGAAAGCCTCAGTTTAGGGCTACTCTTCAATGCCTCTATAACACTTACTAATTCTCCCTTTTTAACAAATTGCTTGGGCCTCAAGTTCAGACGTAGGCAGGCAGCATCATTTAATTGGAATTCAATGGCATTTTACTGTTTTAACGAAATGTACTTTTGATTTCAAATTGCAGCAGATGAAACTGGCTTTCCAGTTACAGGAGTATTTTTTAAGTTTCCTTTTAAAATAAATTTATTTTAACAAAAAAGTGATTTTATTTTTAAAAATTAAAAAAAAAAAAGCAAAAAGATGGAATGCAAATAGCTGAGCTTAGTGATACATTGTGTTAGAGCATTTTGGTCAATAAAAAGCTGACCAGGGCTTCCCTGGTGGCACAGTAGTTAAGAGTCCGCCTGCCGATGCAGGGGACACGGGTTCGTGCCCCGGTCCGGGAAGTTCCCACATGCCGCTGAGCGGCTGGGCCCGTGAGCCATGGCCGCTGAGCCTGCGCATCCGGAGCCTGTGCTCCACAACGGGAGAGGCCACAACAGTAAGAGGCCCGCGTACCGCAAAAAAAAAAACAAAAAAAAACAGAACTGACCAGCCAAATGGCCCAGCATATTCTTCCTTGGGGTTGAGTTTGGGTGAGAGTGAGAATCACCTGGCTTCTGGTTCTCTTCTGGGATTTGCTTACAAAAATGAAATAGATGGACAGAATCCTACATCTATTAAGCACTTATTGGATGCATCGTTTCATAGACTCCCCAGAACAACCCAATGAGATAGATTTCATTAATAACTTCATTTTAAACATGAGGAATCCAAGGGACAGAGGACCTGGCAGGGCTAGGATTCAGACCAGGTGACTGCTGGTTCATACTGTTTCTCATTAAACTTAAAGACCATTAGTCAACTCTAGAAAATTTGGGATGACTCTTTATCCTTGCCAAGACTTTGGGTCACTGCGGGTCTGGTGCTTGCATAGGAATTCCCTAAAGTACATTCCTGACCTGATTAGACAGACATACTCCTGATTAGAAAGGAAATCTCACAGTTAACTTCATTATGGGCCTGCATCTTTCAGAGAAAGACAGAGGTTAAATAGCCATTCAACCCCTGCCGTTCTACTTTCCTACACATTTCCACTATTGGAAACGTGCCCACTTTTCTCCAATCATTCCTCTCCTTGAAGAGCTCCAAAGGTTTCCCAATATCATTAGAAAACCAAATCACAGAGACAAATTCAGCATCATGGAAACAGATAATATAGCTCGATTTAAATATTTAAAACCTATATCCAAATTTATACTAGGTACTAAGGACAGACAGCAAAGAATTACAAAGCATGGGCTCTGCCAACAAGAGTCCAGTGACAGTCAAGAGAGTCTTCATGACCTTTCAGTTATAATACCTTAGATTTCCAATGACCTGAACTCCTTTGATGGACTTATGGATTGGGTTATGAATGACTAAGCTGATGGCAAAGCTCCTGAGACCACCAAAGTGTTAAGAGCAGGTCAAATGAAAACAGCACACCTCTAACGTTATAATTCAAAAAAGTAAATAAATTTCATTGACAAAAATTGTCTGCGGGAGAGGCCTTCAAGATGGCGGAGGAGTAAGACGTAGAGATCACCTTCCTCCCCACAAATACATCAGAAATACATCAACATGTGGAACAACTCCAACAGAACACCTACTGAACACTGGCAGAAGACCTCAGACTTCCCAAAAGGCAAGAAACTCCCCCACATACCTGGGTAGGGCCAAAGAAAAAAGAAAAAACAGAGACAAAAGAATAGGGATGGGACTTGCACCTCTGGGAGGGAGCCGTGAAGGAGGGAAACTTTCCACATGCTAGGAAGCCCCTTCACTGGTGGAGACAGGGGGTGGCGAGGGTGAACTCTCAGAGCCACAGAGGAGAGCACAGCAACAGGGGTGCAGAGGGCAAAGCAGAGAGATTCCCACACAGAGGATCAGTGCCAGCCAGGACTCACCAGCCCGAGAGGCTTGTCTGCTCACCCGCTGGGGGGTGGGGGGCTGGGAGCTGAGGCTCTGGCTTCAGAGGTCATATCCCAGGAAGACGATGGGGGTTGGTTGCGTGAACACAGCCTGAAGGGGGCTAGTGCGCCACACCTAGCTGGGAGGGAGTCTGGGAAAAAGTCTGGACCTGCCTAAGAGGCAAGAGACCATTGTTTCGGGCTGCACAAGGACAGGGGATTCAGAGCACTGCCTAAATGAGCTCCAGAGACGGGTGCGAGCCACGGCTATAAGTGTGGACACCAGAGATGGGCATGAAATGCTATGGCTGCTGCTGCAGCCACCAAGAAGCCTGTGTGCGAGCACAGGTCACTATTCACACCTCGTCTCCCAGGAGCTTGTGCAGCCCACCACTGCCAGGGTCCCACGATCCAGGGACAACTTCCCCGGGAGAACACACGGCGTGCCTCAGGCTGTTGCAATGTCATGCTGGCCTCTGTCCCCTCAGGCTGGCCCCGCATTCCGTACCCCTCCCTCCCCACAGCCTGGGTGAGCCAGAGCCCCCTAATCAGCCGCTCCTTTAACCCCGTCCTGTCTGGGCAAAGAACAGATGCCAGAGGGTGACCTACATGCAGAGGTGGGGCCAAATCCAAAGCTGAACCCAAGGAGCTGTGCGAACAAAGAAGAGAAAGGGAAATCTCTCCCAGCAGCCTCAGGAGCAGCGGATTAAATCTCAACAATCAACTTGATGTACCCTGAATCTGTGGAATACCTGGATAGACAACGAATCATTCCAAAATTGAGGCAGTGGATGTTGGGAGCAACTGTAGACTTGGGGTTTGCTTTTGGCATCTAATTTGTTTCTGGTTTTATGTTTATCTTAGTTTAGTATTCAGAGTTTATTATCATTGGTAGATTTGTTTATTGATTTGGTTGCTCTCTTCCTTTTATATATATATATTTTTTTTTTTCCTTTTGCTCTTTTTGTGAGTGTGTATGTATATACTTCTTTGTGTGATTTTGTCTCTATAGCTTTGCTTTTTACCATTTGTCCTAACATTCTGTCTGTTTTTTGGATTTTTTTTCAGTATAGCGTTTAGAACTTGTTATCATTGGTGGATGCGTTTTTTGGTTTGGTTGCTCTCTTCTTTCTTTCTTTAATTACTTTTTAATTTTTAATAATTGTTAACTTTTTTATTTTAATTATTTTATTTTATTTTTCTTTCTTTCTTTATTTTTTTCTCCCTTTTATTCTGAGCCATATGGCTGACAGGGTCTTGGTGCTCCAGCTGGTTGTCAGGCCTGTGCCTCTAAGGTGAGAGAGCCGAGTTCAGGACATTGGTCCACTGGAGACCTCCCAGCCCCACATAATATCAAATGGTGAAAGCTCTCTCAGAGATCTCCATCTCAATGCAAAGACCCAGCTCCACTCAACGACCGGCAAGCTACATTGCTGGACACCCTTTGCCAAATAACTAGCAAGACAGGAACACAATGCCACCCATTAGCAAAGAGGCTGCCTAAAATCATAATAAGGTCACAGACACCCCAAAACACACCACCGGACGCGGACCTGCCCACCAGAAAGGCAAGATCCAGCCTCATCCACCAGAACACAGGCACCAGTCCCCTCTACCAGGAAGCCTACACAAACCACTGAACCAACCTTAGCCACTGGGGGTAGACACCAAAAACAACAGTAACTACGAACCTGCAACTTGTGAAAAGGAGACCCCAAACACAGTAAGTTATGCAAAATGAGAAGACAGAGAAACACACAGCAGATGAAGAAGCAAGGAAAACACCCACCAGACCTAACAAATGAAGAGGAAAAAGGCAGTGTACCTGAAACAGAATTCAGAGTAATAATAGTAAAGATGATCCAAAATCTTGGAAATAGAATGGAGAAAATACAAGAAACGTCTAACAAGGACCTAGAAGAGCTAAAGAGCAAACAAACAATGATGGACAACACAATAAATGAAATTTAAAATTCTCTAGAAGGAATCAACAGTAGAATAACTGAGGCAGAAGAACAGATAAGTTAGCTGCAAGATAAAATAGTGGAAATAACTACCACAGAGCAGAAAAGAAAAAAGAATGAAAAGAACTGAAGACAGTCTCAGAGACCTCTGGGACAACATTCAACGCATCAACATTCGAATTATAGGGGTCCCAGAAGAAGAAGAGAAAAAAAATGGACTGAGAAAATATTTAAAGAGGTTATAGTCAAAAACTTCCCTAATATGGGAAAGGAAATAGTCAATCATGTCCAGGAAGCACAGAGAGTTCCATACAGGATAAATCCAAGGAGAAACACACCAAGACACATATTATCAAACTATCAAAAATTAAATACAAAGAAAAAATATTAAAAGCAGCAAGGGAAAAGCAACAAATAATATACAAGGGAATCCCCATAAGGTTAACAGCTGATTTTTCAGCAGAAACTCTGGAAGACAAAAGGGAATGGCAGGACATATTTAAAGTGATGAAAGGGAAAAACCTACAACCAAGATTACTCTACCCAGCAAGGATCTCATTCAGGTCCAACAGAGAAATTAAACCTTTACAGACAAGCAAAAGCTAAGAGAATTCAGCATCACCAAACCAGCTTTACAATAAATGCTAAAGGAACTTCTCTAGGCAGGAAAGAGAAGAGACGGAAAACACCTACCATAACAAACCCAAAACAATTAATAAAATGGTAATAGGAACATACATATGGATAATTACCTTAAATGTAAATGGATAAAGTGCTCCAACCAAAAGACATAGACTGGCTGAATGGATACAAAAACAAGACTTGTATATATGCTGTCTACAAGAGACCCACTTCAGACCTAGGGACACATACAGACTGAAAGTGAGGGGAAGGAAAAAGATATTCCATGCAAATGGAAATCAAAAGAAAGCTAGAGTAGCAATTCTCACATCATACCAAAGAGACTTTAACATAAAGACTATTACAAGAGACAAAGAAAGACACTACATAATGATCAAGGGATCAATCCAAGATGAATATATAACAATTGTAAATATTTATGCACCCAACATAGGAGCACATCAATACATAAGGCAAATGCTAACAGCCATAGAAGGGGAAATCGACAGTAACACAATCATAGTAGGGGACTTTAACTCCTCACATTCACCAATGGACAGATCATCCAAAATGAAAATAAATAAGGAAACACAAGCTTTAAATGATACATTAAACAAGATGGACTGAATTGTATTTATAGGACATTCCACCCAAAAACAACAGAATACATTTGCTTCTCAAATTCTCATGGAACATTCTCCAGGATAGATCATATCTTGGGTCACAAATCAAGCATCAGTAAATTTAAGAAAATTGAAACCAAGTATCAAGTATCTTTTCCGACCACAACACCATGAGACTAGATATCAGTTACAGGAAAAAATCTGTAAAAAATACAAACACATAGAGGCTAAATAATACACTACTAAATAACCAAGAGATCACTGAAGAAATCAGAGAGGAACTCAAAAAACACCTAGAAACAAATGACAGTGAAAACATGATTAACCAAAACCTATGGGATGCAGCAAAAGCAGTTCTAAGACGGAAGTTTATAGTAATACAGTCCTATCTCAAGAAACAAGAAACACCTCAAATAAACAATCTAACCTTACACCCAAAGCAATTAGAGAAAGAAGAACAAAAATACCCCAAAGTTAGAAGAAGGAAAGAAATCAAAAACATCAGATCAGAAATAAATGAAAAAGAAATGAAAGAAACAATAGCAAAGATCAATAAAACTGAAATCTGGTTCTTTGAGTACATAAACAAAATTGATAAGCCATTAGCCAGACTCATCAAGAAAAAAAGGGAGAAGACTCAAATCAATAGAATTAGAAATGAAAAAGGAGAAATAACAACTGACATTGCAGAAATACAAAGAACCGTGAGAAATTCCTACAAGCAACTATATGCCAATAAAACGGACAACCTGGAAGAAATGGACAAATTCTTAGAAAAGTACAACCTTCCGAGAATGAACCAGGAAGAAGTAGAAAATATAAACAGACCAACCACAAGCACTGAAATTGAGACTATGATTAAAAATCTTCCAACAAACAAAAGCCCAGGACCAGATGGCTTCACAGGCGAATTCTATCAAACATTTAGAGAAGAGCTAACACCTATACTTCTCAAACTCTTAGAAAATATAGCAGAGGAAGGAACACTCCCAAACTCATTCTACAAGGCTACCATCACCCTGATACCAAAACCAGACAAGGATGTCACAAAGAAAGAAAACTACAGGCCAATATCACTGATGAATATAGATGCAAAAATCCTCAACAAAATACTAGCAAACAGAATCCAACAGCACATTAAAAGGATCATACACCATGGTCAAGTGGGGTTTATCCCAGGAATGCAAGTATTCTTCAATATACACAAATCAATCAATGTGATAAACCAAATTAACAAATTGAAGGAGAAAAACCATACGATCATCTCAATAGATGCAGAAAAAGCTTTCAAGAAAATTCAACATCCATTTATGATAAAAACCCTCCAGAAAGTAGGAATAGAGGGAATTTTTCTCAACATAATAATGGCCATATATGACAAACCCACAGCCAACATCGTCCTCAATGCTGAAAAATTGAAAACATTTCCACTAAAATCAGGAAGAAGATAAGGTTGCCCACTCTCACCACATTATTCAACATAGTTTTGGAAGTTTTAGCCACAGAAATGAGAGAAGAAAAAGAAATAAAAGGAATCTATATCAGAAAAGAAGAAATAAAGCTGTTACTCATTGCAGATGACAGGATACTACACATAGAGAATCCTAAAGATGCTACCAGAAAACTACTAGAGCTAATCAATAAATTTGGTAAAGTAGCAGGATACAAAATTAATGCACAGAAATCTCTTGCATTCCTATACACTAATGATGAAAAATCTGAAAGAGATATTAAGGAAACACTCCCACTTACCACTGCAATAAAAAGAATAAAATACCTAGGAATAAACCTACCTAAGGAGACAAAAGACCTGTATGCAGAAAACTATATGACATTGATGAAAGAAGTGAAAGATGATACCAACAGATTAGAGATATACCATGTTCTTAGATGGGAAGAATCAACACTGTGAAAATAACTATATTACCCAAAGCAATCTACAGATTCAATGCAATCCCTATCAAACTACCAAGGGCATTTTTCACAGAACTAAAACAAAAAATTTCACAATCTGTATGGAAATACAAAACACCCCAAATAGCCAAAGCAATCTTGAGAAAGAAAAATGGAGCTGGAGGAATCAGGCTCCCTGACTTCAGATTATACTACAAAGCTACAGTAATCAAGACAGCATGGTACTGGCAAAAAAACAGAAATATAGATCAATGGAACAGCGTAAAAATCCCAGAGATAAACCCAGACACATATGGTCACCTTATTTTTGATAAAGGAGGCGAGAGTAAAAATGGAGAAAAGATGGCCTCTTCAAGAAGTGGTGCTGGGAAAACTGGACAGCTACATGTAAAAGAATGAAATTAGAACACTCCCTAGCACTATACACAAAAACAAACTCAAAATGGATTAAAGACCTAAATGTAAGGCCAGACACTATCAAACTCTTAGAGGAAAACATAGGCAGAACACTCTATGACATAAATCACAGCAAGATCCTTTCTGACCCACCTCCCAGAGAAATGGAAATAAAAACAAAAATAAACAAATGGACCTAATGAAACTTAAAAGCTTTTTCACAGCAAAGGAACCCATAAACAAGTCGAAAAGACAACCCTCAGAATGGGAGAAAATATTTGCAAATGAAGCAACTGACAAAGGTTTAATCTCCAAAATTTACAAGCAGCTCATGCAGCTCAATATCAACAAAACAAACAACCCAATCCAAAAATGGGCAGAAGACCTAAATAGACATTTCTCCAAAGAAGATATACAGATTGCCAGCAAACACATGAAAGAATGCTCAACACCACTAATCATTAGAGAAATGCAAATCAAAACTACAATGAGGTATCACCTCACACCAGTCAGAATGGGCATCATGAAAAAATCTACAAAAAATAAATGCTAGAGAGGGTGTGGAGAAAAGGGAACACTCTTGCACTGTTGGTGGGAATGTAAATTGATACAGCCACTATGGAGAACAGTATGGAGGTTCCTTAGAAAACTAAAAATAGAACTACCATACGACCCAGAAATCCCACTACAGGGCATATACCCTGAGCAAACCACAATTCAAAGAGATTCATGTACCACAATGTTCGTTGCAGCTCTATTTACAATAGTCAGGACATGGAAGAAACCTAAGTGTCAATTGACAGATGAATGGATAAAGAAGATGTGGCACATATATAAAATGGAATATTACTCAGCCATAAAAAGAAATGAAATTGAGCTATTTGTAATGAGGAGAATGGACCTAGAGTCTGTCATACAGAGTGAAGTAAGTCAGAAAGAGAAACAAATACCATATATTTGTTTCTAACACATATATATGGAATTTAAGAAAAAAAAATGTCATGAAGTACCTAGGGGTAAGACAGGAATAAAGATGCAGACCTACTAGAGAATGGACTTGAGGATATGGAGAAGGGGAAGGGGAAGCTGTGACAAAGTGAGAGAGTGGCATGGACATATATACACTACCAAACTTAAAATAGATAGCTAGTGGGAAGCAGCCACATAGCACAGGGAGATCAGCTCGGTGCTTTGTGATCACCTAAAGGGGTGGAATAGGGAGGGTGGGAGGGAGGGAGATGCAAGAGGGAAGAGATATGGGAACATATGTATATGTATAACTGATTCACTTTGTTATAAAGCAGAAACTAACACACCATTGGAAAGCAATTATACTCCAATAGCGATGTAAAAAAAAAGAGTAAAACAAATACCATATGCTAACACATATATATGGAATCTAAAAAAAAATTTTAAATAATTGGTCATGAAGAACCTAGGGGCAGGACAGGAATAAAGACGCAGACGTAGGTCTTCCCTGGTGGCGCAGTGGTTGAGAGTCCGTGTGCCGATGCAGGGGACACGGGTTCGTGCCCCTGTCCGGAAAGATCCCACATGCCGCGGAGCGGCTGGGCCCGTGAGCCATGGCCACTGAGCCTGCGTGTCCGGAGCCTGTGCTCTGCAACGGGAGAGGCCACAGCAGTGAGAGGTCCGCGTACCGCAAAAAAAAAAAAAAGACTCAAACGTAGAGAATGGACTTCAGGACACAGTGAGGGGGAAGGGTAAGCTGGGACAAAGTGAGAGAGTGGAATTGACATATATACACACTATCAAATGTAAAATAGATAGCTAATGGCAAGTAGCTGCATAGCACAGGGAGATCAGCTCCGTGCTTTGTGACCACCTAGAGGATAGCATAGGAGGGTGGGAGGGAGACACAAGAAGGAGGAGATACGGGGATATGTGAATATGTATAGCTGAGTCACTTTGTTATAAAGTAGAAACTAACACACCATTTTAAAGCAATTATACTCCAATAAAGATGTTTAAAAAAATTGTCTGCATAGCTATTTTGTGATTTAATTTAAATTTGAGGGACTTCCTGGCAGTCCAGTGCTTAGGACTCTGTGCTCACTGCCAAAGGCCTGGGTTCAATCCCTGGTCAGGGAACTGAGATCCCACAAGCCACGTGGTGCTACCAAAAAAAAAAAAAAAAAAGAAAGAAACTATCTTAGCCTGAGACAAAGGCTTGCTGGCCTGAGGTAATTTATTTGGGGGCGAGGGTTAGGGATGAAAGAGTGTTACAGGGAATGAGGGAGAGATAACATAAGGACGCATTATTGTATTAGCCACCCAACGATGAGTGCAACTCGTCCCACAGAACCTTCTGAAAAGCCTTATGAAATCTCAGGACTGCCCACTCCAAAGGCTGAACGGAGGAAGAATTTATCCATAGATTCCTCATTACTGAAAGGTGGTCCACAGTTTTGGATCATGCACTTGTTACTGGAGAGCAAGTTCCCACGGGTGTCCCTATTGCAACATCAGAGAAGCTGACGACAGGAAGCAAGAGGTGCATGGCAGGGTCCCGACAGCGCCAGGTAGCATTCACCTGAATCTGGTGAAACTTCTTAGCATTAGAGGTGAGACTGAGAACATCCAAGTGGCATCCAAGAGGTCGCCAATATAAAGCCATTATCAGCAATATGATGTACATCTGCCCAGACACAGCTTTTTAAGAACACCATTCATTCATTCATTCATTCATTCATAAACCCATTCAACAAATATTTATTTTTATTTTTATTTTTTTTTTCAACAAACATTTATTAAGCATCAACCACATGCCGGTGACTATGTTAAGTACGAGGGATCCAGTAGTTTGTCTATCATAAGTGCTTTGCTCTCTTGGAACTAGCAGTCTATTTGGGGGAATCAGGCATTTAGTAAATTATTATAACAATTAGTGAATTACAATTGTGATAACTATCATGAAGCGTAGGATGATAAACTTTCTAGTCATGAGAATCAAGGAAGGCTTCCCTGAGGAAGTGGCATTTAAGCTAAAACTTGCAGAGGAAGAGGTGAAGAAAGTAAAGTAGGGGAGAATAACTAGAAAGCGTGTTGCAGGCAGAAGGAAGAACGTGAACAAATACCCCTTGGCAGAAAAACTTAAACTGTCCTGAGGAGAAAGAAAAGGCCAGGGGCACTGGAGTGTGTGAGTGAAGGGGAGAGGCGGGGGTAAGTTGGTGGCTGAGCAAGAGCCAGATCACGTCCGGCCTGATAGGTCAGAAAAAGGATTTGGATTTTATCCTAAGGTCAATGGGCATCTACCGAAGGATCTTGAACAGGGGAACAATTATAATCAGATTTGGGTTTTTGTTTTGTTTTGTTTTACATAAATCAAGATACACTTGGTAAATACAAGCAGCAGAAGCTCATAAATATCACACAGGTATTTAAAAAGAGCACCGTCTGTAATAGCTATGTAACTGTATAAAAACAAAGAGGAGTGTTGATGAGATGGGAGCAGTGGGCTGGTGGCCTGAGCCTGGAGTCTGGGAAGGCCTGCGTAGTCCACTTTTTCTGTGTTTTTGAGGACTACTTCTTGGTCTGATTTGACACCAGTTTGCATTTGGGTAAGCCACAATGAAATCCCCACTGAAAACTCTCCCCCTTCTTCAGAAGCTTCAAAAGAAAATTCCTCAAGTTTCCACTAAGACTAAGCTCATATGTGGGTGGTGGTAGGGACCACCTATAGGATGTGACTCAAAAGGTGCTAAAACACCACTCCTATTCAGTGTAAACTTTCTATTCCCTCTGCTAGTGTCTAAAATCCTACCATCACCATTCCATTCTGATGAATGTTCAACTGTCAAATATGGTAGCACTGGATCTATCCTGCCTTCCTGGGACGGAGCTGGTTTTTTGTGTTTTCTCAGGGATGGGAGGATTTGAAGCTTTTTGAGATCACTGGCCACACAGGGGCAGGGAGGGGCCATGAGACTGGGTAGGTTACAGAGAGTGAGAGTGAAAGGAGCTTGGGCTCGTTTGTAGTTAAAGGATGCATACATAATGTTGCATGTGTATCTTTACATAAACTTAGGCCAACATAGACGGGTATACTTATGGCATATACATGACTTTATAACATGGGAAGCAATAATGGTAAGGAACATAGGTCCCAGGATAGACCAACCTGGGTTCAGATCACAACCACTGTGACTCCAGGAAAGTTGTAGCACCTACCTTATAGGGTGGTTCGCAGGATTCAATGAGATAGTCTGTTTAAAGCCTTAGCACTGCTCTGAGGCATAAATGTTACGTTACTAAGATGATGAGTATGTTTGTCCTTGTGCAAACATGTGTGTGCCTGCACGTGTAGGTGCAGATGTGGGTATGTAAGGGAGACAGAGTATGTCTAAGAACAGGAGCAGGGGGACTTCCCTGGCCGTCCAGTGGTTAAGACTCTGCGCTTCCTGGTAGGGAACAAAGATCCAAAAAAAATACGAGAGAGGGGAAGAGGGAGAATGTTGGCCACCCCTGCAGGTGGAGTTCCCACTAGAGTGGCCCTTTCTGTGGGGTGAGGGGACTGAGGGACAGCTCACAGAGGAGACAGCTCAGCTTTACCAAGCGGGGACACCAAAGGGTCTGGAACTACAGGGCCTTCCTGATAAGCACAGAATCTAAAGTAGAAATTAGTTGAAGGAAACAGGCAACAGAGTGGGATGTGATGCTGAAGCTCAAAACACCCTACATAAAAGAGAGATGAAAGAAAAAAAAAAAGAATTGAAAGTGATCTCTGGAATTGACATGTATCCAAATTAGGCCCCTGTGCTTGGAGAACATACGACTTCATGTGCTCCATCCTAAAGCTCCCCGCTGTTTTGAGCCTCATGCATGTTTGCTTTTTCAGAACTGACACAGAAGAACTTTGAAAAGCCTGTAAACCACTGTGATCTGTTCTCAGACCTCTTGGTTCCCTCCTATGATTTTCCCATGGAGTTATATCTAAGTACTTTCTTCATGATAAGGAATTGTCATCCCTGTGTTTGAGAGAGAAGATACAGTAAAAGCAGAGCACCCAGTATCTAGTCCCAGTTCTGCCCCTAACTCACTGGGTAACGTCAAGGAATCTCTCAGTCTCTCTGGGCACAGCTGCCTCATCTGCCACGGAATTTGATTGGTCACTTTGGGTCATTATCTTTTGACTTCCTGCCATCCTAGATGAGGTTTAGCTCCCCTCAAACATCTCTCCTCCCCTTAAAGTTGTATCACCATATGACATGGTGGTTGAGAGCCCAGATCACCAGCCTCTTGCTAGCTGTGACTCCTAGGATGAGTTATTTAACCTCGAGTCTCCATTTCATTCTTTGTAAAACGAGGGTAAGAAGAGCATAGTGTATCATTGGGTGGCTAAAAAGATTAAATGAGTTAGTGCAGTTAAAGTATTTAAAACAGTGCTTGGCACAGATAAGGGCTACACTACTCTGGTGTTATGTAATAATAATAAGATCATTACTACTTTATTGGGTAACTTTGTAGTGTTAAAAGAAATATACTATTGATAAATCAAGAAATAGAAGTATAAGCATTATTTGGGGCTATAAAAGTCTCCAGTGGGTAGGGTAGGGGGGACCTGGGACATTGCTTTTCCTTTTTCTTTAAGCCCTCCTGTGCTTTGACTTTTCAAGGATGTGTCTAGACCACCACAGTATTGTTTTTTTAATTTCAAAAGATTGAGCAAAAAGATCACTCAAGTCCCTC
The DNA here is from genome assembly GCF_008692025.1 of Phocoena sinus. NCBI lineage: Eukaryota > Metazoa > Chordata > Mammalia > Artiodactyla > Phocoenidae > Phocoena > Phocoena sinus. The sequence goes on along the minus strand of NC_045765.1, from coordinate 49,576,399 downwards.
TCAAATCTCACAATTCAAGGACTGACTGTGATTTTTAAGGAACAGTATTTTTTAGGTGCCCGGTTTATCTTTGGTATCATAGCTACCATTAATACGTTTGACGTTTTCAGGAAATCCTCATAAAAGGTTAAAATAAACACAATCACCGGGGCATGTTTATAACTGAGTGTGTTTCAGCGTCTGGGAAAGGAGCGAAAATGAGAAAGGTGAAAATATAAACTTTGTAAATATTTGGACTTATGAGCTAGCAAAATATTTTGCCCCCTGTAATCTTTTCCCAGAAATCGACTCAGTTGCACAAAGGAAGGATCAGTAGCAGTAAGCTCAGAGGAAAGCACCGCCGGCGCCCAGCGCTGAAAGCGTTAACAGGGCTGAGTAAAGCGATCCCCGAAGTGAGTAAGGCTCGAGTTGTAAAAGTTTGCAAAGCAGCGGCGGCAGCAGCTCCCAGGGAAATGGAAGCCGGTCGAGGGAGCCTGGCGGAGCGGAAACCGAGAACCGTGCTGAGCTGAACTCAGCCGGGATTACAAACTCAAGGTTAGTGGACCCCGCACACCTCCCCGCGCTGACATCTTTGGAGAGTTGTCTCAGGAAGGCCGGCGCCGGCTCCCAGCCTGGTGTGTCCTGTCTGCTTTATTCACCAGTGGGGCCGCCGGCTGTCGTGCCAAACCTCCCGCGAATGCGTTCGCCCAAGCCCTGGCGCTGTGAGGGCCGGCGACCTCTTCCCTGGAGACTCTCCTAAAGGGGAGACTTCTTTTCAGACATCCGAAAGGAAACTGTTTCTGGGACAAGGATGATTTTCAGAATACACACACACATAGGCGCACACACACACCTGTATACGCTGCTCTATCTTGGTTCTTGCAGGCTGTGACCACAATCCAGAATTCCTATCTGCTTCAGTTGAAACTGAGAACCATTGTCAAAGTAACAAAACAGGCTGTGCAACTTTATCATATGGGAGGGATATTGTCTCTGAGGCTAAGATAATCAAGGTGAGAAAAAAGAGAGAGGAAAGAAAGAAAACAAAAAAAAGAAACTTCCAAGCCACATGGCCTGGAGTTGACAAAAGAATTTTTGAAAATTAGTTTCTAGTAGAAATGTTTCTTGTACATTGCTAGAACAAAATAATGGGGGAAGATGTATTGTGAAGGAAAGAATTCTACAACTACATGAGATTCAGATACATTTATCTATGTAAACAGTTTGTTATAGCATGGTGCATAGCAGATAAACTTAAAAGAAGGGGGGAAAAAAAGAGTAAATGGCTTCAGAGAAATTGCATCCTGAGGGGCCTTTCATTTGAGACCCAGATGGACTGCCTGAGGGCTTTCACCCTTGGAGCCCTGGCTGAGAGAGCGGGGTGGCTTTGTCCCCTCAACAGGCCAGTTCTGTTTCCCCCTCTTGCCTTGCACACGGAGAGGCAATGAGTAAGTAGCCAGTGGCCGGCCGTGCTGACAGCTCCCTCACATCCACCAGCAGGCAGGAGTCGAGGCTTATACCTGCTAGCACTGAATCAGAATGAGTCATCTGAAACTTGGGTGCGGGAGCAAAGTCCTTGCGAACTGCCTTATGAGACGCTGGCTGGATGTAGGTGGGATACACCTCTCCGAGCACTCACAGTTTTTTCTTCTCTTCCTTTCTCCTTCAAACCGGCAGGCATCCGGACACTCTCAAGAGGCAGTCTCTGCCCCTTTGGCTCAGCTGACCTGACCATGTGGACTTAGCCCCTCTGGGTCAGGACTGGAGTTTTAAAATAAAATGGATGATGTGACATTACTTGATCTTCTGGAGTGCCCCGTGTGCCTCGAAAAGCTCGATGTCACCGCCAAAGTCCTCCCTTGCCAGCACACCTTCTGCAAACCATGTCTCCAGAGGATTTTCAAGACCCACAAAGAGCTGAGGTGCCCCGAATGCAGGACCCTGGTGTTTTGCAGCATCGAGGCGCTGCCGGCCAACCTGCTGCTCGTGCGCCTTCTGGATGGCGTGCGCTCGGGCCAGGGCTCAGGGGGAGGGGGGTCCCTCTGCAGGCCTGGCGTGCTGACCTCACAGGGCAGCAGGAAGAGCAAGACTCACCCCCGAGGTCTGCAGTGCAGCCCCTTCCAGCTGGTGCCTAACATCAGAATCCACATGGATGGGGTAAGAAAGATCTCATTTGTTCCTACTGTGTCCACTTGGAGGTTGGGTTTGCCTGCACCAGCAGTTGGGGCTTCTGTTCTTTTAGTTACATTTCAAAGACCCCCTGCGGAGGATTCCCTGGGGATAAGTTTCTGTGGGCGGTGATCGTTGTACTGAGACTTGGTGGAATCCTGAGTCTATCTGATCCACCCAGGAATGCTTAGATTGTTAAAGCTTCCCAGGTTCTCCCTGCTCCTCGTCCAGAAGGTGGTAGGACAAGGAACGCTTTCCTGATTATATTTTTGGTCTTACATTTCTGCTGTCCTGAGGCCAAACCAGGGCACGGGAAATGCACAGAGGATGGGAAAAAAGAAAAACAAATCTAACTGCTTGTTGCTTTTGAGATCTCAAAGAAATTTCCAAATGTCAGGTTTTGTTTGCATTTTACCCCATCCATCTTTCCATTCCCAGTCATAAAGCGCCATGATGACAATGCTCATTCATAATGGTTCAAAGTTATCAAGACACTTAACTGCCCAAATTTCCCGTGGGAAGGGAGCCTATATGTGGGTAGAGTGATTGACAGGAAAGGCTGGCTGTGAAGTACAATAGATGTGTATAGGAGCCCCGCAGGTGTGTCTTACTTTACAAAATGAATAAAACATACACAAAGTGCACATCAGAGGCTGCAATAAAAAAAAAAGAAGAGCCCCAGGAGAGCCCCGGGAGATCACCCAGTAATGTTTTTGGTGTTTGTAATGTGAATCGCTCTCTCCAGCCTTGTGGGCACATCCTCAGGACTTTATCTGACCTGGATATGGGAAGCTGGGTAAGGGGACATTTCAAGAGAAGGGCGTGGTCCTTGTGGCTCCAGGAGGATTATTTGCTGTCACCCTTGCAGTCAGTGTGTCCACGTGGACATGGCAAGCTGTGGCTTGGGTGGGTGGCATACTTAGAAAGTCTCAGCGGGATTCGGTGAAGTCCCACCTGAAGCAAGCTTTAACACGGGCAGCAGTCTCACGACTCCCTGCTGTGAAGAGCCGCAGAGGGTGGGAGGGTCTTCCCCGGATGCCTTCCCACTGAAGGAGAATAGCCTTGTGGTGTGCATTCAGAGCAAGTTTCTAAAGTATTCCTTCCAACAGCTCACCCCTCCTTGGGTTCCCTGCACCTTTAAGCCACCCATGCAGTAGGGGTGTATGGAAACATTCCAAAATGAGAGCGGGAAGAAGCAGGGCATTGGTGTGATTTCTTCACTGCGGACTTTTTCGTGTCATCGGGCCTGTGTGCGTGAACACATTCCCGAAGAAGGCTTGGCGCCCTTGTTTAAGGCTCCTTATTAGCCCTAGGTCTAGTCATCAATCAGAATCCACAGGCCTGGAAAAGGTGGGGTCAGGGTTGCGGAGCAAACTTTCTGAGGCAGGCTGTGTTTATAGAGCATTAGGTTCTATCTTGGGTCAGCAAATCTCCCTTTGAATTCCTAAGACCCAGCAACCTCTCCCCTCCCTTGCGCTGCAAAGTCTGACTTGCCTCCCTGCAGGGCAGAGTATCATCGATCACTCAGAGTGTCGGGGGACTGGGAGAAGGCAAGTCCCCTACCACCTTCGCATGTTCTTGTTCATGCTTTCATCTTTTTTCGATGTGGCTATGTTGCTAAGAAAAGGTAGCAACAGATGGATCCACAGCTACCTACTTTTTGAACCACAGAGGATTCCCAGGCCCCTCCCGGCATAGGGAGTTGTAGGAACTAGAGCTGGTCCAACGGAAGAGACAGCCAGTAAGATGCTGCGTGTCCCTGGAACTCTTTCACAAGGACTTGTCACTTCAGACCAAGGTGCCGGTGATGGGGTTGTGCCCATCCTCTGAGATGCACTGGAGTCCTACCATGAGGCTGAAATGGAGAACCAAGCCGTTGAGGGCTCCTGCTTTCAGGCAGGACCTGGTTTAGTGAAGACTCTCTACAAGAGAGCAGAGCTGGCAGCCAGCCCGCAACTGCCCCTGTTTCCTTCATCTCCTGAGCCTACCTTTCTCCAAGTGCCTCGTGTCATCCCTTTTGCCTCTCTCAATGGGGATATGAACAAACTATTCCTGGATGTAAATACGGCTGTAATTCTGCAACCTGTTCTACTTCCCCAAATACAGCTACCTTTCCTATAAGTGTGAAAGCGATCGCGTGTCCCTGGGTTCAAAGAATTGCGGATTATCTGGGAGGCCACACTGTTCTGAGAGGCGGAGTGATGGCCTTGCATCCTCAGTCAAACCCTCACCAACCTACTTGCCCTCTCAGCCTCAGTTTACCCAATCCAGTCAACACTTAGTAATACTTGCTACCCCTCTTCCTCCAGGATAGTGTAAAGATTATCTTACAACATACTCATAGCACCTTAGAAAACCTATGCCATGTAAATGCAAAGCATCTTCATTATCATTAATTTAAACCGGCTGTATGTCTTTGGGCAAGCCACTTAAGCTTGCTGGGTCTCAATTTAAAATTCTGTAAAGTGGGAAAATGTATTCTAAAAACAGAGAGCCACTGTGAGGCTTAACTAAAGAGTGTTTGCAAAGCACTTTGAGATCCTTAGATGAAAGGCATTAAGAAGGTCGTTATCATAGTAAGCATTATTATTGACTGTTTAGTGTACCCTGCCGTGCATGAGGCATTCTACAAAATACAGCAGGAGTGATAGCCCTTGCAGGAGAGTGTAATAGGTCTTATTATTGAACTTGAGTCTATGATGAGTCCAGGCCAGGATAATACTAAGTATCAAGTACTACCCTAACACGGCATAAATAACCTGTTGTCACAGGGTACCATTTTCTAAAACACCTCTTCCAAAGGACTCGATGTTAAGGTGGCACTCCCAAAGAGTTCATTTAACTTCCTGTCCAGCAGCTTTTTAAGCCCAAAGTCTGTTCTGCTCTCCTAAACTCATCAAAACCACAAGCTCATCAAGATGTTTCTGTTGGCTCAAAGAGGCCTGGTACTTTTTGTGCCAGCCAGTACACTAGGGTGGAACCAATAGTCACACTTCACGGTGCCAGCCCAAGAGACAAAAAAATAGTCCATTGTGCCTACCTGTCTAAAACCCTCCTAAGCCGATTGTGTAAAAAGAAAACTTGAGAAACGGCTGTAGGTTTCTACAGCACGCAATTATTTCAAACCAACAGGGGAGATCAACAGAATCCTGGAGGGCCCACGGCAGTGCAAATCCCACGGGCTCTTATTCCTTCCCGTACTGCAGGTGAGCCAGAGGAACTTTGCAAGACTTAGAGAAGATTATGGGCTTCTGTATAGCTGATCTCTCTTCCTCCTCTGTCTGTTATCCTTTAATAATATTTCTGAATTAGAACAGGCAAGAGGGGCTTCCCTGGTGGCACAGTGGTTAAGAATCCGCCTGCCAATGCAGGGGACATGGGTTTGAGCCCTGGTCCGGGAAGATCCCACATGCCATGGGGCAACTAAGCCCATGCGCCATGACTACTGAGCCTGTCCTCTAGAGCCCGCGAGCCACAACTACTGAGCCCATGTGCCACAACTACTGAAGCCCGTGTGCCTAGAGCCCATGCTCCACAACAAGCCGAGCCACCACAGTGAGAAGCCCACGCACCGCAACGAAGAGTAGCCCCCGCTCGCCACAACTAAAGGAAGCCCGCAGGCAGCAACGAAGACCCAATGCAGCCAAAAATAAATAAATAAATTTATTTAAGAAAAAAAAGGAAAAAGGCAAGAAAGCAGTGAAGATAAAATTTGCAAAGTTAGGTTTGAAAAATACCAGAATTCAAATCCTGATTCTGCCCCTTGATAGTTGTGTAATTTGGATGAATCACTTAAACCTCAGTGCCTCTAATCCCCCTTTTATAAACTAGAGATAACAGTAGTATCTACCTCAGAGCGTCAGTGGGGAGAAATAAATGAAACTGTTAATGTCAGTTAGCTCGTAGCACCGCAACTGGTTCCTATTACAAGCTCAATAAATATGAGCTGTTATTCTTATTAAAGCGACTCAAGACTTTCCAGTCTAAATTACACAACATCTCTCACCCCCTTGTTAATCGAGTGTCCTCCAGAGATGGTCCTGGGTACCCTGATTTTTGGTTTGCTTTGTGTGTCTCCAAAGGATCCGGGGCCATGATTCAGGTGTGTGATTTCTCCCAGCATGAGCTGACTTGGCAGCTCACTTCCAAGACCCTTTAGGAGCTAGGAGTTGATTCTAGGAGAAAACGTGCTACCCAGCCTCACTTCCCCAAATGGCAGGCTCAGCAGGACACCATACAAAGGGCAACAACCTGGTGCACCTCCGCAGCATCACCAGTTCCTCATTAAGGTCTAGCTTTCCTTTCCCCTGCACCTCTCTATCCCCAGTACAAACGTTGCCGCCCTGGGCCTTGCAGGGCCGGACTCTCTCCCTTCTTTGTTAAACAACATGCCAACCACACACATTCCTGTCTCACTTGCCCTGTCTCAGCAAGAACACACCTGCCACCTACAGCACACAGACCAGGTGGCCGTGTCCTAGAAACTTTTTCAGCTGGTGTTACAAGCAGCTGAGATGGCAAAATGAGGTCAGAAGGCACATGAGGGAATTGAGGCTGGGTAGAAACCAGAAGGCGCCCAGCCCCTTTTCCTGGGTTTCAGCTGCTGTGTCCTTCGGCAGAGCTGTGACACAGACGGTGGTTTCTGCTAAACTTACAATGGGACTAAAACCATCCCAAGCCCCTGAAAACAGCAGGCAGATGCCACTGGGTCAGCAAGGCCTGGATGCGGCAAGTGGAGGAAGACATAAAGGTAGGAGCTGAGGTTGAGAAGTCAGGAGACCCAGATGGTTCCCCAGATCCACCCACATATGCAAACCTTTTAAAAAACCACATGGCCCCAAACTGGCTTTGCTCCCAACCCTCTCTCCATGGACCTCCTTCCTAGTTATAGTTCCCTCCCTTTTACTGATTAGTGTTTAAGGATTGTGGTCAAATGGAGCTGGGTTTGTGCTGGGATTCAATTACTTGTGAGCTATGAGGCCTCAGGCAAGTCACTTAACCTCCCTGACCTGCAGTTTCCATATTTGTGTAATGGGGATAATAATGGCGTACATATATCAGAAGGCTATTGTGAGATTAAAATGAGATAATGTATGTGAAAAGCTTAGTATAGTATGGTACATAATAGACGCTAATAAATGTTAAATAACAAAATTAACAATAGAGGAGAAAGCTTGGGGCATTGGATTTGCACCCACACATAAACATGCAGAGACTTCTGTTTAAAAATTAAGCAAAGGAGATAGCAAAAGGACAGGGGCTTCACGAAAAGACAAAACTATAGTGATGAAAAATCGTGGTTTTCAGTGGTTACCAGGGGTTCTGGGTTGGGAGAGGATTATAAAGGGATAGCATGAGGGAATTTTATGGGATGAAGGGGCTGTCCTGTATCCTGTTTGTGGTGGCAGTTAAATAAATCTGTGTATGTGTTAACATTCATAGGAATATATACCAAGAGAAAAAGAAGTCAATTTCACTGTATGATGATGTTTAAAATAATATTTCTAAAAATGAAAGGGAGCCCTTATACATTTCTTTGAGTCTCTGCCTGATTTTTACTGGTCCCACTCTGATGTCCTTTCATCTCTGTGTGTACTGGGTCAAGGCTATTTCAGAGAAGGATTTTACCATCATTTAAACGATCAGGGTAGTTCCTGCAGGTGGGCTTCTCTCTGTTTTAGCAAACCATTCTATTACCTGCTTCAGTTTTCTCATCAGTTAGAGGTATCTGGCCAGTAGACAAACACAGCGGCTCGACCCCCAGTGGATGGCCCAGGCAGATGGCTGGGATAGAAGGTTCTCCTCACTCAACCTCAATTATCCAGCACATGCGCTGGGGCACGTCACCTAAGGGATCAGTCAACGCATATTTTGTGTCATTTTGTTGCCTCTTAGGTTGCCTTCCCATATGTCCCTTCATACTATAAAAAGATTATGGAATGAGGGAAAGTGCTGTTCAGCCCTTGACTCAAAGAGCACCCTCATCCATCCCATTCCAGGCACCATTACGTAGCTTTGGGCTTAGCTGGGCCCAGCCCACATACAGCTCTCTTCAATCTCATTATCTTCTCCCTTTCTTTCTTATCTTTAAATTCATGCTTATATGACAGACCTTCTGTACGCTATTAATGGATGTTCCATAAAGCTCCAGGGTCAAACAAACCTGGACTGAAACAGAGCCAAACATTTTTCCTTTGCCGCAGGACTTTTCGGCACTTGTAGCACGCTGATGAGCTGTGAATCTCTAAGTGGTAGATAATAAGAAGAAACGTTCCCCAAATTTCTGTAACAGTGATACTCCCCTCTCCCTCCTTTCATTAGTACCTTGAGTAGTGTTAACTGTCATGGAACAAATTTGGGGAAATGCTGTCTCATACTAATGCAGAGGTAGTTAAGCCCCCAGAGGGAACCTTTATTGTGGTTAGAGACTGTTGACTCCAAGAAGAGTTTTAGGCAAGCTCTTGTCATTAGAAGATATTTTTGGAAAACTGTTTGAAACTCACTATCGCCACCTTCTGCAGTATTTATTTAGCTTCTGTCAGTAGTCAGCTATAGGTACGCTGGGAACCCACACAGCAAAGTAAAGATTCTACCTTCCCAGTGCTTACCGTCTAATGGTAAAACCAACTAGTTAGATACATGTGTCTAAGCATACATACATAAATATATATGTGAATATATGTGTGTGTATATATATATATATATATATATATATATATATAACATATCCCTGATTTAAAGATATTATCTATTGTAAGATATATTATTTAGTTATAGCTCTTAAGGGAAAAGAAGCATTACCATGTTAGATGTTCACTGTAAGATACATCCAATTTTAGAAATGTTAAGACATGAAAAAAGGAATGTCTTACTGAAGAGTACATATTGTGTGATTCCATTTATATAAAATTCTAGAAATGGCAAAACTATAAACTATAGTGATTTTTTGGGTAATGCAAATGTTTTATGTGGTGGATATAGGTTTGTCTAAATTCATCAAACTGTACATTTTTAAAAAGCTCATTTTTGGTATGTAAATTATAACCCAGTAAAGTGATTAAGACAGAGAAGCCTTAGACACAAAAGATGATGGTTTATGAAAATGTCAGGCGAGGACGTGGTTCAGTTTAAGGGAAATGAAGTTTGGCCAATAAAAAGAAACTTCCTACAAAAAATAGGTGTTTTAATGGTCAGGAAGGACATGGTCAAGGAGTGAAAAAGCAGGGTCTACTCTGGGCATGTGGGTGCTAGGAAAGTCAGGGCAGGACAAGGATATCTTGAACAGAATGGAAGTTGGAAGAGAGGGAGAAGGAAGCAGATGGAGTGGAGATGGGGTGACCTGTTACCTGCTTCAATACCACTGCTAGGAAGGCATGTGTCAGTCACTCTGTAATAAAGTCTCTCTGCAGCCAAACTGCTTACCTGTCATCATGTGGCCTGATGGATTCAGTGCAGCCAAACAAGATATCTCTGCTCCAAGCAGATGGCTGAGCTCACTGGGTAACTGAGCAGCAGTCTCCACTTCACTGGCAGACAGAGCCACCCTTTTCCACTGAAATGGTCAGGTTACCTGACAACCCTAGCATGCAGGAACACGAGCCAGCACACCCAAAGCAAGGAGTAGAACACAGGACAAGGAAAGACAAGTCCATCTGTCGTGAGCTGCTTCCTGCAACTTGGGTCTGTGTCCGCCCCCAGGGTCACACCGTTCTAGATCCCCAGGTCAGAAGCCAGGGCATTCAACAGACTGCTTCTAAGTGCCTGCTACATGCCAGGCTCTGTCTTGAAAGCTCACACCATTGAAAGCCCATACCGGGAATGCTCATGGTCTCAGACTCCAGGACTCACATGGCAGCTGAGTTCACCTCAGATCTCTGTCATTTTTCCAATCTTTTTTCCAAACACCAGCAGAACAGGCAACTTGTCCTGTGTCTCGATACTGTGCTTGGAGTACCCAGCCTACAACCTGGCCCAGATTAGGAACCCCCAAATATTTTTCGAATGGATGAATAAATAATGAATGTATTCATGTCTCCGGTAGACTTCATGGAATCACGGAATAACCCTTCATAATGCAGAAATGAACTCTTTATGGATAGAACCATGACAAAGCTATGTGAGGAATGAGCAGCTTATTACAGTAGGCATACTGAAATATTCTAGGTGGGAATCACCTTATTAAATACCCTTTTGGGTGACAAACAGTACTGTCCAGAGAATACAGTGGGCCAGGTTCAAAACCACTTAGCTCATGAATTGCTAACCCTAAGAAGATAGGAAATGCCTCTCCATATATGGCCAAACTCCTGCATCAGACACCACAAATTCTATGTGCTCCTTTGGTCATGGGGGAAACACTTCATGTTGAGTTAATGTACACTTAGTCCCAGGGATACCAGTGACAGAAAAGATGAGGCACTAGAAGAATTTGCTCCTGAGTTATGAGCTAAATTGACCTGGCCTCCTACATGAAGGGAAGGCAGTTACTTCAGGTAGGAACATGGCCCCTGCACCTCTCATGCTGACAAACCTACAACACACATGTATATAATGTATATAACATACAGGTTGCCATTTTAGCCATTTTTACGTGTATAGGTCAGTGGCATTAAGTATATTTACATTGTTTTGTAACCATCACCACTATCTATCTCCAAAACTTTTCATCATCCCATACTGAAACTCTGTACCAATTAAACAATAACTCCTCATTGCCCCGTGTGTGTGTACATGTATGTGATTGTATATATATATGTACATATACACACACACATATTTAAAACTTTTTTCTGAGTAAGAGGAGTAGGTGTTTTAGTATCATTTTTTAAATATGTATTCCAGTTTTCTGCTGCTTCTGAACTTAGACTTCCAATGAGATAAGCAAACAAGATAATGCTGTGATTCAGGACAAAGGCGCTTCATAAATGTATACTGGCTGTGTGCTTCTGGGCAAGTTACTTAGTAATCCTGAGCATCGCTGCTACAAAATGAATATAGGCAACTTAACTCAAAGTGTTCTTGGGAGGAGTTAACGAGGCGATTCTTGTAAAGTGCTTAGCACAGGGTCTGGACAAAGTAAGCTCCTAGTAAAGGTTAACTGTCTGCTTGCACTCATCCAGGTAGGTTAATCTCAGAAAGTACTACTACACTGACTGCGGTCAGCCTGCCATTTTACTGCACCGAAGACACGGGGGTAATGGTGATCGTGGCATCATTTGGAGGATAAGTCAAGATAATTCTTGTGAAGTTCTTAGCGCAGGGCATGACGCATGGTACTCCGTGACAGCAAGTGTGAGGCATTATTATTCTTTCCTATGCCTCATTCATTCAACAAGCATATACAGGATGTCTTTTATGAGTAAGACCTTTTGCCAGGCTCTACTGAAGAACAAAAGCAAATAAGATATGATCCTTAATAACATGTAGACATGGAAGAGACCCAGGAAAACTGACTAATTCACCAAAATGGCTGAAACCCTCCCTTAAAGAGCTCATGGTCTTTTGGGACACATCCACGTAAAGTAATAATTATGATGCGGTTAATAAATGTTAAACAAAGGACTTACTATGTCAGGCACTGGGTAAAGCACTTTTACCTACAGAATCTCACTTAAACTTAATTCTTTCTACAACCCACTGAGATAGGTGCTACCGTTTTCTCTACCTCACAAATAAGAGGCTTGTGCTCAATAAATGTTCATATAAGAAAACACAATGGGAGAAAATGGCTGCAGATCGAAATTGAGCATTCTGTATTTGTGTTTGGGGCAATTATTGAGGTTGCATTTTTTTTAAATGCAAATGGTCTGATTCTTAACCATTCATAGAAACCCACGACACTGACGACTGCAAACCTCACAATACACTGAGAGGCATGTACATTGGGTGGTGAGTCCTGGCATCATGGTCCCAATGCTGCTGGTTTGGGAAAATGTGCCTTTTGGCTGCCATTCACACGCACAGCATGGAAAACCAAGTGAAGAGGTGAGAGAGCTTGGATCATTCACTGTTACTCTTCCCTGAGAGGCTAACAGGAAAACTTTAGCCTGGAGACAGGAGAAATAAGGCAAATAACTCCCGGGGTGCCTGAAGCAAACCACCCCAGCTGAGGGTATCAGCCACCTGCCAGTGTTAGAGAAGGCAAGTATGGAACCATCTGCCTAACTGGGAAACTGGCCCACGTGGCTGACTGCAACCCATCCTCTGGTCTCAGTGTAGCCTTCACTCCTCCAGGAAGTCAGCCCTCTGTCCCAAATCCCAAGCCAGCCGGCCATTTGTTCCTCCTCAGGCTCCCAGAGTCCCCAGTGCTACCCTCTGGCCTTGTAGCACACATAAGGTCCATGAGGTCAAGGAAGTGTCTTGTCTCCTCCGTACTCAGCACAGTGCCCGAAATGCAACCAGCATTCAATAAATATTGAAGTACTGAATGCATAATGTTGGCGATATTGCAAGACACTGCAGTTAGATTCAGAATCTTCAAGGCTCAGGAGCCCCTGGTGTCTCCCCCTGAGGCTAGAGGAGAGGAGACATCCCAGCCATCTCGTCCCCAGGATCCCTTCCAGCCCCTGTCTTGTTGACAAGGGTGTTTCTTGACTCAAGGCCAGGTGTGCTAGGAATGGCATGTAAGTGCTTGCAGGGGATTCAGAGGTAATTGGGAGGTGAAAAAAGAAATCAGAGCAGAACGGAGCCAGAGAGAGAGGAGAACACCAACTGACTGGCAGGCGCAGCCCTCTGAGCAGGTTGCCCTGGATTTGCGGAATTGAGGATGATACGGCCGCACACATAGAAGTGTTTTATTTGGTTGCCAAGGCAACGCAGCAGAGTCAGTGGGCATGGAGCAGGAATAGATCTCTGCAGAGCTGTGTTCCGGAAGGGTGACTGGCTGTGATATTAATGAGCTGCCTGGATAGGAGAAAGGCAAGGCTGACATAAACCTGATTTGGGACTTTTGCTTAATAAACAGGAATGGCAGAGAAATGGAGGGGCAGAAGAGAAAACTTCTCTTTCTGGCTTTCTGGGGAAGCAGGAGAGGTACTTCTGGACTTCCAGTTTCTCATTGGAGTGGTTCCATGCTTGAAGGAAGGCGGAAGGGGATGATTGAAGAACAAAAGGAGATGGCAGCGTTTTCTTCCCCTTAAGAGATTATAAAAAGGATGCAGAAGCCCACATTTTAACAAAAAGAACATTTTCCAATTCCTCCTTTTACTTCCCTTTGTGTGAGAAAGGAAAAGAATTTGCTGTTAAGCTTATTTCTTTCTATTTTGTTTTTATTTTCTTAAGTTGTTGAAACACTAAGATTTTTTTTTTTCACGATCATAAAACTTTGTGATTGAGAGAGGTCCTGGGTTTTCTATCTTCTCCTCTACTTGCTGTCCCAAAGCCTCGAGAATCAGGCAAATGCCAGCACTCAGAGTGCTTGGCCCGATTGCTTGGGCAAGGAGGGTGGGACCAGAAGAGAGAGAAGCCAGACGGGAGGTGGACATTATTAATTTGCACCTTAATAACTACAACTGTCACATAGCACACACCGTGTGCCAGACACTGTGTGAAATAAGCATGGTTTTCTTGAGTTCTCCCAACAGCCTTTGGAAGTCCATGGTGTTTTCTCATTTTACAGTTGAAGGAACTGCTAGGAAGTGGCAGAGACAGGATTTGAACCAGGTTTGCCTACATCCAAGGACTGGGCTCTAAATGAGATCAGTCAGGGTGACCAGAACAAGTATGGTGTTCCCTTGGCACCTCAGGGAGCCCTGCACCACCTGCCATTGCTGGTTGGTTCCTGTTGGCACCAACACCACCATTCAAATGTGGTTGAGAAGCCTTCCAGAGCATGATGTAGTCTGTAGCCAATCCAACTCCATGAGCACGATATGCTGTGCACCTGGTCATAAATTTAAGGGTTTAAGTGGTAGGAATGAGTCTAAGTGGATGGAGAGAGAGACAAGAGAGGAGGAAATGGAGCCAGAGAAAAGAGGAGGGTAGGGATAGAGAAAGGCAGAAAAGACACATGGGAGATGTAGACGGGCAACAGAAAGCAGGGAGGAAGGAGGAGGAAAGGGAGAAGCTGATCAAGGAAGCAAGTGCTGGGGGGAGGACTCCTTGGGGAGATATGTTATCAGGAGATATGGCAGGCTCTGAGCCGGAGCTGGTCTGCTTTTCTCGAAATATAAACAGAGTTAGATCAAAATATTTATGCTCCATTCCTTTCGGAAACCTGTCATCGGGATAGGCAGAATGGTCTATTAAAGGTGGAGAAAAATAGAGCCTGAAATTCAGGAAAGTCAGCTTCTAATCCTGTCTTAGCTGAGAACCAGCCTGGTGACATGAAATGTATCTGAGTGCTTAGTAAATGTAAGCAATCACTATGGCTATAGAAAACGTCTTAGATTCTCTGAGTCTCAGAATTCCACTGTCTCAAATATTTTACAGAATATGCAAATGATACAGAAGTATTTACATTTATGTTGCTTTAAAAAATCTATATAAATTTAAAGATTTTCAGAGAAACAGTTACTGGTTTTGAACCCTTATGGTCTTCACGGGCCTGGGCTAAATACCTGCAAAAGCTTATTGAAACCACAGAGCAACATTGTTTAACAGCAGAGGAAATTGAGGTTCAGGAGTAGAGTACTGAGTCGCTTGCCCAGAGTTACCTGTGTTGACTAACTCTAAGCCCACATTGTTTTTTTATAATTTTTTAAAATTGAACTATAGCTGATTTATAATATTGTGTTAGTTTCAAGTATACAGCAAAGTGATTCAGTTATATATATTTTTTTTTCAGATTCTTTTCCTTTATTGGTTATCATAAGATACTGAATATAGTTCCCTGTGCTATACAGTAGGACCTTGTTGTTTATCTATTTTATATATAGTATCTTGTATCTGCTAATCCCAAACTCCTAATTTAGCCCTCCCCTACCCTTTCCCCACTGGTAATCATAAGTTTGTTTTCTGTGTCTGTGAGTCTGTTTCTGCTTTGTAAATAAGTTCATTTGTGTTATTTTTTAAATTCCACATATAAGTGATATCATATGATATTTGTCCTTCTCTGATTTACTTCACTTGGTTTGATAATCTCTAAGTCCATCCATGTTGGTGCAAATGGTATTATTTCATTCTTTTTTATGGCTGAGTAATATTCCATTGTGTATACATATCAACATAGCTTCTTTATCCAGTCATCTGTTGATGGACATTTAGGTTGCTTCCATGTCTTGGCTATTGTAAATAGTGCTGCTACGAACACTGGGGTGCATGCATCTTTTCAGATTAGAGTTTTCATCTTTTCCAGATAAATGCCCAGGAGTGGGGCTGCTGGATCGTACGGTAACTCTATTTTTAGTTTCTTAAGGCACCTCTATACTGTTCTCCATAGCAGTTGCACCAATTTACATTCCCACCAAGCATGTGGGAGGGTTCCCTTTCCTCCACACCCTCTCCACAAGCCCACGTTCTTGACTATCGCATTATGCTACCCTGCAGCACAGTAGCTCTGCTTTCCTTGTGCAAAGAGTATATGTAGCACATATCTTTTGTATTTATTAACGTGGCGTTAGTAACTTCCTCTCAAGTCATGTTACCTGTGTAAATCTTGTCACTCCAGAACTACATGGTACCAACCACACGTGCAGGGACTGAGTGAGTCTTCTAATTCCTTTATATTCTAGAATCTCACACCTGCAGGAGATCTCAAGGTCCTCCAAACTAGCCAGCCACTCTCCTATGCTTCAGTCCTCTTTGACGTCCCACAGAGACACCCACTTGACTGTTGCCTTCAGAACTCCAGTGTGGGCGAGTTTTCTGTGCCTGAACCTAGGCTATTCCCTCCATTTCTTGCCAGCAATCTTAGAAAAGTCTTTCTGAGGTTGAGCCACACAAAACACAGCTGCTCTCTCTTTCCATGGAAGCCTACAGGTCTTTGAAGGCAACTCTGGAGGGTTGCATCTTATTTTTGTATTTCATTTTCAATCTTACCTTCTACAGGCTAAAGTACTTCTCTTAGTTCACCTAGAGAGCTGGTTTAAGTATTTCTAACTCGGGGGCAAGATGGAGGAATAAGAGCAGGGCCTCTGAAGTCATGAGAGCTGATTTCAAATCCCAGTTCTACCTCCTGTTAGCTGTATGCACTTGGGTACGTCATTTAACCTCCCTGAGCCTCACTCTCTTTACCTGAGGATGAGGTAACATCCAAACTACCCCACACAGCGGTTCTGAGGATTAAACAATATGACACATGTGACACACTCAAGGACTGGCCCATAAGTGCACTTAGTCCACGTTGGTGATTTTTTTTTTTCTACTGAGGTATAGATGATATACAGTATTATATAAGTTTCAGGTGTACCACATAGTGATTCACAATTTTTAAAGGTTATATTTCACTTATATTTATTATAAAATACTGGCTATTTTCCCCATGCTATACAATATATCCTTGTAGCTTATTTATTTCATACATAGTAGTTTGTTCCTCTGAATTCTCTATGCCTATATTGCCCCTCCCCCTTCCCTCTCCCCACCAGTTTGTTCTCTGTATCTGTGAATCTGTTTCTTTTCTGTTATATTCACTACTGTTTTTTTTTTTTTTTTCAGATTCCACATATAAGTAATATCATACAGTATTTGTCTTCCTCTGTCTGACTTATTTCACTTAGCATAATACACTCCAGGTCCATCCACGTTGTGGCAAGTGGCAAAATTTCATTCTTTTTTATGGCTGCATAATATTCTGTTGTATATATAAACCACATCTTCTTTATCCATTCAACTGTTGATGGGCACTTGGGCTGCTTCTATATCCTGGCAATTGTAAATATTGCTGCTGTGAACGTTGTGGTGCATGTATCTTTTCAAATTAGAGTTTTTGGTTTTTTCAGATATATACCCAGGAGTGGAATTGCTGGATCATATGGTAGTTATATTTTCAGTTTGCTGAGGAACCTCCACACTGTTTTCCATAGTGACTGCACAAATTTACATTCCCACATGTTGGTGACCTTTTTATTCTTTAGTATTATTATTGCCCCTCTCCCTGCATAGTTGTCCATCTTATTTCACTGGGAGCATCTGGTCCAGGATCCAGTTGCTTTTTGCTTAAACCACCCACAAATAAGCATAACAGGGTCTGTCCCAGAAAAGACCTCTGCAGTATCTCCACACTGGGATTTCAGGAAGAAATGCCACAGTCCTAGAGAATGTCTCTTGGGATCTCCTCCTTGTAAAGAGTCTCTAGCCATAACAAACCTTCCTAAAACAATAACAGGAATGCTACTCTTGAAAGCACTATAGAAGACAAAATCTCTCTTTTTTTATACTGTATGTTTGGGAGGGTGCATGTAACATTCTGTGGGTGCAAGGTAGGCTACTGGTATAAACTAAACTCAATGAAAGGAGAAAGCACTACATTCCAGTAATAATGCCACGAGTAGGTACTCATTATACAAATATATATCAAGCGCTGTCACTATGTACCAGACAGTAAACTGGGCAGCAGGATATAATAATGAACAAGATAGACATAAAAGGTACACTCCACTGGGATTGATAAAAAGAAGAAAAAAGCCATGGTCTTAGTTAGGTTCCCCCCAGAATCAGACTCTGACATGAGGATTGAGTGCTCATAGATCATTTGGGAGAAATGAGGACATCGGTCGGGGCGCGGGAACATCATACAGGAGAGGGAGGTGACTAGTTAAGGTGTGTTTTGAAGCCACTCACCACAGTGGGCTACTGACGCTTTACCCCTTGGAAAAGCTCTAGGAAGCAGTGTAAAACTCAGACTGAAGAATTATCCTGGCCAAGAGGTGAGAGATCTGGGGCATTTATACCTCTATACCTGTCGGCCAGTGGTTAAGAGCTACCCCAAGGGGCAAAATATGTTCTAGAAGCTCAAGGGAAGGCTTCCAACAGAATTGCAGGTGCTGGCTATAGGAAGTGAAGTTGAGTTGCACAGAAATGATAAAGGGATCTGAGAAGATATGGGTAGAGCACCAACCATGTCACTTACATACATACGAAATAACCAAGATAATCACAAATTGTGCTGCGTGTCTGCTGTATAAACTAAGTCTTATCTATACAAGGATATGAAATAGAGGATAAAAGGGAAGATCTTTGATCAGGGGAGGCATTGATGCTGAGACCTGAATGATGAGAAGAGGGCAGCTCTGTGACAAGGAAAGAACTGGGTTCCAGCGAAGGAGGACATCTTGAGCCTGATCCCAGATGGAACTCGCTAAGTTTGGGGAACCAACTGAATGCCCACTTGGCTGAGGGGTGATAAGCAATGAGGTGAGATGCATGAGAATAGACTTCAGAGGAAGGTATAGAGGGACCAAGAAACGATGGTCATGAAGGGAGCTTGGATCCTAGATGCAATGAGAAAGATTAAAGCAGGAAAATCATCTGACCTGATTTTCAATTTAATATATTACTTCGGCTCTTGTGTGGGAAACGAATTTCTGGGGTACAACAGTAGAAACAGAAGATCAGTTTTAAGTCTTCTGGATGGGTGGCCTGGACTAAGATGGCATCTGTGATGGAGAGAAGTGGATGAGTTTGAGAGCAAACTTGGAAGTAGAAACAGTGGGACTTGCTGCATTTGGGCACGCAAATTGGACCCTTTATGTGCCACTAACCTTACTGAAAACTCACTATGCCAAGCACTTCCATTTAACTCTTGCAACTTCTGTGTGAGGCAAATACCATTCCCTTCACCCCATTTTACAGGTAGGGAGACTGAGACTCAGAAAGATTAATTTGCTCAAGGTCTCACAGAGATCAAGAGACAAAGCTGGATGTGGCCATAGCTGGTGACCTTAAGGTGCTCTATGGTCTCATTTAACCCAAGAGGAGGTGGGGATTGGCCCACGTCACCCTCTTTGAATGTGTGCCTCACTGTTCAACGGTGTTAAACCTGCAGGATGTCAGTCAGGCAGAGGGAAAAGCACAGGCATTAAAACCAAAAGACCTGAGTCTGAATCCCAGCTCTCTCACTGGCTACTGTCACTAGAACTCTCTGAGCCTCAGTTTCCTCCTCAGTAAGGTAGTAACATCTACTTCAAATGGTTGTTCTTTTTTTTTTTTATTTTATTGAAGTATAGTTGATTTACAATGTTGTTTCAAATGGTTGTTCTTGATATTATGATAAATGGAACCTTGTAAAGGCTGAATCACCAGGTTGTCCAGACCCAACTCAGACCACCTCCCTGGGTGCCTCCAGCCAGGAACAGAACTGGGGCCACATAAGGCCTCCATCCTTGGGAGTTGGTTCAGGAGACTTGACTCTCAGGACTCAGAGGGGCAGATTTCTTCAAAGGGGAAACTCATCCAAACAAATTCCTCCCATGACTCTGCCTAGACCTAGACTGGGTGTTGCATAAAAGGCAGTCCTAACCCAAGTTTATCTCAGGCTTTCTTTAAAAATGCCACCTTGTAAGGAATCATAAAACACAGGTGCTGGGCTTCCTTGGTGGTGCAGTGATTTAAGAGTCCGCCTGCCAATGAAGGGGACACGGGTTTGAGCCCTGGTCCGGAAAGATCCCACATGCCGGAGAGCACCTAAGCCTGTACGCCACAACTACAGAGCCTGCGCTCTGGAGCCCATGAGCCACAACTACTGAGCCCATGCGCCACAACTACTGAAGCCTGTGCACCTAGAGCCTGTGCTCTGCAACAAGAGAAGCCACCGCCATGAGAAGCCTGCGCACTGCAGCGAAGAGTAGCCGGCACTCACCACAACTAGAGAAAGCCCACGTGCAGCAACGAAAACCCAATACAGACAAAAATAAAAAAAAATAAAAAACACAGGTGCTGAGAGCTGAAAAGGACCATAAAAAACCATCTGGCCCAATGTCTTCCTATGCAAATGCGGAGTCTGCTGCTTAGCGAGAAGAAAGGACTATCTAAGGCCACACAGTTTGCCAGTGAATAAACACTGGGACCAAAGTCCGGGCGCTCTGAATCTTGGCCTGAGCACTCTGTATTTTAACTGCCTTGCATCTTGCCCAGGCCATTGTAGTGAGTTTGTTGGGCTTGGGTCAGAGGCCTCCAAACCAGATTTCAGCATAAAGAACTCCTTTAGAAACGTGAGCACATTCAGATCATGTGTAGTGTTTTGCAGCATGGCCTGGTGAGGGCACTTTCAAACCTCTGGCCCTCAACTGCAATCTGGGCTGAAAAGCATGTAAGCATTTACACGGTCTCACGGTTTATGCCAATTTTGAGCCTCAAAAGGCAATTTCCAAAGACTCAGGGGGAAAGAACAAGGGACAAGCTATACAGAGAGACATAGAATAAAACTAGGATGGCAATGAAAGAAAAATCTTTCCAATGTAAAGCAAAAGGTATGAAAGAGATGCGCCTGGAATTGGCATCCAGTGGCTCTAATTTCATGGATATTGTTCTTTAGAAGCACTTTGTTATGCAACCATTTGCCCAATCCCACCTGCTATTTCGGTTTTGTCTTTTAAATATTTTAAATTATTTCCAAAGAATAGAAAAGCGATTGCTGGCTCAGAGGGGATGAATATTTTTGAGACTCCTGATATGTAATGTTCATTTGCTTTCATCTGTGTTTGTCAGAACTTTTACTTGCAAGTGACAGAAACTCACCTCAAATGAGTTCAAATAAGAGTGGGAATTTGTTAGCTCATGAAATGGGAAGTTCAGAGAGCTGATCTCAGGGCTTCTAAGGACCCAGACTGTCTTGCCAGTTTGCTCCTGTATCTTAACTCCACTTCTTTCCCGATATTGGCATTATTCTCCCCAATTACAAATAACATTCTCCACGATGGGGTTGGAAGAAGGTGCATCCCCCAGGTTCCAACAGAATCCACTGCAGTTGGTAATAATAATAGGGACTTCCCTGATGGCCCAGTGAGTAAGACTCTGCGCTCCCAATGCAGGGGGCCCGGGTTCGATCCCTGGTCAGCGAACTAGATCCCACATGCCGCAACTGAGAGTTCACATGCCACAACAAAGATCAAAGATCCTGTATGGGGTTTCCCTGGTGGCGCAGCGGTTGAGAGTCCACCTGCTGATGCAGGGGACACGGGTTCGTGCCCAGGTCCGGGAAGATCCCACATGCCGCGGAGCAGCTAGGCCCGTGAGCCACGGCCGCTGAGCCTGCACATCTGGAGCCTGTGCTCCACAACGGGAGAGGCCACAGCAGTGAGAGGCCCGCGTACCAAAAAAAAAGATCCTGTATGGCACAACTAAGACCCAGAGCAGGCAAATAAATAAATAAATAAATATTTTAAAATTTTTAAATGATAATAATAATAAATTAATTAAGAAGACGCAGAATTACTAAATTCACAGAATTTCTGGGAGGGCTGCAAAGCCTGACTGGAGGCCAGTCTGCCAGGAACACTGCCTTAAATGACCAACTGCTGACTTCCAGGGCTGACCTTGCAGGCTCTGAACACGGAGGCCTCCTGCAGCCCCCCTCCTGTTACTGCAGTTGGAGGCCACCTTTGCATTAGCCCCTACCACGTTCGCACAGAAGAAAAGATGAGTCTTCCTGGGTCCCCTCTTTGTGTCACTAACTTCCAGTTTGAAGTTCAAGTCAGATCTCTGTCGCTGACAGAGCCTAGACCCCTAGTTGAAAGCAGTACTGATAAAGCTGGCATGTTCAGCTTCTTAATTCTGAGGCAGTTCCCGCCACCCACCAAAATTCATAAGGTGGGGGAGTTCCCAAACATAGAAAGTACGTTCAGATGCATGGCATTCAGAAGACTCATGAACACGTACTACACAAAACACAGCAACAGACAGCTCAGATTTATATCGCTCTAGCTCCACCACCCCAGAAAAAAAAGGAAAGCCTCTTTCAACACTGCCTAGTTCAGTGCCTGGCACGTAGTAAATACCTGTTGGACAGAAACGATCCAGAAGCTTTCACAAGTAAGACCTGATTCCAAATCCCAAGACTCCTTTGTCCGATACTGACAAAACGAAGATGAAATTAAAGTCCTGTGTCCCCCTAGTTTCCTTATATCTAAAATATTTCTTACCTGAACTTTTGTTTAAAGGTGGGCAGGCTGACCTACCTCACTTGTGTCTAACTTTTATGGCTGTCTGATTTCTTTTTGTGGGGGGAAAAAGGGGGATGTAATATTTCTGATAAATGGGAACGTGACATTTTTACCAATGGAAGTCTACTGAAATAGAAAATGAGATTCTTACCTGGGAAGAACATTAACAACATGTAAAATTGTTATTGGCACTTAAAGATGCATTAGGAGGGTCAAAACTGGGATCAAAAAGAACCCAATAGGCGAGGCAGATGACAAACACAATTCTCAGCTGCACTGAAAACAGGGCAGGAAGTTAACATGCAATCCCTCAAAGAGCTTTCACAGGTAGTGTGATATTTGATAGCAGCAAGCAACTGATGGAAATTTTTACACAGATGCTGAAATTAGCTTTGCTAACACTACTCCTACAGTGAGCACTACCCAGCCTTGACTCTTGGCAAGTTGCCTGTGGAGATAAAATGAAGAGGGCAAACTGGTATCATTTTTGAAGACAGTAGGATTTTTCAGGAACTACTGCATTCCCACGTCCATCCTCATTTTTTTTTTTTTTTTGCCTCATGTCAATTCAAAAGTTTGTAGCAGAGAAAATCCTGAGGGGGTTATCTTTAGTTGTCACTTGTAACAGTCTTTCCCTAATTTGGTAGTAGAAATAAGCACATGTTGAGTCATTAGAATTTTCTCATTTCTCAAGAAAGCACATTGACTCTTCAACAGACTATACTGCCTCTTTCTGCCTGCGGGGAAGGAGGGAGGCACAGAGAGATAACCTTTCAGAGGCGGATGAAGTAACAACACTCATAGAATCCTGGGTGCAGACAGGGAACTATTTCAGGATTCTCTGGAATGAAAGGACTCAAGTACCTAAAATACATGAAATAATCAGTGATTCATGGTTAAAAGAATGTTGTGGTTTTGATCTAAAATATTTGAAGTCCCGGGCATCTACTTGGCCATTATTATAACCACAGTGGTTTTATCATTTTAACTGAAGTTGCTGATTGAGGCCATCAATTCATCAAGAAAGAAAAGTGGGCCAAGCCAGAGGTCAACCTGAAATATCAATTTTTATTTATACTGTTTAGACTAACTTATCCAAGAAAATTTACCTTGTATCAACACAGTTTATCCGCTCTATGTGTGAGGTCGTTTTCAGTTGTAATTTGCAAAATTCCTTGCCAAACTAACTTAACCAAAAAAAAAAAAAAAAAAAAAAACTTGGGAGAGGGTGACTAGAGGATTGGTGGTTTCACGGAGATTTGAAGAGCGGATTTTAGGAGTGGCAGGATCTATGAGTTCACAGTAATCTAATTCTGTATCTCTCTGCTCTGCCTGCTACTGCTTTCTTCATTCTCAGGAAAGTTCTTTCCAGGAGAAGGATATTGGCAGCCAAACTCTACATCATTCTTAAGGCTCTTAATCTTAGAGAAATTGAGGGCATACTCCTTGACAGCTCTGCCAGAGATGCTAATTAGCTTGCCTTAGGTCCTATGTGCATCTCTGAGCAATTGCTGTGGATAGGATATAAGGAATACTCTGGTCAGGACTAGGTCACGTGGCCACACCTGAAGCCAGAGGGCAGGGCAGGGTCAGCCCACCTGCATCACAGGGACTGGGCAGAATTGCTAGGGGATAAAGGAGAGGTGGTTGGTTCACAAAAGGAAAAAAGCCTGTGCAGACAAATGTCTCAGTAAGAATACATTTAAATTCTGGGCACATTTTTAATATTATTTAGGATTAACTGCCATGCATGGCAGTGAAAAGCAAAAAGGAACCAAAATACCAAGTACCTCCCAATGTTTTAGTATTTCCTGAACTGTCTGACTTTCCATCCAACCTTTCCACCAACCCACGGTTCAGTGTATCAAAATCCCCCCCACACTTTTTAAGGTCCTGTTCAAATACCACTTCTTTATTTTTTTTAATACTTTTTAAAATTGAAGTATAGTTGATTTACATTGTTTCAGGTGTACAGCAAAGTGATTCAGTGTGTTTGTGACGTATTGCCTCACACCGGTCAGAATGGCCATCATCAAAAAGTCTACAAATAACAAATGCTGGAGAGTGTGTGGAGAAAGGGAACCCTTCTACACTGGAATATATATATCTTTTTCAGATTCTTTTCCGTTATAGGTTATTAGAAGATATTGAATATATTTCTCTGTGCTATGCAATAGGAGTTTGTTGTTTATCTATTTTATATATGGTAATGTATATCTGCTAATTCCATACTCCAAATTTATCCCTCCTCCACCCCCTTCCTCTTTGGTAACCATAAGTTTGTTTTCTACGTCTGTGAGTCTATTTCTGTTTTGTAAATAAGATCCTTTGTATCATTTTTTTAGATTCCACATATAAGTGATATCATATGGTATTTGTCTTTCTCTGTCTGGCTTACTTCACTTAGTATGATAATCTCTAAGTCCATCCATGATGCTGCAAATGGCATTATTTCATTCTTTTTTATGGCTAAGTAATATTCTATTGTGTTTGTGTGTGTGTGTGTGTGTGTGTGTGTACATATACACATACACACCATATCTTCTTTAGCCATTCATCTGTTGATGGACATTTAGGTTGCTTCCATGTCTCAGTTATTGTGAATAGTTGTGCTATGAACATTGGGGTGCGTGTATCTTTTTGAATTAGAGTTTTTGTCTTTTCCGGATATACACCCAGGAGTGGGATTGCTGGGTCATATGGTAGCTCTATTTTTAGTTTTTTAAGAAACCTCCGTACTGTTCTCCATAGTGGCTGCACCAGTTTACATTCCCACCAACAGTGTAGGAGGGTTCCCTTTTCTCCACACCCTCTTCAGCATTTATTGTTTGTAGACATTTTGATGATGGTCATTCTGACTGGTGCGAGGTGACACCTCATTGTAATTTTGATTTGCATTTCTCTAATAATTAGCGATGTTTAGTGCCTTTTCAGGTGCCTGTTGGCCATCTGTATATCTTCTTTGAAGAAATGTCTATTTAGGTCTTCTGCCCATTTTTTGATTGGGCTGTTTGTGTTTTTTTTGATATTGAGCTATATGAACTGTTTGTATATTTTGGAGATTAATCCCTTGTCAGTCACAAAGTTTACAAATATTTTCTACCATTCTGGAGGTTGTCTTTTTGTTTTATTTATGGTTTCCTTTGCTGTGCAAAAGCTTCTAAGTTTAATTAGGTCCCATTTGTTTATTTTTGCTTTTGTTTCCATTATTCTACAAGATGGATCAAAAAAAATATTGCTGTGATTTATGTCAAAAGTGTTCTGCCTATGTTTTCCTCTAGGAGTGTTATAGTGTCCAGTCTTACATTCAGTTCTTTCATCCCAAATGCCACTTCTTTAGAAAATCTTCTCAGTTTGTCCCTGTCTGAGATTCTGTGTCCCTCTTTAGTTCCGATAGCCTCACCTGGCAGTTCCCTCGCCCGGCCTCCATGTGTCTTATATATGCATGGTTTTGCCTTAGGTACCAACCCCTGACTGCCACCAGAATAAAACTCAGAAGATACTTAGAAAGGAAAGATTAAGGGATCAAGAGAAGGAGGAAGAAAAGAAGCAGGCTAAGTCAGGATCCCCTTTGGACTCCACACTTCCCCCTTTATTGACATGGATTTCTTGTCTCTTTCTCCTCCTGGACTCAGTTCCTTGAAGGCAATGACTATGTTGTTCAATTATTCCTTTTTTTATAGCTTGCACAAAATAAATACTGGATGCATGAATGGATGGATAAATGAATGACTTTATAGAGTTAGTTGCAGGCTGACATAAACCTTCCCCTTCTCCAATAAAAAACAGGTCCAAAGAATGAAGGGATTAAGATCAGCTGAGTAAGCACTGAGTAACACTTTATACTGGAAGGTATCATAACCCCATTGAACACAAAAGGAACACACACATACACAAAAAGAAAATAAATGGAACACAATACATTAAACTATTGCACAAGAGAATTTGTTTTAATATAATGGAAAACGACCCTCCTGTCAGGATGATTAAACACCAAACCCCCTCCTACCTTCACTTACTACTTTTCAAGTCCCCTGAACACAAGGGGCTGGATTAAATGACATCAGGTGACCTTCTTCAACCCTCTCCTTCACCCCCAGCTCTTTGATTCCTTGGAGTTCCCCTTAATTGTTTTGGGTTTTTTATTGCTGTGTCTCCATATCATTAGAAAGTCCCAAAAGTGCAGTTCTAGTTAAATTCTACTTACAACAAAATGAGAGGCAAGCATGTTGTGGACATGTGCCCTGTGTCAGTTTTGACCATGGATCATTAAGTGATCTGTTCCAAGGCTCCACTTTGTTCTCACAAAAAATGCTCCAGTAGAAAGACATTTTCTTGTATGTACTGAGAATAATTAAATGAAGTGGCCAGCTCATTTTTGAGGCTTTTGTTATTTCTGACAAGGTTGTTCAAAAAGCAAAAACTAGGGCTTCCCTGGTGGCGCAGTGGTTGAGAGTCCGCCTGCCGATGCAGGGGACACAGGTTCGTGCCCCGGTCCGGGAAGATCCCACATGCCGCGGAGCGGCTGGGCCCGTGAGCCATGGCCACTGAGCCTGCGTGTCCGGAGCCTGTGCTCCGCAACGGGAGAGGCCACAGCAGTGAGAGGCCCGCATACCGCAAAAAAAAAAAAAAAAGCAAAAACTAGAAGA
This sequence comes from Phocoena sinus, assembly GCF_008692025.1. Classification (NCBI taxonomy): domain Eukaryota; kingdom Metazoa; phylum Chordata; class Mammalia; order Artiodactyla; family Phocoenidae; genus Phocoena; species Phocoena sinus. Next base: position 49,549,563 of record NC_045765.1, on the reverse strand, counting down.
GCCCTATTTCAGCCAATTGCAGTTTTTCAATTTTTCTCCTAGAAATGGCATTGCCCTGTTTTGTCGGTGATGTTTACCCTCAGGCTCTGTCTGATTCTGTAGGTAGCTATCAAGTAAAGAGTGATGTGAGTTCGCTTGTTTATCTGGGGCTATATTAGCCCGATATCAATGGTCAATTGACTCTCTGTGTTACAAATCATCGTAAGACTTCTGAGCAATCGTCATTTTGTTATCTAGAGCCATCACCGTTTTGGACTAGGATGATGGCAGTCTTCTGTTAAACTATGAGAAGGGAAAGAAAGTTGAAATTCAATTGTATTCGTTTCAACAAACATTGCTTTTGCACAGAGAGTGATAGACTGGGCACTGTGGGGTTTTCAAAGTCGAAAAGAGGTAAGATAATCAGTGTTTACATGAACTACTCTAAATGTCATTCATCCTTTCAACAAATATTCATTTATCAGGCACCATTTGCCGGACATACTGCTAGGCTGTGGAGGGAGTAGAGTGAAGAAACATGTAGATGCAGTTTCCCCTCTTACGGAGTGTGCCATCTCATCGGAGAGAGGTTAAGTAGTAAAACACACAAATATGTATAAAATTTTGAGGTATGATGGGTAATAAGAAAAAGACCTGAAAGCTGTGGCCTATTCTTGAGGAGGGATATTTTAGACAAGCGTCAATGAGGGAGACTTCATTAAAATGAGAATGAGAGATGAGAAAAAGGTACTTCCTGAGGGAGTGAAGGATAAGTTGGGATGACCCAACTAAAGAGTTGGGCAGGAGTATCTGAGGCGAGGGAGTAGCTTGTGCAGAAGTCCTGCAGAGGAGAAAGGAACTGTTAGAGGACCTGCCCTCAGGCTTTGTAAAGAAGGGGAGAGGAGTCACAGGTAGAGGAGAGGGAGGCAGAATCAGATTTTAAATGCAATGGGAGGCCACTGAAAAGTTTTAGATGGGAAGGATATGATCTTACTTACATTTTCAAAGGATCTTCCTGGCTGCGTTGTTATGAAGGACTGGGTGAGGGCAAAGGGGAAGAGAGGTGACTATGAGGAAAGCATGGCAGAGACAGAAGAGAGTGGAAGTAAGACAGAGAAGTGACATAGTTGAGACCCATTTTGGAGACTCAATTCCCTCAACTTTAAAGTGGAATCGATAACACCTATACCTTGGGGTTGTGAGAAAAAAGGAAGATAATGTATGTAATGGTTTATAACAATGCTTGACACGTTGTGAATGTTCAGTAAATGTTAGCTATTATCGTTTGCATAATTTTCAGAGCAATTTTCAGAATGACTTGGGAAACAAAATCCTCTCTCCTCTGTATTAAGAACCTTCTTGAAAGGGTTCTGGTTCACAAGAACTAAAATACGCATTCTATATCCAGCCCTGTACCAAATGTTGGAGGGAACACAAGAGACAGAGGAGATATGGTTCTTGCACTCAGAAAAATCCAGATTTGATGGGTGGGAATGAAGAGATGATAAGATGCGTCCTCATGAAACAAATAGAAGTAATGACTTTATAAATAGGGACCAAAGACCCTTCAAAGAGTCTTTTTTACCCTTTAGCTTTTATCCTTTAGGTGAAAATCTGCCAAGTGGAACCATGATTTTGGAATAGGAGCCCTGGTATAAGTTGAATACTGTTTAAATTGTTCCTATTGTAGGCAACTGCTTCAAAATAATAGCTTTGTGTGGAGAAAAGGTGCCCAATGTTTAAGTAAACTCAACATAGACACAAGTTCACTCTTCTAATTCTCCCTTTTATGACTCCTGCCCCAGTCAGGACCAATGACCGAGCACTGAAAGCATTGTTAACTCTGTCAGTGGAACAAAGATGCCTCAAGATAAAATCATTCAGCAGAAGTGCCAAAAGAGAAGTAATATCTATTTAGTGCCTGCCGTGGGTCAGACCCCATGAGGTAGGTAGTTTTCCCCTGCTTCATGGAGGAGACTGAGGCTGTGTGAGTTTAAGGCATAAGCCTGAGTGGGGCTCTGAGCCCACGTCTGCCTAACACCAGGCGGGGAGTCTTGACCACTATGTGGGATTGTCTCTCTCTTCTAGTCAACAGTCAGGACACTTAGAAGCTGAATTTACGGTAAGTTGTTTCCCTAGAAGTAGACTTCTTAACTTTGATTCCAGGAGATCCATGAATTCCTGACACCCTGTGGAAAACCGTATGGATGTTTACCTGTGTGCAATTTCCAGCAGAGAGAGTCCATCAGAGAATCCATCAGATTCTCAAGAGGGGTCATGACCCCCAAATGTTAACAGTTGGCTTAATCTATCAAAATTTAAGATGTGTGTACTTATTAATTTAATAATCTCACTTGTGAAATACTAGTGAAGTGCTTAACAATATTTTTGTACAGATGCTCAAACTCTGCATCACTGCTTATAAAAGAAAACACTGGAAACAACCCCAGTTGTGAGAAATGATCAAGTAAACAATGGTCTATCTATACAACAGAATATTTATTGCCATTTTAAAAAACAAAGGTAGCTCTTAATATACTAATAAAACATGTCCACAAAGTACAACTAAATGAAAAAAGCAAGTTGCAGAACATATCTACATGTGCTATATACATATTTTTGTTAAAAATTATGTTTACATCTGTGTTTGTGCATGTATGTAGGTTTGTGTATGCATAGAAAAAAATCCTAGAACATTATTCCCTAATATAATGTGAGCCATGTATGTAATTTAGCTTTTTTTGTGGCTGCATTAAGAGAAAGGTGGAATTAATTCTAATAACATATTTTATTTAATCCAATATATCAAAGTATCATCATTTCAACATGTAATCAATATAAAAATTATGAGATATTTTACATTCTTCTTTCATACTTAGTCTTTGAAATCTAGTGTGTATCTGCAGCACATTAAATGTGACGAGCCACATTGTAAGTGCTGAGTAGCCACATGTGGCTACCATACTGGATAGTCCAGGAAGTAGGATAGAGGAGAGAGCAAAAAAAAGGGAGCTATGGGCTTCCCTGGTGGCGCAGTGGTTGGGAGTCCGCCTGCCGATGCAGGGGACACGGGTTCGTGCCCTGGTCCGGGAGGATTCCACATGCCGCGGAGCGGCTGGGCCCATGAGCCATGGCTGCTGAGCCTGCGCGTCTGGAGCCTGTGCTCCGCAATGGGAGAGGCCACAACAGTGAGAGGCCCGCGTACCACAAAAAGAAAAAAAAAAAAAGGGAGCTATATTTTCTTTATATGTTTTATAGTGTTTAGGTTTCTTTATAAAGATATATTTCTTTTTTTACTTCTTAGTTACATATATTTTAAAGAACTATTAGGAGCAACACAGAGGTACCTGAATTTGCTTCTCAAGTCCAGCTAGATATCCACCCGGCCTATAACATACTTGATGTCAAGGGGTTATGACCAATATTTACACGCTGCTGCCAAGCAGATAAATCAAGCCATCAAGTGTTTATTAAGAATACACACACACACACACACACACACACACACACACACACACACACACACAAAAGAATATACAGTGTGCTGTCAAAATGGCTATCATCAAAAAGAACACAAATAAATGTTGGCAAGGATGTGGTGAAAAGGGAGAACCTCATACGCTGTTGGTGGGAATGTAAATTGCTAACGGCCACTATGGAAACAGTATGGAGGTTCCTCGAAAGACTAAAGAGAGTTACCATAGGATCCAGCAATCCCACTCCTGGGTATATATCCAAAAAAAAATGAAAACATTAATTCGAAAAGATACATGCACCTCAACGTTCGCAGCAGCGTTATTTACAAGCGGCAAGATATGGAAGCAACCTAAGTGCCCATCAACAGATGAATGGATAAAGAAGATGTGGTTCATATATACGAAGGACTACTCTCAGCCATAAAAAAGAATGAAATTTTGCTATTTGCAGCAACACGGCTGGACGTGGAGGGCATTATGCTAAGTGAAATAAGTCAGACAGAGAAAGACAGATACTATTTGATATCACTTATATGTGGAATCTGAAAAATACAACAAACTAGTGAATATAACAAGAAACAGACTCACAGATATAGAGAACAAACTAGTGGTTACCAGTGGGGAGAGGAAAGGGGGGAGGGGCAATATAAGGATGGGGATTAAAAGGTACAAGCTATTAGGTATAAAATAAGCTACAAGAATATATTGTACAGCACAGGAATAGAGCCAATATTTTATAACAACTATAAATGAATATAACCTTTAAAAATTGTGAATCAGTATATTGTACACCTGTAATTGACATAATGTACATCAACTATACATCAATTTAAAAATGTACAGTGTGAAAAAAATCTCAGTGAGAGCTAAACCCCATGGAGTTTATGAAGAAGAAGGAGGCACAATTCCTGCCCTCGAATTCAGGATTTTGTTGGAAGAAAAGACTTATTTATGGAAAAATTCAAGGTTGAATGGCATCATCAAGTAGGCAGTGTAGGGGTGACAGTGCAATGGGAATTCAAAGAAATGGGAGTTGGTGGGAAGTGGGAGGGAAGGAAGGATGGAAGTGAAGGAGGTGGGAAACAAAAAATGCCCATCGTGGGTGTACTGGAGCAGGACTCCATGTTCGCTGTGTCACTGAGTAGTGATGGAAAGGGATGGAGGGCAGATCCCAACACCTCCTTATTCTCTACCTGGTTTATGTAGCAGCTACAGAGGTGAGAGGGTAAAGCAGCTTAGAGGAAAGGAGGATCCTAGCCGTGAGTTGGCAAAGAACACCAGGCAGATTGGATGGGGTGGTCAGTATATTCTCTAACATGGGTGTGTGATTCCCCGGATCCTGGAAGACCCAGGTTGTGCTGCAACATCACATATTCTGAACATATTTTCCTAGAGCTCTGCATTTATTCTCTCCCCATCCCTTTAATCTGAAAAGGCTCTACTTACCAAGAAAGAAGTGATTCATGTGCAAAAGAATCTATTCATACTGCATAATAATAATAATGGCTAATCATGACCAAGCCCTCATTCACACTGGCTATACGTGCATTAACTCACTTAATCCTCACAGAAACCTTGAGCAGCTGTACCAAACCTTGAGCATCATCCCATTTTAGACACTGGAAACTGAGACTCAGGAACATTAAGTGGCTTGCCTGCCCAGATTCCCCCTGCCAGTAAGGGCTAGAACTGGCATCTGATATAATCTGAACCCAAACCAGCATTCTGCTACCACCCCCAATGGTTTGTTTGTTTTTTGAGGTAACATTGATTTATAACATTATGTAAGTTTCATGTGTACCATATTATATTTCTACTTCTGTATGCCCTACAGTGTGCTCACCACCAGAAATTTACTTTCCATCTGTCACCATACAGTTAATCCCCTTTACCCATTTTGTCCTCTTCCCCTGCCACCCACCCTTTCCCCTCTGGTAACCACTACTCTGTTCTCTGTATCTATGTGTTTGTTTTTGTTCGGTTTGTTCATTGATTTTGTTTTTGTTTGTTTATCAGCTTTTTATATTCCACATAGGAGTGAAATCACATAGTATTTGTCTCTGTCTGACTTGTTTCACTTAGCATAATACCCTCAAGGTCCATCCATGTTGTTGCAAATGGCAAGGTTTCATCTTTTTTACGGCTGAGTAGTATTCCATTGTGAGTGTGTGTGTGTGTGTGTGTGTGTGTGTGTGTGTGTGTATACACACACCCACATCTTCTTTTCTTCTTTATCCATTCATCTGTTGATGAGCACTTAGGTTATTTTAGTATCTTGGCGATTGTAAATAACGCTGCAATGAACATGGGGGTACAGATATCTTTTTGGATTACTATTTTCATATTCTTTGGATAAATACCCAGAAGTGGAATAGCTGGATTATACGGTAGTTTTGTTTTTAATTTTTTGAGGAATCCCCATACCATCTTCCACAGTGGCAGCACCAATTTACATTCCCACCAACAGTGCATGAGGGTTCCCTTTTCTTCACACCCTCGCCAACACTTGTTATTTGTTGTCTTTTTGACTACAGCCATTCTGACAGATGAGAGCTGATATCTCATTGTGGTTTTGAATTGCATTTTCCAGATGATTAGTGATGTTAAGCCTCTTTTCGTGTCCCTGTTGGCCATCGGTATGTCTTCTTTGGAAAAGTATCTGTTCAGCTCCTCTGCACATTTTTAATCAGGTTTGCCCAACCAGTACTCTTGACCTCTGTGCTATATTTGCTTTCCCTCCTACTGGGTGTTGACTGGGCCCCATCTTACTCTAGTGAATGAAATCAACATCAGCATAAGAAAAACATTCTTTCAATTTTCCCAACAACCTGGGAATTCAGAGCTTTGAGAATTTTTTTAAAGAGGGACGTGAACTTGGTGTATATCAGATGTTCTGACAATTAATGAATGTGTAACTTTCACTGAAATGATTAGACATGCAATTTGATCTCCACATTATTCTCAGAACATTTGAAAAGAAGAGGGAAAATCAATCTCTTCACAAAACTTTGAATCATTTTTGAGTCACAAGGAATATTAATGGGAACCCAGTTCCAAGACCTTCCAACCTTAAATAGTCTCTAGTTTTGAGGTTTCCTTTGCAGTGGGCTGGTTCTCCTTAGACCAGGGCTCTGCTTTCTCGCTCTTTTTTTTAAAATAAATTTATTTACTTTATTTATCTATTTTTGGCTACATTGGGTCTTCATTGCTGCAGGTAGGCTTTCTCTAGTTGTGGCGAGCAGGGGCTACTCCTCGTTGTGGTGCAGGGGCTTCTCACTGCAGTGGCTTCTCTTGTTGCGGAGCACGGGCTCTAGGCATGCAGGCTTCAGTAGTTGTGGCTTGCGGGCTCTAGAGTGCAGGCTCAGTAGTTGTGGTGCACAGGCTTACTTGCTCCACGGCATGTGGGATCTTCCCGGACCAGGACTCGAACCTGTGTCCCCTGCACTGGCAGGCGGATTCTTAGCCACTGTGCCACCAGGGAGGCCCCTCTGCTTTCTCCTGCCAAAACTTAGAAATTCAGCCCAAAACAACCTATGACTATTACTTGCATGGCTGCATCTGGACTTGAGAACTCTGCAAGAAGCCATATTTGTTCCACCTACAAACTGAGCGCTTGGGTTTGGAAACTTTTCCTACCAGTCAAAAGCTGACAAGCAGGCTTTATTGGTTTGTAAGTAAATGAAGCAATAAGCCAATAAACAGCAGTCTGCCTCTCTCCTTCCCTCTGGATCCCGGCATCAGAAGGTGACTGTCCTAGTTACAGGAGCTGGTTGAGGGAAGAGGAGAAGGGACCAGCGCATGTGGGGCTTCTCACATGTGTCATTTCACCTTCACAGCGACTGTACAAGGTGGGAATTATTACTTCTACTTCACTGATGTGGAAAGTGGAGATTAGAATAGGCAGGTTATTTTTCCAAAGTCTCCCAGCTGGCAAATGGCTCTGAAGCCTGTGTTTATTCCTCAATACTGTGCTGTTTTCTAGGATGGGGGAGGCAAGCATCCAGGCTTGAATAAATGATCAAGATGCCTACTCTGGCTAGCCATGTGCTAGGTGCTATGGTGGGTGCTGAAGAAGAAAATTACATGGTCTTAGCTGACCCTATCAGTGTTGATAAATAAGACTATCAATCTGGAACGGTCAGGCTAAGATCAATCCCCAAAGTTAAGACACAAGACAAAACATGAGGTTTGAAATAGCCAAGAAGTGAAAATAACGATGATAATGGTTAACAATTTTGAGCATTTACGAAGTTCTGAGCATTGTATGTGGGCTATCTCCTTTAGTCCCACAACAACTGTATGAGGTTGGTGGTATTATCATCCTCGCTATCAAGAGGAAGAGACTGGGCCAAGGTCACTCAGCTAGGAGTGGAAAAGCTGGGATGTGAACCTACATTCTCTCTTCAATGAATGTACTTCTTGGAATTTAGAACCAGAGAGACTTTGTTTTAACCCTTACTAGACCAGTCATCTGATGACCCTGAGCATGCTATTTAACTTAGCTTGCTTGCATCAATTCATCTGGAAAATAATAAATAAAACTAATAATACCAAAAGAGGGAGGGAGGGAGGGGAGGAAGGAAAGAAGGAAAATAAAGAAGGAAGGAAGGAAGAGAGAGGTCATGCTCTGAACCATAGTAGGTAGAGAGGACAGGGACTGTTCCAGCATCCTACCAGAACAGCAAAGGCTCCATTTCTACTCTTCAGGAGAGACTGGTTTGCTGCCTTCTAAGGGAGTGAGCACAGAAGCTACGGCATTAGGAGGATGTGGGCGCCACCCCCCTCCCCACTACCCACCCCAAATTACTTGACTTGCTCAGAGTGTTACTTCACAAGGTAATCACCAGTGACTGCCCCAAGCCATAGAAGGGGCAATGGACTGGATGTGAAGTTCTCTCCCAGCCTGAACACTGCCTCAATGTGTGAGTGTCACAGGAAGTGCAAGTATCTGGGGCCACATGACCCCAGAAGGAGACATCTGCTCTGCAATTGCTCCTACATCCTTTGCACCCTTCCAGGAGATCCAGAGGCTGCGTAAATTATCTTTACCTCTAATGATCTAGCACCATGGCAAGTCACTTGGCTGCTTTGGTTGAGGGATTTTGAGAGTATAACTGGGGCCAAAGTGAAGCTTTGGCTGGCAATGTACATTACCCTGAGCCTATGTTGAGCTCCATGGAGGTGGAACTTTGTCCTATTTGCTGCTTTAGTCACAGTGGTAAGCACACAACAAGGCGTGAGGGATAAAAGAGGAACCTACGTATGAACCCTGCCCTTAAGGAACTCATGCTTCACTGCAGTTAGACAGGCATGTGAACATGGAATTTAAATATAATATAGTAAGAGCTATGGTTGGGGAAGTAAAGGGTCCCCTGGAGAGACACCTGACTTGTGCTTGGGAGTCAAGAAAGCCTTTGAGTGAATGACATCTCAACTGGGACTTGAAAGGTGGATAAGAGCTAGCCAGTTAACGAATATGGCAAAGAGGGTTCAGAGCAGAGGAACAACACATTCCTCCAGGAGGAAGGTTCTGAAACGAGAGATCTAGGAACATCAGAGGAAGAAAGAGGAACAATGAAAGTGAAGAAGTTGACAGTGGCCTTTAAGCCATGTTAAGGAGTCGGGACTTTATCTTGGGGGCAATGGGGAGACTGCTGAAGAGTTCTGAACAAAAAAATGATATGATCATTTAGGAACTGGGCATTTTCAACATTATCTTCCACATCATTCAAGAAAGACAGTGGATCTGAGAGCAGTCGTGCTTCTCTCCATAATAAGTCTTTTGAGTCCCTTTCAGTCTTTCAAACTTTTCATCACATATGTAGTAGTTGTTGAAATGCCCCAAAAGAGATTCATCCTTTTAAGAAGGAGAAGTTGCTGAAATCTCTATTGATCCGTATAGGAGGAAAGACATGCTGCTTTTATTATGCCAGAAAAAATAACTGCAGCTTCCCTAGGTCTTTCTCCAAGGATACTTGAGCCCATTCAACCCAACTCAGTTTGTTCTTCTTGATTGTTTTGTTTGTTTGTTTTTGTTTTTAACCTTAAGACAAAATTGCCCTCTAAATATTTCAGCAAGGGATATATGGATATGGCTCTACTGCATTTTCTACTTGAGACATATATGTGGCAATTATGAAAGTCATGAAGTAGTGAAAAGGAAAGTAGAATAATTGAGAAAGAAGGGCATATCTATGCTGTGTAACAAATGTGCACAAACTTAGAAGCGTAAAACAACACACACATTATCTCACAGTTTTAGTCGATCTGGAGTTCAGGCACAACCAGCTGAAACTTCTACAGTCAAAGCTTCTAGCAGGGCTGGGTTTTCGTCTGGAGTTTCGACTGAGGAAGGATCCACTTCCAGGCTCACTAAGGTTGTTATCAGAATTCATTTCCTTATGGCTGTAAGACTGAGGGCCCAGGCTTCTCGCTGGCTGTAGGCTGAAGGCCACCTTCAGCTCCTAGAGACTGCCCTCAGCTCCTGGCCATAAGGACCTGCTAACGTGACCACTTACTTCCGCAAAGCCAGCAAGGGATAGAACCACTACTAGCAAGATGGAGTTTTATACAAATGAAGTAATCACAGTAGTGACGTCTCAACACCTTTGCCATCTTCTGTTGGTAGAAACAAGTCACAAATCCCACTGACACTCAAGGGGAGGGGATTACACAAAGGCATGAACACATTTGTCCATGGTGGGGCATCATGGAGGTCACCTTAGATAGAGTCTGTCTGCCACAGAAGGATAGGGAAGGAAAGGGCAAGAAAAGAGCAAGGAGAGGAAAAGAAAAGTGGAAGGAGGAGGAAAAAATATCTACATGTATGTAACATTTATTAACCATGTATTGTGTGCAAGTTCCTGTGCCAGTTATCTTTATGTTCATTTTATCACCCTGTGTAGTAGGTGTTACTAATATCACCATTTTGCAAAAGAAAAAACTAGGGTTCAAAGAAGTTAAATACATTTCTCAAGTTTACGTAGTGTAAAAAGTAAAACAAGAATTCATAATCATTTCTACTAGATTCCACAGTCCAAGCTTATAACTACTATTCTGTGTTTTAAGAGAGCAGGGAAGGAGAGAGCAAAAGAGAATTAAAGTGAATGGAGCAATAAGACAGGACAGAGTTTCCAAACAAATGCAAATTTGCTCCTAAAACAATTGGCAATCAATGAGGAAATCTTAGGTCTACAATATATTGGATTGGTTTCAGCAAGAAGCAGCCAATTAGAAAAACATGAACTTGAACTGAAGCTGGTAGGACCACTGATGAGTCTCAGGCTTCCGAACCCTTTTCTGGCCCACCTAGGTTTTGCAGAACCTAGAGCGAAAGCACTACAGCCAAGCCGCGCTCGGGACCTTGGAGACGCCAGCTCAAACAGGCAGCATCCTATACCCACGTTCTGCCGAATTTCTGCAGGAGCATGTCTGGGCCCAGGCGCTGGGCCGGAGCCTGGGCTTTTTTTTCACGACTCATTTGCAATGTCCCGTTCTATTCCTGGGCACGCCGTCCTTCCCAAGTGACACTGGAGCTCAAGTTTCCCAATAGCCACTTTACCACGATGGCTTCAAAAGCGCTGCTCAGCACCAGTCCTTGGAACTAGCATTGTCCAACACTTGCTCTAAGAAGGATGGCTGAACATGGCATACCCCTGACTCCCCTCAGGTGTCTGAAAGGGGCAGCTGCAGGCCGCACAGGAAGCCTCCTCCACTGACAAAAGGTGACTCACGGCAAGCAGTATGGGAGAAAGGAAGGGTTTAGAAATAGGCCCCCCTGCACCAATTTGGGGCAGGCAGCATGGCTAGTCCCCGCCCCTGCCTCCTGCACTGTTTGACTTGACAAAGCCCCCAGCTGGTCCCCACCTGCCCAGAGGGAGAGATGAGTAAAACCATTGATCTTATGGTTCACAGTCAACCCTGCTGGAGTCTAACCAAGCCATAAATGTGAATTGAGTTCAAATTTTACACAGGGCCACTGGACCCTCAGCAGAGTCCAAGGAAACGGAAGACATTATGTCCTCATACCAGGCCCCTGCCATTTACAAGCTGCGGTGCTGCGGACAGATCCCTGCTCTGTGCCTCACGTCCCTATCTGAGGGTTGGGATGATAAGTGGACTTATCTCATGGACTATTGTGAGGCTTAGATGAGATGCTGCCTTAGGACATAGTACTAACTAACCAATAAATGTAATTTATAGTAGGCACTTGATAAGGAATGAAGGGTGTTGACTTTTATGAAAAGTTCGACACCTGCAGTGAATAGCGTACACAAATACTTAACTGTGCAACTTGAGTAAGACAGTGACAGGTCACATGCATACTGATAAAGAGCTTTCCTTTACATGTGATGGATTTTAGTAAATATTGGGGGAATTAATTGACCTGGAATATTAAGCAAGTACAACAGGGAAGCCAATCCCATAACAGTACATAGAGAGGGATCATTAATAAATGTAGGATGGGGCTTCCCTGGTGGCGCAGTGGTTGAGAGTCTGCCTGCCGATTCAGGGGACACGGGTTCGTGCCCCGGTCTGGGAAGATCCCACATGCCGCGGAGCGGCTATGCCCGTGAGCCATGGCCACTGAGCCTGCGCATCCGGAGCCTGTGCTCCACAACGGGAGAGGCCACAGCAGTGAGAGGCCCGCATACGGCAATAAAATAAATAAGTAAGTAAGTAAATAAATAAATAAATAAATAAATAAATGTAGGATGCTGCAGAGGAAGGAGGCTGGGCTTTATCCTCAGACTCCACCACTTATCAGCTGTGTGACCTTAGGTTACTCCTCCTCTCTGAGCTTCAAATTTCTTTGCCTATAGAATAACAGTAATACCTGCCTCATAGGCTGGTTATAAAGACTGAATAAGATACTACGTCTAAATGCACTTGAGCCTGGTTGCTGACCCACAGCAAACACTAAATGATAAGTAATGACTTTCATTCGCTATTTTACAGACTAATGGCGTTAAAAAGGAAAACAAAAAGGGATTTTCAGTTGAAATGCACTTGCCTAAAGGCTAAAATCACTAACTCTTAGAAAACACCTTGCTGTAGTTTCACTCCCTAAATTGACAGAAAGATTGCCTTATTCATGCTTGACTGGGAATTTGAATAGCCTTGTTCTAACTGGAAAAGTCAGTGAGAAGTGAAAGATATTAGTCAATGACAGATAAAATGTCTGAGCCAGATAGACTCTTAGACCAAATTGAGCAGAAGTAACTTCACCACTGTAACCCAGTTATCCCAAGCAAGCCTGGAACATGAAAGACAAGCTCACATGCCTAAGCCATCTAGTTGACAGCTAGGCTCTCCATCCAGTTCTCCCCATGGTTCTCTAAGTTGAGGTCATCTGAAACGATCTAAAGCTGACCCACTGTGTGATCCTGGGCAAGTCCTGTCATTTCAATTAGTGTTTTATAAAGCATGTTAGAACAGAAAGTCACTCTAAGACTCACCCACTCACCACCTTCCAGAGTCTGGCTCATACCCTTTTGTCTTTACACAGACTAGGCAAAGCAAGAATTTGTTCAAATGAAGTACATTCATGTCATAATACCAGCACGTGACCTAGGCCAACCCACACCCTCATCTCAGTCACAGATGAGAAAACGGAGGCTTGGTGAAGGTCACTTGGGACAATTAGAGACAAGCAATGGGTGAGCGGGGCCAGAACCCAAGTCTTCTGATTACTAGCCCAGAGCTCTTTTCCTTAGGTCAAACTACCTCCTGCACCTACTATAACAAAAGGAAAAACAAGATAGCTTATGGTTGCCCATCACCTATACTTTGTTCTGACATATATGTTTACTATTTTCCCACAGACTCCGAGGAAGGAAACTAACAGTTATTGAACACCAACTATATACTGTAGATGCCTTGCTTGCATTAAATTCTCATCATACACCTACAATAATGAAAGATAGCATTTATAGATTAAAGATAGCCAGCTGCTCTTCTAGGAGCTTTACGTGTTTTTGCACATGGTACCCAGCCAAGGAGGTATACCGGAGGCTGAATCCTACCTCTGCTTACCAAACCCTGAAATGCGACCACATCAGCTGCTTGGCAGGAGTGCCTCTTTGTGTAACTTATCTGCCCAAATATACACAAAGGCATGCATAGATATGTGGTGGAGGGATCTTGACAGCATCCCCATATGGCTGGTCCTATTACTGTTCACTTACTAAGATGTCACAGCTAGTTAGTGGTCACGGCAGGATTTGAACCCAGGAACTCTGACTCTTGTCTCATATCTGGGCTCTGTGAGAGGCAAATTGAGATAGGGGCTCTAATATTACATACACCTTGAGGACAGAAATTCTGGCCGCTTCGCTGACGTGCCCCAGTGTCCAAATCTGTGTCGGCACACACAGGCACTCAGTAAATTTCATGGACTGATTGACTTCCATTTTACAGATGAAGAAGCTGAGTGTCAAAGAGGCTAAATAACTTGCTTAAGACCACACAGACAGCTGGAGATTAAGTTGGGATTTGAATGCAAATCGCTCTGACTCTAAAGCCCTTGTTCTTTCCACAATAACATTCTGTCACTCATAAGCATTTGTTGAGTGTATTGAACTCTAATTATGTGCTCAGGAATACGGAGCTGCAAAGATTAATAAGATTTAGTGCCTACTCTCAAGAAACTGGGATTCCAATTGCTGGCAAGAATTCATATTCCCCTGAAAAAGAATAGAGATATGTATATTTATGGCGGGGTCACTTTGCTGTACACCTGAAACTAGCACAACATTGTAAATCAACTATACTCCAATACAAAATTTTAAATATTTAACAAAAAGAATTCATATTCCTGGAATCATATTCCCTGATTTCCTAATTCAAAGCAAATCTAAATGGTGTAAGCCCATGGTACATTTTAAGGCAAGAGGGTCTGTCCTGTCTCCCAAGCTCAGGATTATAAAAGTGGCCCACCACGGTCCATTGGCCTCGTCTATTTCCTTCTATACACCATTGGCTGGTGTGTCCACAGAATACCGTTGCCGGGAGAATGGATTAAATCTGTGCAACCTTGGGATAGCCAAACCCCCATCCTAGCTTCTCTAGATTCCTTTGAAGTGATGTCCACAGGTGAGTTTTTATATGTAACTCCACGTCCTCTTGCTTTCTCCCCCATTTACCAAAAAATGAACACTTAAGTTAGAACATTAGGCTAGGAAAGTTACACTTTTCTGAAAGCAGCAATCATGTTTTGATCAGGAACATGAATTCAGGATTTACTTCATTTTCCTTCCTGGTTTGGTTTTCTATTATATTTCAGAGGCAGGAAGTGGTTAGAAGAGAAGGGTGGTTTAAGAAAAAAACCTGTAAATTCATTAGTTGAATTCCACAGGGCTGTGTGAGCAATCTCTTAATAATCCTACATCGATACGAGAGAAGTTGTAACTAGTTCACTTAGTGTAATTATAGGGCAGCTTTCTGCCAGGCTTTAAAGATAGACTTTGAAAAGCTTCTTTTTTCATTTGCCTCCCGCTGTGTGTGGGGAGCAGCTCAGGTTCCTGGGATACCTGCCAGAGCTAAATGGGGGCCAACTGGAGAGAGAGAGGCACCAAGGTTTGGTTCCTGTTTTCTTGTGTTCAGACTGCTGGGAGCACAAATATCTTAGCAAAATGGTCTCCTGTAGAAAGCTCTGGGCCTGGAACCACTATCTAAATCCTCCCATCTTTAGATCAGAGAAGAACTGGTAAAGCCACTAAGATTATGGCAAGATATATAGCACAAAGCTTAGAGTTTGCACTAGAATAGCAGTTCCCCAAGTGTGGTCCCCAGACCAGCAGCAACAGCATCACCTGGGAACTGGTTAGAAACGCAAATTATTGAACCCCACCCAAAACGCATAAGAAATTCTGAGATCCCCAGCGATCTGTGTTTCAACAAGCCCTTCCGGTGAATCTGAGGTGCGCTGAAATGTGAGAACCACGTTTCTAGGAACATGATATTGAAGAACATGATCCCACTAGCTTTGTCCAGGAGA
The DNA here is from genome assembly GCF_008692025.1 of Phocoena sinus. Lineage (NCBI taxonomy): Eukaryota > Metazoa > Chordata > Mammalia > Artiodactyla > Phocoenidae > Phocoena > Phocoena sinus. Next base: position 49,534,110 of record NC_045765.1, on the reverse strand, counting down.
TGGGAATTCCAACTCGTAAAGACTTAGAGGCATATCTAACAAGGCATATCTAAACATTAAGATGTTTGGAGTTGCGTAGAGCGGGGCTCCAATCCAGGCTCTGCCTCTCACCAGCCATGGGGCTTAGACAAGTTACTTAACTGCTCTAAGCAATAGTGTGCTGGTAAATGTTTAACAAACAGCTCGGTGGGAAATGTAGTGTTTGCCAGTTTCCATGGTGTAAATACTCCCATCTCAGCTAATTTCAAGCTACCCACATGATGGTCAACTAACTCAAAAATTTCATGAAAATTTAACAGTTAGTTCTCATAAACCCATTCAAACTGATGCCAGCACACCACTGCTTCTAAGACTCAGTTTTCTCATCTGTCAAATGGACGGATTTAGTATTTACCTCATAGGGTAAATGGAATGTTGAAGTGAAAAAATAATAAGAGTACTTATATGTACCAGGCACTTAATATGCATTATCTCACTCAATTCTCATACCCATGAGTTAGGTACTATTATTCTTTCCATTTTATATATGAGGAAACAGCTGAAGGAACTAGTCCAAGGTCACACAGCTAGCAAGTGGGAGAGCCTGTGAGTGAGAGACTTCTTAGCACCTGTGTGTAGACTTCTCTGCACGATGCTGGGCACAGGGTGTCGCTCAGTAACTGGTAGCTATTATCACCATAGAAATGAACTTATTAAACGCCTCTCCACTTTGGAAGGAGGGATCAACAGTTTGTGCTGAAAGAAACTTCTCAGTCACAGATGCTACATTCATTTTCTTCTGGGAGGAAGGGCCAGTATCAGTCCATGCAGGCTGCTATAACAAATACCACAGACCACGTGGCTTGTAAACAACAGAAATTTATTTCTCACAGTTCTGGAGGTTGGGAAGTTTAAGATCAAGGTACCAGCATGGTCTCATTCTGGTGAGAATCCTCTTCCTGGTTCATAGCCCCTGTCTTCTCACTGTGTCCTCATATAGCAGAAGAGCTAGGGAGCTCTGTGGAGTCTTTTTTACAGAAACACTAATCTTGTTCATGAAGGCTCCATCCTCGTGACCTAAGCACCTCTCTAAGCCCCACTACCTAATTCTATCACCTTTGGGGGTTAGGATTTTAACATATGAATTTGCGGAGGACACAACCTTCAGACCAGAGCTGCCAGGTTGTCTGATGGAAGAGCCAGCTGTTCATTATTCGTGGGACAGATGTAAGCTACTCCCCTCCCCAATTTGGCAAACTTTTTTCCCAGGCTTTCTCTGTGCTTGTACACTGATATATGTACACATACACATATGTCGTTTTATATCGGGTCGTTTTTTTGCAATTTTCTTTTCTTTTTAACCTAACAGTATATCACGGACATCTTTCTGATAGTGGTCCATACCAATCTATGTCATTCTCTCTCAAGCTTTTATCACTCACTCCACAGTGGCTACATACCAGCATTTATTTAACCACTTCATGACTAAAAGACATTTAGGCTGTTTCCAATTCTTCACTCATATAAATGACTCCCCATTCCACAATCTTTTATAGATTCTTTCACATGTCTGAAGAAGAAATTCCTAAAACTAGGATTTCTGGGTCAAAAAGAACACCTAGTTTAAATCTGGATCAGAGTACCCAAACTGACTTCTCAATGTGAAATTTAAGCTCCCAGCATTCAAGAAGGAAGGTGCCTCATGAAAAGATGCCTGATACTGCTAATTATTAGAGAAATGCAAATCACAACTACAATGAGGTATCACCTCACACCGGTCAGAATGGTCATCATCAAAAAGTCTACAAATAACAATGCTGGAGAGAGTGTGGAGGAAAGGGAACCCTCCTACACTGTTGGTGGGAATGTAAGTTTGTACAGCCACTATGGAGAACAGTATGGAGGTTCCTCAGAAAACTAAAAATAGAACTACCATATGACCCAGTGATCCCACTTCTGGGCATTTACCCAGACAGAACTCAATTCAAAAAGATACACGCACCCCTATACATGCAGCACTATTCACAATAGCCAAGACATGGAAACAGCCTAAATGTCCACTGACGGATGAATGAATGAAGAAGAGGTGGTTCACATATACAATGGCATACTACTCAGCCATAAAAAAGAGTGAAATAATGCCATGTGCAGCAACATGGATGCAACTACAGATTGTCATACTAAGTGAAGTCAGAAAGAAAAACAAATGCCATATGATATCACTTACATGTAGAATCTAAAATATGACACAAATGAACTTATCTGTGAAACAGAAACTGACTCATGGATATAGAGAACAGATTTGTGGTTGCCAAGGGGGAGGGCATTGGGGGAGGGATGGAGTGGGAGTTTGGGCTTAGCAGATGTAAGCTATTATACGTAGGATGGATAAACAACAAGGTCCTACTCTATAGCACAGAGAACTACATTCGATATCCTATGATAAATCATAATGGAAAAGAATATAAAAAAAAGAATGTATGTATATGTATAACTGAATCACTTTGCTGTACAGCAGAAATTAACACAACATTGTAAATCAACTATACTTCAATTTAAAACAAAAGAAGGAATGTGCCTGTTTGTCCATACTCTCACCAACATTGGCATTCCTCTGATAATTTTTAAAACTTTTTATTATGAAAGTTTCTTGATGTAAAAAACGAAGAAAATAATAATACTGAACTGCTATATAGCCATCACTTAGCTTCCACAATTATCAACAATTTTAAGGCAGAAATAGAGACACAGATGTAGAGAACAAACGTGTGGACACCAAGCGGGGAAAGCAGAGGGGGCTGGTGGTGGGAGGAACTGGGAGATCAGGATTGACATATATACACTAATATGTATAAAATAGATAACTAATAAAAAAAAACAAAGAAACTAATAATAGTGAACTGCTGTGTAGCCATCACTTGGCTTCCACAATTATCAACAATCTTATTTCATCTATACCCCACTTTCTCCCTCCACTAGATTAAATTGAGATAAAGCTCATATATCATCCTCTTTTATCTGTAAACAACTCAATAGGTACCTTTAAAAGATAAGGACTCTTTTTTAAAATATATTGATCGTTTTTTTAATTTTTTTTTTTTTTTTTTTTGGCTGAGTTGGGTCTTCGTTGCTGTGCGCAAGCTTTCTCTAGTTGTGGCGAGCAGGGGACAGTCTTTGTTGCAGTGCACAGTCTTCTCGTTGTGGTGGCCTCTCGTTGCAGAGCATGGGCTCTAGGCACATGGGCTTCAGTAGTTGTGGCTCAAGGGCTCAGTAGCTGTGGCTCGCGGGTTCTAGAGCACAGGCTCAGTAGTTGTGGTACATGGACTTAGTTGCTTGCGGCATGTGGGATCTTCCCAGACTAGGGATCAAACCCATGTCCCCTGCATTGGCAGGTAGATTCTTAACCACTATGCCACGAGGGAAGGCCCAGGACTCTTTCTTTTAAACATAGTCTCAATACCATTATCACATCTAAAAATTCCTTGATATCATCAAATACCCAGTCAGTGTTCAAATTTCCCCAATTGTCTCAGAAGTTTTTAATAATTGGTTTGTTTTAATCTGGATCCACCAAGGTCCACACATTACACTTGGTTCATATGCTTCTTACATGTCTAAATCTCTCTGTTTTACTCACACACACATACACACATTCTCTTCTTTTTTTCCTTGCAATATACTCATTAGAGGAATTGGGTCATTTGTCTTAGAGTTTCCCACTTTCTGAATTTTTCTTATTACATCCCTGTTGTGTCATTTGTTTATTTTGGGGGGGGGCATGTCATTTAATATGTCTTCAGTCTTCTGTATATCTTGTAACTGTTAGATCTAGAGCTATGCTGTACAGTGTAGTAGCCAATAACTACATGTGGCTATTTACATTTAAACGAATTAAAAATAAAAATCTAAAATCCAGTTCCTCCATCACATTAGCCATATGGCAAGTTCTCAGTAACCAGGTATGGCTGGTGGCTACTGTATAAGACAGTACAGAATAGCACACTTCCATCATCACAGACAGCTCTTTGCACAGAATGCTTCTAGAGGCATCATCAGATCCTCTATGATTATTAAATTATTTTTTCCTCATCTGTGCTCAAGAGCAAAGATGAACGCCTTGAAGTTTGGGTTACTAGGTAGGCTCAGGTAATATAAGGGAAGTCACTCATGTGTGCCAGACTACACCTGCCTGTTTTAAGTGGCAGCCACCTGTGTTTACAGACGATGATTAGATGTTTGTGATGAGCGCCACAGGTATGTATGAGATTCTGTGATGCTAAAAGGTCAGCAGCTCCCAGCATGCAAGCATCCCTGACCCTTTCCTGCCTCCTCAAAGGGAAATTGAGGGAATCAATGCTAATTCAGAAGGCTCAGTCTTGCAATTACAGGACATGCTGGTTCCAGAATATTCCTAAACATTCCTCCTTTCCCAGAGGTGCAGGTGTTTCTGGCTGGAGCCTTCTTCCTGCCTGTGTCTGTCATGGCATGTGTGTAATGAGCACATTTCAGACCACACCAAATAGGTTTCTCAGCTTACTTCTGTGACACTTGGAAAAGCCCACAGGGGCCACAGCAAGGCAGAGGAGGGGAGCAGCTGCCACCGACAATGGAGCCGTCTGGCTGGCTGTGCATTCTAGCAGAAACCTCCCTGGGTTCCTGAGAAAACCTCAACCAACCTATGAGGAAATGTATTCTTTGGGGTCCTGATAGGAGACAGGTATAGAAAAAAAAAAAGCATTCTGTGAATTTGGGGTTAGGAGACCATCATTCATGGATTCATTCATTCTAAAAATACTTATTGGGGGGCTTGCCTGGTGGCGTAGTGGTTGAGAGTCTGCCTGCTGATGCAGGGGACACGGGTTCGAGCCCTGGTCTGGGAAGATCCCACATGCCGTGGAGCAACTAGGCCCGTGAGCCACAACTACTGAGCCTCCGCGTCTGGAGCCTGTGCTCCACAACGGGAGAGGCCACGATAGTGAGAGGCCCGTGCACCGCGAGGATGAGTGGCCCCCTCTCACCGCAACTGGAGAAAGCCCACGCACAGAAAACGAAGACCCAACACAGCCAAAAGTAAATAAATAATTATTAAAAATACTTATTGGGCCAGACACTGTGCTTGGCACTAGGAACAAGGTGAACTCATTAAAAGTTTCTGCTCTCACCAAGTTTACAGTCTGATGGAGGAGGAAGGTCCATAAACAAGCCATTTAACAAATACCATACTGGGGGCATGGTGGGGGGCTGTGCTAGACAGTGTCATTAAAGTACCCAGAAGAGATCCCTGCCCCTGACACGGACACTCAGGGACATACTGTTTAAGCTGAGACTGGAAAAACATGTAGCAGCTGGGCAGGAGAGGAAGAGGGTGGGATGCTTAAAGAACATTCTGGAAGAATGTAAGAAGTAGCCATGCACGAGGCATTGGTAGTACAGAAAGATGTGCGGTTGGGCTGCAGTGGGCAGTGTGGTAGGAGAATGACTAGGGTTAAGAGTGGAGAGACAGGGCCTGAGCAAATCCCAGCTCTCGGAGCTGAGGCAAGTCCTAGCTTCCTGTGCCTCGATTTCTTCCTCCACCAAATAGGCATAGTAATTCTTACCGTGCACTGTTGTGGTTAGAGCCCAATGACCCAACAGATGCAGAAGTATTTTACAAACCATATCCTAAAGTCCGAGTTGTAGAAAGACAACCGTACTGTTCTGTACCATCTTGCACCTCTTGAGCGAGCGTGAATTAGGGAGCTGTGTCGCAGTGTCAGACCTGGTCCCTGCGGGCCCACAAAAGGCAATAACACATATGTCTCCTGTCTTCCCAATTCCATATTCAGCAACGCCAGGTTGGTAGCCCAGGTAGGAGTTATTGCACCATGGAAATTGGCAAATACTACAAATCAGAGCCTTTTTTTCCCTTTGTTGGAAAGCTGGTTTACCAGCACACCACCAAGTGAGAATGAAAGGAATAGAAAGAGGAGGAACCCTGGGGCAGCAATTATCAAGGAATGTCCATCCACAACAAAGAAGATTTTTCACAGAGTGAGTCTATCATTTTTTCTGCCATCTGAAACAGGCCCACCCAAAGCCAGTGCTCAGGGAAGAGAAGAGCAGGGCCATTCCGTCATGCCAACCCAGTCCCAGACGTGCCTGAGGAGTGCCAGTGACACCCGGGTCACAGAGATGAGACTGGAGCCTCTCAGATCAACAGCTGCTAGGAGCTGCTTTCTTTGGCTCATGTGGCCAGCGAGAAATTGGATTTCAATGTTCTGAATAGGCAGAAAAAGATATCTCCTTACTTCCTTCTGCTCCCTTTCCCAGCACTGCCAGCTGGCGTTTTTTTGTCACTCAGCATGGCTTCCTGTAGTGGAAATTAGACACTTGATGAAGAGGACATGTAGGCAAGAAAAAGTCTTCAGCAGTGGGAGGCTCCAAGGCAGGTATCCGCTGGAAAAATAGGGATACGGACATAGCTCAAAGCACATTTTATGTAATAGGGCCTTTTTAAAGGATGACCTATAAAAATACTATTTTTATCCGTGGCTAGCATGCCTGGATACACCCCAATCCTGGAAAAATAACTAGTCGGGCCTGTTGGAATTTTATGTCAGGAGCAGAGATGGCAAAACATCAAAGTTGGAGTTGGGTTTAAGTGGCATGGTGTGGCTTAATATTCATTCATTCATTCATTCAACAAATACTTACTGGTTCTTACTAGATGCTGCTAGAATGTAAATCCCATAAAGGCAGAGACTGCATCAGTATGATGTGCTGTAGGCATCCAGAACATCTGTGTTGAATGAATGAGTGGATGCCATTGCTTTGCCACGTGTGAGTGGCATAAAGATGGACAAATCATAGACCCTGCTGCTGCACAGTTCAAGTCTGGTGGACAAGCAGACAAGTAAACCAGCAATTACAATACAAAGTGATGAGTGCTGTGTCAGGGGAAGTGTAGGGTGCAGTGGCTCACTAAAAAAGGAAGCCCAACTCAACCTTATGGGAAGAAACAGCAAAGGCTTTCTAAAGACCAAGATGCAGAAGACAGAGGCAATGCCAAAGATATTGGCACCTATCTGGATAAGACCTTAAAGAAGAAAGGAACTGTCCGCATATTCTGCAGTATCTCATATTCCTGGGAGGACTAATGACTTTATCTCATTGTGGAATATGTTGCAAATAGCTGCTGTAATACTTCTATGGCTTAATCCTCGGAAACGGTTTCCATTTCTCAGGGACTTTCAGAGGGTTTCCCTCAATTCAAGCTTTCCACTGGAACGATCCTGTGCTCAGTGTGACAGATGACATGTGGGTCTTTAGTATCTCTCTGATGTCCAGCCACTCACTCCTAAAATGGGGTCCAGCTCTACAGGCAGGCAGGGTACTTCTCCTGTAAGTTCACATCTGTTCCATTTGGTGTAAAGGAGAGGCATGCTCTGAATTTTGATTTCAAAGAGGCAGATACACTGCAGATTTGCAGGAGGTCCTGGTATTGACAATGCCGTCTCAAGGACAGCTGAACTGAGAGGGAAGATTTCTAACTTCCCAGGGCTTGCTGTTTTCAACAAAAGTCACGTAGACTTTTTCTTTGGGTATCACCAAATTAAAGTGCAAATAAGTGTAGATAGGCACACAGACAAACATCCAAGTCAGAGAGGAGGAAGGCTATTTAAGAAGTAAAGCATTTGAAGCTCTATTTACAATAGTCAGGACATGGAAGCAACCTAAGTGTCCATCAACAGATGAATGGATAAAGAAGATGTGGCACATATATACAATGGAATATTACTCAGCCATAAAAAGAAACAAAATTGAGTTATTTGTAGTGAGGTGGATGGGCCTAGAGGCTGTCATACAGAGTGAAGTAAGTCAGAAAGAGAAAAACAAATGCCATATGCTAACACATATATATGGAATCTAAAAAAAAAGGTTCTGGAGAACCTAGGGGCAGGACAGGAATAAAGACGCAGATGTAGAGAATGGACTTGAGGACACAGGGAGGGGGAAGGGTAAGCTGGGACGAAGTGAGAGAGTAACATTGACATATATACACTACCAAATGTAAAATAGCTAGTGGGAAGCAGCCACACGGCACAGGGAGATCAGGTCCGTGCTTTGTGTCCACCTAGAGGGGTGGGATAGGGAGAGTGGGAGGGAGACGCAAGAGGGAGGAGATATGGGGATATATGTATAGCTGATTCACTCTGTTATACAGCAGAAACTAACACCCCATTGTCAAGCAATTATACTCCAATAAAGATGTTAAAAAAAAAAAGTAAAGCATTTGAAATCCAGATGTAACTTTTGGACAGGAGAGGACAAGCCCAGCCACTTCAGCTCTCCTCTCCAAAGTCACTTTCCCCGCGGTTCTGGGGCACTCACGTCCCTTCACTCCTCACCACAGCCTGTCCTGCAGTGGCACCTTTACTCACCAGCCATTCTAGGAGGACCACGTACACAAGAGCAGAGACAGTAGTGGAATAAACTGCCTCTACCCATGACTCAAATCTCAATGATTATCAATATTTTGCCAATTTGGGGTCATTTGTAGAGATGTGGATGGACGTAGACACTGTCATACAGAGTGAAGTAAGTCAGAAAAACAAATATCGTATATTAATGCGTATATGTGGAATCTAGAAAAATGGTACAGGTGAACCAGTTTGCAAGGCAGAAAGACACAAGTAGAGAACAAACGTATGGACACCAAGCGGGGAAAGCAGGGGTGGGGGTGGTGGGATGAACTGGGAGATTGGACTTGACATATATACTCTAATATGAATAAAATAGACAAGTAATAAGAACCTGCTGTATAAAAATAAATAAAATTCAAAAAAGATATTTTGCCAATTTGGTTTCATCTCATCCATCGCCCTTATTTCTAGCATATTCTAAAGATACTCCTGGAGCTCTGATCATTCACTTAATATCCCATTATCATTATCATTTGAAGGAATGGTAAAATTCACCTTTTTCACGTTGCAGTTGAGGAAACCGAGGCCCAGAGAGGTTCAGTGCCTCTCTCAGGGACCCAAGTCTGTAAGTTGTGTATTATATCTAGGGGCCACTTCCAGTCCCCAGACCAGATGGCTCCATTATCAGAAACGTTCTGCTGTTTGCCTGAATCCTGTCGTCACCAGTCATTCCTCTTTCAGCTCCAGAAACCTCCACATGGAGGTGAAAGAGAGAAACAACTTGGCGGAGAAAGCCAGTGTACGTGTGACCACAGTTTTTTTCCCCCTAAGTCAGAAAAGTGGTGGTGATGGTGGTGGGAGGGTCATTTGACTCATCTTCCCTCCCTCTGCATGGTGGACTTGGCTCAGTTTCTCGAGCCATATGGAAAGAGACTCATCCACCAAGTGCCACACCTACAGGAAAAGCTCTCTCTGGGAATGGAGAAAATGGAAGGGGGCAGAGTGGCCTCCCAGGAGGAGTGAGATGGCTCTTCCCTCTGTCCTTCAGGCTCCCACGCACCTCCAGCCCTCCCTCACAGGTGCCCTGTACCCTCCTGTTAGAAGAGATGGCAACCAAAATGCTTTGGTTCCCTGGAGAATTCAGTGTTCTGCCACTGAACAGCTCCAGGATCTGGCACCAAGCTCATCTCAAATGCAATCCCAAGCTGTGTATTAAAAACCAGCTTATGTAGGTAGCCAAGAATATGGCCATGAGCATGTCTGGGATTACCTCCTGTGATGGGGGAATGAAATCACCCCAAGGCAATCTCAGAGAAATGTCTGGAAGGAAAAATGAAAGCATGCTAATGGTGACCCTGAAAACAGGCTGCTGGTTATGAATGGTTCTTTCTCTGCCCACTGGCGTAAATCCTGCTTCCTTCCCCCTTTTCCTGCCCTAGGACCCCTGATAACTCAGAAAGAAGGCAGGAGAGACCAGGGGAAAGAAGACTGGCATATTCCTGATGCCTGATTGATATTTGATTAAGGGAGGAAGGAAGGAATGCCGTGCCCACTGACCCACAGTGGCAGGAGATAGATAAAGAAGGAAAATGGACAGACAAAGGATTAATCTCCAAACTATATAAACGGCTCATGCAGCTCAATATTAAAAAAATAGACAACCCAATACAAAAATGGGCAGAAGACCTAAATAGATATTTCTCCAAAGAAGACATACAGATGACCAAGAAGTGCATGAAAAGCTGCTCAACATCACTAATTATTAGAGAAACGCAAATCAAAACTACAATGAGGTATCACTTCACACCAGTTAGAATGGGCATCATCAGAAAATCTACAAACAACAAATGCTGGAGAGGGTGTGGAGAAAAGGGAACTCTCTTGCACTGTTGATGGGAATGTAAACTGATCCAGCCACTATGGAAAACAGTATGGAGGTTCCTTAAAAAACTAAAAATAGAACTACCATATGGCCCAGCAATCCCACTACTGGGCACATACTCTGAGAAAACCATAATTCAAAAAGAGTCATGTACCACAATGTTCAGCTCTATTTACAATAGGCAGGTCATGGAAGCAACCTAAATGTCCATCGACAGATGAATGGATAAAGAAGATGTGGCACATATATACGATGGAATATTACTCAGCCATAAAAAGGAATGAAATTGAGTTGTCTGTAGTGAGATGGATGGACCTAGAGTCTGTCATACAGAGTGAAGTAAATCAGAAAGAGAAAAACAAATACCATATGCTAACACATATATAAGGAATCTAAAAAAAAAGGAAAAAAAAGTGGTCATGAAGAACCTAGGGGCAAGACGGGAATAAAGACACAGACCTACTAGAGAATGGACTTGAGGATATGGGGAGGGGGAAGGGTAAGCTGGGACAACGTGAGAGAGTGGCATGGACATATATACACTACCAAACGTAAAATAGATAGCTAGTGGGAAGCAGCCGCACAGCACAGGGAGATCAGCTCGTTGCTTTGTGACTACCTAGAGGGGTGGGATAGGGAGGGAGACACAAGAGGGAAGAGATATGGAGACATATGTATATGTATAACTGATTCACTTTGTTATAAAGCAGAAACTAACACACCATTGTAAAGCAATTATACTCCAATAAAGATGTTTAAATAAAAACAAAAAGGAAGATGTGGCACATATATACAATGGAATATTACTCAGCCATAAAAAGGAACGAAATTGGGTCATTTGTAGAGATGTGGATGGACTTAGAGACTGTCATACAGAGTGAAGTAAGTCAGAAAGAGAAAAACAAATATCATATATTAATGCATATAGAAATGGTACAGATGAACTGGTTTGCAAGGCAGAAATACAGACACAGATGTAGAGAACAAATGTGGACACCAAGGAGGGGAAAGCAGGGGGGAGGTGGGTGGGGGGGTGGGATGAATTGGGAGATTGGGATTGACATGTATACACTAATATGTATAAAATGGATAACTAATAAGAACCTGCTGTATAAAAAATAAATTAATTAAATTAAATTTTTTTTTTTAAATCACACACACACACACACAAAGGAAGGAAAATGGAGAGCTGTGCTCTCCCAGGTCTGTACCTAGGACTAGAAGAAGAGAGGCTGAGACAAAAGGCTGGGGGGAGAGAAAAAGGAGAGAGATACATGACAAAAGTCACAGGACAGAATAGACTTTTAGATATAGCTATAAGGCCAATAATAAGAACCTTCCTTGCACTAGTTCTCCTTCCATCCCTCAGCATCTCTCACCTCCCTATTCTTCTCTATAACACTTACTCCAACTTGTAATTATGTGTATACTCGTTTATTTATAAGTTTGATCTTTGTTTCACCAGGTAGACAATGCCTGGCATGGGTGGCACTCAAAATGACGCCAGGTAAACAGTCTCTCTGGTCAGGCAGGATATTCCAGGGACTTAGAGAGTTTGGCCCAGGTCAAGGGCCAAAACTTCCATTGGAATCTGCAGGGTTTGGGTAACACAGACTTGCTGAGTTTACGGCATAAAGAAGTATTAGTATTAGCCCCAATTCGTGGATAATCCAAACTAAGAATCAGGAAGACTTAAGTGATTTGGCCAAAGTTACAAAAGCCAGAATGCAAACACCTTACTTGACTCTAACATCTGTGTTCTGTTGCACCCTAGTACCACCCCTGAACAAGTAAAATTCTCTATGAAGGAAGAAACTCACATGGTATGTCTCATAAGCCTGGCCTCAAATTTGAATGTCAGGATTCAGACCTTCTGGTGATCTCAAGCCCCCAAGCACCAGACGGTCTGGGATTTGTCAAGCCTTGATAGATCTGATGCTGTTGAGTGAGCACTGAAGTGTTCCCCCTCCTCACCAGAGAAACATGAGCACAAGGGCCAGCCAGCCCTTTCTAACATATGCTCCCTTGCCCCCGACATCAGGTCCAAAAGGGTTGCCAACATGAGGGAGAGATGCAGGATGGCTCAGTTGTCTAAGCAGCAGCTGGGAAGTTAGGGCCCAGGACAGTTAGCTGACCCTTTGCCTCACGAGTGGAATGAAATCACAGGGGAAGTCACATTTACTTTACCCAGCATTCCCCAGGCCCATTCTGCTAATCCTGCAAAGTGGTCCAGATGCAAATACAAGGTCACATTAGTGGAGTAAAACTTCTGAGAAGCCAGTCAGCAAAAGAGCCTGTGTGACTGGTTCAACTCAGTGATTCCTGAGCTTATTTGAGTATGGAAACCTTTTTGAGTATGGGTAGCACGAAATTGTTAAATTCAGGGCAATTGGAAAAGAGGACCCAAACTCTCCTTTTTTATTTTCTAGTTCATGCCACTAGATCTTTCCAATAATTATTATCAGTCATATTTATTAATCTTATATGCATTCTTTTCCTCCAGGAATGGCAATTCCTGGATGTTTCTTGATTAATTCACAAATTCATTCACCAAGCATTTATGAAACACCTGCTTGTGTCCAGGGCTCAGAGACAGAGTTTCAGAGGTGTTTCAGACACAAATCCTAAACTCTCGGGCAGAGAATTCATAGCCTGGTGAATGATACCTGAGCCAAAGGCCAGGATGTTTTCTCTTGGCTCCATTCTCCTGTGACGGGCCATCTCATGACCAGCTAGAGAGGTAAGCAGTTAGCTCAGCATGTTGGTTTTGGCCCCATCTGATGCCAGAAGTAGAGAACCAGGCCTACCTCTTTCTAAATAAGTGGGAGTGCCACTCATGCATGGTGAACAGTTCATTACACAGGAACAGGCTGAATGCTCACTCCAGCTCAGCTTTTTCCCTTGTCTCATCACTGTGATGATTCCAATCTTGGGCTCCTTTTCTCTTACCCTGTTATCAATCCATATGCCTCCTTCTTTATTTTCCAATTGGAAATAAGCTCAGAGCTCATTGGCAGCTAGTCCTCCTGCTGTTTCTGAATTCTGCTTTTTGGATATTTCACTGCTATGCAGTTTTGTTGTTTCTGGGTTTTTAATATGCATTAATCAGGACTTTTTCAGTTTCAGGGGTCAGAAAATAACTCCAAGCAGTTTCAGTAATAAGCAATACATTGAGGATATCATCTCATTTAACTGTGTATCCTTTAGGCACAGTTGGATATAGACATTCAAATTTTCTTGTGAAGGCTCTATCCATTACTTATCTGTTTATCTCACGATATCTCTAGTTCTGCTGCCTTCTGCAGCTTCACTCAGGAAGGTGTGTCTGCTGGCTGGGAAATATCACCACTGGTAGTCCAAGGCTTGCCACCTCCAGGCTCATGATCCAAAAGAAACACTCTCTTCTTGGGTGTCTATATATCAAACGTCAAAGAAGATTCTAACTGACCCTATTTGGGGCACACGCCTGCCCTGTTCCAAGCTTTATGCCAGGAGGATTTGGGCACTCTGTTGCCGAGCCAAACTTGGGTCCACTCACCCGCACAGTAAAGCCAATCTACTGACATCAGGTTGTGGTGAAGGAAAGTGCGGCGTTTACTGCAGGACACCAAGCAAGGAGAATGGGTGGCTAATGCTCAAAAGACCAAAACGCCCTGAAGGATTTCAGGGAAGGGATTTTCAAGGCAAGGTGAGGGAGAGGGTTGCCGGGTGCCGGATCAGCTCATGGACATTTTTCTGATTGGTTGGTGGAGAGGTAACTGAGTGGTATTTTGGGAGTTAACATCATCAACCTTTTGGATTTAACTGGTCTGGGGTCTACGTGTATATGGTCAGCATGCAGCTAACTTTTTTTCACCTGGGGAGGGTTTTAGTATCTGTAAAACAACTCAAGGACATGGCTAAAATATTACTTATAGTCCTTAAGGAGGAACTGAAGGTCCTTGACTTTGTATTATGGCTAAACTATTATGTTGTCTCACTTGACTGTTTTTGTTTCTGCATTTTCTCATTTTTGATTGAATTTGTTCTCTGGAACTCAGGGAAGGCCTAGGAGGCTAAAGCTCTTTTACAAACAGGAGGCAAGGGACATGGTGGGGGTGGGTGGGGGTGCTTCTGTCCCCAGAAAGGCCTTCACAGGGCCTTGCTCGGTTATATAGCCTTGTTCGGTTATATAACTGGCCAGCCTGGGCCACATACCCATGTGTATGCAGTGTGACCAGAGTGAATAACATGCCCATGAGAAGATGGAGAGCAAATGGGTGGATCCTCAGAGAAGGGATGGCTGCCATTTTATTACCAACACACGTAACTACTACAACATAATTTTACCACTAATGTCTCTGCATACCCCCTGCTTCCTTATTTCAGGGTTCTGTGCTTTATCTTCCATCAAAAGCATGGACCTCGTGTGGCTTTCACCTCACCTTACTGAGATGACAAATCAATAGACAAACTACAGGTGCATAGAAGTATTAATCCTTTTGAATCTCAGAGAAGGAAAGCTTTGTAGGCGCACACACAGCCTTCCACTGGATTATCTGGCTTTCTGAAAAACACCAGGAGAAACATTTGGTAATGACCTGGCTGTGAGACCGCCACACCCACTTTATCCCCATTCTCCCTCCCTCCTGCACCTGTCGAGACAGAAAACAATTGGGGTGGTGTTTTGTTTCACCCAACAAAACAACGGGTGATGGCTGCTGCAGAACTTGGAGTCATTTTCCCTTGAGAGAACCATTGCTGACTAGATAGAATCAACCAGCTGAGTCTCTCCAGGCAGGTGCTTAACTTTTATGCGAGGGCTCTAGAGTTCAATAATTCATGCTCGTGCAGCCAGCAGCAAGCAGATGGCATTCAAACTCTATTCAGATTGTGATTATAAAACATCACCCCAAATGAGTTTTACGATGGAAAAACATACTAGGTGACTTCAGCGGGATGAAAGAGAAATCAGGGCTTTGACGTCAAATGAACGGAAGTCAGTCTCGGGGCCGCTGTACATTGGCTGTGTGACTTTGCCTGAAGGTTGAACGTCTCAGAACCTGTTTCTTCGTCGACAAAATTAAGATAAACCTACTTCACAGGGCTTTGAGCTCATATAAATGAGATAGTACTGTACATGGAAAGTGCAGTAGTGCAATAATGTAAGACAAATTTCTATGGCTTGCCAGAAACACAATAAATGCTAATTTCCTTCCCCTCTTCAGATTCTTTCTCTCTCCTTCCCCACCCCCACCCTCTTTACAGCATGGAAGCCAATGTTTTCTATAAGTATGAATGTAGGACTGAGAGTAAAAGGGGAGAATGAAGAAAAGAGGTGATGAAAAGAATCTTCATGTTAAAAATAGAATTTACAGTTTGCTTCCACAATAGTTTATCTCAACTGAGGGGAGATAGAGAAAAGATGAAGATGGTCAGGCAATTAGTACTCTCTCAGGGTTTCAAAGTCTATGCACCTTCAAAGAGATTTAAGCATTTTGTGCAGTTTTAGTCTAATATACTTGCTCAATAGTCATTAAAATACATAAGCCACCTTGTATGGGAATGTCTTCCAGAAAAGAAAGGGAAAAAAGCAGCTCAGCCATTTACAAAACTACATCAAATCTCCATTTTAGTTAGAATAAGACATAACTCAGACCAGCGGCATCAAACTTGGATGGATGGGAGAGCTGGATAAAAATGTAGCTACTTAAACTGCCCTCTAAGAGATTCTGGTCAAATTGGTCAGGGATGGGGTCCAAGAGTCTGCATTTTTTACATTTCCCGAGACTGTGATCTAGGTAAACCACAGACTTCATTTTGAGAAACACTGGTTGAGTAGTTAAGACCTTGGGCTTGAGAATAGACATACTTGAGCTCAAATTCCAAAATCTACCACTTTCTAGCTTCATGAACTTTGGCAAATTTTTAACCTCTCTGATCCCCAGTTTTCTAATCACAGGTTGTTGTGAGAATTAAATAAAATATACTGTGGAGTGCTTAGCACAGTATCTGGTACATAGGAGGAAGCACTCAATAAATATTAGCTATTGATATTATCATTATTATGCAAAGTCAAAGGAGCTTCAATTCCTTTTTTCCTAATTTTTTCATTCTTCCTTCCTTTTCTTTCTTTTCCTTTTATAAATCCAAAATAACAGTGTATTAGCCAAGATGGAAGTTTATTTAGATTTCAGACACACGTCTGGAAGTAAAGTAGTCCAGGACTTGCCTGGCAGCTCTGCAACCCAGACTACTTTCTCCCCTTTTTAGGTGTGACCCTTATCCTCATTGTTCAAGATGGCAGCTAGAGCGCCAGCTCTGCATCCCACATAGCAAAATGGAGGAAAGAAAAAGAAAGTCAGTCTCTCTCAGTAGGGACACTTCCTAAAATTTGCTTATATCCCATTGGCCAGATGTAGCTGCCAGTGAGCCTGGTAAATGTGACCAGTGTGTGCCAGGTGCTTATATACCCATAAAAATGTGATTTATATCACAGTGTAAAATTGGGAGAAGGCTTAGGGACAATTATTATTCCCTGATATGTCTAACCCTGGGAGTCTAACAGATTCAGATCATTCCCCAGAAATCCTCTGTTCTCGATCTGCTTCTACCTGCTTACTTCTCAGGTAAGGGAGAAGCTTCTCCAAAAGGTAGTTACATGGTTTGTTGATCCCACTCAGCTAGGCTTATTTTCTTCCGAAATTCCTCCCATACCTTTCACTTCTCATCCCCCAGCTTCATTCATTTTCTTTTTACTATCCAATTGTAATAGACAGTACAATTTTTTCATTGTAGAAAACACTGCAAAGCACTTAGGGAAACTTTTTTTTTAATATTCAAAAATCTCATCATTTAGAAATAGCCACTCTTAAAATGTTAGTATATAGCCATCTAGCATTTTCCCCAGGTAAAAAATATATATGTATATTTACAAAGAGAGCCTAGTCTACATAACTGTTTTTAATCTCTTCTATTATACTTAACAGTATATTATGAGTAACTCTCAGTGTTATTAATTATAGATCAACATCATCAGTTTTAATAACTGTAGGGTTTTCCATTGTATGGATGTATCATAATTTATTCAACTGGTTCCATTTATCTACAACAGTGTGTTAAACCTCCTAGCACATACATCTTTGCTCATTTGTCCACCAGTTTCCCAAAGATGAGCTATGTTCCTGTGGTTTTCTAACTCCCCAGGGACCAGCAGAAAACCATTGCTCTGCTGCTGTCCCATCAGCAATATGATGCCATTCAGGCCTTGTCTCGACCCTGAAGCTGCTTGAAATTCCTTTTCAAATGAACACTGCAGACTCTGAAGGTCCTTGAAGGTCCCAGCAAGACTGTCCCCAGCAGAGGGGAATACTCCACCCAATGGCCGAGGAAAGCACAAAATACAATACAATCACAGGTGACACTGAAGGGCTTTCTATAAAACCTAAGTTACTAGAACTTTCCATTTGTCAAACTGACCTCAAACAAGACCAAAGTGACGCCATTTCTCTGTGGAGAAACCAGTTTCACTCAGGAAAAGAAATGCATTTGACTGAAATAATTATTTAGACTGACAATTGATTTGACAAATGACAATTCTTTAGCTGATTTTTTTTAGGTGCTTATTGATTTCTGACTATTAACTCATCTCGGTTGTGCTTCCTAAAGATCCAAACACACATGAGGTTTACACTTTCTAGACAGGCTGAAGACAACTTATAATGCATCACTCTCACGTAGCACTTTCTATTTTCAGGGGGTTTTCACCTCAATTTTCTTGCCATCAACACTGAGCCCTACATTACAGGTGTTAATTCTAAGAGGTGTCATTTATTGAGCACATACTATGTTCCAAGCAATACACAGAATGCATTATCAATATTTTTTAGTCCTCACAGCAACTCTAATGAGGTAGACATTCTATTATTACCCCATTTTTATAAATGAATGTGGTTTAAGAAAGATGAAATAGCTTGACCACAGTCACACAAGAGCAAAGAGGTGGAGCCATAATTCAAAATCAGTATTCAGATCCCAGAAAGAGTCACAGCCTCACTCAAGTTCACATAGTTGTGGAGTCAAGTCCAAAATCCTGTTCCCTGCATAGTGATTAAGAACAGGGTCTGGGCTTCCCTGGTGGCACAGTGGTTGAGAGTCCACCTGCTGATGCAGGGGACATGGGTTCATGCCCCGGTCCAGGAAGATCCCACATGCCGCAGAGCAACTAAGCCCGTGCACCACAACTACTGACCCTGCGGTCTAGAGCCCGCAAGCCACAACTACTGAGCCTGTGCGCCACAGCTACTGAAGCCCGCGCCAAGAGCCCGTGCTCCACAACAAGAGAAGCCACTGCAATGAGAAGCTGGCTCACCACAAGGAAGAGTAGCCGCGTTCACCGCAACTGGAGAAAGCCCGCACGCAGTAACGAAAACCCAACGCAGCCAAAAATAAATAAATAAATGTATATTTAAAAAAAAGAACAGGTCTCTAAAATCAGATTGTCAGAGTTCAAACCCCATATCTGCCATTTCCCAGCTGTGTCACCTTAGGCAACTTCCTAAACCACTCTGTGCCTCAGTCACCTCATCTTAGAAAGGGGAATAATAGTGTTTATCTCAAAGGTTAAACAAGATGACCCACGTACGGCACTTAGCACATAGGAAGTGCCCTGTATTTAGTTATTAATATGATCCCTTGTGTCCCTCCAGCCTCTAAGCCATACATATTTTATTGATCTGTGACACTGCAGGTGCCGCGAGCAAAGGCCTTGTGCAACTACCGAGGGCAGAATCCTGGTGACCTGAGGTTTAATAAGGGAGATGTCATCCTCCTCCGGAGACAGTTGGATGAGAACTGGTACCAGGGGGAAATCAATGGAGTCAGTGGGATCTTCCCAGCCAGCTCCGTAGAGGTCCTCAAGCAGCTTCCCCAGCCACCCCCACTCTGCCGGGCCCTCTACAACTTCGACCTGCGTGACAAGGACAAGAGTAAGAACCAGGACTGCCTGACCTTCCTCAAGGTAAGATTCTGGGCAGCTACCAAAGTCACCAGTGACCACATAAAGACAGGCAGAACCTCGAGTTTTTGTTTAATATTTGCTGATTGTTTTTGATTATATTTTATCCATAAATGTATAAATGTGTGCCTATATATGTAATGTGTATGTATAATTCAAACATATGGTAGTAAAGTTGCCAGAGAAATCTAATAGGAGTTTGACGGGAATCCTCAAACCTTTTCTATTGCAACTGCAAAACTAAGTATCCGCACACTCATTCATTCATTCTACAATCACTTTTGAGCACCTGCTCTTTGCAGACACTGGGGAGACAGCATGAACAAGTCACAGCACCTACCCTCAGGCAGAGTAGTGAGAGAAACAGACACTTGGACAGAAGATTACAGACACGGTTTAACAGCGTGCTGCGTAGAACTACAGATCTTACCTCTTCATTGTGTATCTGCAGGGGTATTCTCGCTGACCAAGTTCTGATCACCTAGTACTACTCGTTTACAACACTCTATTTTGTTTGTAAACATTGCATTCAAAACACTCCAAACAACACAATAACATAATTATGTCTTTACACATAAATCACCTCTTACAAGATATATGTTCTGAACACATTAGTTACCTTAAGGTTTTTTCCCTCTCCTTTTTTTTTTTTGGGTGATTCTTCAGCATTTGCAAGTAAGGACAAGTCTACTAAAGTCTAGACTACAACCATCCCTCGGTATCTGAGGGGGATTAGTTCTAGGACACATTGATTCCTGAAGATACAGAAGCCGCGGACGAGGAGGGTCGACTGTACTTTAAGTCATCGTATTCAGTACTTATTATTCCGTAAACATTTGAATTCTCTCTTAGAAACCAAAGTTGGGGTGATTTTCATTCTTTGCTACTTATGATAAGTAGATCAAATACAAGTACAAGTGGCACTGCTACCGTAGCTCAGGAAAGGTCTTTCGTTTTGTAAAACATTTTTATTCCATCACTACTGGAACTGAGATTTACTTAAGATTCACTCAAACTAGATAACCCCACTGTCCTCCATATTTTGAAATACTGATCTTTGTTATTGTCTTAGCACTTCAGAGTGAGTCCCCTAAGGAATGTCATTCTGTAGCTGACCTGTAAACTTTATACTTTGACTACAGCTGGAGAAGGGCAGTTCAATTCCACAAGCGTTTATTGAGTATTTACTTTGTGCCAGGCATTAGACACTAAGCTCTAGGGACACAGCTGGAGGAAGACATAGGCAGGAAGCAGTACCTGCTTTTTTGCCCTTTTCTGGGAATT
This sequence comes from Phocoena sinus, assembly GCF_008692025.1. NCBI lineage: Eukaryota > Metazoa > Chordata > Mammalia > Artiodactyla > Phocoenidae > Phocoena > Phocoena sinus. The sequence continues at coordinate 49,513,568 of NC_045765.1, read as the reverse complement.
TGCAAACTGGGACACTTACCCACCTGCTTGTTCATTCACTGAATCCATCCATGTGCCAAGCTGTCCACTGGAGATAAAGTGATGAGTCACTGTCCCAGTCTTCACGGAGCCAGCAATCTAGTGGAAGGAACAGAAATATAAATGGGAAATGAGGACAGAGGACCCAGAAGAGAGGATTTGATCCCTTCTGGAAGCCTACTGAAGGCCAAGACTACACCAGTATATCTCATGGTCTTCCTAAACACAGCATGTCCAAAAAACCTCAAGATCTTCTCTCCAGAAGCTTTTATTCCTAGTATTTTCTATCTCAGTAAATTTTCCAGTTTATTCACACATGCATTTATTCATTCACGCATGCATGCATTCAAGAAATATCGATTGTTTAAAAACTGTGATTCACTATGTTGTACACCTGAAACTTATATAATATTGTACATCAACTATACCTCAATAAAAAAAATTTAAAAAAGGAATGATTGGTTGACTGCTATAGGGGAGCCGCTATATAAGGTCCTAGGGACAAAATGAACAAAACAGATACAGGCCCTGCACACATGAAGTTTATGGTCTGATGGGGTGGACAGGCATTAAAGAAATCATGACCTATAAATATGTAATTACAGGTTGTAATAAGGACAGAGAAATCTAAGAAAGGGTATAATGCAGTAATGGATTTAGATCTGGATTTGTCTATATTACTAAGGGGCATAGATCAGAAGATCAGAGAGATCAGTGGATGAATATTCAGATTTAGACTGATAACAGGCATGGACATGGAAAGGTATTCCTGATGTGATATTAAGTGAAAATTCAATGTATCCTATATGACTTCATTTGTAAGAAATACAAAATAAGCCAAATGAATGTATTTGCTAGGAGTCAGAGTAGTGGTTACCTCTTGCTATGTGACAGGAAAGAGTACTAAAGAGCCATCTTGGTGCTGGAAGTATTTTATATCTCTTACTCTGGGTTGGGGTTTTGTGGATATATTCAATTTTAAAAATTCATCAAGCTTTACATCTAAAATGTTTGTACTTTATTGCAAGCCTATGCATATTTTCTGAAAAGTTTTTAAAAATCAGTGTGTCTCTATGCACATATATTTTATCCTCATAGAAAAGAATCTGGGAAAAAATGTGTCAAGCAAGATGTTAACAGTGGTTGTACCTATATTGTGATAGAATTCTTTCTTTGTTTTGCTTATCTGTGTTTCCAAGTGTTTCTACAAATCTCCATATAACCTTTGGTAATAAGAAACATTCAAATAAAAAGCCACGTTACGTTTGATACATTAAAAATTAAATAGGGGGACTTCCCTGGTGGTGCAGTGGTTAAGAGTCCGCCTGCCATTGCAGGGGACACAGGTCGAGTCCTGGTCCGGGAAGATCCCACATGTTGTGGAGCATCTAAGCCCGTGCACCACAACTACTGAGCCTGCGCTCTAGAGCCCACGAGCCACAACTACTGAAGCCCATGTACCTAGAGCCCATGCTCTGAAACAAAAGAAGCCACCACAATGAGAATCCCTGAGAAGTCTGCACACTGCAACAAGGAGTAGCCCCCGCTCGCAGCAACTAGAGCAAGCCCACATGCAGCAACAAAGACCCCACGCAGCCAAATATATACATAAATTTATTTAAAAAATTTTTTTTGAACACTGAAAAGTGTTCAAAATCTGAATGAAATTCATTCTTCCTTTAGCTAAGCCAAAATTCTATCTCCCTACCTCTTCCATCTTGGTTTCTCCATCAGATTAATTTAAATGAAAAGCCCAGATTCTGCTGGTGATGGAAAATTAGAGACATTTCCAAGTTTTCCTATAGGATTTCTTCAATGCTCCAAATTACTTCTACTCCTCTTTTGGTCTTGGTGACCCAAATACTGCCCTTTATGAAGAAAGATTATTTTAGTGGAAGATTTTGTAAATAAATTGTGAAAGAGTTATATTCCTTGCCCCTTACACCATCTGAGACTCCAAGCTGATCTCCACTGAAGGCTTTCAGCACCTGAAAACTGACAGTAAATGCTAACCAGGAGACTTTCTCTCTTTCAGGATGATATCATCACTGTGATCAACCGAGTGGATGAGAACTGGGCAGAAGGCAAGTTAGGAGATAAAGTCGGCATCTTCCCAATCTTGTTTGTAGAGGTACGTGACTATCAAGTCTACATCTGATTCAAGCTTACTCAGAATTATACATGTGCTACAGTGAGTAATTCCTATTTGATATGAGGCTTATTTAAGAACTAACTAAAGTCTTGAAAGAAAAGATGCTAGATGATAATACCCATTTCTGGCAAGAGTGTGGGAAAATGGGCCTTTGCGTTCTGCTGATAGGAGTACAAATTGGTGCCATCTCTCGTTTCCAGACTCAAACTCCTATCAAGGATGTTGAAAATGTACATCTCCTTTGAGTCATTAATTCCACACCTGAGAGTTCATTATAAGGAAGTATTAAAACAAGTGTGCAAAGATATGTGTACAAAATGTGCAAAAATGTTCATTGTAGCATTGTGCATAGTGGTGAAAAACCAGAAATAATCTAAAACTCAACAATAAGGATTTAGTTTTTTTAAATTATGGTGATGGAAAAATATATACCCATTAAAAATAATGTTAAAGGAGAATACTCAATATCATGGAGTATCTGGTATTATGGAAATATGTTTGTGATTTATTGTTAAGTAAAATAAAGTTTAATGAGTATAAAGTTTCAGATTTAGAAGATGAAGTTCTGGAGCTCTATTACAATGTGGATAAAATTAACACTACTGAACTGTATACTTAAAGATGGTTATTATAGTAAATTTTGTTATGTGTTTTTTACCACAATTAAAAAAAAATTAACTGCTTGAAACTAGCTTTGTAAATACATATGTGTATATATAAATGGATAAAGGGCTAGAAGACTATGTACCAAGATATTAACAGTGGTGATCACCAGATGGTGAGATTCTAGATAATTTTCATGTTCTTCTGCTGACTTGTATTTTGTAAATCTTCAGAAATGAGCACATATTACTTCTATTGTTTTTTCAAAGCTACTTTGAAAAAAAAAGAAAGAACACATGCTAGGCTATCTACCTATTTCTCCAGGATAGTAATATAACCTATAGCCCCTAACCTCTCTAGCCATCATTCTCACCCCAGCTTGAAGCAGGTCATTACAAATTTAAAAGAGAGGTTTCACTGTTTAACTGCACTTATTGGGTGCTTACCAGGCAGTGCTGAGCTATAAAAGAAGTAGAAGGTATGCTCCCTGCCCTCTAGGAGGGTGGGATGAAACAGAACAGAGGTAGAGTTGGAAAGAAGGGACCACTTCTACCATTCGTAAGAGCCGAAGTGGGTTCTGAAGTGAATGGTGTGCCCAGAACACTGCCCAGCTGTCAAGGTTCCCTCAACCTCTCATCTCAATCTGTATGGAAGAAATGAAAGATGGAAGGGAGGGGAAGAGGAATGGTCCAGAGAGGCTGGTCTTCCTACTCTCTTCACTAAATGATGGTGCTTTTTCTCTTGTTGAAGCCCCTTCCAGGTACAGCCACCCAATTCTCTCTACGTGTTCAACTTCACTCATTTTATGAGGCTCAGCTAGAAATCTTCTTTTTCCATAAAATTCCAGCAACTAGTTGAATACTCAGTTGTCTCTTTCTTCTCAGAATACCTGATGGGTGTGTGGCTTGTACTTCACAGGCTAGCCCAACACAGAGCAGGTACTTCATAAAAAAAAATTAGCTTCACAAGTGAATGAATGAAAAAAATAGTTGGGAGGTGGTCCGACTGACCAGGAAAAAAATTCAGAGAACATACCTTTCAACGTGACCCTGTCCTAAATATATATTCAATCATTCAACTTATTTTTCATTGACTGCCTGCCATGTCAGGTCCTGTGCTAAGTTCCAGTGATACAAGACAGATATGAGTCCCTACTTTCAAGGACTGTAGGGGCAGACATGAATAAATAATTATAAGTATGATGAATGATGCAAAGAGTGAAGGAGAGGGAACTATTGGGGGGAGGAGAGTATGATGTTCAACTTACCTGGGTAGGGTGTCGGCAAATGCCTTGTAAGCCAAGATCTGACAATGATGAGGAGCAAGCATGGAGGGAAGAGTGTTTTAGGGAATGGAGGTAACATGTGCAAAAGTCCTGCAGGATGAGGAAGTGTGGTGCCTCCAAAGGACCAAAGAATACTAGAGCTGGAGCTTAGAGAGTAAGAGAGAGACAAAAAAAAAAAAAAAAAAAAATGAAGCCAGGGAAGCAAATGGGACACACACCACAGGAGACTTTGTAAACCTTCCTGCATTAGTCAGGATGAGCTAGGTTATGCTATGGTAATAAACAGCCCCTGTATCTCAGTGGCTTCACAAAGAAAAAGTTATTTCGAATCCACATTACATGTTCAGCACAGAATGGTGAGAGGCTGTGCTCACACAGTCACTGAGGAACCCAGACTGATGAGGCTGGGCCATCTTGTAGCCGTGCCATCTGGAACATACGGACTTCCTAGGTTTCATGGCGGGGAAGAGTAAAGAAGAGTGAGCTGTGTATCAGCAAAGGTCTCAGCTCTGTGACATTTGTCACTCCCACTCATAGTGCATTGGCCTGAACCAGTCACATAGTCCCACCTGGCTTGAAATCAGCTGAGAAGTATAGGGGACTACTTGGAGTATTTGCTGAGCATCCTCACCTCTGCCGTATCATAAGAAGTTTGGACTTGACCCAGAAGTCAGAAGACACCACTGATAAATTTAAAGTAAGGCAGTGACTCCATCAGATTTGGGGTTCTTAAAGATTGCTCTGGATGCAGTAGGAAGAATAATTTGAGGAGGAGGGATTTAAAAAAAGCAGAAAGATCAATTAGGAGGCTACTACATGGCTCAGTTAGAAAATGATTGTAGCTTTGACTAGTAGATTGGAAACAACTGGACAGATTCCAGGACCTTTTAGGAGGTAGATCCACAGGAGCGGGGGATAGGGGTGAGGAAGTGGTCAAGGATCACGCCCCATTTTCGGATTTGTGTGTCTAGGTCAGTGGTAGAGCCATTTGCTGGATCAAGCAACATATGCTGAAGAGGAACAATTACGATGTTTGGGAGATAACCGTTAAGTCTCCAAGGACAGAGATGAGCTACAACTAATCCTAGTTGGATACATAGGAGGTGCTTAAATTTTTGCAGATTAGAGCTTGCATGGTCCCCTGTATTATTTCAAGAAGCTTCTTCATAGGTCTGGGGGAAAAAGGCATCACTGATTTCATTACCCATTTCTGATATCCTTTTTTCCCAAAACTTCTACATTTAATGATTATTCATTTGGATACTCTCCCCACTATTCCACCTCTAAAATTAGTGATTACAAGAACCCTCACAGTCATCATGAAACTAGGGTCCTGTTCTCCTAATTGCTAGGAGGGGAAAAGATATCAACTGGTTGCTCTAATCTGGGAACCCGGTTTTCAAAAATTACTTGAAATCTAAATTGAGCTTTTTAAAGCAGTACTTAAATTTTGATTCCAGTCATTTCATTAAGACCAGCACTTGCTGAGAACCCTTTAAATAAGTTTTGAACTACCAGCGCCATGCAAAGCAATTGGAAGGAAGGAGAGCTTTCTTCTGAGAGTGAGGTGGGCTTTTTGGCATAAACAGGATTTTTCTTGTTAATGTATCATTTGACTTATTGAATTGCATCTGGGTAAAAGGTGGTAAAACAAACGCGGAGCTTATGCCCGTTCTTGTCAGGACTTCTCCAGCGGGGCCTGCCTGGGTTATACGAACCTCGCTCAGCCCAGTGGACCTCAAGGATATTGTTTCAAATGAGTGGGTGCAAATTGAAGAGCTCTGCAGTCCTTCCCCGGCTGAGCTATTAATCACCCTGGCAGAGGACAGGGAGGACCTAGAGTCACACGGGGCTCTTTGTCTGTGTTGCTGATGGAAACACCCACGGTATTGCTCACCTGGGGGCAGAACAATTAGGTGAAGGCAGAAAAAAATTAACTTATTTCATCGTGGCTATGAATGACCAGAAAGAACTTTACTCAGTCAACTCAGAGAGCGTGTATCATCGTCTTACTGGGTGAACAGTGGCGGGATGGGTGCTCTGGGGGAACAAGAGACATGGTCCAGGCTTCCATCAGAAGCGCCCTAAATAATTTCAGTAATTTCCCAGTTGATCTCCCTCCTTCCCGTCTGGCACTTCTGCATAGCAGCCAGCGTGAGTTTTTATGTATTTATTCTTATTTACATAGAGTAAACTTTGCTCTTTTCGGTGTCTCTGCATTCTGATAAATGCATACAGTATAACCACACTACCATCAAGATATAAAATAGTTTTAACACTTGCCAAAAAATACGAGGGCAGGCTGCCTCTTGGAAGTCCGCTCCTTCCCTGACTGCAACCCCTGGCACCTACTGATCTGTCTTCTGTTCCTGCAGTTTTCCTTTTCCAGAATGTCACAGAAATGGAATCACATAGAATGTAGCCTTTGGAGTCTGGCTCCCTTCACTTAGCATAATGCCTTTGAGGTTCATCCATGTTGTCGGGTGTATTGGCAGCTCGTGCCTTTTCTTTGTTGAGTCATACGCCACGATGCGGATGTGCCGGAGTCTGTCATCCATTCGCCGACTGAAAGACACTGTGATTGTTTCCAATTGTTTGGCAGCTATCACTAAAGCAACTATAAACACGTGCATACCAAGTTTTGAGTGAGCCTGAGTTTTCATTTCTCTTGGGTAATTACCTAGGAGTGGGATGGCTGGGTCAGACGCTAAGGAGGAAACTGTCAAACCGTAGCATGAGCTTCTAAATAAAAGCATACATCAGATCATGTCACCCTTCCACCTAAATCCTGCCAAAGGCTTCCTATTACAGTCAATAGACTCAGAGCCTCCCAGTCGTATGCGATCCGGATCCTGCCTGCCTCCATGGTCTCCTCTTTACCACCTGTTCCTCACTCACTCTGGTCCATCCTTCTTTCTGGTTCTTTCACATCGTTTTCTCAAACAGGCTGAGCTTTCTCCCTCTTCGGGATCTTTCCACTAGCTCGCAATCCCTCTCCTGGAATGTTCTCATGCTTGTCTTCACATGGCTGGTTCCTTCTTGGCATCTGTGTCTCAGCTTGAATGTCACCTTCTCAGCAGGTCTTCCTTGACAGCCCCCCCCCCCGACCAATCTAAAGTAGCCGCCTCCCGCAGTCACCCTCTGACACATGAGAGCATTTATTACCGCCTGGTCTTTTCTTGTTTGGTTGTTTACATGCTGGCTCTGCCATGTATGTCACCCCTTCAGCTCTCTTGTCGTTAAAGTGGGCATAATAATGCCCCTTCCCCTACTTGATGGTTTCTTTTCACAATATTACAAGCTTCTGGCAGCAGGAACTACATCTTTTTAAAAATTTTCTATCTCAACTATATTAATCATCTTAATCATCCTCACATTGTTATTAAAAAGTTCTTAAATGAAGAAAAAGTTCTTAAAGGAGCAAACTCCCTTTTACCTCTATAGGTGAATCTCTAAACTAGAATGAGACACGTGCTTTTAGAGGGCAACTGGTGACAATCACCGTGATGGAAATTTAAGTAACTGTCCTGGAAAGTTTATTCACACAATCCCCTTTGTCAGCATATTTCCGATTTCTGAAGGACATGAACTCACAGGGCCCTTGGTGGGCAGGGTACTCAAAATACAATACAGTCAGTGGTGGTGCTAGAGTTGGCTGGAGCTAGATGGCAAGGGCTGGGTGTTAGGTTTTCAGGAATCTTGCTAGCCAGTTGTTAAACCATTGGTAGATCTTTACACCACAGAGATTGGTAAACTCTACAGATTGGGGTAAGGGGTGTCATTTGTTTGTTTGTTTTGTTTGTTTTTCTGATGTACCAGCACACCACTGACGATAAGAGGTATAGAACAAGAGAGAATGGTGATGAGGTAAAAGTATTTAAAGGAAGTAGTAAAAGGTGGTCTTAGCCTTAGGTGATCCAGGGTCCTGAATGGATTTACATTCTGGTTAAACACTTATCAAACGTATGAACTTGAGCAACTTCATCCACTCATTATTGCACAAACACTCACTGAGCACCCACTCGGGGATACAGCAGAGAACACATGTATAAGGTCTCGGCCCTCAGGCAGCTAACAGTCCAGCGGAGGAAAGGAAGATAAATGATTACCGTGTGGAGTGGGAAAGCATGGGGGCTGCAGGAACACTGAGAAGGACAAATAGCCAAGTCAAGGGTGGAGGGGGGGATTCAGGGGTGGCTAGAGGAAGAGGGAAGTGTCCCCCAGGTAAAGGAGGCTGGGACGATGCTGAGAGACGGGAAAATCAGAGTAGAGTATCATGGCTTGTTTTAAATTCTTCAGACTTCAATAAGAGTCATAGCTACGTTGCAGGAGAGTTGTGAGAATTGATTGATATAGTAAAGGAATTGGGATATATCGATAACAGGTTGAAGCTGACCAAGGAATGACAACTGAGGCGGTGGCATCTGAGCCGACTTCAGACTAGCCTGGGTAAGACACAGCCGCTCACACGAGATCAGGATGCCTAAATTCTCATCAGACCTTTTGCCTTTTCAGCCAAACCTCACTGCAAGACACCTCCTGCAGAAGAACAAAGGCCGTCAGTCATCCCACACAAAAGGCATGTCCCTGGTGTCATCTTCCAGAGGCAAGGCGACCAACGCACCCACACTCCGAAGGGGCCCGGGGTCCAGGAGGAAGGGGCCCGGGCAGTTCTCCATCATGACAGCCTTGAACACCCTCAACAGGATGGTGCACTCTCCCTCGGGGCGCCATATGGTGGAGATCAGCACCCCAGTGCTCATCAGCTCCAGCAACCCCTCTGTGATCACTCAGCCCATGGAGAAAGCGGATGCTCCTCCCAGCTCTGTGGGGCAGGTAGGGAACAAACCCCCGGGATAAGGGCACCTTGGAGTTGGGCACGTGACCCACACCGTGTCACAAGCAATATTGGATCTTTAGTACCTGCTAAGCCCCCATAATGCATTAATAACAACTAATGTCATTATGTGTCAGAACTGTCTACACATGATCTCATTTCATCCTTGAAACAGCCTGTGAGCTAGGTATTATTATTATTGCTATTGTTACCCCCATTTTACAGATGAGAAAACTGAGGTTTAGAGGAGGGGGGTTTGCTTTCCCTTGCTAAGAGCCATGGCATTGATTCCTGTCCCTTTGAGAACTTCCCTCCAAGGAGATAATGACATCTGTTTTCTGGGATCACAGTTTAACATTCACTGTTCCATCATGTGGCAGGGAAGAAAAAGGAAGAAAAAGAAATTATGGGTTATTGGGTGTTTTCAGGACTAGCTATATACTTTGCAAGGCCCAGTGAAAAATGAAAACGCAGGTCAAAAATGATTAAGAATTTCAAGATGGCAACAGCAGAGCATCAGACCAAGTGAAGGGCCCTTCCGAGCACAGAGCCCTGTGTGACTATACATGTCACATACCCTTGAAGCCAGCCCTGGTGGTTTTCATATGGAGCATTTAATGAGATAATGTATGTAAAGTGCTTAGCACAATGCCTGGCACATACTGAGTACCCAATAAGCATTAGCTCTTAATACTATTGTTATTAATACAACTGCTGTTATTATTAAGCCTGGCCACTGAGTTGCCGACTGAAGGGAGATAAGCCAAGGGGCCGTCCTGGCAATCCAGAAGCAGAACTACTTCTAACAGCATGAGGCTATTTAGGTTGAAGGATGCTTTAAAAGATGAAGGACCAGAGGTACAAGGCAAAGTAATTAAGAATTGCATGTCAGGTATTCTGCTATAAACACTCTTTGGAACCATGCAGGTGACAACTTGAAAAGACAAACCTCAACTTGCACTGATGTAATTTTTATTAAGCTGTAAATCTTGTTTTTAAACATGAATCTCTACCTTGGGATTAAATGACTTAATTGGACTCTAATCCCTTTTTAACAAGACAAGGAGGAGGAGAAAGTCAAGGGTTCCTCAGAGACCTGTGTGCTGGTCTAAAAGGAAAACAATCACCTGCTACAGCACTTCAGACCTTATACCACTGTCTGCATCTCTAGGAGGCTGGCTGTTGACATCATCCTGCCCGCCACTTGCACTACATACACACACACAATTACACTCTCCCCTCCCTATACACTCTCCTTGCATTAAAAAACTGTGAAATTCCCTTCCCTTCCTACACGTACACACTCCAAACACTTTTTTACAAGTACATACACACTTTGTGCCCCAAGTTCTACACCCCGTACACACACATACACACACATACATGCTCCAACATGGGAGCCTAGTGACTCACAGTTAAGCGAAAGACTAGCAGAATTTTTCTGAAACCATTCTTTCTAAATATATAGACATAGGTATACGAAGTACAGCCCACACTCAGTAGATCTAGGCTAGCTCACTCAGCTATAAGTTGGCTTCCCAAAGGATTTAACCAAGAGTCACTTTCCCTGTGCCTTTTTCATTCTTCTCCCTGGTCATTTACCTCATCAACAGAGAGGCTGGACTGAAGCAGAGAATCCTAGTAGATTCAAAACAAGTAGTATTCCTTCCTAATGCTCACAAATGGTGAGAATTCCAAAGTGTGGCATTGGCATACCCTATCCCCAGGGAACCACTGCACAGTACTGATAGCCTTTTCTCAATTCATATGGTGGTGGATTACAAGTGTTTCTACATGTTTGCCCAGATGTTGTCAAAAACACACTCTTAAAATGCCCCACTTATGAGCTACATCTAAAGATGAGTGGAAAGTTGAGCAAATGACAAGATCTCCTGCTTCCTTTTTCTCTAACATCCTTGAGAGCTGTGGTTGGGTCTGTCTTATCAAACTCCCCCTCCTTCCCTATCCCAGCACCTTTCATATTACATAGTCCCTAGTAGGTGGTCAGTAAATCAAGGAATCAAGACATTTGGCTTAAACATCTGGGCAGATGGTGGTGATGTATACATAGACAGGGAAGACTGGAGGAGGAATTGTTTCCTATAGAAAGATCACAGGTAAGTGTAATTCTTTCAACCAGTAGACATCTGTTGAGTGCTTACAATGTACTAATTACCAGACTGAGTCCTGGGGATTCTACTACCAAAACCTCAAGAACAGCAATAACAATCTCAAACATTTATTGAAAGTAAAAGAATTGATAGGTAGAAAAGGAAGGAAGGAAGGGAGGGAGGGAGGGAGGAAGGGAGGGAAGAAGGAATTCTTTCTTTGTTTCCAGTGTCCTGAGTCCGGCGCTCCATCCTAAAATATGGTAAGAGCCTTTGTAGGTGAGGTACTCTCACCACTTTACAGTGACGTAATTAAGACCCCCAAAGAAAAATGGTTGGGCCACCGTTCCTAGAATTAGTGAACAGTGAGAGTCTGTTCTGACCATAGAATTGTGTGATTCTGGCCCATAAGCTCTTGTCACTATGCTTCGCCATTAACAGAGACGTCATCAGGCAACACCGTTACATCAATGTAGTTTATCTTGAATGTCTGTAGCCTCCCTTTTCTTGCACATCTTCACTTGACTCCAAGGCCTTCCAGCATTCTCTTCCCTGCCCACCCCTCAGTAAAGAATTTGCCCTAAGTTTTCTGCACCTCAAGAAGGTTTTCATTTACTATCACTTTGTTCCTTTATGAACTACCGTGTCCAAGCATTGTGCACGGTACTGAAGGCACCAGGAGTAAGCTCTTGCCCACAAGGAACTCACAGTCTAGCAGGGATACAGAAAATAAATGACTTACTATGGTGGAGTTAGGGCTTCCTAAAATGAGATGAGCACCCTGATGGCACCCACACTGACTTAGGCGGTGAAGATACTTGGAATTTTACAACACAGAACTGTCGACAGAGAAAGTTACTTCCTTTCCAACTTTCCCCAAGCCTCTTGGTGATATCAGAAAGTCTTAGTTTGGTGCTAGTCTGTCTTTAACGTCCTTTCTCAGGTTTTGCTAATCTCCCTCTGTCAGGAAGAGAAAACCAGGCATCAGGCTCAGAGCCTTGGGCAAGCAATTGCCCATCTCTGAATTTCATAACACTGTATGTTTTCATCATGTTGTCGGATGGTTATCCTCCATATCTTACAAGTGATACCAGTTCTTGTTCACAGAAGTCTATGAAAATTTTTAATACTTTATTAACATGTTTAAGCTTTTTTTTTAAAGAACAGTGAGTTAGTAAAGGTACAAGTGATATGTGGATATGGCAAAAAAACATGGAGATGGGACACAATGCAGTTTAGAAAGCACCAATCCAGAGTAAATATATGCATAATTAGAACATGCAGGAAGTGCTACGGAAGCAGAGAAGAGGGCATTTGTTAGCTTCAGTCCTGTTCCCTGAGAGAGGGATATTTGAATATTTGAACATTGGTCCTTCTGTGACTGATGTGTAAAAAGTCCAGGAAAATGTTTTAGGGAAAAGCCTCTTTAAAGAATGTTCAGTCCCCACCAACTAAACGGAGGGGGCTTGGAGGATCAAGGAGTAGGTTTTCTGAAAACACCTCTAAAGAAACAACGAAGAGGAGGATTGTCCTTCACCTCTTAAACACCAAAGGGTAGCAGTTCCTATCTTCTCACAGAGAGAAGCTGAAGCAAGGAATTCTGTTTTCCTGTTGTCATTGTGTCCTCCCACCCTTGGGAAACCACCTGACACATCTGGCTGGAACGTCAGGAAGTGACCTTAAAGGTGAACTTTGGACTAAACACAATTGTGCTTGAAAATAATTCAGGATTAGACCTGAAGACTCTGAGTAGGTTCCATGGGAAACTGCACTGGAGGAGGTTAAGAAGGGGGATTGGAACCAATGTAGTTGGCCTTTGGGGGAGTCCTGGAGATTATCTCTAGGTCTGCACTGAGGACGGCGATGCCTTTGAAGGAGAAGGAAAGTCAACTGCATGGGACACGAGTTAGAAAGAAGTCCGTCAGTAATGCCTCTTAAGGGAAGTCACAGTGCCAGGTCCACCCTGGAGATTCCAAAACTGACTTCTTCAGGATGTGGAGTCGGTTTGTCCCATCTCCCCACTCACAGCACCATGAGGTGCTCTTGTTTGCTGTAACTCTAGCCTTCCTAAGACATTCTGCTCCCCCAGTCTACGCACCCTCCCTGCCCAGGGAACTCAGCCTCTTCCTCCCTTCCCCCTCCCGCCACTGCCAATCCCTCCAGCCCCCTCCTTCAGCCTGCCCCTTCCCCTGTATCACAGGCCCAGGTGAATGCAACTGCAATGCAGCTATATAGAAAGCCTGTCGTTATTCCAGAGTTCTCTCTTTCCCTCACCTTCTACATCCAGTTCGTCAGCAAGTTCAGTTTGCCACCTAAATTGCAATTGTTTCTATTCATCCCATCCCACTGCCTTAGTTTTGGTCCCCATCACTGCTTCAGTCTCTTCCTGGTCTCCCAGAACCTTGCTCAATCTCAACCCCTCACCCTGCCGACCCCCTCACCCCTACCCATTCTCCCAGTCATAGCCTCCATACTCTGGAAAACCCAAATCCGTTTGTCTGCTTCTCCTCCCCAGACCACCAATGGTTACCTACAGTCTTCAGAAGCGACAATACCTGCCATTAACTAAGTGCCCACTAAAAGTCAGCAACTCTCAATATGAGATGATTTACAGACATTATGACTATTCTCACAACTCTTCAGAGTAGGTGTTCATATGCCCATTTTACCAAACAGAAAAGGTTTGGGACAGAAAAATTAGATAACTTGCCCAAAGTCTGAAAGCTAGAAACAGACCCAGGATTTGGGGCCAGACCTGTGCCTTCTCTCCCAAATGAGTGAAGGCATTCTAAACCCTCCCTGATGTGACGGTAGCCTTCCAACCTCCCCCCATGTCCCCTGCCACAGGCATACACAAAAGGTGCAGTGACCTTCTCAACATTTGTAAGCATAGTGTATACTAGGCCACCTCTTGGCTTTTTGTCCTTGTACCCGGCATAGTGCCTGCATTACTCTGGGCAATGAACAAATGTTTGTGGAATAAATAAATGCTGTTCCTACTGGAATTTATTTTTGGTTCATTTGCCTGTCACAGTCACATGCATACCCCAAGCCCTGTATGTATACCATTTCTTCAAGGAAACTTCTGCCACCCCTCTTCTGCAGAATTAATATCTTTCCCCTGTGTTCACATCACATTGTTTACACTTGTGTTCTTAGTACTATAAGCATCCCGTATGTATCTTATCACCAGGCTTACTAGATTGAAAACTTGTTAGGGGCAGGAGTGGTGTTTTATTCATTTATGTTGCTGTTGACTTTCCAAAGCCCCAATAAAGTTTTCTAATAACATATTTTGCCTCAAGAATCAAAAACAAAGACAGAGGCCTCTGATTTACTTAAATAACTACCAATCCCTTTCCCCTCTTCTGATTACCCAGAAAATAAAAGAGGGAAGATAGAGAGGGGAAAGACAGGCCACTGAAATCATTCCTTATGATGTGATTCCCTCCTCCAGGCCTCCTCCATCCCATCCCAGGATGATAATGGCAAGTCCAAGCATCTTTCCTGGGCTCCTGGGAAGATGAGCTGTCATGTGCCTTAGGGAATTCTGAGGTCTGTAAAGCTGACTCTCCTTTCGATCCAATATTCAAAATATTCTGAAGAAAGTAATTTCTAGGAGCTTCAACTATAAGTCCAGATCTCCTGTGTCCCTTTGTCTCCATCTTTCACAGAAATCTCCCAACCCAACTTTAGGGTACTCAGGACAGCCATGAGAGATGGTTTTTACTGAGTAGTAAGATAATTTTTTTTTCCTTTGGACACAGTGTCAGTGCTAATGTATGTTTAAGATTCTTAGCTAATCCTCCTTCTAAGGTAATTTACAGACATAAACTTCCCCTATGCTTATATTCTTATTTTGATTATCTTCCAATATAAATCTTTATCTTTACAATTTTCACGCAACAAACCCCTGCTCACAAGTGAAGCTGTCAGAGCTCTCTTGAACTGGCCGGATTGGCCCCAAAGTGTCGTGAGTGTAAAGTGGGGAGGCTCCACTAAATGAACACCTGTCCCCTCAAACTGTTCTGTTCCATGTCATCATTATCTTCCCCAAAGTACCTTCTATGGGACCTAACAGGTGCTTGAAATATGTTTATTAAATTTTCAAGAACATACCCCTTGGGTGGAGACAGCCCCTTAGACTGTTCTCATACATTATCAGTTAATGTCTTAGCAGGAGTTCCCTGGCTGACATCTGAAAGCAAAAAAAAAAAGACACAGGGTAGAACCAGAGGGCCTCTGCTGCCCTCTGCTCTGCCAGATCCCCTGGGTAAAGAGCTGTCAGGAGCCACCTAGAGAAGCAGTGTTATGTCCAGGGGAAACCACTCCAGCCTTAGACCCAGACACCTCTCCCCTGTCTCAGCAGTGAGACCTCTGACAAGTCCGTAGCCACTCTAAGCTCCAGTTTCCATCAAAAAAGCAGGAATAAACCCCTGCCTCACAAGGCTGTCGGGAATATCAAAGATGTAAAGTGGGTGTAAAGTGCTTGGCTCCCATTTTTATCATTTTTGTTATTATTAAAAATGTTAGCAGTCAAAATTTCTTAGTAGTCAGTTGCTAGATTTCTCTTCAAGCACTCTCCTCCAGGTTTTTTGAACTTTTTTGTAAGAGAAAATTTCAAACACATATAAATGTTAAGAGAAGAGCACAGTGAACCCTCCGGTACATATCACCCAGTTTCAACAATTATCCACTCACAGGCCTATCTTATTTCAGTTATACCCCCCCCCCCGCCCCCGCTCATGAACCTGCTCCTAACTGAGTTATTTTAAAGCAAAGCTCAGACATAATATCATTTCATCCATACACATCTCAGTATCTCTTTAAAAATTTCAGGGAGTATTTTCTTCCAAGAGTTTAACATAAAAGTGATCCCATTATCACACACTAGAAAATGGAAAATAATTTCTTAAAAACATTAAATGTTCAATGCTCAAATGTCCATATTTGCCTTATAAGTTTCTTACAAGATGCTTTGTTTAAATGACATCTAAATGAGGTAAACACCTTGCATTGGGTTGATATGTCTATTAGATTTCTTTTATTCTACAGGTCCTCTTGCTTTTGCTTTCTCTCTCTGTCTCTCTGTCTCTCTCTCTCTCAGTCTCTGACTCTCTCTCTCTGTCTCTCTCTCTCGTCCTTTGCCATGGACAAGTAAAAAATGCCAAGTCATTTCTCCTGTTGAATTTTCCACATTCTGGGTAGTACTGGTTGAGCCTATGCAATGTTAACACATTCCTCTCTACCATTCATGAGGAACCATTCATGACCATTTATTCGGGGCTGCAAAATGGTGACATTCCAAATCTGTCATCCCTCCTGAATTTTTTTTAATATTTATTTATTTATTTGGTTGGTTGGTTGTGTCAGGTCTTAGTTGTGGCAGGCAGGCTCCTTTAGTTGCAGCTTGCGGGCTCCTTAGTTGTGGCATGCGAACTCTTAGTTGCTGCATGCATGTGGGATCTAGTTCCCTGGCCCGGGATCGAACCCAGGCCCCCTGCACTGGGAGTGTGGAGTTTTAACCACTGCGCCACCAGGGAAGTCCCCCTCCTGAATTTTTTTAAGCTGCAATGCTTCTGTAAGATTGACTACTACCTTCTAAGAGTTGATGATGTGTAAGATCCTATACTGTGAGTTTTAACTAAATTATTTCACAATGATCTCCAAACTTTCATACCATAGGCCCTCAGCATATACTAGGGAATCCAAAGTTCATGTCTTAACCACCATATATTTATTCTCTCCCCACCCGTCCCGTGTTTCTCTCTCTCTCCTCCTTGTTTGTTCCTGGGTGTTTCCCTAGTTCAAAGACAGGACTCATTTCTCACCACCTTCTCTCCTGGCATGTTTGCCATCACTGAACTGCTACTCCTTTTTCCACTGGCCACTGCCAGCTGGGCTAATCTCCCCTGCCTGCCTGTGCCAGTCTGCTTGTTTACATCCTTATCACTGCCCTCAGGCCGGCCTCCTCATCCTGGCCCCTTCAGCCGTGTGTTCACCCTTCTGCCCCTCCTGAGGACTGGTTCCCACAGCTGGGCTAAGACCAGGAGGAAAAGACCAGGTTTCTTCAGCATGGAGAAGAAAGGGCTTCAGTGTTGCTGTGGGAATAGGAGTTGACTTTACTTTTCCAAACATGGGTTTATAGACTGGTTTTGTGTTCCTGTGTCTGGAAGAGGAAAGGAACATAAATCAGCACATGAAGGATTTCATGAGGAACAGGGAGAAATCTCTCCCATCACATAGACTGTTAGAAACTAAGTACTGAAAATGCTGAAGGAGCCTGTGGGTGCTGCTGTTGGATTTTGGGGTGGTTTTTATTTTTCCCTGTAGAGGAAGGCAGCTTAATATAAACAGAAGGGCTCTGAGTCAGGCTAAGCTTCATGCCACGGCTTTGCTACCTAATAACTAAGTGACAGTGAACTAAGTACCTTACCCCATTGAGCCTCAGCATCCCCATCGGCAAAATGGGCAGGTCCTTCCATGCGAGGTCTTTTCAGGGATTAGCCATCACTCAGTAAGCTGCTGCCATTGCTCTTACCTGCTTGCCTCCAAGCAGAGTGTTTAGAATATATCATCATTGGTGTGATTGAGGAGAACCCCTGGCTTAAACCGGGCATTGAGCCAGACATCTTCCAAGATCCAGGTGACCCTTCCAACCTGAATTCCCTAAGGTATATTTTTCACAACTCCTGGCCAACACGGGGGTGATCTTGTCTCATTTTATATGTGAGAAAAATGGCAGGAAAAGGTAATTCCGTAACAGAGTCAACGTCTTCCTCCAAAATCAAATCAACTAAATGTGGCTTAAGACCAAACTAAGAGTCCTTTTACTGCATCATTTAATGCCTCGTCCGTGAGCCATGTGGTCCCAGGCTGCAAGAGTGATCATTAGTACAAGACAGGTGCCATCACCACCTGATGTGCCATGATGTCACCAGTTAGGCCTAGGGATCTGATCCGAATGCTCCCCTCCATCAGCAGCATGACCAGGGGTGGGGGGGGTGCATTTTGCCTCTCTAGGTCCCAGTTTTCTCATTTTCTAGGTGGAGTTAATAAAACAGACCTGGCAGAGCATTATGTGGCTCAGTTAGCGAATAGCACACTCTGAAGGTAAGTGACACCAGGAAGAACAGCTCCTATTATTTAGTTAATGATGGTCCCGGTGGTGATTCCTCTGGTCTTTTCTCAAGCACACTTTCACACAAGAGTTCTCTTTCCTTTCTGGCTACTGCAAAGCTTTCTCAGCCCCAATAGGTGTCAGGTAGAGATCTCCTCTAGGAGTTTTTTAACAAAGAGCTTTTTGGCACTTTAGGGAGAAACAGTATAGTAAGAAGATAAAAATAAGGGCTTTGGGGGTCAGCCAGCTCTCACTCTGCCTCTTACTGAGCAATATAACATTGGGCAAGTTACTTAATCTCTCTGGACCTCTGTTCTTCCATCTGTAAAATGAAAGTGATGTGGTGATTTTTGGTTTTTTTTAAACCTCTTAAGATCGCTGTGAGGATAAAATGAGGTGATGCATGTACATGAGATAATGGCCAGGGTTTGGCAGTGGTAAATGGCTCGGTAAATGTTCACTGTATGATTAATGTTGGGTCGGCTCAGGAAGCTATGACCTGCCCCCATGCCCATGCCCCAGGGCTGGCCTGTGCAAACAGGCCTTGCTAAGAATGCCGTCCGCCAGCAGCACGCTTCAGAAGGATGCTCCATCAGAGCCTGCCTGGGGTGCAGAGGCTTCCAAAAGTCCCCGTGCTTCCTTGTTAAGCAGTGGCAATTCTGGAAGTAGGGAAGGAGTATGGCTTTGGGCTTGTATCTTGCAGCCCCTTGGGGCAACTGTATTTGCTCAGCTCAGACCCTCAGCTATAATCCCAAGGGGAACCCGCAGGAGGGAAGCCATGAAAAAAGACTTTGGACAAAGGAGGAGACCAGGGTGGAGACTGAGGCGGGGCCGTGTTTCCACCATCTTTTTTTCGGCACCTTTCAGCTTTTTCTGTAAGCCACATCCTCATCTGATCTAGTTGCTCAAGCCCCTCACAGCCCACCAGTGAAGCAGCCAACAAAGAGTTGTCAGGTGCCCCCAGTGCTCCAGGCACAGGCAATACAGTGGACTAGGCAGACCTGGTCCCTAAGCTTGTGGAATCTCCAGACCAGCAGGGAAGACAAATACTAAACAAAGTATTATAAATACCTGATACAAGATTGTAAGTGTGCAAAGTTCTGTAAGGTTGAAGGATGGGGAATGAAGAGAGTCTGAGGGTGGTCAGGGAAGCCTACCTGCAGGAAGTGACCTTCAGGTAGAGAGAGACCTGACGGATAAAGGAAGTCAGCCTGGGGAAAGAAGGTGGTGAAGCGAGACCCGCTCCTCAGCCCCAGCAGCCCAGTTCACTTTATACTGAAGCTAACGCCAGAAGACAGCAATGCTCCTGGAGCACCATGAGGCCTGCAGTGCACAGATCCCCGCCCTGCCCAAGCTCCCTGAGGTACTCTGGGGAAAAACCATTCTTGTTTCTGGTGACCAAATCAAGTTCGGTAATTAACCCAGCTTGCTTCTTTGATTGAGCATTTCTTCAACAAGAAGTTAAACTTTACATCATCATTCTGCCCAATTAATCATGGCAGGTGAGCTACTCAGGGACCCCAGCCCTGCCAGGGTTGAAAAAGGGAGCGGCCTGGCCTGCACCACAGACATTTTAACACAGACTCTTTAGCCCCGGGAGCCAGGAGCAAGGGTAACTTATACCCAAGGCCACTGGGGCCCTTAACACACACACACACACACACACTCACAGAATTCAGCATGAAGGAAAAATAGGAGAGGAAAAATAAAATAGAAGGGCAAGAGAAAGAGAAAAGAGGTGTACAGGGCAACAGTCAGGGACAAGGAAGGTAGTATAGAGAAGGGTAGTACAGGAGACATGGACATTCCTTAATGGCACAGGGACCTTGTCCATGTGGCTCAAATTTGCAAGGACTCAGTAATAGCACCTTTCACACAGACCTGTTAGGAAAGTGAATGAGATATTCACATAGAGAAGGATTTGTCAACCTCAGTACTGCTGACATTTGGGGCCAGATAACTCTTTGTTGTGGATACTGTCCTATGCACGGTAGGGTGTTTAGCAGCATCCCTGGCCTCTACCTACTAGATGCCAGGAGCACCCACCACCTGGTTGTGGCAACAACACATATCTTCAGACCTTGTCAAATGTCCCCCAGGGTCAAAATTAGCCCCAACTGGGGGCCATTTATGTGCGGGAGATAGCACAGGGCCTGGCGTACAATACATGTAGAATAAACGGCAGCTGACATAAGGTCTGTGCAAGGCAAATGCCCTTTCTGAATATCAGACCCTTCTTCCCAAACACATGCCAAGAATATAAGGGCTTTGGAGAAAAACTGGAACTTTCCGTAGGTGGGACGGGTAGACTTGCCAGTGCCATCACTGGAAATGTGCAAACAGACTCATGTGCACAGGGATGCAGAGGCTGAAGGGACCTATATATTCACTGGATTGTTGGAACAGGTCCACTTTCCACTCTGCTCAGCTCAGAGGGAAAGGAGCTAATTTTGTGGCGTGGGTAGCAGGTGCCAGGCCCAGTGCCAGGGTCTTATATACAGACCAGCCTCTGTGAGTTCTGTGAATAGATATTATTATTTCCATGTTAGATGGAGGAACTGTGACCCAGAGAGGCTAAGTAACTAGCTCAGTGTTACTCAGCAAGTACATTTCAGGATTTGGGTCAGAACCCAGGTCTGACTCTCTTCCAAGCCCATGCTCTTTCCCCACCCAGGTGGTAGGAGTAGGGCTTCTCATATGCCTACTTGATCATTCACAGTGAGAGTTTAAGAGCAATTCGAGGGCAGCAACCGGGCTTAGTGGGAAGGAATGATGGGATTGATTAGCAATGTCTGCCATGGGCCCAGGAATAGGAAAAGGAGGCAGGTGTTCCAGGTGTTTGCCATCCTTGTACAGACCCATAATCCAAGATTCAGTGATTCTGTATCATCCTAGCTGGCATTTTCTGGGGTCTACACTGGACTAGGGGTACATCCCGGTTTGTTCAGCAAATTAGCTGCTTTCATGCTTTCTCGGGGCATAGCTGAAAATCAAGTCTTCTCCATAGGTGAGGGTTTCTACAGAGGGCACAAGGAGCCTGTTCTTAACACATTGTTCTCATGGAGAAACAAGGTATCACAACCCTTTGTTAATGCTTGAGGAATTTTATTTTTGATGATTAAACTGTTCTCAAAAAAGAAAAGGAAAGAGAAACTTCTGAGGAAATGGGCCATTTTTTTTTCATAGAAAAAAATGTTTGTTGTATTTCCAAAGCACAAGCTTTGGAAGATGCAATATCTATCCTTCTCCCTCTCTTCCCACTCTAAAATAATCCAGCCCTGGTGGAAAATTGCACAACTAGATGCATAACAAAACCTGCTTACACATGCAAAGAACTTTGCAAACACCAGTTCATCTGTTTCCAGACACTTCAGCTAGGGAAACGTGCTTTCTCATGGCTGAGTCTAGGGCAACCCTGAGGACAGAGAGGGTAGAGTCAGAAATGGGAACAGATCCTTCCCTCCTGCTGGGCTTAGTTCAAGCTGCCTAAGTGAGCTCTTGTGCTCCACCTTGGCCTTGACCTTGATCTGTGCTGGCACTGATTAGGGAAGGCTCCTTGCCTTCACGGTCCTGTTCACTAACACAGCGTGCCCACCATGTGCCAGCCAACCATTCATTCAATAAAGACTTACTGATTCCCTGTCATGTGCCAAGTTCTGGGCAAGCACTGGGGAGACCAACCCTAAATATATATGTACCAGGTCATAGAGAGCATTCACAATTTTAATCATTCTCTTGCATCCATTTCAAGTGGGTAGGACATGAATGAGATTGGAGAATGTCTACCCTTGATGTTCAAAGTCATATTCCCTATGACTGGGAGTAGGCCCTTGATGGGCCTCTCTATGCAAATAGAGAAAGCAGTCACCAGGGGAAGGACTATGCACTGCAAACTATTTCTGCTATTGGCACCTGGGAATTATCCACTATTCATTTATTTGCTGGGGAAGCGCTACAATAGGAATGGCAAACTACAGCCCACCAGCCAGATGTGGCCCTCAGCCTCGTTTTGTATGGTACAAAGCTAAGAAGGTTTTTACAGGTCTAATTGGTTGGAGGGTAGGGGGGAATCAAAAGAAGAATACTCCATGACATGTAAAAATTCCATTTTCAGCATCCAAAAGTAAAGTCTTGCTGTCACACGGCCACACTCATTCTTTTCGTATTGTCCATGGCCGTTTTCACACCACACAGCAGAGCTGAGGACTTTCAAAAAGACTGTATGTTCCACAAAGCCTAAAATATTTACTGTCTGATCCTTTACAGCAAAAGTTTGCCAACCCCTAGGTGAAACCTTGCTCTCTCTCTCGCTCTCTCTCTCTCTCTCTCTCTTCCTTTAAAATGCAAATACTTGCTGGTCTAGTGACATCTGAGGTCCCTAATGCCTTGGTGAGAATGCGTGTACCTGGTCACTTGCAGCCCTGCAGGGAAGAGGCCGCAGCAGATGCCTGGGAGGCACCAGCTGAGCCCCCGTAGCCATTCATACCTGCCTCTAGGTACACAGCCGTCACTTTACACCTTGTTTTGGCATTTACCTAACTGCTGCCTTCTTACCCTAAACTCCATAACAGCAAGGTAACTGGTGCCTCCTGACCCCCTCCAGGGTTAATCCTAGTTGAGCCTGGCATGGGGAAATATTTAGTAAATGTTAGTAGATGTCTGAGTGAGGAAGTGAGTGAAACCCAGTGAGTGTACCGATGTGTCTGAGTCAATAAACGTAAACAAGAGACTTCAGAAATGGCTGAAGTAAGGAATGATCAAGTGATCTAGGGGTTGGATGAAAGACAGGAGACATGGATGAGTGAGGGAATGCTTGTAAGAGTGAGGAACTGAAGAAAGGAGTATACAAGTGAAAGTGGGGGATGGGCTGTCTACAAATGCCACGTAAAGGAGATGAAGGGTGTCACCGCCAAGCTCTGCTGATCCCCTCATTTTGCTATTCTTGCTCATGCCCTGCCAGCCGTGGGGATTTTGTGCTTAATCAACACCCTCCCTTGCTGAGGGTGTGCCCATGCTTTAGTGCTTTAGCATCTAGGGCTTCTGTCAGAAGACAAAAACACCTGCGCCCCTGGGCGTGAGGCCGAATGGCTGTGCCTCCCTTACCGTGGCCTCCCATATATGGAAAAGATACACCTTCAGCTGATGCATCCTCAGCCCCATCCCTTCTGTGCACCGCACGGGAATAGGACCTACCCCAAAAGCTGAGGTCCCCACAAAGGCACACTTTCGCAGGGCAAGGAATGGGCAACATGTTGATTTGGCTGACATTCATGGCCACGGTCATCCTAACCAGGTGGGAAGACGTGGAATCAAAAACACCCTCTCCAAAGCCAGCCCCTCCCGGTATTCTGTTTCCCTCCTAGCATGTATTTTTTTTTTTTTTTTTATGCGTTACGCGGGCCTCTCACTGTTGTGGCCTCTCCCGTTGCGGAGGACAGGCTCCGGACGCGCAGGCTCAGCGGCCATGGCTCACGGGCCCAGCCGCTCCGCGGCATGTGGGATCTTCCCAGACCGGGGCACGAACCCGTGTCCCCTGCATCGGCAGGCGGACTCTCAACCACTGCGCCACCAGGGAAGCCCTAGCATGTATTTTTAAGTGTCTTTCCTTGTTTTTTGTTTTGTGTATGTTTATTGTTTTGCCTGTTCCCTCACTAGAATATAAGCTCCCTGAGGACAGAGCCAGGCACATGGAAGTCTCAATAAATACTTGGCGAAAATGAGTGAAACATAGTCTGGAAAACAAGTCATGTAAACCAACCGCTTGAACCAGCTACCAAGACAGGATCCCCTCTCCCAATGGGGACCTGACCTGACTCTGCCACCAAATCCCAAATATGACCTTCAACATGCCATTTCGCCTCTCGTTGGCTCAGGAGATTAAATTAGACTATCTTTAAGGTCCCTTGCAGCTCTCATATACTACAGTTCTAAAGCCAAGGGGAGGGGGCTTCAGATTTTTCAAGGTTCATATATAGTTAGTTAATAAGAACCTCAGTTCCCTGACCACAACTCTAAAAAAAAAACTTTAACTACCTGGCTCATGATGGAGATAAAGTGACACTGGGTGTGGTAACATCTCTGTTTTGGCCAGCGGCCACCTGAGCATCAAGTGTGACTATCCAAATGCAGCCATTCCTCTCCCTTAAGCTTTGCTGAACCTCTGCCCAGAGCCAAAGCCTGGCCTGACATCCCGCTGCCGGTGCCTTATGAAAGCCATGAAAGTGTACCATGAAACCCCAGGGAGAGAAACGACTGGGAAATCTCTTCTCAGCCATCCTTGCAAGATTCCCAGAAACCAAGCATACTTGCCCGGGCTCAGCCCAGCAAATAAGGTACAAACATTGGGAGAGGACTTGTCTGAGGGCTCCAACCCTCACAGACTCCTGCGCTCTGAGAACCCTCCAGCCCTGACAGCCTCTTGATCCAACCTCCAAACTGCACACACTGTTTTGCATACTGTAGGGAGTTCTGAGAGGGTCGGCTCTCAAGTCAGGATGTTTAGGTTTGAACCCCAGCTCTGCTTACTTGCTGGCTCTATGGCCTTGGGAAAATTACTTTCATGGGTTTTGCCTTGACTTTCTCATCTGTAAAATGGGAATGGTGATGACGATAATAATAGTATTTAGCCCTTTGGTGTGTTGTGAAGATGACCTGAGCTAATAGGGTGCTTAGGAATGGATGATCCCTAGGAAGCATTCAAATATTAGCCCTTGTGGTGGTTGTGATTTGCAAAATCTGGGGATGGTGATCCCCATCTTATCTCAGTGAGATTGTACACTCCTTAAGGGCAGGGACTACACCTTCCTCTCAACCCCATCCTCACATTGCCTCATCCAAGGCTGGGAACACTCAGAACCCTTGTCAGTCAACAGGCATCAGACATTCATTCTCAAACGTTGTAGGAGGTCTGCTAGTCAAAATCCATGGGCACTGGCACCTAGCCTTCTTTTGAGAAAAATGACACAGGTTGTGAGAACAGGCTGAGCTAAGGAACATCAAGAGAAGGTAAAGAACAAAAAGTAGAACTCTCCATCCCCCCCCCCCAAAAAAATATATATATACCTTGTTTGGTGTTAACAACTTCGTAATGCCAACAGAAGAGAGAACAAATAAGTGGCAAGAAATTAACTTTCTGAAGATACCAAGTGAACTTGACACTGTCACATGATTTCTGGGCTCACTGAATTCTTTTTCTGGCCATGCCATGTAGCTTGTGGGATCTTAGTTCCTTGACCAGGGACTGAACCTGAGCCCTCAGCAGTGAAAGCACCAAGTCCTAGCCACTGGACCACCAGAGAATTCCCTTCACTAAATTTTTTAGAAGGGAATTGTTTTTTTTAACTCTCCTTTAAGCCCTGCTTCAGTTTGCTTCTCCAGCTACCTCCCTCAAAGTGAAAGCCACAGGCCTATAAAGATTGATAGTCCTTAGAGAAAAACCTACTAAAACTCACCTAAAACAGATGAAGGAATTTAGGACCAGGTAGGTAAATTTAGGACTAGGTTAACTTCCCTAGGGTCACCTGGTAAAAGATTAATAAAGCAGGGAGCCATACCTAGGAAAATCTGAATTCAGAACCCACGTTTTTAGCGATTATGCCATATTGTCTCCTGACTGGTTTTGGTTTGCTGCTTTCCCCATCCAGCTCTCCCTGTGGGTCCATTTTCCTTAGTTCAGGAAATAACTGTCCGCCCCACTCTCTCTGCCATAAAAAGCCACTTTCTAAGTCATGGAGTCTGTATCAGAGGCCAGTACAGCATGTGAATTTCTAGATGTTCAGAAATGACTCCTCTTTGGGTTGCTTGTGTCTGGAAGATGTGCAGGCAGGACCCAGGTTCTGTCGGGTTTTGAGACAGAAGAGTTCTCGCACAGTCTGCGCTATCCTGGTGAGCAGTGGCCTTCGTCATCGATCCCCAGGACCTAGCACAATACTCGGTACTCCGTAGATGCATGACAAGCATCTCCCGGGAATAAATGCCATGAGAGGACCCACAGCAGATTTAAGAGGAACTTTGCTTGTTTAGATTTTTATGGCCCCTAATGAAGCCCAGGGAGAGGATTTAATTATAATTATTGCCAAGCAGTTACTTCTTCAAACGGACCGTTATGACTAGGAGGGCAAGGGTTATAATTAAGGTTTTGGTATACCGTGGCATTTCAAAAAGCACTAATAGCACTCAACTCATCAGATTCTGCTTTGGTACAAAATCCCACCTTGCAGGCAGCAGGCTGTTAGGCTCAGGAGAACATGAGGTCGAAAATGGAAGGGGGAGTGGCAGGGCTGGGGATACTTTTTGCCCAGCCAGAGGACCCAGCTTAAAGAAGGGGATTTTGCCTTTCTGGTTTGAGGTGTCGCCTTTTTTCTGCATTTTCCCAAGAAGCCAGTGCAGAGCACAGCTACAGAGAGGTGCCAGACCCCATCCTTCACTGGAAGCCTCAGGGTACATGAGAAAAGCCCAGTCCAGTGTCAGGAAAGGACTCCTGAATACATGTCCCACACACAGGGCTAGGTGCCCGTCACTCAGTCTTTCTCAAAGGGAATCTGGACTATTGAGGCCCTTGTGTCCCAGAGAATGAATATTTCCTCCTTAAAATCCAATCTCGTGTGAAGCAACTATACTCCAATTAAAAATTTTTTTAAATAAAAAATTTTTTAAAATCCAATCTCATTGAGAAAGTCCTATCTTCTGCTGCTTCTTCTCACACATCTGCTTTGTATGTCTCCCCTCTTGGAAGAGTAACAATGTTACAATTTGGGGGGTATTTCATATGAGCCAGATGTTGTGCAAAGTACTTTGCGTATATGTTCTGTTAAATTCTCACAAGAATTCTAAGGGATAGCTACCGTTATTGGCCCCTTTTATAGATGAGGAAACTAAGGCTCAGAGGAATTATGTCTGAGCCTCACACAGTTGGTTACAGTGCCAAATTTCAAACTCAATTCAGACGGCCCCCAAAGTCCATTCTCTTAGCTATGGTGGCCTAGTGTTTCAAGGACTTACAGAAATCCACCAAATCAGTGACTGTCCCCATGCAGTTCTTCTTGAGTAATGCCATGGGACCCTGGAGACGCTAAGAACTTGAACTGACAGTGTGGTGGTCCACATCACCTGGGTTTTTCCAAGCTTCTGTACAATTATTCCAGGCATCACCTTTTCTCCCCAACGGAGGGCACCAAGCAAATAAATTAATCAGAAATTTATCTTCAGCAAACATGCTTTATGAAAAACATTTTACATCTGGGACACAGTTCTTGGCAACTCTTTAGAATCGTATGATAACCGTTAAAGAAATTTACAATCTTCCCACAAAAAGAACCCCAGACCAAGATAGGTTTACAGGTGAATTCTTTCACGCTTTCAAGGAGGGGATAAATTCACTTTTTACAAACTCTTCTAAAGAATGGAAGAAAAGAAAACATTTCCCAACTCATTTCATGACGCCAAGATATTCTTAATATCAAAAACCAGAAAACAACAACATAGGAAAGGAAATTTTGAGTTCTACTTCAGTTATAAACATAGATGCAAAACCCCTCAAGTGTCTATTAGCAAACCAAATCCAGAAATATAGGAAAATAGAATATACCATGATTAAGTTGGGGTTTTCCCAAGATTTGAAAGGTTAATTTAACATTATGAAATTAATTGTATAATCTATCGCATTAACAAATTAAAGGAAAAAACATCTCTTCAATAGATAAAGAAAAAAAGTTTGATAAAATTCTCTACCCATTCATTACACATATTTAAAAAGTCTTAGCAAGGGCTTCCCTGGTGGCGCAGTGGTTGAGAGTCCACCTGCCGATGCAGGGGACACGGGTTCATGCACCAGTCTGGGAGGATCCCACATGCCATGGAGCGGCTGGGCCCGTGAGCCACGGCCACTGAGCCTGCGCGTCCGGAGCCTGTGCTCCGCAACGGGAGAGGCCACAACAGTTAGAGGCCCGCGTACGGCAAAAAAAAAAAAAGTCTTAGCAAACTAGGAGTAAAAGGGAACTTCCTTAACACGATAAATGGAATCCATGTAAAATCTACAGCAAACATCACACTTAATGGTAAAATGTTGAAGGCATTCCCTTTAAGATTAGGAAAAATAAAAAAATGTCTGTTATGTTTCTACTCAACACTGTCCCTCCCAGAGTACCTGGCCAGTACAGGAAGATAGGAAAAAGAAGTAAAAGGTTAAGTATTTGAAAAGGAGAAACATAGTTGTCATTATTTGTAGATGATACTGTTGTCTATATAGAGAACTCTTAGCTATGGAATCCAGAAAAATGTATTAGGAATAAATAAGAACTTAGCAAGGTTACTGCATACAAATCAATACAAGAGTGTTAATTGCACTTCTGTACTCTAAAAAGAAAACAGAGAATTCCCTAGCAGACCAGTGGTTAAGTTGTGCTTACGCTGCCAAGGGCCCAGGTTCAATCCCTGATGGGGGGACTAAGATCCCACAAGCTGCATGGCATGGCCAAATAAAATAAAATAGAATTATTAAAAATAAATAAAAAGAAAACATAAAAAGATACCATTTACAACAGCCACTCAATTTTTTGAATCCAACAAAAGATATGCAAGCCCTTTATGGAGAAAATGTATCAGACTTTACTGAAAGACATTAAAGAAGACCTAAAATGGTGGAGATGGGATGGATTGGGAGTTTGGGGTTAGCAGATGCAAACTATTATATATAGAATAGATAAACAACAAGATCCTAGTGTATAGCACAGGGAACTACATTCAATATCCTGTGATAAACATAATGGAAAAGAATATGAAAAAGAATGTATGTATGTATAACTGAATCACTTTGCTGTACAGCAGAAACTAACACAATACTGTAAACCAGCTATACTTTAATAAAATTAAAAAGAAGACCTAAAATAAACGAAGAATTATGCCATGCTCTTAGATAGAAAGACTCACTGTCTCCAAAATTTTATTTATAAATTAAAATCCCAGTGGATTCTTTGTGTGGAACTCAAAAGGTGATTCTAAAATTCAAATGGAAGGACAAAAAGCCAATAGCCAAGATGCTTCTAAAAATGAAGATGGAATTTGGTTGGGGTGAAGAGTGGGACCTACCCTATCAGATATCAAGTTTTATTTTAAAGTTATAATAATTGATGGCACGAATTTAGCATAGGGATTCTATTAAACCAATGGAACATACTGGAGAACCTAGAAACAGACAACATGGAGACTTGATTTATGACAGAGCAGGCTTTGCAGATCAGAAGGGAAGGATGAACCATGGTGCTGGGCTAATTGGGTATCCATGTGGAAACAGATGAAATTGGATTCCTCCCTTGTCAAAAAATCAATTCCAGGTAGATTAAAGACTTAAATGGGAAAGACAAAACTATAAAACTTTTAGAAGACAACATAGAAGTATATCTTTATGACCTTGGGATAAAAAAAATAGTATTCAAGATTCTTCAAAAGTATAAGCCATAAGAGAATATATTGTAAATTTGACTCTATTAAAAATAAGAACTCCAGTTCTTCAGAAGACACCACAGAGTAAAAATACAAACTACAAAAAATTCATATCCAAAATATTAGAAGTCCATAACTTAAGAAGAAAATAACCCAAGAGAGGGGTGGAAAAGCAGACAAAGGAAATGAACAGGCATTTCATATAAGAAACAAGAATGGTCCATAAACATTTGAAAAGAAACCCCAGCTCATCAGTACTCAGAGAAATTAATTTGAAACCACAATGAGATATCATTTCACACCCACCACAAACAGGTATTAAAAAGCTCAGCATTAACACACACTGGTGAGACGGTGGGGTAACAAGAATTGTCATTCACTGCTGGTGGGAGTGTAAATTGTTACAGCCATGCTGGGAACCAGTTTGTTATTGCCTAATAAAACTGAGCAGGCTCCTACCCTACGGCCCATCAATTCTACTCGTAGGTGTAGATCCTGGGGGAACTCTTGTACATGTGCACGGGGAACATATACAAGAATGTTCATAGCAACATCCTTCAGGACAGCCCCAAACTGAAAATCACCCAAATGACACATAAATGATAGGATGGTTAAATGGTGGTAGACGCATACAGTGAAATACAGGACAGCAGTGAAAACCAACCACAACAACTTGGTGTTAAGCCGAAGATGCGAGTCACAGAAGAACACACGCAATGTGAATCCATTCACACTGTTCAGAAACAGGCAGACCTCAACCACATATGGTTTAGGGATGTATACCAACGTTGTTAAAAATTACATAGAAAATCAATGGAACAATTAATAAAATTTCAGCATTGTAGTTAGCTCTGGGAGGAGGGAAGAGATCTGATTAGAGAGGAATATGCAGAGGGCCTCTAAGTACAGTATTCAATTCCTATTTTTATTCTGTTTCTTGAGTTGGGTGGTATGTATGCAGGTGTTAGTTTTGTTATTCTTCTTTAAATAACAAAAAATTATATACATTTATTTCTATGCCTACTGTATTTATAATTTTAAATGTCAATAACGAGGGAAAATAACAGAGTGGAGATGGGGGTGGGGGGCATAGAAAGGGCAGGGGTGACAGAAGCAGTGTGACCTGCTCAAGGAGCTGAGAAAAGACCCCACGGCTGAAGGAAGTGAAGCGGGGAGGGGGAGGGGAGGAAGGTGAGGCTGGAGAGCAGGGCAGGGGCTAGACCACAGAGCACATTCAAAGCTTCGATGACTACCTAGAAAATGGAGATATAGTTGGCTTCACAGCATTATATAATATTACCCCTGCTGACCTCGCTGTGTACTTTAGAAGACATTTTTCGAGGTGGACCTAAAGGGACCTGCTGCCAGCTCATGATCGAGTTTTCTTTTTCAGACAACGCTTTTACTCTCAGGGCAAATCAAAGCACTGGATGGTGGCTCCCTGCTCATCCAGAACAGGGAGGCTTTGCAGGCCGGACTGGTTCTGAGACAGGCTTAGAGAAGGAAGGAGAGCAGTCTGGCAAAAGGAGCTCTGACTCTGTTGGGACATCGCTTTGGCCAGGGAAGGAGGAAGATAAACAACAAAACAAAAACAACGTCATATTCAACCTCCCTCCAGATCTATTGTATATTACGGGGGACACTGGCCAGGGATGGTGGTTGTCATGAACATGATATACCTGTGAACATAAAAACAGAATGCTGAATTTGGCTACACGGCTTTTTCCAGGGATGCACAAACATGCCTCACATACTTGAGCCCTCTAGCCAAATGGAGTTAAGTGCTAACCTTGCTGATTCACAGAAGGGGCTCCGGGCCAGAGTCCTTGCTCCTGGTGTCAACTTAACCAGTGACTTGCTGGCCATCTCCTGAACGTCATGTAATCTTTCTATCTTGGCTTCTTCATCTGTAAAAATGGGAATTGATGACAGTGAGGTCTGTGTATCACAAGTTAGTGTTGGAATCATAGGCTGTGACTGAAATACCTCTTGGAGATCAAGGCAAGCATCTCCCAGCAGCGCCCAGAGCACCTTCAGCCCCACCCCTCGGCGGCGCCAACATGCACCATGTTTACATAACTATGGGTTTAAGTGTCTTCCCTGGTATACATGGTGAGATCCACCTGAGGAAGGAGCTCTATGTGTCTTGTTGGTTGCATTAACTCCAGTGCCCAGGACCAACTATGGCCCACACATTGCAATTGCTGACTGTGGCTCTTAAGCCTCTTTTTTTTTTTTTAATTTAGTTTTATTTATTTATTTATTTTTTAACATCTTTATTGCAGTATAATTGCTTTACAATGGCGTGTTAGTTTCTGCTTTATAACAAAGTGAATCAGCCATATGCATACATATGTCCCCATATCCCCTCCCTCTTGAACCCCCATCCCATCCTCCCTCTTGCGTCTCCCTCCCTCCCTCCCACCCTCCCTATCCCACCCCTCTAGGTGGTCACAAAGTACCGAGCTGATCTCCCTGTGCTATGCGGCTGCTTCCCACTACCTATCTATTTTATGTTTGGTAGTGTATATATGTCCATGCCACTCTCTCACTTCGTCCCAGCTTACCCTTCCCCCTCCCCATGTCCTCAAGTCCATTCTCTAGTAGGTCTGTGTCTTTATTCCCGTCTTGCCCCTAGGTACTTCATGACCTTTTTTTTTTTTTTAGATTCCATATATATGTGTTAGCATACAGTATTTGTTTTTCTCTTTCTGACTTACTTCACTCTGTATGACAGACTCTGGGTCCATCCACCTCACTACAAATAACTCAATTTTGTTTCTTTTTATGGCTGAGTAATATTCCATTTTATATATGTGCCATATCTTCTTTATACATTCCTCTGTCGATGGACACTTAGGTTTCTTCCATGTCCTGGCTATTGTAAATAGAGCTGCAGTGAACATTGTGGTACATGACTCTTTTTGAATTATGGTTTTCTCAGGGTATATGCCCAGTAGTAGAATTGCTGGGTCGTATGGTAGTTCTATTTTTAGTTTTTTTTTTTGCAGTACGCAGGCCTCTCACTGTTGTGGCCTCTCCCGTTGCAGAGCACAGGCTCTGGACGCACAGGCTTAGCGGCCATGGCTCACGTGCCCAGCAACTCCGCGGCATGTGGGATCTTCCCGGACCGGGGCACAAACCTGCGTCCCCTGCATCACCAGGCGGACTCTCAACCACTGCGCCACCAGGGAAGCCCCCTATGCTTAGTTTTTTAAGGAACCTCCATACTGTTATCCATAGTGGCTGAATCAATTTACATTCCCACCAACAGTGCAAGAGGGTTCCCTTTTCTCCACACCCTCTCCAGCAAGCCTCTTTTAATTAAAGACGAGAATGAATTTTTAACTTCATAAAGTTCAGTGGTCGACTCTAGATTATCCATAGTGTTGGTATAGAAACTACCGTATAATAGTTAATTTTCTGTCTCTAAAATGCAGCCCTTCTCCCGACCCTAAGTGAACACTCTGTAGGTTCAGGCCCTTGTTAGCTCCTGGGAATACTGAGATGCAGGACCACAAGGGCTTGGGAGTAGGTCACACTCTGTTGAGGAAGATAGTACCCCATACCCACCAAGCTACTGAAAGGCATGAGCCCCGGAGGAAAGAGCTGAGTGCCACAGCATGGGGGTGGGGTGGGGGGGAACAGCAAACTTACATTTGGGAAAGCCGGGGACCTGAAAACTCCTCTAGAAGAGTAGGGCTGCTTACTGCCATCCCCCACTGCATCCTTGGGTCCTGGTCTCAGTCCAAGACCTCGCGGGGCCGTCGCATAAAAGGAGCTGCTCAGCCCACCCCACCCCACCCCGCACAGCAGCTAATCTCTTGGTAGATCAAAATAAGTAGAGTTAATTAATATATACACACTACTATATATAAAATAGATAACCAAATCTAAAAAGAAGTACAAGTGAATGTATTTACAAAACAGAAATGCAATCAGAGACTTAGAGAATGAACTTTTGGTTACGGGGCAGGGGGGAAGGGTGGAGGGAAGGGATAGTTAGGGGGTCTGGGATTGACATGGACACACTGCTATATTTGAAAAGGATAACCAACAAGGACGTACTGTGTAGCACAGGGAACTCTGCTCAGTGTTATGTGGCGGCCTGGGTGGGAGGGGAGTCTGGGGGAGAATGGATACGTGTACATGTGTGGCTGAGCCACTTTGCTGTGCACCTGAAACCATCACAACATTGTTAATCAGCTATACTCCAATATAAAATAAAAAGTTAAAAAAAAAAAGATAACCAACAAGGACCTACTGTGTAGCACAGGGAACTATACTCATTATCTTGTAATAACCTATAATGGAAGAGAATTTTGTAAAAGAATATATATATTTATATATATATATATATATATATATATGTATAACTGAATCACTTTGCTCCGCACCTGAAACTAACACAACATTGTAAATCAACTCTATTTTAAAATAAGTAATATTTATTGAGCACTTGCTTATGATGCACTAAATCCTGTCCATGGATTCTTTTATTTAATCCTCCTAACAACGCTATGAGACAAATACCATTACTGCCCCCATTTTAACAGATGACGAAGTGGAGGAGCCACAGTGTTCAGTCCTTGCCCAAGATCACACATCCTGGAAAATGCTAGAGCTGCATGCTTGAGTACTAGGCTAGACCTGCCTCCAGACTCCTGGACGCGAGCTGACTCTGTGCCCACATGACTGACGAGGCTGGCACAGGGCCAGTGGAATGTTGCAGCAGCTCTGTGCCAGGCGCCGTGCCCCCTTCCTTCCTCACTTAACACCTCGAGACCTGAAAACACCCAGAGGCCACACAGCGGTGGATTCTTCTGTTCCCGATAAAGACTTCTTTTAAATGAGTCATTGCCTTCAAAAAGGAGGAAAAACTGTTTTAAGATCGCAGCAGAAATACCCACCCCTAGCCTCAAGTACATACACTTTCCCTGATCCTGCTCAGATCCCCAAATCCTATCCCAGGAAGCACCAGATGCTAGAGGACCTCGCATGCAGCCTCACAAACCCTTTGTAGCTCGGGGACCTGAGGTCACAACTGACCTCAGGAAACCACCCGCCAGAGGCCCGTTCACTCAGACAGGTTGGGCGTCTGTCTTGGATGCCAGTGACAGGAACAGACTTGCCTCCTCAGAAGTTGGCCGTCTACCTGGTTGTCTTTATTTACTGGGTGGCGCCTTTGTTTCTGTCTTGTTCTGTCTGTCCTCCTTCCCTGCCTTTATCTATCTTGCTCTCTTTTCCTATCACTCCATTCATTCATTCATTCATTTTTGTTTTCACCTTATTTACTGAGCTTCTGTCTGATGCATAGGTTTCCACCTTTGATTTCTCTCCTATTCAGGTGGCCCCCTGCCATGAGGGCCACTGCCTAGCTGTTCACTGTGAAGCTGAGCCATCACCCTTATCTCCTTCGCTGACCAATCCCAGAGCTTGGGCTGGGTCAAGCTATGGCCAATTGGATGTTTCCTGCCAGCTAGATAATATATTCCTATTTTTTTAACAGCTTTATTGAGCTATAGTTACATAAAGTTCAACGATTTTAAGCATACAGTTCAACGACTTGGCAGATGTAAAAAGGTAATGACTAACAAAATCAAGATGTAGAACATTTCTATCACCCCCAAAAGTTTCCTTGTGCCCCTTTGCAATCAATCATCTCTCCCCATCCCTGGCTCTTGGTAATCCCTAATCTTGCCATCACTATAGTTTTGGCTTTTTTTAGAATGTTACATAAATGGCATCACAGAATATGTAATTTTGTGTTTCATGCTTCTTTTACTTAGGATGATGTTAAGATTCTTCCATGTAGTTGCATGTATTCCTGAGGAATATTCCACTGTGTTTGTACCACAGTTTGTTTATTCGTTCTCCCATTGATTGGCATTTGGGTTGTTTCCTGTTTCTGGCTAAAATAAATAAAGCTGCTATGAACATTCATGTACAAGTCCTTGTATGGACATAAGTTTGCATTTCTTTTAGGTAAAAACTTGTGAGTAGGATGCTGAGTAGAGTGGTAAGTGTATATTTCACTTTATTTAAAACGGTCAACTTGTTGTCCTGTGTGGTGGCACCATTTTACATCTCCATCAGCAACATATAAGAATTCTAGGGCTTCCCTGGTGGTGCAGTGGTTAGGAGCCTGCCTGCCGATGCAGGGGACGCGGGTTCGTGCCCCGGTCCGGGAGGATCCCACATGCCGTGGAGAGGCTGGGCCCGTGAGCCATGGCCACTGAGCCTGCACGTCTGGAGCCTGTGCTCTGCAACGGGAGAGGCCACAACAGTGAGAGACCCACGTACCGCAAAAAAAAAAAAAAAAAAAATTCTAGTTGCTCCACATCCTCACCACCACTTGGTACGGTCAGTTTTTAACTTTAGCCATTCTTATAGGTGTATAGTGGTATCTCATGGTGGTTTTAATTTGTATTTTCTTGATAATTGTTGATGTTGAGCACTTTTTCATGTACTTACTGGCCACTCAATATATCATCTTCTGTGATGTCTTTTGCCCACTTTTTAATTGGATTATTTGTCTTCTGAATGGGTTACGAGTTTCCCCAGTCTTTTCTTAATCTCCCTTTTCTTCTTGTTTCCTCTATCCCTCTGGATCTATCTCTTTCTCCCACTGTGTCTCAGTCTCAGTTTCTGACTCTCTCCCCAACTTTCAGAGTTGTCCACTATCTCCCTCTCTCCCTCCCCCTCCTTCTCCATTTGTATTCTTCCTTCTCCTCTCAGACACCTCAAAATCTGAGAATCTGTCCTTGTTTCCCATTCCACATTAGAAGGAACTCCATCACAAGCCCAGTGATTTCAGTTCTGGCAGGGTTCCATGTTCCAAATAGGGGGAAAGATCCCCTCTCTAGTCGAAGACCTAGAGAGGTAAAAAGCCTGGTACAATGAAGGGATGACTTTTTTGCATGCTGGCATTTTCCTCCTCCCTAAGTGATTAACAGTGTTTATGGATGGCAGGGCTTTTTACTCAAACATAACACTGGAAAGTCACAGGTGTTAAGTGAGGTTCATCCTGCTTAATCAGTGGTCCAACAGCCTACACAAACATAAGATTAGTTGTTCACACAACAAGGCCCTCCCTTGGCACATCTCCCAATCCGAGCAGGGTTTTATCTTGCCCAGTTGCAGGGAAGGAGATCCTAGCCCAAAGCCAGCAGCTTGTTTAAGGAAACCAGTATGAAAGTGTTTGATTGCAAAGCTCAGAGCACTTTATGCAGTGTTAGAGGCTTTCAGATGGATAACCATGGAATAGTCTTTGGGGTTTTTTTTAAATACAATTTTTAAAGGTCACACTCCATTTACAGTTATTACTAAATATTGGCTATATTCCCCATGTTGTAAATACATCCTTGTAGCCTATCTTATACACAATAGTTTGTACCTCCCACTTCCCCACCCCTATATTGTCCCTCCTGCCTCTCCCCACTGGTAACGACTAGTTTATTCTTCATATCTGTGAGTCTGCTCTGTTTTTGTGATATTTACTTGTTTGCTGTATTTTTTAGATTCCACATATAAGTGATATCATACAGTATTTGTCTTCCTCTGTCTGACTTATTTCCCTTAGCATAATGCCCTCCAAGTCCATCCATGTTGCTGCAAACGGCAAAATTTTGTCCTTTTTTATGGCTGAGTAGTATTCCATTGTATCAATATACCACATCTTCTTTATCCATTCATCTCTTGATGGACACTTAAGTTGCTTCCATATCTTGGCAATCGTAAATAATGCTGCTGTAAGCATTGGAGTGCATGTATCTTTTCTTTTTTTTAATTTTTGAATTTAGTTTTATTTATTTTTTTATACAACAGGTTCTTATTAGTCATTAATTTTATACACATCAGTGTATACATGTCAACCCCAATCTCCCAATTCATCACACCACCACCACCACCCCCCTGCCGCTTCCCCCCTTGGTGTCCATACGTTTGTTCTCTACATCTGTGTCTCAATTTCTGCCCTGCAAACCAGTTCATCTGTACAATTTTTCTAGGTCCATATATATATATATACATATGAGTTAATATACGATATTTGTTTTTCTCTTTCTGACTTACTTCACTCTGTATGACAGTCACTAGATCTATCCACATCTCAGCAAATGACCCAATTTCATTCTTTATTATGGCTGAGTAATATTCCATTCTATATATGTACCACATCTTCTTATCCATTCGCCTGTCGATGGACATTTAGGTTGCTTCCGTGACCTGGCTATTGTAAACAGTGCTGCAATGAACATTGGGGTGCATGTGTCTCTTTGAATTATGGTTTTCTCTGGGTATATGCCCAGTAGTGGGATTGCTGGATCATATAGTAATTCTATTTTTAGTTTTTTAAGGAACCTCCATACTGTTCTCCATAGTGGTTGTATCAATTTACATTCCCACCAACAGTGCAAGACGGTTCCCTTTCCTCCACACCCTCTCCAGCATTTGTTGTTTGTAGATTTTCTGATAATGCCCATTCTAACTGGTTTGAGGTGATACCTCATTGTAGTTTTGATTTGCATTTCTCTAATCATTACTGATGTTGAGCAACTTTTCATGTGCTTCTTGGCCATCTGTATGTCTTCCTTGCAGAAATGTCTATGTAGGTCTTTGGCCCACTTTTGAATTGGGTTGTTTGTTTTTTTAATATTGAGCTGCATGAGCTGTTTATATATTTTGGAGATTAATCTTTTGTCCACTGATTTATTTACAAATATTTTCTCCCATTCTGAGGATTGTCTTTTCATCTTGTTTATGGTTTCCTTTGCTGTGCAAAAGCTTTGAAGTTTCATTAGGTCCCATTTGTTTATTTTTGTTTTTATTTCCATTACTCTAGGAGGAGGATCAAAAAATATCTTCCTGTGATTTATGTCACAGAGTGTCCTTCCTATGTTTTCCTCTAAGAGTTCTATAGTGTCCAGTCTTACATTTAGGTCTCTAATCCATTTTGAGTTTATTTTTGTGTATAGTGTTAGGGAGTGTTCTAATTTCATTCTTTTACATGCAGCTGTCCAGTTTTCCCAGCACCACCTAATGAGGAGACTGTCTTTTCTCCATTGTATATCCTTGTCTCCTTTGTCATAGAGTAGCTGACCATAGGTGTGTGGGTTTATCTCTGGGCTTTCTATCTTGTTACATTGATCTATATTTCAGTTTTTGTGCCAGTAACATATTGTCTTGATTACTGTAGCTTTGTAGTATAATCTGAAGTCAGGGAGTCTGGTTCCTCCAGCTCCACTTTTTTCCCTCAAGACTACTTTGGATATTCAGGGTCTTTTGTGCCTACATACAAATTTTAAGATTTTTTATTCTAGTTCTGTAAAAAAATGCCATTGGTAATTTGATAGGGATTGCATTGAATCTGTAGATTGCTTTGGGTAGTATAGTCATTTTCACAATATTGATTCTTCCAATGCAAGAACATGGTATATCTCTCCATCTGTTGGTATCATCTTTAATTTCTTTCATCCGTGTCTTATAGTTTTCTGCATACAGGTCTTTTGTCTCCCTAGGTAGGTTTATTCCTAGGTATTTTATTCTTTTTGTTGCAGTGGTAAATGGGAGTGTTTCCTTAATTTCACTTTCGGATTTTTCATCATTAGTATATAGGAATACAGGAGATTTCTGTGCATTAATTTTGTATCCTGCAACTTTACCAAATTCATTGATTAGCTCTAGTAGTTTTCTGATGGCATCTTTAGGATTCTCTATGTATAGTATCATGTCATCTGCAAAGAGTGACAGCTTTACTTCTTCTTTTCCAATTTGTATTCCTTTTATTTCTTTTTCTTCTCTGATTGCTGTGGCTAGGACTTCCAAAACTATGTTCAATACTAGTGGTGAGAGTGAACATCCTTGTCTTGTTCCTGATCTTAAGGAAATGCTTTCAGTTTTTCAACATTGAGAATGATGTTCGCTGGGGTTTGTCATATGTGGCCTTTATTATGTTGAGGTAGGTTCCCTCTATGCCCACTTTCTGGAGAGTTTTTTTTTTTTTTAACCATTTTTAAAAATATTTATTTAGTTATTTTTTTTGGTTGCATTGGGTCTTCGCTGCTGCGTGTGGGCTCCCTCCAAAAGCGGTGAGCAGGGGCCACCCCTCTTTGCGGTGCTCAGGCCTCCCACTGTGGTGGCCTCTCCTGCCGTGGAGCACAGGCTCCAGGTGTGCAGACCTCAGTACTGGTGGCACACAGGCTCAGCAGTTGTGGCCCGCAGGCTCCAGAACACAGGCTTGGCAGTTGTGGCACACGGGCCCAGGTTGGAGTTTTTATCATAAATTGGTGTTGAATTTTGTCAAGAGCTTTTTCTGCACCTACTGAGACGATCATATGGTTTTTCTTCTTCAATTTGTTAATATGCTATATCACATTGATTGATTTGCATATATTGAAGAATCCTTGCATCCCTGGGATAAATCCCACTTGATCATTGTGTATGATCCTTTTAATGTGTTGCTGCATTCTGTTTGCTAGTAATTTGTTGAGGATTTTTGGATCTATATTCATCAGTGACATTGGTCTGTAATTTTCTTTTTTTGTAGTATCTTTGTCTGGTTTTGGTATCAGGGTGATAGTGGCCTCATAGAATGAGTTTGGGAGTGTTCCTTCCTCTGCAATTTTTTGGAAGAGTTTGAGAAGGAAGGGTGTCAGCTCTTCTCTTAATGTTTGATAGAATTCACCTGTGAAGCCATCTGGTCCTGGACTTTTGTTTGTTGGAAGATTTTTAATCACAGTTTCAATTTCATTACTTGTGATTGGTCTGTTCATATTTTCTATTTCTTCCTGGTTCAGTCTTAGAAGGTTATACCTTTCTAGGAATTTGTCCATTTCTTCCAGGCTGTCCATTTTATTGGCATAGAGTTGCTTGTAGTAGTTGCTTAGGATGGTTTGTATTTCTGCAGTGTCTTTTGTAACTTCTCCTTTTTCGTTTTTTAATTTTATTGATTTGAGTCCTCTACCTCTTTTTCCTGATGAGTCTGGCTAACGGTTTATCCATTTTGTTTATCTTCTCAAAGAACCAGCTTTTAGTTTTATTGATCTTTGCTATTGTTTTCTTTGTTTCTATTTTATTTATTTCTGCTCTGATCTTTATGATTTCCTTCCTTCTGCTAAACTTGGGTTTTGTTTGTTCTTCTTTAGCTCCTTTAGGTGTAAGGTTAGATTGTTTATTTGAGATTTTTCTTGTTTCTTGAGGTAGGCTTGTATAGCTATAAACTTCTCTCTTGGAACTGCTTTTGCTGCATCCCATAGGTTTTGGATCCTCGTATTTTCATTGTCATTTGTCTCTAGGTATTTTTTTATTTCCTCTTTGATTTCTTCAGTGATCTCTTGGATATTTAGTAACGTATTGTTTAGCCTCCATGTGTTTGTGTTTTTTCAGTTTTTTCCTTGTAATTCATTTCTAATCTCATGGTGTTGTGGTCAGAAAAGATGCTTGATATGATTTCAATTTTCTTAAATTTACCAAGACTTGATTTGTGACCCAAGATGTGATCTATCCTGGAGAACGTTCCGTGCTCACTTGAGAAGAACGTGTAATCTGCTGTCTTTGGATGGAATGTCCTATAAATATCAATTAAATCTATCTGGTCTATTGTATCATTTAAAGCTTCTGTTTCCTTATTTATTTTCATTTTGGATGATCTTTTCATTGATGTAAGTGAGGCGTTAAACTCCCCCACTATTATTGTGTTACTGTCAATATCCTCTTTTAGAGCTGTTAGCAGTTGCCTTATGTATTGAGGTGCTCCTATGTTGGGTGCATATATATTTAAAATTGTTATATCTTCTTCTTGGATTGATCCCTTGATCATTATGTAGTGTCCTTTGTAACATTCTTTATTTTAAAGTCTATTTTATCTGATATGAGTATTGCTACTCCAGCTTTCTTTTGATTTCCATTTACATGGAATATCTTTTTCCGTCCCCTAACTTTCAGTCAGTATGTGTCCCTAGGTCTGAAGTGGGTCTCTTGTAGACAGCATATATATGGGTCTTGTTTGTTTATCCATTCAGCAAGCCTGTGCCTTTTGGTTGGAGTATTTAATCCATTAATGTTTAAGGTAATTATCAATATGTATGCTGCTATCACCATTTTCTTAATTGTTTTGGGTTTGTTTTTGTAGGTCTTTTTCTTCTTTTGTGTTTCCTACTTAGAGAAGTTCCTTTAGCATTTGTTGTAGAGCTGGCTTGGTGGTGCTGAATTCTCTTAGCTTTTGCTTGTCTGTAAAGCTTTTGATTTCTCCATCAAATCTGAATGAGATCCTTGCCAGGAAGAGTAATCTTAGTTGTAGATTCTTCCCTTTCATCACTTTAAGTACATCATGCCACTCCCTTCTGGCTTGTAGAGTTTCTGCTGAGAAATCAGCTGTTAACCTTATGGGAGTTCCCTTGTATGTTATTTTGTTGTTTTTCCCTTGGTGCTTTCAATAATTTTTCTTTGTCTCTAATTTTTGTCAGTTTGATTATTATGTGCCTCGGCATGTTTCTCATTGGGTTTATCCTGTATGGGACTCTCTGCACTTCCTGGACTTGGGTGTCTATTTCCTTTCCCATGTTAGGGAAGTTTTTGACTATAATCTCTTCCAGTATTTCCTCTGGTCTTCTGTCTCTCTCCTCCTTCTGGGACCCCTATAATGTGAATGTTGTTGAATTTAATGTTGTCCCAGACGTCTCTTAGGCTGTCTTCATTTCTTTTTTCTTTTTTTGCGGTACACGGGCCTCTCACTGTTGTGGCCTCTCCCGTCGCAGAGCACAGGCTCCAGATGCACAGGCTCAGTGGCCATGGCTCACAGGCCTAGCCGCTCCGTGGCATGTGGGATCTTCCTGGACCGGTTCACAAACCCATGTCCCCTGCATCGGCAGGCGGACTCCCAACCACTGCGCCACCAGGAAAGCCCCTGTCTTCATTTCTTTTCACTCTTTTTTGTTTATTCTGTTCAGCAGCAGTGAATTCCACCATTCTGTCTTCCTTGTCACTTATCCATTCTTCTGCCTCAGTTACTCTCTTATTGATTCCTTCTAGTGTGTTTTTCATTTCAGTTATTGTATTGTTCATTTCTGTTT
Organism: Phocoena sinus; assembly: GCF_008692025.1. NCBI lineage: Eukaryota > Metazoa > Chordata > Mammalia > Artiodactyla > Phocoenidae > Phocoena > Phocoena sinus. The sequence continues at coordinate 49,470,936 of NC_045765.1, read as the reverse complement.
GTTTTTTCTTTAATTCCTCTAGGTCTTTGTTAAACATTTCTTGCATCTTCTCGATCTTTGCCAAACATTTCTTGCATTTTCTTGATCTTTGCCTCCATTCTTTTTCCGAGGTCCTGGATCATCTTTACTATCATTATTCTGAATTCTCTTTCTGGAAGGTTGCCTATGTCCACTTCATTTAGTTGTTTTTCTGGGGTTTTATCTTGTTCCTTCATCTGGTACATAGCCCTCTGCCTTTTCATCTTGTCTACCTTTCTGTGAATGTGGTTTTTGTTCCACAGGCTGCAGGATTGTAGTTCTTCTTGCTTCTGCTGTCTGCCATCTGGTGGATGAGGCTACCTAAGGGGCTTGTGCAAGTTTCCTGATGGGAGGGACTGATGCTGGATAGAGTTGGCTGTTGCTCTGGTGGGCAGAGCTCAGTAAAACTTTAATCTGCTTGACTGCTGATGGGTGGGGATGGGTTCCCTGTGTTCGTTGTTTGGCCTGAGGTGACCCAACACTGGAGCTTGCAGGCTCCTTGGTGGGGCTAATGGCGGACACTGGGAGGGCTCACGCCAAGGAGTCCTTCCCAGAACTTCTGCTCCCAGTGTCCTTGTCCTCATGGTGAGCCACAGCCACCCATCACCTCTGCAGGAGACCCTCCAACACTAGCAGGGAGGTCTGGTTCAATCTCCCCTGGGGTCACTGCTCCTTCCCCTGGGTCCCAGTGTGCACACTACTTTGTGTATGCCCTCCAAGAGTGGAGTCTCTGTTTCCCCCAGTCCTGTCAAGTCCTGCAATCAAATCCCAGTAGCCTTCAAAGTCTGATTGTCTAGGAACTCCTCCTCCCGTTGTCGGACCCCCAGGTTTGGAAGCCTGACGTGGGGCTCAGAACCTTCACTCCAGTAGGTGGACTTCTGTGGTATAAGTGTTCTCCAGTTTGTGAGTCACCCACCCAGAAGTTATGGGATTTGATTTTATTGGGATTGCGCCCCTCCTACCATCTCATTGTGGCTTCTCCTTTGTCTTTGGATGTGGGGTATCTTTTTTGGTGAGTTCCAGTGTCTTCCTGTCGATGATTGTTCAGCAGTTAGCTGTGATTCTGTTGTTCTCACAAGAGGAAGTGAGAGTACATCCTTCTACTCCGCCATCTTGGCTCAGGCTCTCTCGTCATCTTCCACTTGTTGGTCAAGTTCCTCTAGGTCAGGAGTGCATGTATCTTTTCAAATTAGTGTTTTTTGTTGTTATTTTGTTTGTTTGTTTTGGACATATACCCAGGAGTTTAATTGCTGGGTCATATGTTAGTTCTATTTTTTTTTTTTGATAAACCTCTATACTGTTTTCCACAGTGGCTGCACCACAGTGGCTCCCACCAACAGTGTACAGAGGTTTACTTTTCTCCACATCCTCACCAACATTTGTTATTTGTGTCCTTTTTGATGATAGCCATTGTCACAGGTGTGAGGTGATATCTCATTGTGGTTTTGTTTTGCATTTCCCTGATGATTAGCAATGTTGAGCATCTTTTCACGTGCCTGTTGGCCATCTGCATTTCCTCTTTGGAAGCACATCTATTTAGACCTTCTGCCCATTTTTAATCAGTTGTTTGTTTTTTTTAATGTTGAGTTGTATGAACTGTTTACATATGTTGGATAGTAATCCCTTATTGGTCATATCATTTGCAAATATCTTCTGTCATTCAGTAGGTTGTCTTTTCATTTTGTCAATGGCTACATTTGCTGTGCAAAAGCTTTTAAGTTAATTAGGTCCCATTTGTTTATTTTTGCTTTTATCTCCTTTACTTTAGGAGACAGATCCAAAAAAATATTGCTACAATTTATGTCAAAGAGTGTTCTGCCTATGTTTTCCTCTAGGAGTTTTATAGTATCCAGTCTTACATTTAGGTCTTTAATCCATTTAGAGTTTATTTTTCTACATAGCAGGCGGACTCTCAACCACTGTGCCACCAGGGAAGCCCCCTTTCTTTTATATGTAGCTGTCCAGTTTTCCCAGCATCACTTATTGAAGAGAGACTGTCTTCTCTCCATTGCATAGCCTGTTCTCCTTTGTCATAGATTAATTGAACGTAAGTGTGTGGGTTTATTTCTGTGCTCTTTATCCTGTTCCATTGATCTGTGTATCCGTTTTTGTGCCAGTACAATACTGTTTTGATGACTATAAGCTTGTAGTATAGTCTGAAGTCAAGGAGTGTCATTCCTTCAGCTCTGTTCTTCTTTCTCAAGATTGTTTTGGCTATTCGGGGTCTTTTGTGTTTCCATACAAATTTTTAAATTATTTGTTCTAGTTCTGTGAAAAATGCCATTGGTATTTTGAAAGGGATTGCAATGGAGCTGTAGATTGCCTTGGGTGGTATGGTCATTTTAACAATATTGATTCTTCTAATCCAAGAACACAGTATATTTTTCCATCTATTTGTGTCATCTTTGATTTCTTTTATCAGTGTCATAGTTTTCAGAGTACAGGTCTTTTGCCTCCTTAGGTAGGTTTATTTCTAGGTATTTTATTCTTTTTGATGCTGTGGTAAATGGGATTGTTTTCTTAATTTCTCTTTCTGATCTTTCATTGTTAGTGTATAGAAATGCAACAGGTTTCTGTGCATTAATTTCATATCCTGCAACTTTACCAAATTCATTGATGAGCTCTAGTAGTTTTTCTGGTGGTGTCTTTAGGATTTTCTACTCATAGTATTATGTCATTTGCAAACAAGCAGTTTTACTTCTTCCTTTCCAATTTGCATTTCTTTTATTTCTTTTTCTTCTCTGATTGCCATGGCTAGGACTTCCAAAATTATGTTGAATATAAGTGGCAAAAGTGGACATCCTTGTCTTGTTCCTGATCTTAGAGGAAATGCTTTCAACTTTTCATCATTGAGTACGATGTTAGCTGTGGGTTTGCCATATATGGCCTTTACTGTGTTGAGGTATGTTCCCTCTTTGCCTGCTTTCTGGAGAGTTTTTATCATAAATGGATGTTGAATTTTATCAAATGCTTTTACTACATCTACTGAGATGATCATATGCTTTTTGGCATCTTTTTTTAAAGCTTATTAAAATATATTTCACATAACATACATTTAAGCCATTTAAGATGTACAAGTCAGTGGTTTTTAATATATTCACAGATATGTGCAACCATTTTCACCACAATTTTACAATATGTCATCACCTCAAAAAGAAACCCTGTATCCTTAACTATTATTTCTATATCCCCCTATATCCCCAGCCCCTGGAAACCACTAATCTACTTTCTATATAGATTTGCCTCTTCTGGTCATTTCATATAAATGGAATTATGTAATGTTTTTTGTGTCTGACTCCTTTCAATTAGCATAATGTTTTCAAGGCTTATCCATGTTCTGGCATATATCAATACTTCATTTCTTTTATGGTTGAATAATATTCCACTGTATGGATACACCACATTTTGTTTATTCATTCATTAGTCAATGGACATTTGGGTTATTTCCACCTTTTGTCTATTATAAATAATGCTGCTGTAAAATTCATGCACAAGCTTTAGTGTGGACATATGTTTTCATCTCTCTTGGGTATTGGACTTACTGGGTCATATGGTAATTCTATGTTTAGTCATTTGAGGAACCGCAAAACTATTTTCCAAAGGGCCTGAACCATTTTATGTTTCCACCAACACTGTATGAGGGTTTTGATTTCTCTACATTCTTGCCAACACTTGTTACTATCTGACTAGAATAGTTTTCTGATCCTATACCTGGATTGAAATGTCACACATACATACGCAGCCATACATATATTTCCACAGTCATTGGCACACACACAAAACTATACCCATTCATATTTGCACACACCTCTAGAGTTTACATACCTACGCACAGAATTCCAGATAGACATTTACAACCATACATACATATAATCACACAGAGTATACATGCTTATCAATCCACAGACCCACATATGTGAACATAATCAGACATACAATAGACCAGTGCCATCATACATGTACATACAATTGTCATGGGTTCTGAAAGAGCATACGCAATTGTAGAAAGAACCAGAGATAAATGTACTTGGTAATGGATTAGCAACTGCCCAAACACACATATGCAAATAATAGTTATACCCACAAAAGCATAGTCGTAAAAAGGCACACATATGTAGCTACCATCGCTTATGAGTTGACAACTGAAGACAGATTGAATGTATTTACTCTGGATGGCATGGAGATGGTTGAGGTTTCATCAGTCCTTGGTGGACTGGGTAGAAAGATCTTTTTGTTCATTTATTCATTCTTTAAGCTACAAGTACATATTGGTCACATAAGAAATACAATGATGAAAAAGACATAGTCCCTGCCCTCATGGAACTTACAGTCTAGTGATGGGGGATGGTCAGTAACTAAACAAGGAAACAATCACAGCCTGTGGTATATGCCAAGAAGGAAATGAGCAAGGTAAGATGTTAGACAACAGGCAAGATGCCAGGATAATAGGCAGTTTCCAGATACTTTTAGCATTATTGCTCCCTCTTTCATCCTGGAAAAGTAAAGAGGATGCAGATTTACCTTCCTTAAGTCACTGGGTAAACTGGTGTGTGTGTGTGAGTGTGAGTGTGTGAGTGTGTGTGTCTGTGTGTCTGTGTGTCTGTTAATACTGATAGTGTGGGCTCAGGACCTAGACAACCTGGTTTAAAAGTTTGTTTCATACTAGTTAGGTAGCTTTTCTTTCCCTCAGTTTCTCATCCAAAAATAGGGATGATAATAGTCCCTTTAATAAGGATTAAATTAGCTGATACTTGTAAAGCTCTTAAAACTGCCTGGCAAGTGTTAAGTTCTCAGTATTAGCTATTGTATCATTTTATAAGAATAGGTTTTCATAGAGGGAGGTGAGTGCAGTGGGAGATGGGTAGGGAGGGGCCCAGGGAAGAGATCAAGGATCCTGGCAGTACCCTGTTGACTGTAAACTAGACAGGTCTTCTCCTCTGCCCTCTTTGAGCAGTCTTTTGGATTGCGACCCTGGCATGCCACCCCAGCAAACGATAAACCAATCTACCACTACTTGGCTCTGCCTACAGCCCCAAACCACAGAGAAGACACATGCTGGGTGGTGCCAGGCGTGGCCCTTGGTTTTTGGTTGCGTCAGGCTGCCTCTGCTGTGGGCCTGGCTGGTGATGTTCACTGGTTCTGCCTGGCTTTTCTGTCTGTGTAGGTCAGCACTTATCACCCTGCACCTGCCTCCCCAGGACATTCCACGGCCATCATCAGTCTGCCCGGCTCCCAGCAACACCTCTCAGCTAACATGTGAGTAAAAAAGCTCAACCCTCCACTCCCGGTCCTGGCACAGAGGGGTCATCTTTGCCATCCCTCTGCCATCAAGCATCCCCCGTCCCCAACCAACACATCCAGAGAGATAACAGCTCCCCTTCTTTTACAACCTCCAAAGGGAATAATGGTGAAAAACACAAATTACCAAACCACATCATCCTGGCTCATTATTTTACAAAAGTAGAAAGAGACTGGAAGATTATATACCAAAACATTACAGGAAGCTTAGGTACTGAGCAATTTCTATTGTCTTCCTTTAGATTCACAATGCAAGATCATCAATAGATGTTGCTCTAGTAATCAGCAAGAAATAAATATAGCATTTTAGAGGGGAAAGGAACCTTGCAGATGAGAATACTCTCCTAGCCCCTTTGATAAAACCTTTCAGTGTCTCAGTCCATAGAGTCTAGAAGGACTTCCTAACATCCAGCCTGAGGCCATACACTGGTAACCCCGAACCTGGCAAGCCAAAGTGGGTTATTTTTTATTTTTTATTTTTTTTGCCGTACGTGGGCCTCTCACTGTTGTGGCCTCTCCCATTGCGGAGCACAGGCTCCAGACGCACAGTCTCAGTGGACACGGCTCATGGGCCCAGCCGTTCCGCGGCACGTGGGATCCTCCCGGACCGGGACACGAATCCGTGTCCCCTGCATCGGCAGGCGGACTCTCAACCACTGTGCCACCAGGGCAGCCCCAAAGTGGGTTATTTTTAATGCCTTTAGTCGGGCAGTTATTCTCCTACCACAGCCTCACTATTCCCCAGGGTCTTCACCCCCTGGCTCATACCTGGATGTCACCTGCCCAACTCCTGTGTGGAGAGGCAAGTTACTGCTCTAACCCAAGAACATTTCTACCATGTTTCAAGCCCATCCTCCTCCATGCCAACATGCAGCCAGTATTCCACTGAGTGCCAAACACTGAAATTAACACCCACCTCCCATTTTCCCATGTCCACCTCCGGCCTACATTAAGCTAAGCTCCTCGGGCCATTCCTGGGGGTCAGACATGTCCCTACCCTCAGGAGAGGGAGTGGATCAGAGAGGTTTCTCTTTTGAGCCCTCAGTTCCCTGAACCTTGATGGCTGTGACCATTGTCTTGGGGGATACTCTAAGCAGTGTGAAAAAGCATCCTAGATAGAACCATCACTTCCAGGTTTGAGACCCAGCTCTGCCCCTGATTCCTGGTCACCAACTCCTTTCTCTATTCTAGACCAATTTCCCCATTGTCAAAGTGCTGATGTGACCTAAATGAGTGATTTGCAGCTGTGGGGCACTCTGTGGAGGAGCAGGGAGGAGGTCGGGGCAGGGATCTGGGTGCCTCCATTGCTACTTCAACCAGGCTCCACCACTTTCATCTGCTTTACATAGTGAGATTTCAGTTCTTAAAAGGTGTTGTTGCTAAACACCGGGCAAGTGGGCTCTGAGTTTTCCTCTCGCTTCACCCTTCACTGGTTCCATGCCTTCTGCTCACCAGCTTCCTTTACCAATTCCTTGTGTCTCCCCAGGTTTGTAGCCCTGCACTCCTACTCAGCCCATGGACCCGATGAACTGGACCTGCAGAAGGGAGAGGGCATCAGGGTCCTGGGGAAGTACCAGGATGGCTGGCTCAGGGGTGTCTCCTTGGTGACCGGGCGAGTCGGCATCTTCCCCAACAACTATGTCATCCCCATTTTCAGGTGGGTTCTCTCCAATCTCAGGCATCAGAGGGTCAGGTCACCTAGGCCAGGTGCCATCTGTGGGTTGAATCTCTGAAGGACTCAATGCCCTTTCAGAATAAGGGCCAAGAAACAGCTTTTGCTCTACTACCCTCCTAACACTTAACTTAAAAAAAAAAAATAGCAGAATAGTTATCTTTTAAATAGCTCTTCACATTTCACAAGCACTTTTGCATCTCTTAACTCATTGGCTATGCTCAAGAATCTTGTTTAAGGTAGATGTTATTTTACAGATGAGGAAATTGATATGCAGAGTTAACCAGTCTGCTCAACAACTAGATTTCAGGTTTTCTACTATATAATGCCCTCCCCCAATTGCACCTCACACCCTGCACCCTGACACTTCACAATCATGGCACAATGCGAAAACACAATGATCAGAAGACCTCTTGGAGCACCTTGGGAGACTTCCTAGGATTCTGGTCCATTAGGCAGGGTTTTTGTGACTCAGACCACTATCCATCCATCCATACCCCAGGGTCACATGCTAGTTACCCTGAAGATCTTCTTCCCAAACAGCTTTTCTCAATCTTTTTCATTCTCTGGCACATTCATCAATTTCACTGGCATACAGTTTGTCCAGCCACCTCATATGACCACAACTACACACAGACCCCAAAACTATCCATGGTTCCTCCTACCCCCACCCCCACAAGTCCAGGCAAAGCCTGTCACAAGGTAGCAAGACCATCACTACACATACACTCTGTCTTTATGACATATCAGAGAGTCATAACTCCAAGGAAAGGGATAATCCCATTTTACTCTATGGGGGTCAGAGCTAGAGTCATATATGGCCAGTTTTGGGGACTTTCATGTAGGCGGGGCAGTGTGTCCAGCGGAGGGCAGCAATGGTGAGGAGACAGAAACTATATCACTGGAGAAACCTATAAAGAAAGTAGGATTATTTGAGCTGCAGAAGACAAGGGTCACAGGAACCATAACAGAATGTGTAGACCAGGAAGTAGATTTGTTCCATGAGGAGACAGTGAACCAGTTAATACAACTTAGAAGGTTCTGGTTCAATAAAAGACTGTACTTTCTAACCCATAGAGTTTTCTAATCAGTCTGGCTGGTGAGGTGGTGGATCCCCTTTCTAGAAAGACTACAGGTAAATTGTGGGTTCCAACAGATCCAGGCAAAAAGATTTCTTCACATGCCAGAAAATTGGAATAGAGGATCATAGTTACTCCTTTCAAATGGAAGGTTCTTGGAATTTGTTAGAAAACTGCAAAAGCTCCAAAGGCAAACTAAGGATGTCTACAACTGATGCTTTAATTCATTTATTCAACAAATATGTACTGAGCACTATATGTCAGGCACCTTTTTAGATACTGGAGAAACACCAGTGAATAAAAGACACAGTATCCTCTCCCAGTGGAGCTTACATTCTAGTGGGACAGACAGACAATAAACAAGGCATACAAGTAATATATGGCGTGCTAATGATAAGCTCTAAGAAGAAAAAAGAAGTCAGGGATAGAATTTGCATGGGGGTGATTACAATGTTAATCACTTGGTCAGAGATGGCCTTACTGAGTGATAAGAAGGTAGAATGAAGAAATGAGGGAGGTGTGTTCCAGGCCCAAGGAACAGCAAGTACAGAACAAAGGCCCTGAGGGAGGAGCACGCCTGACATGAAGGCCAATAGGACTGGGTTAGGGAAGTGAGAGGGGGTTAATAGGTGATGAGGTCAGAATGGTAACAGGGATTCAGATCACACAGAATTTCCTTGGTCATCATGAGGAATTTGGCTTTAACCTATTTATAGGGCTTTGAGCAGAAGCATGACATGATCTAACTTATGTTGTAATCAGAATCCCTCTAGTTGCTGGGTTGAAAGTAAACTATAGATAGGAAAAGGTTGAAGCAGAGAGACTAGTTAAGCTGATATTGTAATAATCCGATTGGGGGAGGGGGTGACGGTGAAATGAACCAAGGCGCTAGCTGTGGAGGGAGGGAGCAGTGGTTAGATTCTGGGTATATTCTGAAGGTAGAGACAACAGGATTTTCTGACAAATCAAATCCTGGGTGTAAAAGAAGAGAGGATTCATGGTGAGTCCACTTTTTTTTGCTTTGAGTAACTGGAAGACAGAGTTGCCTTTTACTGAGATGAAGTTGAAAACCCAAAGAGGAACAAACAGGTTTTGAGGTGTTGGGGGGAAGCAAAAGCTTGGCTCGTAGAAGATTAAGTCTCAGATGCCTTAGTATTCCTAGTAAAGACATTGGTAAGCAGTTGAGTATACACGTCTAGCATTTAAGAAAGAGGTCCAGCCTTGAGATGGTATTTAAAGCCCTAAGACTAGATGAGATCATCATGACAGGATCCATTGAGATGGAGAGAAGGACAGTGATCCAGGAGCTCAATTCCTCAAGGAAAGAGGAGAAATGATGGCTCCAACACGGCAGGGTGGTAGGTGGTGGAGTCTAATCATGTGAACCCAAGCTGGGAAGTCTTGAGAAGAGTGGGAGGATGATCCAGAAGTGACAACGAAGAGCAAGGACCTACCCTAACTCATGAACAGTCTTCCATGGAATCTTATCATGAACCCTCTAGGGACCATCTCTACTACTGGGGAATTTGCTTATGCATCAGGCCTTAGCCCAAAGTCCTGGATATTCCATAAAAAAAACATTAAAAGAAGAGTGACCATATAACTTACTATCCAAACTAGGATGCTTTTGAGATAAAAGAGGGACACTCTACCAGGAGAGCAGGTGTAAACTGAGACTCTCCTGGGAAAACCTGGACGTAAGGTCACCCTAACTAGAATGCATGTAGGACTCCATTCCAGTGTACTTCAAGGCTCCAGCTTCCCGTTTTCTCCTTGGCTTTTCTCCAAGTTAGATCTGTTCTTGGGCGAGTCATGAGCATCTAGACTCACCCGCTCCATGATGGCCACGTGTTAGGCAGTGGATGGAGTTTCAGCACCAGCATAGTTTGCCATGAGTCCATCCCCACCCCCAGCTCATAGAAACCTGCATATGTGCATATACTGAGATGCTACTTATGCTGATGTGTGTGTTTGCTTCTAGAGAGCCAGCATTTCTAAAAAGGAAAGTCCCTGTCACAGTATAATCTCCTGAGGGCTATTAGGTGACAGCAGATCAATGCTTTCTGTGTGTATGTGTTTTCCTTGACAGCCTCTCAGATGCAGAGAAAGTTCCCATCCCCAAAATCTTGGACGCAGATGACATGCTCAGTTTGTCTATCTGGGGGCAGCTCACCCTGTTCTTAACAGCCCTTCCCACTTTGGGAGGTTTAATTCCTCCCGCTTCTCAGGGCTGAATGATGCCACCCTTTGTCAGCTGAGTTTTTCCTACCGAGTGGGTTGGACTATGTGCGCAAGGCCCCTTTCTGTTCTAACGTTCTGCGTGTGTGAGAGGTTTTGCCCCACTTTTGTTGTCTGTTTGCAGTGATGGCTCTGCACTGCCACCAGCCCCCGTGGTGTACAGGGCTGCCTTTTATAAGACAGCCAGACCTCAAAGGTGTGTAGTGCCCCCTGAGCATTTGAACCTCTGCTCTTACTAGCATCATCTCCTAATGAACTGAGCCAGCCAGAGTTTAAGGATCAATTAGAGACCAGAGTTGACAAAAACGCCAGGGTTTTGATTTACAATTCAGCAAGGGAGCCTTTTAATTACTGAGAGAGGAAAGGCTGCTATGCTGTGTAAAGCTCCAGTCCTCTGTGCTCGGTGGTGCCACCAGCCTGTCCAGCTGTGCCAACCACAACTAAATATCTGCCACCATGACCTAGTTCCTGTATCCCAGAGTTATCCCCTGGCTCAGGTGGTACAGAACACTTGTCACGTTTTCATTCAAGCCCTTCCTAACAGCACCTACATCCCTTTGGTTTCCTCTTCCATGCACAGTCTCGGTAGAGGCATAAGTTTCCTCCCTTTTCAGAGGCTGCAGAAGCCAACTCCTCCCCGCTCCCCTCCCCCTCCTCCTCCCCCTCTGCCTCCTCCTCCCTCCCCTCCCCCTCCTCCTCCTCCTCCTCCTCTTCTCTCCTCCTCCCCCTTCCCTCCCTCTCCCCCTCCTCCTCCTCCTCCTCCTCTTCTCTCCTCCTCCCCCTTCCCTCCCTCTCCCCCTGCTCCTCCCCCTCCTCCTCCTCCTCCCTCTCCCCCTTCCTCTCATCCCCAACCTCCTCAACTCATCACCACAGGTGAGGGACAGGCTCAGCCTCTTGGGACTTGGAAACATGAACAAGGAAGGAACAAGGGAGGAGAGAATGTGGACAGAGTTGAAGGCCATTCATGGCGGGGACTCAAGGCACAGCACCTGATCAGACTCTTCCCACCTCCAATCCCTGCTGCCCAGCTCTCAGCAGCCTCCCTTGGATCCTGTTTCCAAGCTCTTTCCGCTCCCTCCTGTTCTCCCAATAAATGCCCTTCTGCCCAATAAGCCAGGATATTTCTCTTTCTGGCAACCTTCACTGGACACGTACGCCATCCTGATGCCTAAGGGGTGGAGAAAAGTGACACGAGGGCCACCACTCACTTTCCTTTAACTTTCTACATAGAACTATATAAAGATTGTCATGGTCCAAGCTTTTGCCTTACCAGGAGGTTACTGGCAGTGCTGAGCAGGATAGAGCCGCTGTGTGTCATGTCCCTTTCAAATACTGCGCAAGTTCTTAAGGGCTCATATCTCAGGTAGAAGAGGGGACACAGGGACCTGCACACTCAAAGCAGCCCAGCGGAGCAAATCAGAGGCAACACACACACCTCCCACTTAAACCCAGAATGTCTTTCAGTCTCTCCATCTAGAAAACAGGGATCATAATATCTGCAGGTCTGGGGTGTCATGGGGATTAATGAATATATGTTTGCAAAGTGCTTTGATGCTAGAAGAACATGCTGGGTAAGTGCTGAGCTTTTTGCCAAAAGACATAGAGGGACTCAGTGTTGGATGGGAGACTTGAGATTTAGGAGTTTCTGGAATCTGGCCTCATGCTGGGTCCAGAAAAATGAAGTTGCATCTTTGTCTGTAAACAGTTGTCCAAAGAAGGGACTGGTGGGATTAGGCTGGCTTGGGCCTCATTAACTGTATTCTGTCCAGGCTGCTGATGCTGCTGGCAACAAATTCGGAACCTGTCTTTGCTGTTGCCAGTCCATTTTGCAGCATCCAACACTTTGAGGCCTTTGTTTAAAACACAGATAGGGGCTTCCCTGGTGGTGCAGTGGGTAAGAATCCACCTGCCAATGCAGGGGACACAGGTTTGAGCCCTGGTCCAGGAAGATCCCACATGCCGCAGAGCAAGTAAGCCTGTGCACCACAACCACTGAGCCTGCGCTCTAGAGCCCGCGAGCCACAGCTACTGAGCCCATGTGCCACAACTACTGAAGCCCACACTCCTAGAGCCCGTGCTCTGAAACAAGAGAAGCCACCGCAGTGAGAAGCCCACACAGTGCAACGAAGACCCAGTGCAGCCACAAATAAATAAATAAATAAATTCATTTAAAAGAAACAGGTAGATGCAGACTCTGCCAGGCAAGCCAGTGCTGGGGAGTTCTCTCCAGCCCAGCCTTCATCTCCAGAATGTAGTCTGAGCTCTTCCTGGTGTACAGCCCACTCCGCCTCACTGACTGCATCCCCAGGGGCCAGAAGCAGGCTGAAGGCTGTGGACAGAAGCCCCTCTCTGCAAGCATCAGTTCCCAGCGTGTTTGGCTGCATGTGCTTCCTGGGCAGAGTTGGCTGCATTACATGCACCCTTTCCCATCTTGTACAACACTGGTGGCTCAGTATTAAACTACATATACTTTTTTAAAGCAAAACAAGGAGAGAAAAGGAGAAATAAGGGGGAATTACCTAAAGAGAAACCTGGAGGCATTGACAGGAAGGAAAATACGTGGAGGGCATCACTGTGCCGGGGCCTTGGTTGAACTGGTTATCTCCAGGGGATTAGCAGGGGTTATTTAATCAACAGAGTGACAAGGGGATTCATGGACTACTCGGTAGGGGCTGTGATGCTGGGGCAGGATGGTAAAAGGGCAAGAAGGGCATGTAAAATGACACCATTCCCCATGGGGTTCACGGAGTTGCAGGCTGGAAACATGGACAGGAGATTGGTGCTTTACAAAATATTAACACTGTTCTTAAAAATCAGAGCCTAAGGCTGAAGAATTAGGTCTTATGGAGGCATGTGTAGGGCCTACCAGCTCCTTTAGTTTGTTAATTTTCAAGTAGGATGCAGGGTTTTCCAAATGATGAACGCTCTAACTAGCCAGTAGGTAGGTAGCTTAGTGGTAGAGCGAGGGGCCAGCCTGGACCTGGGTTCAAATCTCAGATCTATTAATTGCTTGGACAAGTAACAGTAAATCTCTATTTTTTAACCTACAAAACAGTAGCACTAATAGTACCTACCTCAGAAGGCTGTCGAGAAAAACCTGTGAGATGATGTGGGCAGTGTTTGGCCAATGCTGGGTCTTACAGTGGGTATACAGTAAGTGCTTACTATGTGTGAGACAAAATGACTGGCTTCAGTGCTAAAAGCATCATGGCAGCCATTCAACAAACATTTATTAATAAACAATATGTGCAGAACACAGAGGCTATGAAACAAGTCATATAAAATCTCTGCCTTCAAAGAGTTTAGGATCTAATGGGAAAGTCACTGAAAGAACAAGAAATCGGCCCTGCAAAGCGAAATGAACACATACAAGATCTTGTGCTCTGAACTGAGGGCTGAAGGGACATGGGGTGAAGAGTGATTGGAGCTGAAGTGAAAGATGATGATATTCAAGTCTTCTAGTTCCACCAGGCCTCAGTATGAGACCCCCTCCCCTCCCTCAGCATGCCCACACAGTTATCCAGGTGTGGAAGCTGAGGCCTCCATAGTTAAGCCTGTGATGAAGACAAGTATAAACACACACATATATATATATATATACATACATATATAATATGTATGTAGGTATTTATGGGTAGGAATACGATGAGGAGGGACCACATGTGCTATACAGTTGGGAGCAGATCATTTTTTTAAAACAGGACTCTTTTTTTTTTTTTTTTTTTTTTTTTTTTTTGCGGTAGGCGGGCCTCTCACTGTTGTGGCCTCTCCCGCTGCGGAGCACAGGCTCCGGATGCGCAGGCTCAGCGGTCATGGCTCTCGGGGCCAGCCGCTCCGCGGCATGTGGGATCTTCCCAGACCGGGGCACGAACCCGCATCTTCTGCATCGGCAGGCGGACTCTCAACCACTGCGCCACCAGGGAAGCCCAAAACAGGACTCTTGACTGAACCTTTTCTTTCTCTATTTCTTCTCTTTCACAAAAAAAAAAAAAAAAAAATTTGCACAACCAGAAAGACATCTAGTGTTCCAGACTCCCGGAGCTCTGCTCTCTACACCACATGGACGTTATCCACCTCCTCTGTGTCCTCCCAAGGCAGCATTTCAGAAGGTGATCCGCGGCAGAGCCGGCCCTTCAAGTCCGTCTTCGTGCCCACGGCCATAGTCAACCCCGTGCGGAACCTGGCCGGTCTGAGGACCCTGGGGCAGGGTTCCCTCCGCAAAGGGCGGAGCAACATGAGAAAGAGTAAGTGGTGGCAGAGAGGTACGTGCCTAGAGCTAGGGGGTGGGGGTATCTCACACTGGCAAACAGAGTGCTTTTTGCAAAAACAAGGATCTTGGCTTTAAAACAAGCCTCTGTGAAGGTTGCTTTACACTTCCCAAATACTGCGTTGTTTTATCAGATGAAGCCAAATGGACTCAAGGTCCCCGCCCTCAGTCACTTCATACACACACGCTGACTGATTGGGATGATACCAGCCCTGAATGCCAACATATAATTAGAGCATGGCCAAGGTGGATGCTGGTTCTTATTAAGACAGGACAACTAAAGCACTTGCTGGATCAATGCTTCTTAAACTGTGCTCCATGGAACCCCTCAGGAGGTGCCAAAAGGGAAACAAGGGGAAGAGGAAAAGAGGAGTCATTGCTAAGAGCCCCTGAATCCCGCTTTGTTTAACTAATATATGCACAAGGTAAAAAAATTATATTGTACAAAAGTACCTTATATTGTACAAATGACTCCTTCATATCCTTCCCCCCAGTCCCAAGTTCTCGTCCATGTACATACATACCTTGTAATCTTAGTACACTGCTCTGCACCTTGGTTTTATTTTTATATAACATCCACATTGCACACATGGCAATTACATAGCTCCTTCACCTTCAAAGCCATGCTTTTATCTCCTAATATATTGAATTTCTGCATAAGGCTTCATTTTCAGGGGTTCTCAAAAAGTGGTTGAAACCCATTGTTCTATAAAACTTCAAGCCTCTATATTCATACAACTCTCTAGAAGAAGAAAACAAGCCAAACAAAGTCAACTTGATTTGTTCTACATCCCCTGACTTAAACTGGGCTCTGCCATCCCTCCTGCTATCTTAAAAAATGATTAAAGGTGGGCTTCCCTGGTGGCGCAGTGGTTGAGAGTCCGCCTGCCGATGCAGGGGACACGGGTTTGTGCCCCGGTCCGGGAGGATCCCACATGCCGTGGAGTGGCTGGGCCCGTGGGCCATGGCCACTGGGCCTGCGCGTCCCGAGTCTGTGCTCCGTGACAGGAGAGGCCACAACAGTGAGAGGCCCGTGTACCGCAAAAAAAAAAAAAAAAAAGATTAAAGGTGAAAATTCAGTACTAGTCAGAGCAAAAGATTCACATGTGGGATGGTATGCCACACAGACATTAAAGCAATTAGTGCCCCAAGACAATTAAAGCAATTATCTTAGTTCTACTCTTTCTCAGTGCTTTCTGATCATCTGCTTGACCACCAATCCCACCACTGTTGCTTCTTAATTCTAGCCGACGGTGCCTCCCTCCTCACCCTCTCCTCCACCTTCTCCCCACAAAACACATGTGCAATAAGTTATCCCACCACAACAGCCTCGGGCAAGTTACTGACCTCTTCGGCCTTCAGGTTTCTCATTCGCAAAATGAAAATAAAAATAGTACCTACCTCATCAGGGCATTAAATAATTCATTGAACACTAATGGCCCAGTGCCTGGCACATAATAAGCTCTCGAGAAATGTTAGCTATTTTTATAGTATAGCATTTTATCAGTATCAATATTGCTACTGCAGCTAAGCAGATCATGTTGGGTCCCTCCAGAATGTGAATGTAATTCACTTCACTTGTGTTGAAATGTTCACATAGTCTAGACCACTTTTGAATACCGGGGAGAAAAGCCCCTCGGCAATTGTTCACACTTCCTTTCGGACACTCCCTCTCTAACTTTGTGTAGATCTTGATTGGCTTGGAGTTTTGACGCTTGCATTATATGCACACGTAATAAGAAAGCATTAAAGCTCTTGGAAATTAGGAACCCGACAAGATAAGTAGATAAGGCGGTAAACTGATTTTTCACCCATTTCTGAGAGCCTAAGGACAGGTCTGCCTAGTGTGGCTTTGACCTTCCTAGGTCCCAGAGGCTTTCTCTCTCTCCCTTTTCCCAAGGTGAGGATGGTCAAGCTATCAATCTCCCCAAAGCAAAGAGAAATGACAGAGAATTGACTGTATGCATCTCACAGGGCTGTCAGTGGAAAAACAGACATTGACATTGAAAGGTCAGACTTGTGTAGTGGTGGCTGGGTTGCCAGTGGCAGCTGAGAACGCCAGCGGTGTTACAGGGAGCATCTGCTCTTCATGTTCACACCCGGCTTGATAAAGAGTCATGACACAGAACATGGCCTAGGCTCAGGCCTTCTGCTCTGGACACAGATGACTTTGATTCACACACGTGTCCATAGAGTGTCACAAAGAACTAACATCTCTGCTGGATGTCACCTATAGCTCTAAATTCTGGGAGACCCTTATGAAGAAATAGCCCACAATGCTTCTCAGGGTGTCTCCCCCACTGCCCCCCACAGAGCACAATGAGCTCTCGATTATTCTCCAGGTCACCCACAGGACATATGCTCAGAGGATGGGGATCTCCTGTCTTCCAGAGAATTTGAGGGGAAGGAATGGCTTCCTTTTACTGAGGGAGGACTATCTCAGTTTAAAAAAAAAAAAAAAAAAGAGCTCAGGGAAACAGAAGGGGCAAAACCAAACTCCTGGACCGTGCATTTTTAGAGTTTGCTTCTCCTTTACCTAAAAACACACACAAAAAGTTTTAAAACATGGGGCATTTATGATGTTCCAGGCACTATCCTAACGTTTTGCACACATCATAAAATGTAATCCTCACCCCAGGCCACGAGGTGCTGTTTTTAGCTCCAGGGGACCGAGGAGCAAGGAGATGATGTGACTGATGTGCTCCTGGCTCCCTGGGAGGAGATCTGATTCCAGAGCCTGTGTCATGGGACTTCACGAAGCTCATCCGCTCACATCCCTAACTTGGGAATAACCTTTCCAAATTTGCTTCCAGCTGCTGTCACGTTTGCCTGGTACACACAGTCCCTAAATTCCGCTCACCCTTCCTCCCTGCAGACCCGATGAAAAGCAGAGGTCCCACCAACACAGACCTAAAGCTTCCATCAGAATTTTCTTTAAGTAGCTGGTTGGAGTCCTCTGCCCTCTCTCCTACCCTCTCTCCCTCCCACTCATGCCTCTCCATTGACTCTCTCTTGCGTGTCTCAATTTCTGCTGTCTCTTTCTTTGTCTCTGCTTTTGTGTCCTCTTTGGTCTCCATGCCTTTATTTCTCACTGCAAAGCTCTCTCTTTAGGACTGTCTTCTTCACTTTCCATCTTAAAGGCCTGGAGGGAGAAAGTAGGAGTGTGTGTGTATATGTGTGTGACAGAGAGAGAGAGGGAGAGGACAAATAGAGGTGATATACCTTCTGACGCCACCCCACCCCCAGTATTCGCCTAGCCAGTCATTTGCTGCCAGCATCAGCAAACAGCACTAAAAAAAGAATAAGGTCACCTTTGAAAGACCCTGGGAGAATGTGAGCACAGTCAAACTGGGAAAGCACTTAACTATTCTGGGCTATCAGGACACATTGCTTACCCAGCTCCCACCCAAGCTGCTGTCAGCTGCCCCACTGCTGATATCTCTGTCATACAATTCCCCAGATGGATCCCTGCAGAGACCCGTCCGGTCAGGGGTCCACACCCTCATGGTGGGCTCCCTCAGACGCAGCCCCACCATGGTCGTCCGGCCTCAGCAGTTCCAATTCTACCAGCCACAGGGGGCCCCCTCCTCAGCCTCGGCAGTGGTGGCGGAGATGGGACCCAAGCCCACTGCCACTGGGGAGCCTGCCCTCACGTGCGTCAGCAGGGGCAGCGACACCAGGATCCACTCGGCGGCCAGTTCCCTCATCATGGAAGGCAAAGAAATCCCCGTCAGGAGTGAGCCTCTACCAAAACTGCCTGCATCTGCCCCGCCATCCATCCTGGTGAAACCAGAGAACTCAAGAAATGGCAGCGAAAAGGTAGGAGTAGGTGACATTAGGGGGGCCTGATTCTTTAGACCCCTAACTTTGCACAGTGTCCCAGCTCCTGAGATTTCACCGTAAATGGACAAGGAATCAAAACTGCAGCCTCCAAAGAATTCTCACACACAACCCCCCTTCCATATCCTCACATCACC
Source organism: Phocoena sinus (assembly GCF_008692025.1). Taxonomy (NCBI): domain Eukaryota; kingdom Metazoa; phylum Chordata; class Mammalia; order Artiodactyla; family Phocoenidae; genus Phocoena; species Phocoena sinus. The sequence continues at coordinate 49,452,387 of NC_045765.1, read as the reverse complement.
CGCATCCTCCCCAGACATGTTACTGAATCTCTTTTATGCTTCCAGAAGATTTTATACATCCTTCTTTCGAGGCCCAGAGGCAACTTGGAAAAAACACGGCTTTGGCATCAGATACAATCTTGACTTGAATTCCAGCTGTGCTGCTTGCTAGCTGGTGACTCTGGTTAAAACACTTCACCTTTCTGAGACTCTTTTACCTAAAATGGCGGTAAGAAGAGTAATAGCCTCATAGGATTGGAATTAAATGAGTAAAGCACTTACATAGGGCTTGATACGTACTCGTTCACAGTATAGGAGAGGCAACTGAGGCACAGAAGAAGGTAAGTGACTTAGTAAGGTCACACTGAGTTATAACTACTCCAACAACTGTTATCGGGACCTTTGCGGTTATCGGTTCTAGGGCTTTTCCCACTAGAAGTCCTAAGAGTTTTTGTAAAAGTGTTATGTTCTCAACAATATCCTTGAGGCAGGGATGGAGGAGGTGGCGTGAAGAAAATTAGGTGACTGTTATCTTTTAGTGTATTGAACATCGCACCACCACCATTACTATCACTATCACCACCACCATCACCACCAACATCACCATCACTACCATCACCCATTTCCCTCCAAATGGAAAGATGGTGTGGTTTCCTCCTCTTTGTTAAGCATTTACTGAATGCTAACGACCTAGCAGGCACTGTGCTGAGTACTTCACATGTCCTATCTCATTTAATTCTGACAACAACCTTCTGATGTAGCTATAATTATTATTGTCATCCTCATTTAAAAATGAGGACATGAAGGCTTATGGAGTTAAAGTACATTACCCAAAAGCACACAGCTGACACACATGAGTGTCTGGAGTAGAACTGAGATCTGACACAAAAACTAAGCTATAAGCTTGCAGGGAAAGGCATTTGGAAAAAGTTAGTGTTAACTGATTTAAACGTTGAGAGTTCTTCTTCTGAATTACGGTATTCAAATAATTCAAAGTTTTCCAGACCCCACTTGTCAGTTACCCCCAAGCCATTAGATGCAGCCCTCAAACTGTCTTTAGTAAATGCCCAGACCTCTGCTGGATATGGTAAGGGTCAAAAGAATGAAGACATTTGGTCTCCCACTCACCTTTCAATCTCAAGACCCTGGGATTGAATTTCACAGGAAAAAGAAAAGATTTCTGAGCAGTAGCACAGAACACTTTATTAAGCTGTAAGATAGGGAATGGCCAAAGTAAAATCTAATATACAAGATCTATAACAGGCTAGGAAAGAAGGGAGAGAGGAAGGGCTTATGCAAACATCAGATCATTGACTCCCACATAAAGTGGGACCTGCTAATCAGCTCCAGCCAGTTGCTGCCAGAATGGGGCACAGGCCCCAGTGTGCCTGCACTTTGATTATCTTAAGGGATATATAAAATGCTGATTTTTATATGCATCTCCCAATTTTTATGTTAGCAACTAATTCAAACTCCCAGACTTTCTGCAGACTATATTCAGTCAGCAGTGTCCAGTTGGCTAACTCTGCTCTGAGGGTTTATGAAGGAACTGTCTGGATGGAGTCAGCAGGGAGGCCTTACTGGCAGGTGGGAAGGAGAGAGGGGAGGTGAAGGACCCTGTTCTCAGGTAGGTGGTTGTCCCCCCTATTTCTCGCAGCTAATTCCCAGTCGTTCTTCAGTTCTCGGCTGAAATAACTCTGCCTCTAAGAGGCCTTCTCGGACAAGGCCCATTCCAGCTTCAGGTGGATACTTCTCCGCATTCCTCAGCATCTTCTGCTTCCCCCGCAGTGGCACTGGTTATCATTGTCATTTGTCAGGGCGGTTTTGCTCACTCTTGGCTTCACAGCACCTGACAGAGTGGTGCTGCATGGTCGACACTCATGACAGACACAAGTATTTGCTGGATGAACACGTGAATGAGGCATTCCAGGAAGGGACAAGTGTAGAGAAACAGCATGAACCAAGTCCCAGGGGGAAATAGCACAGGTCTCCCACTCACCTATGTCCCTTTGCTCTCCTCTGTCTTACAGCAAGTCAAAACCGTGAGATTTCAGAATTACAGCCCTCCTCCCGCCAAACATCACACCTCTGGGAAGCCTGAACAACCAGCCACCCCGAAGGGGTCCCAGCCTGAAGCAGCCCCCTTGGGCCCAGAGATGACCGTCCTATTCGCCCACCGAAGCGGCTGCCATTCTGGACAGCAGACAGACCTCCGGAGGAAGTCAACCTTTAGCAAAATCATGGCCCCAGCGACCACTGCCTCGACCACGCAGACCGTGTTTCCCAGCAAATGAATCTACAGGTGGCTTTTCCTAGACCCCAAAGAGGTGAATTGCATTTAAATACAGTATGCCTCCACTGAGGGCGTCCTGCCATTCTTTGGGGACTCAAGCATGGGTCCTTGTTCTGCCCATTTTACCTCCAGGAAAGGACAGGTGGGAGTGGGGATTCCTGCCCTGGCTGAGAAGATAGACTAGGTGACCTTCCAAACATAATGACTCAATGTAGCAAGGCCACTACCCAGACCAAGGAATGGGAGCTCATCCTGCCCACTCTATCCCCCAGCGTGGAGTGTGCAGCCTCTCATTCTCTGGGTTCTGTGTAGAATTTCTATGATGTTATAAAAGGGGCTCCAGCCAGGGGGGTCACAATGGTGGAATGCTGGCATTACTTCTTTGACCTCAACATCTTAGAACAGCTTCTGCCATCTTCTGGGACCTAGACACCAGCCACTAGTAGCCACCATATCTTTGTGCCTCCATCAAGTCATAATCCTGGCTGCCAAGGGAGAATTTCTGGGAAGGGTGTGAGACAGATACTTTGAACATTCCAAGAACCCTCTAAACCAAAGACAGACAGCTTCCTGGCTTTGCTCCAAACAAGGTCAGAGAGAAAGCTGACTACTGTCATACTTTAAGCTTCTCAATCTGTTTGCCCACATATAATCCTACACGATAGATAAGCAGGAATCACGTACTTGTGGAGAGGGTCTTGTATGGTGTTACGGACAATTCATTCATCCTGGCTCTAGTCTGATTTCCCCAAGAAAACAAAGCATGATTAGAAACAACTTGGTAAGGGGTTTGAGTTTAGATATACATTCTGCTTGCATTGCAACAGTCTTTACTTTCACTGATTTCTTCTATTTGGGGCAGACTAGCTGTTTCACCAAGGTGCAGAATAAGGCAACAATGTCACTGAGAAGACGCCCATCCACTGCTGGGTTGGGGGTGCCTTCTAGAGGAAAGTTTCTATAAAAAGGGACTGGACAAATAAGGTTGGAGAGGAAAAGTGGGTAAGAAGGAGGAGAAAGGGAGAGTGAAGAAAATATGGAGGAGAGAGTGGGGAGGTGATGAGAGTGAGAGAGAAAGAGGATTAGGGGAAGTGTCAGGGAAGAAGATAAAAGAGTAGGAGAGCAGCCTTGACATTCTTGACAGGTGGGGAAAGAAGGATGGAGTCTGCAAAAGTAGGTGACCCCACTAAGATGGGGCTGAAGTGAGTGGGACCAGCCAGGCAAAGCCTTGTAAACGGGGGTAAAAGAGCACCCCAGAGAGTGGAGGCAATGCTGTAAGACAAATCATTAATTCTCATTTAACTTAATTGTTGTGATTTAACATTTATTGCATGCCCATCAATGTGGGCACTTTAGTGCATAAATGCCACTTGCTACTAAGCCTGAATGTCATTTAAAAAAACAAAAGGCTGGGCTTCCCTGGCAGCACAGTGGTTGAGAGTCCGCCTGCCGATGCGGGGGACACCGGTTCGTGCCCCAGTCTGGGAGGATCCCACATGCCGCAGAGCGGCTGGGCCCGCGAGCCATGGCCACTGAGCCTGTGCGTCCGGAGCCTGTGCTCCGCAGCGGGAGAGGCCACAGCAGTGAGAGGCCCGCGTACCACAAAAAAAAAAAAAAAAAAAAGGCAGGTCTAATTAGACCTTCTCCCTGGACAGTTCTTGAAGATCCTGGGATTAAAAACATCCATATTTTATGTACCAACCACACACTTGGCAAACTAAATTGTCAAGACTTTTCCAGGCCTCAATAAAACAAAAACCAAACCATAATCCTGCCAAGGAATACTGCACCTGTGTCAGACCTTTGGGGTTGGTAGAGCCAATGTGGTCACATGCTCTGGTGTTTCTGTGTGATAGTGACCCATGTCTATTCCACAAAAATTGTCAGGCCCAACTGCATGACTCAATGAGCTGAATATAGTAATCCAGATGGAGAAATGGGGAAAAGTCATAAAGACAGGCAGGCATTGTACGATTTGTCAAAATATGAGTACTTACACCTCGTATTTACCCCAAAAAGCACTCTCGGTGAGTTAATGAGTTTAGCAATCTACACCCAGAGTGGCAGATACACGGCATGCCCAGCCAACCAAACATTTAGTTTGTGCCTCAGTAGCAATGGAGTCAGTTAATTTTTAACTGTTGTGGCTGAAAATCAGGTTGTTTGGGCGTAGTGAAGATACAATCCATACCCTCCAAATGAAACAGAATATTCTTCCCATTGTCCACGATCTCTATAGAGTAACCTCTCTGAGAAATGTAAACAACGCCAGAGGCTGGCCATCCCCATTCCATCCAGCCTTCTTCCCCCATGCCCCGCATCAGACCCACTCCCTCCCAAACCAAATCCCATCTCTGCGGAGTCATATGAGGATTTGAAAGGGGCAGTACAAGTTGAACTCACTGGGCACTGCCCATCATTTATTCTACCACCATGTTTCAGATATTCCTATGAGCTGGGTACTGCAATGAAAACAAGAGATACATCCTCTCCTATAACGTCTACCATAACCTTATAAGGCAAGTACAATTGTCCCCATTATAGAGCCAAGGAAACTGAGGCTTGAAGGGTAACCACAGACAGTGACAGAGCGAGTTTGATAGCTGCCCTCACCCTATCTAACTTCAGAGCCTAACTTGGGACTACGCTACATGAACCAAGAGACCATCCTTGATGTCAGGCCACTGACTTCAAACTGCAAGGAGGTGGCATAATGCAGTGGTTACAATTGCAGGCTCTGCTGCACAAAGACTGGGTCCAAATCTTCATTTACCACACGCTAGCTATGTGATGCTGGGCAAGTTACTTAACCTGTCTGAGCCTTGTCTTCTTAAATAGGAACAATAATGGTGCCAACCTCACTGGGCTATTGTGAGGGTTAACTGAGATAATAAAGTGACTGGAACCATGCTGGCACATAGTGAACACCTGATAAATGTTAGCCTTGAATGTTTTTAAGGAAGCAGACCATCGAAATTCCAGGTGAAAAAGCCAAAAACAAGGGCCTGTCCAGGGATGTGGTGCTAAAAGGAGACCAGGTAGCCTAGTCATGGAGGTCACAACGCAGTCTTGAGTCCTGAAGGACAAGAAAGAGTCAGGCAGACAAAGGGGTGGGTGCCCAAGCAGGGAAAGCAGCATTTGGCAATGGGTTTAAACGTAGCAATCAGGCCAAGTTCTCTTGTACCTAAGTACAGAGGAATCTACTCCTTTGTGGAACATTCCCGGGATCCCAATTGGATCCCTAGCACCTCTCGTCTGAAGCCACATATTCCATCCTGTGAGAGCTCCATCCCCTCAGCTAAGACTCAGAGTCCCTAGAAGAGGTGCCCCTTCACCCCGTGATCAGACCTGACACCTCAGTGCTAGGAAAGCTGTGGAGGGCAGGCTCTGCCTGGGGGCGGGGGCAGAGAGCAGGGGGAGCATCTGAGAGGTGAAGGAGGGGCGCAACCAGCTGAGGACAGACTCTGAGGGCCACACCTAAGGAAATGGTGGAGTCACACTTGACTTGAGCGGCATCAAGGGCCTCACTTAAAACTTGTCTCCTTCCCTTATCGCGCGGTACCAGCTGCACCTCCTCCACCCTTCCCCCTCCCACAGACAGAGCTTTTGTAGCAGGAAGAGTTTAAAACGATGCCCTACCTGTGACTTGGTGAGATGCAGAGCTGACTCACCGACTTCCAACTTCCCTTGACAATTCAGAAGGTCCATCCACGCCAGGCCTGCGCTCCCGACTGGCAGCCATCTGATGGGGCTGCAATTGCCGTGAAACGGACATGCGCTCTTCAATTTGCCACGCAGCCCCAATAGCCTGCTTCACTCACTCACACGACCTGCACCTGAACTGGGCGTGTTCCCCTAGAGACCGCGTGCTTGACTTCATCTCCCAGAGGCATCATAAACCCCTTGAAAGTTACAGCTGGATCCCCAGGCATCCACTGATCCAGGCACACAGGTTTCAGGAGCATAGCAGGCCAAGCCAGGGCCCTACAGGGTGTCGTTCAGTAGTTTTGAGGTGGGGACTAAGCCTCTGTGCTTTCAACAAGCTCCCCAAGTGATTCTGAGGCACATGAAGTATGAGAATCAAATTCACCTTTCTCATGTGGTATAGCAGAGCTGACATTTGGATCTGACATTCAGCAGGAGTATGACCTCACTGGTGGTTAATATCTTAAAATCGTCCTGTACTGATAGGTGAATAGATGCTCTGAGCTCCCCAAGACCTCTCCCCCCTCCCACACCCTGGCCCTTTCTCCATGTCGTCCTCCCCATCGCTCTCCCATCCAACAGCTAAAAAGCTAAGGCCAGCTGCAGCTGAGACCTCCAGCAATAAAGCCCTTCTTCATGCTGATTGGCTGGTGCCTATGCCATACTGATTACTAAATATCTTGACTGTTACCCTATTATAGAGAATAAGGCCCAGAGGTTGAGAGCACTGCTGTCAAACCTGACACTCTTCCCAACCCCCATCCTGGCCACTGTTCATCCCTCGACAAGCACCTTCATCAGGCCCCTAGCTTAGGAAAGGAGCTGACTTGGAGGATGAGCATTTCCATGCCTATTCACATACCTTTTTCAGCTAAGAGTTTCATAGGCATAAGTAATGCACTTCAGCTTCCCAGCTCCTCTGGCATCATGTTGGCAGGTGTGGAAGCACATAATTTGCTTCAATAAGATAAGCAGGCCTCCGTCTTGATCCTCTCCCCAGTCCCTATCCACACGGGCAACCCCACAGCCTCTGACTCTCTTCCCAGGAAGTGAGAAGCTGAAGCAGGTAGAATAACGAGGGCCTCTCAAGCCTCTCCAGCTGGGAGCAAGTACTTAACAAGCTGGGCTTTCCTGGGGCAGCAGCTGCTGTCACTGATGCTTCTCTTACTTAGTCTTGAGAGTAAAGACTCCAGTTCCCCCTTGGGCTAAGTGAAAGGAGTGTTAGCACTTACAGAAACCTCTTAGGTGAGCCTGAAAGGCAGTCACCTAGGGGAATGTGTTTGGCAGGCAAGACTAAGCCAGAGGAATTAACTCCAGAGAGCCCTGCAGCAGGTTGGTGTCCCTGAGGATAAATCTCACAAGGACGTTTTTCTTGAAATAGAGCAATGTTAAATGATGATCAAAGCCAACTGCTGCTGGCCAGGCCATAGTATTGTGTCCTAGACCAGAGCAGAAACAAAATGTTCCCGGGAAGCCCTTCTGCCTATTGACCTATACTTTGACAAATGGAATGCAGCAGAGGTGGGATCCAAGATGATGGGATGGAGGAGCATTAGATTCACCCATCCAACCATCCATCCATCCATCCATCCATTCATTCAACAACAGTTCATTCATCACGTACTCTGGACCAGGCTCTATGAGAGGCAACAGAAATAAAGTAGTTACCAGGATAGATAAAAATACATATGGCCCTCACAGAATGTTGTTTCTTATTACTTTTTTTCTGGATTTGGGGCTCCTTTCTGCTTTTCTCACCTTTTATAATTAAATGTTCTATAGAAATATATAGGATAATAAAACCAATAACTATATACCCACCACCTAGCTTTTTAAAAAATAATTGAAACCTGCTGTGTGCTTCTCCCAGTCCCATTCCTTCCTTCCCCACCTCCCCACTTCCTTCACAACCACTATCCTGAATTCCATGCTTATCACTCCCTGTAAATTTCCCAATCATGTACCATATGGAACTCTGAGTGCAGCTCACAGAGGTACTCAGTAAGCACTAGTCAAAGCAAATATTGCAACCTGGGGCCATAGATACCCTGCCTGAATATTTGAACTCCCATCTGGCTTCTGTCACTGGGACTCTAAAGCTTTGATTCATTGCTGGGAATTGAGATTTTGATGCACCAGCATGTCTGGTTTTGAGAAGTTTAAGTTTAAAGGGGTTTTTACAAGAGTTCTTCCAAGTACAGCTGTTTTAGGAGACCTTGTTGCTCCTGAGTAGAGAAAATATGGGTTGTGGCTGTGCCTGCATTGTTTGAATACAGGGTTTTCTACCTAGCTCTCCTCTGGGTGTTGTCTGGAGCCTCTGGGTAGCCAACTGCAAAAACCAGAGTAGCTCCTCAACTTCTGAAACTAAAACAGATCTTGCTGCTGCTGCCACCAAATTCTTATAAGAACCTCGTGAAGAGTGCAGAGAAAAGTTATTTTTGTCCCCAGACTACAGATCAAAAAACTGAGACTCCGGATATTTCAATGCCTTGATTAAGGTCACATAATTAGTTTGAGATGGAAGGGAGACTACTGATTCTTCATCCAGCAATAACTGTCACCATTTACTGAGCATCTACTGTGTACCAAGCACTGTACATGCATTATGCCATCCAATCCTACCCAACCCTATGAATGCAGGTACTGCTATTATTCCATTTTAGGGATTAGAATTATGACTCACAGGTCAAATGACCTGTCCAAGGCAACAAGAACTAGAACCCAGGACTCTAAATCCAAACCTTAATCTTAAATCACCACATCCCTCTTCTTCAATAGCAACTGTAAGCACATAACATGGTTGAGGTTGGAGAGGTTGCACAAATGTGTGTGTGCTGCTGAGACCACAGGGGTGAGGATGGAGACAGGGGTGGGGGAATGGTTTAACTCAGGGGGTCAAGCCCTCCCAGAGAATAAGTGTTGGGTTGGCCAAAAAATTCGTTCAGGTTCTTCCATAACATCTTAACAAAAAAACCAAACAAACTCTTTAGCCAACCCATACAACGGTCTTATCATCCAAGAAGTAGGGATGGGAAAGAAGGTGACTGAGAGTGTTCTGTACAGAGAAATCCAAAAAGCAAATCTACGCCTGCTGCAAGGGCGGCCAGACACAGCCCAGCAACTTGTAAAAGAACCAAAGCTTGCAATGTGGTTCTGGATCATTGACATCAAAACACAATGATTATTTTGCATTCCTTAGATCTCTCCCTCTTCTTGAGTTTACTTCCAGTTTTGCCTGTCCTCACTCTAAAGGATACAGAGTCCAGAAGAAGGGGAACATGATTTCCAAAATGACCCCCACTTTCATCTTCTCTGTGGGAACAAGAGGACTCAGAGAGCTGACACCTTCCAGTGTTCCATGCTAGTATTTTTCCGAAGTTCAAAGGCAATTGCTTTCGGGGGTGGGGGTGGTGTAAATACACACCCACAGATGCAAGCTAATTATGCAGATAGGGTCACTGCTGGATGGACAAGAGCTGCAGCCTGGTAAGGACTAAAAGGATGCCAGCCAAGACCCAGGGAGAAAGACAAAATGCATTCGCAAAGGCCATTTTGTGTATCCTTGGTGAACGCTGTTAGAATCAATGCTAGCGTGACCGACCGACTTGATGAAGGCCACTTGCAATGTCAGAGTTTGACGGCTGTCAGTCGCACGTGTCCTAGAGGCCAGAGCCATCCTAATGTCCTTCCCATGAAAACAACTCCCTGGACCATCTGAGAGGATTGTGAGAACTATTTGCAGTCAGGAGACTCTCACAAATAAGCAAAAGCAAACGTGAATCAAAACACAAGGAGACAGCAAAAACGCCTGGGGGACCATAGAGGAATTCAAACAAATATCACCTTCAAAGGGTTGTACCTGGATCCCTACGCCTCCCCCACCCAGTTCCTTGGGAGATGTTTTCCATCTCTGTCTAGGAGAGAGCTGGAGGACCGCACTGCCTGAGGTCTGCCTGAGGAGAACATGTCAGTCACAGCTCGAGAGAGATGGCACCAGTTTCCATGACAAAGGACAGAGCAGTAAGACAGCCGGAAGGCACCATACTGTTTGGAATGGAAGGCTAATTTTAGATATCAAAACCACATTTCCAAATATTCCATCCTGCACATTCTATTTATAAACTGAATTCTTTTTTAAGCTTACAGTCTTTGTAGATTTGGCAAATTTGATAGCTTGGACCTTCTTCATGGAGACCTCCAGTAAAGGACTAAATTTTAACACATCAGTCAACAAGGATTTGGGGGTAGCTATTCTAGCTGTATTCCCAATCCACTAGAACTTTACAAGATATGGAGAAACAATATAATAGCTAGGGTGACGGGTTTTGGAACCAAATCATCTGGGGTTTGGTCCCAGCTTGTCACTTACCAGTTAGGTTTCCTTTGGCAAATGACTGAAGCAACTTGAGAAAGTTACACCACCTCCCTAAACCTGCTTTCTCATCTGTAAAATGGGAATCAGAACCTCCACCTCATAGGGTTCTCAGCAGGATTAAATGAGATCATGCTTGTACAGCTCTGATGGTGATACGGGGTACATCAAAGTGTTCAATAAATGGTAGCTATTACCCATAAGTGGGAATGGAGGCACAATTCAAAAACAGAGTACGAGAAAGAGCTAGGCTCAGAAGCAAGAGCAGGGAGTAATGAACGAGTGTTTCAGCTGTCAGGAGAGCTCCACTGAGGCGAAACAGATTCTGAAAGATGGCAGCATGGAGAAATGAAGAGGAAACCACCTGGGCTCTGGAATCACATATCCCTGGGCTCAAATCCTGGCCCCACCACTTCTTGGCTGTCTGACCTTGGACCAAGTTAACTAACCTCTCTGAGACTTTCTTTACTCATCTGAGGAGTGAAAACAATAATCAACACTTTACAGAGTCATTGGGAAGATTAAGTAAGGCCAGTTGCTGGCGTGCAGAAGGGACCCTAGCAGTGAATTCTGCAGTCATGACAAAGGCAGGTGATCAGGAGAAATGCTAAAATAAGAACAGAATCTTCTTACTACCATTCATTACACGTCTACTAAATGCCAGGGACTGAGCTAACCCCTTAGAGGGTCATTTACAGGGTGGTTAAAAGCACAGTGAGTCAGGTGACCGGGATTCAAATCCAGGCTCTGCGTTTCCTCCCTGTGTGATCACGGGGAAGTCATTTAAACTTCCCAAACTTTAGTCCCCTTGCTTGTAAAATGCAGGCTCTAACTGTGCTCTCCTTGAGTGGTTTGGTGGGGACTAAAAGAGATAATGGGCATGAGGTCATTAGCACAGTGCCCAGCTCTTAGAAAATGCTCTGTGACGTTAGCTATCATGACTGTTTACATGCCTTTTCTCATTTAACATTCACAACAATCCCATGAGTTGGGTGTTATTGTCCCCTATTTATGGATCAAACAGATCTGAGGCTCTGAGGATAAATCACTTGTCTAAGGTCACAGAAAGGAAGCAGTGGGGCTGGCTCTGTAAGACTAGAAATCTCAGCTTCTTTGTTCTCTTCACTTTTCAGATCAGCTGGTCAGTGGCACCAGGGTTGAGGAAATATGACAGTTATTTTTAAATGTATCTCATGCCATAACCCTCATCAGTCTTTTGTCTTCTGGTTGTCCCTATCACCTCACCTCCTCATCTGTCGAAGGTTTGAGGTTTAAGGTCATCTGTGACCCCGAATGCAGCCGGTGGGCACCTTGGTGCTGCCCCTCTGGGGACTCACTTGCAGCTTCACAAGGTTGACAAGGTTTATGAAATGTCCATTCTGATTTGCAAATAGGTCTGACATGGACACGCTTCCAGCTGGCTGGTGATTTCGATAACAACCGCTCCTCCTCGGTGCTAATTAACAGAAATTAAATGTCCCTGGCACACTTTGTAATTCAGAAAATGCATGTGCTGATTAGTTAATCCCCAGCTGGACACACCATTATGACCAAGGGGCTCCAGGCCAAAGTCCTAGCTCTCACTCCATCTCCATTTAAAGTCACAGAATGTTTTCTTCCTGGGTAGAAATCAGTGTCACCTCATTCATTTATTCATTCATTTTCATTCAACAAATACTGATTGAGCATCTATGTGTGTGAGGTTTTGTCCCATACAGTTGGGATACAGCAGTGAACAAAGCAAGTAATGTTCCTGCCTTCATGAACGGGAGTAAATGGTAAACCATTAAACACACAGGATTGTTTCTATATGACAGGAAACAAAGAGGTGGGACGGAGAATGGCTGGGGGGGTATGCACTACATTGGGTAGGGTGGCCAGGAAAGGATTCTCCAAGGAGGTGAGATTTCAACTGAGATTTGAAGACTGAGAAGGAATCGGACATGCAGCATAGTGAGATAAAGAGGAACAAGCTCAAAGTGTCAAGGAAATTCACTCATTTATCAAACATTTTTGATCATACATTCAATATGTGTTGAATGAACAATTGGAGAATAAATGAATCCTCTTTCTTGCCAAGAAGGACCTTCACAGGAAAGATGAATTTATGGGCGATGCCACAAGCTTAGAGGCAAGTTACTTCCATTTTCTCCAGCCCTGTTTCACCTCTCAAACAAGGGACTTGGCTCAGGCACTAGCATTCCAGGACTGCAGGATCTTAAGTACTCACCTTCCAAAGGGACTGGCCCTCACAGCTCTTTAAAGCCATGATTCTGCAGCAAGCAAAAAGCAATGTCATTTTTCTAAGCAGTCAAAATGGTTGTTTCGAATTATGTAGACAAGGCATAAAACGTCATCTGCTTTGTTATCATTAGGATATATGTATTGAATTCCCACGCCCACTTACTCATTCCAAGAATATTATTATTAGTTGCGAGTCTCCCTCTCCCCTTCCCTCCCTCCCTCCCTCCTCCTCCCCACCCCCCCCCCATCTCCTTCACTCTCTTCCGCTCACCTTTCTCTGGCCTAGCAGTGGAGATCCCAGGCTATAGAATCAGAACACCCATTGTATCTCAAGTGTGACTCACTGTGTGACTCTGAGCAAGTCACTTCACCTCTCTGAGTCTCAATTTTCTCATCTGTATAATAGGAAGAATAATAGAGGCTCTCTCCTGACAATCATATAAAGTAAATACTGAGCTATTGTTATCCTCATTTTGTGGATTAGGATGTAAAATTTTAAGAACTCTATTCAGGTTTTTAAGGCCAAAGAGACTCCAGTAATGAGTGTGACCATGAGCCAGTTTAATGATCTGTATCCACCACCTGTAGGGTTTTCCATTCTTTGAGATAATCAAGAACCAGGAACATAATAAATAGCCTTGAAGAGGTCTCTTAATTTATAGTAATACTTTTGAGCCAACAATGATAGACAGACCCCCTGCCTTGTGCCAGACACTTTTATGTGCTTTACTTATATTGACTGATTTTAAAATCTCACTACAACCATACAAAGTAAATACTATTACTATGCCCATTTTACAGGTAAAGAAACTAAGAGCTAGAGAGATTAAATAGTTTCCATGGGGTCATACAGTTGGGACTTGGTGGAGCTTGGGAATAAACCCAGGCAATCGGACCCCAGTGGATGCTGCTAGCTGCTTGCCACCTCATTTAAGATGAGACACAAAAGCTTTCCTGCAGACATCAGGGTTTTCTACTTCAAGCAGACCTGTCCCCTGAGTGCTCAATAAGCAAAGCATTATTACCTGCCTAATCCTAAAACCCCTGGCCTGTAGACACAGGACTGATAAGAGCTGCTACCCAGTACTGTACAACGCCAGCCATAGGTAAATTCACCCCTCCTGCCACTGACGGGATTTTTGAGTGTCCATTAAAATGTCAGTGGATCTTAGAGTTGAAGTTCTTTCTACATCATTTAGCACAACCTGGAAGATCAGATTCATGTGGCAGCTGGCCTTCCCTTGGCAGTTACTTCCTTATTACTTCCCTGTCCCTGCACTCACCCTCAGAAATGCTACATCACAACAAAGGTAGTTAAAGAGCTAACAAACCGCCACTACTCCCTTGAGATCCAGAAGCAGTTGTCTCAAATCACCTTGCCTCCAGTCTCGGAGGGATATGCCCCCAGCTGCTGATGCCAGGCCTGATGTGCAGATCAAAGCAGCCATTTCCAGGCCCCCTGTGATAGCAACGGGTTGACCCATCTCCAGAGGCAGGTGCCCAGCATCAGTGCCGGTACCCACTTAGGCACAGGGAGGAGAAGCAGACTATGTCTAACACAGGTGTCTTCCCTTTTTAGGGATAAAAGTTGTGAATAGCAGGCTGAAACTCCTGCCCATGTTTGGGGGTGTACGATGGAGACAGCATAACTACAAATCCTGTGTAACTTATCGTCATGATGGGACGCAGAATGCGTCCTCATAATCACAGGCTTTCTATTCATTCCTGCTTCTCGCGTTGAATAGGAAGCAGCCACCTGGAGCCTCCAATGGCTCTTACTTGCTTGCTGTTATTCTGAGTGGAGCACGTAAGTCCTGTCTTGCATCGGCAGGCCCTGAGAGCACAGAGAAGCTCAGTTGTTAGCCCAGATGTGGCTGCCTGCTTGAAAGCTCAGGCTCCTTCTGTATACTTAGTCTCTGTAGCCACAATTCATGCTTCTGCCTTTGGAGAGTGGGTTTTGATCAGACTCCCAAAACCGATACTTCCCATAAACTTTGCTTGCAAGATCCAGCTGTCCTGTGCCACCCCGCAAAGAATGAACCTGTCTGTGATCATCACTAAAATTTCCCCAAAGACAAAACTGGCCTGTTAAATCAGCAGGAGTCGTTGGATAGAAAAGGACTCAGGCTCCAAATGAAAGATATTGGGCAGGAGATAGAAAACTCCCTCTCCTACTTATTTCCTGTTTTACTGGGTTTTCATGGGAATTCACTTGTGGACAAACTCCGAGCCTGGGTCTTTTAGAAAGCAAATCTTTTTAAATGTTATTGGACCAATTTCCCGTCATCCTTTTAGCTTTCTCCTGTCCCCCTTCAGCATGGTCAGTTGGGACTTCATTTGCACTCAGAAGGGCCAAGAGCCAAGCACTGGCAGCAAGGTCACAGAGAGCAGCCAGCTCCTGTGATGCCCATCCAAACCGCCTGCCCTCACCTGGACAAGAGGCAGCTGGAAGTGTTGGCTGCACTTCCTTCCGAGCATCCTCAGCCTCGGGAAGAGAAGAGGCACCAGGGGCTAGGCAGGAAGGGGAGGACATTGGCTACACGTGTGGGGATGACAGGAATGCAGGTTGGGTTTGGATATCAAAAATAAAATATTTGAGGCTTTGGAGAAATTCTGGGGGCTCGTGAATTTTAACTTTATGTTTTAAATAATTTCAGACTTTTAGAAATGTTGCTAAAATAGTACAAGGAATTCCTGTATACCCTTCAGGACTAGGTTCCCTAGATATTAACATTTTACTATGTTTGTTTTGATCCTCTCTTTTATATATGTAGGTACATATGTATTAATTATTAAATTAAAATTTAATATAAATTATATATATAATTTTTCTGAACTGTTTGGAAGTAAGCTAAAAATCAAGTCCCCTAAACATTTCAGTGTGTATTTCCTAAAAACAAGGGTGTTACATAATCACAATGCAATTACCAAAATCAGGAAATTAACACTGATATAGCACTATTAACTACAGATCTTATCCAATTGTCCCATTCTTTTCCTTTACAGAGAAAACAGATTTTGATGTCTTGTCTAGGATCCCATCTAGGACCACATATTGTATTTGTCATATCTCTTTAGTTTCTTTTAATCTGGAACAGTTCCTCAAGATTCATTGTCTTCCATGATCATGGCATTTCAAAGAATATAGGCCATTTATTTTATAGAATGTCTCTCAATTAGGCTTTGTCTGACATTTCTTAATCAATAGATTCAGATTATTCATTTTTGGCAGTAATGGATGATAATCCTTACAAATAATCAAATAGGAATCCCTGAGTCCATACTATATAAAGAAATGAGGGAGAAGGAAAAGCTCTTCCTTACAGTACAGGGCCAACTAAAAATTGTAGAAGGAATGATGGAATTTTTTAAAATCCCAGTTTGACAACCACTGCAGTAACAATTGGTTCGAGCAAAAGTCATCAATGGATTAAAACTAGTGTATCAGAGTATCTCCTCAAAAGATAATTATTAATCACAAATGGGAAAATAACAATTTTATAGTGAAGAAAGCTGGTAGACAACCACCTTAACCAAAAGATCAAAGTTAGCAATTCCAGTAATGGGGAAGTAGATAGTGTGTACCTCCTGATATGACGAACGGAGGACACGACATCTCTTTTGTGAAATGAAAAGACAAATTCCTGCCCAAAAGACTTAAGAATTTTAAAGAACTACAGTTCTAACCAGGCTGCATTCACACACAATAGATTCTAAAATCCTTTTCACCTTCACAGACCCGACCTTGGAAATCTTCCCAGGAGGAGCTAGCAATAACCGGTTACTGAAGAGAGCAAATCGTCTGCTTGAATGGAAACCGCTCGGTACAGAGCTGTGGACCATGTGATACTCCTTGGACATCAGGGATGGTACAGGAATACCAGTAGGCTGGCCTCCAAGACAGCAGGGTAATAGGAGAAAAAGCAAATGTGTCTTCCCACAGTATCAATGGGTGGCGGGCCAGGTTGGAGAAAAGCACGTGAGTCATGTGCCGCTACACGTTACACCAGACTCCTGGCCCTTCTGTTATTCTGTTCTGCTGTCAAAGCCAAACGTTGTCTTGCCAATTTCTCACACCTTGGCACCTAACTGACAAATGAAAAGACCGAACATCAAATGCCTCCCAACACTGTGTCTGGCCTATTGCTCCAGCTCAGATTTAGAGCAGTACAGGGGATGGCATAATATTCTCCTCTCAGATGTTCAAGCCAGAGGGGCTAGTGCTTCTTCACAATGTCCCCAGCCTTCACTCCCTCCCCTGACTGTGCATCCTGCATCACACCACCACATCCACATTCTTTTCCATTCCAATTCCGTTCTGTCTTTCCACCCTGATACTTTCTGATCCAGAGGGTTCTTGTTAGAATATACCAATCAAGGAAATAAGGACTTAGTACATAAATAATCTCAGACAAGAAACATGCATGATGTTATAAGGGAGATGCCACAGACTGCAGTGCTATTTCAAGTCTAAAGATATAAAAATCAGTTATAACCATGCAGGCTTTTTTCTTCAGAAATAAGTCATCTTAAAAGAGTCAAAAGAAGATATTCTACCCCTATTTTTTCAAAAAGACTATAATTTAAAATATAAATTTTAAATTATCTGGGCTGGGCTTCCCTGGTGGCGCAGTGGTTGAGAGTCCACCTGCCAATGCAGGGGACACGGGTGTGTGCCCCGGTCCGGGAAGATCCCACATGTGGTGGAGTGGCTGTGCCCGTGAGCCATGGCCGCTGAGCCTGCGCGTCCGGAGCCTGTGCTCCGCAACGGGAGAGGCCACAACAGTGAGAGGCCCGCGTACCGCAATAAATAAATAAATAAATTATCTGTGCTAATCTGAAAGATTGTACAGATAAACAAAACGCACAAATACCCCCAGACTCTTTGAGCCATGTGTTTTCATCTTCTCCCCCATCTTAAGACATCAATAAGAGTTTCATCTCTAAAAGCACATGCCACCTTGATTATCAAAGACAATGACATGAATGCAGCATGATTTGGATATGTATTGACAGATGGTTTTGAAGTTCAGTATCATAATTTTGC
Organism: Phocoena sinus; assembly: GCF_008692025.1. Lineage (NCBI taxonomy): Eukaryota > Metazoa > Chordata > Mammalia > Artiodactyla > Phocoenidae > Phocoena > Phocoena sinus. The sequence goes on along the minus strand of NC_045765.1, from coordinate 49,434,747 downwards.
ACTGAAGCATCCCCAGTCTTTCATCCAGTCCTGCTGGTAAGGAGCCAAGCCAAACCATGAGCTGAGTAAGGACTGTATTTTGTGGTTACAGAAATGTTTTCCTCTGTGTGAAGCTGTCACTTGCAGGGCTCAAACTGGCACCTGTGTCTTAATGGGATGACTAACTTGATGGACTTCTTAATCATAGCCTTCTCTTGGTTAACCCCAGGGGAAGGTGATAATAGGCAACAAGAAGCCCCACAGCATTGGCTTTATCTGCCAAGACGTGAGTGAGAAGCAAGAGGTATGATGAGACCACAGAAAGGCCAATGCAGTGACAACATCTCCTTCTTACATGTGGTCCATGATGGTACTGCCAATTGTCGGTCATCCCTTTTCTCTGAACTACTGTGACTAAATGTTGGTTCCATTTCCTCTGGGATGAATTTGGGTTTGGCTGGCTCCTCAGAAGCAATGAATAGAGACATGCTGCCTTCAGATTCTGGCATCTACTTGTTACAGTCATGAGGCCTTACAACCCACCTATAGATAGGTTTCAAAGACTTCACTAGCCAGGGCAAAGTCATAGAGTGTCAGAGTTGGAAGGAATTTTAGTTTTATAGGTGATATACAGAAAGGTTAAGTATAGGCAAGCTGTCCACACAAAAGCAAGTTGTATAAGCTGGGTGGGGATGGGGGAACAATACAACTTTTAACGCCCAGAAACCATTAGACCACATTGGCTAATTATAGCTTTGTCCCCAAGGCCCTCTCGCTCAGACTTTCTTCTTCTTAGACTGGCTTCCCCCCCTCACATTTAGAATAACAGGAAACCACCACTCCTAATTTTTACATTTGCTGTTTTTTCTTCTCTGGGAACTTTCCATGTCTTATAGTTTCATGGAGGGTTTTATGAAGATTTTGATTTCCTTTGAAACTGCTTAGCCAAATAAACAAAATATTTTTTTTCTAAAGCACAAAATGAAGACTATGATTTGTTCCCACCCAAACTCAGAAGCAGAAGAAAAGCTCCCCCATTTGCTAAAGTTTTCATCTCCAGACTGTGAGCTCCAGCACATATATTCCAAATTGTCGTGGGTCAAAAAGTGCTGGAGGTGTTGGGAATGCAGCCAAGGATGAAGTAGAATGATTAGAATGAGGTCAGCCCAGAAATGCACCGGAGAATAGTCTGCTAACCATGAAGTCTGAGTTTCATCTTCTGGAATTGTTGCTTCTTATTACTGCATGCTGGGTCAGGGGGAGAGGGTGTTGTTTAGGGGGAAAAAGGAGGAAAGAGAAAATGAAAGAGGAGAAAACTTCACTCTTCCATGGAAATATCAGCAGAAAATCTATAGACTCTTGTGTCTCTGCTTCTTTTTTCAGTACAATGTTTTTAATAGACCAAAAGACAATCTTTATGATGTAATAGGTATGTGAATAATGTTTATAAAAAGGGTATATATAACATGTTAGTCATTATCAACTATTGTACAAATAAACCTTAGATATGTAAAATATATAAACACATAAAAATTATTTTATAAGGCAGTGGACACTTTTCGTATCTTCGTTCCAAAAAATAGAGAGTTCCAGGGCTGGCATCTTATTCTTCATTAGTATACTGCACTGTAAAGCCAAAAGGTTTGGTGGGGTTTCATTTGTTTGCTTCCTGGTTTTGTAATTTATAATAATCTGAATGGATTACTTTGAAATGTCTGTTGCATATGTGTTGGTATTGTTTGCCCACACGGAGTCATCAGAGATCCGTCCCACATTTTGCATCCTGGAAAATCAAAAGGAACTTTCTAGTGAGAAGAAAAACACAGAGAAGCCTCCACTGTTGGGTAACTCAAAATTGTACCTCTGACAGCTTCTTGTAAGTCTGAGGAAATGGGAAGTTTAAGATCAAATGTGTTGTCTCTCACTTAAGCACTGGGCGTTGGATAACTTTTCTGCTGGGAAGCAAGTACATATTTTTGTTAAGTTCTTTCTTCATGGACTTGACGTGTTCTAGGGGAAACTAGAAGTCATGGCCCTGAGCCACCTTTCTTCAGGACTACTCTCCACCATCCTGTTTTCAAAGAACCATCCACATATTAATTCTCTGATGTTCCGTGATTCATTGGCAAACTCAATGCTTTCAGAGCCCAGAGTTTTATTTGTTTGGGTTTGTGGCTCTAAAGAAGTGTTAAGTTTGCTCTACCACCGAGACTGATCAGAAGAAGCAAAGGGGAAAAGGGAGCTCCCTTGCTGGAGAGGTTCACTTGCACCTCTGACCACCTCTGACCACAGCCAAGAGAAGCACTGGGCCAGTAGCCGGTGTGTGAAATGCCATCTACTCTTCACACAGTGAGGGGTCATCGTGTGAGAGTGGAGAGGTCACCCAAGTCTCTTTTGCCAAAAATGCATATTGTTCCCAGCTGTAAGCTTGTGAAGCACAATATGTGTTTTTGCATGAAACAATAAAAGAGGTTTATTTTCACTTAATAGACCCGTCCCTCAGGCCTGGTGTTTTCAGTAGCTGGCTTGGAGCAGGGAGTACTTTATCATGTATTAAACGTCAACATTGCGCATTTTATTGTTCCCAAAGAGCTTTGGCCCCTGGCAGCTGCCCTGGACATCCAAAAGGAGGGCTGAGAGGAGTCCTTCGTCAGACAGGAATGGCTTAGTTTCAGTGGGGATGGCTGAGCGCAGGGGTGAGTGACACTTCCCCTCAACACTCACCAGGCTGAGTTCACCTCCCTAGAGCAAACTCCGGTTTGTGCAACCACGAGGGCCCAAGAAGGCCTCTTAGCCAGAAACTTTCTCTGCTTACTTAGTGCAGGAGTTAGTAGCACAGCCTCAATAGCCTGACTGCCTGTCACTTACCAGCTGTGTGGCCTTGGGCAAGTTACTTAACCTCTCTGTGACTCAGGTTCTTGTCTGGAAAATGGAGCTGTAATACCTCCTTCCTGAGGGATGTTAAGGATGAAATGTCTTAAAACAAGTAGAGTGCTTTGAACAGTGCCTGGCAATACAAGCACTCAATACAATTCATGTTTTACCACCTTCATAATGCTTGCTCTATCCACCAACCAATTATATTATTATTTACCTAATGTTCTTCTTTTAATTAACTCAATTTTAACCTAAAACTTGATAGAAAACTTTATATCCCAACTGTAAATGGAAAATTATATCATTTGCAGCAAATATAAGGTAACAGTAAATAGTAATAATAGCTGATATTTACCAAGTCCTTGCTCCTTCCCAGCCATTGTGCTAAGTGTCTTGACTTGTTAAAATACTCACAACCCTATGAGGACAGTACTGTCATTTTACAGAGGAGGAAACTGAGGTACTAACAGATTAGCAAATTTTCCTGTAGTTACACAATTAGTAAATGAAGGAGGAAGTTCAGCTTCAGACCCCAAGCTCCTCAGCATTGCTCTGTGCTGCCATGTTAACAAGAACAAAAGTATTCTATTCCCATGGTAGATAGTTGGTGAACTAGCTTCCTAGGGCTGCTGTGGTAACAAAGTACCACAAACTGGGTGGCTTAAAACAACAGAAACTTATTCTCTCACAGTTCTGTAGGTCAGAAGTCCAAAGTCAAGATGCTGGCAGGGTAGTGCTCCCTCCAAAACCTCTAGGAGAGGATCTTCCCTTGTCTCTTGCAGCTTCAGGTAGCCCTGGCATTCCTTGGTTTGTGGCAGCATCACCCCAATCTCTGCCCCCATCTTCACATGGCTGTCTTCCCTCTGTGTGTCTACCTCTGTGTCTCTTCTCCTCTTCTTGTAAGGACAGCAGTCATGTTGGATTAGGGCCCACCCTAATGACTTCACCTTAATTACATCTGCAAGACTATTTCCAAATAAGGTCACATTCACATACATGAGGAATTAGGATTTCAGTAGTTCTTTTGTGGGAAGGGGTTGGGGGGGCATAGTTCAACCTGTAACAGTGGCCCACCTATGGCTTTGAATTTGGGGCTGAAAATTTACAAATGCTGGAGAGCTGTTCATGATCAGCAACAAGCTGAGACTTTCTCCTTTATGCCAGTCAGGACTGAAGGAGTCAGGACAAGGGAAGGACAATGTTCCTGCATTACAGTGATATTTAGGGCCCAGTCCAGGTGCTAACTGATTCACTTTGCTGTACACCTGAAACTAACCCAACATTGTAAATCAACTATAATCCAATAAAAGTTTTTAAAAATAATAAAAAAATAAAATAAACCGTCTTCTGCCCCATCATTGGTACTTTGGGAAAAGAGGCTTAGCTTAGCCATATAATAGTTCTTCCAGCTTCCCAGACATCTCTTGTGAAAAGGGGAAGATGGGGGAAAATGCAGCCTTCCAAAACTCCAGGCAGGGTGATGGAGGGTAAAAAACTCACCTCTCGAATCTGCCTAATATGGCTGGGCTGGGATAGCAAATTCAGACAAATAACAGAGTCTTCATCGGGGGTACGTGTAAAGAAAGGACAACAGTAAAGACAGTAGTGGGAAATCATTTATTTTCATATTATTTCAGTGAAACCTTAAGAACAATCTCTCTACTAGGAGGGATTTGAGAGGAGGGTGCAGGAAAGTGAGGAGGAGATTTCTTGCTGTCAGATAAGATTTTCCTTAGTCGAAGGGGCCGCATAGATTTCATACAGTTGGGAGGTCCTCAACTTGAGTTCCCGGGCCACTTGGCAGATGGAAAAAGGCCAGCAGCAGTGCACTGCCAGCCAGTCCTCGCACAGCGTGCCCTAGGGGAGACCGGGTCTCTGTTCTGGCTCAATCGTACAGGCTCAGTTCCCTTTCCCAGGAACCTCTGCAGTATTACCTCATGGCCCATCCCACCCACTGCCCCCAAGATCCACCACCACCCTGAAGTCATCGCCCAGGGACACAACTCCACCGCGTTACCCAAGTGCCAAGCAGCTCGACTGCTAATCAATCCTTGCAATTCAGAGACCTGCCCTCAAGACTTCATACCTGAAACCACTGTCTCACTGACAGAAAATTCTCTGTCAACATCTTTTTATTTCCTCTTAGAACTTAATGTTTATAATTATTTTATTTACTTTTTTGGAGTAATAAATGCACATGGTCCAAAATCCCCACAGTAAGAAGGGATAGGAAATAAAAAGTAAATCCCCCCTCTTCTACAGCTCTCACCAGCCACCCAGTTACCTGTCGGGGGCTACCGTTGTTGGTAGTTCTTATATACACTTCCAAATAAATTCTATGTCTAGGCAAATATATAGATACATACAGATATATACACATTACATTTTACCTACACATATATAGTCTTTTTAAGTAAATCATTACATACTTATACGCCTTACTCTTTTGTTCACTTAAAAATATATCTTAGGGATCATTTCACATGAATATATAAAAAGATGCCTTTAACTAATGAGAACCTACTGTACAGCACAGGGAACTCTACTCAGTGCTCTGTGGTGACCTAAATGGGAAGGAAATACAAAAAAGAGGGGATACATGTATATGTGTGGCTGATTGACTTTGCTGTACAGCAGAAACTGACACAGCAGTGTAAAGCAACTATACTCCAATAAAAAAACAAATAAAATAAAAAGATGCCTTTTTATCTGTCCACATCTTAGTAGGTATGACATGTCTGTCCTCAATCTCTCATTGTACCTCAGTCTCAGCTGCACTGGAAATTGGCTCTTTGAAGGGTCCCCAGGGAACCCCCAAAGTGAATTCTGTATATGCTGATGGGCTACATTTTAAGTGAGCTTATCCCAAGTGTATCCTCCAAATTTGGTGCACTTCTACCTATCATCTTCTCTGGATGTAATAAGAGACAGAGAAACAGAAGTGGCCAACGATCTACATTATAATAGGTCCCCCTTGGAAATACCCTTCACGATGTGGCATTTTCGTTAATATACATCCTAGTAACAAATGAAGTCAGAAATTTCTTCCCTTTCCTTTCTCAAAGTATTCCACTAAGTGTGGTGTTTTTAAACATCCTCACCCACACCTCATTTTTTTAAAAAAATCACAGGTTTGAAAGGCATCCAGGTTCTCATACAGATCCAGCTTCACATATATATCCAAACACACTTACCCGTATTCTATGTCTCTCTCTGGTGCCAATTCTTAGTGCAAAGGTGGACCCAGGTAACAATGGCCAACAAAAACACTCTCCATAATGCCTGGCGATGTCACACTCAAGACACATGGGACAAATGAGACCACAGAAACCTGTCAATAACCACATAAAAGCAAGCTCAGGTTCTCAGTTGTGCTTGGAGCAACTTCACATCTCAAAGAGCATTTGTAGCCCTATGCCATCAATTTAATACTGCATTGTCCCCCTGCAATCAGGGACTGAGAATGAATAACCAATTTGCAAAACTCACTATATGAGAATTGCCGTAACTGAGCCACACCAAAATTGTCTTCTTTTGTTAAACACTGGCAAAGCTGAACCTGCTACAATTCTGATAACATTCACTACAGTAACTGTTTTTTCTGTCAAGAGAAAAGCATTAAATAATTTTTTATAGTTGAAACATAACTGTTGCTTCTCTTATGTTCATCTATCTAATTTCAATATTTAAAATAGACACAGTATAAGATACTTTTGAACAGCAGGCGTCTTCTTCTATAAATGTGATTGAAAGCTCTTATATGGTACACTGATTCTGCCTACTATTCTTATAAGGACTTTATTCTATTTCTCAGGCCAGAAGGTTTCTCTAACGTTTGCAGTTGCATGGAGCCACTGACATCTGCCAGTTCTAATCTGTAAACTAGTACAGGCTTGGTTCCTTGAACATCAGCTGGAAACAGTTGGTCATTTATTCATTCATTCATCTTTAACTACTGATATTGTTTCCTACACATCCTGCATGAACCATTAACACAGAGGTTCTCTTTTAAATACGTTTTGGGTCACGGAACCTTTTGAGAATATGGTGATAGGTATGAACTTGCTCCTGAAGGGGAGAGAAAAATACATGAACACAGACATGCAAAATTGTGCATTCAAAAAAAAAAAAATTGTGCATTCAGTTTCACGGGGTTCAAGGATCCATTGAAAACTATCACTGGACCACAGGTTAAGAACCCCCAGTAAACGATTAAGATGCTATATCATTGCAAAAGATAACAACCTTGACAAATACAAATAATTTGAACTATGAAAGAGCAAAAAAACTAACCATAACCTTTAAAAATGTATTCAATAAATGTTATTGAGGCAAAATTTATAAACAAGAAAATGCACAAATCATAAATGTTCAGTTGGATGAATTCTGACAATCATATTCACCCACGTAACCAAACGTGTAGAACACTGCCATCACGCCAGGGAGTTCCCGTGTGCCCCTTCCCAGACAATCCCAGTCCTCCCACCCCCACTCCAGACATATCACTATTCTGATTTCTATTCCCATAGATGAGTTTTACCTCGATTTGGACTTCGTATAAGTGGAATCATGTTTACTTTTGTATCTGACTTCTTTTGTTCAACATCACGTTTCTTGAGATTCATCTATGTTGTTATGTATATCTGCAGTTTGTTCCTTTTATTGTTGAGTAGCATTACCAATGTATAAATGTTCTACAAATTGTCCACTCTCCCACTGTTTATTCCATTTTTTGCTATTATGAATAAGCACTATGAATATTCATATACAAGTCTTTACGTGGACAAATATTTTCATTTCACTTGGGTGGATTCCTGGAAATGGAATTGCTAGGTCATGGGGTAGATTTATGTTTAATTTTACCAGAAATTTACAAAGAGTTCTCCAAAGTATTTGTACCATTTTAGCCTCCCACCAGCAATGTATGAGAGTTTGTTGTTCCACATCCTCACCAACATTTGCTATTGTCAGCCTTTTTTATTTTATCCATTCTAATGAGTGTGAAATGGTAGTGTTCATAGCCTTCTAGTGCACCAGACACAAAGGCTCACATGCCATGTCACTAGCATACTAGAAGAATTCCTTGTCAAACACCTGTCTCTGTTGCCTCATCCCTCCCTCCCTCTTCAACAGTGAGGAGTGCAGAGTCCCACTCCCAAATTCAGTGACAAAGAAGCAGAAATCTAGGAATGCCGTTTTATCTTAGAACCTCCAAGAGATGTACCTGGACTCTGGACTTCTCCAGTTTCATATAAGAGGTGAGGTAGAACATGTGCATGGAGGGCATGAGGACTGGAGTGGGGAGGGGGACAAGGAGCAGCCTATCTGAGAAACAGAACATCTATTTCGTCAGGAATCTTAAGAAAATCACGAAATCATGTATTATAGGCATCACTTGGCCCAAAGCAAACACTAAATTCATCCTTGATTAAGTCTGAGATGTTTTGTCCCACATTTAAAAAAAATCATTACTCCTAGCAAGATCAGCAGGTCCCACTCAGCACTGACAACTGGTATAAACAGGTCAGAGGACAGCAAATGGCCCATGAACGTGCAGTGAGTTCAGAGTGGTAATACTGTATGCAACCCTGAATTAGAGGACTTTGAAATCATGGCACATAAAAATCAATCAAAACTTATGCATGAATTACAAAATACTGTAGTGTATATCCCTGCAGATAAAAAATTAATCAAAAGTTGCATAATTATACAGCTAGCAAGCTAAGTGAGTAATAAATTGTCTTTACCCAATTGCCTGAGCTGCACCACTTTAACTGGCAGAGAGAAATACCCACCATCCTCAATAAGCATATTGTAAAGAAGTTGTTTTGTGCACTGAAACTCCTGTACCTTATTTTTATGACTCATATAACACACGCTGTTAATTTTATTTTTAAGCCTTTCCATTTGTATATCCAGGTTATCTAAGTGTTCATTATGAGGGAGTACTAGATACTGAGGAAACACACCCAAAATTCAATTACCTTGGGACAGAAGTCAGACATGATAAAAAAAAAAAAAAACTATAAAAGCCAAAGTTTTATTATATAATAGATAATATTTATACAGATTTCACCATGTGCCAAGCCCCGCTAAAAGTACTTTACATTTAGTAACTCATTTAATTCTCACAACAATCCTATAAAATTTACTATTATTAGGCCCGTTTTACAGATGAGCAAACGAATGCCCAGAGGACTTAAACCATTTGCCCAAGTTCATACATTTGTTAAGAAGGGGCAGAGGTCATGTTTAAACTCAAATAGTCTGGCTCCAAAGTCTTAACTACTACACATACCACATATGCCCAAATGTTCTCATGTTTTATGTATTTAATTAGTAAACAATTGTGGATTTGTGTGTTCTAAGACAGTGCCCTCACTACCACTGTTTGGTATTTATTCCTGTGGAGAATCTGAAATCATGCAACTTCTTTAGGAAAGATCCTTGGGTCAGATGTACCGAGATGGAGTGCTGTGGGATAAACACTGTGCTCAACAAGAGATGCACAAGGGTAGGATGATGGAATCCTTTGTCTTCAGGGGGCGCTAGGAGGAAATTTCGCTAAATAAATCACAGACCAAGGATAAGTATCCAGAACATACAAAGAATTCCTGAAAATCAATACATCAAGGATTAAACAGAAGAAGAAAATGAACACAAGACATGAACAGGTAAAGAACAAATACAAATGACCAAGAAAAAACACGAAAAGCTGCTCAATGTCGTTAGTAATCAGGGAATTGCATACTAAGACGATCAGAAACCATTTATTACCTATAAGAATGCCAAATTTTTCTAAGGTGTTTTTATTTTTGAATTTTGTTTTATTTACTTTTTAATACAGCAGTTTCTTATTAGTCATCAATTTTATATACATCAGTGTATACATGTCAATCCCAATCGCCCAATTCATCCCACCACCACCACCACCCCCCTGCCGCTAACCCGCCTCGGTGTCCGTAAGTTTGTTCTCTACATCTGTGTCTCACCTTCTGCCCTGCAAACCCGTTCATCTGTACAATTTTTCTAGTTTCCACATATATGTGTTAATATTAGATATTTGTTTTTCTCTTTCTGACTTACTTCACTCTGTATGACAGTCTCTAGATCCATCCACGTCTCAACAAATGACCCAATTTCGTTCCTTTTTATGGTTGAGTAATATTCTATTGTATATATGTACCACATCTTCTTTATCCATTTGTCTGTCGATGGGCATTTAGGTTGCTTCCGTGACCTGGCTATTGTAAATAGTGCTGCAATGAACATTGGGGTGCATGTTTCTCTTTGAATTACGGTTTTCACTGGGTATATGCCCAGTAGTGGGATTGCTGGATCATATGGTAATTCTATTTTTAGTTTTCTAAGGAACCTCCATACTGTTCTCCATAGTGGTTGTATCAATTTACATTCCCACCAACAGTGCAAGAGGGTTCCCTTTTCTCCACTCCTCTCCAGCATTTGTTGTTTATAGATTTTCTGATGATGCCCATTCTAACCGGTGTGAGGTGATACCTCCTTGTAGTTTTGATTTGCATTTCTCTAATCATTAGTGATGTTGAGCAGCTTTTCATGTGCTTCTTGGCCATCTGTATGTCTTCTTTGGAGAAATGTCTATTTAGGTCTTCTGCCCATTTTTGGATTGGGTTTTTTCTGTTTTTTCCTGCGGTATGCGGGCCTCTCACTGTTGTGGCCTCTCCCGTTGCGGAGCACAGGCTCCGGACGCGCAGACTCAGTGGCCATTGCTCACGGGCCCAGCCGCTCCGTGGCATGTGGGATCTTGCAGGACTGGGGCACGAACTCATGTCCCCTGCATCAGCAGGCAAACTCGCACCACTGTGCCACCTGGGAAGCCTGGGTTGTTTGTTTTTTTAATATTGAGCTGTGTGAGCTGCTTATAAATTTTGGAGATTAATCCTTTGTCCATTGATTCATTTGCAAATATTTTCTCCCATTCTGAGGGTTGTCTTTTCGTCTTGTTTATGGTTTCCTTTGCTGTGCAAAAGCTTTGAAGTTTCATTAGGTCCCATTTGTTTATTTTTGTTTTTATTTCCATTACTCTAGGAGATGGATCAAAAAAGATCTTGCTGTGATTTATGTCAAAGAGTGTTCTGCCTATGTTTTCCTCTAAGAGTTTTATAGTGTCCAGCCTTACATTTAGGTCTCTAATCCACTTTGAGTTTATTTTTGTGTATGGTGTTAGGGACTATTCTAATTTCATTCTTTTACATGTAGCTGTCCAGTTTTCCCAGCACCACTTATTGAAGAGATTGTCTTTTCTCCATTGTATTACCTGGCCTCCTTTGTCATAGGTTAGTTGACCATAGGTGTGTGGGTTTATCTCTGGGCTTTCTATCTTGTTCCATTGATCTTTGTTTCTGTTTTTGTACCAGTACCATATTGTCTTGATTACTGTAGCTTTGTAATATGGTCTGAAGTCAGGGAGTCTGATTCCTCCAACTCCGTTTATTTCCCTCAAGACTGCTTTGGATATTTGGGGTCTTTTGTGTCTCCATACAAATTTTAAGATTTTTTGTTTTAGTTCCGTAAAAAATGTCATTGGTAATTTGATAGGGATTGCATTGAATCTGTAGATTGCTTTGGGTAGTATAGTCCTTTTCACAATGTTGATTCTTCCAATCCAAGAACATGGATTACCTCTCCATTTGTTGGTATCATCTTTAATTTCTTTCACCAGTGTCTTATAATTTTCTGCATACAGGTCTATTGTCTCCCTAGGTAGGTTTATTCCTAGGTATTTTATTCTTTTTATTGCAATGGTAAATGGGAGAGTTTCCTTAATTTCTCTCTCAGATTTTTCATCATTAGTGTATAGGGATGCAAGAGATTTCTGTGCATTAATTTTGTATACTGCAGCTTTACCAGATTCATTGATTAGCTCTAGTAGTTTTCTGGTGGCATCTTTAGGATTCTCTATGTATAGTATCATGTCACCTGCAAACAGTGACAATTTTACTTTTTCTTTTCCAATTTGTATTCCTTTTATTTCTTTTTCTTCCCTGATTGCTGTGGCTAGGAATGCCAAAACTATGTTGAATAACAGTGGTGAGAGTGGACATCCTTGTCTTGTTCCTGATCTTAGAGGAAATGCTTTCAGTTTTTCACCATTGAGAATGATGTTTGCTGTGGGTTTGTCATATATAGCTTTTATTATGTTGAGGTAGGTTCCCGCTATGCCCAAGTTCTGGAGAGTTTTTATCATAAATGGGTGTTAAACTTTGTCAAAAGCTTTTTCTGCATCTATTGAAATGAGCATATGGTTTTTCTTCTTCAGTTTCTTAATATGGTGTATCACATTGATTGATTTGTGCATATTGAAGAATCCTTGCATCCCTGGGATAAATCCAACTTGATCATGGTGTATGATCCTTTTAATGTGTTGCTGGATTCTGTTTGCTAGTATTTGGTGAGGATTTTTGCATCTATATTCATCAGTGATATTGGTCTGTAATTTTCTTTTTTTGTAGTATCTTTGGTTTTGATATCAGGGTGATGGTGGCCTCACAGAATGAGTTTGGGAGTGTTCCTTCCTCTGCAATTTTTTGGAAGAGTTTGAGAAGGATGGATATCAGCTCTTCTCTAAATGTTTGATAGAATTCACCTGTGAAGCCATCTGGTCCTGGACTTTTGTTTGTTGGAAGATTTTTAATCACAGTTTCAATTTCATTACTTGTGATTGGTCTGTTCATATTTTCTATTTCTTCCTGGTTCAGTCTTTGAGGTTATACTTTCCAAAAAATTTGTGCATTTCTTCCAGGTTGTCCATTTGATTGGCATAGAGTTGCTTGTAGTAATCTCTTAGGATGCTTTGTTTTTCTGCAGTGTCTGTTGTAACTTCTTTTTCATTTCTAATTTTCTTGATTTGAGTCCTCTCCCTCTTTTTCTTGATGAGTCTGGCTAATGGTTTATCAATTTTGTTTATCTTCTCAAAGAACTGGCTTTTAGTTTTATTGATCATTGCTATTGTTTTCTTTATTTCTATTTCATTTATTTCTGCTCTGATCTTTATGATTTCTTTCCTTCTGCTAAATTTGGGTTTTGTTTGTTCTTCTTTAGCTCCTTTAGGTGTAAGGTTAGATTGCTTATTTAAGATTTTTCTTGTTTCTTGAGGTAGGCTTGTATAGCTATAAACTTTCCTCTTAGAACTGCTTTTGCTGCATCCCATAGGTTTTGGATCCTCGTATTTTTATTTTCATTGTCATTTGTCTCTAGGTATTTTATTTCCTCTTTGGTTTCTTCAGTGATCTCTTGGTTATTTAGTAACATATTGTTTAGCCTCCATGTGTTTGTGTTTTTTACATTTTTTTCCCTGCAATTCATTTCTAATCTAATAGTGTTGTGGTCAGAAAAGATGCTTGATATGATTTCAAATTTCTTAAATTTACTGAGGCTTGATTTGTGACCCAAGATGTGATCTATCCTGGAGAAAGTTCTGTGCACACTTGAGAAGAATGTGTAATCTGCTGTTTTTAGATGGAATGTCCTATAAATATCAATTAAATCTATCTGGTCTGTTGTGTCATTTAAAGCTTCTGTTTCCTTATTTATTTTCATTTTGGATGATCTGTCCATTGGTGTAAGTGAGGTGTTAAAGTCTCCCACTATTATTGTGTTACTGTCAATTTCCTCTTTTAGAGCTGTTAGCAGTTGTCTTATGTATTGAGGTGCTCCTATGTTGGGTGCATATATATTTAAAATTGTTATATCTCCTTCTTGGATTGATCCCTTGATCATTATGTAATGTCCTTCCTTGTCTCTTGTAACATTCTTTATTTTAAAGTCTATTTTATCTGATATGAGTATTGTTACTCCAGCTTTCTTTTGATTTCCATTTGCATGGAATATCTTTTTCCATCCCCTAACTTTCAGTCTGTATGTGTCCCTAGGTCTGAAGTGGGTCTCTTGTAGACAGCATATATATGGGTGTTGTTTTTGTATCCATTCAGCAAGCCTGTGTCTTTTGATTGGAGCATTTAATCCATTCATGTTTAAGGTAATTATCAATATGTAAGTTCCTATAACCATTTTCTTAATTGTTTTGGGTTTGCTTTTGTGGGCCATTTTCTTCTCTTGTGTTTCCCACTTAGAGAAGTTCCTTTAGCATTTGTTGTAGAGCTGGTTTGGTGGTGCTGAATTCTCTTACCTTTTGCTTGTCTGTAAAGCTTTTGATTTCTCTGTCGAATCTGATGAGATCCTTGCCAGGTAGAGTAATGTTGGTTGTAGGTTCTTCCCTTTCATCACTTTAAATATATTGTGCCACTCCACTCTGGCTTGTAGTCTTTCTGCTGAGAAATCAGCTGTTAACCTTATGGGAGTTCCCTTGTATGTTGTCTTTTTTCCCTTGTTGCTTTTAATAATTTTTTTTGTCCTTAATTTTTGTCAATTAGATTACTATGTATCTCGGCATGTTTCTCGTTGGGTTTATCCTGCCTGGGACTCTCTGCATTTCCTGGACTTGGGTGGCTATTTCCTCTCCCATGTTAGGGAAGTTTTTGACTATAATCTCTTCAAATATTTTCTCAGGTCCTTTCTCTCTCTCTTCTCCTTCTGGGACCCCTATAATGCGAATGTTGTTGCATTTAATGTTATCCCAGAGGTCTTTAAGGCTGTCTTCATTTCTTTTCATCCTTTTTTCTTTATTCTGTTCCACAGCAGTGAATTCCACCATTCTGTCTTCCAGGTCACTTATCCGTTCTTCTGCCTCAGTTATTATGCTATTGATTCCTTCTAGTGTAGTTTTCATTTCAGTTATTGTATTGTTCATCTCTGTTTGTTTGTTCTTTAATTCTTCTAGGTCTTTGTTAAACATTTCTTGCATCTTCCCGATCTTTGCCTCCATTCTTTTTCCGAGGTCCTGGATCATCTTCACTATCATTATTCTGAATTCTCCTTCTGGGAGGTTGCCTATGTCCACTTCATTTAGTTGTTTTTCTGGGGTTTTATCTTGTTCTTTCATCTGGTACATAGCCCTCTGCCTTTTCATCTTGTCTATCTTTCTGTGAATGTGGTTTTTGTTCCGCAGGCTGTAGGACTGTAGTTCTTCTTGCTTCTGCTGTCTGCCCTCTTGTGGATGAGGCTACCTAAGAGGCTTGTGCAAGTTTCCTGATGGGAGGGACTGGTGGTGGGTAGAGCTGACTGTTGCTCTGGTGGGCAGAGCTCAGTAAAATTTTAATTGGCTTGACTGCTGATGGGTGGGGCTGGGTTCCCTCCCTGTTGGTTGTTTGGCCTGAGGTAACCCAACACTGGAGCCTACCTGGGCTCTTTGGTGGGGCTAATGGCAGACTCTGGGAGGGCTCACACCAAGGAGTACTTCCCAGAACTTCTGCTGCCAGTGTCTTTGTCCCCACAGTGAGCCACAGCCACCCCCGCCTCTGCAGGAGACCCTCCAACACTAGCAGCTAGGTTGGGTTCAGTCTCCCTTGGGATCACTGCTCCTTCCCCTGGGTCCCGATGTGCACACTACTTTGTGTGTGCCCTCCAAGAGTGGAGTCTCTGTTTCCCCCAGTCCTGTCGAAGTCCTGCAGTCAAATCCCACTAGCCTTCAAAGCCTGATTCTCTAGGAATTCCTCCTCCCGTTGTTGGACCCCCAGGTTCAGAATCCTGATGTGCGGCTCAGAACCTTCACTCCAGTGCGTGGATTTCTATGGTATAAGTGTTTTCCAGTCTGTGAGTCACCCAGCCACCAGTTATGGGATTTGATTTTACTGCGATTGCGCCCCTCCTACCATCTCATTGTGGCTTCTCCTTTGTCTTTGGATGTGGGGTACCTTTTTTGGTGAGTTCCAGTGTCTTCCTGTTGATGACTGTCCAGCAGCTAGTTGTGATTCTGGTGTTCTCACAAGAGGGAGTGAGAGCATGTCCTTCTACTCTGCCATCTTGGTTCAGGGCTGGCCACACTTTAAGGTTTTTAGAGCATGTCAAATGCTGTGGGGCACCACAGAGAAATAGGTGCTCCATACACTGATGGAGATGGAAACTGGCACAGTCACTTTGGAAAGCAACTTGGCTGAATCTCGTAAAATTTTAAATACTCTGGGATTCAGTAACTCCACTTGTTAGCATCTACCCTAGAGTAATGCTTACACATGCACACAAAGAGGCTGGTACAAGGATATCCACTGCAGCATTATTTGTGGCTTCAAATTTAAAAAGAGTACATTAATAGACAAACGTGTAAATAAACCATGATGGTGCAGATCATACTAGGGAATAATTAAGAATGCAATGAAAGATCAATTAAGTACCAACAGAGATAAATCTCTGAGACATATTTTGAGTTAAAAAAATCAAATTGCATAATGATATTACAGCATAATACCATTTATGCTTTGTTTAAAAAGTTACAAAGCAATAGTATATGTTACTAATAGATGCACATGTAAATACAGAGAAAAAGATCTGGAAGAAAACACTCCAAATTGATTTAATAAAAAAGAGTGACATGGTTCCCTTTTCTGTAATGTTTCATTTCTTTAATAAAGTGAACATATTCATATGTTATTTGTGAAGTAAAAATATATATATATATATATGCAAGTATGTGTGTGCACGTGTGTGTGTGTGTGTGTGTGTGTGTATGTGTGTGTACTGTTTTTAAAAAAGAAGCTCAGGCTCAAGAGAGATCCATGCCATAAATTCAGCCTCTTCCTCTTCCCCCCAAAGGCCTAGTGGTCATGTCAGCTCCCACAGCCTAAACATTCCTGGCCTATTCTCTAACATGAACTCCACCCTCAAGCATGGAATGTGGTTCATCATTCATCCTTCTAACTCACAGGGGGAGTCGAGATAAAAAGAAGAAGGCTACACAAAACCACAGTGTGGAGCCCCAAAGAACATAAGTAGGAAAGGTGTGTGGAAATTGCAGCAAGGCACATTTCAGGTCAATTATCACAAAGAGGCAGAATCTAACAATAAGAGATGCTTAAAAAAGGAATGGTGGGGGGCTTCCCTGGTGGCGCAGTGGTTGAGAGTCTGCCTGCCGATGCAGGGGACACGGGTTCGTGCCCCGGTCCGGGAAGATCCCACGTGCCGCAGAGCAGCTAGGCCCGTGAGCCATGGCCGCTGAGCCTGAGCGTCCGGAGCCTGTGCTCTGCAACGGGAGAGGCCACAAGAGTGAGAGCCCCGTGTACCGCAAAAAAAAAAAAAAAAGGAATGTGGGGCTTCCCCGGTGGCACAGTGGTTATGAATCCGCCTGCCAATGCAGTGGACACGGATTCGAGCCCTGGTCAGGGAAGATCCCACATGCTGTGGAGAAACTAAGCCCGTGCACCACAACTACTGAGCCTGCACTCTAAAGCCCACGAGCCACAACTACTGAAGTCCGTGCGCCTAGAGCCGTGCTCTGCAACAAGAGAAGCCACCGCAATGAGAAGCCCATGCACTGCAAGGAAGAGTAGCCCCCACTCACTGCAACTAGAGAAAGCCCACATGCAGCAATGAAGACCCAACTCAGCCAAGAATAAATAAATAGATAAATAAGGAATGGGGCATGCTCATACATTGTGGGTGGGAGTGTAAATTAGTACAACTTCTAAATGGAGAGCCATTTGGAAACATCTATCAAGATTTAAAAAGGTACGTACTATCTGACCAGTAGGTTTACCCTCAGCAATTGTCCAACAGATAACTCACGCACATACAAAATGGCACCAATACAAGAATACTCACAAAGCATTGGTTTGAATAGCAAAAAGTCTGGAAACCACATAAAGATCCACAAATAAGAATTTTTGGATAAATAAATTATGGTACATTCATACAATGGAATCTATGCAGCAATTTAAAATATTAGCTTCAGAAGTGCTGATATGGTCTGCACAATATGGTCACCTATATTGTTAAATTAAAACAAAATAAAGATGCAGAACTGTGTGTGTTTACAATTCTATTATTTGTGTCAATTATATATACCACATATACAGAAAAAATCTGGAAGGATAGATACCAAAATATTAACAATGTATATCTACGACACTGGGATTACAGGATACTGCTTTCTTCTTTTATAGCCTTTTGCATTTTTCTTTTTTACCATGATTATATGATACTTTTATAATAAAAAGATTAATCTATTTTCATTAAAATTTTTTATATATTTATAAGCATATAGACTATATTGGGGCTCAGGTAAGAGTGGTGGCCTCTGAGGAGAACTGGGCAGGGCAGGAGGGCAAGGATGGAGTTGCTGCTTTTCATATACCTAAGGGGTAGGTACTTTTGAATTTTGCATCACGTACCTGGTAACCTATTAAAAATCTTTTTTTTTTTTTTAAAGCACTGAGATGGCTCCAAGGGAGAGGAGCCCTCCTCTCCAGAAATGTTCAGAAAGCCAAGCCTGTCAGGTCCTTACCAGGCTTGCTACAGAGGGGACTTAGACAAGCTGGTGAGGGGCCAGACCAGCTGACCCCAATATCCCTTCTGAATCTAAGTCTTTGTGATTGTTTCAATGAAGTGCAGGAAAGAAGGAAGCAAGTGAGAATACAGGTTAAAATTCATTCATAGATGTGTCATTCAGGAAATATTCATTAGCGCCTTCTATTGGTCAGGTGCTCTGCTGGCCAAGACCAATGAGCAGGACCAGTGGTCCCTGCTTTCAGACTGCAGTGTACAGTGTACAGTTTACCCAAGATACAGTTCAAGGACACAAATCCCAGTCTGAGGCCTTTTCATGCCTCCTTCCTCTTCCAGAAAACCAAAGAAATTCTTAGACTGCTTCACCCCACCCACGTTGGGCCTCTGATGGCTTCTTGTCCACACAAAGCCCTTTACTGCCTGGTGCTTGTGGTGCCTCCACAGGAAAAGTGATTTTAGTGGCTGGTTCTTTCGCATCTCTCAGGTATCAGCTTAAGTCAGTTCCTCAGAGAGGCCATCCTTTGCCCCCTGTAATTTCCTTTCAAAACACCTTGTTTACTTCCTCCACGGCACTCAGCACCACTGCAATTATTTTGTCTATTTGCTTATTGCTTATGTACTCAAAGAGACCGTCTCTATCTTCGTCACTATTATATCTGTAGCGCCTATCACATGACCATACATAGGAACTCAGTAAAGGCTGGCTGAATTACAAACCAGTGTTGATTATACCTTCCACATAAACCTCCTCTGGGGCAATATCACAAACATCCCCAGCTGGAACAGCCAGCCTTTCACCCACAAGGCCATTTCACAGCCACTTATTTCACCTCCACTTCAGCTTCACATCTGAGCTTTCAGAAACCACATCCTCAAAGGACACAAAAGCATCCATTTTCTCATCCCAGGGCAGTGTGAATTCAGAAGAAAGCACAGAGGTGGAAAGAGGGAGGCAGTTTAAAAACCAGAAGAGCAATTAAATGAAGAAGCAAAATGTCAAAAATAAATGGAAATTATCACTCTTCATAATGTACCCTTTGCTTAATGGATGACAAATTGTAGCAGTAATTCTCAACATTTAATGGTAAACTATCCCAAGATGGGAATCTGACGTGAAACAGTCATGGAAAGAAGATGTCCCTTTTGTTTCCAATTTTGTCACAAGTATTGTCACAGTGATGTGATTAAAATAAAACTTTGTGGATGACGTTGTCCTTTTAAACAAGGAAGGAAAAAAACCTAAGACTCATAGCACTCATACTCCAGCTGCATCCTGGGAATCATGGTGCAGATCACCAGTGTATAAATTGATACTGCCTATAAATTTTTTCTTGTGAGACCATTAGCTTAGAGATACTATGAGCAGTTACAAAATGGAGCCCCATCCAGGGAACAACAATTAGGACACAGTACATTTGAGATCAGCCGGTACTGTATATTCATGGCCTCTCCTCCACAGATCACGTCCAGCTGTAAAGAATATTGTATTCTCCACATGTCATTCCTTCTTGCCCCTAGAATGGGCTCTCCAATGGACAAGCAGGGACCCAGAAGACCCGTGTGGTTGGTTTCCTGAACACTGATGGGGGTGGAGTGCAGAACTAAGCAGTGAAACAATGTTTAAGGCTGAGGGGGTGGCATGTGGTCCTTTCTTTGGTCAACTTTTTAGGTACTCTTGGGATTGGGCAGCAACCAATCTAAGTCTCCTGATTCTATTCTTTGCTCTCAACACTCTGGAAAATAAAAATTTATAACAACAATGACATTAATACCTATGATTTACTAAGTGCATTATTGTATATTTGTTGGAATTTTCATAGTAACACACCCCAATAGTAAATTTAGGAATTTATCCCTTCCCTATTGTGGGAAATAAGAGAACTGTCATTCAAAATGCCCTGGCCTAGTCAAGCAGCAGTCATGACCTAGGCTAGGCAGATTGGGCTCCATTGCTGAAACAGCAATTCTCAGACAGAAAAGCAAAAGGATTAAAATGTTTGGAGTTGACCAGACTTTCAGCTATCTCCTGATAATGCATCTTGTCCCTCCTAAGCTTAGCTTTTAGTTGATTTCCTGATTTTGTGAGCTACCCCATAACCTTCTAATGAAATCCTATATTTGCTTGTGTATTAATTTCCTAGGGCTGACATAACAAAATACCACAAACTGGACATCTTAAAACAATAGAAAGTATTCTCTCATTGGAGAATTCTGGAGGCTAGAAGTCTGAAATTGGCGTGTTGGCAGGCTTCGTCCTTCTGGAAGCTCTGGGGGAAAGTCTGTTCCATGCCTCTCTCCAAATTTTTGGTGGTTGCTGGCAATCCTTGGCATTCCATGGCTTATAGATGCATTATTCTAATTTGTGCCTGTCTTCACATGGCCATCTTTTCTGTGTGTGCGTCCAAATTTCCCTCTTCTTACAAGAACACCAGCCACTGGCTTAGGGCCCACCCTAATCCATTATAACCTCTTTGTAACTTGACAACAATGCAAAGAACCTATTTCCAAATAAGGTCACATTCAGAGGCTCCAGGTGGACATGAATTTTGAGGGGACACTATTTAACCCAATATATAGCATGCAACCAAAAAAAACTCTGATCCAGTTATGTTCCAAGCCAGTGTTCTAGAGTGGGTTCTATGCATTATCTGCTTTAATCTTGACAATCTTTAAGGTGGGCACCTTTATTTACCCCCATTTCAGAGCTGGAAAAATGAAGGCCCTGAGAATTTGTTCAAGGTCAAATGGCCAGTAAGAAGCAGAGTTAAGATTCAAGGCAAGGTCTATATCCAATACAAATGTGCTCTCCTAACCACTACGTTATGTTCCAGGCTTTGCTCTAC
The DNA here is from genome assembly GCF_008692025.1 of Phocoena sinus. Classification (NCBI taxonomy): domain Eukaryota; kingdom Metazoa; phylum Chordata; class Mammalia; order Artiodactyla; family Phocoenidae; genus Phocoena; species Phocoena sinus. The sequence continues at coordinate 49,413,673 of NC_045765.1, read as the reverse complement.
TTGGAAATGCACTGATACCCTCACCCCTCCAACCACGACCTATAAGCTATGAAAGGAAAATGGTCCACTCCCCAAACTGGGGCTAGGTCTCCACATCTCCACGTGGCTATTCTGCCTTCTCTGTACCACAGTACTGGGTGACAACCAAAGTCAGAGAATGTGGACAAGAACCAGGAAGAATCCTGAGTGATTCAGAGAACAGCTGCCATAATTGTCTGGTCAGAAGTACACATGGGTAGCTGTGGCAGGAAGAAATCTGCTGAGCTCTGGGTCAGATGGTCAAAGGGACAGCGATGGAGGGTAGTGTTTGGTGCTGGGCGGTCTCTTCTCTGTGAGGCCCAGGCAAACAGTGAAGGCTCAGGCTTGGATGATCAGAGCACCAAAAATTTTGTTAAGAGTTTCTGCCTCAGCCAAGACTCAGCTGAATAAGGACGTGGATCAGGTAGCAGCTCAGAGCTCTCTGGCTGATCCATCTTGTGAGGCTTTAGGATAAATCCAGGTCTTGCCAGACCCTCTAAAGGGTGGGGGAGCCATATTCTTCAAAAATAGTGGATCCAGAGTCTGTTGAACTTAAGAGACTGGCCCTCATCCATCAAAAAGGACAGTCCCCCACCCACCCCACCCCCACCCCCCAGCAAAAAAAAAAAAAAAGGTTCTGTGACCGAGTTACTCCCTAGGGCAAGAACATCAGGTCCTGGAAAAGGATACTGACATGTGGTACCAGAGATGGGTCAGAATGTCCTAAGGTAAAAATAGAATCAATGTGCTTTGAACTTCAAACCCAGTGGAAAATCATGCAGCTAGAGGGCAGTGTTGTTGGTACTTCTTTACATCTAAACCAGAGTCTGAAAAGATTTCAATCAACAAAGCAAGCTATTCAACCTAAATGTCCATCAACAGAAGAATGGATAAAGAAGATGTGGTACATATATACATTGGAATATTACTCAGCCATAATAAAAAGGAACGAAAATTGTGCAATTTGCAGAGACGTGCATAGACCTAGAGACTCATACAGAGTGAAGTCAGAAAAACAAATATATAACATCATTTATATGTGGAATCTAGAAAAACGATACAGATGAATTTAGTTGCAAAGCAGAAATAGAGACACAGACATAGAGAATGGACTTATGGATAAAAGGCGGGGAGGGGGGAAGGGATGAATTGGGAGACTGGGATTGACATATATACACTATTGATACTATGTATAAAATAGATAACTAATGAGAACCTACTGTATAGCATGGGGAACTCTACTCAATGCCCTGCAGTGACCTAAACGGAAAGGAAATCCAGAAAAGAGGGGATACATGTACACGTATAGCTGATTCACTTTGCTGTACAGCAGAAACTAACACAACATTGTAAAACAACTGTACTCCAATAAAACTTAATTTAAAAAAAACAAAGGGAGCATCTTTTTATGATTGGTCTTATTCAATGATTGGTCTTCCTCACTATTCTGTGAGGAAAGTGCTACACTTCCCTCACAGAAACTAGAGATAAGCAAAAAGAAAAATTATTCATTAGCGTACCATCTGGAGACACTTGGTGTAAACATTTGTATTTATATCCTTCCAGATATTTTTCTAAATATTCCCCCAAATTAATGTCTAATGTACATGGTTTTACAATCTGATTCTTTAACTTAAAATTGTATCCCAACATTTTTCCATCTCAGGAAGTATTATTCTACAACACGACTTTTCATGGCTGTATAATTCATTGTATTGAAGCCCCCACTGAACATTTAAGTTGTTCCAGATTGTTGCTACAATAACCAACGCTGCAACATTTAATGATGTTGCTAAATCTTTGCACATGATTTATTCCCTTCGACTAAATGCCTAAAACTGTAATTACTGGGTCGAAGACTACATAACACTTGAGGTCCTTTTTATAGGTGTTACTAACCATTCACTAGGAAGCTTGTACCAATTTATACTCCATCAGCTGCAGATAAGGGAGCCCATTTTGTGTGTCTTTACATGCAATGGATTTTGTCATTTAAAAAAACCTTTGAAGTCATCACTTATTTTATAAAAACAGCCACATCCCTAAAAAGCAAGATCATTCCTGCCAAGGAGTGTATTTGAGTCACTAGAATATTAGTCTAGTTAGTCTGAAACCATTTAATTTCTGTCCTTGTGCCTGACGCAGCTTTTCTACCCACTGGTGTCTTAGGAAAGAAAATAGTAAAGGAGAACTTAAAGGAAGAGAAAAAACATACAAATTCTCCTATCTCTGCAGACACTGAAGAGGCCGGTGCTCCAGTCCCCACCAGTCTGGACAATCGTTGTGACTGTGGTCCTGCCACTGGCTCCCCGGACAGGCTGCTTCACCACAGCCTGGGCTGGTGCATGGCTCCTGGAGAGTCAAGGATGGTGATTAACTTGGAAACAAAGAAGATGGTTCAGAAGGATAATCATCAAGCCAAGACACAGTGATAAAGAGATAGGGACCCAGTGATGCCCAGTGGCTCTTATTTCATAGCCCAAGCTGACTTCACCATCTCCCTCCCTCCTCCTCCATCGTACCTCCTCTGATTTTTTGCCCCATTTCTATTAGTGGCATTATTATTCCAAGTTCTGTCCCTCAGACTCAATGTCCAGTCTACTTCCTCAGTGTTTCTCAGTGTTTAATAATAAATTCACAAATTTGGAACCAAGAGTGCTCAGTTCAAGCCCCAGCATGCCACTTCCTGGAAGCCTGACCTTGGTTAAGCAGAAGGGAAGAGGATGCTGGGAGCACAGCATTTTGTTTGTTCAAATTTAAGATGAAAAAACTACCTCACAGGGTTATTATGTGGACTGAAGGACAGGTAACTTGTTTACTGTGCACACAGCCTGTGTAACAATGTGACCCTGAGTGAGGCTGTATGCAAGGATTTTGAAACTTTGTTGAAAAGACAAATAAGGAATTGGACTGAATGGTACATCTAAATCTGGACGAGGCTACTGAAGTGGGACAGGTAGTATCATTTAAATGAATAACCCAGACTTCAGAATATATCTTGATATCAAACCACTATATGGTTGTCCTCGTGCAGCCACATAGTACAACTCTGGTTCGATTTTCCCTGAAGGGCATAGACATTCCACTCAGTCATTCTGAAATAGAAATACAGGCCCAGGGGGTGGGCTTCAAAAGTGAGGTGAGAAAAAAACTTCCTTCTCTTTCTGGGGCTGAAAGTTAGATTTGCCTGAATGCCTACCATGGGGATACCTGGAGTGAGTCCTATAGTGAAGGGTAAGCTGTTATCTAGCCTCATGGAAGGGGCATGTCAAGAGTGGGATAGAGGGGCCCGAGAATGAGAATGAGTCTCAGCCTGTACATAGTAGCAGTTATTCTGTTTGGGGCTACCCTTTTAGCAAGCTTCATTAAGAGTTTTGTACCTGGTCTTTGATGTGTTATGAGGAAATAAAGAGCTTGCCTCATACTTGAGAGAAAATAAAAAGACAGCAGTATTTCTTCCTGTAACAGCTGTTGTTACAGTAATAGTCACCAAAGTTCTGCACCTGGGACACAAAACCTAGAGGCCAGAGTAGAATACTCCTGAGCATCCTTAAGGCAACACCCTGTGGGCATCTTGGAAACAGCTGTGGAGCCCTTTGAGAACCTCTGATTTGGGACATTAAATCCAATGGAATTTCAAGTTATCATAATATGGGGAGCTCTGTTCTTGTTATTAGGATCACATCTCTTTTTCATTCCACCAATACTACCCACACCCTCCCAAACCTGACAGCACATTGGCTTGTTAAAAAAACAAATTCCCAAGCCTCACCCCAGACCACTGTACAGGACTCCAGGGATGAGGTATAGAAATCAGTGTCCATAATAAAGTTCCAAGGCAACGCCCACGTAGTCATCCTGATAACAGCCTGAAACCTGATACGGGTGGACTTGGAGACCACTGATGATCACTGCAATGGCTTCTGCATCTCCTACCAGGTAGGTGGTGATGTCAATGTAACAGAGATGGCAAGGAAAATAGAATAGGAGGTAAGGCAGAAGGGAAGAGGATGCTGGGAGCACAGCCAAGCTACAGTGCCAGTGAGACATGAGGGGCATCCCAGCCAACAGCTGGGAATGCTGCACAAGAGCTTGGAAGAGCGAGTAGAGTTGGGAGTGACCTATCCAGAAGTGTGAAAGTAGAGCTATGAAACATCCCCACCCTTTTATCCATTTGGCATTATAGACAATACGTAGGGTCTAACAAGCTTTTCAAGAACCTATCAAAGCGTTTGAGACCTGGAATAAAGTATTGGCTACAAAATATAAAAACTGCAAAGTGGGGCTTCCCTGGTGGCGCAGTGGTTGAGAGTCCGCCTGCCGATGCAGGGGACACGGGTTCGTGTCCTGGTCTGGGAAAATCCCACATGCCGCGGAGCGGCTGGGCCCGTGAGCCATGGCCACTGAGACTGTGCGTCTGGAGCCTGTGCTCCGCAACAGGAGAGGCCACAACAGTGAGAGGCCCGCATACCGCCAAAAAAAAAAAAAACTGCAAAGTTGAAATTAGTTAATGCTCAATTAAACACAAAAACCTAGCATGATACCTGTCACATGAATGTCCAATTTGGAATTCACACATATTTTATTACATTTGAAAACAAATTACAATTCTCTCATTTTGAAAAAACAAAAAACAAAAAAAAAACCAAGAATGAATGACTGCTAAGAAGCAGCAGGTAATCATAAATTAAATTACTCAAAGCCAAATAATTTCAAAAGCAAAATTATTAAAATCCTTTCACTTAGTATACAGAAAAGAAAAAGGATATAACATAGGTATGGGTACATGTTAATATATTTGCTATGATGTGGGCTAAAGCTTACTGCTATGGATTGAATTGTGTCTCCCCAAATTCATATGTTGAAGATCTAGCTCCCAATGTGACTGTATTTGGAGGTAGGGCTTCAAGGAGATAATTAAGGTTAAATAAAGAATAGGAAAAAAAAAATAGAATAGGGGTAGGATCCTGGTCCAATAGGACTGTTGGCCTTATAAGAAGGGAAAGGCCATGTAAACACTCAGAGAGAAGGCTGCAAACCAAGAAGAGTCCTCACCAGAACTGGACCATGATGGCACCCTGATTTTGGACTTCCAGCCTCCAGAACTGTGAGAAAATAAGTATGTCTTCTGTAAGCTACACTGTCTGTGGTATTTTTTTATGAAATTCTGGGCAGACTAAGACACCTATGAAGACTTCAGATTGGTCCTGAAGAAACTACCTCTGTACATATCTTCTCTCCTCTACTTCCATGTGAACTCCTTGAGGTCAGGGGGCACCTGCTGCTTCTCCCTGTATCCCCAGAATCCAGTGCACTCCTTGAAAACTAGTGGGTGCACAACAACTGTTGAATTGGATTAAACTCAATTCACACATCTCTTCCATTATATCTGAGTCCTCCTCAAATCTAGCTACAGATTATGTGACCTTAACCATGTTTCATTCTCTAGTAAAGGCACAACTCTCAGGTGTGAATTGATTACATAAAAACATCAAGAGTCATTGCAGCTCTATTTACAATAGCCAGGACATGGAAACAACCTAAGCGCCCATCATCGGATGAATGGATAAAGAAGATGTGGCACATATACACAATGGAATATTACTCAGCCTTAAAAAGAAATGAAATTGAGCTATTTGTAATGAGATGGATAGACCTAGAATCTGTCATACAGAGTGAAGTAAGTCAGAAAGAAAAAGACAAATACCGTATGCTAACACATATATATGGAATTTAAGGGAAAAAAATGTCATGAAGAACGTAGGGGTAAGATAGGAATAAAGATGCAGACCTACTGGAGAACGGACTTAAGGATATGGGGAGGGGGAAGGGTGAGTTTTGACAGGGCGAGAGAGAGTCATGGACATATACACACTAACAAACGTAGTAAGGTAGATAGCTGGGGGGAAGCAGCCGCAAGGCACAGGGATATTAGCTCGGTGCTTTGTGACAGCCTGGAAGGGTGGGATGGGGAGAGTGGGAGGGAGGGAGACGCAAGAGGGAAGACATATGGGAACATATGTATATGTATAGCTGATTCACTTTGTTGTAAATCAGAAACTAACACACCGTTGTAAAGCAATTATACCCCAATAAAGATGTTTAAAAAAAAAAAAAAAAAAAAAAAAAAAAAAAACATCAAGAGTTTTTATTGAGAGTAGCCTAAAATCTTCTTGCATGCCTCCACATAACCCAGGGCATTTACCTCTCAACGTGATCCCTGCAAGCTGGGACTTTTATTATTACACTAAGAGTTTCCAGCAATTTTAGTAAAGGAGTTTCTTAGCGCTGAGCCCCTAGATTAGATTTTCCCCTGAAACGCACTTATAGCTTGGAGCCCTAGAAGAGAATTTTCTGCTTCTATCTCAGTATTATATGTGTAACACCTATTATGGCAAGGAAGCCTGTCCTCTAGCTATTGCAAATCAAATAACTAAGAGGGTAGCTTTTCCTTGGTGGGGGAAAAAAAGGGGGTTTTGTGTGTGTGTTTGCCTAATTTTGAACTCAAGAACTGTATTATTTTCTTTCCTTAATACTCTGAATCTTTGGTGATTTTTATATTAAAATGTTTGAATTGACATTCATTAGCTAAAACATTTCAGTTCAAGATTATAGCTCATGTGTCAAAATTAAAATAACAAGCACAGCTACCCTTCACCGAGTACCTGCTAAGTGCCAGGCACTTAGTAGTTCCTTTAAGAACTGAATAATTATTCAGGGGCTGCTACAGGTGTCAGACTAAAGTAGCTATTGCAGCTTCCTACATAGCTTTTAGCTCTGTATATTACTCTAGATAGATAGAATCTTACACTACCAGTAATAAGAATGAGTGGAAGCAGTGGGTGAAGCTGATGGTCACACAGTTTCTAAATCAGAGTAGCTATCCATTTGCCATCAAATTCAGCAACTTCTTCATTTAGTGTAAAGAGGACAGAGCTTCAATTCAGGCACACTAAAGTACAAATGTGGCTCAGCTGCATTCTAGTTGTTTGACCCTGTAAAATACAACTTGTCCCAGTCCTCAGCTCTGGTCTCCTCTTCCATAAAATTGGATTTAAACTATCGTGCCCCCATAGTCGCCCTGAGGATTAAACAAGATTATGTACTTGGCATATAGTAGGCATGCAGTTGATGGCAGCTACCGTTATTATTTAAATTAAGGATCTTGCACATACCCTAGGGCATCCTGACCACTTTTCTCAGAAACAAAGAACAGAGGGAGGAGATTGGGGGCAGTTTCTCAGTTGTCATATGTGCTACCCAAATACCTTAAAATTCAATCAGGGTGACTGATCATCCCAGTTTGCCCTGGCCTAAGGGATTTTCCAGGATGGAAAACTTTCAGTGTTAAAATTAGAACAGTCCCAGACAAACCAAGAGGGTTGGTCACCATAAAGGAGAGAAGCAGAGAGAGGCTTCTACTGGTGGGAGGCAGAGGACTCACTGCAGTCATTCTAGTTATCAGCTCCTACCAAACAACGGATGGGACACAAAGCCTTCCCCTTTTTCAGCCTTACCCTAACCTTCACCTCTTCTAGCAGCTAAACACATTCCCCACTGCATGTTCCCACACACCTGGTGCTTCAGCCTGGGGGGGTTTCATGTCACCCTCTACTTTAATGAAACTTGCAGTACTAAGAGTTTGTTCTGCCTTCCACTGAGGCCTCCTTGATGAACCATTTCAAACTCTTAACTGAAGTCAAAACTCTGGAGTTTTGGTTTCAAAAGGGTGGAAATTAATGGCAGCCACCAGAAATAAAGTTTCACTTGGTCAGGGTGCAACATTTTCAGTTAAGAATAGAGACACCTTTCCATCCAAGCCAGCTCTTCTCTTTTCACCAGCCAAGCAAGGCCAGAAGGAAATAATCAGTTGCCTCCTTTTCAAGCACACATGGGAAATGATAGCAGCTTTCTTCCTGAGCCCAGTTTTCTTTTTCCTGGCTCCTTATAGGAGGATATTGATTTGATATTCCAACCAAAGAGCAAAAGCTGGGGGTAAAATCACCCTACTCCCTACCTCAAGCTGGAAATAAAATGCTGTTCATCTTCAGATGATATGAGTGAAAGCAATAGAGGTGAGTGTGTGTTGAGGAAGGAAATATCCTCAGGAAACTCAGAGAAGTAATTTCCAAACCAATTCATAGTTAATAGGTATTTTCTTGTCACTTGGGATATCCTTTTCCCTTCAACAATAAGCTGACTGATTCTAAACTTAGGTTCAATCCAAAATGAAACATCTAAAGAATGTTGCCTTGATATTCTGGAACCTGAGGTCATAGCAGTGTAACTGGCAGACATCTTATTTCTTTAAAGACAGGTACACAGTTAACTGTGGGCATGTCCGTCTTACTAACCTGAAGGGAGATACTGCTGAAGATATAGTGTAAGTTAAATAAAAAGAAAACTACTCTTTGGTGGAAAAATCCCTTTAAGAGATAACGCTAGCAAACATTTATCTAGCTAAGTGTCACTTGACCTTTCCTTAGGGGACTCAAAAGGCTACAGATTTCCGCCATGCCTTGTAACTGAGAAGTAGTGGGGGCCTCTCATCATCCCCAGGGCTGCTGGTCCAATTCAGCAAGAGGGTATGAGTCCCACAAATAACCTGAAAACAGAGACAGAAAGAAAGGTCTCGCAGCACAGATATCGTGCTTGAGACCACCTAATAAAAGATGGTTTCCTAAAGTTTAAGCTACGCTAAGTTGTCCCAAGTCTCTAAGGATTTTTACAACTTCTAGAAATCTCCTACTCTTCCATGGACTTCATTGAACATGCCGGGAAAGTGTTGCTACTTCTTCCCTACACAGCCCAAATGGAATCTGGTGAACAAAGCAGGGCTTGGCTGGTGATCGCCTCCCTACTGCTCTGAATCTTCAGGGCCTTAGGAGCCTCTGAAGTATGTCTCTAGAGCATGTCTTATAGAGGCACGGACACCAGAAACACTGGGAAAATGTTCCGAGAGGAATAAAATTAGAGAAAATTGCACATTGAGGGGAGGGGTCTGTAATAAAAATTCAATGTTATTTATACTAGAAAGACAACAGGCGGAAATTGCCAACTCTACTATATATTCTCATCAGACCCATAGAGAATGATTGTGTACGGTTCTGAACTTCAAAGCATTTACTTGAACAGGGTTGTTAGCAAAAGCCTATATAATACCACCCAAATCAAGATCCTTCAGATACAGCTTCATAATTGTCTTCACTCACTAGGTTCTGGACAATTCCCATTGTCTTCTTAACTGTAAGGAAGCATCCCACATGAAGGACAGCCATGTTTCTTCTGCTTACCACTCTATTCCAAGTGCTTAACACAGTGTTTGAAACACTATTAATAAGCACTCAAGAAGTTGTTGAATAAATGTGCTATATATGAAAATTCAAGTTTATAAGAATAACAGAAATTAAGTGATTACTAGCTTTGCAAAAAGATTTACAATAAGATTCCTCTGAAGAATGAGCAACCATTGCACATGTAAGCTGATTCCATATTTTAAAATTTCATTTGTGCCAACTTTTCTAATCAAACATCTATTGTATGAAGTGACCAATCCACATGCCACACAGCTCTTTCACCTAAAAATAAATGAAAAAGAGAAAGAAGAAAAAGAAATGTTCTTCTTTATAGAAGAATGACAACTATTTATGGAAAAGAAATGGTAACTGAAACCCAGTCCCCTGAAACAGAGTCCCCTGATGAGTTTATGATTAACCACTCTATCTAAAACTTTCTCTTTCTTGTCCAGCCCCTCTTCCCCTCAGGACTGAGTAGTGTCAAAGAAAAGGGGAGACTGAAGTCGAGCAGGACCTTGCAGGGCCCTCTCAGGTACAAAAGTCCCTCCATGTTCCCTGTTTCTTATTTGTAGAAAATGGCTTTAGTCTCCTAGGCCTTCCCCCTAAGTTCTAAAGGGCTAAGACTAAGGCAATTACTAATTAGGGAAGTGATGGAATGCAAAAATAAAGGAAAAGCAAATAGTTCAGCAATAAAACAGAGGCCGAGCTCCTCCTAAAGGGATATACACACAATCTGATGCATATCTTCGAGTTGTTCTGCAGAAACTAAGACCGCCAACCTGGTAGAAGATGGTGACGATCTGCTGACCATAAGCACAGAAACCTCAGACTAGCTGGAACCAGAAAGTTGATGATTAAGATTCCCAAAACATTAGCCTGTTACCTCACCACCAACCAATCAGAAGAAAGTCCAGGAGCTACAACCCTCATCCCAAATGTTGCCTTTAAAAACTCGTACTTGAAAGCCATCAGGGAGTTACGGTCTTTTGAGCACAAGCTGCCTGTCCATTATCCTTGCTTGGCACCCCACAAATAAATGCTGCACTTTCCTTCACCACAACCCAGGGTCAGTAGCTTGGCTTTGCTGTGCAGCAGGTAAGCAAACCCAAGTCTGGTTTGGTAATAATTTTCGCATTAGAAAATCACCATTTTGCACAGTTTCCAACATAATTTATTCAGGAAAGGATCGGGGGTAATAAAACCATTAGGTAAAAAATTGGGAATAGGACATTTGCAAGGTGCTAAAACATCCTCTACAGATTTCTAATTGTAAAAGAAATAACGGATCTTAACTCTGGAGAAATACTCAAAATGTATCTTTACAATGGAAAGTCCTGAGAGTGTTTTTTTTTAATGTATCTTTACAATAAAAACTCTGAAAGTGATTAAAAATATGTATCTTTATAATGGAAAGTTCTGCAAGTGATCAAAATGTATCTTTAAAAGGGAGAGTTTGAGAAATTATCAAATTTAGCATCACTAAGAGTGGGACAAACTGATATTACGTATCTCTTGATATGGTACAACAGGAAGTAATGTTTAACCTAAATCTCTTTGTCTGTAGACCATGCTGTCCAACAGAAATAAAATGCGAGTCACATATGCAATTTAAAATTTTCCAGAAGCTACTGTTTAAAAAGTAAAAAGAAACCGATGAAATTAACCTTATTTTATTTAATCCAATTTATTCAAAATATTATTTCAGCATGTAATCAACATAAAATTGAGGTATTTTACGTTCTCTTTGTCATAAGTCTTTATTCTACGCTTTTACAGCACACGTCAATGCAGACTACTCACGTTTCAAGTCCTCTACAGACACATGTGGTTAAGTGGCTAAATTATTGGACAGCACAGCTCTAGACCTAACTCCAGTATAAGGAAAACAAGGGATACAACAAATCACCACTTAGTCCTCCAAAGTGAAAATGCAGTTAACTACTCCTTTGTCACATCCCTTAAGCCCTTAGGAGTAAGGACCGTGTCCTATCCTGTTTGTTTTTCATGTGTGTGTGTGTGTGTGGGGGGGGGGGGTGTTCCCTACCTTATAATCAATTAAGCTTTAAGGATAGCAGTGAGCAGTTAGAAAACTTAATTGATGCTGTAAGTCTTGGGTGGCATCTAAGTAGTTTCTAATACAGATGTGAAGTTATGTCCAAAGATATTAAGGAGAGAAAATAGCATAACAAAGTATCAGCTAACACTGAGAACTTACCTGAGCCAGGCACATAAGTATCTAGCAAATAGTCATCGGAATGACTAAGTGAATGAATTTTTCAAGTGAAAAACAGAAAGACAAAACTACTACAAACTATAAAAGACATGAAGGAACATATCATCTCATTCCCACCTAAAAATTTGCAGTGACTCTCTGGGTAATTAAATCAACTTCGAATTTCTACCTGGAATCCAAGAATTGTTATAATAAGGCCCAATTTACTTACCTGTTTCCAATTTCTCTCTCATTCCTCCAAGATAAACATTCCATTCCCAGCATTATCTCCCAAACAAGCCATGCATTTGCTTTCACCTCCTAGCCCTTATCCACACCTGGTTCTAAAAGCTTGGAATGCGGCCCTGCTCTCCTAGCTGCTGCTCCAATCCTAATCAACCTTCACGGCGCACCGCATCTGTGAAGTCTTATCTGACTCAAGTCCATAGAAACTTCTCCCTCTTCTGACCTAACAGCCCTGACATCGCTGGCCTTGGTCAAATACATTTTGTTCCCCATGCATGCATTCCTTGTTTAATAAGTATGCTGCAATGGACTGGAGCTATGGAAGCCAGGGCTCTAACACATCTCTGCCACTGATGTATAGGATTTGGACAGGTCACTTGTCCTCTCTAGACCTGTTTCTTCATGTGGCCTCTTTGCTACCCCCTCAGCACACCAGCTACACGCTCCTGCCTCAGAGCTTTTACACCTGCTGTACCCTCTGCCTAATATGCTTTTTTACCCAGATTATCTGCTAACAAAACTATATATGCATTTACCCTTGGACCTACAAGCCAACTTCCATAAATTTAAGATACACTTCCACAAATACAAAACCACATATCCACAAAGTTACTCACCATATAATTCTATACAGGTTCTATAAAATATCAGAAACTTAGAAACACCTAAATGCCCATCCATAGGAAACTAATTGAATGAGTTATGGTACACCTTTACAAAAGTATAACACAGAGGAGAGAAGAGGAGGGACAGAAGGGGGCAAGGGAGGAAAAGGAGAAGGACAAAGAAAGAGATCTCCATGACCTAAAGTAAAAAAACAAGTACATATATTTATCAAAAAATAAATTTAACTTAAAAAAGCAACGTATAAAATAATTATAACATCTACTTTTTACATGAGAAAGGAGGAAGTAAAGTACATATAAATAAATATTTGCTTATTTTTAGAAAGAGACACAGGAAAGATAATCTAGAAACTAGCGAAATGGTTAGCTATAGAACATGGGAATGTGGTGCCAGAGTAAAAATTCTCTGAATGGATGTAGTTTTGACTTTCAAACAGTGTAAGTACTTTACTTTTTCAAAAAATAAATAAAAAGGGGACAAACTCATAAAATTGAGTAAGAGAAACAAATGACTTTATATTAAAACCACAAATGAAAAGGAATTCATTCAAGTAACATTTAAACACAGTGCTTTGACTATTTCCCTTAGTGAGAAACACCTTAAGGACACAAAGAACTGCAAATTTGTTTTTCAAAAAATATATATTGAACTCTACTTAGTAAATTTGTTGTTCATAGTAGCACTGCATTGGCAAGTCTGAAATTACTAACAGAGCAAAGCAGTAAATATACTGAGGTTCTTGGGAACCAGAATTTTCACTGTGTGAGAAGAAAGATACAAATATTTTCAGGGAAAATGCAAGAAAGAATTGTGGTATTAGATAAAATTATGATTTTTATATATACATATTTCTTAGCTCTGCCTGTTGGAAAAGCCTATAAAAACCCTACAACTTAGTAGCAATGAGCACACAAAACACCCAGATCTTGCTTTCTTAATACCACTCTCCATTAAAATGAAGCAGAGGTCCTTGGAGAAAAAACTGATTCCTGTTCTGGGGACAGGAAAATACAAGGTGAACAGGAAACTGCTTGTGCCATTAAGCAAAGAAATGTTCCAAGACTTATGGGGAGATAGCAAAAGCACACAGGAACTAGCTTGAACGGGGCCCCCACTGGATAACTCCAGAAAATCTGAGCAAAGTATAACAATGGTAACAGATTATAGCATATATGAAAAAAAGAACCCATCAGTCCATAGTGGTTTGTAAAGAATGGTGAAAGGCAAAAAATGGAAGCAAAGGGGAAACCTCTTCTTTACAGAAGAATGATACCTAATACATGTAGAAGAAATGATAAAATTAAGAACTCACCCTATTACAACTACCCATGTAGTTACTGGCAGAAAGATGATCGATGAATGCTACCATTTCCTGAAAGTTTGCTGGTAAACAGGATATTCACATAAATTTTAAAATATCACCTTACAGGCTCCTTACTAATTACAAAAGAGAAAGATTCCTTTTTCAATGGAGAAATCTGAAGATACTACTTTAACCAAGTGATCAAACTTAGTATCATCAGTAATGGGAACACACAAACAATATATGAATCTGACAATCATCAATACATGATGCAGTGGGAAATATCACCCTGTAGTAGTCTTGCCAAGATTTTAAAACCTGAATCCAACCATGAGAAAACAGACAAATCCAGATTGTGAAGCAAACTTACTAGCAACCGGCATGGAGTCATCAAAAATGTTACTGTGATGAAAGACTGAAAAAGAAAAGCTGAGAAACTGTTCTAGTGTGAAGGAGATCAAGAGACATGACCACAAAATGTAATGCTTAATCTCTGAATAGACCCTGAAAAAAAAAACCTAATATTATTGCTAAACTATATTTTATATGCCCAATGTTACATTTCTTTGGCAAGATATATATATATTATACAAGATAATGTCCTAGTTCTTAGGGGTTACATGCTAAAGTATTGAAAGGTAAATTGTCATGGTGTTTGCAACTTACTGTTAAATGGTTCAAAATTTTTAAAAACTATATTCTAAATGCAAGGCGGTATCGTGGATAGGATCTTGTAATAGCAAAAAGACATTAGCGGAAAAACTAGTGGGACTTCCCTGGTGGCGCAGTGGTTAAGAATCTGCCTGCCAATGCAGGGGACACGGATTCTATCCCTGGTCTGGGAAGATCTCACACGCCACGGAGCAACTAAGCCCATGCACCACAGCTACTGAAGCCCGCGCCCTAGAGCCCGCGTGTCGCAACTACTGAAGCCTGCGCGCCTAGAGCCCGCACTCTGCAGCAAGAGAAGCCACTGCAATGAGAAGCCCGCGCACCGCAACAAAGAGTAGCCCCCGCCAGCTGCAACTAGAGAAAGCCTGCGTGCAGCAACGAAGATCCAACACAGCAAAAGATAAATAAAAATTTATAAAAATACAGGCATATTAAAAAAAAAGAAAAACTGGTGAAATCCTAATGAAGCCTTTAGTTAATGGCAGCGTACCAGTATTAATTAGTTTTGACAACTGAACCAAGGTTACATAAAATAATAACATTAGGGGAAACTGAGTGAAGGGTGTACCAGAACTCTCCATACATTAGATGCAACTTTTCTATAAAGCTAAACTATTCCAAAATAAAAAGTGCATTTTTAAAAATGTATGTTTAAAGAGAGAGAAAGCAAATGGAGCAAAATGTTAATAACTGGTAAATCTCAGTTGACAGGTATATGGATGTTTACTAGCCAATTATTTTAACTTTTCTGTAGGTTTAAAATTTGTCAAAATGTGAAAAGAAAATAAAGTGACAGAAGGTTAAAAGCAAAAGAATGGAAAAAGATATTCTACATGAACACTAACCAAAAGAAGACTGATGTTATTATACTAATGTTAGACAAAGTAGCCTTTAGGAAAAAATAAAGGAAAACTTCCTAATTAGAAAAGTTCAATTTACACGAAAGACAACAGAATCTAAATTTATATGCACCTAATCACACAGCATCAAAATTTATAAAACAAAAATTGTCTGAACTAGAAGGAGAAATATGTATATCCAGGGTCATAAGAGATTTCAGTACGTCTCCAAAACAAAGAGTACACCAAGAAAACAAAACGGTAGGATACAGATTTGAACAATTCAATCTGCAAGTATGACCTAATGCACGTATGTAGAATTCCACAACTGCAGAATAAACATTCTTTAAAAGCTCACATGGAACATGTATAAAGAATGTTCATACACTGGGCAATAAGCTTGTCTTTACGGGAGGAGGCGTAAGGCAGGCTTCCAAGGTGCTGGCATTGTGATATTCCTTGACAGGGTGGTGATTACATAGGTTTTTGCTTTGTTGATAAATTCTGTTTTGTAGTTCATTTTTTGTATGTATTTTATAAATTTGTGTGTATATTATATATTTCTTATTGTTGTTCAGTTTATGTGCATTACATTTTATAACTTAAAAAGAGTTAGAATCCTTTAGGAAGGTAACCATCTCCCATAAAACAATAAGCCCAATGCAGCTTATTTTTCCTTCAGCATTTCAACTAGTTGCTGGTTTTTGTTTCACACGTGATGAAGTAATAGGCTTATGCTTAGAGGCTTCCTTATACAAAACTTACATATCTTTAAACATAAAAAATATATTCAGCCCAGCAAGACATTTATTCTTAAGAGAGACACATAGGAATTGAGACTGAGGGAACAGAGAATCCATGAATCCCAGCTCACACTTAATCCAAGAAAGTATAGGTTCATAGGCTCAGTTAATAAAATAGGCACAATCACTTACAACAGTAAAATTATTTTCCTTTCACCTTTCTTTTTTTTGGCCAAGCTCATTTCATTTAATTTGCCTAAGTTAAACATTAAGTAGGCTTTAGGCCCCAGGAAGGATTACTTTGATGTTGGGAATAACTAAGGCTATGCAGACTGAGGGAGCAGAAAAGAATCTAATGGAGGGAAAACAAAACAGCTGCCCCAGAAGAACCAAACAAACATGACATGATTATGGCCCATAGTAATCTTAATATAATCTTTATATCTTAATCCTGATATAGTAGTAGTAGTAATAGAAGAAGGAGTATTCAGTAACATTTACTGAAGGCTCATCATCACCATATCATCAGTAACATTTCTAAAGGTCTACCACCTGCCAGGCACTGTGCTATATATAAGATTTTCCTAGATTGTTTCATCTAAACATCTCACAGTAAGCCCAGAAAGTAGGTAAATTACTAGTTCCATTTTACAGATGAAGAAATAGGCTGAGTAACTGGCCAAAACCACCCAAGTAGCAAGTGTAAGAAATGGAAATCTAACATAGCTAGCCTGACTTCAGAGAATGTAACCTTATCCACTCTGCTATACAGCCTGTTCCTAGCAGATAAACAATGATTTGCACTTAATGATCTCTAAGGAATATTTCAGTTCTAACGTTCTATGATTTGCTTTAATGATTCTATATTCGAGCATTCAACTAGGCCCAGTAATCTCAAACTGTATAAAGCAAAATAAGGAAGCTCAATAAAATCTCTTTACATGACCTGAAAAGTTAGAATTCAGGGTCCTTAGGATTATCAGAGTTGGATTTTCCCCATATTAAACCCTTCAAGAAATAGAAATGTTTTTCTTGTCTGTCAATCAATACCTAATATTTTTTCCTCATATGAAAACAAATGGCACAGACAATATCAAATGACATTCCAGAAAGAATAAGAGAATTTGCAATGCTGTTGGCTTGATCCTTTTTGTTTTGTTTTTTGTTTTATTTATTTATTTTTGGCTGCATTAGGTCTTCGTTGTTGGGTGCAGGCTTTCTCTCTAGTTGCGGCAAGCGGGGGCTACTCTTTGTTGCGGTGCTGCTCAGGCTTCTCGCTGCAGTGGCTTCTCTTTATTGTGGAGCACAGGCTCTAGGCACATGGGCTTCAGCAGTTGTGGGACATGGGCTCAGTAGCTGTGGCGCACAGGTTTAGTTGCTCCGTGGCATGTGGGATCTTCCCAGACCAGAGTTCGAACCCGTGTCCCCTGCATTGGCAGGCGGATTCTTAATCACTGTGCCACCAGGGAAGTCCCCGTTGGCTTCATCTTTAAACACAATTGGACTCAAGACAAATCTGATAGATGCAGATTTCTGGGGGAAATCCTAAATCCTAAAATTTCACCTAAATTTAGTGAAAATCAAATAAACTGTTTATAAACTATTGATATTAGCCTTGAAAAAATATTATTGGTGGTTAATTGAATATATTAAAGCTAAAAAAATTCTTATAAACATAAGACCTATTTGTTCTTTATACAAAATACTGAGTGATCATAATCAAGTCAAAATATTCTCATTTGTTCTTTTAAAATCATCATGAGAGTTCTTTTTAAAAAGCAAAACTAGCTGCCTAATTTACTCTTTTAGAAGAAAAACAGCTAACTCCACAATGGATATAATATAAAAAGTTGTTAGATGCTCCTTAGCCTCATAAATAATATGAAGTATACCTCATACAAGAAGCATACTGACACTTTTGTAATAATCTGAAATACTAGAAGCTTCTGGGAAATGGAAATAATTTGTTAAAAAACAAAAACAAAGTATGGTACAACTACTTCTCTTCAAGCCCTCAATAAGGAAAAAAAATTTATTAGGTCCAGCAATCCAAGAAAACTTGGTGTATTTACAAGTACATGCAGAATTTGATGGTTAGAAATGAAATCTATTTAGGTCCAGCCTAAGATTCTCATAGCCCATCTATAGGCACAATCATAGTAGTAATATCCCCAGAAACCAGGATAAATCTCCAATGTGCCTGAATTTAATGAACCAGATAGATCATTGTATCACCAATATCTGCCCATAGCCCATTTTCAGTAAGATGAATTTTCTTGCTCGTGAGGTCCACGTGGAAAACAGCATGCTCAGAAATGGGGGTCTTCTCAGCGTGCTCTTTTCCCAGGACGGGAACTCGCCGAGGCCCCAACAGTGGATCATCAAATCTCATCAGTTTCACTTTGGAAAGGTCTACAGCAAAAGAAAGTATCAATATGAACATTTAATTACAGTCTCTGACTCAAACCCATGCCTGAGCCTGATAATTCACACTGGTTGTTATATCTAAAACAATATTTTCATCAGATTACTAAATAGGACCCGATGTCAGAAAGCAAAGCTGAATCTAACAAATCTTCATCTTCTGTCAACTTTTACCCAGATCAAAGACCAGCAGAGATTCTGGATAACACATCTCCTGAATTACAAACCAAGGGGAGGGACTGATTATATTTTTGAGTATTATCCTATATGGTCTCTCAAATCACTTTTAATACACTTCAGTTAACCATTTTTCAGAATATTAAAAAGCCTAAAACTTAGTTATCTTGCTTGTCTTGCTTCCTGGAATACTTAAAAGTTCAAGAATTGTGGCTTTTGGGGAAAGATAATTTTGGAAAAAGAATTACTACTCTAAGAAATAGCATTACCAGTTTCTTGTTTTGCTCAAAGGATGAAAGTGTATTAACAAGCTGATGAGAGACAAGGAAAGAAGGGGAATGGCTGGGGGAAAGGGCGCAGGTTTTAGAATTTTGAGCTTTTGGATGAGTTCCAACCCTCCCTTGCTTGAGATTTTCCTGATCTGCTCTTATGCAAGCTGATAAGATGGCTCCTGGTAAAGACAGCACTTGTCCCTTGAACAAATTTATGATCCAACAATCCTGCCAACAACTGAGCCCAAAAGAAATGTATTTATTTCAGCAATTCTGAGACTTTTCAACATCAAATGGTTTTATTTTATATGGTAGAAAAACACCATAAATGACTACAAATGCTGATTCTGGATTTACAGCTCATTCTAAGTGTAGCATGGCTAGTTTATACTTAACCTGATCCACAGAAACTGAAGATATTTTCTGAATTACTTCCCACCCCTTTCTAAAGTAGATTGCTGGGTGGTCCCTGAGCTACACTCCCTCATGTTGCCTTGAGAGTATGAAACTCAGCATGAGAGGGATAAGGTTTAAAAAAAAAGATAAAAGGAAACATTAATGCAGCTGGCAGCTATGCCAGGAGTACAGGTTATACATTCTATTCTCCTTGGGAAACAAAGACTAAAGGACTACAAGTTTAGGGTAGGGATCCTGGGGCTTATAGAGCAATTATCTGCAACTACCATGAAGGCAAACCCTGCCTAAGAGTCTTTGTAGAGTCTCTGCAGAGGCCATACAATCTATCCCCATATACAGCACAAGCCCTGAAAATTAAAATGGGAAAGGAGCACTTACAGTCTTCTTGACAGCCATGGTCTTATTTGGGGGGAAGAACACAATTCATTTTAACAGCTACTGCAATTCAACATGCACATCAGTGATAGCAAATTATTTTCTTATGGAAGTAGTGACAAGTCCTACCGGCAGATTTTATGCACAAAGCCTTTTACTGCAGATCTGCCTCTGTCTCCCTCTCTCACTCTCTCTGAAACAGACCTCCCTCATCATTCCAAGCAATGCTGAATCAAACTATTTCAAAGAAGCCTTAATACCCAACCAGGCTTCTAAGTGACAAAACACATCTGCTTTGATGTTTCACCATGTAGTTATTACTGCCAATAAAATTATTGGTGCTTTCTTAGTGGTTTTACTATCTTTTCTTATCCCAGACCTCTCTTATCATTGAAAATGTTGAAATTTAAGTCTGCAACTACACAAGATTTAAGGCACTTAAAGATGAGAGTGATTGAGAGTCCCTAGGGATTGATAATGTGGAATGGAGCTTTTCACCTCCAAATTATTAGTTCACATGTGGCATGGGTGGTAAGTGATTTAAAGTCATTATCGTCAAATAGTTGCTCCATGGCCTTTGTGGACTGAATGACGATTTTAGCTAGTGCCTCCTGGACCTAGATCATAATCACCCTCAATACAATTGGCACTAACTGGATGACTTGCTGGCTATCACAGCAGACAGACTGAGAAATATGTTATTGAATTTCACTCCTTTCCCATCTCATATACTCAATATACTCAGTCCCCTTAGATATCAAAGTGTTCTGAGGGCTTCTGGAAAAGTCTTAAGTTTAGAGCTCTTCTGTAGATACTTGGAGGAATATCAACTGCAAACTCCCCCTAATATTTCTATTTTCCAAATTCACAGTAGCCACTAATACCAAACTTAAAGCACTTCATGATAATATTATTCACAGCTAGAATGACAAAGGATGTAAGAATTATGCCAGAGGCTCAGTGAGAAGAGACGAGCTAAAGAAAACACATCAGTACAGTTCTAAAGAACCTAGTGAGTGCTGCATCTGAGTGTATTTAAAAGGGAGTCAGGTTTAACATTATATTATATAATACAATTTCCAATACAGGAATAAAACCTCTTATGCACTATAACCTCATAATAATCCTATCCAGCATGTCCACACAAATATCTGTTTTCTTTAGAAGCCACCATATTGTTCTTCAAAGTTAAGAGTTCTTCCTATTACAAACATTTCTCATGACTGAATATATGCAATATAAAACCAAAAGGAAGGCCACAAAACGGCTTCCTATATGTTCACACTTCAAAATTTTCAAGTTCTGCTTTTTGTGGCCTATAAGTTCTAAGGATGGCATTATCATTCTACAGTACCTGGTTTATTGAAGGAACACGCTAAATGTCTACAACAAAATGGATGAACCTTGAAAACATTTTGCTAAATGAAATAAGACATACAAAAGAACAATATTGTATGATTCCACTATACAGGTACCTAGAACAGTCAAATACATAGAGTAGAAGAGTAGTTACCAGCGACTACAGGGAGGAAGAATGGGGAGTTATTATTCAATGGGTACAGAGTTTCAGTTTGGGATGATGAAAAAGTTCTAGAAATGGATAGTGTGGTGGCTGCATATCAGTGTGAATGTACTTAATGCTACCGAACTGTACACTTAAACAATGACTAAAATGGTCAACTTTATGTTATGTATATTTTACCACAATTTTTTTAAATGTCTGCAAACAAAAATATTCCTAGTCCTAACATATTGCTGGTACACAGTGAAAAAAGTATCAGTGTGGGCTTCCCTGGTGGCGCGGTGGTAGAGAGTCCGCCTGCCGATGCAGGGGACACGGGTTCGTGCCCTGGTCCGGGAAGATCCCACATGCCGCGGAGCGGCTGGGCCCGTGAACCATGGCCGCTGAGGCCTGCGTGTCCGGAGCCTGTGCTCCACAACGGGAGAGGCCACAGCAGTGAGAGGCCCACATACCGCAAAAAAAAAAAATGTATCAGTGTTTCCCTCATGCTAATACACATTTTCCCTTCACCCTCACAGGTATAATTCTCAAGGCCCTATCAAACAATGTTTTCTCCATAAAATCATGTCTGATCACCACAGCTGGAAATAATCTCACCTTTTTCTGTGTGTAAATTTTACTATATCTCTCTTACTGTACTCAGCAGTTTCTCCTTAGATTATGATTATGTACTTCAATAGCTTAGTCCCCTACTCCTTCACTAGATGCAGCCTCCTAATGAACAGTACTTTGTGGACTCCCCAAAGCCCCTAGTACCTACAAAGTAGTCTCTGCATACACAGTTGTCTCTACACACACTACACATGATATTCTCTCAAGAAATGACAACAGAAGGTACACGAATGACTTCAAGAGAACAAAAAATACATGGTAGAATGAATTCCAAAGGGCTATTTTAAGTCTTCTATGTAAATGGAATGTTGTTACCCTGAATATAATTCCATAAATTGGTCACTGTATAGGATTTGTAAATCTTTTCAGAAAATTTTATACTGATGGTATTTGGCCCAATCAACTCTTGATTGACATAAGAAGAGAAGAGAGAGATTATGTAAAATAGGGAATCTCAACATTAATTTGTCTTCATAATTTGGAAGAAAAATAATACAGAAACAAACTAATTCCCTTCACGCTCTTCTCAGCGTAAGACCAGCTGAGTAATTAAAAAAAGAAACTATACAATCCCACTACTGGGCATATACCCTGAGAAAACCATAACTCAAAAAGAGTCATGTACCACAATGTTCACTACAGCACTATTTTCAACAGCCGGGACATGGAAGCAACCTAAGTGTCCATTGACAGATGAGTGGATAAAGGAGATGTGGCACATATATACAATGGAATATTACTCAGCCATAAAAAGAAACAAAATTGAGTTATTTGTAGTGAGGTGGATGGACCTAGAGTCTGTCACACAAAGTAAGTCAGAAAGGGAAAAACAAATACCGTATGCTAACACATATATATGGAATCTAAAAAAAAAAAAAAAAAAAAAAACAGGTCTGATGAGCCTAAGGGCAGGAGAGGAGTAAAGATGCAGACTACAGAATGGACTTAGGACAAGGGGAGGGGGAAGGGGAAGCTGGGACGAAGTGAGAGAGTAACACTGACATATATACACTACCAAATGTAAAATGGATAGCTAGTGGGAAGCAGCTGCATAGCACAGGGAGATCAGCTCGGTGCTTTGTGGCCACCTAGAGGGGTGGGATAAGGAGGGTGGGAGGGAGATGCAAGAGGGAGGAGATATGGGGATATATGCATATGTATAGCTGATTCACTTTGTCATACCACAGAAACTAACACAACACTGTAAAGCAATTATACTCCAATAAAGATGTTAAAAAAAAAAAAAAGCTGTAAGTTGTTATATCAAATCTAATCATAGGAGATCTAGACTTAATCTTGCTAAGAAATTAAGATTATTTACATATTTTACCCGGAGGGACGCTGTCTAAAAGAAAGAATATGAGGGCTTCCCTGGTGGCACAGTGTTTGAGAGTCCGCCTGCCAATGCAGGGGACGCAGGTTCATGCCCCGATCCGGGAAGATCCCACATGCTGCCGAGCGGCTGGGCCCGTGAGCCATGGCCGCTGAGCCTGCATGTCCGGAGCCTGTGCTCTGCAATGGGAGAGGCCACAACAGTGAGTGGTCTGTGTACCGCAAAAAACAAAACAACAACAAAAAAAAAAAACAAAAAAAAAAGAAAGAATATGAGCTTTGGAGTCAAATATATCTAAGTTTGAATTCCAGCTCCAGGATTTACTAGCTGTATGAACTTTGCAAGTTATTTAGCCTTTCTAACCTCCATTTCATCATCTGCAAAAGGGAAATAATACCCTAAATGTTACAGGGTTGTAAAAGGATTAAATGGCCAATACATGGCAGACACTCAATAACTTTTACTCTGTTTCTCTTCCTTCCCCAGGAACAGATTCAGTCAAGCAGGTTAGTTTGGAATTAAGGGAATATGTTCCTTCATTCTGAATACTTCTGAGCGTTGGAAATTGCTTATTACAATTTTAAAGCTAGATGGAATCCTGGAAAAATATCTAATCCAGTGTCCTCATTTCACTAAAAGAGAAATCAGTTTAGAGCTTAAGTGACATGGCCAAGCCACCAAGCTACCAAGTCACAATGTCCCAAAAGAAAATATAGGTGTCCTGATTCTGGGTCCAACACTCTTCCACAACATTACATGACTGTCCCTAAGCAGGACAGTTACTTTTCTTTCACCCCTCTGCTTAGAACTCATCAAATCCACAAGCTACTGCCAAATGTGCACTTCAAGGAAACCATTTACCTTTGATTCCTCGGTCCACCTTCATTAAACGCCGGATTATAGAATCACGGTTATCTCCTTGCCTGATTTCAATTTTGGTTGAGAAGTGGCCATTGAATGGCTGAGAATTCACTAGGGAAACTGATACACCAGGCTAAGAAAATAAAGAGAAAATGACTGTTATAAGAAATCAAACTTGAATACTGCTGAGGGAGAAGGAATCTCTGCTAGATTTTTAATGCCCAATGAAAGACAGATTTAATTCTGGTATTCTAAAATCAAGACCAAGGGATACTCAAATATGAAAGAAAAAATGTACAAAAGCTCATGCTTATAACCAAATGCCTAGGTAAAAATGACTATGAGTACACATATCAATACTGATGATGAATAAAAACAATAATTCTATTTTCTCTTCTAAAACTACCACCATTTATTGAATTCCTACTATGTACCAGACACTGTACGAAGCACTTTATAGACATTATTCCTGTATCCTGAAAGGCAGTTCCTTAAGACCCTTTTTCACAGATGAAAAGCTGAGAACCAGAAAGATTAACGAAGTAGCCCAAGGTCACATAGCTAGTAAGAGGCAGAGCCTCACCTTTACTGAGAATAAACTCATTTCTATGACATACTAACTCCCACATAATATAAACAATATAGTTAAAGAACTTGCTCATTATTTTAAGTGGAAAAAGTCAACTGAGCCTTATGAAACTTAAATACATAGTAGCTTAATGGAATGCTTGAAAGAAGCTTGAAATAAACATATTTGTATGGGGAAAACTATTTCATGTACCTATATTCATGGCCCAAATGACTGTACTTTTAAAAGCCACCATATCTTAATGTAATGAGACTATTTATAATCTGATGATAAATTTAGGAGGTCTGCATGATCATGATTACTTCATTCTTTCAAAATAGACTTCTTCTGCTTGCTGCATTTTCAATTAAATGTGGTAAAAGTGGCAGGATATATGTAAGTCCTCTGTTTATCAAGAAAAGTAGGGCATTTTATGGACTCTCACAATGGCACTCCAGTGAACTTTACCAAATGCTGCCATTCTGAATGGATTCTTTAAGAGTTAATAAATAAAATCTCCCCAAACTTCAAAACCTATTTATCTTCACCAGTAATGGTCAAAGAATAAGAAATTAAAAAAGCATCTCCAGTATAATGGGAAATGATGCATCAATCTGTTTTATGCCAGAAACCAAAAGTCTTGAATACCATTACTAAACCAAAACTCATCTGAAATATGAAAGCTCCTTTTCACTGTTTAAAAAAGTTTCACATTTCAATGTCCACTATCTTTTTTTTTAAGTCAGGTTTTGAAAACCATATTCTTATTTTTAAAATCACAATCAACGTCTGATGCTACCTGTGATAGTAGAGTAAGGAAAAGTGAGGGTTGCATTAACCAGGGAATTAGAGGACCTCAAATCCAGACCCACTACTAACCAACTAAGTGGCCTAAGCCAAGCTAATCATTTAACTTCTCTGGACCTCACTTCTTTCCATCGTTAAAATGATGGTTTTAGATGTAAAGCTCTCTAAGGTCTCTTCTAGCTCTAAAATGCAACGATTCAGTGAGATTCTTTCAACTTACTTCTGTTCTAAAAACATTAAGTGGTTTCCCAGGACAGCAATCTTCCCTGACTTTATCTTCTGCTTCAGAGGCAAACTTGACTTCTATGTGTTCTAGCTAAGTAGAGGGGAAAGATGGAAGTCATTAGTATCACTTAATATGATTGGAATTAGTCATCACCTCATTTCACCAAAGAGCAAAACCAAGTTCTCCACTTATCATAAAATGGCCTGTGCAGTTTTATTATTTTCCATATAAACATTATATGAAACCTATCATCAAGTATTTAACACTCATGTTAGATGCCTCATACATAGTATGTTATTTACAGAGTCATGTTTACCATCTTCTATCAGGAAATCTGGCGTCTACCTGCTGCCTAAGAGAAAACAAAAATCAGTATAAAAGGCTTTCACTCAAATAAATGGAAAAACTCAGAAATGTAGCAAATTGCATATACCTGAATACAAGATGACCCTAAATAAAGTGTTCCCATTGTCCCAATGTAAATATCCAAGAAGTTTTTTGACCTCCATGAGTATATATGAACATTTAGAAATATACATAAAATAGATGTCTACTAATACTTTATTAACCCATTTATAATTACATGACATAAAATGCTTATTTAGAAATGCGTATTTCTTCCATTCCTGTATTTCATAAAACAATTTTATTCAAACTCTAAACCTGCACTTTTTTATTTATTAGTGTTTTCATTATTACTAGAACCACTTTTTGAATCCTCTAACACAATTTCCTATAGAAAATTATCTTTCCTTCTGCCTAAGGTGAATGAGAGACAGCATTTTTAGAATCTATATATTAAATTGTCACTGGGGCAGGAAGATGGAATGGGGAGAAACTCAGATATGTGAAAGCTACTGGTAATGTTCTAGTTCCTGAGTTGGGCAGTAGATTCATGGATGGTGATTATATTACTAATCAAGAAAAAAAAAAACGGGGCCAAACATGGACCACTGATAATATATAATGAATCAAGGATTCTAATTAATCCAAATCTGTGATTCTGAGGTCTTAAAGGGAGGGGGGAGGAAAAAGCAATCCAGAATACCCCATAATATGAGAGATTCTGAAAGCATTTGAATATAAGGCCTCTCCTCATTTCTTTTTACGGATAATTTTGAGAGGAAATCCAGGCATATACAGTTAGTATTTTAGGAACAGAATAACTGATAAGTGAAGTAAGAGAACAGATCATTTCCTCTTCCTGTAACTTCTATACCACCCATTCTCTTTCCCCCCAAAATATATTTGGCAAAGGTACTAAACATAGAAGATGAAATTTATAAAAAGGTTTATTATAAAACTAAAGAACTGGATAATCCCAGGCCCCTCTTACCTCAAGGGAATTGGTCAGATAGACTATATTCTCCATGAGCACTGCCTGTTCGTCAAATTCTAATTGCAAATCCAGAACACGAGGTCCCATCTTCTCCAGATTTTCCTAGCAGCCAAAATGGTTTTGAAAAACAAAATCACATTAAGAATATGATGAAAAGAACGTATTTCTCCCAAAGCAATCAGTCTCTCAAGTGATAATATCTTCAAATTTGAACAGTTAAAGGAAAGGCCTTGGACTCATGGTTTCCCTTATCTATGTTTGCTCGCTAATGA
The DNA here is from genome assembly GCF_008692025.1 of Phocoena sinus. Lineage (NCBI taxonomy): Eukaryota > Metazoa > Chordata > Mammalia > Artiodactyla > Phocoenidae > Phocoena > Phocoena sinus. Next base: position 49,386,512 of record NC_045765.1, on the reverse strand, counting down.
AATTACTCGCTGAGAGTAATTGTCATTTAAAGTATGATAAGATTAAGACAGCACTGAAAAGACTAGGACAAGGTTTTCAGATTTATAAAAGAAATATGATTTCATCATTGTTAATTTACCCTGACTTTATATGCAAACTCAAAGAACTCACTTTGACAAGGAATCAAACAAATGTCTTAAAATACCCCTTCAGGTAACAAATAAAATAAAATAAATTAAATGTTTCCAAGATACCACATCTGTAAAGCTATTTCAAGAAACAGTGAATTAATAATAACCAAACAAAACATTCCTATAAATTAAAAAAATTTTTAAAAAGTCAGATTATATGGTTACTCAGATAATCCTACGACATATAAAAAACCATTTCTTATTCTTAATTTTAACATTAAATATCAGTATTTGCTGCTCAAGATGTAACCTTCAAGACCTAAGTTCATATGCACAAATACAGCTAACTGCCTAGAACATGTTTCACTTACATGAAAGTGACCTGACATGATTCTTAATATTCACTACCTTCATTTACCATCCAAGTTGTTTCTTTTCCCATGAGGTGCTAGAAAACCCTTTTCTTATTCCCAGATTTATTAAACACTTTTCAAAGTTTCAAACCACTAATTTGCCTCATAATACCAAGTAATACCAATATTACTGAAAAAATATTTTACTACTCAAAAAATCTAACACTGGTTTTTCAAAAAGCCAACCTTTGAATCTAACATCATTTAAAATCAGTTTCACTGGATTCTACAAAGCATGCCACCAAAATTAATTGCCTCTGCAACCAACAATGGGATATTTTGTTCATTTCCCCATATTGACAATGGATCTGACATTATGACCAATGGCACTAGCTGGGAACCAATGAATTATGAGCATACCAGCAAATATAACTTATTTTTGTAGGTCAAGTCATGATTTTAAATTATTTCTGAAACTTCAAATACCATAAGGCTCAGATAGTTGACTCTGGTTCTAGGAGAATTAAAAGGCTTTCCTAAGAACACAATCTATTCCAATACAAGACAAGGTAAGAGTTTTGGTCTCTTATCAGGCAGGTATCTGTAGCCCACAAGATTCAATAATTAATCTAAAGTGTAAGAATAACTATTACATGCTTAGCCGGCTGGAAGACACTGATATACATTTTCTTTAAAATGTACTGAGCCTACTTTTTGACAGGTAGTATTAAAATGTATTATGTGTATTAATTCATTTACTCCTCACAGCACTCCTAAAAGGTAGGTTCTATTAATTTCCTATTTTATAGATGAAAAACATTGTGGCCCGCAGAATTTAAGTGATTTGTCTAAGTCCTCCAAACTAAAAAGTGACAGAAAACAGGATTTGGGCCAAGATTTGTCTGCCCCCAGAGTTTGAGATCTTAAGCAATATACAGTCTTCTTTCTGTTTCTCTTTGTCAGGAAATCCACCAGATCAGTTATATATATGAAAAAGACTAAGAGTTTAACCCAAAGATTCTCAATGGGGGAGCTATGGTGGGGGACTGATTTTGCTACCAGGAGATATTTGGCAATGTATGGAGGCATTTTTGGTTGTCATAACTTGAGTAGGGGAGGGAGAAATTCTACTGTCATCCAGTGGATAGAAGCCAAGGACACTGCTAAACACCCTATAGTGCACAGGACAGCCTCCCACAACCAAGAACTATCCAGCCTAAAATACACATAGAGCCAGTTGAGAAACCCTGATCTAACCACTATAAACAACGTTTAAACCGTTAAGCTAAACCTATAAAAATGTAGAATCTTGTTCCAGTAATAGGATCTAGTAAAAACACCCCAATGTAAGCCAAAAGACTATGCTTCCTCCTTAAAGTGAAAAGAAGGGAAGGTAGAATATGAAGAGAATCATTTAGTGCAGTAATTCTCAACCAATTTTTCTTCCACAATACATATTTTTCACACATTCAGCAATTCCACAGGTAAATCCCAAATCTGATCATTTCCACAACCACTGATTGAAAAGTGCTATTTTAGCAGATTTCTTGGGGAAGACTGTGCCCAAAGTGTTCCTCTTACTTCTACTATCCTATCTAACCATTACCCATGTGGTCACAGCTGAACAAGGTCCACAGCTTACCTTAATCATGGCGACAAATGGCATCACTTTCTTCATGTATTTCTTCAATTCTGGCAAATTGACTAGTTCACTAGCAATGACCTTGTTATCAGGCAATTTTCCACTGTTGGTCTAAAAAAAGAGTGGGAGACGAATGTGAAGAAAAATATTTTAAAGATAATATAGGATAGTAGATGTAGCCAGACATGAAATGGTGGCCTCTACCAATCTGCTAGAGAGCAGCACAAGAGGGTGCAGCCTCTAGCATCACGGGGAAGTGAAAGGTAAATGAATAATACAGAAAGGAGTCTCCTCTTTCCTCTAAATTCAAAGGACACATGTTTTTTCGGGTAAAGGAGAAGAGTATGTGCATGATGCTGAAATATTTAATTTTCCCTTACACTAATGATACCTCTAGGATTGTAACATTAGATCTTATCTAGTGATAAAATGGTCTTATAAAAATCCTATTTGTCTTCAAACTTAAAACTTCTCAAAGCATTTCATTAGTCATATCAAAATGAAAACTATACAACTATCATATAAGATGTATTATAATGTCTGCTTTTGAACACTCTGCCTTATAAATTGTTACCACAAATGTGAAAAAAGAATCTCTAGCTATCAACCTGTTAAAAATAATATAATTTCTATCTACCAAAAATAAATATCTATATCATAAGCATTAATATGCACAGTCCCAAATGAGCTGCCTGAATTCAAATTCACTCCTGTGAACATCAATAGAGGAGAAATAAAGTAAGCGGCCTTTCCAGACTTTTGGGTGACCTATTTTCTCCTTATTGTAAAAGAATCACACCAAAGCCAAGGGTTGGGAATAAATCTAAAAGAAAAGTAACATACAGTAAGATTTCCAATAATCTATTTACTTTCAATTCTAACCTTTACTAGAGTACATAGGAAAAAATATTTTCTCCACTTGCCAATACGTTGCTTTGAATTACATAAGAAAAAGGAGAGGGTGGAACACACTCTTTTTTCCTTATGTCACCAAAAAGGTGCCATATTGAACATAAGAACATTCTTCTTGATTATAAACTGACATTCTTTTAGTTCTTTTGGATGAAAACAAATGAAAATTTTAAAGGAAGCTGGTCATTCCAAATAATGCCAATAGATGATGTTGATTTCAAACTATGCAATCTAGTCAATAAATATAAGTAAAAATATAACTTCTAAAAGAACAGTGGTGATTAATTTTTTAATATCTGGGACATTACATGCCATATTCGGTTCTTCTGCTTCCTTGAAAATGCTGGTATGAATATATATGCCACTGAGGCAAAATTTCATTTTTCTAACTACCAAAGTAGCTTTTACTCTTTTACTTACCATAAGTCAAAACTCTGCAAGCAGATTCTAAAAGCTACACTCCATTTCTATCAAACGCAATCAAAGGAAGAGGTAGTTCTCCATAAAAACAGGTTCACATATTGTAGAATACAAAAATACTTGCTCTTCTCTTTCCATTAAATCTTACAAATATAAAAGTTCTTCTGAGTATTTCTTGGTTAACCATGAAAAGTACTGAGACAAAATTCCAATAAAGGTCTAGAAAATCAAAGCTAAGGATTTTTCCTTTATATTACCGCTTTATGCTTTGGCCATAATCCCTATTTGGTCTCTTTCTTTCTCTTTTTAAAGTGCGCCTTAATGGTTTCTGTCCACCAATAACTGTTGCTTATAACCTGAGCAAAAATTCTACAACATATACTTTGTTTCCATATTTTGAATGTGAAAGGAAAAAGGAAGGTGAATTTTTTTCTCTAGGAAAACCTAGAACTAAGTTTAAATATTGAGTTCCCTTTAAATACAACTATCATATTTAATAGCTATTTACCTGACAATCAAAAACACAACATCAAACTCTCCATTTCTATGGGTAATTATCAAATTGGACATTTTCTTTTAAATTACTCAAGAGCCAAGCTTCAAATTTTTTCAAACATAATAATGTTAAGGCTTCATGAATGCCAGTGTTCAAGGCACAACAAATGCAAAAGGCAAACTCAGTCCTTTTGCTTCATAATTTTAACCACACATATGAAAAAGTCCCACACCTTTTGATTACATACAACTAGATCTAGTATTTTTTTATGAAAGTTTCAGAAATGATGAAAAACAGCTTTTCCCTCGGCATCCATTTAAGAGCCACCAAGGATAACAAATGGCACTCCATGCATAAAGGTAATTAAACAAAGCTGCCTGTCTTTCTTCCCCTAGACGTTGCCAACATCCTAAAAACAAAAACAGCATAGGGAGAACACGACACTGCTGGGGTGAGGTGGGGGGGGAGTCTATTGAGAACGTCACCTCAAAGTGATGACGCAGAACTGACAGGGTGATATGTTGCCAAGACGGATAGTTCTTCGCCACATAGATGGTGCAATGTGAAGGTTTCTGAGGGAGCTGCTTGTCAGTCTTCTACAGGGCAGAAGAAAGAAAAAACATTTAATCACTTTCATATACACCAAAAATGAAAGAACCCTCTGCCAGTATATAGCACTACTGCCTTTAACGTTAAAAACTATGCATACAATAGAACTGCATTAGAAATGAAAATAGCCCTACATTAGCAATGAAAATGGCCCTAAGGAAAGTTGTCTTTATTTTCATTACTATTAAATGTTATTTGACCAATAACTTTTTTTTTTTTTTTTTAAATAATTTTATTTATTTCATTTATTTTATTTTTGGCTGTGCTGGGTCTTCGTTGCTGCACATGAGCTTTTTCTAGTCGTGGCGAGCGGGGGCTACTCCTCGTTGCGGTGCATGGACTCTAGGCACGTGGGCTTCACTAGTTGTGGCTTGCGGGCTCAGTAGTTGTGGCGCACGGGCTCAGCCGCTCCGTGGCATGTGGGACCCTCCCGGACCAGGGCTCGAACCCATGTCCCCTGCATTGGCAGGCAGATTCCTAACCACTGCGCCACCAGGGAAGCCCATGACCAATAACTTTTAAGGAATGACATTAAAAAAAAAAAAAACTTCACCTTCCCTTTAGCTGGTATCATATAGTTCTTGAGTCGCAATCTAAGGTCGTGTGCTACTTCCATGAGATACTGTGAGGAGCGTATCAAGCTTTCATCCACAGGACCTGCCAGAGGCCATGAAGCATTCATAACTGAGTCGGGCTTTAAAAAAAAAAAAAAAAAGGTTCAGTGAGATTAGACAACACAACTATTTTATGATTCTTGGTTACAGTTTCATACCAAGACATGGTGTGTAACTGTGTGCTCAAAGTTCAAACCTGACTACATATAACACGCGTCCACAGACCCTGATCTAATGTTCCCTAGAATTCAAGCTGTGAAGTCTGACTCTACATTCTTAATTAGCACCCATTTGTACAAGCATATTGATACCCACACACATATGCTCACTTTCAAAGAAAATTATGTAATGCTAATTGGCCTAAATTTAATCTTTGTTATATAAATTATGCATACTCTCAGCTTTTATCCTACTAATACATCCAGTACTGAAAGTATGGCTATTTGGAATATATATCATGAGCACATTTTTGCATTGTTCACACACTGAAAAATACAAAAGAGCTTGGCTAATAACGCTGGAAAGGAGTTATTAAACCAGCCAATCTGTTTTTCTGTAAGCCTGGGAGAAATAAATTTATCTTCACAGTAAGAATGCTAATATAAAATCCCTGAATATGCAGCCCTATATATGCCAGGAATTTTATATAAAACAAGAATATGTATGCAAGTATATACTTCTATCTTTGTTTATAAGCAGCTCATAACAGTTATTTACATCTTTCTCAATAATTTCACCTTTCTAAACAAACAGTTGAGAAAACAGTATTAGTTATACATGTATTCAAATACATTATAACATTTCCTAATAAGAATTAGGTGATAAACAATACGCACAAAGTCACATTATTAAAATATACAATAAAAATAAATAAATAAATTTTTTAAAAATTAAAAAAAGGGGGGGCCTCCCTGGTGGCGCAGTGGGTAAGAATCCACCTGCCAATGCAGAGGACACGGGTTTGAGCCCTGGTCTGGGAAGACCCCACATGCCACGGAGCAACTAAGCCTGTGTGCCACAACTACTGAGCCTGTGAGCCACAACTACTGAGCCCATGTGCCACTACTGAAGCCCGCGTGCCCAGAGCCCAGGCTCTGCAACGAGACAAGCCACCGCAATGAGAAGCCCACACACCGTAATGAAGGGTAGCCCCCGCTCGCCGCAACTAGAGAAAGCCCATGCACAGCAACGAAGACCCAACACAGCCAAAAATAAATAAATAAAATAAATATATTTTTTAAAAATTTTTAATAAGATAAAATATATACACCGTGTATAAATTAAGGCATATATACCCGATGTAGCTTCAATTTAAGCTGCTGTAATAATTATGAGATAATGAACCCAATATTATTCTTGAAATACTCATTTTCAGTCTTTCTCTCTTAAGTAACATTATTATCCCAATATTTATTTAATGAGGCCACAATCAAAACCACCCAGAACATCTTAAATGCATAAAGCTACCTTTCCCAGGAGTGTCCAGATGTGCTCACACAAATGAGGACAGAATGGAGCCAAGAGAAGTGTCTGAACTTCAATAAACCGGAACACGAGGTCTCGGTGCATCCCTTCTATGGCCAATTCACGGTACTTATCTTTCGCAGCCTACAAAATTTGGAGTTATTTACCATTTCTCTCCCCCACTTCTTTAAAATAAAATTATAGGAAAAAAAACTCAGTATCTCTATTTTAATGCATTTTTAAGTATTTAGTCTTTTAAAATTCCATAATAAACTTTACTAAAGGTTTTACTTTATTTTTAACAACCTGAAAATAAATGTGTATCAATCCTTAGGTTAAAAACAATAAATTGTTTAAATTTATACATCTTTGATAATCTTTGCTATTAAGCATTTCTTTTTAAGCACTTCTTAGCCATTCAGGGTTCTTTGGGGGGCGCTGTTTGTTCATGTCCTTTGGTAATTGTTCTTTGGACCATTAGTATTTTTTTGATGGGCTTGTCAAAATCCTGAAATACAGACTGTAAATAATTTTCCAGTTAACTGTGTATTCTTAAGATGATTTCAGTTATGATTTTCTTATCTATGTTGGCAAATTCATCAGAACTTTTATGGTTATTCCTTTCTTTTGTTTTTATGATTAGGAAATCTTTTTTCAATTCTAAAATCAAATAAATGTTCACTTAGCCCTGTTTTTCAGAAAAAAAAAAAGTAAATCAATCCTAACAAAAGGATAATGCAGTTTTATACTGATTCTCAAGAAAATCTGAAAAAGACATTTTGCAATGGACATAAAAGATGAACAATTTAAACTGTGTACTAAGGGTGAATGCTCAGTAGCATGTATTAATAGCATCAAATCAAAAAGGCTGTAAATATGACACACTGCTATGCTCAGCACTTATCCTTATTTAATCACATCTCTGAAAACCAAGTTACATAAATCCCAATGTGATATTTTACAAAACTGACTGAGGAAAGCTACATTTTTACTTTAAGCACTTGAACTGCCAAACTTGAGGATATGCTGACACCTTGTGGAAAACCTCAGAAAATGTTTGCTTTCAAACTAATAGCAATTATTTACAATTATGCCTTTGTTTTTCATCAACTTTAAAATGTTTTCCTGGAAAACGTGTCTAATTTTTAGATTTAACCTCTTTATTAACCCACAGCTCAACTAGGAATAGAATTACTTACATTAAAGAGACATAATATAAAAAGTACCCAAGAAAACTATTTAAAATCACAATGTCTTAAATATTTTACAAATTTTCAGTCTCCACTTAAGATGAGTTATAATGCTACAGCAGGAGGAGAAAAAACAAGAAATACATCATATTGACACTGACGTATTTTATAGCTACGAAAAGAATAGCCTACCTGAAACTCAAAAAACCCTGTTTTCAAAGCTTCTTTAAACATCATCTTTTCATAGTTTTGATCTGTTTTTATAATGCCTGCATTCATTTCACTATTGAATAGGAAAAAAAAGGTAATTGAGTTTAAAGGCAAGTACATATATATAGGTATAAAAAACTTCCACACACACTAATAAACATTAAAATGAGAACAATGCATGAAACATTTAAGACTGCTCAACCACAAAACCATCTTTGTATTCCTCAAAACTAACCACTGCAGCCTCACACTGTCTATCCACTCTTCAGTATTGTTGTAACACTACTTAGGGCTCCTGTTTATGACAACACAGTTAACCACATGCTTGTTTAAAAATTCCTTGATGGTCACCCTGATACCAAAACCAGAAAAGATACTACAAAAAAAAGAAAATTACAGGTTAATATCACTGATGAATATAGATGCAAAATTCCTCAACAAAATACTAGCAAACACAATCCAACAACACATTAAAAGGATCATACACTATGATCAAGTGGGATTTATCCCAGGGATGCAAGGATTCTTCAATATACGCAAATCAATGTGATACACCATATTAACAAATTTAAGAAGAAAAACCATATGATCATGTCAATAGATGCAGAAAAAGCTTTTGACAAAATTCAACACCCGTTTATGACCAAAAAACTCCAGAAAGTGGCCATAGAGGGAACCTACCTCAACATAATAAAGGCCATATATGACAAACCCACAGTCAACATCATTCTCAATGGTGAAAAATTGAAAGCATTTCCTCTAAGATCAGGAACAAGAAGACAAGGATGTCCACTCTCACCACTATTATTCAACATAGTCTTGGAAGTCCTAGCCACGGCAATCAGAGAAGAAAAAGAAATAAAAGGAATACAAATTGGAAAAGAAGAAGTAAAACTGTCACTACTTGCAGATGACATGATACTATACATAGAGAATCCTAAAGATGCCACCAGAAAACTACTAGAGCTAATCAATGAATTTGGTAAAGTTGCAGGATACAAAATTAATGCACAGAAATCTCTTGCATTCCTATACACTAATGATGAAAAATCTGAAAGAGAAATTAAGGAAACGCTCCCATTTACCAGTGCAACAAAAACAATACAATACCTAGGAATAAACCTACCTAGGGAGACAAAAGACCTGTATGCAGAAAACTGTAAGACACTGATGAAAGAAATTAAAGAGGATACCAACTGATGGAGAGATATACCATGTTCTTGAACTGGAAGAATCAATACTGTGAAAATGACTATACTAGCCAAAGCAATCTACAGATTCGATGCAATCCCTACCAAATTACCAATGGCATTTTTTACAGAACTAAAACAAAAAATATTAAAATTTGTATGGAGACACAAAAGACCCAGAATAGCCAAAGCAGTCTTGAGGGAAATAAATGGAGCTGGAGGAATCAGACTCCCTGACTTCAGACTATACTACAAAGCTACGGTAATCAAGACAATACGGTACCGGCACAAAAACAGAAACATAGATCAATGGAACAAGACAGAAAGCCCAGAGATAAACCCACGCACCTATGGTCAACTAATCTATGACAAAGGAGGCAAGGATATACAATGGAGAAAAGACAGTCTCTTCAATAAGTGGTGTTGGGAAAACTGGACAGCTGCATGTAAAAGAATGAAATTAGAACAATCCCTAACAACACACACAAAAATAAACTCAAAATGCATTAGAGACCTAAATGTAAGACTGGACACTACAAAACTCTTAGAGGAAAACATAGGCAGAACACTCTTTGACATAAATCACAGCAAGATCTTTTCTGATCCACCTCCTAGAGTAATGGAAATAAAAAAAAATAAACAAATGGGACCTAATGAAACTTCAAAACTTTTGCACAGCAAAGCAAACCATAAAGACAAAAAGACAACCCTCAGAATGGGAGAAAATATTTGCAAACGAATCAATAGACAAAGGATTAATTTCCAAAATATACAAACAGCTCATACAGCTCAATATTAAAAAAACAAACAACCCAATCCAAAAATGGGCAGAAGACCTAAATAGACATTTCTCCAAAGAAGACATACAGATGGCCAAGAAGCACATGAAAAGCTGCTCAACATCACTAATGATTAGAGAAAAGCAAATCAAAAGTACAATGAGGTATCACCTCACACCAGTTAGAATGGGCATCATCAGAAAATCTACAAACAACAAATGCTGGAGAGGGTGTGGAGAAAAGGGAACCCTCTTGCACTGTTGGTGGGAATGTAAATTGATACAGCCACTATGGAGAACAGTATGGAGGTTCCTTAAAAAACTAAAAATAGAATTAGCATATGATCCAGCAATCCCACTACTGGGCATATACCCAAAGAAAACCATAATTCAAAAACACACATGCACCCCGATATGTATTGCAGCACTATTTACAATAGCCAGGTCATGGAAGCCACCTAAATGCCCATCGACAGACGAATGGATAAAGAAGTTGTGGTACATATATACAATGGAATATTACTCAGCCATAAAAAGGAACGAAATTGGGTCATTTGTTGAGACGTGAATGGATCTAGAGACTGTCATACAGAGTGAAGTTAAGTCAGAAAGAGAAAAATAAATATCGTATATTAACACATATATGTGGAGCCTAGAAAAATGGTACAGATGAACCAGTTTGCAGGGCAGAAGTTGAGACACAGATGTAGAGAACAAATGTATGGACACCAAGGAGGAAAGTGGCGGGGATGGGGTGGTGGTGTGCTGACCTGGGAGATTGGGATTGACATGTATACACTGATGTGTATAAAATTGATGACTATTAAGAACCTGCTATATAAAAAAATAAATAAAATAAAATTTAAAAAACAAACAAAAAAATTCCTTCATGGAAACTTTATTAAGAAGCCCAAAATGCAACATGAAAATAGCTTTACTAAGGCTGTAGTCAGGTTTAATTGTTGCATTTTAAACAACTGACATTGGATTAAATATATATTCCTTACACTACCTCAGGCCCTTCATAATTTGGCCTAATATGGCCCCAACTTGTTTGATCTCCTACTTCTGCCCTCCACATACTGTACACTTCAAATAAATACCATACTCTTTCCATGGCTTTCTCCTCTCCTTCAAAAATTAGGTTTACTTTTCAAGAAACCCAGAACTCACATGCCATCTCCTCTAATTTCCCTCTATCCCTACTATTGCACTTATAATTGGTTGGGTAAGTGTTTTTCTCTCCTGCTGGACTACAATGAAGGATCAAGTCTTATTCATCTTTGTAATACCAGTGCTTCGGATGTTTCTGATACAAAAAGACTGATAAATGTTTTTTGAAGGAAAAAAGAAAAGACAATTCTTTTCCTTTAACCTGTTTTTCCTTTAACCATTCCACCCTCCTCTAATGCAAGACAGCATGGTAAAATGGTCATGAGAATGGGCTTTGGAGACAGAAACAAATTCATATCCCAAGTCTGAAATTACCAGCTTTGAGACATTTAATGAAATACTTAATTTTTCTAAGCTTCAATTTCTTTAACTATAAAATAGAGCTAATAATATCTTTATCATATAAAATTGCTAGAAGGCTAAAATCAGATAATGGATGCAAAGTAATTAGCATAGTACCTGGCACAAGTAAGCTTTCAGTGAATAGTAGTTATTATTAACATCTAATTTATTTAATGAGGAAGAAAAAGAAAACTTAAAAATACAGCAGGACTAAGCTACTCTAAAGCACAAAGTGGTTGAGGTCCATAGATTACCTGGCGAAAACTCTATCATTGAAGGTGTTGGCAGGACCACTTCTTAGGCTATCCCAGTTGGCAACCATTTCTTTCACCCATTCCACCCAGGTGTACAGACGGAGAATACCTGCATCTGCCATGGTTTCCACAAAGTTAGCATCTTCAACAGTGTCACCAGCATCAGCTAGAGCCAAGCGCATTCCTGGAAGAAGAAAAAAAAAAATCAATCGATGATTTAAAAATGAGGTTACTGCATATCAACTACATATCCAGTTGAGTACACTGCCAAGCCTACATATAAATTAAGAAATAACAAATGCTTTAAAGGACTGCATATATCAACAGCAAAAATAAAGATCACCAAAAGTAGAATCCATAATGATGTTGCTAAAATATTTGAATTTTCTCTATTGATTTGCATACATTTAGCATCAATATGTGTTTCTTCTCAGGCATGTTGAGTTAATGAGATAAAGTGATCTTTAATGAGGCAGAGGGAAAAAATGCTAAACTGGGGAAAGATATCCCTATCAACATCTCAGCCTCATTTATAGGTAGCAAAATATTATTGTATTTTAATGCATTAAGAACACACAGAAGTGGGCTCCCCTGGTGGCGCAGTGGTTGAGAGTCCACCTGCCGATGCAGGAGACACGGGTTCGTGCCCCAGACCAGGAAGATCCCACATGCCGCAGAGCGGCTGGGCCTGTCAGCCATGGCTGCTGAGCCTGCGTGTCCGGAGCCTGTGCTCCGCAACAGGAGAGGCCACAACAGTGGGAGGCCTGCGTACCACAAAAAAAAAGAACACACAGAAGTGCCTTATGTGCACAAATACAGATTTTCTTAGTCCTAAAAGCAGATTCTTCCAACTTTCCTACAAACGAAATATGACTTTTCAACCAAAATCTTCCATTCTAAAATATTGAAAAAAATCATCAATAAGAGTCTAAGTAAATTACAGGATATCCTTACAATGGAAGACTATATTGCTGTAAAAGAGTGAGGTAACTCTTGTGTATCAACATGAAGTGATCTCAAATATGAACTAAGTGAAGAAGGCAAATTTCAAAACAGTATGTAGGGTATATGCTACCATCTGCGCCTTAAAGGAGGAGATGAGAATATGTAACATCAAGTTATGTATGCATTAAACATCTTTTACAATACACAAGAAGCTGAACACATTTTTTTAACTTTTTATATTGAAATAATTTTACAGTTACAAGAAAGATGCCAAAGATGAGAATAAACATATACCATTTACCAGACTCTCTTAATGTTAACAGCTTACATAACCAGTTTCAAAAGCAGGAAGTTAACATTAGTATGATACTATTAACTGAACTACAGACTTTATTCAAATTTCACCAGTGCTTCCTCTAATATCCTTCTCTGTTCTAGGATCCAATCCAGAATCCCACCTTGCATTTGACTGTCGTATCTCCTTGGTCTCTTCAAATCTGTGACAGTTTCTCAGTCTGTCCTGGACCTTGACTTCTGATGAACAGTAGTCAGGTATTTAATAGAATTTCTCCCAACTTGGGTTTGTCTGATGTTTTCTCATGATTAAACTGATGTTATGAACCTCTGGCAAGAATATCACAAAAGTGATGCTGTGTGCCTTTCTCAGTGCATCATTATCAGGGAGGTAGGTAATGAGGAAAAAAACTTAAAAATACACCAGGACTAAGCAACTCTAAAGTACAAACCTAAGCAACTCTAAAGTGCAAACCTTCCTCACTTGGTCAGGTAGACTGCCTGCCAAGTTCCTCCACTGTAAAGTTATTGTTTTTCCCTTTGTGATTAAGAAATATCTTAGGAGAGATACTCTGAGAATATGCAAATAATCTTCTTTTTTTTTTTAACTTTCACCCATTCATTTTGGCAACCACTGATGGATCCTGTCTGTGACAATATTACTATGATGTTTGTCTAATGGTGATTTTATATTTCACTCAGTCCTTCTACTTTATTACTTGAAATTCTTCTGAAAGGAAGAACAGTCTCTACTCCACTTATTTATTTATTCAATTATTACTATACATTCATATGGATTCATAAATATTTAATTTATTCACTGGGTTATAATTCAATACTATCATTATTTACTTTGTTTCCTAAACTGCTCTAGCGTGGACAATTGGGAGCCCCATCAGGTTGGCTCCTGTGCCCTTTCAAACTGTCCCCATTCTTTTTTAAACATTTCCTTACTTTCTGGCATCATAAAATGTTCCATGCTCATCTTGTATGTTCCCTACTCCAGCCCTCAAATCAACCCTTCTCCTAGGAACCCTAGCTCCTTTTATTGGAGAATGGTGTTTGGAAACCAAGATCTGAATGCCAGGTGTTTCATTACCCATGGGCTCTCTCAGCAGAAAGAACTAGAAAAATAAATGCATGTATACTAACCCACACATAAATCTATGTTTATTTTTATATCTGTCTGTATGTAAAATAAAACCTGTGAGTTCATACTGATGTTGCCAATTTCAATCCAACACCACAAGGTTCATTCTAGCATTTCCTCTTGACCTATTTATAGCTTCTGACAATGAGCTCTCATCTATAATATATTTATTTGTTAAATCCCAGTAAACCCATAAAAGTTTCAGAATTGTTAATCTACACCTCTTTAAAAGAAAATAACTACAGTATTTGTGCACAGTTCTTTTTGCCTTACTGTGTTCAGTCAAAATACTGTTTTTCTAAGTAACTTAGGTTAGTTCTTCCCCATCCCCTTCAGTGCACTCTCAAACTATAGTAGCCATGATCAGCAAATGATCAGCCATGATGACCAAAGACTGGATTACATAAGAAATAACTGGTTCTTTCAGGTTAGACAGTGCATTTCTTCTCTTGACAAAGTAACAGTTAAATGGAAGAGTAATGAGGCCAGAGAAAACATATTTTTTGAAGAAATGAATGCTCCTAGGTTCAAGTCACTTACATGTATACCAAATATGGAGGAAATACTTTGAAAAAGGTTCTTACATACTTAAGATCTCTACAAACCAACTATTTTTTTTTAAGATTTTTTTTTTTTGATGTGGACCATTTTTAAAGTCTTTATTGAATTTTTACAACGTTGCTTCTCTTCTATGTTTTGGTTTTTTGGCCGCAAGGCATGTGGGATCTTAGCTCCCCAACCAGGGATCGAACCCACACCCCCTGCATTGGAAGGCGAAGTCCTAACCACTGGACCTCCAGGGAAGTCCCCCTACAAACCAACTCTTTAATCTTAGAAGTAGCATGAAATTAGGAACAAACCAGGTAGCACTTACAGTGAGTTTCCTTTGAAAGAAGACTAATAATCTTAGCTTAAATCTGTTCCTAAAAAGATCAGATCAGCAATTCTTATGTTTTAAAAATTACGTTCCTGTACACAGAAAACATGAATATTTTAAAGTATTGGTAAAAGCGAAAGAGAAAAGCAATGAAACTGAAACAATGCTAACTTGCCTTCTGTAAACTGAGGAGAACTGGACACTATGCAACTGCAATAACAAAAAAACATACTCACCATCGGCTGAATATTTGTCAAGAGCTTGGGTCAAAGTGAGGAAGTTGCCTGTGGATTTTGACATCTGAAAGAGAAAGTCAATGATCAGGCATTAGTAAGAGTATATATAAATAAAATAAACCAAATCAGCCACATCAAATTAAATGGGTTGGCCACAATCAGATAAAAACCAAAAGGATCAGAAGCATGGAAAGGAAAAGATACCTTATATTAACTTTACAGAGGAGAAAACTGAAGTGACTTGTCTGAGTCACTAATCTAGTCAGTGACAAAGCTAGGACAGCATCTCCAGTCTGATACTCAGTCCACGGCTCTTTCCATTAACCAATACTGTCCCTTAGGAATTGGTTTACACACATGGATGATTCTACTATAACTCTGGAATATTCAGCTGGTCATAAAGAAGAGCTTTAGGGCTTCCCTGGTGGTGCAGTGGTTAAGAATCCACCTGCCAATGCAGGGGACATAGGTTCGAGCCCTGGTCCAGGAAGATTCCCACATGCCGCAGAGCAACTAAGCCCATGCGCCACAACTACGGAGCCCGCGCGCCTAGAGCCCGTACTCTGCAACAAGAGAAGCCACCGCAATGAAAAGCTTGCGCCTCAACCAAGAGTTGCTGCAACTAGAGAAAGCCCCACTTGCTATAACTAGAGAAAGTCCGCGCACAGCAACGAAGACCAAACGCAGCCAAAATAAATAAATGAAAGAAAAATTAAAAAAAAAAAAAAAAAACACAGAAGAGCTTTATAGCAATTAGAGTCATTCAGTAATGAATGGACAAGCTCATGAGGTCAAAATTAGGGTTTTAGGGAACCTCCTGTCATTAGGGTCACAACTGGCTACTCAAGCTGTGCTCTGCCTGAAGGCAGCACAACTAAGGAGGAACTGTGCCCAGCCTAGCAATCTTTACTATTTAAAAAATGTTTATGTTTTTGTAACTTTGCTGATACCAAAGAGAGGTGGTCATTCTATCAATTTTCTACTATATGGCAGTAAAATACTTTGTTCTAATAAAATGAGTATAATGTACATATAGCACAACAATGTGGAGGCCAAAGGAAATGTCATGTTATAACAGGATTCCTATTTATATACTCACATATACATACACCCATATACACACATACATATAAATACATATATGGTTCACTTTGACCTACAAAGAACAAATGAGTTTGATAATCAAAAGTCCTTGTTGGGGCTCCCCTGGTGGTGCAGTGGTTGGGAGTCTGCCTGCTGATGCAGGGGACATGGATTCGTGCCCCGGTCCGGGAAGATCCCACATGCCGTGGAGCAGCTGGGTGTGTGAGCCATGGCCGCTGAGCCTGCGCGTCCGGAGCCTGTGCTCCGCAATGGGAGAGGCCACAACAGTGAGAGGCCCGAAGTCCTTGTTGATTTAACAAAATCTATAAAATAGCTATTTTTCAGCCTAATGTACAGATTACCTTACATGAACTTTTTTATTCCCTTTCAATATTAGGACACTGGTAAAAAATAACATCTCATTTTGCAATTCATATCATCTGCTATGTTTAAATCTATAACTATTTTCATTATGACATACCTATAGCAATGAATATTCTTTTACCATTAATATTCCATCAGATGTAGCAAGATTCACTGGTTGGAACAAATCCAACTTGTTGAAATTGTTATTAATGAGAAATAAATAATATTGTAACTTAATTTTTTTTGTTTAGTTGAGGAAGGGTGCCCCTTTCTAATGTACACAAAAGCATCATGGGGGAAACAAGGGCTTGTCAAGAGGTTGGCATAACTCCTGGTGAGGATATTGAATAATTAGGTGAAGTCCTATGTAGCATAAAAAAAATCATATATTGAATATATTAGTAGTGGTAATGAAAAAGGGAAGTTGCAGTAGTATGGGGAGAGAGATACCATCTGGAAAGAAGCATTAAATGACATTTTAAAATCCTATAAACTCCAAAATTCTATTATTCTAATTTAGTGGCCAGTCACAGTATAAAGCAAAAACCACCAAATTATTTTCTCAACTTAATGAGAAAGATATTGTTGGGTCACAATGCTAGGATCTTTACATTTCCTGTCCCTTTCTCTCTCTCCTCCCGTAAAAATTTGTGTCACCCTTTGCCACTCTAATACAAATGTTATAATAGGAAGTTTTCCCCATCCCGCCTCTCAATTAATACTATCTACTCCACTCACTCAATTTTAAAATAAACTTCTCATTTACGCTGGTAGTCCTAAACATTTTAAATGGAAGATATTTAACTCTCTGATTTTCACATTCTTTATTTCTTTAAAAAGTACAACATCCTAAATCTGAAAAACTTTTCTGTAGCATTTTAACCTTTCAAGAGGCAATGAGCCTTACCTTCTCAGAGTTGAGGAGGAGATGTCCGTTTGCTCTCACAGCTACAGGCCATTTATCACTTGACAGGAAAATGTTTAAAGATAGAAAATAAAACTTAATGATTATGGTTTAGGCTTAAAAATTTGAGGTAAATGCTAAAAGATTCATAAAAGATTGCTAAGGCAAATGTGCAAGGATATTAATTGAGTCCTGTTCATAACAGGAAACCAATGAAAGCAAGGAAAGTATCCATTAGTAAAGGACTGGTTATATTGATATAAACTATGGTACAGGAATACAATGAAATACTACATAACTATTTTTAAAATACAGGCACAGCTATATATATAAAAAGATCTTAGAAATATACTATTACAAGGAAAAAAACAGACAGAATACTGTCTATAATGTGGCATCTTTGTATAAATTAAAAAATAAACAAGTATAGATATCTGCTGCTGGTATATGCATACATACATTTTCCAGAATAAATCACAAGAAAGCAGTAGCAGTGATGAGCTTTGGGAAATAGACTAGTATAGGGAAAAGGGTGAAAGTTCACTTTTAACTTTGTACCTTTATGAGCTGTTTGAATTTTCAAAATATGTACATATCATTCATTCATTCTAACAATGAGATCAAGTAGAAGGTAATGTTAAGAGCAAGAGTTCTGGAGCCAGACTGCTGGGTTCTGCATCCCGGTTCTGCCATTGCTGGGTAACTCTGGGTGAGTCATTTTGAGCTCTCTATGCCTCACGAAGGTTCCTTGTCCGTAAAAACGAGGATATTACAGACCTTCCCCGAAAAGTTGTAGTGAAAATTACACGAGTTACTAAAAGTGATTAGAAGAGTGTCTGACAAAAGCACTTGAAGCTACTACTTATCTTTAATTTTTAAAACGCTAATACATGTCCAAAACTTGATGCAAGGGGATAAATATTCAACTATATTACTAACAAGTACTTCTGAGACACCTGATATCTCCAAAAACACATTTTAACCAATAGAGAAAAATAACTGGATGACAAGAACCACATCGTATTTATTTTATTCCTCTCCTTCAAAATCTCCCTTTTATTCTTGAGAAAGAAAATGTAATCTCATTCTAAATGCAATCTCATCCTAAATACAGAAAGTCCCATGAGATCGCTTTGGTTTTACAAAATAAAATTTGAACAGTGGAAGGGGTTTGTTTCTTCAGCTACTTGAGGACAGGAGGAAAAGGCACAGAGACATGTCTAGATCAAGAGGGAAGATGATAGAACGATTACTCTTGAGCACATGGTATTAAAAAACGCATCTTTGACCCAGATTCTAGTCAGAACATCACTACTTAATGCTGGAACCTTGGGGCTGTCAGCTCTAAAGGGATGTTTCCTTCCCATTCTAATGTCCTAGGCTCTGTCTGAAATCGCCTTTATTCCAGCATCTAACAGGTCAAATGAGTCATGTAACAGGTCAAGGGAATTACTGACAGAGTACCTGAAATGTGACATGCTTTGGTGGCCCAAGGTAGGTATGAAGATTTCTGGATATAACAGATAGGAGGAGGTGTGCTTTCTCCTTCAGTACATTTAAGATAAGAAAAAGAATGTAACTGTTAAATCTAACTATACCCCCCCACAATAACATCTATATATTTGAAGCCACAAGGCACCCTTGTCAATAACCAATAAATTTAGTCTGCATCTTTTTCAGCACTCACCTTTCTTCTGGCCACATAGCCACATGATTATAAAGGAAATATGAAAGATGATTTGGAATAAGATCCTTGCCAGAGGCTCGAAGATCCACAGGATACCAGAACTCAAATTCCTGCTTTAACTGATCTAATTTTTCCTTTGGGATCTGAGTTTTAGGAAATGGAGCCTCCTTGAAGAAAACATAATCCCAAACTTCCTTGGTCATCTGCTGTGGTCTGTATTAAAATAAAAGAAACAAACAAACAACAACAACAACATATATATATATATATATATATAATTTCTTTGAAAGAATCAGCATTCTAATCCAACCATGAAGTAGAAAATACTTTCTTAATGTTTTACAGTAACAAATGAGGACAACAGACTCCCATAAGAATGAAGAATGGATAAAAGAGAAGGGGCTATTTATTACTTTCTTTCTCAGTTCAATGCAAAAAAAGCAAAAACATCATGACAAAATTCCACTAAATGAATTCTTATAAAAACTAATTATTAGAAAGAATTTTCTGGCTTCCCTGGTGGCGCAGTGGTTAAGAGTCCGCCTGCCAAAGCAGGGGACACAGTTTTGAGCCCTGGTCCAGGAAGATCCCACGTGCCACAGAACAACTAAGCCCGGGAGCCACAACTACTGAACCTGTGCTCTAGAGCCCGGGAGCCACAACTACTGAAGCCCGTGCGCCTAGAGCCCATGCTCCGCAACAAGAGAAGCCACCGCAATGAGAAGCCTGCGCAATGCAATGAAGAGCAGCTCCCGCTCACCACAACTAGAGAAAGCCCAAGTGCAGCAACAAAGACCCAACACAGCCAAAAATAAATAAAAATAAAACAAATTTTTTTAAAAAAAAGAGAATTTTCAATACATAAATCAAAAGATCACCTCATGCTAACAAATTACATTCCTTCCCCTTATCCATTTACCAACCTGATGCCCAGTGGAGACTCTGTCTGTCCACGCAAGTTACCTCCCTGCAACAGATGTGCAACTGTGTAAAATGCCATGTAAATAGTGGAGTCAGAGAGTGATTCAATCAGCCACTGCTCATCCCACGGCAGACGAGTACCTGTGAGATAAAAAGAAGATAATTAATGCATGAGGAACCTAAGAGACACTTCATCTACAAAATTCACATTTTTAAGAGCAGGTCTATAGCACTGACAAAGCTACTTATTTAGGTTCTTAAATTTACTTGAATAATTAATATAAATAAACCAGTAAATTAAAAAAACAAAATGGTTGAAGCACTAGAAACTTTCTATTAAAAAAACTGCATCATAAAACCTATATGGGGGATTCCCTGGTGGCGCAGTGGTTGAGAGTCCGCCTGCCGATGCAGGGGACACGGGTTCGTGCCCTGGTCTGGGAAGATCCCACATGCCGCAGAGCGGCTGGGCCCGTGAGCCATGGCCGCTGAGCCTGCGCGTCTGGAGCCTGTGCTCCACAACGGGAGAGGCCACAATAGTGAAAGGCCCGCGTACCGCAAAAAAAAAGCTACATGGGCATTAGATGCTTCTACCACCAGGTAGATGGTAAGGGACCACATCCTAGTTTCCTTCACCCTCTAACCAAAACCTCTCACTTCCAATTCAGAAACACACTGGAAGAGAAGAAAAAAAGGTGAAGTTTTAATTTGCTGTGTAACTGGCAAAGTCATTCAAACAGAAAATTTTGAAGTTTGCTTACCTAAGCCGTAAGTTCTTGAGCAAGCATGCTCTTGCAGCCAATCTAAGGTAGCTTCAAAATTCCTCCTGGTCTCCTCACAGAACCTGGAGAGAGTAGAAGATAAAGTATCTCTCTTCACCTTCATTGTCTTCCATGTTTCTCATCTCCTTCCCTATCACTTTCTCCCATCTTACGTTTCCAGGTTCTTCAAGCACTGGGATGTCTGTTTTTTCCAGTTCTCTTCTCCATAATCCAAGTACCTGGGGGTGGACGAATTGATTAAAAAAAGAAATCAAGGATAAGCAAAGTGACAGGAGGAAATTTCTTCTTGCTATAAGAAAAACTAACCACTGGTCACACAGGGCCACGACGCATTCATCTGAAGACCTGGACATAACTTGTTTCTCTGGTTCCATGTAAATATATGCATCTCCCTAAACGAAAGTAAATAAAAATATATCAGATATTATGTCAAGGCAATCTCTACTCCTCAAGGAAAAGAAAAGTAACATTTTAGAAAAAAAAAATGCTCTACCACCCATAACCAAAACCCCAGGTTTTCATTATATCTTCCCTCTTCCCAGGGTAGAAGTTATCTGCTTTTCTTTCTGTATAACACTTGCTTCTGAAAAGGCATGCACCTTCATCAAATGGATCACCTTCTCTAGGTACAGCTTAATCCTTTTCAGAGTGAAAGATGTTTAACAGTTTCTAATGCTATGGTTTGAAGGTTAGGCTGCCTATGGCAGCCTTTTATTCTTGTTAAAATAAAAATATAAAGAGGAGGATATGGGGAGGGGAAAGGGTGAGCTGTGACAAAGCAAGAGAGAGGCATGGACATATATACACTACCAAACGTAAGGTAGATAGCTAGTGGGAAGCAGCCACATAGCACAGGGAGGTCAGCTCGGTACTTTGTGACCGCCTGGAGGGGTGGGATAGGGAGGGTGGGAGGGATGGAGATGCAAGAGATATGGGAACATATGTATATGTATAACTGATTCACTTTGTTATAAAGCAGAAACTAACACACCATTGTAAAGCAATTATACCCCAATAAAGATGTTAAAAATATATATATATAAAGAAAATAGATGCACAGAACCACTGCCTTTAAAAAAAAAGAGATGCACAAAAATTAAACACAGAAAATACTTTTACTAAAGATTTATAGCATCATGAAAAATTCCCACTAGAAAACTGACCGTAAATTTTACTTTTAGAAAAAAATGCAAATATCTTTTAATGTATTATAATCCCAAACTTATTAAGCTAGGATAATTTTTTAAAATAAAATTCAGCATTATTATTCAAAAAATGATTCATTGCTCTGTGTTCTTAATGCAAGTTCTTCACACTGAACTTAAATAGGTAGGACTTTGGTTTAAAGATGGTAAATTAAAAACAGACAATTAACTCTGCTCCCTCTCAAAATTCTAACAAAATAACAACAAAGAGGCTTTTTTTGTCTTAATGGTATGAAGCTACAAAGACAACAAGAATGGGAGAAGAAATAATATCAACCAAATTTTGGAAACTAAAAAGCAGAATGAGTGACAATTGTATTAGCAGATCAAAGGAAGCTAGCTGAATCCTAAGCCGACAGAAGAGAAGGCTGAAAAGCAATTCAGTCTGCATTACAGAACCTCCAAAAAGACTCAGGATTTGTGGCACAAGATAGTTCTGGAAGAGGAGGTAACATGAGACTGGAAACAGGGGGACTAACTGAAGTCTTTTCAAGAAATTAGAACCCCAGACACCCTAATCCCACACCATGCAGACAGGCAACTGCCCCTTCCTATGCCAGCAGAACAGTGAAGGTTTACTCTCTGGAGAGGACAAAAGAGAGTCAACCAGAGGACGAAGTTGAGGGTATGGGTATCATAGTGAAAAAGAGGGATTAAGTGAAAGTCAGCACACTGGGTGTTGGAACCCAACCTAGTAATCTTCCACCATTTAGCTCCCAGAATGTTCAGTTAGTTTAGACCCTTTAAACCAGAAACTGAAGAATCTTCTGAGGGGAATCTAACAAACCAAGAAGTCCTAATTAACATCAAGGCTAACATCAGGGTCTCCCTAAGGTCCAAATGGACCTTCCAGATCTCTCCCAGTGAAGCCCAGAGACAAGCCCTACCCATATCCAAAAAGGTTCCAATCATCTTTTTGTACCCACTCTTAAATATCAATAGTCTTCCTCAGATTAATAAGAGATTAAAGTTTCATACCCCTGAAACAAGAATAGCGGCATCCTATAAAAAAAGGATCAGATAACAAGAATAAGCTCTTAAACTGGCTCTGAGTTGGTAAATGCTGAAGCTGGGTAAAAGGTACACAAGAATTCATTATACTACTCCATTTTTTCATAAATTTGAAATTTTCCACACAAAGAAAAAAATTTTAATGAATTCTTAGAAACATTTATTTATACACACACACACAAGCACACAAGTAGCAGACATAAAAAACACAGAAGGGCTTCCCTGGTGGCACAGTGGCTGAGAGTCCGCCTGTCAATGCAGGGGACACGGGTTTGTGCCCCGGTCCAGGAAGATCCCACATGCCGCGGAGTGGCTGGGCCCGTGAGCCATGGCCCCTGAGCCTGCGCGTCCAGAGCCTGTGCTCCGCAATGGGAGAGGCCACAACAGTGAGAGGCCCGCGTACCGCAAAAAAAAAAAAAAAACAGTAAACGAACGAACAAAAACTCATAGGAAGAAAAAGGTGAGGGACTCACCCAGATAGAAGAGCAAAAGAACTTTCAGAGTCTAAGAGATCCAATATCTGAATAATAAGAATTCAGAGAGCAAAAATAAAGAATGGAAAGGGATAAAATAATTAAACAAAAAAGTCAAGAAATTTTCCCAAAATTGGAGAACATAAGTTTCCAGATGGAAGGAGCCCAGCATACAGCCAGAAGAATGAATGAAAACTGACCTACACCAAAATAAATCTTCATGAAATTTCAAAATACTGGAAGAAAAGAGAAGATTCTATAAGCTTTGGCATGGTGGGGGGCAGTGCAGGGAACAGTGGAGACACAGGTCACTTATAAAAGATCCATTATTACCAGAATGGTTTTGGACTTCTCAACAGCATCACTGAACCAGAACACCATGGGTAATGGCCTTCAAATTTTTAAGGGAAAATTATTTCCAACCCAGAATCCTACACCCAGGCATTCAAGTATGAGGACAGAATAAAGATACTTCAGACATGGAAGGTCACAAAAATTTACCTTCCAGGCACTGTTTTTCAGGAACACTACTAGAGGCAGAGCATCACCAAAACAAGAAAGTAAATAAGAAAGAAGAAGCCATGGGAGCAAGGAAACAACAGATCCAACGCAAAAGAAGCAAAGGAAATCCTAAGTAATGGTGGAGGAACATCCCAGATGACATCTGTGCACACCTACAGTAAGCAAACGGTGTGGATAATTACAACACGCCAGAAGGCTCTAGGAGAACTTTCTCTAAGATGTAAACAACAGCATACTCATGTGTTTGAAGGTACTGAGAGGAGAAATAAACAGTTGGGACAGAGTTTGGGGATGAAGTATTGATAACTGTATTTAAAAGTAAGAAAAGTGGGGGGGGAAAAGGGCAGTTATTAACTCTAGGGAAAACCAAAAGCTAGGGAAGAGAAGTTCTCATTGTATACTACATTATGGATCAGCCATGTCTCAAAAATGTACACACTGACTACTGCTCTAACATAAATTATAACATACCTATACTAGGAAGATGGGGGGTGGAGAAGTGTATACAAATGCGAGGTTAGAGAGGAAGCCACAGGTTAGAGAAGAGTTAAATCTTGATCTTCCACAGTAGGAAGTCTATGGCTGATGGCTAAAATTGAAAAATTTTTAAATTACACTACAAGTATTTAGATTAGAGATCTATAAGAGAGGCAGAGGTCAATACTAAAAGAAATAACTAAAAGAGATGCAAGTAAGCCTGTCCAAGGAAGAGAAATTTAAGAGAATGTGGAAGGATGGAGAGGAAATTGCTGCTTTTTTTATTTTAATAAGACTTACAGATCATTGTCTCTCTGTATTATGGGTATACACAACTGTCAAAGATAAAAATTCAATTTCAAAAGTTAAGTAACTCAACAGAAAAAAGTTACAACAAAAATGAAGAGGGGAAAAAGGATTAAAGTATAAAGTACTACATAAAGAACTATCAACTACCAGTACCTCGAATAGTTACTGCCAGGAAGCATCACTAAAATTCTCTGTGCGTGATTTGTACATGCCAACTTTAGAACGTTACAGGTGGGATGTTCAAGTTAAATGAATTGCTAAATAGGTCTCCAGTTTTATATATAAATAAAATTATATCTTTAATATAGCTCCAGGTTCTACTACAGAACTCACTGCTAAGTAACACTGTAAAGTCTATTAACTGAAAGCTCTTCTCCTAACACAGCCTTCAGAGGATAGCCTATTACATACAGTGTCAATCATCTTGTTTTTAATAGTCTTCTTTACATCTTGGACCTTCTGTCCCTTAAATCCATCCACCAACATTACCTAAAAGGATGAGAAGTAGGGAAAAAGCACATACAATTAAAATTTGCTTTGGGTGGCCCCCCTAGAACTTTCCCTAACTAAATTTACTTGCACACACAACCAAAATATTTTTAGTGTGAAATTTATCACATTTAGAACCATAAATTTTTATTTTGGCACAGCTTGGACAGCTAATATTTACAACACACTTGTTTTTCTTTCAGTATAACTAGGATAAGTACTATGAACACGATTAGAAAGAAATGCTCACTTCCTTCCCACTTCTCAGGTTTCCATGTGAAGAGAATTCCTCTACCCTAACTCACATCATTCCTGAAGGCTTTAGGAGAAGGAACTGAGCAAATGCAGCTCAGCCCCACTTAGGCTTCTCTTTACAACTCCGCCTGTTGCCAGCAAGCATTCTCCTTTGCTTGCCCATGTGATAAACTTGGCTCTTAGAGGAAGGCCTACTGTTTTTCAACTCTGCCTTTTATGTAGCGGGGAGACTTAATTCTAGGGCAAAGTAATGACTTGCCCATTGCTGTCACAGAGCAAAGCCACAATCCCCTTCCAGCTATTACTCTGACCTCCATCTATCTGACTCCTGTTGACTCTCTCAAATACTTTTTTTTTTTTTTTTTTTTGCCATTGGGCCCTCAGCAATGAGAGTGCAGAGTCCTAACCACTGGACCACCAGGGCATTCTTAATAGTTTCTATCTTAAGTGGAAAAGACACATGTTCTTTTTTCTGCCCCAGTTCTCTAACGTACCAAGATGCTTCATATCTACTTAATTCATCATTATGAAATTATAGTTATAGATCATTATGGCACAGGGGTTAAAAGCACAAATCTTAGAGCCAAGATGCCTAGTTTGAGTCCCAGTTCTGCCTCTGCCTGACTATCTGGCTGATCTTAGGTAAATTACTTAATCTCTTAGTGCCTCAATTTCCTCACCTATAAATTGGGAATAAGTGCCACTTCACAAGGTTATTTTGAGATATAAGTAAGTTAATATATAAATGCTCTACAAGTGTTGGCTTTTACTGTCATCCAAAACGTGTACGTTACTTTTAAAAAGGACATATAACCAATTCTTGGTTATCCAGAGAAATGAAAGTAAAGGTAAAAATAAAGAACATTCTCACTTACAGCCTTAAAAATCTTCATTTCAACCTCAAGTCACTAGCAACTTGACTGAGTTTTTACTTTCTCTAGCCTCATCTTCTTTCCATGGAAATGTAAGCCATGTTAACATGCACAATTGAGGAGAAAAGAGAGGTTCACAACTTGTCTGTTGTGCTAACATGGCATGGAATAGGCATTAACAAGTAAATTAATGAACTGAATGAAACTGCTTATTTAAAATATGAACTCCACAATTAAGAGAGCAAAAGAAGGGACCAGGTATGGTCCATCCAATAAACTTTTGGAATTTATTGTAAAATAATATGAACTAACTTTATCTTCTCAAGAAATTCACTCAGAGATTAGAGGGCACAAAAATGGAATTTCCGTAAATACTATTGGACCAAAATAGATTAAAAAAATAAATTTGGAAATAGAAGAATACAATCTTATAGTAATCCCTTCTCAAAACAGGATAGAGCTGAAACAATATTGAATTTTTCTATAGTTTTTTTCTAAACCACTAACAAGAAAATCACAGAGCATGGAGTAAGTAAATCAAATAAAAATGATAACAAAATTATTACTTACACCATCATAAAAGCCTCTTAGGTATAATTTCTCCTTTGCTTCTGCAAGTTTTTCTCGGTCATTCTGGCTCTGAACTTTCAACTCATCACACATGGTTACAGCAGAAAGCTGTCCAAAACCTGGAATTTCAATGACTGGCACCTGCAAAAAAGAGCAATGTCAGAACTTATTCACATTGAATAAACACAAAAACAGCCCTAAAGGCATAGTCCTTTTGCCTCTACCGTCCAATGAAGTAACTTCAGATCTTATATATCACTAGGGCAGTGTCACACATTAGGGACTAACATCCAGATGTGAATGTGTCTTCCTACTCTCCATAGGAACCCCCCGAATTCTCTGCACCAACCCCCGCACTGTCCCTCCCTCACTACACACACAACTTCCCCAGCTCTCAACCCCACACTGGCACATAATTAACTAAATAATGCTGAAACTAGCAAAACGCTGTAAACAACTAAATTTATGGATGGTCTTATTTCTGGTTTATATTAAGTCTTCTGGATTCTTCATGAAAATTATTCACCAGTAATTTAATTTTTTTTTTCTTCTGCAGATACTAATATGAAAACATAAAGATTCATGAGTAATATGGCAAAATTTTGTCTTTAGAAGCCTGGAAATTGGCTACACTAGAAAATAAGCTACTATAAAATTGGTAATGCTAAAAGGCTATTTGTTTGTTTCAGAATTACAGGTGCCAGGTGCTAAGAAAATGCCTATTGCTGGTTTTTCTTTTGCTCTTATCCACCACAGCAGGTATCATGTTAAAGCAAACCAACTCTTAAACTCCCTCTTATTTCATACTCTACCAATTATGTAATTCTGTGACAAGTAAAGTGCTAGCTGCTCTTTGTTCTCTAATAAAGAAATGGATATTAATATTCTGAATCATCTATGTACTCACAGGCTCAAATGGCAAGACCATGTCATCTCTAATTCCATATTTTGCTCGTAAAGCCTACAAAAAAATTGGAAGTTAATATTAATGATCAATAGTTCACTGGTGCAATAAGTCCCCTACATACGAACGAGTTCCGTTCCCAGAGCACATTCATAAGTCCAATTTGTTCATAAGTCCAATTTGCTCGTAAGTCCAACAAAGTTACCCTAGGTACCCAACTAACACAATCAGCTATATAGTACTGTACTGTAACAGGTTTATAATACTTTTCACACAAATACATACAAGACGAACAAACACAAAAAATAAAGAAAATATTTTTAATCTTACAGTACAGTACCTTGAAAAGTATATTACAATAGTACTGTACAACAGCTGGCATACAGGGGCTGGCATCAAGTGAACAGGCAAGAAGAGTTACTGACTGGAGGAGGGACAGGAGGTGGGAGATGGTAGAGCTGAAGGATCATCAGCAACAGGACACGGAAGGCAAGCTGCAAGTTCACTCATGCCTAACATGGATGGCACAGGTTCTGGTTCCTTGCTGGAACCAGATGCACATTCGCAGCTTTCAAAGTTCACAACCTGAAGGTTCATATGTAGGGGACTTACTGTATAATCATTAAGAGAAGCACCCTCCAAACATTTTAAAACTATTTTTGTTCTTCCCTCCACAGAGAACAATTTTTTAATTTTACAAAATATCTCAAGAAAGGACATATGATTTTAAAAAACTAAACAGTTTAAGTTAGAGTGAATGACTTAAATGATGAAACTGTACAGCCAAAAGCAAAAATGCACACACACACACACACACACACACACACACACACACACCACTTAAAATGAGGTTCATATTCCAGGTTGCAATGAAAATGTGAATATCAGAAAATTTTTCTCAAACCTTTTTTCTAAGTTTTACGAAATCCATCACATCAGCAGGTTAAAAAAGAATAATCACACAATCGTATCAACAGATGAAAAAAAGTATTTGGCCAAATCCAATACCTATTCAAGATAAAAACTCTCAGTAAACTAGAATAGAAGCAGATTTTCTCAACTTGGTAAAGACTATGTATAAAAAACCTACAGCTAGGGAATTCCCTGGCAGTCCAATGGTTAGGACTCCGCGCTTTCAATGCCAGGGGGCAGGGTTCAATCCCTGGTCGGGGAACTAAGATCCCACAAGCCACGCAGCGTGGCCAAAGAAAAAAACAAACAAACAAAAAATAAATCAACCTACAGCTAAAAACATACTTGATGATTTTCAAAAAATTCAAAGCTTTCCCACTAAGATCAGACACAATACATATCCCCTCTCACTACTCCTTTTCAACATCATACTGAATGCTCTTGGTAATTAAGTAAGGCAAGAAAAGAAAAGGTATACAGACTGCGAAGGAAGACAAAACTGTCACTGTTTGCAGATAGCATGATCATCTATGTAGAAAATCCAAAAGAATCAACAAAAAAAAGTCCTAGAACTAACAGGCAATTATAGAAAGGTTGCAGGATACACGGCTAAAACACAAAATTCAATGGTGTTCCTATATACCAACAATTAACAAGTGGAACTTGAAATTAAAAACACAATACCATTTACATTAGTAACCCCCAAAATTAAATACAGTTGCCCCTTCAACAACATGGGGGTTAGTGGTGCCAGCTACCCCAAGCAGTCAAAAATCTGCATATATCTTTACAGTCAGACCACTGTATCCGTGGTTCCACATCTGCAAATTCAATCAACAACAGATCACCTGGTACTGTAGTACATATTTATTGAAAAAAGACTTATAAATGGACCTGCACAGTTCAAACCTGTGTTGTTCAACTGCACTTAGGTACAAAACTAACAATGTAAATGTAAGATATGAGGAAAACTACAAAACTCTGATGAACAGCATCAAAGAAGAACTGAATAAATGGAGAGATATTCCATGTTCAAGGATTAGAAGACATAATGTTGTCAAGATGTCAGTTCTTTTCAACTTAACCAACAGATTCAGTACACTCTCAATCAAAATTCTAGCCAGTTACTTTATGGATATCAACAAACTGATTCCAAAGTTTACGTGGAGAGGAATAAGCCCCAGGATAGCCAACTCAATATAAAAGACGAATAAAGTTAGAAGACTGACACTGTGTGACTTCAAGACTTACTTATAGTAAAGTTATAATAACCAAGATAGTGTGGTGCTGGCAAAAGAACAGACAGATAGATCAATGGACCATAACAGAGAGCCCAGAAAGAGACCCTCATAAATAAAGTCAACTGATCTTTGACAAAGGAGCAAAGGCAATACAATGGAGCAAAGACAGTCTCTTCAAAAAATGTTACTGGAACTAGACATCCACAAGCAAAAAAATGAATTTAGACAAAGACCTGACACTCAACACAAAAATTAACTCAAAACAGATCATGGACCTAGATGTAAAACACAAAACTATAAAACTCCTAGAAGATAACAAAGGAAAAAACCTAAATGTCCACACATATGATGATGCCTTTTTAGATACAACACCAAAGACATAATCTATGAAAGAAATCATTGATAAGGTGGACTTCATTACAATTAAAAAGTTCTTCTCTGCAAAAGACAACATCAAGAAAATTGAAAGACAAACCACACACTGAGGAAAAATATTTTCAAAAAACACATCTGATAAAGGACTCTTAAATATACAAAGAACTCTTAAAACTCAACAATAAGAAAACAAACAACCTGATTTAAAAAATAAGGCTTCCGGGAGCAGGCTCTGGGGAAGGGGTGGCAGGCACCATGTTGGGCCCTGAAGGTGGTGAGGAGAAGCCCCTGAAGCACGCCAAGAAGCAAGCCAAGGAGATAGACAAGGAGGATAAGGCATTCAAGCAGAAACAGAAGGAGGAGCAGAAGAAACTCAAGGAGCTAAAAGCGAAGGCCACAGGGAAAGGCCCCCTGGCCACAGGTGTTATTAAAAAATCTGGCAAAAAGTAAGCTGTTCCTTGTGTTTGAGGCAATGATGATCCTAATTCCATTCCTGTTTAAACATATGGACTCCCTGCCATAGTATCTGTTGCCACTTATAGCTAGAATGAAGTGTTGTCTTGGAACCTATTGTACATTTAAGAATAAACTTTTGTTAAAAAAAAAATCATACAGTGGCTCATCTTGTCTTTAGTTCTTCTCAGCCATTTCTACCTTAGCTATGAGACCTGCATAAACCCAGCCCAGAAGCCTGTCAAAATGTGTTAAGTCTTGGTTCTATCCTGAATTCTGTACCACCTGTAATTAAAACAACTCATTTGAAATAAATAAGCCAAAGACCTTAACAGACAAATCTCACCAAAGATACACAGATGGCAAACAAGCATATGAAAAAACACTCCACAACATCTGCCATCAAGAAAATGCAAAATAAAAACAATGAGATATGACTACACACCAATTACAATGGCCAAAATCTGGAAAACTGACAATACCAAATGCTGACAAGGATGTGGAGCAACAGGAACTCTCATACATTGCTGGTAAGAATGCAAAATGGTACAGCCACTTTGGAAGACAGTTTGGTGGTTTCTTACAAAATTACACATACTTTTACCATATGATACAGCAATCGCACTCCTTGGTATTTACACAAAAGAGTTCTCTATACAATATCCTGCACACGGATGTTTACAGCAGCTTTACTCATAACTGCCAACACTTGTTAGCAACCAAGATGTTCTTCATCAGAGGAATGAATAAATGTACATCCAGACAACAGAATATTATTAGTGCTAAAAAGAAATATGCTATCAAGCTATGAAAAGACATGAGAAACCTTAAATACATATTGCTAATTGAAAGAAAATCTAAGAAGGCTACATACTGTATGATTCCAACTATATGACTTTATGGAAAGGTAAAACTATGGTGACAATTAAAAAGATCAGTGGGGGGCTTCCCTGGTGGCACAGTGGTTGAGAGTCCGCCTGCCAATGCAGGGGACACGGGTTCGTGCCTCAGTCCGGAAGGATCTCACGTGCCGCAGAGTGGCTGGGCCCGTGAGCCATGGCCACTGAGCCTGTGCGTCCGGAGCCTGTGCTCTGCAACGGGAGAGGCCTCAATGGTGAGAGGCCCGCGTATCGCAAAAAAAAAAAAAAAGATCAGTGGGGACTTCCCTGGTGGTCCAGTGGTTAAGACTCCACACTCCCAACGCAGGGGGCCAGGGTTTGATCCCTGGTCAGGGAACTAGATCCCACATGCTGCAACGAAGATCACACGTGTCCTAACTAAGACCCGGAGGGAGGGAGGGAGGGAGGGAGGGAAGGGAGGGAGGAAGGGAGGGAGGAAGGGAGGAAGGGAGGAAGGGAGGAAGGGAGGAAGGGAGGAAGGGAGGAAGGGAGGAAGGAAGGAAGGAAGGAAGGAAGGAAGGAAGGAAGGAAGGAAGGAAGGAAGGAAGGAAGGAAGGAAGGAAGGAAGGGAGGGAAGGATCAGTGGTTGCCAGGGGTGGGAGGGAGGAGAGACGAACAAAAAGAGCACAGAGGATTTTTTTTTTTTTTTTTTTTTTTTGCAGTACGCAGGCCTCTCACTGTTGTGGCCTCTCCCGTTGTGGAGCACAGGCTCCGGACGTGCAGGCTCAGTGGCCATGGCTCACGGGCCTAGCCGCTCCACAGCATGTGGGATCTTCCCAGACCGGGGCACGAACCCATGACCCCTGCATCAGCAGGCGGACTCTCAACCACTGCGCCACCAGGGAAGCCCGAGCACAGAGGATTTTTAAGGCAGTGAAAATCCTGTGTATTATAATGATGGACACATGTCATTATATATTCGTCCAAATCCACAGAATGTACAACACCAAGAGTGAACCCTAAGGTAAACTATGGACTTTGGGTGATTATGATGTGTCAATGTAGGTTCATCTTCAGTAAAAAAAAAAAAAATGTATCACTCTGGTGAGTGATACTAATAATGGGGGAAGCTATGCAGGCATTGAAGCAGGGGGTATATGGGAAATCTCTGTACCTTCCTCTCGATTTTTATTATGAACCTAAAACTGCTCTAAAAAAATAAGTCTTAAAGATTCTATGGGGACTTCCCTGGCGGTCCAGTGGTTAAGACTCCACGCTTACACTGCAGCGGGGCATGGGTTCCATCCTTGGTCAGGGAACTAAGATCCCACATGCCACACAGCACAGCCAAAAAAAAAAAAAAAGATTCTATAAATTTTACATTGATATTTAAAATTCAAATCATAGAAAAACATATAAATATCAAGAAACAGGTTAAAGGTAGCATCTCAAAGATACATGCATAGCTTTTTAGCCTAATCCAATAATTAGTTCAGTGGTACCTAACCAATGAGATGATGAAGAGGAAATAGGAACATGAAACACAGATACTCACTTGCTTTTTCTTCAAGTCTCTGAAGGCAGCAAAATCATCAGGGGAGTCAGAAGGAACACTTGTGACCACACCAGTACCTATAAAAGAAACTGTAGAATTAACTAATATAACAAGAATGTGTTTTGCAAAGAATTTCTAGAAAGAAATAAACTCTTTACCTTTATCCTCCTTGATGGTGAGCATTGGGAGAACATAGATCACCTTATAGGATGTTAAAGGCGCAGAAAGTGACGCACCAAGAATATCCTATGTAAGAAAAAGATCAGCATAAAACAGAAGTAACTTATTCTAATCATTAAAATTTAAAACAATGTTAACATTTTAAGCCCTGAGAAGCTAATAATCAACAACACTCATTCTTTTATACCTACTAGACTAAAAATAATTGAAAATAATTATAATACCCAAATACTGCAAGGTTGTGAGGAAATTAGTACACTTATACATTGCTTGAGGAAAACAATATAGGAATCCAACTTGGACCCAGCAATCCAATCCTAGGAATTTACCTCACAGGAAAAAGAATTATTTTTTCTTTGAGAATCTCCCCAATGCTGTGTTAACTACGTTAGCAAAACCTGGAAACAACTAAAACTTTAAATGATAAAAAAATCACTTAATAAAATATGAAACATCAACAAGATAGAATACTGTATCTCTATTTTAAATGATAATTAGGAAGACAAACTGAACTAAAAAGATGTATCTTAAAAGAAAAAATCAGAAGGTCGGATAATATTGGACCCATATTCTCATATATCAACAAACAGCTTGCGGGGCTTCCCCAGCAGTCCAGTGGTTAAGACTCCATGCTTCCAATGCAGGGAGCTCAGGTTCAATCCCTGGTCAGGGAACTAAGATCCCACATGCCGCTCGGCACAGCCAAAGAAACAAAACAAAACACACAAACAGCTTGCAGCTGCTTGTTTACCTAAGGAATTCCATATAGTTCCATATAGTTCCCACCCTTCCACTTTATTCATATACATAAGCTGCTTACGGAATTTACAGTCATATAGGATAAAGGCTAAATATCATAATAGCCTTAAAGGTTGAAAGCTATTTTTAAATTTATACCACCCATTTTCCTCATTCCAGAATCTGTTCAAATTAACATGGAAAAAAGTTGCATTTAAGAACAGGAAAAAAATGGTGTCATTAATACTGTTCCTAAAAACTTCTCAGACAGAACTCTAACATCAGGAACTAATAAGATGTAACAGCACTGCTTATAACAGAAGAAACAATTCAACTACCCATTATAGAGAATCATTAAACAATTTGTGGCACGGCCAAACAACAGAATGCTGTGTAACAGTAAAAAATAAGAACAAAGGGAATTCCTTGGAGGTCCAGTGGTTAGGACTCTGTGCTTTCATGCCAAGGGCCCAGGTTCAACTCCTGGTCAAGGAACTAAGATCCCTTAAGCTGCATGGCACAACCCAAAAGAAAAGAGAGAACAAGAAAGATGTTTACCTACTGATAAAATAATTACCAAGTTATAGTTAAGTAAAAAAGAAAGTAAAACACAGACAATGTGATAAAATACATTGCCATTTGTGTGTAAAAAAGAGGGCAAAAGTATATATATATACATATTTGTTTGTATACACATGAAATACTTCTGGAAGGATACACAAGACAGTGATTTTACTGACTGCCTATGGAAGGGAGAATTGAGTGACTGGGACTATTTTGTGTAGCTTTTTGTCTTTTTTTTTTTTTTTTTGGCTGCTCTGCATAGCTTGCGGGATCTTAGTTTCCCAACCAGGGATTGAACCTGTGCCCTCGTCAGTGAAACCATGGAGTCCTAACCACTGGACTGCCAGGGAATTCCCTCTTTTCATCTTGAATTTTGAGTCTTATGAATATTTAGTAATCTAGTCAAAAAATAAGTTTACAAAATAAGTAAGAAATAAACTCTCCAATTCAAAAGGAGAATTGAGATGGTATTCTACTCATCCTTTTCTTTTAAAGATTATTTATTAAGATACCAACGATCAGCATTTACCAAAGGGAATAAAACACACTCAAAAATACCGATAAGTAAAT
Organism: Phocoena sinus; assembly: GCF_008692025.1. Taxonomy (NCBI): domain Eukaryota; kingdom Metazoa; phylum Chordata; class Mammalia; order Artiodactyla; family Phocoenidae; genus Phocoena; species Phocoena sinus. The sequence continues at coordinate 49,350,995 of NC_045765.1, read as the reverse complement.
AAACTCTAAGGATAAGAGCTATGTAACCATCTAGATTTAGTTAAGGTCAACCAAGACTTCCTTTTCAGAAAAAAAGCAGCTGCAATTCCACTCCAGGAATGCAGGTAATCATATTAAAAAAGTAATATAGTGTCTACCACAGCTATTAAATCTCTCGGGGAGGACTGTCTGTATTTTTCAACCAGATAGTTACTGAGTTGCAATGTAAGATTCAAAAATACTATTTTACTGATATGGTCACACAATGAATACGCCACAGCAATAAAAAAAAAAAAAAAAACTACTCCTACACACAACATGGAAAAAGTATACTCTGTACTTTTTTGTGTTTAGCTTCTTTTAGCCAAAGAAGCTAAACACAAAAAAGTACAGACTATACAATTCCACTGTGTAAAGTTCAAGAAGAGCAACTAATCTTTGGTGACTGAAGTCATGGCAGTGGTCACCTCTGCAGGAGCAGGCTGAGCAGTGACATGAAATGGACATGACAGCACCTTCTGCAGTGCTGGAACTGTTCTATACCTTGATTTGGGTGGTGCTTACATGACTGTATACACATTTGAAAACACACCAAAAATATACACATATATGACTTAACACATTTGACTGTAACGTATACCTCAATTAAAAGGTTTTTTAAAATGTTTTCTCAAGCTTCATTTTTGACATTTTCCTCTAAATTCATGCACTAAAATAAAGCCTGCTACCCAACTTACCTCTCCCATTAACTCTTTAACAACAGGCACCACTCCGTTGTCCTTGGTAAAGCCCTGGTATGACATATTCCTTGCGGCTCTTTGGGTGCAGATGAATATATCTCCATTCACTGTCTCAAATCCAATGTACTTCATATGAGGGCAAACCCAACAGTTTGTCTGTCCAAACATGGTCTCAGGTCTGAGAGTAGCAGCTACCAAGAAGATATTTTTCCCTTTCAAGCCACTAAGAAGAAAAAATATACATTTATGCAAAAAACATTATGGATTCCATCACAACTATCTGATATTTCAAAAAGATGAAGCAACAATTCTTCTACCTATTAAGGTAGGTAGCAAACCTACCTTAACTTGGATGGGTATGGCTCAAGCACTTTCAACTTGATTAAAGTATATTCCTGAGGTCCAACACCCTAAACAAAATAAAACAAAAATTCAAGGGAGAAAGAAACGCTTGGATTACACCTACTAGTCTATGTGAGAGATCTGATTCAAATTTCTAAGAGGGGTTCCTGCATTGTTAGAATAATTCTTTCTTCCAATGAAGAGACTGCCAGTGGTGTGCTGACCACATGGAAGCCTAATGTGTAAAAATGACTTGAAGACCACCATCCCACCCCACACCAGACCAAAACCAATCGAGGAGGCCCAGACTGTACTAAGTAAGATTTGCTAAGAGCTCCCTTGAGAGGGAACAACAGCAGGAAAAAAAAAATGAAGTGACTTGGATTAATCAGCCAAAATAGGGTTTGCCAAAATGGGAGTTAGAAGATACAACCAACATCAATCCTACAGAGCAGTCATCACAGACATACACTGGACAAGGGGTCAGATGATGTGCATTCAAAACCTAGCTTGGGCCCTCACTTATGGCTTGACCCAAGGAGTCACAATCACTCTGAGCCTTCATTTCCTCATCTGTAAAATAACTGTGCTGTGCCTCATACAGGACTGTCCTGAGGAAAACCTAAGATAATGATAGGAAAATGCTGTGAAAAACTATGATGTACTATTGAAATTTAGGATACTGCTACCACTGACTATATTAAAACTTAGCATAGTAAACTGGGCCTCTGAAGGCCCTCAAATCTTTCAAAATTTTGATTAATGCTCATTTCTGTCAAAGAAGTTACATCATAATTGAAGGCTGATTTTGAAAGGTAGTTGCTAGACTACAAATGTGTTCAAAGGTGGTAACAAAGAATGACACACTCATAGAGACTGCAAAGTTTAGATCCTGCCATTGCTGTTGATTTACTGTGCCAAGGCTTTAGGCAAATGACTTACCCTTACTTCATTCAAGTATTACAAGGAATAATGTCACTAATGTGTCCTACAGGAATGTAGAATGAACTGATGTCATGCATGGCTGGAAGTACTTTGGAAATAAGTAAGCAGGCATGTGACCAAAGCAAGTATAAATGGAACCTGTGTACATCAGTTCACCACATATCTCACTATCTTTCCTCATGCTCTCCTTTTAGAGCAGTGCACCCTCCAAGCAGTTCTTCTCAAACATTAGCAGGCATATGAATCACACTGAGAACACATTAAGACAGGTTCCTAGGCCCCATCCCCAGAGCTTCTGATTCAGCAATTTGGGGGTGAGGTTCAAGAATCTGCTTTTCTAGGATTTCCCTGGCAGTCCAGTGGTTAGGACTCTGCGCGTTCTCTACCAAGTGCCTGGGTTCGATCCCTGGTCGGGGAATCCCACAAGCCAGGCACAGTAGCCAAAGAAACAAAACAAAAACAAAAAACAGACGAACAAACAAAAATGTGCTTTTCTAACACAAGCTGATGTAGCTGAACCTAGTGCTACTCTTGGAGTAGCAAGGTCCTTGACAAGATACAGGTACCTATGATAACATTCTGCCTCTGGCTTAACAGCCACAAGAGTATCATGACTATACACCTCAGCACTGAAATAACGTGATTTTTAGATTTCTAATCTATTTCTTAAACTCTATGCCCACATTAAGAATTATTACAATAGGGACTTCCCTGGTGGCACAGTGGTTAAGAATCCGCCAGCCAATGAAGGGGACACGGGTTCAAGCCCTGATCCAGGAAGATCCCACATGCCGCAGAGCAACTAAGCCCATGTGCCACAACTACTGAACCCGCATGTCAAACTACTGAAGACTGAGCGCCTAGGGCTCGCACACCTAGAGCCCATGCTCCGCAACAAAGAGAAGCCATCGCAATGAGAAGCCTGAACACCACAACAAAGAGTAGCATCCACTCGCCGCAATTAGAGAAAAGCCCACGTGCAGCAACGAATACCCAACACAGCCAAAAATAATCAAACAAGTAAATTTATTAAAAAAAAGAATTATTACAATAGCTACTCTATGGCACAAATAATTACCTCTCCAGTTTGTCTGTCATGATCCATACAAGGCTGTCCATCTTTTGGAGAATAAATGGTATACCTAAAAAATAAATAAGTGACAAATATTATTATAACGTACAAGTTTTATCCTAACATATTTGCCAGTGTTGCACCTAACCATCACAATATTTCTTCTAACTAAAACTTCTAACTGAGCAAATGTCTACATCATTTTTATGCTTTTATGGCGAGCTCTACTGCCAACATAGTTATTTAATGAAAGCTTTCTGCCTTCATCAAAGGTAATACCACTGAAAAATATCTACTGATCTTGGCTTTATGGTATGAAACAGAAGACTGTAAAATATAAATTTGCCTTTAAAATGAAAATAGCATAAGGCAGACAGCAGAAGAAGAACTACAATCCTGCAGCCTGTGGAACAAAAACCATATTCACAGAAAGACAGACAAGATGAAAAGGCAGAGGGCTATGTACCAGATGAAGGAACAAGATAAAACCCCAGAAAAACAACTAAATGAAGTGGAGATAGGCAGCCTTCCAGAAAGAGAATTCAGAAAAATGACAGTGAAGATGATCCAGGACCTCGGAAAAAGAATGGAGGCAAAGATCAAGATGATGCAAGAAATGTTTAAAAAAAACCTAGAAGAATTAAAGAACAAACAGAGATGAACAATACAATAAATGAAATGAAAACTACACTAGAAGGAATCAATAGCAGAATAACTGAGGCAGAACTGATAAGTGACCTGGAAGACAGAATGGTGGAATTCACTATTGCGGAACAGAATAAAGAAAAAAGAATCAAAAGAAATGAAGACAACCTAAGAGACCCTGAGATAACATTAAACACAACAACATTCGCATTATAGGGGTCCCAGAAGGAGAAGAGAGAGAGAAAGGACCTGAGAAAATATTGGAAGAGATTACAGTCAAAAACTTCCCTAACATGGGTAAGGAAAGAGACACCCAAGTCCAGGAAGCACAGAAAGTCCCATACAGGATAAACCCAAGGAGAAACACACCAAGACACGCAGTAATCAAACTGGCAAAAGTTAAAGACAAAGAAAAATGATCGAAAGCAGCAAGAGAAAAACAACAAATAACATACAAGGGAACTCCCATAAGGTTAACAACTGATTTCTCAGCAGAAACTCTACAAGCCAGAAGGCAATGGCATGATATACTTAAAGTGATGAAAGGGAAGAAACTACAACCAAGATTACTCTCCCCTGCAAGGATCTCATTCAGATTCGATGGAGAAATCAAAAGCTTTACAGACAAGCAAAAGCTAAGAGAATTCAGCACCACCAAACCAGCTCTACAAACAATGCTAAAGGAACTTCACTAAGTGGGAAACACAAAAGAAAAGGACCAACAAAAACAAACCCAAAATAATCAAGAAAATGGTCATAGGAACATACATATCAATAATTACCTTAAACATGAATGGATTAAATGCTCCAACCAAAAGACACAGGCATAGAGGGAACCTACCTCAACATAATAAAGGCCATATACGACAAACCCACAGCCAACATCATTCTCAATGGTGAAAAACTGAAAGCATTTCCTCTAAGATCAGACAAGACAAGGATGTCCATTCTCACCACTATTATTCAACATAGTTTTGGAAGTCCTAGCCACGGCAATCAGAGAAGAAAAAGAAATAAAAGGAATACAAATTGGAAAAGAAGAAGTAAAACTGTCATTGTTTGCAGATGACATGACACTATACATAGAGAATCCTAAAGATGCCACCAGAAAACTACTAGAGCTAATCAATGAATTTGGTCAAGTTGCAGGATACAAAATTAATACACAGAAATCTCTTGCATTCCTATACACTAATGATGAAAAATCTGAAAGAGAAATTAAGGAAATGCTCCCATTTACCATTGCAACAAAAAGAATACAATACCTAGGAATAAACCTGCCTATGGAGACAAAAGACCTGTATGCAGAAAACTATAAGATACTGATGAAAGAAATTAAAGAGGATACCAACTGATGGAGAGATAGACCATGTTCTTGGGTTGGATGAATCAATACTGTGAAAATGGCTATACTAGCCAAAGCAATCTACAGATTCAATGCAATCCCTATTAAATTACCAATGGCATTTTTTACAGAACTAGAAAAAACCTTAAAATTTGTATGGAGACACAAAAGACCCCGAGTAGCCAAAGCAGTCTTTAGGGAAATAAACGGAGCTGGAAGAATCAGACCCCCTGACTTCAGACTATACTACAAAGCTACAGTAATGAAGACAATATGGTACTGGCACAAAAACAGAAACACAGATCAATGAAACAAGATAGAAAGCCCAGAGATAAACCCACGCACCTATGGTCAACTAATCTCTGACAAAGGAGGCAAGGATATACAATGGAGAAAAGACAGTCTCTTCAATAAGTGATGCTGGGAAAACTGGACAGTTACATGTAAAAGAATGAAATTAGAACACTTCCTAACACCATACACAAAAATATACTCAAAATGGATTCGAGACCTAAATGTAAGACTGGACACTATAAAACCCTTAGAGGAAAACATAGGCAGAACACTCTTTGACATAAATCACAGCAAGATCTTTTTTGATCCACCTCCTAGAGTAATGGAAATAAAAACAAAAATAAACATATAGGACCTAATGAAACTTCAAAGCTTTTGCACAGCAAAGCAAACCATAAACAAGACAAAAAGACAACCCTCAGAATGGGAGAAAATATTTGCAAACGAATCAATGGACAAAGGATTAATCTCCAAAATATATAAACAGCTCATGCAGCTCAATATTAAAGAAACAAACAACCGAATCCAAAAGTGGGTAGAAGACCTAAATAGACATTTCTCCAAAGAAGACAAACAGATGGCGAAGAAGCACATGAAAAGCTGCTCAACATCACTAATTATTAGAAAAATGCAAATCAAAACTACAATGAGGTATCACCTCACATCAGTCAGAATGGGCATCATCAGAAAATCTACAAACAACAAATGCTGGAGAGGGTGTGGAGAAAAGAGAACCCTCTTGCACTGTTGGTGGGAATGTAAATTGATACAGCCACTATGGAGAACAGTAATGGAGCTTCCTTAAAAAACTAAAAATAGAATTACCATATGATCCAGCAATCCCACTACTGGGCATATACCCAGAGAAAACCATAATTCAAAAAGATGCATGCACCCCAATGTTCAGTGCAGCACTATTTACAATAGCCAGGTCATGGAAGCAACCTAAATGCCCATTGACAGACGAATGGATAAAGAAGTTGTGGTACATATATACAATGGAATATTACTCAGCCATAAAAAGGAATGAAATTGGTTCATTTGTTGAGACGTGGATGGATCTAGAGACGGTCATACAGAGTGAAGTTAAGTCAGAAAGAAAAACAAATATCGTATATTAATGCATGTAGGTGGAACCTAGAAAAATGGTACAGATGAACCAGTTTGCAGGGCAGAAGCTGAGACAGAGATATAGAGAACAAATGTATGGACACCAAGGGGGGAAAGCCGCTAGGGGGGGTGGGGATGGTGGTGTGCTGAATTGGGCGATTGGGATTGACATGTATACACTGATGTGTATAAAATGGATGACTACTAAGAACCTGCTGTATAAAAAAATTAATAAAATAAAATTTTAAAAAAAAATCGCAAATAGCTTTTAATGAATCCATATAATCAAGGAAGAACTTTATAGAAGATTTTATAGAGCAAAAAGATAAACTAAAACTCACATAATATTATTTTTCTGCTTGGCTAGAATACTTAAGAGAATCTTTAGTGAGAACGTAAGAGAGAATCTTTAGTGAGACCCCTATTCTCCCTGGTTCTATTTGTCACAAACACTAAGCAGCTCAGAGAAACTGAGACACCAGTCAAACAAAAAGGAATTCACAGGAAACAAGAGAACAAAAAGAGAAATTATAAAAAGAGAAAAGATAATGGAAAAAAGTAAGCTCTGGGGTACACTGAATTATAATGCAGGAATTACATGATTTTTACTTTATTATACTGAAGGACAACAAACTCACCGCTTCCCAAATTTAATTTTGCTTCTTTCTCTTAATGTTAAAAACTGCCACCTGACAAACGAGTCATAGTAAGGATTAACATCAGTGGTGATGAAGGAACGACGCCAGTCTACCTACAGAAGGAGAAAGGAAAAGGTAATTTTTGAGAAATTTATATGGTCTCTATGAACAGGAATTCCCATGAATCAATTATTTACTCTTCTACTCCTTATTTTCCAACTTAGAATTATATCAAAAATATCAAAGGAAACCAAAAAATTTCAAGTTCCACCTATTAAATATATAATACGTCATAATTATGTTAATTTGTGCTTAATATGTACGTTTTTAAACACACACAGTTACCTATTAAACATACAGGAATTATAATAAATTAAGAAGGAGCATTTACATAACACCTTTATGTATCCCTAAATATTCAAGCTACACTTGGGCTTCTTCTTATCTTTTTTTTTTTTTTAAATTTTATTGAAGTATAGTTGATTTACAATGTTGTGGGCTTCTTCATATTATTTGAATAGAATTCCTTTCTACTAGTTGTTAATATATGTATATACATTCCAAAACAACAAATATTGAAGTACTTCATTGCTTACATTGAGGCCCATGTGGTTCTAATCTGACAATAACAGTACTGAGCCATTACTGGAATATACTATTCTAAATTAAGAGGTAGTCCAAATCTCATTCAATCACACAAATATAATGTATTTTTCATATTTCCTTAAACTCTGGGGGTGATGGGCATACCTTCAAACCCATTCTCTTCAGATCCTGAACAGCCAGTGGTGGGAAATAGTCAAGCCAATATTCTGCTTCAGAAAATTTAACTATCTCTTCATCAGACAGACCAAGGGATTTCATAATGTCCCACTGGTATTTAGAAGATCCAGCTTTAGCAGCAGCTTTACTCTGAAAATAACAGCAAAACCAAACTCCATCAAAGAATAACTAACAACTGGTTAACAAATTCCAGGACCACAGTAATTTTAAGTGAATAATCCTATTTGGTAGTTTTTTTAAATCTAAAACAGTACTGTTGACATGTCAGAATAGTGCAGGATCTGGATGCACTGTTCTGTTTGCCAAACCATATAGTCTGATACCTGGATTCTGACACCAAAGATAACTATCAATACAGAGGTGGAACCATAAAAAGTTATCATCACAAAGATAAGATCTTAGCACCAAACCTTCTCTATTTCCTTTTTTCAAATACCACATGCACCTTTTTTAGTTATGAATAAGCTGCTAACAAGAGTTTTCTCCTTTACCAATATTTACCAATATCAAAAAGGTAACCACATGCCAGGGACTGGAGGTAGGCAAAAAGGCTGAATTATAAAAAGGTAGGACAAGGAATCCGGGGGCTGAGGAAACTGTTCTGTATAGTACTGTGGTGGTAGAAACATGACTCCATGCACTTGTCAAACCAACACAATGATACACTGCGAAGAGTGAGAGAGAGATGGAGGAAAGGAGGGAGGGAGGGAAGAAGGGAGGGAGGGAGGGAGGGAGAGAGAGGAAGGAAGAAAGGAAGGGAAGGAAGGAGGGAGGGAGGGAGGGAGGAAGAGAGGAAAGGAAAGGAAAGGAAAGGAAAGGAAAGGAAGGAAGGAAGGAAGGAAGGAAGGAAGGAAGAGTTTACATTAATTAAAAAAACATTTAAAAAATATAAAGAAATTTTTTATAATGTATAAAGAAATAAATACAGACACGTACATATAAGTGGGTTAGTAGACATACATATATTTCCTTGCTCTTTCTACTGAGAGGATCTAGAAACAATGAGCATAACTAACACTCAGAACTTAGTTTCTAAATACCATATTTCAATAAAAGGAAAGAGGACTCCTTGGAAAAGTGGTTGACTCTGGGGTTAAAACAGGGAAAATACAAAATGAGCCTGGAGCATCTTGTGGCACCTAAATGTATAGAAGTGCTCAAAAAAAAAAAAAAAAGAAAAGAGAAAGAAAGAAATAGAAAAAAGAAAAAAAGATGGGGGCATGTCAAATGGACACAGGAGCCCACTATAAGATTCCCCCAATGGCCATTGCTAGAACAATCTGAGCAATAACAATAACTCAAAAAAGCTCAATAGGATTAGATTATAACCCAAAGAATAAATATGCATGAATCCACACTGATATAAAAAAGAAATTAATAGATAAGTAAATGAGGGAGAAAGAACAACATTTCCTTTCAGAAGAATTCCAGATAATAAATATAGAAGGAATGAGGGAAACTGAAAATCACCATTAGAACAAAATATGCAGCAATAACCGCTGCAGGGAAGATCCAATGATGAATGCTAAAATTAGTGAGCAAATATATAAAAAGAAACAAGATATTGGGACTTCCCTGGTGATCCAGTGGGTAAGACTCTGCACTCCCAGCATAGGGGGCCCGGGTTCGATCCCTGGTCAGGGAACTAGATCCTGCGTGCATGCCACAGCTAAGAGTTTGCATGTCACAACTAAGAGTCCACATGCCACAACTAAGAAGCCCGCATGCCACAACTAAGAAGTCCACATACCATACACAACCAAAAGATCCTGCATGCCACAACGAAGATCCCGAGTGCCACAACTAACACCCAATGCAGCCAAAATAAATAAAAATCTTTAAAATATAAAGTATACAATGCAATAGTTTAAAAACAAAAAAAGAAACAAGGTATTATTTCCATAGCCTCAAAGTATCTCTCTCAAAACATACATGAATTACAAAGGGAAAAATAAAATCTTCACAGGAGAAAGACCTAACAGACACCACCCAAACCAAATAATCAAGGTTAACAGCACCAGTAATAAGATATATCAATATCTTATACTCCCTGATATGATGCACTGAAGACACATCACCTCTCAATCTACTCATGAGAAAGCATTAGACAAACCCAAAATGAGGGACATTCTATAAGTTATCTGACCAGTACTCTTCAAAAGTGCCAAGATCATGGAAGACAGAAGAAGAGACATGAGAAGGAAATGCAAAATGGGATTTTGGACTGGATCTTGGAACAGAATAAGGATATTAAGGAAAAACTGTTAAATCCAAATGAAGTATGTAGTTTCTTAAACAGTATTGTTCAATGTTGGTTTCTTAGTTTTGAGAACTGTACCATGGTTATATAAGATGTAACTCGGTTAAGATTCTAAGAGAACCCTGTACAATCCTGTAATTCTTCTGTAAGTCTAAAATTATGTCAAAATAAAAAGGGGAAAAAAAGGCAATCAAAAAGTGAGAAAGATAATTCTGCTTTATTACTTTTTAAAAATTACTGAGCATTTTTTATGTGTCAGGTACTATGCTAGTACTGGGAATGTACATATAAATCAAATATAAATATAAAACTTCAACCAAAATAAGTATGATCAAACCACCAAACCTTTTTTCCTTTAGCTTTATCCTTAATTATTATATCTTCTGTTTTAATACTGATTTCTTCTTCTTCCTCTTCCTCATCTGGAAAATCAGGGGGGCAACCATAAAGCTCTATTTCTCTTTTCAATTTATCAGCACATGCCTACAAAAAAACACGACATTAGAGATGGTAAAGTTAAAAATTCAAGGTGGAAACAATTTGAGTTTTGTTGTTGCTTCTATGGCCAACTAAAACTGACTCTGGGGCTTCCCTGGTGGTGCAGTGGTTAAGAATCCTCCTGCCAGTGCAAGAGACACGGGTTTGAGCTCTGGTCCGGAAAGATCCCACATGCCGCGGAGCAACTAAGCCCGTGCACCACAACTACTGAGCCTGCACTCTAGAGCCCTCGTGTCACAACTACTAAAGCCCGCGTGCCCACAACTACTGAAGCCCACATGCCTAGAGCCCGTGCTCCATAACAAGAGAAGTCACTGCAATGAGAAGTCTGTGCACCACAATGAAGAGCAGCCCCCGCTCACCACAACTAGAGAAAGCTCGCGCACAGCAATGAAGACCCAACACAGCCAAAAATAAATAAATAAATAAATAAATAGATTTATTTAAAAGAAAAACCTGACTCTGAAATTTAGGTAGATAGGACAGACATTAAGTTAGAATACAAATACTGAAAGATGAAGGGATTTATCCAAGGTTATAAAGCTAGTAAGCTGCAGAATTACAACATGAACCTGCACTTTCAACCCCAGCTCTTTTCAGCTGTACCATGAGTCCACTGTCACAAACAAAGATGACACCAAGTAGACAGTGTTGAAGTTACGAGAAAAATACAAATATAGAATTGTGAATTTCAAAAAAGGGAGGGGAGGGCTTCCCTGGTGGTGCAGTGGTTGGGAGTCCACCTGCCGATGCAGGGGATGCGGGTTCGTGCCCTGGTCCGGGAAGATCCCACATGCCGCGGAGCGGCTAGGCCCGTGAGCCATGGCCGCTGAGCCTGCGCGTCCAGAGCCTGTGCTCCGCAACGGGAGAGGCCACAACAGTGAGAGGCCCGTGTACCGCAAAAAAAAAAAAAAAAAAAAAAAAAAGGGAGAGGACACGTCTATGAAGAATTTCAGCTAACAAGAATGAGACAACTAGAAAGTCATCATTTTACAACCACAAATTCAATAACTGAAAGACAAAGATAATGAAAGGATGCTAAAACCACTGAGTTACTGGGTAACGAAATATTCAGAGGCTCTTAAGGTATCATCCCACAGATTAGTTTTTAATTAGGAAAAAGTTACCTTTAGAATGAGGAAATCTGGCAGTTATTAACTTAATATCACTAAAATGACACAAGTTGCCATTATATGACTTTTGATGTGATACAGTGGGAAGTTCCAACCTCATCAATGTAGTACTGGTGATAACCAAATGCAAAGTGTGATCCACAAAATAATAAGGAAAAAACCACCAGAAAGGATACATCAATGCTCAATTTCGTGGAGTGGATAATGGGACTATGACAATGTAGAAGAATGCCCTTGTTCTCAACAGATACAAGCTGAAGTGTTTAGGGGTGACATGTCATGATGTCTGCCAACTTACTTTCAATGAATTCATAGAAAAAGGGAGAAGAAAGTGTGCATGTATTGTATGTTGAGAGTCAGAACTAGAGCAACTGTGGCAAATGTTAATACTTGGTAACTGTAAGTGAAGGGTACATGGGTGCTCACTGCATTATCGTTTTACCTTTCCTATAGGTTGGACATTTTTCAAAATAAAAGACTGGAGAATAAAAAGAAATGAGATATATTTCCCAAGTCCCAAGGATTTAGGGAATCCTTTCAACTGTAGTTTTCTTGCCCATCGTTTATTGAAAATTATTTTTATTATGAATTTATGACAAATTTAAGACACTTGCAAAAATAACCAAAATATGATAGAATTGTTTATTATTTTATGCCAACAGTCTATATATGCCATGAATGCACAAAACACTGCCCATTTTACTTGTTAGTAGTTATCATCTAATTCTAAAACAGAAATATGAATACATAAGGAATCAAAAGATATCAGCATTACTTAGAAATCACTTAGACCTTAATGTGTGCCCTTAAAGCACTTTTCCAAATGTTTTCTAAAAATTAATTTTCATGATAATAAATTCAGTTCACTTCAAAAAACACTCTAATGTAATACAGAAGTACATATTGGAAAATCCTATTTCAAGCTCTTGAATTGGAGGTTTAACTTAAGCTTAATTTGCTCTAAGCTAAAAAGAGTACAAAGCAATCCCAAAAGCAATCTTACCTTAACAGGCATTCCAGTACAGTGTAAACCAAAGGGAAATAGACAAGTTTTTCCTTTCAATCTCTGGTACCCTACTGCAAACTATAGAAAAAAAATTCAATTTAAACTACAAATTTAAATGCTAGACGAATACAAAATTCTGACTTTTCACAAAGATCATGAGTTTTCCTCTTCACGTCTTCCTTTAGAATACCAGTTAGATTTTATAGTCATTCCAAAGTTATCCTTTTTTTTCTGTCTTTTCACCAACCTAGAAATTACTTATGAACATGTATACATACCTAGACCCCTGCACACACACACATACAGCATGTGAAAATAGAAAAATTAAATTACTTTAACATAAAAACCATGCTTAAAATTAAGGAATTCTAAGTTCCCTTAACAGGAAATAAATTCTATAGATGCTATTTTCTTTAAAATAGTATTTATTAAAGACCCTCCCATCCCATTATATTAAACATAGAGGAAGCTTTACCTCACATTTGGATAAAGAAAATGTATGTCCCAAGTGAAGGCGCCCATTCATATATGGATATGGGAAGGTTACAAAGTACTTGTCCTTGCTGCAAAACAATCGTAAAAAAGAAAGTACAAAAAAGAAAATGTTAAATTCCTTTTACAATGAAGGGTGGGGTCATGGGGACACTTACTATAAATAACTTGTTTAAATTTTAGTTATTTAACAGACACTGAAAATTAAATTTGTAAATCCAGAAATTAAAAGCTCTCTAAAATTGAAACTTGTTTTTGATTTAGAAAAACTAAGATATTTATAGGTGGCTATTAAAGAACTAAATATCCTTGTAGCAAATATTGGAGGTTTAACTTAAGCTAAAATACTGAGTTAAAAATGATATACTAAAAAAAAAAATTAATAGGGAGACTGAATTAATTTACTGTTTTACTGATTAAATGAGATATGCTTTCATTAGATATATATAAAGCAATTCAAAGCCTCTCAGGTAAAATAAAACATCCTCAAAATTACACGATATGTGGTAAGTTCCCTTAAAAAGCACCTTTTTAAAGCTGCTTAATGTATTATGTTATACTCCTTTTTTCTATGAATCAAGTGTATCTAACAGACATATGTAAGTTATAAAGCACACCTGTGCTTCATAAGTGACCACCTGTAAACACACCATCCAACTTATGAACTCACTGAAGCTACCCGTGTGCTACTCCCCACCCTCCCACCAGACAGAACCATTATCTTGAAATTTACTTTTGTCATTCCTTTGTTTTTGAATAGTTTGCACATAAGTCTATGCCTTTAAACAATACATCATTTAGTTTCACTCGTGAGCTTTTTTCATTCAGTGTTATATTTCTAAGTTTCTTCAGTTCATTTTCTTTCACTGAGCAAAAGCACTTTCTAATTCACTTTTGATTACTTTAAATTACCTTAGATTTGACCAAAGTTCTAGAACCAAACAGAAACTTCAAATTATAGTTTAAAGTATAACACCAGAGACTTTGTATTAGAGCAAATTCTTTTCCTCTCTTTAAAAAAAAAAAAAAATTCCATTAGAGTGTAGCTTAGTAGCAAGGATAGACTTTGGAATCAGAAAGTCCTGATAAGAAGTCCAAGCCCTGTCAATTCCTAGCCATGCAATCCTAAGCTGGTTACTTAACCTCTCTGTGTCTCAGTATACTCATCAATAAAACAAAAATTAAAATATTGGTAACCTTAAAGCGTTACTAAGAACATTAAATGAGAATATGCATGTTAAAAAATGGCCTATTTCCTATTGCCTTGGCATATTGAACAATACCTGTTCAATATTAGCTATTACTGCTATTGTTGTCAGTGCATTTCCTCAACTCTAAGAAGCACATTTTTCTACAGTCCAACGTATCTGAAATTGTGACGCATCTTATAATTGATGCATATATTTACTGTGGTACTGTGTTGCAGCAGTTACTTTGTTTTTCCCCAATATCATATTATCTATGGTCTGTCTTCTAATAAACAATTCTTAACATCAAGGCAATACAGATTTATAAAATAAGATCTTTAAATACAGAAATCCTTCAAAATTTATAATCTGTGCCTTTGGAGATAATTATCACTATAATATGAATCTCTGTAACAGAATGACTTGCTATTATCAGTCAGCAAAGATAAAACTTCAAAACATTTTCCTTTGTCTAACTATGAAAAATATTAGTTTTTAAAAAAACCTTTACGTAGGAAGAAATCCTTTAAGATTCCATAGGAAAGAGGATGCTAATTTGAAATAGAGAAAGTGGAAGTTACCTCCTGTTTCAGACATTGTAAATACAATCTGCCTTATTCCTTCCACAGAGCAGTCTCTGCAGCCAATGGTTCTGGAAACACAAGGTGTAGAGTTTCACAAACTATTACTCACCTAGTCTGTTTCTCTAAATTAGATGCATTGACCTCAAACACTTTCTTGGCATCCCATTTTTCTTGGACTTCTTTCTCAATCTTCTTCAAGAAGTCCACTTTGGTTGTTCTTTTTCTTTCCTATTGGACACAAAAGAGATAGAATAATACACTCTATATTTCAGCAGACTTGCTTTAAAAAAAAGAAAAAAAAATTTGGGTTCACACAGAACTGAGCTGTTTATTGACAATTAATTTTTCCATGGTTATCTTTAAATTTAAATGAGTAAGACTAAAAATTAGGGCTATCATGACCTGATAGGGTTATCCACTTCAGACGTCAAAGGGATGACTAAAGAATTACTTAAATACATAAAAAAGCTGTGAAATACTTGTTTTTAATTAGATACTACAATATAACACCGTTGTCAAATGTTCCTATTTAGTTAAAATAGATGAATACTTAGAAAAGCATAGGATGGTGCAGTGCCTGCTTGCCCAGCTGCAATTATGCCCACCAAAGGAGGATGGTGAGGCCTAATGGGTAGAGGCTGAGAGAGGATTAGTCATCTGCGTGTTCTTTTTTTCAAGGAAGCTGATGAAGAACTTCTCTCCAAAATGGTTAACAGGCTATTAATATGAAATTAAAATGAAACAGAATGGCAAACATGCCTCCAGCATATTGGATCTACCTGGCAACATTCCCATCATCCCTTATGCCACCCTTGGATGAAAATAAAAGGAAAAAACATACGTGATCACTCTAACTCTGAAAAAGAAGAAGGATTAGAACTTCCCTCTCAGTATGTGACTCTGTGAAAAAGAATCAGCTACTAAAAGCACGTGTGCTACAGCCGAGGTGGAACATGGGACTTATGTAACTGGCAACTGGGAAAGCTGGATACCAATGGACCATACACAATCTAATTCTGTTTTGAAAACTTAATATTAGTTTCTAGAATTTTATTTTCTTGTACAAAATTATCTGAACCGAAATTAGATTTTCTTCCCCTTCTTACACGCTAACATTTCCAGATTCTGCAGCATTTTCAAACGAGAAAATACCCTGGTTCTACTTATACTGAATACCTTTACAACCTACAGGGCAAGTGACCTTGCCATGTCATGTCATGTCTCCCTCTGTCCTTCCACCCAACTATTTAAAACATGCTTTCTACTCATATCACAGATATACTGGATTTTTAGACAGCTATTTTTAAAAATGGTTACACAAATTTGAAGTACTATGCAAACGGGACTTCTGTGCAATTAAAAAAAACCTAAACTTACCACTATTTCTTCAATAACTATCTTAAATATACCTTGTGTATTATGTAATAAAAATAAGAGTACTAAAGTTGGGTAAGATTCAGTACAAATCTACCATAGAGTTGTCAACTCTGTTTTACTATTTTCAGTTTTATATTTTTTTTCTTTCTTTCTTTCTTTTTTTTTTTTTGGCCATGCTATACAGCTTGTGGGATCTTAGTTCCCTGACCAGGGATTGAACTCCACCCTTCCCCACTGAAATCGCAGAGTCCTAACCACTGGACCGCCAGGGAATTCCTTTAGTTTTCTTTATTTTAAATCAAAGGATTTGATTAGTAAATCAAGTTTACCATTCCTTTTTATTTTTTTAAGCAAGTTTAAGATAGAAGAGGACAAGCAACAGAAAGATGAAATGTCAGCTTACAAGGGGAGGTGCAATGATGGATTAAAAGAACCCTGCCACAAAGGCAGAGAGGAAATAAGAAAGAATTCCACATTTTCAAAGTCATGGACATAAGTTTCTCTAGTACCAAAGGAAAATAAAAATGACAAGTAAATTTTTTATTTCTATAAATCCTGACCAGATCGTAATTGCTGTGAGTAGAACTTATATCAAAACACAAATCTGGGCTTCCCTGGTGGCGCAGTGCTTGAGAGTCTGCCTGCCGATGCAGGGGACGCGGGTTCGTGCCCCGGTCCGGGAAGATCCCACATGCCGCGGAGCGGCTGGGCCCGTGAGCCATGGCCGCTGAGCCTGCGACCCTGTGCTCTGCAACATGAGAGGCCACAACAGTGAGAGGCCTGCGTACCACAAAAAAAAAAAAAAAAAAAAAACACAAATCTGATCAAGTCAATTCCTCTTCAGAGGTTCTCTACTGCTCTCTGGATAAAGTCCATACTCTTAAACCTGGCACTCAAGGCCCTTCTTATCTCATCTTTGCCAGGCCGCTCCCTCTTCCCTCTCACCACCACTCCAGGCCTATTAAGCCACCTGCACTTTCCCAAGTGTGCCAAGCTCCCTCTCTCCCCTCTGGGCCTTTGTTTAAGCTATTCTCCCCGCCCTCATACCCCACCAATCTCTTTGCCTGGCTACCTCATCCTTCAGGTCCCAGCTGATCACCTGCCTTGATTCCCCAAGAGTGTATCAGGTACCATTCTTAATATGTTCCTACGTACCAGTATTACCTCTATGATAGCACTAATCACGCAGTATCAGTATCAGTCTATCTTCCCCATAGGACTATACGTTTGTTCACAGTGGGGACTGTGCCTCATTTCTCATTATATCCTCAATGTCTAAGCTTGTAGCAGCTCTCAAATATGTGTTGAACATTTAAAGATTTAAAAAGAGAAATGAGTAACACTGCCAGCTTTTGCATACCATGGCCATAACAAAATAACCTAAGACTAAGAACTGGGTTGCATATTTGAGTCAAGTTGCTAAGCAATTTGGACTCTTTCCCAAGAATTTCTATAAAACTAAATGTGGCTGCATAAGGAATTTCCTTTTCCAAGAAAGAATAAGGCCCTCCATCTATTCACTCTTTTCCATTCCTGCTACCAACCAACTTCACTTAGACCCTCAGCTCCTTGGCCCCCTCTTACTGCAAAATCCTCTTTTTAACAAGTAACCTGTAAGTTATAAGTAAGTCTCTCTATTCCTATACACGCTGACCCCTGTTTTCAATTTTAACATGCAAGAACTACCATTTGAAAAAAAGCTATGGCATAGACGACGGTTTGCCTATGCGATATCCATTCCCTCCCTTTCTTCCTCAGCAACAGACGCCCAACCTTACTTAGGGTAGTGCAGCAAAGGCAGTTAGGCATACTCTTCCATGGTTCCAGGAGAATTCAGATTGGAGCTATGTGACTAGGTTCTGGCAAAGGAGTTTTGAGCAGAAGAAAGTACGTCACTTCCACCTGGCCCTTAAAACAGCCTGTACAACTCCTAATAGCCAACTTAATCTGTAGGTGGAACAGGCACACTGCCTAGGGCCCACAATACTTCTAGGGGCTCAACAAAATATTTTAATATCTTTTAGAATCAGAAGAAAAAATTAAACTTTTGGATAGAAGAAAAATCTTTAATATATAATATTAATATATGTCTTTATACAACACAGTTGTCAAAGATAATTTCTAATATATTTTTTTTTACAGAGGAAGCAGCCCACAAAGGCAAAATTATCTAAGGCCTCATGAAGCCTTGTTGTACCTCCTATGCTAAGGTCATGCGTCATATGAAATCCCACTGTATCATTAGTAAATTCCTCTTTCCTTTAACCAACTTGAGTTGGCTTCCACTGCATGCAACCAAATCATCTCTCATATTTACCCAACTGGGTTGTAAACTCCTGGCAGACAGCAACTTTTAGAACATTTATAGTCACCTCAGCACCACATCCAATGCTAACAGACACAGAAGTTACATGACAAATATTTTTTGCTTAAAAATGACATCAACCACCATGAAAGCAACAGTCTTCACAAGTTACTTAGAACTATGTGTTTCTTTTCACTGTACTGAGCGTGCTAAATGCACAAAAGCTCTTCTTTGAGGTCTCTGCTTCTCAGAAAAACTTGTTCCTCAAAACTCAAAGGTCAATTGTAATGAAATCTGATATTGGCCCCAGCATCAACTTGTTGTATAACTTTGAGCAAGTCACTTGATCAATCTGAGTCTCAATTTCTTCATTGGTTGCTCAACTAATCAATTGGTTTGCTGTTTTGTCTCATTTTGTTTCATTTTGTTTTGTTTTGGGCCGCACTGCTTGGTTTGTGCAATATTAGTTCCCCGACCAGGGATCGAACCCATGCCCTCAGCAGTGAAAGCACAGAGTCCTAACCACTGGACAGCCAGGAAATTCCCAACAATTGATCATTTTAACTAGTTAAAAGGTTATTTAACAAGAGCAAAGTTCCTAAACTTTGGCCCTACTGACATTTGGGGCCAAATAATTCTTTGTTTTCAGGGGCTGTCATGGGCACCGCAAGATGTTTAGCAACATCCCTGGCTTCTACCCACTAGCTGCCAGTAGCATACCCCCAGTTGTGAT
This sequence comes from Phocoena sinus, assembly GCF_008692025.1. Taxonomy (NCBI): domain Eukaryota; kingdom Metazoa; phylum Chordata; class Mammalia; order Artiodactyla; family Phocoenidae; genus Phocoena; species Phocoena sinus. The sequence continues at coordinate 49,331,527 of NC_045765.1, read as the reverse complement.
AATCCAGAGTCTCCAGACCACATGTTCTCTGGGGGACAAAATCACCCCCAGTAAAGAACCAGTGAACTAGATAATAAACTTTTCCATATATTCATAGTATTCTGCAGTTCTTAAAACTTTTATGCACACTAACTTATTTGATCTTAACAACAACCCTAAGAGGTGGGCAACAATCGCCCTAAGAAGTGGGCAGACCAGCGATTACCATTTCAAAGATGATGAATCTGGGGCTTCCCTGGTGGCGCAGTGGTTGAGAGTCTGCCTGCCAATGCAGGGGACACGAGTTCATGTCCCGGTCCAGGAAGATCCCACATGCCGCGGAGCAGCTAGGCCCATGAGCCATGGCCGCTGAGCCTGCGCGTCTGGAGCCTGTGCTCCGCAACGGGAGAAGCCACAACAGTGAGAGGCCCGCGTACCGCAAAACAAAACAAAACAAAACAAAGATGATGAATCTGAAGCTCAGAGATCATTATGCCAGCAAATGGTCAGGCTGGACAAAAATCCTCATCTTCTTTTATTTCTGCTTTCTCTTAGTACTCTGGCCATATCCTAGCACCACTGGCTGTAGAACTTAGACAAGATCCTTAACCTCTTTAAGCCTCCATTTCTCTATCTATAAAATGAGAATAATAATTATATCTACCTTGTACTATTATTATGAGGATTAAGAGATAATATGCATGAAGGACTTAGCATAGTGCCGGCCCCATGGTAAATGCTCAATAATGCTAACCATTATCACAGAGAGACAACTAGACATCACGTGCTTTTTATCAGATATCAAAATGGCATTGTGGTTATGTTTTAAGAGAATATCTTATTATATTTTAAAAACTTACTGAAATATGTATGGATGAAATGATACAGCGCCTTGAGTTTGTTTAAAATGAATCCTGACAGGTGGAGGAGGAGGTTCTGGGGAAGGTACGACTGAAACGAGATTGGTCCTGAACTGCCAATTATTGAAGTTGGGTGATGGGCACATGGAAGTACATAACATTATTATTTCTACTTTGCTCACTATTTAAATTTTCCAAATGAAAAATTTTAAAACAAAAAATTTAAAGTTGACTATTATCTTTATTACAACAAATCCCCAGCTCTAAGTCTGACATGTAACTAAAAGGTATTAAAACTGTCAAAACCGGGCTTCCCTGGTGGCGCAGTGGTTGAGAGTCCACCTGCCGATGCAGGGGACACGGGTCCGTGCTCCGGTCCGGGAAGATCCCACATGCTGCGGAGCGGCTGGACCTGTGAGCCATGGCCACTGAGCCTGCGCGTCCGGAGCCTGTGCTCCTTAACGGGAAGAGGCCACAGCAGTGAGAGGTCCGCGTGCCACAAAAAAAAAAAAAGTTTAAAAAACCTCTATAAAATAAAAATTTCTATGATATGAAGGAAATTACATTGCTTGCTCTTTACAAATTCAATTATAATATAAAAACTAATTTTATATCCATGCTACTCCATGTTTATTATCTTATATTCTTTACTATTGGTAAGGTTTCTTCCAGAGTTAGAAAACTTTCGTTACAGGAAGGTGCTTGCAAAGGAAATTTCCCCATAGTTTACAATTGCAAATAGTACAATAATTAAGAGAATGAGCTCCAGAATGGGACCAAATGAATTAAAATTCTACTTCTTAGTAGATTTGATCTCACCCCCTCTATTCTATACAGGAACATCACTTTTCTCTATCAGTTTTCCCTTTCTACAGGACAATTTCCATAAGCATACAACCACTATATAATTTCTCCTGTCCTTAAAAAAAAAACCAAAAACAAACAAACAAAAAAAACTTCTTTTAACCTTCATCTATTACCCCATTCCTCTGCTCTCCTTTATAGAATTCTTCAGAAGAGTTGTTCATACTCATTATCTCCAGTCTCTCTCTTCCCATTCATTCTTGAACACACTCTTCAAACAGGACCTACAAGGCTTTATATGACCTACATCCACCCACCAATCAACCACCACCACCACTACCCCCCAACACACACACACACACACACACACACACACACACGTCATCATCATCATCACCTCCCCCTGGATGACAGTCCTTTGCACGTACAACCCTCCTTGTTTTTCACTCCACTCACACTGTTGGCTCTGCCCGGAAATCTTTTCCTCCGTATAGCTGCATGGCTTGCTCCCTTACCTTCTGCCACAATGCCACCTCAGCAAAGCCTTTCTTGATCTCCCCCTTCCTGATCTGTTTTTTTTGTTTATAGCACCTACCGGCACCTGACATATTTTACCACATACTTTAGAATGTAGCGCACATACACGTAAATGTTTGTCTACTTTACAAAGAGGCGCTCAAAAAATTTTTGTTGAAAGGAGAAATCAATGTCACATACTCCTCTTTCTCCAAATCAGTTTTTAGAAACTTTGGTGAAATAACACACGTGACATGAAGTAGTCTACAAAGTTAAAGATATCAGGGCCTCGCTCATCAGCTAGCAAGAAAAGGCACATCCTCACAACAGCCAAGCCTTAAACGTGGGAGGCAAGGCCTCCCCATTCTTTAGAAAAGGATTTCTTCCCTTCAGGACAGTGGCTACCACATGGGGCCCCTAGACTCTGGCAAAAGCAGGTAACCAGCCGTGTTCCAAGGCCTGGCCTAGAGGACCCTCTTCCCGCCAAAACTCACCGCCATGGCGCCGCCCGTCCGACTGTGCAAACCCACGACGGTGACTTCGGTGATCCCCCTCAAAGGAGTGGTTACAACCTTTCCCCTCCCTCTCTGCGAAGCCAGGCCTACCACGACACTAAAGCACACACTTCACACCTGATGAGGCAATCTCGGGCTCACTAATTAAGTACCTCCGGGGGCATCTCATAGCCTGCTGGGAATCGTAGTTCCCAGACCCGTAGACCCCACGTCCTGCAGGCATCTATTGACTACACTTCCCAGAGAACAACAGGCTACGGAAGTGTACCCGATAAGCCACTCAGAGGGGAACCGGTAGTGACGTCATGAGCATGTTGAACTACAAAGCCCATGATGCAGTTCGGTGTCGCAGACTGCCGCGAGTGCGCCCTGACTGATGAGGGGATAGCCCACGTTCAACCTTTTCACCGTATGGAGCTGGTTTGGGTGTCTTGTCAGGATGCAAGGTGTATTCGTCCTCAGTGACTGAGGTGCTAATTATGCGTTGCCGTTGTGCACAGATATTTATCACTGTCGGTGGCATTCAAAAGTCCAGAATTTAGACATTTTGTAGCCATTTATTAACAATCTCCATTTTATTAAAGGAGAGGCTGGAAGCCTTCCACCTGGTCCCAGTGCCAAGCTCAGACTGTTTCATCCGTGTCACCAACCAAGACTGAGCTGTCTGAAGTACTAGTCACTAGCCACATTGTGGCTATTTAAATTAATTAAAATTAAGTAAAGTTTAAATTTTATTTCTTCAATCGCACTAGCCACTTTTCATGTGCTGGAAAGTCCACGTGCCTAGTTGTTACTATATCTCTGGACAGTGCGGATATAGAACATTTCCATCATCAAACAAAGATGTATTGAAAAGTGCTGATCCGAGACTTTCACTTTCTGGTGGTCAGATTAGTTACTCTCACATGCATTCCTTTATTAATTCAATAAATAATCATTAAGGATCTACAAAGCACCTGGAGGGGTGGAGGTGTGCCCAGCCCAGAAGTGTGTCTTCCTAATGGAATAGAGGGAAAATAATTTTTAATAAAAATTTTAACAAAAATAAATTTTGAATTATATATGTGTAATATATATTGTATTTACATTTTCCAACAATTAGTTTTGAAATATAAATTTAATGATGGCCTAACACAATGCCTGGCACGTGGTATGGGCTCAATAAAAATTTGTTGAATGAAAGGAAGTTAAGAATGAACCTTAGGTTATAGAGAACCTACCAGTAGCTCTCCTGCCTCCAGGCTCTTACACGTACAAATACTCTGCATCATTTTCCACACTCTCTACCTTTAGCTACTAACCATTTAGACATCACTTCCTGACAGCCCAAGTCTGGGTTGAATGTCTGTTCCTAAATATTCTCTGAAGCACCCCCTTCCCGCCCTCCCTTGGGAAATTTATCTCACTGAATTTTAATTGCCTGTTGATTTATCATTAGAGTTAAGCTCTATGATAGCAGAGGCTGCCTAGCACAGTATCTGGCACATAGTAGGTGCCTTATAAGTATTTATTGAATGAATGAAAGAATCCTCATCATCCACAGCTCTTATAACTAGGCTTAGGCTTTCCTGTTACAATTCTGCCCTAACCAGTACTATTTGTCATCTTTGACTCATCAGCTTCCAATCCACGTTGGTTATTGAAATTATTCATACAACCAATATCTATTAAATACCTCCTATGAACATGACATAGAGGTAAGGTATAGTAGGGAACAAGACAGACACTGCCCCTGCCCTCATGGAACTTACAGTCTAAAGTGCATGAGGGGCTTCCCTGGTGGCGCAGTGGTTGAGAGTCTGCCTGCCGATGCAGGGGACACGGGTTCGTGCCCCGGTCCGGGAAGATCCCACATGCTGCGGAGTGGCTGGGCCCGTGAGCCATGGCCGCCGGGCCTGCGCGTCCGGAGCCTGTGCTCCGCAGCGGGAGAGGCCACAACAGTGAGAGGCCCGCGTACCGCAAAAAATAAAGTGCATGAGCCATTAAAGAAGAAAATAAAGAAGTGATGGTGTGATAACAAATTATGAAAATTATGAAAAACCTACCTCCATGCCTCCAACTGCATTTTTTAAAATTTTCCTATTTAAGTGACATATATTTTTCAAGGGTCACTTGGTTTTCATTCATTCGACAAAAATTTAATTCACTTATACTATATACAAGGCACTATCCTAGATGCTGGAAATACAACTCTTGAACAAGACAAGTGCAGTCACCTCCTTCTAGTGGAAGAGGCAAACACTGAAGCTATGGGAGCGATGGGAGGCCATGGAAGGGTTTTAAGTAAGGAAGGGACATGGTCCCATTTGTGTTTTATAGAGATCTTTCTGAAGAAGGGTTGAAAGGGAGCAAAACTGGAAGCAGAAGGCTGTTGCAGTTGTCCAGGTGAGAGGTGACAGTAGTTTAGACTTTAGTGGTGACAGTAAAGGTGGAGAAAGGTAAACAGAGTCAAGAGGTATTTAGAAAATGAAAGTTATTACAGCTTAGTAATATGGCTTTTTAATTGGGAATTATTGATTCTTTGCTATGCCATGTGGATTACCCCCTCTAGATAAATGAAATTAGAAAGGTAGCATAGTGGATATTAGCTCAGGCTCTGAATCAGACCAAGTTCATCATTTACTAGCTGAGTGACCTCAGGCAGTTAAATTAACCATTGTAAAATAAAGGTAATAATAGTAAGTACCTCATAGAGGATTAAAGAAATAATATGTATTTAGGTATAAACCCTGTATATATATGCCCAGCATACAGTAAGCACTTTAAAATGTCAGATATTTTTATTACTATTTTAGGAAAATTGATCTATAAACACTAATCTGAATCTGATTAAAATAGAAAAAGCTTACCTGCACCGCATAATAATCTCTTTCCTAGCCTAACTGAGCTAGTTATCACCATATAATTGTGTGGTATGCCTTCACCAACTATCAGACCATATTGTGCTCATTCTTTAAAATGCCACAACAGAACTCATTTCCGCCTTATTTTATTTTGTTTTTCTTCCAAACCCACCCCACCGGTCACTCTACTCAATTCAATTGAATCAGCATTTCTAAATTCAGATGCATAAAGCTATAACTAGCTTTGGCTTGTCTCTGAGTCTCTTTATATTTGTTTTTCATGCATATTTACCTAACCTCCCAACCTTTATATGACACAGTTCAAGGAAGGAATTGGGGGCATTTATTTTCATACTTGTTCCACAGACATGGCACTCAATAAATATAGTAGTCACTTCCCTATCCTATTAGACACCTTTTGTTTTTAAATGGGTTTTTTCCCCAACATTAGTGTTCTACCTTAACTTTTATGTTTCCTGAATGGTGAACAGTTTTGTCTTTTTTTATGACCTAGGCAATGAATATAAAGAGAAGGAGATCCTTCTAGGCTTTATGGACTTTAGCTGATCCCAGGGTTGCTCTATATGCAGCCTCCGACAGTTACTGGGCAGCAGAGGAAGCATGTGTGCAATGGCTCTGCTCACCGGCCTTGGAGTCAGATGCTGGGGTCTGACTTGAAGCTCTGTCCTGTGCTAGCTCTGCTCCTTCAACCTTGGGACTCTGGGTCCTCACATGTAAAATGTGTGTGATGATAGTACCTACTTCCTAGGCCTGCTGTGAAAATACAATGAGCTATACCAAGGAAGGTGATTAGCCCAATGTGTGGTTCATGGGCTAAGTGCTCAAGAAAAATTACTCTAAAGAGAAAGAAAGAGAAGTGGTGAATACTGGAAGCTAGTTTGATCAGTGCTGTGGTCTGGTCTGAATGTTTGTGGCCTCACAAAATTCATATGTTGAAATCCTAATGCCCAAGGTGTTGGCATTAAGATTTGTGAGGAGCTTAGGTCAGGAGGGTGAAGCCCTTTTGAATGGGTTTAATGTTCTTATATAGGAGAGCCCATAAGCTCCCCAACCCCTTGCACTTTGTGAGGATACAAAAAGGAGTGCTCGACCTGGAATGGGCCCCTCACCCGGCCATGCTTGGCACCCTGATCCTCAGACTTTTAGCCTCCAGAACTATGAGAAATAAATTTCTGCTGTTTATAAGCCACCCAATCTGTGGTATTTTGTTATAGCAGCCCGAACAGACTAAGACAGTCATTTAATTAATGGGAATTCTAAATCTGATTGACATGAACTAGGAACAAGTAGCCATATTAATTAGAGAGACTTTTATATTTAGACAAATGTAACCAAATTAGAGAAGTTGCACTTCTCAAGTACCAAATTTTTTTTTTTTTTTCAAATACCAAATTTTTGAGAAACCCCTGTTGCCTAGATTTCTCCTAAAGTGGTGATACTTGTAATTCTTAGGAATTAGAAATCACTCACTCATACCATGCCACTCCAGACTCAGGATCCATATGCTTCAGCCTGCTCTTGTCAACGTTGCACAGAGCATTGCCAGCCGTGTCATAGGGTCATATGGGAAATGTGACACTTGAGTTCCTAAATAACCTACCTATCTAAATTGTTACCAGCATTTCCATCACCATTGTGAAGTAGTGGCTTCTTAAGAAACACAAGTAGGGGCTTCTTAAGAAACACAAGGAGGGAAGGAGAGGATGGACAGATGGATGGAAAAGAAGAAAAGGAGGAGAAAAAAAGAAATAGGTAGGGGCTTCCCTGGTGGCGCAGTGGTTGAGAGTCTGCCTGCCGATGCAGAGGACACGGGTTCGTGCCCTGGTCCTGGAAGATCCCACATGCCGCGGAGTGGCTGGGCCCATGAGCCATGGCCGCTGAGCCTGTGCGTCTGGAGCCTGTGCTCCGCAACGGGAGAGGCCACCACAGTGAGAGGCCTGCGTACCACAAAAAAAAAAAAAAAAAGAAATAGGTAAAGACAACCAATAACATATCATTGAGCTTCCAATTTCAGTAGCTATATTTTTTAAATTTCTTTTGTGCATTTATGACATTTAGGATTCCTATTTTTACAATAACAATGAAATCAGACTGGTCTAAACTATGTCTTTTCCCATTGTCTTTTCCTACTAAGAGATTTTACCTTCCACATCATCAAATTTCATTTCTCTACTAGATCATACCAATCTACATTCATACATATCTTCTAACCTAATGCAAGCAAGCAGACAAGCAAAAAAACCAGAATGAAATGCAAACAAATCCTCCCTATCCCACCACACCTTTTGGTACCTTCATTGTTCTACTCCCCTTTACAGTAAAACTCTTCAAGAGAAGTGTCATACTATCTCTGATTCCTCTCTTCTCTTTCTCTCCTGAACTCTGACCAATCATGTGTTCACCTCCTCCGTTTCATGGAATTGTCCAGGTCATCAATGACCTTCATGCTGCCAAATCCAATGGTCAATTCCATGTCCTCATCTTACTTGATGCAAGAACTACATCTGACACAGCTGAAAACTCCATCTTTCCTGAGGCACATTTCTTCTTTCTCTGTTCTCCTCCTGCCTTATTGGCCAAGTCTTCTCAGTTTACTGGATATTATTCCCCTTCCTTCTAAATAGGAGAATGCCCTAATGGCCTTTCTATCTAGATATACTCACTTCCTAGGTGATCTTATTTAGGCCCATGGTTTCAACACACTTTACATGCTAATGAATCCCCAGTTTTTAACACAAGGCCCAATCTCTCTCATGAACTCCAGACTCTCAGATCCACCTGTCTACTTGGCATTCTATTTGGAGTTTTATATTAATCATCTATCATGCCTAAGAAATTACCCAGAACTTAGTGGCTTAAAACAATAATAGCCATTAATTATCACTCACAATTTCTGTGGGTCAGGAGTTTGGAAGCAGCTTGTCTGGGTAGTCCTGGCTTGGGGCTTTCATGAAATTGCAGTGAAATGCTGGCCCGGGCTGCAGTCATCTGAAGGTTTCACTCAGGCTGGAAGATCTGCTTCAAACATGGCTCACTCACAAGGCTAGACAGTTAGTCCTGTCTGTTGGTAAGATGCCTCACTTCCTCTCAATGTGGGACTCTGCGAAGGGTTGACTGAGTGCCTTTGGACATGATGACTGGCTTTCCCCAGAACAAGAGGTCCAAAATAGGAGCTACAATGCTTTTTATCCGAGTCTTGGAAGTCAATGACTGTCATTTCTAGTGTATTCTGTTGATCATACAGACAAGCCCTGATCCAATGTGGGAGCAAAGTATACCTGGGTGTGAAAACTACAAGGTAAGGATCATTGGGGGCCATCTTGGAGGCCGGCTACCACTGTGTTCAATGTCTAAGACAATGTCTGATGTCTAATTCACGTCCCAAACTGAATTCGTGATCTGCAAGCCAGTCTCTAAATCTGCTCCTCCCTCATTTTCCCCATCTCAGGCCAAACACCTTGGTGTCATCCTTGATTCCTTTTTGTGTTTCATACCAACAATTAATCTGTCAGCAAAACTCATTGACTCTACTTTTAAAATATATCCAGAATCCAACTTCTTCTTACTATCTCTTTCAGTGCTGGTCTAGTCCAAACTACCATCATTTCTTGCTTGGATTATTGCTTCCTAACTGGTTTCCCTACCTCCACTTTTGTCCCCTCCAGTCTGATGACCATGAGGCAGCCATAGTTATCGTGTTTAAAAATAAAAAACTAAATCAGACAATTTTATTCCTCTGCTTAAAACCTTCAGTGTCTTCCAGTTTCACTCAGAATAAAAATTCAAAGTCCTTATCATGGCCAACAAAGTACCCCATGATCTGGCTTCTTACTACTTCTCTAACCTCTTCTACCATCGCTTTCCTCCTGGCTCACTCTGCTCCAGCCCTATTGCTTTCCTCCTTTCCTCAAACTTGCCAAGTTAGTTCCTGCCTCAGCGTCTTTGCACATCCCTGAAAAGCTCTTCTTCCTGAAATCCACATGACTAACACCCTCCAGACCACTGCTCAGTCCTTCCCCATCACTCTCTCTCCCATCACGTTGCCTTATTTTTCTTTATAGAATGTATCGCCCCCAACATATGATATAGTTCTTTATTTGTCATCACTCTCCTCCTGCTAAAATAGATCTCCAAGAGAATGCCTATTTTATTCGCTGCTGTATCCCCAGGGCCTATAAGAGCGCTTTGCCTATGATAGGGTTGTAATCAATATTTCTTGAAAGAAAGAAAGGCTGAATGCAGGAATTGAAAGAGGCTAATCCATGCAGAATTCATTGGCCAGAGTGCCTGGCACACAAGGAGTATGAGTTATTATTATTTGATGTGTCCCAATCCCAAGGGGCTTATTCAATCCAAGGAAGAGAGGACAGTTGTCTTCTAACATCAGAGGAATAACCAGAGGGAACTGGTGTTTGGTCGGTCTACTGTTGCTATTTCCTGCTTAAAAAAAAAAAAGTCCCTACTGCAGTGGAGCTTTGCACATTCCTCCTGTTTGCTTTTCTAATCTGTAAGGATGGCAGACTGAGGTCCCTATGAAGATCTTTGAGAATGGGGCATGGACTATTTCTGGTACACACACATCCAGAGATGCCACTTTCAACCTTTTCTCCCTGTTGACACTGTTCTCTATGTGTGAAGCAACTTTCTTTTTTTTTTTTTTTTTTTTTTTTCCGGTACGCAGGCCTCTCACTGTTGTGGCCTCTCCCGTCGCGGAGCACAGGCTCCGGATGCGCAGGCTCAGCGGCATGGCTCACGGGCCCAGCTGCTCCGCGGCATGTGGGATCTTCCCAGACCAGGGCACGAACCCGCATCCCCTGCATCGGCAGGCGGACTCTCAAGCGCTGCGCCACCAGGGAAGCCCGCAACTTTCTTTTAAATTGAGATAATTGTAGAATCATAAGCAGTTGTAAGAAATAATGCAGACAGAACTTTTGCACACTTTTCTTAATTTCCCCCAATGGCAACATTTGCAAAATTCTAGTTTTATGATTTTGCAAATCATAATCAGAATATTGACATTGACATGTTTTATGTGTATTCATTTGTGCATGTCTGTGTGTCTAATTCTATACAATGTTATCTTCTCTGTAGTTCCCATACGCACCCCCACATTCAGGATACAGAACAGTTCCAATTCAACAAGGATCCCTCATGCTGCCATTTAAAAAACACGCCCAGTTTCCCTCCACACCCCCATCTCTGTCTTCTGCTCCTAAAATTATGTCATTTTCAAAGTATTATATAAATGGAAACATACAATATGTAACCTTTGGGGATTGGCTTTTTTCCTTACTCAGCAAATTCATCCAAATTGTTGCATGTATCAATAGTTCCTTCCTTGTTGGAGGGAAGCATGGAATCGCATTCCATGGTATGCTGTGTCACACAGTTTAACCATTCACCTGTTTAAGGTCATCTGAGCTGATTCTTGTTTGGGGCTATTATAAATAAAGCTGCTCTAAACATTTGTGTACAGGTTTTTGTGTGTGAACATATGCTTCCATTTCTCTGGGATAAATGCCCAGGAGTGTAATTGTTGGGTCATATGGTAGTTGCATGTTTAGTTTTTAGAGAAAATACCGAGGTGTTTTTCAGAGTAGCTACCATTTTACATTACACCAGTGAAGTGTGAGTGATCCAGTTTCTCTGCCTCCTTATCAGCATTCAGCACTGTCAGGTATTTTTGGGTGTTTTGCTTATGTTAGCCATTCTTTTTTTTTTTTTTTTGGCTGTGTTGGGTCTTTGTCGCTGCGTGCGGGCTTTCTCTAGTTGTGGCGAGCAGGGGCTACTCTTCGTTGTGGTGAGCGGGCTTCTCATTGCAGTGGCTTCTCTTGTGGAACACGGGCTCTAGGCGCGCGGGCTTCAGTAGTTGTGGCATGCGGGCTCAGTAGTTGTGGTGCACAGGCTCCAGGGCATGCAGGCTCAGTGTGGCTCGCGGGCTCTAGAGCACAGGCTCAGTAGTTGTGGCACACAGGCTTAGTTGCTCCGTGGCATGTGGGATCTTCCCTGACCAGTGCCTCATTCATTCATGGACTTCAGATGAGTCAGTTCTGTGCATACAACAAATAAAGTATATGGAAAATTCTGGGCCATGGCTACTGACCAAATCTGAACCAACTGTTTAGCAAATGGAGTGAGTCGGGCATGGGAGTGGGATTGCCTGTATTGTATCCCACTTCCACTTCTGGAAAAGCAACTCTTCTATAGATGCCACTTTCTCAAGACACAGTTTGGAGTTCAACATCTACATTCAAAATACTAGTTTATATCCATCTATCTATTTTATTCTATTCAGTTTATAAAAGTAGTAACATCACATTTGAAAAATAGGGGGAAAGGAATAAATTATCCAGAGTCTCCAAACCAAATATTGCTACTGTAATCATGTCTGTTCTACTCTCTGTGTTTGGTTAAATAATGCCCTTGGTCTCTAGGAAGTTGGTATCTCAACACCCTCACCTCCGAAGTAAGGCTTGAAAATTTTGTTCTATAAATACATTTGAAAAGTACTTTGAAATTCTTGCAGAGGAGTGATTTACTGTGATAAAGGCAATTCCTATTCCATATCAATCATGCTATCAAGTTCTTGCCTAGCCCTAGGCCTAATCAAATCACTTTTACATTTCTCTTTTTAAAATTTCTGTCATTTGGGGGTAACACTTCATCTCTGTAGTGGAAAGAAGTAAAGGGAAAATGTGGATAAGCATAAAGCAAGAAGGGGAGGTGAAAGGGAAGAAGAGGCAACAGTTGAATGTGGGAACGCTCTGGGCTTGCTGTTGGAGGATGTGGATGTTACTTCTGCTCCATTGACAGATGTGCAATTCTGCGTAAATCACTCAGTCTCTCTGGGCTTTTTTTCTCATACGCAAAGTTGGGGAGGAGGTGTCAGTGAAGGAGTTTCACTAGACGATTTTTAAGTGCACTTCGCTTTTATCACTGTATGGTAAGGGGTCCACAAACTGCGGCCTGCAAGCCAAACCATATTGGCATCTGTTTCTGGACACCTGCAAGGTAACAATAACTTTTACACTTTTAAATAGTTGAAAAAAAAATCAAGGGAACGATATATTGTGAAAATTCTCTAAAATTGAAATTTTCGTATGAGTTTTATTGGAACACTGCCATAATCGTTTGTTTACATATTACCTATGGCCTATTTCATGCCAAGAGGGCAGAGTTGAGTAGTTGCCAGAGATCTCATGGCCCACAAAACCAAAAATATTTGCTGTCTAGCCCTTTACAGAAAAAATTTGCCTACACCTGCTCCATATATATATAGCATGCCTGCTTATTTTGGGTTGACCCGTCTCTTTTACATGAGGTGTGTGCTCATCAGGTATTTTTCATAGTGTTATAATGCATTATCCCATATACTGTTCAGCTTTCTAAGAGGAGGGACTCTGTTTTGCTCACCATTGGAATCCTAGCGCCTTACACAGTGCTGGTATATAGCAGGTGCTCAGTATTTGTTGTTAAGTAAACATTCTAACACCAGTGCCAAGTCAGTCATTTCAAAACTCCAAATGGGATTTTTCATCTAGTACAGACTAAACTGTCTATTTCAGTGATTTCAATTTTTTAAAAATTATTTTTAAAAACTTTTTTTCTGACGAAAATCCTCCCTGCACTAAACTCCCACCGAATTTTAGATAGGCAATGAAGAGAGAATTTTTGTAAAAATTTGAATCCTTTTTCTTCCTAAATAAAAAATATATTTAAAATACTGGTAAAATTTAAATGGCCTCAGCGTTTTACAACCGTTGCGCCACGTTTTAAAAATGACGATTATTGGAGTCCAAAGCATGGTTGCCATAGCATTTTGCATAATTTAAGCACAGCAGCAAAAGATACCGGTATGTGTGCCGAGCAAAATGAGTGTACGAGGAAAAAAAGTAAAATTTTTCGTTCTGTACGATATGTCGAACGTGAACGTATTTCACGTTGTGTTGCAGATTTACTACAGCTGAGTCATTTCGGGACACGAGTGTGTGCTTCCAGGAAAAAACGAGAGGAAGGAGCCAGTCTGAGGGTCTCGCCGGATTCCCCCACGCACTTCCAGCAGCAGACAGCGGTATTCCGCGGCGGTCAGCGGCGTGGTCAAAAAAAAAAAAAAAAAAAAGGCGCCGCGGCCCCTTTAAGAGCCACAGCACCTTCTCCAAGATACCATCTTGCACCAGGAGTTCACTTAAGCTCTCTACCTACCTTGCTAAATCCCTCCTCCTTCACTGGGTACGACAGGCGGGCGGGGCGAACGAGCCTTTTCATTGGCTTTGCGCGCACGGCCCCTCTGTCTCCTATTGGTTCCCGCGCCCGCCACTCGACGCTGTCTCCCGCCCTTTCGTGCCGTCGTGCTACGTTGAGTGAGGGCTCTTGGGTTAGTTCCTGTTAGGCCCCGGCCGGGGGAGTAGGTTGAAGTCTCCTAAGATGCCCGGTGGGCTGGGGCACTGAGAGCTGTGAAGAAGGCGTCAGGAGGCGGCGAGGGGCGACCCGCGGCAGGCCCGAACAGGAGCGGCGGCGGAGCCCGCCTTCCCTGCACCATGCTCATAGAGGATGTGGATGCCCTCAAGTCCTGGCTGGCCAAGTTATTGGAGCCGATGTGAGTGAGGCAGGCTGGGCCGGGGCTGGCGAACGTGGGCGTTGGGGGCCCGTGGGGGTGTGGGGGGAGGGGAAACGGCGTGGGGGAGGGCGGAGCGGAGGGGCCGCGGTCGGGAGGTCCCGGCGACGTCTTCTCTGTAGTACTATCACCATTGTGAGGGTGGGGGGGAGGGAGAGCAAGGGGCGTAGAGGCGGTGTGGCTGGGGGGGCCGGGGGGGGGAGGAGTGCGGGGAGGACTGCGAGGGTTTTTTAAATGTAAATATTGGGGTGCTCAAAGGGGCTGAAGGAAGTGAGGGAATTTAAAACATTGCTCTTTGAGAACTGAGGGAGAAAGCGGGGCTGTCGAGGGATTTTAAAATTTGAATATCGGGATCTTGAAGGGAGTATCAGGATATCAAGGGCTTTACAAATAATATTATTACGGGACTAAAAGATCTAGAAGCAGAGTATCGAGGACCTTTTGAAAACATGAGGGGAGAAAGGGAGAGTAGGGACATTGAGAGATGTATAGCAAGTTCTGAGTTCTAAAGGTTCAAGAGTATTGAATTAAAATAGGGTGGTTGAAAGGGATTTGTGGGCATCGAAATGTTTTAGGAATTATTGGGAACCTGATAAGCCTATTGAGGGATGTCATTATTGAGGAGTTGATAGTGCCAGGAGAGCTGATGATTTTTAAATACCATTAGGGGTTGGGAAAATTGAGATTTTTGTAAGTTTGATTGGGGGTTGAAAGGACTACCCTGGTATCTAATATTATTGGAGGACGAGCTGGGAGGGGTATACCGGCAGCTTCTAGGGATTTTTGGTTACAGGTATCAGAGTGATAAAAGGAGGGGTAGTAGGAAGAATGAGTTTTGTAAGTCCTGAGAGGGCAACTGAAGATATTGGGGTGTAGGATTATCGGTGCGGGGCTTGTTTTTTAAAAAATATTTTGGGTAGTGTTGTGGAAATATTGCTGGGACCCTTGAAAGAAATAGCGGCAGTATATCAACTTTTGGTTGGTTTTGTAATCATTTTCAAGGGGCAAGGTTGTGAAGTTCTTATTTGGGACACTGGGGCACAGGTAGTCTCTGAAGCATATCTCCATGAGCAAAGACGAAAAGCTGGAGGGAGGGTTGGAGAGAGGTGCTATCTCACTGTCTCGGGAAGGAAGGCATGGGAAGGGATCATTTGCTGCCCCCTTGTCACTTCTTCTTACTTATCC
Organism: Phocoena sinus; assembly: GCF_008692025.1. Classification (NCBI taxonomy): domain Eukaryota; kingdom Metazoa; phylum Chordata; class Mammalia; order Artiodactyla; family Phocoenidae; genus Phocoena; species Phocoena sinus. The sequence goes on along the minus strand of NC_045765.1, from coordinate 49,316,190 downwards.
TCCTAGTGGAGGGGAGGGCTTTCTGGCTGAAAGAAAAGGGGTAGATGAAGAGAAGGGTAGGCTTTGATTCATTAGATCAGATCACTTTAGTGGAAAATTTGAGTTTTTGCAGAGGCAGAAAGAAGGGGTAGTTGGGGAGGTGTGGAGGTATGGTGAAGTTGGGGCTGTTGGGAGACAGCTACTTCCCTGTTGGTATATTTCCTTGTCCTCCTGAGAAACCCTGTTAACTAACTTGTTGTTTTGCCGTTTTGGTTTCTTGGGTTGGGATGGTAACACTTAGGAAGACTCATCTGTAGTCCAGTGTGTCAGCCTTGTGAAGGAAGTAGAATGGGAAAGGGAGACAGCATTAGCATTTTGATGTCTGAAATGATATTTATTTGCTTTCTGAGGACGACGAGTGTGTGAGTAGAGCACAGATATGAATAAATGTACACTAAGAGCCTCTGAGTTTTACATTAGTGATGGTCTGATTAAAGTGAAAGGGACTTCTGGACACCCTTGAAAGTTTTATAGAAGAATATGGGCCTCTTGAGTGTTCATCATACTTTCCCTACACACAGTAACAAGCTTGGAGCACAAAGATGGAAATGAAGGTGGGAAATCATGAAGTAGATTTAGTGAAATTGACCATATATGGAAGAGGCTAGAAATAGAGAAAGGTCTATTGGAATATTCTTTACCTTTGTGTTTTTAGTATTTTGGTAGAGATCCTTTTGAAAGTATTAAATGTGTACTTTATGTTTTGGGTAGAAGGTGACAAGTTTTAACATTATAGTTAATTGCTATCTTTTTTTAAAGTTCCCTGAAATGTTTTGGTCTGGGTAATGTTTTTTGGTTTCTTTCTTAATATCAGAATTTAGTTTGGGTGGGAACTTAAACCTCCTAAGGGTGTTTTCACTAGGGTTTTTTTTGACTATTTACACTGATTTTTTCATAGATATTCTGTAATTTTCATGGGTAAAAATTATCTTTCGAAATGATTATTTCTGTTTAGTTTCCCCATTTGTTTGGAGTTATATGTTCAACTTAAAGCTCACATCATGCATCTTTTCTTTTAATAAAAATTTTGTTACTTTTTTAGGGTTAAAGATCTAAAGTCACTGCTTAGACTTTAATAATACAAATGATTTTCCTAGAACTACAAAATTAAAATACTTATTTTTAACTCATAAGTAATGATTTTGGATGAAGGTGTTAATAAGAAATAGTAAATGCAAATGCCGAGGTCACGTATATTTTCATTCTTAGTATGTTGTCATGGAAGATTATTTTTCGTTTAGACATCCTAAAATGTAATAAATGATATGCTAAAGTGGGTTGTATTTGTAAATTTACTTTTTGCATATTCCAGATTCAAGAAAATTTTCATAGGAGATTGGCATGTTGCTACAACATAGCATTTCAGAGCAGTTGTTAGGCTTTCATATAATGTAGTTGCAGTGGATATGTTGGAATCATACTGTAGCTGTGTACATCATTTCCTATTGCACTTTCTTATTTAGCTTAATTTGAAGTTAACTCAATTTAGGGAGTTCCCTGGCGGTCCAGTGGTTAGGATTCTGAGCTTTTGCTGTCATGGGCCCGGCTTCAATCCCTGATCTGGCAACTAAGATCCTGCAAGCCACACGGGTGGCCAAAAAAGAAAAAAAAAGTTAACTAAATTTATAAAAGTTTTTGATTTTTAGGGATTTTTAAGCATGGTCCACCTCGTCATAGTGAAACAAAGGCACGTAACAGGATATTACTAAGCCAATCCAGTTTGTATGTGATTATTCCCTGTAGACAAATAAGAAATCTCATGCTGTTAGAGTTTATCTGTTTCGTTCCACTCCTTTTGTAGGTGTGGGACATATCTATTACTTTACTAGAGGAAAATCAGAAGGAGGAAGGCTAGAAGAAATGACTCCTTAACTGGCTAGGAGAAACCCAGTACCATTTTTGTTGGCAGTGTAGTAAAGGGGAGAGAAACCATCTTAGTCAAGGAGTTTGTCTCTTCCTCCCACTGCATGAACAGACTGAACTCACAGATCTTCTTTGGGGTCCTCATCTTTCTTCACTTTAAAAACCTCCTAGGTATCCTAGTTACAGAGACTGTGTAGGGATTATGCTTAAGTAGGACATGTTGGGTTTCTTTATATTAGAAATAATTGCTCATTTTAAGTATTTGGACTCCTTAAAGGTAAGGGTCTAAGTAAACCTCGGGGATAAATCAATCACTAGAGAAATTTCTACAAGTTTAGGAAATGTTCAGGCAAGCAGTTTTCAACAACAAACATGCGTTTCTACCTAAAATGCTGTCTTTAATGAGGAATGTTTTAAGTTATTTATATTACATATGTTAAATACGTACAAATACATCTAATTTACTGCTGCTTGTTAGGCTTATTGTAAAAATTTGTCTTGTGATGGTCATTTTGTAATGTATAGAAATATTGAATCACTATGTTGTACACCAGGAACTAGCATAAGTGTTGTAGGTCAATTTTACTTCAAAAACAAACAGACAGGGCTTCCCTAGTGGCGCAGTGGTTGAGAGTCCGCCTGCCGATGCAGGGGACACGAGTTCGTGCCCCCGTCTGGGAAGATCCCACATGCCGCGGAGCGGCTGGGCCCGTGAGCCATGGCCGCTGAGCCTGCGCGTCCGGAGCCTGTGCTCCGCAACGGGAGAGGCCACAACAGTGAGAGGCCCGCGTACCGCAAAAAAAAAAAAAAAAAAAAAAAAAACAAACAGACAAACTCATACAAAAAGAGATCAGATTTGTGGTTACCAGAGGTGGGGGGTGGCAGGAGGGGAATTGAAGATAGTCAAAAGGCACAAACTTCCAGGTATAAGATGTATAAGTACTAGGGAAGTGAAGCATGACTAATATAATTAATACTACTGCGTTACATATGAAAGTTGAGAGTAAATCCTGACTTCTCATCACAAGGAAAAAATGTGTATTTTTTCTTTTATTTTGTGTCTATATGAGATGATGGATGTTCACTAAATTTATTGTGGTAATCATTTCATGTATGTAAATCAAATCATTAATGCTGTACACTCCAGATGTATATAGTTCTGTATGTCAATTATATCTCAATAAAACTGGGGGAAAAAAAGCTATGAATAACAAAAAATTGTCCTGATAATATGTTTTAAAAAGAGTGATGGGGTTTGCAATATTTTTGGACAGTTGTATCCATCTATTTATCTATCATCTATCTATTTTAGTAGAGCATCATTATGTGACTTAGGGCATTTAGCTTCTAGTTCTATATGTGATTCACTGTTTGACTTTGGAGAGATTGTCTAACCTTCCTGTATTAAACAGAGTTAATATGAGTATTATGATGCAGGCTATAAAAAGTGCTTTGTGTACCTCAGAATCATTAAATATAAATGAAATTTTATGGTTTTTGAAATGTGAAAATATGTTGAACTCTTTGCAAAAATATTTCACTTACTAATGTTAAGTGCTGCTGCCTCTTACAAAGTAATCAGTCTAGTGCATGACAGGGTTAGATTCTCCTTACAGGCCCTATAGGTAGGGACAAGAATTGCTAGTGAAAGGACTTGGTGTGCAGTTTCTGTGAGTTCAGGTCTTTGTAAAAAAAATGCACCAGGAGATTGACTGTTTCATTTCTGAGTATGATGGAAAAGGCAGCAATAAGGTTCATTTAGGTCATTTTATGACTCCGTGGTCAGCGGGTGTATACTTGGGTTGAACTCTAAAGTTTACATGCTGCTTATAGGTTTGCAGTCCTTACCAAGTTAACTCTGACTAGTAATCTTTGCAGTTGCTCAGATGGGAAGAAAAATCACCATGTAGCAGCTGTTAGATCACATCTCCTGATAAATAAACTACAAGGGTAAAATGAGTATTTTGTAAATATGTTCTTAAGATCAAAAAGTAGTGATAATTTTCTGAAATATATGTAGTGGCTTTATAGAATTGGTGTGCCTCTAAAGTCCTGTGGGACTTGTTTAAGGAGGCCGTTCACTATTTCACAGAAAGAGACTTATTTTGACCGGAAGACTTCTTGGCAAGTTATAGTATACTAAGTTAGGAAGGTATTTGTTCTTATGTCCTTTGGTCCGCCTCCTAAACATTTCTGACTTCATTCTCCCTGGCCCAATTGTTGTAGGCTAGAAGCCATATATTGCTTTTATAGCCTTATGTTTCCTACCACTGTCTTGCCTCATCCTCTCACAGTGTTGTTACTTCATTATTAATCTCTTTTTTTAAAGCATTTGATATTTTGTACTATAATTATTTGTTTTCATTTCCATCTCTTAGCCTTGTGACTGCAGGGCAAGGTCTGTCTTGCTCAAAGTAATTCCATTACCCAGCAAGATGCTTGGCATTTTGTTAAGACTCAGTAAATGTTTAAATGAATCAATGTCCTCATATGTATATTTAGGTTGGTCACAATTAGAAAAGTAAGATTATGTTTTAGTAGTCTAATTTTCTGGGTGTGCTTAGCTGAGGGCTACTGCACTAGGAGCCATAGTCCAAGTATCACAATGAGATACAACTGAGAGTCATATTTTCCCCTCCAGATAAATCTAGGGATATTTTCTTTTACATCATATTCATTTATGAAAGCCAGTAATTAATGAAGGGGAGTATGAAAGCTTTCATTTGAAAAGAAGTAGAAGTACCAATATTTGTGTTTCTTAATATGAGTTAACAGGTTCTTAGAAATTAATAGTTATTTATTCACTTATACTCTGATAAAATCAACTCAGATTTTACTTATTTTTCCAGTACTTTCTTATCAAAGGAATATTCTGAACATAGATCTCAGTGTCAGACTTCCTGTTTTTTTACTTTTTTATAAGTAGAAATAAAAGCATTGCATTACAGAAAATGTAGAAGAGACAGAAGAGGATAAAATTATTTGTATATATTTATTTCTAGTTTCTCTTCTGTGTATGAACTTTCATGTAGCTGTAATTAGACTCAAATGTAAAATTTTTTTTTTTTTTTTTTTTTTTTTTTTTTTTGAGTACGCGGGCCTCTCACTGTTGTGGCCTCTCCCGTTGCGGAGCACAGGCTCCGGACGCGCGGGCTCAGCGGCCATGGCTCACGGGCCCAGCCGCTCCGCGGCACACGGGATCCCTCCAGACCGGGGCACGAACCCGCGTCCTCTGCATGGACAGGCGGACTCTCAACCACGGCGCCACCAGGGAAGCCCTAAAATTTTTTTATTTTTGGCTGCATCAGGTCTTTGCTGTGGCACGTGGGCTCTTCGTTGTGGCACGTGGGCTTGTCTCTGGTTGTGGTGCACGGGCTCCAGGGCACATGGGCTCTCTAGTTGAGGTGCACGAGCTCAGTAGTTGTGGCATGCGGGCTTAGTTGCTCCGCGGCATGTGGCATCTTCCCAGACCAGAGCTCGAACCCATGTTCCCTGCATTGGCAGGTGGGTTCTTAACCACTGCACCACCAGGGAAGTCCTAAGTATGAACATTTTTAATGGCTTTTGATACACGTTAGGATCAGGAGGTTTTTTTCCTGTGGCCCAGTAGCGTAGTCATTAGTTGTCTCACCTCTGAAACAAAAATCACACTGAGAGGGGCTTCCCTGGTGGCGCAGTGGTTAAGAGTCTGCCTGCCGATGCAGGGGACACGGGTTCGTGCCCTGGTTTGGGAAGATCCCACATGCCGCGGAGCGGCTGGGCCCGTGAGCCATGGCCGCTGAGCCTGTGCGTCCGGAGCCTGTGCTCCCCAGCGGGAGAGGCCACAACAGTGAGAGGCCCGCGTACCGCAAAAAAAAAAAAAAAAAAAAAAAAATCACACTGAGGTAGAATGTAAAACAGCACACATTCAGAAACATGTAGTAGATTTTTCTGAAAATGGATGAGGTTTAGGTAGTCTTGGCTTTTTCCTAAAGTAGTTAGTGGTGTTTCTTGGCTTGGGGCTTAAGGTAAGGGAGAACCTTTACTCTTTGTCGTTGGGATTGGGTATATGTCTAAATCTGTAAAGCTGAGGTGCTAGCTCAGTAGATGTGTCAGTACCTGCAATGGAGATTTCATTTAGAAGGAAAAAGACAAATTTGAGGTTTTTACAGATAAGACATTTTTAGGACAATATTTCTGTTCACTTCCCCTAATAAAAATTAATTCTAGTCAATTTTTATTTTTTAAATTAAAAGATAGATAATTGAAACGTTCTTAGGACATTATTATGCAAGATGTGAATTTTAAGGAATCCTCATTTGTAACTTCCATTAAACTTAGGAAATTTCTTTTGTTGGTTCTTTATTTTAACTGAAAGGTGATTATTGGTTGAGACTTAGAACACATTAATTTGTTGTGCAGATAAACATTAGAAAAATGTATATGCTGTGATAGATTTTACTTGCATGGAATTGCAGCTGAGTTTTAGTTCCACAGGTAAGCTGTCTGCCTGCTCTTGAATGGATCACATGATTTGTCTTTACATATTTACAGATTTAGGTATCTATAAAATGAATAATGATTGATTATGCTGTTAGGGTCTTTTAAAGACTATAGTAGAATAGTAATTTTAGGTGGATATTATTACCTTTTCTAATCTCTTTGTTATAATGGAAGCCCCTTTTTGTCTAGAAACGTGTGTATTTAACATAGCCATGGCTCCAGAATTTTAAAATGTCTTTCTTTCCAAAATGTACTTGTCCCTGTAGTTAAACAGAAATGAATTTCCATAAGTTTTGGTTACAAATGAAGACCTAAAAGGTTTTAAATACTCTTCTTGGGTACTGCTTTTTGTGTAAGAGAAGTAGGAAGTGGCCCTGCATTTGATCCTATCAAGGATCTTAACCATGCTCAGATTTTTGTGACACACTTCTGGAAGTCTTGTTGGGCTACTATTAGTATTGGTACCATAGCTGCTACTGTATTGTAATTGTCAGTTTTTAAAGATTATATGGTAAGTGGTGATGAAAGAATAAATAAGAGCAATCATAAAGGTATAGAAAATTACAGCAAAAAACTCCCTAATGTATTTAAGTTTCAACATGACTCATTATTTCAGACTGGCAATTTCCTTCACAGTGCATTTATGGATACATATTAGGAGCTGTTAAATTTAAATGGTCCCATTCCTTTGTCTGTAAACATGCTTTTGTATTTGGTGCAGAATTCTAACTATCAGTTATTAACAGTCAGTTGTTCACTCACATTAAACAAATATTTAGAATCTGTGATCACTCTTTTTTCTTGGTGTCTAGTCTTTTTCTACTCCTTTTTTTACCTTCTTGTAACTATTCATCTTGAGGTTTTTTGGCTACGCGCAGGCCTTCTCTAGTTGTGGTGCACGGGCTTCCTTCCCACTGTGGTGGCTTCTCTTGGTGCAGAGCACGGGCTCTAGGGCACGCGGGCTCTGGAGCGCAGGCTTAGTAGTTGTGGTGCACGGGCTTATTTGCTCCGCGGCATGTGGGATCCTCCCGGACCAGGGCTCGCATCCGTGTCCCCTTCATTGGCAGGCGGACTCTTAATGACTGCGCCACCAGGGAAGTCCCCCATCTTGAGTTTTAACACTGTCACATCAAGAAGTATTTCATCAGAAGCAACCTAACTCTGCATTTGTTTTTCAGAGTCTGAATACTAAATATATGTATAAGATATCTGGGTTTGTTTAACTCACCTCATTTATCCAGTAATCTGAGTTTTGCCTGTTTCTCACTAGATACTTCACATCCTTACCCAGTGTTAATACCTGTTAGGTCATGAGACTCCTTGAAGGTCCCTATAACATGGGAAAATAACATTGCTTCTTTTCTTCCATTCTTACTTATTTAAAAAAATCCTTTCTCTCTGTGTTTAGAATATCTTCCTTATCTAGGATCTGAACTTTCTAAGTAAAGGTAGAGATGTAATTTCTTTTTCCTCTCCTCCATTTGAATGTTGATTAGAACTATACTGATCAAAGGTCTTACTGTTCTCAGGAGTGAAATGAAGTCTGTCTACACATCTCTATTTTAAGGTGTTTATGGAGGTGCCAAGGTTGGCATGGCATGGGCAACATTTTTTTTTTTTTGTGGTACACGGGCCTCTCACCGTTGTGGCCTCTCCCGTTGCGGAGCACAGGCTCCGGACACGCAGGCTCAGTGGCCATGGCTCACTGGCCTAGCTGCTCCGCAGCATGTGGGATCTTCCCGGACCGGGGCACGAACCCGCGTCCCCTGCATTGGCAGGTGGACTCTCAACCACTGCGCCACCAGGGAAGCCCGGGTAACATTTTTTGAAGGTGGAAATGCTATATATCTATTTTAGAATTTAGCAGTTGGATTTACTAAGGTAATCTGTTCATAATTCTCCAAAATGTAATAGTTTTTACTTAAAAATTCCAGCTTTTTTTTTTTTTTTTAATTTTTATTTATTTATTTTATTTATTTTTGACTGTGTTGGGTCTTCGTTTCTGTGTGAGGGCTTTCTCTAGTTGCGGCAAGTGGGGGCCACTCCTCATCGCGGTACGTGGGCCTCTCACTATCGCGGCCTCTCTTGTTGCGGAGCACAGGCTCCAGACACGCAGGCTCAGTAATTGTGGCTCATGGGGCCAGCTGCTCCGCGGCATGTGGGATCTTCCCAGACCAGGGCTCGAACCCATGTCCCCTGCATTGGCAGGCAGATTCTCAACCACTGCGCCACCAGGGAAGCCCCCAGCTTTCTTTTAATTAACATGTAGCTCATCATCTGTGTACTTATACTCCTAGTGCACTTTGACCTTTGCCCATCTTTTTTTTTTTTATAGTTTTGAGTTTTGTAAAATTGACAAAATTGCAATTTGCTCTCTTAGAATTTGGTACATAAATGTGCATGGATATTTAAAGAACCAACCTTGCCTGAAACAGTGTTAATATTGACAATGAAAAAGTCTGCTATTTTATTGGAATTATTAATTTTAAAAGTATACATTACACTAGAAAGGAGGTAAGGGTGCTGGTGCTTGTTTTTTATTTAGTAATCTCATAAAGTTATTGGAAATGTGATTGATACCTTGAACTGAAACTTTTTAACTTTCTGATTGATGGTAGAGGCCCAAGGATTATAGAATAAGATTAGTTAGATTTGAATAGTGTATTATAGGGATATGATCACTTTGCTTGCATAATGATTTTATTTACTGTCATTCTGAATTTTTTCATTTTACCTTCACAACAGTGCTGTGAAGCCACAAAGGATATGTTACTTAAATGTACATTTATGGGGGAAATAGAATATAAATATATAAGTGTGTGTATAATTTTTTTTTTTTTTTTTTTTGCGGTTCGCGGGCCCCTCACTGTTGTGGCCTCTCCCATTGCGGAGCGCAGGCTCAGCGGCCACGGCTCACGGGCCCAGCCGCTTTGCGGCATGTGGGGTCTTCCCGGACCGGGGCACGAACCCGTGTCCCCTGCATCGGCAGGCGGACTCTCAACCACTGCGCCACCAGGGAAGCCCTAAATTTTTTTATAAAATGGAAACTTTCTATTTCATGTAATATATATAAAATGTTACGTCTGGCAGATTGCTACTCAAGGATCATGTGCTGCCCTGGCATAGGAGATAATTTTGAATGTCAAAGTCAGGTTACTACTACTGACTAGAAAAAAAAGAAAAAGTGATGTAGACAAAGGTTATCTCTGCTGCCCTTTCACCACTTCTCTTGTCCTTTCTGTTCTCCCAGATCTTTTCTTTCTTGCTTATAGCTGCTAAAGTGTTTGCCAATAAAATTTAAGGTGACATCCTTCTTGTGTTCTCACTTTTTATCTTAAAAGATCCTTAAGATACTCACTGAGAAGATTAGTAGTGGAAATTGATTGCCATTTTTAGATGTTGGTGCTTGGGGTTATAGGGAATGGGGAAAGCTGTCGCATCACACTTTCCCTGCTTCTTCCTCGTTGATCATGTGGAACCAGTAGTTCCTGAGGATACTGATAGTGCTTCTACAGGCTGGGAGTCAAGGTGCAACTTAAGGGTCCGTTGCCACTCTTTCCCTATTACCACTGAGAGCACATAAATGTAGATTTGGTCCAAAATTCTAAGTATGATTAGAACATTGAAAATAGGAGGCAAATTATTTTATAAGAATAAGCAGAAAAAGAAAAACTTATTTGTACTATATATATGCTCTTTGTTAAAATAGTCGCCTTTGTTTGCAGTCACTTTTTAAAATAAAGTTTTTGGCTTGAAGCTTTCTAAAATAGTGGTGACTTCGTTAATGACATCAGTGTTTGAAAAAAAATGTTTAAAAATTGTTGTTTTCTCTTTGTTTAACTAGATGTGATGCTGACCCATCAGCCTTAGCCAACTATGTTGTAGCACTGGTCAAGAAGGACAAACCTGAGAAAGAATTGAAAGCCTTTTGTGCCGATCAACTTGACGTATTTTTACAAAAAGGTAATTATTATAGGCCTTCAACCAAGTATTTAAGTAAAGATTTTAAATTTAAAACTTCCTGATAAAATCTTGAAGATAAAGCTTGAAAGGAAGGAAATTGGTCAGGGTCCTTTAAATACTTGAATATACCTATTCATGCTTAATTATTTATTGTGTATTTTGGCAAAAATTTTTTTCCCTTTCCTTCTCTGCTTCTCCTATATTGAGGCAGTGGTAACTCAAGTGCTTTTTAGGTGAAGTAATGTGGAAATGTGATTGATACCTTGAACTGAAAGGCATTTTCAGTTCAAGCTGCATACTATACTGATCAAAGGTCTTACTGTTCTCAGGACTGAAATGAAGTCTATCTACACATCTCTATTTTAAGGTGTTTATGGAGGTGCCAAGGTTGGCATGGCATGGGCCATGCCACAAGCTGCAGGGTAGAGCCTGGTTGATGGTTGAGGGGTAGCAATTTAAGGATAATGAAGTTGCTTATTCTTACTGTTTATTAGGACAATGAAGGTATCTGTTTTTCTTCTTCTTGGCCGGGGCTTCTTGATATCCAAGAAGAAATGGGCATGATCCTCTTCTCTTTGTGTCTTTAACTTCATCAACTTATCAAAGTCTTGTCCATAGTCTGCGGAGCTTACTAGGGGCCTGCCTGCTGCTTCTCTGACCTCATCTCCTACCATTCCCCCTCACTTTTTCTATTCTAGCCACATTGACCACCTTGCTGTTTTTTCAGCATGGCAGACATGTTCCCAGCTCAGGGCTTTTGAACACTGTTTACCCTTGCTTGAAACATGGTTTCTTATGGTTTCTGGTCTCTTCTCAAATGTCATCTTCTCGAGTGGTTTTGCCTGAGCATCCTGTATACAATATAGTATACCCCATACCCCTAATCACTCTCTCTTCTTCCCAGCCTTGCTTTATTTTTTCATGGTACTTGTTACTCCTTGTCATGTTATATGTTTATTTGCCTGTTTATCTATGTGTATCTCTTTCCCCACCTCCCCTTTGTCTTTCCATTTGTTGAGATTGGTGACTCAGAACCTACAGGCTTGGCATGTAGAAGATACTCAATAAATATTGTTGAATGGACAAACAGGAATGTGGATAATTCATACTTACTAGTTCATCTAGCTGTTGGTGATGAGATGATACCCTTTAACTCAAATATTTACTGAGAAAGAAAAGATAGTAAATATGGCTTCTCAATCTAAAATACAGGATTACATATTTTGGGGGGCATTTTTAAGGCTTTTTATACATAATAAATCTAATGCAGGATTCTTCCAGTACCGATGAGTATTTTCTTTTCTAAATGTATTAATTTATATTACTTAGTTTTAATTAAAGATAGTAATGATATATGTCTTTTAAATTACAAAAGTAGTACGTGTTTTAAAAAATGCTTTAGAAATACAGAAGCATATGAAGAAGGTCTTCTGATCATGAAGGCTTTTGAATGGTCTGATTAATTTGTCTTAAAGTTATGTGTAACAAGAGCTCACAATTTTATATCATGGAAAATGCTTACTGCACAAATTAATAGCATAAAAAAGTTTATGAAAAGATGCTTTTCTGAAGAAAAATTAATTTGACATTTTAGAAATAGCTGTTTATGTAAAATGTGTAATAGTTGCAGTGTAAGCAGAGTCTGTGTTGTACTTCTGATATGCTCTTTAGCTGTTCCTGAGGGGTAGGACCAATGAAAGTGATTTAACTTTGGTTTGAATAACATAAATATTTTGACATTTAATTTGTAATAAATTCATCTGTTTCTCCCCATTCGATTAGTCTGAAGAGTTATAAAATAGAGCATCCCTTAAGTAAAACACAAAATGATATTTTCATATCATTTCTCATATCAAAGTTTATTTTTCAACTGAGTTAAAAATATTTTTAATTAAATTTTTGAGTAGGCAGTACATTTAATCTAACAATATAATGGTATGCCGTGAAAAGTCTCTCTCACCTCATCTGCTCCCTTCCCACCTCCAGTGCACAACCTGTCATTTTCATGTCCTTTCAGGGTTTTTTTTTAATGCAAATATAAATAGATAAAATATTTAATCTTATATCTTTGAGAGTTGATATTATCAGTACGCATTCTTTTTATAGCCATTCTGTGTTCTGTTCAGTTGTCATATAATTTATTAAATAGTCTCTTATTCATGGACATCTGGGTCGTATCCAATCTTTTACGTACTCAAACAAGCAATCTTGCATATAAATCATTCTGTACATGTGCAAGTATGTTCAAAGGGTTTTAAAACCCAGAAGAGGGGTTCTCCCCCATAAGGGTTAGGCTCATTTTTAGTTCCACCAGCAGCGTATGAGATGTCCCACTTTCCTCAGCTTTGCCAATAGTGTTGTCAAACTTTTGGTGTTTGTTTGTGTAACACATATTATTTCTTCTCCTAGAGACTTCAGGTTTTGTGGATAAACTATTTGAAAGTCTCTATACTAAGAACTACCTTCCACCTTTGGAACCAGTTAAGCCTGAGCCAAAACCACCAGTCCAAGAAAAAGAAGAAGTTAAAGAAGAGGTAATGCAGAGTTTTCTCTTGCCTGTGGGCGCTTCTTAGATCTTATTACCAGTATCATTCTTAGCTGGTAGTTGGCCTCTTTAGAGCTCTCTTGATGGAAGTTTCTGGGTTTTGGGCATGGTGCAGATTCTTTATCAGGGCTTCTTAGTTCCTTGGACTTGAGGAGTTGGAAGAATTTCAGATAGCTTGTTTAGTGTTACAAGAAATATTTTAGTAATATTGAGGAGTTCAGGGAAATCTTTTCCAGTGACTTTTAGAAAAAGAAAACTTGGTTAAAAATAGGCTTGACTACCTCAATGAGAAGCACCGCAACGAAGAGTAGCCCCCGCTCACTGCAAGTAGAGAGGGCCTGCGCAGCAACAAAGACCCAACGCAGCCAAAAAAAAAAATTAAATTAAAAAAAAAAAAAATAGGCTTGACTGAAAGTAAAGTATTAATGAAACCTCAAGAGAAATCATTACATCATTTTCATGTGAAGAGAAACCATTTCTTCTTTTTTAACCATATAGTTTTTTTAGTTAATGGAATTATAAACATCACTTTCAACATAGGAAAGAAAAGGAAAATAAATGTTTTTACAGTGTTGAAGTATAAAAACATGATTTAGATGGTAGTCTAATTGTTTGAACCAAGGAGGAAATTTTACAGAGTTCATTTGTAATTCTTTTTATATATAGATGTCATAGTATTTAGTATTACATGATGAGAATATGGGCTCCAAAATTAGGCTGTATGAATTAAAATAGTAGCTTTAAAATAAGTTATTCTTTGTTTCATTTTCACATCAGCAAAATGATGATCATAGTAGTACTTATCTCATTGAGGATTAAATGAGATTTATACACCATCCCCCACCCCGCACCCTAGTCCAGTGCCTGGCACATAAATGTTGGTTATTATATAGAAGTATTTCCCAACTTTTGTTTTTGTTATAATTATTTAATAAACTTTTTATTTGGAAATAATTTTAAACAGAAAAATTAAAAGAACACTACCCAAAACACCTGTTTGTCATCTACCTGGATTCATCTATTGAAGATTTGCCCTGTTTGCTCTCTTTATATATCCTCACCCAGAACTATTTTTTTTTGAATCATTTTGGGGTAAGTCAGATACATCATGACCCTTGATCCCCAAATACTCTGTGTATTTCATAAGAATAAGGATATTCTCTTAGATGGCTTTAGTACCGTTATCAGTTTCAGTAAGTTTATCACCTATAAAACACTTTTAAAAAAATATTTATTTATTTATTTGGCTGCACTGGGTCTTAATTGCGGCATGCAGGATCTTCATTGTGGCTTGCGGGATCTTTTTGTTGCGGCATGCGAACTCTTAGTTGTGGCATCCAGGATCTAGTTCCCTGACCAGGGACTGAACCCAGGCCCCCTGCATTGGGACCATGGAGTCTTAGCTACTGGACCACCAGGGAAGTCCCCTAACATCAATAAAACACTTTAATCTACTGTCGTCTTCTACTGTTTTCCAGTTTTGTCAATCGACCCAACAGTGTCCCTTTTTTATAGCATGTTTTTTTTTCTCTCCAGTACAGGATTCATTCTGAAGATCACATGTTGCATTTAGTTGTCATTTCTGATATATTTTTATTCTCATTTTTTTTTTTTTTATGGCTACACCATGCAACACGCGGGATCTTAGTTTCCCTGACCAGGGATCGGACCCGTGCCCCCTGCAGTGGAAGCGCAGAGGCTTATCCACTGGACCACCAGGGAAGTCTCTTTGATACAGTTTTAAATGCTAGCTTGATTGAACTGATCCAACATTAAAAGAAAACAAAATGTAGCTATACTTAATTAAGATCACTTGGGCTTCCCTGGTGGTGCAGTGGTTGAGAGTCCGCCTGCCGATGCAGGGGACGCAGGTTCGTGCCCCGGTCCGGGAAGATCCCACATGCCGCGGAGCGGCTGGGCCCGTGAGCCATGGCCGCTGATCCTGCGCGTCCGGAGCCCGTGCTCTGCAGTGGGAGAGGCCACAACAGCGAGAGGCCCTCATACCGCAAAAAAATTAAAAAAAAAAAAAGATCACTTGAGATTACTGTCACTTTTGTTTTTGGCTCATGCTCTCTAGTTGTCTCGTAAAGTCTTTTTAAAATAGAAGGGGCATGCAGCTAGAGATTATCATACTAAGTGAAGTAAGAGAGAGAGACAAGTACCGTATGATATCACTTATATGTGGAATCTAAAATATGGCACAAATGAACCTATTTATGAAACAGCAACAGCATCATGGACATGAGAACAGACTGGTGGTTGCAAAGGGGGAGGGGGCTGGGGGGGTGGATTGGGAGGTTGGGGGTAGCATATGTAAGCTTGTATATATAGAATGGATAAACAACAAGGCCCTACCGTATAGCACAGGGAATTATACTCAATATCCTATTATAAACCATAATGGAAAAGAATATTAAAAAAAGAATATATATATATATGTATAACTGAGTCACTTTGCTATACAGCACTAATTAACACAACATTATAAATCAACTATACATCAATTAAAAAAAAAAAGAAGGGGCCCCAGTATGTTTCTTCAAGTAATGGAAATAGGAAGAAACTTTACTTCCATACTTGATAGTGTATAATTTTTGGTTTAAGGTATAGGTTAGGGAATTCCTGGCTCCCCAGTGGTTAGGACTCCGCGCTTTCACTGCCGAGGGTGTGTGTTCAATCCCTGGTCAGGGAACTTAAAAAAGGTATATGTTAAATCTTTTTATAATAAGTTAAAATTTTTGCAGCGTATGTCCTTTTTTACAGTCATTGAAGGTCAGTGGATTGGAAGTGTCTGTTTGAAAGACAGCTCATTTGGATATGAGGAAAATTGCATTATTTTGAGTTTTGAAAGAACAGTTTAAAAAAACCAAATTGTTGCACTATTTCATTTTGTATCTTTGTAGTAAATTCTAATTTTGAAAATTATGAAAAATGGATTTCAGCTTCTGTATATGTATAACTACCCCAAATGATGCTGTCTGGCATTTCCCCCATTTTCTAAGCTTTTATACGTAACTTAATTGTCATTACTAACAAATAATAGCTTGTAGAATAGTGTGTAAATATAATAGTTTATAGTAATTGTTAGATAACATTGAAGGAAGGGGATTTGAGGTAGCACTGTCTTTGGCTAATTATCTCTTTTTCTGGTCTGTGCTCAGTTGATGCAGTTGCTCTGAGCACGGGAGCAAATCTGAGGACTAGCTGTTTTAACTTTCTCCCTTGGTCCCCAGCTACACGGTACCATCAGTTTTACAATAAAACTATTGGTCACACCGGGAACCGGGTGAGAGAAGTTGGATCATTGGCACAACTCATCCTGGGGCTGGAAAAACCCTTGGTATATATGTGCCATAATTTATGAAGCACAGTGTGTTCTATCTGCATTTGGAAAATTACTTCTGAATTTGCTGTGGTTATAATTAGCTGTCATCAAACCCTTTACCCTGTCTGTCTGAGTTCATGAACATACAAAAGAATAATCATGAAAATAGTGGATCTTTGATATTATAATTCCTTATTCACACTATATCACAATCATCTGAAACGTTAGAAGGCAGTTTTTCTTAGACCCACTGCATGGATTTATGACTGGAAATATGAGAGCCTCTGGCACAGTTTTTCCCCTGTTTGGTTTTTCTGAAAGTACCTTTATTTCACTTAATTAAAAAACAACAACCCTGTTTTAGAGACTTTTCGGTACACATCAAAAGGAGAATAATTTAATGAATTCCCAGTATTCATCACCCCAGCAGCTCATCAATCCAGGGCCAATCCTGCCTCATCCACATACCTGTTTAGTATACTTTTATATCTAAAATGGTCCAGTGGAATGGAGGCTTTCAGACTTGTATAGCCCTGATAGACGAAGATAATAAATAATTAAAAAGTCTTAAATATGTGTGTAATGATCAGACTTCTAAAAGAAGATGTGAGCTAGAAGAATTTAAGTCAGGTGGACAACATAGAAGAAAAACTTTTAAAATTAGCATGTCTGGTCATAATCTGATTCCATAAAGAAATTTACTTTTCATATTCTTAGAATACTAGGCTCAAAGTAGGTAAGAGGTTTTGGAGTATGAAGTCTTTACATATACTTCATATTAGTTCAAGAAAAATTGACAGTTTAGTGCCGTGTAGCTCATTTCAGAGTAAAAGTTTTAAATAATTATGGAAAAACATATCCTTACCGCAGGAAGTTCTGGAAATTTTATTTAAAATAGAAAAGAATACAGATTATTTTTGTTTAACTTATATAAAAAGTTTTTATTATGAAAATGCTTGAAAGAAGGCAGAATGTAATGAGTCCCCATGAAGCCCTCATTTCCTCTTCAATAATTATAGATCCATGGGCAGTCTTTTTCTGTACCTTCAACTACTTTCGATCCTCTTAAATTATTTTTAAACAAATTCCTGACATCATATTATTTCATCTGTAAATACTTAGCAGGTATCTCTAAAAGGTTATATTTTTAAAGCCCTCAAGTGTTCTTTCTTTTTTTAAAAAAAATTTATTTATTTTTGGCTGGTTTGGGTCTTTGTTGCTGCTCACGGGCTTTCTCTAGTTGTGTCGAGCGGGGGCTACTCTTCGTAGCAGTGTGCGGGCTTCTCATTGTGGTGGCTTCTCTTGTTGCGGAGCATGGGCTCTAGGCATGCAAGCTTCAGTAGTTGTGGCACGCAGGCTCAGTAGTTGTGGCATGTGGGCTTAGTAGTTGTGGCTCTTGGGCTCTAGAGTGCAGGCTCAGTAGTTGTGGTGCACGAGCCCTTAGTTGCTCCACGGCATGTGGGATCTTCCTGGACCAGGGCTCGAACCCATGTCCCCTACATTGGCAGGCGGATTCTTAACGACTGCTCCACCAGGGAAGCCCAAGTATTCTTATCATGTATAAAAATAACTGTAACTTCTTAATGTCATCAGATACTTAGTGTTTAAATTTCTATTTGTTCATAAATGTCCATTTTTTCCCCATTTGTTTGAATCAAGATCTAAATCAAGTTCGTTGAACTGCCTTTTTTTTTTTTTTAATTCCCTCTTTCTCATTCTCTCTCACTTCCCTCTCCCCAGGGTTACTACTACTCTTATTTCTAATACCATGTACTCCTGTTTTTTTCATTTTATGTTACAAGAATCACATAGACTTTTTTTTTATCTGTACAAATCAAGCATTTTATTTAGTTATATAGCAAAGGAGCACTCCTTTATTCTCCACTTAAATACCATGCTTGAGATTTAAAATCATGTTTGGTAGTGTACTGCAGGATGCTAAATCAGACTTCACCCATATTGCTTTGGATTTCTTGATATCTTTTTATGTTTTCCATCACCCATTAGAACGATTAGTTTAGCTTCTGTAACCTAAACTTGACACTTCCTGGATGTAGAAGTCATACAGTCCTTTGTCTAGCTTCCTTGTTAGCTCATTATTTTATGAGATTCATCCATATTGTGCATGCCCTTTGACTTTTTTTAAACAGCTTATTGAGGTGTAATTCACCAACTTTACAAGTCACCTATTTAAAATGTACAAATGTGATGATTTTTATTGTAGTCAGAGTTGTGCAGCCGTCTCCACAATCCATTTTAGAACATTTTCATCCTCCAAAAAAGAAACCCCATACTCACTGTCATCACCTTCCAAGTGCTTCCCTCCCTAGCCCCCACCCCAGGCAACCTCTAATCTATTTTCAGTCTCTATGGATTTGCTTATTTTGGACATTTCATATAAATGGAATTATACAGTATGTAGTCTTTTGTAACTGGCTTCTTCCACTTAGCATAATGCTTTCAAGGTTCCTCCAGGTTGTAGCACGTATCAGTACTTCTCTTTTTTTCATGGATGAATAGTACCCCATTTTATGAATATATCATATTTTCTTTATCCAGTCATCAGTTGATAGATATTTGGATTAATAGGCAAATGGTTAATACTTTTTGCCTATCATAAATAACGCTGTGGTGAACATTCCTGCACAGGTTTTTGTTTTGTTTTATGTTTTTATTTCTCTTGGCTCCTTTAACTTTTTAAGAATAGTTTTTCCTATTAGAAAAACTAATTAGAAAGTAGTTTAGAAAATTAGTTTCCGGGACTTCCCTTGTGGCGCAGTGGTTAAGAATCCACGTGCCAATGCAGGGGACATGGGTTCGATCCTTGGTCTGGGAGGATCCCACATGCTGCGGAGCAACTAAGCCCGTGTGCCACAGCTACTGAAGCCTGCACGCCTAGAGCCTGTGCTCCGCAACAAGAGAAGCCACCGCAATGAGAAGCCTGCGCACCACGACGAAGAGTAGCTCCCGCTCGCCACAACTAGAGCTGCGTGCAGCAACGAAGACCCAACGCAGCCAAAAAATTAAAAATTTAAAAAAACAAAACGAAAACTAGTTTCCTAAAATTAGAAAAATTTAGAGTGAATTAATACATGTCCATCAAAAAAACCTTAGAAAATACAGAACAGCGAAAAGAAGGAAAAAGTTCTCCAAGTTGATGTCTTTTAAGTCTCTTTATATCTTTAAATTCCCCCTTCATACTTACCTATATATCTACCTCTCTTCTTCCTTTCTTCACCCTCTTTTTTTCCTTAAATTTTGTTTTGTTGAAGAAACTCAGTCATTTGTCTTACGGAGTTTTGACTCTGGATTTTGCTGGTTGCATCCTCTGTATTTCCTGTAAATTGGTAGAAAGAACGATTTTTAAATATAGTCTAATAATTGTAGAGTGCTTTTGTCAGCACCATATGGTTGCCATATTGTGGCTGCCATTTTATGTTGCCTGAGTTTTACTAAATTGTTATCTTCTGTTCCATTCATTCACTTGCTTATTTGTGTATTTTTAAATGAGCTTCTCCATTAGATGGGCATTTGTTTACCTCTTCCAAATGTCTTTATTTCATTTCTCTCTGGTAAAGGCCATATATTTGTTTTGAGATTAACTTCTGTTTAAAAACTATAATAGAATCACTAGTTATCTATTTCTGGTCAATCTTGACTGTTAAGTTTTAAAAGAAGCCTTAACATTTCCAGTAATTCCAATACCATTTTTCCATAATTCACATGAAATACTTAGTTTTATAGCAGTGGTTAACTTAACCATTTGTTCCCAAAACCTTTTCTGTGAAATAAATCTGAAGTTCTCCTCAAATGAATTAATGTGTGAATGAATATATTTTGTAATTAGGAAAACACACACCATTTTACTATATGATACTTAGAGATTTGCTATTTTTACTGTTTCGGTTTAAAGAATGAGTTGCTGTTTTCCTCCTATTCTCTACCTTAAGTTAGCATTTAAAAATTAACATACTGCTGTTAAAGTAATTTCAGCATCTTTTTTACTTCTTCCTGTTGACCAGCTTTTGGGGATGTGATTTGACTTCAGTATTTCAGTATATTTGTGCCCTCTCGTGTGCTGGAAAGATTATCAGGTGGATGTGTTTTATAATTTATAGAAGGACTCTTCTTGTTTCTAATGAATATTTTCATGTAGGTATTTCAGGAGCCAGCAGAGGAAGAACGAGATGGCAGAAAAAAGAAATACCCTAGTCCCCAGAAGACTCGTTCAGAATCTAGTGAACGAAGGTTTGTGTTTATTTTTAATTAGGAAGACATGTATACCTCACTTTTCAGTTACCGTAGAAGGGCATTAAAGGAATTTTTAACATATGCTCTACTCCTCTCTCTACGCTGATTAAAGAAAGAAAATGTTTTTCCTTCCATTCCCTCTGTTTTTTTTTCTTTGTCATACTTTCTCTTCCTTTTATAAACAGTCTTCATTATGTGCTTTCCCCAAGAGCTCGGGGTGGGAGCAGTCTCCTTAGAGAATATTAATGAAATGTTCCATTTTGTTAGGGGTGCTCAGTATTAAAATCATCTGTAGCATTTTCTTACAAGTAGTGCAGTTTATATGTTGAATCATCAGCCTACCATCAAAAAATTAGTCTTTGTTTAGGAAAACTTTGTTTTGAGCCTTTTGTCTTTTCTAGTTTTAAATATGTTTTTCCTCTTACCCCTCCCCATACTTTGGATTCACCTCTTTTTTTCATTTCTTCCCACCCAGTGTACTTGTAGGGAATGTTTTTTTCTTTTTATATAATGGATTAGAGGAATTATATGGTAGTTTTATGGTTTCTGGAAAAGTATAGATGCTATGAATTTTGGTGAATCAAGGAGGATATTTCATACTACTGATTTGTTTTCAGACTTGGTTTCTATAGCATACACATGGCTTTCATATCTGTGTATTATAGGACACGTGAGAAAAAAAGAGACGATGGCAAGTGGAGAGACTATGACCGGTACTATGAGCGGACTGAAATGTACCGTGAGAAGTATGACTGGAGAAGAGGCAGGAGTAAGAGCCGGAGTAAGAGCCGAGGCCTGAGTCGAAGTCGGAGTCGAAGCCGGGGGCGCAGCAAAGACCGGGATCCCAATAGGAATGTTGGTGGGTCCATGAGGCTTCCCCAAAAAACTCCGTAGTTGCTTATCTTCCTATATCACAAGGGTGCCAGAGTGTCCCTTAAAAGTAACTGTACCTTTAATATGTTTGAACAATGTAAAATCTGGAATTGTCTCAAAAAACTTGATTTTTGCTAAAGACAAGGCTCTATTCTCAGGTTGGAGTTAGAGGAGTTTGACTAAGAAGAAGCTATCCATAAGTGTATCATTTATGTGAGTAGACTTAAGTCATGTTGTATAATTGAAACAAATGTCCTTTAGTCAACAAAACTGTTACTGGAGGAAGAGGGTTGCCTGCTCCCCTACCCCCACCCCCGACTGAAAATAATTGATTTGCTTTAAGGTTGCTTAGAGTATTTAAAATTAAAAAGAAAGAAATTTAAGTAGATTACTGGGATCCCAACCACTGATCTCCCAGGATAGCAGTTTGGAAGTCAATTCTTTTTTTTTTTTTTTTTTTTTTTTTGCGGTACGTGGGCCTCTCACTGTTGTGGCCTCTCCCGTTGCGGAGCACAGACTCCGGACACACAGGCTCAGCGGCCATGGCTCACGGGCCCAGCCGCTCTGCGGCACGTGGGATCCTCCCGGACTGGGGCACGAACCTGTGTCCCCTGCATCGGCAGGCGGACTCTCAACCACTGCGCCACCAGGGAAGCCCTGGAAGTCAATTCTTGGATAGCATTCTTATTAAATATCAGTAGAGAAGCAGGTCTTTCTTCATTTTGTATTGATGTTGATGTTATAAAAGGTGATTTTATACAAGTTACTGGTCAAAATGTGTCACACTGTTGATGTTCCTGGTTTTAGGATATATTAATAATGAGAGCACTTTGAAATATGGACAGCTCAGTAAGTTTACTTCAGTATTCTCATCTTTCTTTTTCTGTGGGAAAATAAACGTAGTTTAAGAACATAGATGTCTGATCTTATTTGTTTCTTGTTTTTATTTTGTCTCTGAAGCAGAACATAGGGAAAGATCAAAGTTTAAGAGTGAGAGGAATGACTTGGAGAGTTCCTACGTGTCTGTGTCTGCACCACCTCCGAACTCTTCTGAGCAGTATTCCTCTGGGGCACAGTCTATTCCCAGCACTGTTACTGTGATCGCACCTGCGCACCACTCTGAAAACACAACGGAGAGTTGGTCTAATTACTATAATAATCATAGCTCTTCCAATTCTTTCGGTCGAAACCCTCCACCAAAGAGGCGATGCAGAGATTATGATGGTAAAAGTTCTCTTCTATCTTGTACCCAGAAGTACTAGTAAAGCAAATGTTGCTAGTAGTGCATACCTTTTCATTACAGTCTGGATTTTATTAAAAGGGGTGAATGAGGAGGAGAATCTCTTTTGGCATATGCTTCTTGTTGGGTGTAATAGTTTGGCCCTTGTTAACAGAATGTTTAAATTTTACCCTTTAGTTTGTTTTTTGTTGTTCTTGTTACTTCAAACACTATAAGTATACCACAAACTTTGGTAGACACTAGGAATTTTAATTTTTTTGTGTGGTGTTTGTCCCTGGGAATTTGTTAATAAGCATGTATAACCTACTTAAAATTTTAACTTGCTAACTTTCCATTTGAATGAATGGATCAGGCTGTGTGTGTGCATGCATTTATTTTAATTTTTTATTATGGAAATATTTACAGAAGTTGACAAAATAATATAATTAACCCTAGTGTATCCATGATCTCGCGTCAACTCATGGGCAATCTTGTTTTTGTGTATACTTCCACCACTTCTCCCTGGCCTGTATTATTTGAAGCAAATAACAGACATCATAACATTTTTTCTCTAAATATAGAATGTATATATTTTTACATTTTATTTATTTTTAAGTAGGGAATAGAATCACATGATTCAAGCATTAAATCACTGTCACTCTGGTCTTCCAGCCACAAAGATCTCCTTCCCAAGGACAGTTTAATGCTGTCAATTTCTTGTGTCTTTCCAAACATAGTCTTTGCATGTGTACATAAACAAAAACGTATATTTCCCCCACTTTCTTTTTTACATAAATGCTAGTATACTATATACTATTCATACTTCATTCATACTATGCATAATGTTTTTTTCACTTAGCAGTATTTTCTGGAGTCATCCTGTGTTAATATATAAAGAGCTTCTTCAGTATTTTTTACACTTCTTAGTATTCTGTATGTACAAAAATGTGTTTAAACCTGTTTCTTTTTGATGGCACTTTTGAGGTGTTTCAAATATTTTGCTGTTACAAACAATGCTGCAGTGAATAACCTGGTACATAATGCTTAGTTGAATACTTTAAAGTTTCAATTCCTAGATATAGTAAAGAATGGTTGCTTTAGAATAATAGCATGAAAGTAGATAGTTGAAAGTAGATCATCTAATTCAAGTTCCTTATCCCTCCCCACCTTTGTTAAATTGTTATTTAAAATATCTGAATTTTTATTATGAAAACTCAATAGCGAATGGGTTAATCTAATAGTGGTTGGTAGCCTGTTTTTGATCCAGTTATTTGCTATCTCAACAAAGTGTAGTCTCACAGTATAGAAAGTAGAGAGTACACCTGCCCCTACTTCAGGGATATGCGATGGTTAACAGAGTAACACTCAGAAGGCTTTAGACTCCCTGGAGAAAAAACACTTCATAAATGAGATGGGTGGGTGTTTCAGGGACTTGTTTGTTTTCTAAACTCTGGGTAGATCATAATAAGATTTATCTTCTTACAGAAAGAGGATTTTGTGTACTTGGTGACCTTTGTCAGTTTGATCATGGAAATGATCCCCTGGTTGTTGATGAAGTTGCTCTGCCAAGCATGATTCCTTTCCCTCCGCCTCCTCCTGGGCTTCCTCCTCCACCACCTCCTGGAATGTTAATGCCTCCAATGCCAGGCCCAGGCCCAGGCCCAGGTCCAGGTCCTGGCCCAGGCCCAGGCCCAGGTCCTGGCCACAGTATGAGACTTCCTGTTCCTCAAGGACATGGCCAGCCTCCGCCTTCTGTTGTGCTTCCCATACCAAGTAAGTATATGTTGAATATTTCTTTAGTGGAGAATTATATTTAGAAGAATCCATCCCTTTTACCTAACTTGACACTAGATTTTAAGTTTTTGAAAAATAAATTATTAATAGAATTTGGAATATATTCCCATAATTAAGATGTTTTTCTTTTTTTTCTATCCAGTGTTACATTGCATTATTTGTAGTACCTCCAAGTGTAAATTTTATCAATAGTGGCCTAATCTGTATTGACCTGGAGTCAGAATCTTGCTAATTGATAGCATCTTAAGAAAGCCAGTGTTTTGAAGAGGTCAGAAAAAAAAGAACATGCCAGTAGTTCAGTGAAATTTCCGTCTTTAAAGAAAATCTCTGCAAGAGTATTGAAATAATCTTTAAAACATTTTATTATGGAAATTTTCTTTTTTTTCTTCCAGTTTTATTGATATATAATTGATGTACAGGACTGTTTAAGTTTAAGGTATTCAGCATAATGATTTGACTTGTATACATCATGAAGTGATTATCACAGTAAGTTTAGTGACCATCCATCATCTCTTATAGGTACAAAATTAAAGAAATAGGAAAAAAAATTATTTTTCTTATGGTGAGAACTTTTAGGATTTACTCTGTTAACAACTTTCATATATAACATACAGCAGCATTAATTATATTTATCATGTTGTACATTACATCTCTAGTACTTTTTTATCTTATAATTGGAAGTTTGTGTCTTTTGACTGCCTTCATCCCATTCCTTTTCCCCTCTATGGAAATTTTTGGATATACACAGATGTAGAATAATAATATACCATGTACCATCATCCAACTTAAGTGGTTATCAATATTCAGCTGGTTTTGTCTCATTTATTCCTCCCCCTCCCCACACACAATTTTTTTGCTTATTTTTTCTTTTTGCTGAAGTAAATTTCAAATGTCATAGCATTTCACCAGTATGTACTTCAGTATGAATCTCTTCAATGATAAAGACTTCAAAAAAAAAAAAATCAATGTGCTGTTACCACATCCACCAAAATTAAGATAAGGAATGTTTAAAAATGATCATTTAAAAAAACTTAACTGGGGCTTCCCTGGTGGCACAGTGGTTGAGAGTCCGCCTGCCGATGCAGTGGACATGGGTTCGTGCCCTGGTCCAGGAAGATCCCACATGCCGCGGAGCGTCTGGGCCCGTGAGCCATGGCTGCTGAGCCTGCGCGTCCGCAAAAAAAAAAAAAAAAAAAAAAAAAAACAACTTACTTAACAGTTGCTGGTTTAGCAGAAACAGAAATAAGACTAAATTTTTTAAATGTAACTGAAAAAATTCTGGGGCAGTCAGTTTACATGTGTACAAAGACATAAGAAAATATCTACCCAAAGACATTTAATGTTTTAAGAGTTAGCAAATTATTTTTAAAAATGGTTGCCATTTAATTTATTTAAGTTGTACTTTTTTAATTTTGGGGTTTTTTTAATCTTAATTTTTTTTAATTATTGCAAACTCACAAGAAGTTGCAAAAATAGTTTAACATGATTCCATGTACCCATCACATAGCTTTCCTGCAGTAATATTCTTTATAGAACACGTTTCATTAAAGTTGATAACGATTCGGAGACATTTAATGCATAGATTTGGTCAGTAGCAATACGGTTATTTTAACAGTGTTTGTTAGTATTTAATATTGTCACATGAATGGTATAATTATGAAGCTCAAGGTGAGATTTTATTTCCCAGATTAAAAGCCATCTTTGATGTATAGGAATTCTCACAGTATAAGATCTTAACCTCATTTTGGGAACATATCTGTTTAAAAGTTAAATCTAAGAATGTCATTTCCCCCCAACATTTTGCTATGAAAAATTTCAAGGAAACAAATAGCATCTAGGTTCTACAATTAACTAAAAATGTGATCTCT
Organism: Phocoena sinus; assembly: GCF_008692025.1. Classification (NCBI taxonomy): domain Eukaryota; kingdom Metazoa; phylum Chordata; class Mammalia; order Artiodactyla; family Phocoenidae; genus Phocoena; species Phocoena sinus. The sequence continues at coordinate 49,289,968 of NC_045765.1, read as the reverse complement.
CCATGTTTAGTTTTGATGCATTTCACGGTATGTTGTAACATCAGTACACTTAAACATGTTTATCATTAACTTGAGAGTTCTGTAGAACTCTCTCACTGCAGAAAGTTTGTTCAGGTCCCTTGGTAGCCATTTTCTACTGCCCCTCCAGATGCAACCAGTTCTGCCATTTTTCCACCCTAGATTAGTTTTGTCCGTTACAGAACTAAAATGTCATTTAAATTAATTATGTACCCAGTGCTTAACCTGCACATATCAAATTCCTTAATTCTGTTCTAAGCCAAAGTAGGTATTTTAAGTGTGAATATCCAAATTAATACTTGGTGTAGTGAGTATTTTTATTAGCTGGGAAACATTAATGCTCTACCTTTCACTTTTGGTTGTCTGTAGGACCACCTATAACACAGTCAAGCTTGATAAACAACCGTGACCAGCCTGGGACAAGTGCAGTGCCCAATCTTGCACCAGTGGGAGCAAGACTACCTCCTCCCTTACCCCAGAACCTCCTTTATACAGTGTCAGAACGTAAGTATACATTTGATTTAAAATTACTGGGGTATAGAAAAGCCAAGTTTTCTCAGAACAGTCTTACACTTAAAAAAAATACAATTAATTTCTATTTTTATGGACTGTGCTATATAAAAATTATATTTGTGTTTAAAGGGCAGTTTACTGTGTGGTTATGATATATAACTATTTTAATTTTGTGTGATAATGGGAGAGAAGGGCAAGGCCTTCTGTATTGGAGAAGTCTACTCTGCTGTAGAGTAGCAACATTCCTCCACTAAAGGAATTTTATTTTGAAGCTTCTGTTCAAAAATTGTTCCTCTGATTGAATTTCCAAAACATAAGGCTTATCTCCTAAGAGTATACAAAAGATCCGATAAAATATACCTAATTATTTAACTTGTAATGCTGAAGTGAAGATAGCATCATTTAAACTGTAATATTTAGTGGTTAGGCTGTTTTGTAACATTTATGTTTAACTGTAATAATATGTTGTTCTTGGATCTTAATTCTCTTTTATTTCTTAAGTGTTTTTTTTGTTGTTGGTGTTGGTTTTAGTTGACTAAGGCTTAAAAAAATTTTTCTTCAAAAACATAAAAATAAGGTAGTTGGTGGTTTAAAATGTCAGACTGTGAGATTTTCTTTACAGAGCTAGGTAACTTTATAGATAAATACATCTTTTTTTGTAACTGTGTTTATCATAAACATTTCTTCATCTCTGTCATGACCTGGAGAGGCAACTTAGAAAAGTAATTAAGCCCAGGTTCAAATTCTGCTTCCATCACTTATGTCATTGTGACCTTAGGCAAGTTACTTAACCACTTTGTATCCTAATTTCCTCTTTTGTAGAATAGAAATAATAATAACATTACTCACCTCATTAAGGTTGTTTTGGGGAAGAAATGGATTAATACCTATAAAGCATCTAGAATAGTATCTGGCACCTAGCAAGTTACACGTAAGGAATAGTTATTATAATTTTGTAGTTATCATTGTCTCCATAAATTTCAGCCTCTCTGAAATCAAACCTGTTATCTTCCCTTAAGTCTTTACTACCTCCACAATGCCTGTCTTTCTTTGTTAATGGAAATAACACCCACCTTATCACCTAGAATTGAAACCCTGACATGACTGACTCATTGCTTTGCTTTTTTATATCTAGTTAATCGAAAAATTCTTCCTCTTTTTCTTTGAAGCATCCCTTTCTGTCTCTTCCTGCTGTGGCTTCTGCCCTCATCCACGCTTGAATCACTTCACATTTCGGATTATTGATACAATCTTCTTGAGTCCATTACGTTTCACCCCCATCTTCCCCCCATGTCACACCACATAATGCTGCTAAGCTAGTCTGCCTAAGAAAACCAGCCATGACAGCTCCTTATGAGAACTCTTCAGTGGCCATTATTTCCTCCTAAACCATAGATGAACCCCTTTCTATGGCTTCTCTTTCTATAATCTATTCCTCACTTCTTGGTAGTCTCTTTTCACTATTCCCTCATGTGTATTTTCTGTGGTCAGGCCAGTTATAACCCTGTCTGTGCCCCTGTCATGACTCAACTTTGTTTTCCTGTTTTCATTCTTCGTAATGTACTCCCTCTCCTGTTTTTGCAAGACCCAGATCTTCTAAGTATATGGGGAACATTACTGCTCTGTTCTGAACTCCTACAGTACCAAAAAGCATTTATTACATAATGACATATAATTGTACGTAGGCCTACTATTTGATTTCTTTTCATTTATGTAAATCTTATGTTCAGCTGTTCTTCTTCAGAACAGAAACCACATCTGATAGTTAAGTAATTGTCCATACTGTTTCACTTTTAGTATCTCACCGTCTTCTAATTACTATAGTGTCTTGTTGCAGTGCATATTTGTTTTACTGCTTCTCTCATTTTTTTTAATTATGGGAAATTTCAGACATATATAATAATAAAGAAGGTAGTATAATAAACTGCCACATTCCCATCACCCAGCTTCAACATGTTTCATGTTGATCAGTCTTGTTTCATCTATTCCCCCCTGAATCAGCTCTTAACATTACTTCTTAATGCCTTTTATTTATCTGAGAGTCTTCTGCAGATGATACATTTTCATATTGTTAAATTTAACATTGTGACTCACAATAAAAATTCCATTTTGTTTTTAATTTCTAAAAAATCTGGCGATTACCATTTATTTTAATATTGTTAAATTTAACATAGTGACTCACTCTATAAAAGTTCCCTTTTTTTTTTCCCAGCATGAGATTTTTATTTTCTATTTCAGATAAGTTATGGGGAAATGTATATCAAATTTTGTGCCCTGAAGTACAGCTTTTTTTTTCTTTTTAAATTTTTATTGGAGTATAGTTGATTTACAGTGTTGTGTTAGTTTAGGTGTACAGCAAAGTGAATCAGTTATACATATACATACATCTACTCTTTTTTTTTTAAGATGTTGGGGGTAGGAGTTTATTAATTAATTTATTTTTGCTGTGTTGGGTCTTCGTTTCTGTGTGAGGGCTTTCTCTAGTTGTGGCAAGCGGGGGCCACTCTTCATCACGGTGCGCAGGCCTCTCACTATCACGGCCTCTCTTGTCGCGGAACACAGGCTCCAGACGCGCAGGCTCAGTAGTTGTGGCTCACGGGCCTAGTTGCTCCGCGGCATGTGGGATCTTCCCAGACCAGGGCTCAAACCCGTGTCCCCTGCATTAGCAGGCAGATTCTCAACCACTGTGCCACCAGGGAAGCCCCATCTACTCTCTTTTAGATTCTTTTCCCATATAGGTCATTACAGAGTATTGGGTAGAGTTCCCTGTGCTATACAGGAGGTCCTTATTAGTCATCTATTTTATATATAGTACTGTGTATATGTCAATTCCAATCTCCCAATTCATCCCTCCCCACCCCTCACCCCTTTCCCCCCTGGTAACCACAGGTTTGTTTTCTACATCTGTGAGTCTGTTTCTGTTTTGTAAATATGTTCATTTGTACCATTTTTTTAGATTCCACATATAAGTGATATATGATATTTGTCTCTTTCGTCTGACTTCACTCAGTATGACAAAAATTCCATTTTGATTTTAATGAAAAAGTATCTGGCAGTTACCATTTATTTCAATGACTTAGCCTAATATTAATTCAGCAAATATTTATTGAGTGCCTACTATGTGCCAGGCATTGTGCTACACCCTGGGGAGCCAAGATGAACAAAATGTCTGACTTCATGTTTGAAGATGATTTTTCTGTTATTCCTTAAAAGCCAGACTATTTTTGGTATATCAGTAAAGTCCTTTTAGAACTGAAGTTTCAAGTTTCTGTTTTTCAGAGGCTGATAACATTTCTAAGAAAATTTGGGGGACCGATACAGTTAGCAGCTTCTTATTTTGCTGTGTTAAGGACTGCATATGAAGACATCTAATATTTTGATTTTAAAAATACATTTTTATACCAAATAACTCAGAATAAATGACAGTCCTTTTAAATTTGGCTTTATGAAATATCACATTTTTTTCCCATTTTTGTTTCAGACCAATAAAGGGCAATAGCTTCCTATTGGCATTTGTGAATTAGTGCTTTAGAAGATAGTCTTATATGCTGTGTCATTGTTTATAAAGAGACTTAGTTGGTGGGCAACTGAACATTTTGAAACTTATAGAATATTCAATATTGGGAAGTTTAAAACTGTACTATGCAAACTGCTTTCTTCCTTTCTTAAAAGTTAAAATGTGATTCCAAAATTTAGAGAGAAATTTGAAAACCTAGCAGATGGTTTCTGATAATCTAAACATAAAAAATTTTTTTTGGTGAGTGTAGTTTGTTATTTACAAATTTTTTGTATCTTTCTATTCAGTTGATTTTAAAACATCTTTTTTTTTTAATTACCTTTGAGACAGATAAGTTGAATTCTTTAAATTGTTCAGGTTTACTTTTTAAGCGCTATAGTTTATAATTTCAAGAAAATTAGAACTTGCTTCAGTTCAAATGAAGTAAAAAAGCTATATGTATGTTTGCAACGTAATAGGGAACTTAAGCTATTCTTAAAGTTTTACAAGTTGGGAAAGTTTAAGTTACAGATTTTTTTGGTCATTGAAACTATCGTTAAAATTCACAGCATAGAAAATGTGTGTAAGTGAAGAACAGCATATCAAATGGTATTTAGCTGTGAAAATTATGTCAATAGGGACCCAAATAAACATAGAAAAATGAAATCTGGGTTTTTGGAGGTAAGAATAGGAGTCTATTGAATGCTAGGTACTGGGAATATACAGATGAATAAGAAATGATTTTTCTCCTAAGAAGTTAAAATCTATTAGTGGGAAAGAAATATGTTAAAAATTACAAACCCACAAAAATCAATCACAGTGTATTTTGCTGTTAAAACTAAATGAACAGAGTGCCTCAGAAATACAGGTAACAAAGGAACTAATTCTGCCCAAAATAAAACCTTCATCTAGTCTGTAATTATCACTCATTTTTGAAGAGGTCGGTTGAATGTTAAAAGAAGAAAAAGAATTACCTCACTGGAAAACTGGGTAGGATACATGGGGCTCCTGGTAATGCTATTTAAAACTTAATGTCAGAAATGGTTATAATTTAGAAAAAGCTCTGAAATTTGGTTTTTTTGGAGTTAAGATGTCCTAAATACTCTGAAAAGGACTTAAATAATGAAACGTAGTTGGAATTATATGGAAAAACACTTATTAAAATCAACTATTTCCTTTGAAGTACCTAAACATTTTACCCAAATTTGAAGTCACCAATTCAGTGTATAGTTTTGGGGTTTTGGGTTTTGTGGGTTCCCCCTTCCCCCTGCACAAGACAGGACTATTTTAAAGTATACTCCCTTTTCTGCCTTAAATTTGACCTGTTTATTCTGCTTCTTTGAAGAAGTAGTAGTAGAAATATTTTGTAACTGCTAGGCTCGTTGTACTGGGTATGTGAAAGAGTGATAGTAAAATATAACATCCTAGATTTTATTTATTTATTATTATTATTTTTTTTTTGCGGTACGCGGGCCTCTCACTGTTGTGGCCTCTCCCATTGCGGAGCACAGGCTCCGGACGCGCAGGCTCAGCAGCCATGGCTCACGGGCCTAGCTGCTCCGCGGCATGTGGGATCTTCCCGGACCGGGGCACGAACCCGCGTCCCCTGCATCAGCAGGCGGACTCTCAACCACTGTGCCAACAGGGAAGCCCAACATCCTAGATTTTAGAGACTGATTTTTAGGTTGAAGGCAGTTGTCAATCTTCAAGTGAATTTACATAAAATACTTTTATCCTTCGGAAAGTACATTTCCTGTTATTAACTATGTCAAATTATTAAAACATTATATTCTTAAACGGGAGATTTCTCATTTAATTCTGTGGAATATATAACATTTTTCTGTGCACAATCATGGATTTTGATGTCTAGAAAAGTCATTCTCCAGTAGAGTCGTCATATATTGTCTAGAGTTTCTCTCCCCTTGTGTGTTACTTAGATTTGTGTTGCATTAGTTGTCATATTGCCCATTTCAAATAATGTCTAATGAATATCAAATAAAGGTATTCATCCAAAGAAATACTTAATTGTCATTGGGATACTTTTAGTAAATAAACTTTCATCCCTTCTTTAAGTATTGAGTCCTGCTATGTGCCAGGCACCGTTTAGGCCCTGACCTTTAGAAAGTGTGCCAGGGACCTTGTATTCTAATAGAGAAGACACATGATAAGCATGGCCAATAATTGGAAGGTATAGCTTTTTTATTTTTTCTGATTGAGCTTTTAGTTTAAAACTCAGGGGGACTTCCCTGGTGGTGCAGTGGTTAAGAATCACCTGCAGTGCTGGGCACATGGGTTCGATCCCTGGTCCAGGAAGATCCCACATGCTACGGAGCAGCTAAGCCCGTGTACCACAACTAGTGAGCCCGCGTGCCACAACTACTGAAGCCTGTGTGCCTAGAGTCTGTGCTCCGTAATAAGCGAAGCCACCGCAATGAGAAGCCTGCACACTGCAACGAAGAGTAGCCCCCACTCGCCGCACCTAGAGAAAGCCCGTGAGCAACAATGAAGACCCAACACAGCCAAAAATAAATAAATAAATATTTTTTTAAAAATAGAATTTTTTTTTCTTGTGAATACTCTTAAAGACAAAATCAGGAAAATTACAAAGAGTAGCTAAAATTTTAGTTTGAATAGACTGTCTACAACTGACTAGAGTTAACATTAAGAATGTGAGGGCTTCCCTGGTGGTGCAGTGGCTGAGAGTCCGCCTGCCGATGCAGGGGACAGGGGTTCGTGCCCGATCCGGGAAGATCCCACATGCCGTGGAGCGGCTGGGCCCCTGAGCCATGGCTGCTGAGCCTGAGCATCCGGAGCCTGTGCTCCACAAAGGGAGAGGCCACAACAGTGAGAGGCCGGCGTACCAGGGGAAAAAAAAAAAAAAAAAAAAAAAAAAAAAAAAAAAAGAGAATGTGAAAATGTTGCTGTCAGGCATGTAAGATACATGAATGACTCAAGATAGGAGTATGAACTTAGGATGTTTGCGGTTTGGAATTATTTAGTCACTCTACACTGATCAAAACTAAATTGAATGAATCTGGGAACTATACTCAATATCTTGTAATAACCTATAATGGAAAAGAATCTAAAAAAATATATATACATACATATTTAACTGAATCACTTTGCTCTACATCTGAAATTAGCACAACATTGTAAATCAAATATATTTCAATAAAAATTTTTTTAAAAACTAAATTGAATGAAGCTAAATTGTGACTGGCTTATCTTCACCATTATTGTAACCAATTTGATTTTTTTTTTTTTTTTTTTTTTTTTTTTTGTGGTATGCGGGCCTCTCACTGTTGTGGCCTCTCCCGTTGCGGAGCACAGTCTCCGGACACGCAGGCCCAGCAGCCATGGCTCACGGGCCCAGCCGCTCCGCGGCAGGTGGGATCCTCCCGGACCGGGACACGAACCCGTGTCCCCTGCATCGGCAGGCGGACTCTCAACCACTGCGCCACCAGGGAAGCCCAACCAATTTGATTTTTAAAAACTTTTTGTTATGGAAAATTTCAAATACAAGAGTAGAGCAAATAGTGTAGTTAATTGTCATTATTCATTTAGTGGCTTCAACATGTATCAACACACGGTTAATCTTGCTTTATCTGTAACTCACTCCTGACTTGATTATTTTAGAACAAGTCCCAAACGTAACATTTAATCTGTAAAATCTTCATTATATATCTCTAAAAGATAAGGGATAAACACACATGCACACAATTACTATACTTTAATCACAATCCCAAGATATTTATAACAGGTATTATTGTCAAATATCCAACCAGTGTTCATTATTCCCAGTTGTATCATAGATGTTCCTTTATAGCTGGTTCATTTGAAGCTGGATCCAAATAAGGTTACATATTACATTTAGTTAATATGTTTTTAAGTCTTTATTTATTTAATTTTTTTAAAGTCTTTAAATCTGTAACAGTTTCTCCTACCTCTTTTTTTTCTCCTTGACATTTATTTGTTGAAGGAACAGATCATTTGTCCTGAAGAATTTTTCCACAATCTGGACTTGGCACATTGCATCCCCTCGTGTTATTTAACACGTTCCTCTATCCTCTGTATTTCCTGTAAATTAGAGGTTTAGATCTAGAGACTTAATTAGGGTCACTTTTGCTTCCCCCCCCCCCTTATTTTGAATGAATATTTTATTGATGGGGTTTTGTACTTCCTACTGCAGTATATCATGATGTACATAATACCAAGTTGTCTCCTTTCTGTGTTACAAATATTGATCACTGTGTACAGGTGTTTTCATCCTGATGCATCCGTTTAAAAAGTTGCACGTGGTTATTTGTGATCCCTGCCTAGATCTCTTGTTTCATTTGGGGTTATAAAAGTGTGATACTCTAATTCTATTATTTCTTCTACATTTATTGGCTGGCATTCTACAAAGTGAAACTTGGGAGTTAACCATTTCTTTAACCTGAAATTCACTTTTTACAGGAAAGACAGGATAAATGCTTGTGTCCTTTCATTTATCACTTTTCAGAAAATGAGTTTGTTTCCTAATATCTTCCAGAGGTACCACTGTATTTTTTTTAAGTATCATAAAGAACTCATGGATTTCTAATCCCCAAAATACCAAATTTCTAATACCAAACATACTAATGTTTGGTATGTTTCACCCCATTATGGCCCTTTTTGATGTTCAAATTGTCTAGTTTTTGACCATGGGGAGCCTCTTCATGTTGGTTCTGCAGATTGCTTTGTTTTGTTTTTGACATGCTAGTGTTTGGTAGCCATCTTGCTTTTGGAGGGACAGGGTATACTAAGGTGTACCAGGCCCATCTTAGAAGTTTTTTAACCAGTCCTAGAATCAGCCTTTTATCTGAGGAACTGTTTCTTTTTGAAATACTATTTAGAGACCTGAATAGATGTTGTTAAAGAAAATCAGGCCTCATTTGAATAAACAGCCATCTTTCTGAAGTGTCTGAATGCATGTTTTTTGTCACTTGTTTTAAAAAGACATTGTACAAAGTAGCCTTTTAGTTTCTAATTTACTTTGAGACAGTTATTAATTAAATACACATGGTACATTGAGTGCTGTATCATAAATTTAAACTAGTCATATGGACTAGTTTGGGAGTACTAGTTGTACTTCCCATTTTTCTCTTTAGCTCACTACTGCGTTCTGCAAGGAATTCTCTGCAGTAGGTCATGCTTAAAACTATTTTCAGATCATTGAGGATATGTTAAATTGTTTTTGCATTGTAATGATTGATCCTTTTTTCAGTTTTGAAAGGATTGGTGCTAAGCCCCCAGTTATGTGGTCTGCTTATACAGTATGATGTCACCTCCTCTGCTCCGTATATAGGAAGAGAAGGGTACTAAAGTTTAGCACATCTATTTCTTCTCTACATTTACTGTGAAATCAAGTGGTGCTTTGTGACTTGTTTATTAAGGTGTATTAATAGTCTTCTGGATTGTTCACTTTATAAGGACATTTCATCAGGTATAAAAAAATTCTAAATTCACTTTGTTTTGTGTCACATAGTGAATGTCTGTCTGACTTTAGATATAAAATATTGAGTAAATCTTAAAAATAGGTCTCATACGAGGTAGTCAGTGAAAAAGATACTATTAAATAACCAACCAAAGGGGGTTTTGCTCCTTGATACCTTGTCTTTTTTAATCTTGTTCTACAGAATTTGGCTTCATTGTTTCTGACATTTCTTGCATCCATAAATATAGATTCTAAATGTGCTTTCTTTCCAAAAGTGGTCCTTAATATCTGAGGTAATTTCATGTGTACAGTGGCTAGTCTGTTCACCTGGGATTTTTTCCTTTTTTTCTTTCTCTATGTTTGTTATCCATCTGCTAGTAGGATAACAAATTTTCACTGTCTTGTTTAATTTTTCTTTTGAATATTTCTTATTCTCTGAGGGTATGCTTGTGGTGGGTTTCTTTTTTTTAAGTTCCTTTATTATTTTTCTTTTTTCTGCTCTCAGATAGGGAGTATAGTTTGTGCATACCTGAAATTATATGAGTTTGGGGAGGAGTGTTTTTATTTTTTTTAAATGGGTATGACAGCTTTCATAACCACATGTCTCATTGGATACAAAACTCTACATGAATAATAGCTCAAGGTTCCATTGTCTAATAACTTGATATGGTTGATTGTTCCGTTTTGGGTAAATCAGCACGTAATTATTCCATTTAAGATTATAAAAAATGGACGTTTTGCAGTCACACTATCTAATTCTTATTCTTTGTACCTCAATGCTTCCTAACCAGTTGCATGTCTATTTCTTGAGTTAGAAAGAATCTTAGTAACATCTTTCTTGGGTACAGTTCCCATTGGTATACTTTCTCTGTTCTTGGCTCAGGTCTCAGGAAGTAGATCATTGCTTACGAGAAGCTTGTGACTCTCAATCCCAGCTGCCCTCCTATTCTTTCCTCTGTAGGACAGCCCATGTACTCTCGTGAGCATGGTGCTGCTGCATCTGAGCGACTTCAGTTGGGGACACCGCCTCCTCTGTTGGCAGCTCGTTTGGTGCCACCTCGAAACCTCATGGGATCCTCCATTGGGTACCATACCTCAGTCTCCAGCCCCACCCCTCTGGTCCCAGGTAAGCTTTGCTACAGATGGCCATCCACCTCTGATCTTTTGTACCATAAACTGGCCAACCTAAGAGGTGATCTGGTATCCTGATCTGCTCTCACAGATTCCCATTAAAACTCCTAGGTAGTTTTATTTTCTGTTTCTCTGCTTCTTTGGTTTGTCCCTAGTGGCTCCTAGATGATTAGGTCTCCTGTGTGTCTGTCATCTCTGGTGTCCTTTGTATTTACTTTCCGTGCCTCTGTAACTAAGGTCATGCTAGTTCCTTGAACTAGTTTCTAATCCGATAGATAGGAAGAGAGTATCTACTTGAATGGTTTCTAATCAGTTACATGTTACAAGAAAACTAGATTAATTTTTCTTTAAAAGAAAACAAAAACATCTGGTTTCTTCCTGATCATGGATGAAAATGTCTTTTTCCCATCTGTCCCTTGTTGTATGGAATGGCTGTGTATAATGTGATTTCTTGAAAACTCTTCCCTCCTATTGACGTGTACATTTTGAAGATCTGTGGAGTGCTTTGAGGGTGTCTCATGAGGTTTTTAACATTTCTCACTTTGCGTTTAGATCTCAGTTCATCATGATTAACTAAAGGACTTTCAAGTTTCTTAGGGTTCTGTGTATTCCCAGGAATTATCAGATCGAGGCTATTTGATTATGTAACTTCTTTAAAACTTTCTGCAGCCTTAGTGTAGATTTTTCTGTCAAGAGTACCAAGTGGTAACTGAAAACTTTTAAATCATAATTTGCTGATCTTATACTCTGAATTATAGAGCTAATCGGCTAGTAATAAAGATCTGAATGTACCTTATCTTGTAGCTGAAACCTAATACGAGCAACAAAGGAGTTTTTCCACTAAGAAAAAAAGATGCAAGGATTTATATTGATAAATTACAACTGTGAGAATCGGCATCTTCACTCCATCTTAACCTTCTTTCATTTTATGTACGATGAAAAGGATATTTTGGAGATAAACACATTCAGAATTTTTTTAAACACTAACAAAATATTTATTTAGCATAAGAATTTTAAAAATTAAATTTTTAGGGACTTCCCTGGCAGTCCAGTGGTTAAGACTCCGTGCTTCCACTGCAGGGGGCGTGAGTGCCATCCCTGGTTGGGGAACTAGGATCCCGCATGCCACGCACAGTGTGGCCAAAAAAATACATAAATTTTTAGTTGTAGAGAAAACACAGAGAACATGATAAAAGTGGCACTGATGAAGCGGGTGGTAGTAAAATGATGATTACATTTATAAACATAAAATGTATCTTATTTAGCTGTTTGAAATAAAACATTTGAGGTATGTTTTACATATGAAATTGGCTCTTTTCTCTCCAGTTTAAAGTGCACATAACCAGGCACTTCCCTGGTGGTCCAGTGGTTAGGACTCTGTGCTTCCAATGCAGGGGGCGTGGGTTTGATCCCTGGTTGGGGAACCAGGATCCCACATATTGCGCAGCGCGGCCAAAAAAAGAAAAAAAAAGCAGATAACCAAATTAATAGATTTTTTCCCCCAATTAAAAGAGTACTGAGAAATTAGGTGAGACGTGATAACAGAGGAAACCCAGCCAGTCATTTGTATATGGCGTTCATGTATGTGAAAATTTCTCTTAAAAATGTGCATTTAAGTTTGCATTAGGTGATTAATATAGAGGACAAAAATGGCTAGGTAAACGAATCCAGAAATATATCAGTAATTCAGAATGGATTTGCATGTCTGTGTTTTGTGACCGGAACATTTTTGTTTCTTTGACTTCCAATAGGTTTATCTATATACTGTAATTCAAAGAGGGAAATATATATGGGTTGATATATTTGTTGAAGAAAATTCATTTTTCTGGTTATTTTATAATAGGAAATTATTTAACTACTGTTATTTGTTTCATGTTTTGTTGTTTTGTTTTCCCTCAGATACCTATGAACCAGATGGTTATAATCCAGAAGCTCCTAGTATTACCAGTTCTGGTAGATCTCAGTATAGGCAGTTTTTTTCAAGAACACAGACACAGCGCCCAAACCTGATTGGCCTAACATCTGGAGATATGGATGCAAATCCAAGAGGTAAGAATGCATTTAACTTTTTCTCATGCTAAATGTCATTTGGGCGTAGTATTTCTGACCTCACTAAGGTCTAAAAATACTTTCAACAGTCTCTCTTTGAAGGGTGCTGTGTAATCTCAAATGCTTTTGAATATCTCCAAATTTTACTTTAAAGCCATAAATAAAATAAAAATAAATATATTCTGCTTATATTTATTTTTAAATAAAAATAATACTAGTGTTAATTAATTGCTCTTTTTGTAGGACTTTAGGCTATTTTAGGCACTATGCTAGATGTTAGATATAGAAAAACGACATGATCCCTCACCCTCAAAGAACTAATCATTTAATGGCCTACTTTGTGTTTTAAGAGCTGTGCTTCACACTAGTAACATTCAGAATTTTAAACACTATGATAAAATTATCCTTTGACTATTATTTATGATTATAACCATATGTTAGGACCTTTATAAAGCATAGCCACAAATCTTAAAAGATTAAATGCAAGCATTGCCTTTAATATGGGTTGATACCATCCTTTCACCTCTGCTCAAAAAAAAGTTTGGTTAAAGCGTTTGATGAGATTCCAGTTTCTTACTTCTTATTATAGTTAGATTTCCAGTATTTAATTTCAGTTTGAATGACTGGCCATGTGCCATCCTGAGGATATTTTCCTGATTTAATTATATGGTGGACATTTTCCTTTTCTTACCTTCTTTCTTATCCTGATTTTATTAACTCTTCTTTACTGCCATTAATGACATTATTGCTCCTACCAGTTAACAGTTTTGTGTCAAGATTAAACTAAGTCCTTTTTAATATATTATTATCTCTCATATTCCTTACCAACAACTTAAATGAGGTACTATTTTTATTCTCTTTTTTATATATAGACATTGAGGCGAAGAGAGGTTAAAGAACTTGCCCATTATTAATTCTTTTCTGTTCTATTCTATTCTATACATCAGCGGTCTCCAGACTTTTTGGCACCATGGACAGTTTTCGTGGAAGACAATTCTTCCACAGACGGATGGTGCAGCCGGTGGTGTTGGGGATAGTTCAGGCGGTAACACGAGCGATGGGGAAGCTTGCTAGCCTGCCGCTCACCTCCTGCTGTGTGGACCGCTACTGGTCTTTGGCCTGGGGTTTGGGGACCCCTGCTATACATGACAGAACTAGCATTTGGACCCAGGTTTATCTAATTCCAAAGAATATGCTCTTACTTTCTGTGCTGTAATGCATATATTGTTACCAAATTACCTGAAATTAGTGGGAAGTTTGTATTTTCAGCCCCATAGTGATTATTCTTTGCTGCTGATTTTACTTTTGGTGGAGTCGCTAAAGTTATGGAGAATACTCAGAATATAACATGTGCAGTTTTGGGTTGGTATTTGCTTTTTGGTTCAACACACCTCTTTCCACTGACAGGTAACCTATCGTAAGGTCAACGTCTTATAGTATTTTAGTCTTAACTGTTGTGAATGGAATGTGTTAATTTATAACATTGGCTTTGAATTTTCCTTTCAATGTTTAGGTTTGAATAATCTTAAACCTACAAAAAAATCAAAAGTGCAATAAACACCTGAATACTTTCACTTAGGTTCACCAGTTGTTAACATTTTGTCAGCTTTGGGCATGAATGCTCACTTGTGTGCACTCTTCTCTCTGTCTTCCTCCCCTTCCTCCCCTCTCCCTTCACATTGTTTTCTTGAATCACTTGAAAGTAAATTTTGGAGATTGTGACACTTTAAGATCCTTTAGTTTACATCTGAGAATAAGACACAGTACTATATATGTGCAATATCATTGCCACACATAAAAGAAAATCATAATTCCATAGTAGTATCCTATCCATGTGAACTTCTTGTTGAATCCTATAAGGAGACAAATATTTCACTCCATTTGTGGCCTAATAAGTTTGATCACTTGCTGTAATTGTTAGAGCTCTCCATTATAAAGTAAATAATTTCTGGAGTGGTACTTTGGCATCAGATAAATATCTTATTCTCCAACACCCTTTCACTGATTTTTTTTTTCCTTCCATTTATGATCCTTGCCTGAATCAGTCATTACATCAGAGTTGGCTAGGAGTTTTTAAACGCGCATATTGTATTTTTGAAAAAGGAGGCAATTGATAATTTATTTTTGCTGTTAAACATTTCTGAAAAGGAAATGGTAGTAGTCAGGTGCTATTCACAGTGATTTTTAGCTTTTGGACTAAATAATCATTTGAAATTCCCCGAATACAACGCATAGTCAGTAATGTTAATTTTTGTTTTCTACAGCTGCTAACATTGTCATCCAGACTGAACCACCAGTTCCTGTTTCAATTAATAGCAACATAACCAGAGTGGTTCTTGAACCAGATAGCCGGAAAAGAGCTATGAGTGGTTTGGAAGGGCCACTGGCAAAGAAACCTTGGCTGGGAAAGTAAGATAATTTGCTAATTAGTAACATCTAATTGATGTTTCTGGTTTTTTGTTTACAGTAGTAAATTTGTAAAATTAAGAGTTGTCATTAATCATTAATTTTCAATCTATGTGCCTCAAAGCTAAGGTTCCCAAAGGCATCATTAGTATGTCTTAAACATTGAAAAGTTAACAGAATATTGATAATAGATACTAGTAATTTGTACTAATTTCTAGGCCTAACCCAGTATTAGAATTATTGAGACATCAGTCTTCTTTCTTTCTCTCTACCTGTTTGATTCCCATGTAATAAGGATAATGTGAAAATTACCTAGTCATTTCTGAAGAATGTTAAGTGCTTACAAAGGATACTTGAATAAATATAAACTTACATTCTTTGCTGATTATCTCTTGCCTAGGCATAATGTAGGAGAAGTAACCAAGATCTGTTAATATTCCTTTCAGGCAAGGGAATAACAATCAGAGTAAACCAGGATTCTTGAGAAAGAATCAGTATACAAACACCAAATTAGAAGTCAAGAAAATCCCTCAGGAATTGAACAACATTACCAAGCTCAATGAACACTTCAGCAAATTTGGAACTATTGTTAATATCCAGGTAGGTGTAGCTATGTTGGTGACAAAATCCATGTATATAATGTATCTTCAAAAATATTCCTATCAGCTTACCTTGCTTAAACAAGCCAGTGATTAGTCTGATCATCTCTGCTATGTGTTTTAAATTCCACTGTTTATCTGTATGCCCAACTTTATGACGGAGCTGTTGTGCTGAATTTGTCCTCTGAATTCATTTGGTTCTTTTCTGCAACCTCTTCCTAAAAGACAGTGGGCCAGTTATTGTATTTTTGTTCATAGTTATATCTCTGGACAGATGACTTTTTTACCTGCTTTAGTGTTCTAACTAAGTAGGTGAGATTTTTGGTAACTTCTAAGATTGTAAGTTTGTTTACTGACTGGCTTTTATTTTGTGAAATATTAATTGGTTAAGGATGGTTCTAATCTTGAGAATTTTAGGCACTGTAACATATAATCTAACCTCAAATAAATTGAAGCTTTTATATTTTGCTGTGTGTTTGTTAGATATTTGAATTTATCAATTTGTGGTTGGGTGTTACGCTGTAATTGAGGGTACTAGAAGGTCTGTTAAAGTTGGGATTTCAGTCAGTTACCCCTGACACGCAGTGTTGCCATCAAACCAAAATACGATTTATGTACCTCTCACTACCTTTTTTCTCTTAAGTTTTCCCTAGGTCATTATTCGTTATGGCATTTAGAAAAATTAGGAAGCTTTTAATGTAAATGAGTATGAGTCTGCTTGGGTTGCCATAACAAATACCATAGACTGGGTGGCTTAAACAACAAAAATTTATTTGCGGGGAATCCAAGACCAGAATACTAGCCAATTTGGTTCCTGGTAAAGACTCTCTGGCTTGGAGATGGCCATCTTCTTGCTGTGTGCTCACATGATGGAAGGAGAGGGAAGGGAAGAGACAGAGAGAGCTCTTCCTGTAAGGTCACCAGTCCTGTCTGATTAGGGTGCCACCCCTTTGATCTCATTTAACCTTATTTACCTCCTAAAAACCCTGTCTCCACATACAGTCACATTGGGGGTCAGGGCTTCAACATATGAATTTGGGGAGGACATAACTCATTCCGTAGCAGTAGGCCATAATTTATATAAGCACTATTCTCTATTTGGGGGAATTTATGTTGTTCTTACTATTTTTTATAAAAACAATGCTATTGTGAGCCTCCTTTTGTATAAACCTTTTATTTTTTTATGATGCATTGCTGAATTAAAGGGAATTTTGAAACTTTTTATTTGAACTGCCAAATTGTTCTCCAAAAGGGTTGTGCCAGTTGATGCTCCCTAACGCAATGTGTGAACCTCATCAAAACTCTAATATGGATCCATTAAAAATTTTTAGACCAGTTTCAAAAGTGAAAAATTGTACTTGCTTTAATTTGCTTTGTTTTTATTCCTAGGTAGACTCTAATTTATATAGACCATTTGCAGCACTTTTGGATTTACCTGTCCACTGTCTTTGCCCATTTTTTATGAAGGCATTTATAATAATGCTTTTCCAAACCTTTGCCTGTCATATATATGAAAATTACTTTTTTGTTTTGTCACTCATTTTGTTTGTGACAGGTTTGGACTGACAGTGGTTTAAAATTTTATTTGGTCAAATTCGCTGTTTGTCTTTATGGGTCCTGCCTTTATAGGTGTACATAAAAAGGCTTTCCAAAGCCTCAGATTATACAGATATTCACCTTTTTTCCCTGGGTTTTTTTGTTTGTTTTTTTGTAAAATGTTTTCTCTCTCTGGAGTTTATTTGGATGTGTAAGATACCAGGGAGGAACCTAATAACTTTTCCCCAAGTGGTTATATAACATCACTAGGATTATTTATTAAATAATCCAATATTCTTTCATATATAATGTTGAAATACACATGTTATCTTTTAAGGGATAGCTAACTTTATTTACATAGAATTCACAATGGATTTCAGCAGGCTGCTTTCTACTTCTGAATTTTTTATCAATAATTTATCAATATTTGCTTAACTACAATCATTAATTTATGTGTGTTGTTGTTGTTTTTTCTTATAGGTTGCTTTTAAGGGAGATCCAGAAGCAGCCCTCATCCAGTATCTTACCAATGAGGAGGCCAGAAAAGCCATTTCCAGCACTGAAGCAGTTCTAAACAACCGGTTCATTCGAGTCCTGTGGCACAGGGAAAATAATGAGCAGCCAGCACTACAGTCGCCAACACAGCTGCTCCTGCAACAGCAGCAAACACTTAGTCACCTGTCACAGCAGCACCATCACCTGCCACAGCACCTTCATCAGCAGCAAGTGCTGGTGGCCCAGTCTCCTCCCTCCACAGTACATGGGGGTATTCAGAAGGTAATCTGCTGGTTCACAGGGAATTAAAGATCCTTTAGTCCCATCCTCTAGATCATTGTTTCTCAATTTGTGGTCCTGGGGTCTTCTACATCAGAGCCATTCAGTTTGATTTGTAGACCGGCAGCATCTGATCTCCTAGGAGCTTATTAGACATACAGTTTCTAAGGCTTCACCTCAACTTACTGAATTAGAATCACTATGGGTGGGGCCCAGTAATCCGTTTTAACAGGCTTTCCAGGTGATTCTTATGTACCTTGAAGGTTGAGAAGTGCTGTGTTGCATCAAAATCACTTATCTGGGTGCACATTCCTGGGTCTTACCTTCTCAGATCTACAGAGTCAGTCTCTAGATATGGGACCGTAAATCTGCATATTTAAGAAATACCTTTAGTGATTCTTCTCAACACTAAAGTATGATAGCCATCCACGACCGAACAACTTTGAATCTAGAACAGCTTCTTTGTTTTGTGTTAGAATCAGACACTCTTTTTTTTTTTTTTTTTTTTTTGGCGGTACGCGGGCCTCTCACTGATGTGGCCTCTCCCGTTGCGGAGCACAGGCTCCGGATGCACAGGCCTAGCGGCCATGACTCACGGGCCTATCCACTCCGTGGCATGTGGGATCTTCCCGGACCGGGGCACAAACGCGTGTCCCCTGCATCGGCAGGCGGACTCTCAACCACTGCGCCACCAGGGAAGCCCAGAATCAGTCACTCTTATAGCGATCCTTTTGTCCCACTTTTTCTCATATAGAAAAATTCTGTTCTCTTTAAAACTGAAATGGGAGCTCCAGGAGACTGGGATTTTGTCCGTTGTATTCATTTGATCCCTAGTGCCTAAAACAAGGCCTGGCATACAGCACTCAAAACATATTTGAATGACTAGATGAACAAAGTAAAGAACAAACCACCATGCATTAAAACCATTCAGATATTGATGATAATGTTAATCTCCTCCTAGGCATTCTCTTGTTTGGATTAAATGCATTCAGATTGAAAAAAAAAGGATTCTTTAACAGTACATAGTATTAACTCCATTTATCATCGTGTTTATTTGCAGTTAAGCCTGCATTTCTTTGGTCTCTGCCCCATTTCATGTTAGGGCCAAAGGTAAATGTTCCCCCAGGTGTTGGCTGAATGGTATATGAAAGAGTGATACAGTCACCTCTGTGATCCATTAGACCCTGTTCTGTTAATGCAGCCCAAGATTATGTTATGTTTTTAGGGTGGCCATATCACATTCTTATTAAGCTACTGTCAATTAAAACCTTTAAGTCTTAAAAAGCATTACATATTGAAGGGAACATTAAGAAAATTATTAGAAAGTTTTTTCTGTATGAGTATATACACATATGCATGCATAATTTCAAACATCCAAAAAAGTATGGATACTAACAGTCATTTGTATATCCACCTCTTCACTTAAAAAAGTCAAACCTTACAGATGATTGAAGCACCCTTCCTTCGCATTTCCTTATCTTCCTCCCCAGGGTAATTACTGTCCTAAATTTGTATCATTCCTAGGCATTTAAAAGAACTTCCACCGTAAATGTGTTTATTTTGTATATGCAGATGATGAACAAACCACAGACATCGGGTGCATATGTTCTTAACAAAGTTCCTGTGAAACATCGTCTTGGACATGCAAGTGGTAACCAGAGTGATGCAGCACACTTGTTGAATCAGTCAAGTGGTGCTGGAGATGATTGCCAGGTATATATTTCTGTGGACCTTTAAATATATTTAGAGTTGTTCAGTGACAGAAAGAAATTAACAAATTGATTAGCACCCAGATTTATAATGTCTTATTTCCTCAATCAAGATAATTGTGAGAGCTAACCTAAATGTGGCCAGTAAACTTCCCTAATTTCCATGATTGAGCCAGAAATTTGCTAGTTAAATTTTCTTTTCCTATTGAAAGCTAAATAGGAATTTGAAATTTTTAGCCATTTATTAATAGATGTCTATTAATCCATTCCTTTTATAATGTTTCTTCTTTAATATAATTAAGAACATCATAAAGGGGATTCAGTCATAGTCAATTCAAAAGTCAGATTTTTTTTTTTTTTTTTTGCGGTACATGGGCCTCTCACCATTGCGGCCCCTCCCGTTGCGGAGCACAGGCTCCGGACGCGCAGGCTCAGCAGCCATGGCTCACGGGCCTAGCAGCTCCGCGGCATGTGGGATCTTCCCGGACCGGGGCACGAACCCGTGTCCCCTGCATTGGCAGGCGGACTCTCAACCACTGTGCCACCAGGGAAGCCCCAAAAGTCAGATTTTGAAATATGTTTTTAAGTAGTTTCCTTTCCTTTTGGGAATATATCTATATGATGACTGTCCAGATTGGTGATTTTGTTTTCCAAGAGAGCTAGGAAAACTGAAAAAGAACAGGTGGGGTTAGCCCTCCTAGACATTAAAAAATACTGTGAAGTCAGTATAACTCAAACAATTTGATACTGGCACATGAAGAGACAGACCAGTGGAATAGAATCGAAGACTGAGGTTATAGACTCACTCACAAATAGGAATTTATCATATGCTAATACATTATCTCAGTTCAGTGGGGAAAGTATGGACTCTTTGGTAAATGGTATTGGGATAACTGGATAGCCTGATAGAAAAAAAAAATTAGATCCATTTTAAAAATTACATAATAAACCAGGATAATGTCCACAAGGACCTGAAATTTATATGCTGATGGTAATGCTAAATGGTACAGCCTCCGTGAAAGGAAATTTGGCAACATCTAGCAAAATTATGTATGCATTTACTCTAAACCAATAATCCTCCTCTAAGAATCTGTGCCAAAAATATACTAGTCAAACTATGGAAGGACATATGAGCAAGGCTAGGGAATGTAGACTCTCTTCAATAGCAAAAGACTGGAAACAATCCAGTGTCCATCAGTAGGGGACTGGTTACTTAAAATGTAGTACATGCATACAATAGCATATGTGTAACTTTGCAAAGGAATAACGAATATCTTTATGTTTACCATGAGGTGATCATCAGGATACATTAAGTAAAAAAAGCAAAATGGGACAAAAAATGTAGAGTCGGCCACTGTTTATTTAAGAAAGTAGGGGCAATGAATACATTTACTTGCTTATGATAGAAAAAAACAAAAAAAGTAACCCATATAATTTAAGTCTTAGTGGTTACGGCAAGGATAGAAGAAGCTAGACAACTTTAAAAACCTCCGAAACATTTCTTAATTCTGTCCACCAAAAAGGTCTAGAAACTGACCCAGCCTGATGGTAATGAACCTTGACATGCCCCTTCCCCCAGCTCCAAAAAGAACCAGGGATCCTTGAAGAAATGGCTGTTCCCAGATTTGGGGTGACAGTGTTCCAGATGAGCCTAGAATACTTTGTCAAACCAGAAAGTGAGGAATTTGTCGAAGATTACTAGCATCCTATCAAAGAATGAAAAAATGTCATAAAGGCTCTAGAACTGCACACCAATTTAAAGGAAATTCAGAGGACAGAGGGACGAGTTAAAGGATACCATAGAATCCTGTAGTGAATACTGCAGGATGAATGACCTGGTTTCTTCCAGAAGTGATTTGCAAAGAAAAGAAAGATACAGAGAGGGAAACGGAATTAAAGGAGACTTTAAAGAGATATAACCAATTGCATTTATATGGACCTTAGTAGGTCCTAATTTAAATGTGAAAAGAATGTTTAGAAAATTATAATAGAATCTGGAAATGTGACTATTTAATGATATTAAAGAATTGTTATACCTTTTAAGTGTGACAACGGTATTGTAGTTTTACTTAAAAAAGAAAGGAGTCCTTATCTTTTAGAGATACAACTGAATTATTTACAGATAAAATAATGTGTGTGTTATGATGATGTAGTTGGGGGTTTAAATAAAACAAGGTTATTTTATATAAAATAATGTAAATGATGATTGTTTCTGCTTGCTGATGGATACGTCAGGCTTTTTATATATAATTTTGTGCTTTTGTTTGTTTCAAAAATTCGATACTAAAAGATAGAAAAACAAAAGCAATCTCAGACTTTGAAGTCACACAGCCCTTACTGACTTGACCTGCCTCTTACTAGCTGTGTTAAATAACTGGCGAGCATTGGTTTCCTTTTCAATAAACTCAGTTGCTATGGGGATTAAAAAATTTCATATTGGTAAAGCATAAAAGAGAAGTGCTTATTCGCACATAATAAGTGCTCAGTAACTTGTAGGTAGTGCCATTTTTATTTTGATAAATAGTAATAACAGCATGAACATCATCTCTGCAGGTTCCTACAGTACTTGAGAGAGTTTCCTGTGTATTTAAAGTAGGTTAAGTTTTAGGACAATTAAGTATTGTATGATTGAGATAAGTTTTGTATTTGTATATATTGCGTGATTGAATTTTCCATGAATTTCTTAGTATTATATCCTGTGTCCCTTATATCATATATCCAAAGTTCATTTAAAAATAAATTATAAATTTATTTATTTATTATAAATTATTTAAAAATAAATTTCTGTTCAGAAAGGAATCTAAATACCAAAACAAGCACAGTAAAGATGGTCACCATTTTACTTGCAAAGTTAGATCTGTGAGCTAACTACTTATGGTTGGTTGTAAACTCATAACATTTGATTAAATATAGTATTAAGATTATGACTGCAAAGTACCTTAATTCTTAGGAGGGTTTGCAATTAGAACATGCATTCTTATTTGGCATTGTGGAAAATAGCTTAATGACATTACCCTCCCAAAGACCTCCAGGAACACACCTGTAGTTGAACAACTCTTATTCAGTGAGGGAGTATACACAGTGAAACCATGGAACATCTCATTTAGAGGGTGTTAGCAAGGACTTCTGTTAGGATTGGCTGTGTTAGGTGATTTGTTGGAGGGTTAAAGGAAACAGGAGTAATTCTATGATCAGATTTCCTAGTAGTTTACCTAGAAGGAGGGAAGACTAGAATTATGCTAAAGCTGTGTTGGTAAAGTAGCTGTAGTCACTCATATTAGCCAGGGTAGAGAGATGTTTAGTCATTTGTATGGTTTGGATAGTATTCATGGTTTGTGTGTGTGTGTGTGTGTTCAGTCGTGATAATGGAGTGATCTTGTTTTTGCCTTGATCCACCATGGGCACAAGAGTGACCTTGTCTGAGGTTGATGTTCTATGAAAATTGTTTATGTTAACAAGGGGACACTAAGGCCTAGCTGTGAGTGGCAGTCTAGCTCCTAGATGTCAGGAGTTGTTGTTCTTTTTCCCACAATTAAAAAAAATATAAAGAAAAGAAAGATAAGTGATTGTATTCAGAAACACAACATTATTACTTAAAATTAGTTTTTGTTTTTATATTTGAATGACAATTGAGTTTATGTGTAAAGAACTTGTTTTATAAATGAAGTTTTTAAATGTAAAAAAAATATATGGAGTCTTTTTAAAAAATTATTTTAAGGTATTGCTAAGATTTAATTTAATTATATTTGTGTTTCATAGATATTTTCAGCTCCAGGCCATCCAAAAATGATCTACAGCTCCTCAAACTTAAAGACACCTTCAAAACTTTGTTCAGGATCAAAGTCTCACGATGTCCAAGAAGTTCTTAAAAAGAAGCAGGTAACAGCCTCAATTCTTTTCCTTCAAGAGGAAAGAATCTATTGAATTCTTTTTTTTTTTAATACATTTATTTATTATTTATTTATTTATTTTTGGCTACATTGGGTCTTCGTTGCTGTGTGTGGGCTTTCTCTAGTTGCGGCGAGCAGGGGCTACTCTTCGTTGCAGTGTGTGGGCTTCTCATCACGGTGGCTTCTCTTATTGTGGAGCATGGGCTCTAGGCACACAGGCTTCAGTAGTTGTGGCACGCAGGCATCAGTAGTTGTGGCTCGCAGACTCTAGAATGCAGGCTCAGTAGTTGTGGCGCACGAACTTAGTTGCTTCACAGCATGTGGGATCTTCCGGGACCAGGGCTTGAACCCGTGTCCACTACATCGGCAGGCAGATTTTCAACCACTGTGCCACTAGGGAAGTCCGGGATCTGTTGAATTCTTAAGTGATTATATTAACACCTCTGAACAGTTCATGTTGTTATGAAACTACATTTTAACATTTATTTAGCTGCTGCTTGATGCATTGTACACTTGAAAAAAAGATGAGCAAACAGAAAAAACGTTTTGCAGTTGCCTTTCAGTGGCTACATCAAGCACAAAGAAAGAACTTTTTCTATGTAAAAGTAAAAGACACTGAGCTGTTGTATCTCCCCCCAACCCCCACAAGGGAGAGAAACAAACACTTTTATTTCATTATTTTCTCTTTTAATTCCTTTCTGGCTTCGTAAGTTAGGTAATGTTTCACGTGAAGTGTAACAATTATGTAGTTATTATTCATGTGACTCAGTTCTGAGTTTCATTATCATCTTAGATTTAAACTCACAAAGAGTTTTTCAAATAAAATAGTTATTTATATATATTATCTCAGTATAATTGGAGATTTAATTAACAGAGGGGTTGGAGGCAACATTTTCCAGGCAAAAATCCATAGATTTTGCTATCATTTCTAATCTATAGCTGCATGTCACTTTTAGACTTTATTTTTAGACTTCAAACTTCAAAAGTAAGGATTTCTCTTATTATGTGGGGAAGTGAAAACTTGTTTTTCTTTACATATATATTCAGGTCATTTAAGTGAATAAACCTCATAGATACAGCTAATTACTGTTCAGTATTTTAAATATTAAAGTACAGTTACAAACGTAAACTCTTTTATATTGGAAGTGTTGGGGAAAATAGGTTTAAAGGTTTCATCTCTGGCTTCAGCTATTTTTTGATAAGGGATGACTCAGAAGAATGAGTTGAGACTGTAGTAGCCATATATATCATGGGCAAACTTAGTTATTCATTACTGATTTTTTCTTTACCTGTTCATACAGGAAGCAATGAAGCTACAACAAGATATGAGGAAAAAGAGGCAAGAAATGTTAGAAAAACAAATAGAATGCCAAAAGGTAGGATAAATGTTCATTATTTGCATTCTGGAATTGATGTATGGAATGGATTTTACAAAGATATCCCCAGTAAAGTTTTAAAGGTTACTTAAACTAAAATTTACTAAGCATAGTTTTACTTTTTGCTGTTTATTTTATAGATGTTAATATCCAAGCTAGAAAAAAACAAAAACATGAAACCAGAAGAGAGAGCAAATATAATGAAGACTTTAAAAGAGCTTGGAGAAAAGATCTCACAATTGAAAGATGAGTTAAAAACATCTTCTGCAGTCTCCACACCATCTAAAGTAAAGACAAAAACAGAGGTACCTATTTGCATTTTTCATTCAGCATGGGGTTATTGAACATCTGTGGTGTGCTTGGCACTTTAAAAGTGCAGTGGAGGCTTCCCTGGTGGTGCAGTGGTTGAGAGTCCGCCTGCCGATGCAGGGGACACGGGTTCGTGCCCCAGTCTGGGAAGATCCCACATGCCGCGGAGCAGCTAGGCCCGTGAGCCATGGCTGCTGAGCCTGCGCATCCAGAGCCTATGCTCCACAACGGGAGAGGCCACAACAGTGAGAGGCGCACATACCACAAAAAAAAAAAAAAAAAAAAAAAAAAAAAAAAAAAAAAAAAAAAGTGCAGTGGAATCCTTAGGTAGCTAATAGTCTAGTGTGAGACAATTATAAGTATCTTTTTTTTTTTTTAATGTTTCTGTAGATGCTGTACACTCCCTCTGAAAGAAGTGATAATACCCGGTTTGAACAAAGATGTTTTTTAACTGAATTTTTTTGTTCTCCATGCTGATGATGTAACTGCTTAGAGTGATGGCAAGGAAAGAGACATTTCCTATTTCAGCAGCTTTTTTCTAATTTTTTAATAATGTTGTAATGCAGCCATCCCTTTTAATATTCAAAAGATATCATTGACTTTAGTATGGGTAAAAATGTGGCTTTCTATTGAAAAGAATAATCAAAAGTTCTAGATCCATTTAAGTCTAATTTTGTTCATTTCTATTTGTTTCCTTACCGTAGAAGAATACTTGCTTTTACACCATGGTTCCATCATTATTCTACAGCTCTGTAGTGGGATTTTAGATAAATTTGCAGCCCTTTGAGAACTGGGAATAAATCTGTCAGATATATATATATAGAATGCAAATTTTTATGTACAATATCATATTACATTTGAAATTGTGGTTCTCTGTTATTAAAGGAATGTAAAGTGTTTCATTAAGATTGCTTTTACACAACATTGTAAATCAACTATACTCCAATAAAAATTTTTTGAAAAAGATTAATTTATGATCTAAAAAAAGAAAAAGTGATTGCTTTTTAAAAATATAATAAAATGTTATTTTAATTGAAATTTCCCCCAATTATAAAAAGAGCATTTAATTATGGAAAGAAATTTAAGAGAATATGGGGGAAAGAAAATCTCTCATAGTCACACCAGCTAAAGGCTGATAATTTGTTTCTTACCAAAAAAAACACAAAAGAGTGGCAATAGTTATAGGGTTCAGATCTGAAAGCAATTATATAACTGTTATGTTTGTACTATTAGTGAACTTTTATTGTGTAATTTATTTTGCCCTATTATGTTTCACTTATGATGGTTTATTATGTTCTCAGCTCCCTCATCTCAGATGACTGTTTCCAAGGTCTGATTTTTAGGCCATCTTTTTTTTTTTTTTCCCTCAGTGATAGTTTATTTATTTCACATAAAAATCCCCCAAAGCTCGTGGAAATGATGCCTTCATATCACGACAGTAATCAGAATGAATTGTTTTTGTTTTTAAAAACCACAAAACTTGCTGTCGGAAAGATGGGTGTGTGAACTACGACTTGGGGAGGGACTTATGATGCATCCCATGTGTC
The DNA here is from genome assembly GCF_008692025.1 of Phocoena sinus. NCBI lineage: Eukaryota > Metazoa > Chordata > Mammalia > Artiodactyla > Phocoenidae > Phocoena > Phocoena sinus. The sequence goes on along the minus strand of NC_045765.1, from coordinate 49,263,160 downwards.
ACAAGAGGAAAACTCAATGTTTCTTTACAAGGAGGGCTCGACATCTGTTGCATTTCAGCCAAAAGCTGCCCCGCAGATACAAATCTTTCGCAAAGCCGATTTCAGAGGGTGCGGGTAGCAGCCCTAGGTGCTACCGAGGACACAGTGGCCCCGTATGGACAGAGCTGTGCCTCAGAACTTCACACACCTGTGTACAAGTGGCCGACCTGGAGACAGCCACCCCGGGGTGGCTCTTAATTAAGCATTTGTAATACTGCTTGCTTATTAAGCAGTAATACTCTTTATTGTTACTACTGATAACATTATACTCTCTACATGTTTTCAGTATTATATCTGTACAGTTACTTTCCTTAAAACACCCATGTTTATTGCATGCTCTCACGTTTACCCAGAAGAGATGTGTGTCATTCTGTAAGTGTAATATTGTGAACAAGATTTTGTAGGTTGTCTAAAAAATACATTTTTACTCTTAATTTTTCCAAAGGCCCAAAAAGAACTATTAGATACCGAACTGGACCTTCACAAGAGGCTATCCTCTGGAGAAGACACAACAGAGTTACGGAAAAAACTCAGTCAGTTACAGGTTGAGGTGAGATTTAAGAGGAGTTACCCAGTACATTTAACATCTCAAAAAATAGTTTTCCTAGATTTAGTCTGATAATGTGTTGTATTCTGCTTTTTGTTGTTATTCAGGCTGCACGATTAGGTATTTTACCTGTGGGTCGAGGAAAGACCATGTCCTCTCAGGGTCGAGGAAGAGGCCGAGGCCGTGGAGGAAGAGGAAGGGGTTCACTAAATCACATGGTGGTGGACCACCGCCCTAAAGCACTAACAGTTGGGGGATTCATTGAGGAGGAGAAAGATGACTTACTTCAGCATTTTTCAGTAAGTTTTTAAAGTAGTAAATGCCAACTCTAAAAGCATTGTATAAGTTGTAAAATCATGGGTATTAGCAAATTCCTATTAATATATTTGAAGGTCAAGAAGCAGCTCATGCTATATTCCATAACACTTCACATAAATGCATTTGTAGCAACAAGTTACATTTGATTTTTGCTTTAGGGTTTATTACATGGTTTACCAGATGTTTATAGTCAGTAAGTCTGGGATGGAGACGAAATCCAAAGGAAGAATTCGTTAGGAGAAGAGTCATGTTTAGTTATATTCTGTGTACAGTGATGACCACTTGCTTTTAGACAAATATGCAAATAGATATTTGCCACAGGTGAATGTTTTTATTATTTTGCACATAAACAGTATATTCTCTTTCTAACCATTCATTAATTCATTCAGTAAATATTTTTTGAGTGTTATTTGTGCTAGAGCATTTTCATACATGATCTCATGTAACCTTAAATAACTGTATAAAGTGCAGGTAGAAACCCATGTGTACAGATCGGAAAACTAAAGCTTAAAAAAGTCACCCAAGATCATACAGTTAATAAGTGGCAGGACCAAGGTAAAAATACACAATTGACTGTTAACATCCAGGATGCCTATTCCTCAAACAACTTTTTTGAGAGAAAACATTTTCAGCCCTATTGAGTGTTAAAGATGGTGAGAGAAATCTTAAAGAGCAAGATTTCACTCCATAGTTTCTTATTAATTTGATGCTCATTAATCTTGTTTCACCCTGGCTATTAGAGAATGGTGGGTTGTTATAAGATGTCCAGATTTGAGAGCCACCTGGGCTACAGTCTGTTTACTCTTGAGCCAGTTTTTTCACTAGCCTGTTATTTTCTTTTTTTGTAAAGTGTGAGATTGTGTTTAAGTGACTTCTTTGAGGAGTAAAGAAGATAATATACGGAGAAGCACTGTACATGGGCAGGGTGTTCTTCTGGAGGCTGGGTGAATGTCGATTTTTGTCTCTCAGAGTTGAGTATATAATATTCGAATTTCCTTGCCAAAACTTGGGCATGGGCATTTAGACCCACTGCCAGCTCTGGTGAGGTGCATTAGATAATAATGTATAATAATATAAAGCAGAATTTTTATAAATTTGGCTCTGTAGAAAGTTTTAGTTACAAAAAGTAGGTAATTTTGTTAGGTAGGAAGCTGCATGCTCTACCCTGAGGGTTATATATAAATCTTTAAGTTTTAATCCAGAAGTCATGCTCAAATGGCTCTCTTTCCTTCTCATAAGTAGAGTCATTCTAGAGTATCTAATAATAACCAACTTTTTTTTTTTTTTTTTGCGGTATGCGGGCTTCTCACTGTTGTGGCCTCTCCCATTGCGGAGCACAGGCTCCAGACACGCAGGCCCAGCGGCCATGGCTCACGGGCCCAGCCGCTCCGTGGCATGTGGGATCCTCCCGGACTGGGTTACGAACCCATGTCCCCTGCATCAGCAGGCGGACTCTCAACCGCTGTGCCACCAGGGAAGCCCCAATAACCAACTTTTATATACGTATATTTGTTAAGTCTGAAATACGGCACTTGGTTTGCGGAAAGAGACATGTCCAGGCATTTGGGGAAGGAGCAAACAAAGCCAAGGCTGGTAAGGCAACTTCAAGAATGAGACACTACCATTGGTTTCGATGGTGTTTTGTAGTTTGTTTTTTGTTTTGATAGGGTGCTATCAGACAGTCTTGAGTGCTAGAAACACACTTACACTTGTAACAGATACTTGCAGTATAGTATGCTTTCTTTAAAAAAAATACAGAAATACATATGCCTAAGACATTATTGAAAGTAGGTTTAGCAAACCTATAGGGTAACTCTTCTTCAAGGTCTTTTATAATCCCACAAAGGCTAAAGTAAAATGTATATTTTCAGTATTCTTTTACTGTCCTTAATGATTGTGAAAGGATCATGGATCAACCATATCTGTATGAAAAGGTGATGGATGGGGTTTAGTGAAGCTGTTCTGAAGTGTGAGGACCTAATTCTAGAGTCCTTCAGTTTATTCTTGTATTCATTAATCCAGCAGTCACCAACCTTTTTAGCACCAGGGGCTGGTTTCATGGAAGACAATTTTTCCGTGGACCGGAGGGGAAGGGGGAATGGTTTCAGGATGATTCAAGCCCATTAGATTTATTGTGCACTTAATTTCTATTATTACTACATTGTAATATATAATGAAATAATTATGCAATTCACCATAATGCAGAATCAGTGGGAGCCCTGAGCTTGTTTTCACATGCCACTCACCAATAGGGTTTTGATGTGAGTCTGCAAGCAGTTGAATTATTAGGGTCTCTGTGCAGTCGAACCTCTCTGCTAATGATAATCTGTATTTGCATCCACTCCCCAGCGCTAGCATCACCACCTCAGCTCCACTGCAGATCATCAGGCGTTAGATTCTCACAAGGAGCGTGCAACCTAGATCCCTCACATACGCAGTTCACAGTAGGGTTCATGCTCTTATGAGAATCTAATGCCGCTGCTGATCTGACAGGAGGCAGAGCTCAGGTGGCAATGCAAGCAACGGGGAGTAGCTGTAAATACAGATGAAGCTTTACTTGATCACCTGCCACTCACCTCCTGCTGTGTGGCCCGGGGTTTGAGGACCCCTGCATTGATCCACTTTTAAGAATTTATCATACGGAAATTATGCAAATGATTCTGCAAACTGTAAGTGTGCTCAGTGTAGCACTTTCTATAATAGTGAAAATGAGAACTATCTAAACGCTCAACAGTACTTTGCTGCTATTAAAAACATGTTTTTAAAGAATAATGACATAAGAAAATTCTCAGGATTGTCTTTTAGGTTAAGGAAAGGTGGGATAGGAGAGTATACATAAGCTTGGAGTAGAACTGCTTTAAATTGTTAGTTCTGGGTGGGAGAATTCAAGTTAGTTTTAATTTTTTTCCCTTCTAGGCTCTTCTCTGTTTTCTGTGCTTTCCAAAGGAACATATCTTATTTTTAAAATCAGACTTTTTAACTTCACATTCATTTTTAAGATGAAACACCAGCATTTTTATACTGTATATGTTAAAACCAAATTTGAGGATATGTGTTAATCTTGGGCTTTACGTCCCAGATACGTACATGAAAAATATGAGTAAATTTAAAAATTGTTGACCTTTGAGCAGCATGGGTTTGAGCTGTGCTGGTCCACTTGTACACAGATTTTTTTCAATAATAAGGCTGACAGTAAGTTATTACCAAGATTTTTGACCGTATGGAGTTAGCACCCCAATCCCTGTGTTGTTCAGGGGTCAACTATATACACAAATTTAAAATCCAGAGAATGTTTATATATAATGGAAGTTATCTGTAACAACATAAAACATGTATAATAATATATAAATATTTTAATAGTATATATCACTAGTCAGACTTTTTCTAGTAAAGAACCAGATAGTAAACACATTAGGCTTTTGCAGACTTCATACAGTCTCTGTCACATTTTCTCCTTTTCCTCCTCTCTCTCCAAACCTGTCCTTCTCTCTTCCTCTTCCTTCTTCTTTTTCCTTTTCTTCTTTTAATAATTTTTTATAAATGTAAAAATAATTTATAGCTCACAGGCCACCAAAAACAAGGTGCTGGGCCATGTTTGGTCTGAAGGTTGTAGTTTGCAGACCCCTGGTATATATTATTTTATTACTTTATATATTAAATATTTGAGTTCAAAAATGGGAAATATGAGACTTCCCTGGTGGCACAGTGGTTGGGACTCCACACTCCCAATGCAGGGGGCCCAGGTTCGATCCCTGGTCAGGGAATTAGATCCCACATGCATGTCGCAACAAAGAGCTCGCATGCCACAACTAAGGAACCTACCTGCTGCAAGTAAGGAGCTGGCGAGCCTCAACTAAGGAGCGTGTCTGCTGCAACTAAGACCTGGTGCAAACAAATAAATAAATATATTTTTTTTTTTTTTAAAGGGAGGGCTTCCCTGGTGGTGCAGTGGTTGAGAGTCCGCCTGCCAATGCAGGGGACATGGGATTGTGTCCCAGTCCGGGAAGATCCCACATGCCGCAGAGCGGCTGGGCCCGTGAGCCATGGCCACTGAGCCTGTGCGTCCGGAGCCTGTGGTCCGCAACGGGAGAGGCCACAACAGTGAGAGACCCACGTACCACAAAAAAAAAAAAGTAATAATAATAAATTAAAAAATGGGAAATAATATCATGTAATATATAAATAGAATTTTGTATGTTTTAAAGATAAAATCAGTGAGTCCCAAAAGAACTTTTTTTAAAAAAGAATCCTTATTTATATATCTTTCATTTGACAGAGTTAGGAGGGTATCAAAGACCATGAAGAATTTCCTTTAAGTATTTTAATATTAAAGTTTAGGTAAAAGCTGAAAATTTTAAGTCATAGAGGCTTGCTTAGGGGCACAGATAGGATGAGAGCTTAGGGTGCTTTCCTTCACTCCTGGGTAAAGAGAGGTTCAGCTTAATTCAACAGGGAAAGTTATTTATACTGAACGTTTGGAATACTTGGACTGTACTTTGGCATTTTTTCAATAGTATGCATCATTTAACTACAAAGATTTTGAGCTATGGTAGTGTGGTTTAGAGTTGTACTCAGTAATAATAGAGTGGAAGTAGATTTTTTTTTATTTTCTTCTTCCTGATTATGAAAACAGTAAATGCTTCTCAGGATGCATTTAGTAGCTGCAAGTAACAGATAAATAACTTGGAAAATATGGACATTTATTTTCTTTTTTTTCAAGAAGTTTAGAGGTAGGGAGGTTTTAGGATTGATTATTCAAGAAACTCAGCTACGCAGGTTCTTTTCATATTTCTCCTCTACTATCCTAGTGTGTTGGCTTTCTTCCTTAGGTCTTTTTCTTCATGGTGTCAGTCAGGATGGCTAGTTAGGGTGTTTCCTGTTTTTTCACTGTTAATGGACAATGTTATATACATCTTACTGGATTTGGCGTTTTTGAGGGAAATAATGTTATGTGGACAGTCCTGTGCATTGCAGGACCTTTAGCACCCCTGGCTCTCACCTACTAAATACTAGTAAGTGCTCTTCAGTCAGCGTGACCACCAAAATGCCCTCTAGAGTAACATTATCGTCTCCCACTGAGAACCATTGCCCTAGGTTAGTTCATAGGAGCAAGATGACTGGATCAAAGGCATGCGTATTTGTATTTAAAATTTTGGTACAGCTTGCCAGATAACCCTCCAGGAATGTTGTGCTAATTTAAACTTGTAGTGACATTGGGTGAGAGCACCTGTTTGCCCATATCCTCAACAGCACTTAAGTTTTGTTTTTTCATCTTTGCCAGTCAGGGGATTGATGAATCATGACTGGCACAGATTTGGCATCAGTTTCTGATCTGGGAAAATGTCTGTGTAGGTGAATTTCTCTCTGCGTAACTTCTACCTCTAAGGTTCTACATGCTTCTAAGTTACTGCATATAATTTTTTATTGATGATATGTAATTGATTTGCTCATATTCACACATATTCATATATGTTAATATTTGATTTATTTTGAGGGGCAACACACATATACATAGTCAAAAAGAAAAGTACGTACAATGAAAAGTGAGATTTCCTGGACTTCTCTGGCGGTCCAGTGATTAAGACTCCATGCTTCCAATGCAGGGGGCACAGGTTTGATCCCTGGTCGGTAAGCTAAGATCCCTCATGCCGCGTGGTGTGGCCAAAAGAGAAAGAAAAGGAAAGAAAAATAACATTTCCTTCTACCTCCAGTCATATAGTTCCACTCCCCGTAGGCAGTCATTGTTAATTGTGCATATGATGTTGCTTTGTTTTTAATGGATGCATGGTGATTTATTGTATAGATGTACTGTACTAGATTTAATTAGTCCTGTATTGATGGACATCTGACTTTTCTCCACTATTTCATTATTTCAAGCTGTGGTATAGATATGCGTGTGAGAGAATATATATGTGTATATAGAAAAATTAGATATTTTGATAGGTATATGAGGCAAGTCCTAAATTTTTTAAAGTATTTTTAATTAAAAAAATCAATACATGCAAAGGGTCAAAATTCGGTTAATAAAAAGTAAAAAATCTCACCTCTTAATCTTGGCCTACTCTTACAAGGTAGTTATTATTCTTGGATATATTTATAGAAAAAAATTACGAATATAAGAATACATATATTAAGTCTCTCATCAAAAAAATTTTACCGGGGCTTCCCTGGTGGCGCAGTGGTTGAGAATCTGCCTGCCAATGCAGGGGACACAGGTTCGAGCCCTGGTCTGGGAAGATCCCACATGCCGCAGAGCACCTGGGCCCGTGAGCCACAACTACTGAGGCTGCGCGTCTGGAGCCTGTGCCCCGCAACAAGAGAGGCCACGACAGTGAAAGACCCATGCACTGCGATGAAGAGTGGCCCCCGCTTGCCGCAACTAGAGAAAGCCCTCGCACAGAAACGAAGACCCAACACAGCCGAAGATAAATTAATTAATTAATTTTAAAAAATTACCAAAATGGGATCATTTATAAATACAGAGGTGCATTCTAAACATTGCTTTTTTAACATAAATACCTTGGCTAATTGGTATTTTCTTGAAATTATGAAGATAATACTCAACTTAAAATGTTTATTGAAACTATACCAATAAGAAATGTATAGTTAAGTGATTTATCAGAAGGTACCATATTACCTGCCCCTCTGGTCAAGAAATAGAACATTCCCAGCACCCCAAAAGTCTCCTTCTGCCCCCTTCCAGTCACTATCTTCTCTCCTCCTCAGAAAAAGTCTAGCCTCACTTTATTATAATCACCTCCTTGCTTTCTTTATACAGTTGATTCTCATTATTCGTGGATACTGCATTGCACATTCACCTACCCACTAAAATTTATTACAGCCTCAAAATCAATACCTGAAGTGCTTGTGTGGTCATTTTCAGACATGTGCAGAACTGTGAAAAATTTGAGTTGACCAGTGCACAAGTTCCCAGCGGAGGTCAAATGAGGTGATGTTCTGCCTTCTCGTCTCAGCTCTCATCCTGTAAACAAGTCTTTTTTGCAGGCTATTTAGTGCCATATTTCTCTCATTTTTTTGTGCTTTCCATTGGTGATTTCACTGTTTAAAATGGCTTCCAAGTATAGTTCTGAAGTGCTGTGTAAGTGTTCAGTAAGGTAGTGATGTGCCTTATGGTGAAGATGTGTGTTAGAGATAAGCCTTGTTCAGGCATGAGTTGTCGTGGTTTGGGCCATGAGTTCAATGTTAATGAATCAACAGTATATATTAAGTAATGTCCTTAAACATAAAACAAGGTTACATATTGATCATTGGCAAAAATGTTTTGACCAGAGGCTCATAGGAACCTAACCCTCTATTTCCCCTAGGAACAATGGTTCAGTGTTTGCTAATTCAGTGCTTGGGTGAACTTTATGTGACTACTGCAAATAACGAGAATCAACTGTATTTTTATCACCTTAATGTGTATTCCTAAATGTTATAGTATTATTTTGCGTATTTAAGAAAATTTATATATATGGAACCACATAGTATATATTCTGTTGTGTCTACTTTTTTTCTTAACATTATGTTTGTGAGATTCATTCGTGTTATTACATGTAACAGTAGTTTGCTATTTTTATTGCTGTATAGCTTTCAGTTGTATATATATATATACCACAATTTATTTTTCCATTCTCCTATTGATAGGTATTTGGGTTATTTCCATTTCATTTTTATGAACAGTGTTGCTGTGAACATTGTTTTAAATGTCTTTTCATATATACGTGTACATTTCTGTTGGATATACATGGACTTGTTGAGTGAACTGCATCAGTTTTATTAGTTTAGATTCCCACCAGTGGTGTGTGAGAGTTCCTGACTTGGTATTATTAGAATACATCTCTATTCTATTTATTAATCTTATTTGTTACAAGTTAGGTAGTGGGAGTTTTATATTCTTAGTTCCTGACTGCATACAAATTAAATTTCTCCTTCTTCCTTCAGTAATATATATGCAGTACATCTAACGCCTTAAAATTTCTTTTGGACGATAGAACTGCTACCCTCTTTGGAAAGCAACCCAGTTAATATAGGTTAAAATTTTTTATATTGCTTTTTCTTGCTAATAAAAGTAATATAACTTTACTTAAAAATTCAAATAACAGGGCTTCCCTGGTGGCGCAGTGGTTGAGAGTCTGCCTGCCGATGCAGGGGACACGGGTTCGTGCCCCGGTCCGGGAAGATCCCACATGCCGCAGAGCGGCTGCACCCGTGAGCCATGGCCGCTGAGCCTGCGCATCCGCAGCCTGTGCTCCGCAACGGGAGAGGCCACGACAGTGAGAGGCCCGCGTATCGCAAAAAAAAAAAAAAAAAAAAAAAAAATTCAAATAACAAAGTTTAAGGACCTAATGTGTAACATGGTGACCGTAGTTGACAACACTGTATTATATAATTGAAATTTGCTAGGAGAGTAGAACTTAAATGTTCTAATAACCCCCCTCCCCCGCCCCCCTCCCAAAAGGAGGTATGCATGTGTTAATTAACTCGATGGGGTATCCTTTCACAGTGTATCAAATCATCACATTGCACACTTTAAATATCTTACAGTTTTATTTGTCAGTTACACTTCAGTAAAGCTGGAAAGAATTTAAATAATATAGAAACGAACAAAATACTGAAGAAATCTCTATAATTGGGCTGTACGTTAAAGGATAGAGTAAGGGCAAGGGATGTCTGTTACACAAATTACCTGTTTTTTTCTTTCCCCAAGGTTTATTGAGATATAATTGACATAAAACATTGTATTATTTTAAGATGTGCAACATAATGATTCAGTATACATATGCATTGTGATTACTAAAATAAGTTTAGTTAAAATCCATCACCACACATAGTTAAAATTTTTTTTTCCTTGTGATGAGAACTTTTAATGTCCACTCACTTAGTAACTACCTGATTTTGAAAAGATGGTAAATGTATATTTGGGTTAGGGCCATTTTGATACGTCATTTTAGTTTGTCCCATGAGTCAAAATGTTTGGTGTCAGGTTATAAACATTTACACCTACAAGGGATAATAGGAGCTTTTCCTTAAATCACAGGCTGTGGTATCAGCAGAGACAGTAATTGACTGGTATGCATCTGGCCTAATGTACATTCTTGCCATGCAATGATCTGAGTGTTCTATGGAAATATTTTGCAAATGCTTCATGAAGTTTATCAATATTTTTCCTAGAAAAGCTAGGGTGAAACCCCAAATTTAAAAGAGCCCCTTCTATTACATATTTTAGGACTGAACCAAGAATTGGGGATATTCTACAACCCAGATCTGTTGATAGGAAAGCTGTAGGAATGATTAAGCTTTCACTTTCATGAAACTTTGGGTCTCTGTTCCTTTGTCTCTATTGCTTTGTCCTTAAAATTAAACTTTTGGTTTCTCTTACTGAAATTTGCTGGGGAGGAAAAAAATGTTTAGACAGTAATAACAAGAAATACATTTGAAACTGCGTAGTTTTACCCTGAGATAGGATAATAGGTGTTTAACATTTGTGGGATGCGTAGATGAGCTGCAGAGTATTTGTCATTGTTATATAGCATTTCAGGAAAAGAAGTGGGAATAGTTTTAACAGATATAGATGGGGATATAAGAGATGTCATGAGATGAATAGATAATTTTTAAATTACTTATATTTGTAAGGTTTTACTCTAAATATGTAGATTATCAAAGCCAAAGGCCAATAATCATATTAAGACAGTATTTGTTGTCCTCATCATGACTTTTCTATGTAGAATGACTATATAATTTATCATCCAAACCAAGACAGATCTTAAAATTTATGTGACATCAACATTAATCATGGGCTATCCTGGGAAAACCAGACATGTGGTCTTCTAATTAAAAAGAACTTCACTTTTTCTAGCTCTCATTGGAGATTATTTGTAGATCCATTTTAACAGATTTTTTTTTTCCCTCAAGTCATTAAACTTTTAATAGCACACAATTTGAAGAAATCATTAGTAAGTGTGAGTACAAACTTTTGTGTTCTTCTAAAATCTATTTTAGCCTGCAAACCAAGGGTCAAAATTCAAAGACCGTCGGCTACAAATATCATGGCACAAGGCCAAGGTGCCTTCTGTATCCACTGAGACTGAGGAAGAGGAAGTCAAGGAGGAGGTAAATTTAACGATTGAAAATAAGAGTTGAACTAGATTGTTTTCCAGTTATATGCTTTTCTTAACATTAAGTAATATAAATTTAAAAATAAATATTGAGTTTTTCCATGCATGTAATTAATTAAGACTAGTCTAGAAGTTTATTAAAGGATCAGATTAGGTGCAGAAATAAAAAAGCTCTTTTGGGGGTTATTTTCTGGTGTAGGAGAGACTGTACTTTTTTAAAATTTGCATTTATTTTGGCTTTATTGGGGCTCTGGACGTTTTTATTTTGGTAAATGAAGACATGGATTAAGTGAACAAATTAAATTTTATCTGATTGTTCTAGTTTTAACTTATTCAAGTTCCATAAGTAATAGATTTGAGTTTATTTTCTTTCTACATATAGTTGGTTAAAATGAGAGAGTGTAAAGAAGATGGACATAAGAGGGAAGAATAGCAAAACCAAGGACTTAAATAATACAAGTACTAACCAGCTTCTTAAAACATGAGAATTAATATTTCTTTTTTACTACAGTATTTCTAATTAGTTTATTAAAATGGACACTTAGGCAGCATTGCAAGTTATTCCTCATTCATCCTAATTTTGGTTTTAAAAGATAGCATTTATGCCTGATCAAGAGTCTTCCTGACCAAGTGGGTAATTTTACATAACAAAAGAAGAAACATTTCCCTTCTTTAAAAAAGAAAGAAAAGAAAAATCTTGGTATTTTGGGAATGTTTGTAGATACTTATACTTTGTGTAAGATTTTAGATTTTTATGTAAGATTTGGAATGTCAGTGTCATAGGCAAAGTATTATATTCGTCCTTCACAATCGGATATTAGAGGAAAAGTTTAGACGTTCAAATGGTTATTTACTTTCCTCACTTTCAAGATAATAGAATAAAATTAATTTTATCAAAAACATGTTTCATAGATATCCCCCTCCCTCCACTAAATGTTCATATGTTATTTGTTTTTCTGATGATATTAGAATGGAAATCTATTAAACTAGCAAAATTAGCAGGGGAGAAGAATATATATACATATATATATATATATATATATATATATATATATATATATATATATATATATATATATATATATATAAATGTTTTGGGGTTTTTTTGCCCCCAAAGATAATTTTCATCACTTGTAAATCCAGCCTGGGCTTTGTATACTAGTCTGTTTGTCCTTTGGCCTAAAAAGCACTTTACTTAACTTGTGCCGCTGAGCAGATTTTACCCTCTCTTTTCTTCAGGAAACAGAAACGTCAGATTTGTTTTTGCATGATGACGACGATGAGGATGAAGATGAATATGAATCTCGTTCATGGCGAAGATGAAATCTGATGCGAGCTGTATAATTTTTAGGAATATTGTTTAGAAGAACAACTTTTTAAAATTATTTAAAGAAGTCAATGAGCCAAAAAAAATTTTTTTATTTTTATTTTCAACACAGTAGGTTTAAGGACAGCAAGTTTGCTATTTAAATACATCTCATAACTGTTCATGATATTAAAGCACCAAAGGCCTAGTGACTTTTACACAGTTGTGAAGATCCACAGGAATGACTTGGATAATCTCTAGAGCCTTATTTTTCCACACCACCTGTTTTTGTTGCTATTGGTGTTGGATTATGATGTAAATGACAGGGTGTTCAGAAATTTTATTTTGGATTATAATCTGCTGATAAAGTTTCATTAAATGTAAAAATCGCCTGGAATCTTTTATCTCTTAGCTATTATGGATGGGTCATCAGATAGTAGGAGATATTTGTAATTAAAATACCCTTTTGCTTTCAAGAGTTGTCTTGGAAGAAAAGTAAATTTAATTATTTTATTGAGGAGGAGCCCAATTTGTATTCAATCTGAATTCCGGGGGGATTTAATGTGCAGCAGTAAGTAATATTTTAGTGTAAATCGTAACTGTTCTTCAATGCTATAAGGCAATGGTAGCTAGCTCTGTGGGATTTCCATTCTGTCATCATATTAACTCTCCTGGACTTCTGCCACTGATTTTTAGTTTGCTTTGAAATTACTGAGCACTGGTTCAGTTGGTCCTTTTTTTTAACATTCTCAGAATATAAAAGGCTTTCACCTGTTGCCCCTTTCTCGTCCCCATTTTCTTTCTCCTGCCTTTTTATTAATAGCCTGACTTACCCATTATTGAGATAAGTGATTCTTTTGGGCCACCAAAAGTCAGTCCCCAATAAAAAGTTTAAACCAGCACCTTGATAAACAAGTGATATTTTGTTGAGAATAATGGAAGGATTTGTGGGGAGAGAGAGTCACCAGCTTTTTTTTTTTTTTAAAGCTTCACTTTAGTTAATAGTTATGCAGAAGGGTTTGAAAGTGTGTGAGATTCTTTCCCTAAATTTAAACCATGATGGTGAGGTGACTGGGGATAGGTTGGGGGTGGGATGGGGTAGGGGGATGGGTATGCTAGTAATAAATGGGAGTCATAACTTGACTTTGATCAGATGACCTTATATTTTCATAATTTTGTAGCTTGTTGCTATCCATGAACATATGCATCCTTCAGTAGACGGTTTCCTTCACTGTGTGCATTTTTACTGTACACTGTATAGAGTATCTGTTAAGTAAAATATATCTGTAAATTTATGTCCTTGTGTTCTGAATGTTAGATGGAAAGGCAGAGGAGCAACACTACACTGTATTGACCCCTGGGGAAATAAAATGATTAATGTACATAGGATGTTAACTTTTTCAAGGATATACACAGCTATGTTTTTATAGTACGTGTGGTGTGAAAATTTGAAACCTCCTGTTGGCTTCAGAAGGTTCTTGGTGATCACTATGTCGAGGATTTTGTTTCCTGAGGTGAAGACTGTTTCTCAAAATAGAAACTATTCACTAAGAAACTTAAAACCATCAGGACTCTAGATTTACTTGGCTACAAGAAGTTAAATCCCATGTTCTGACTATCTTTCCTCTTCTACATGTTTTCCTGGAATGATGTGTCAAACCAGGATCATTTTTAAGTTTTCATGTAATTTTCCCTTCATAATAATAAGGACTTCCTCTTTCTAGGTTATAGTTATATTTCTGAAAACACAAAGCTAAAATAAGCTTATAAAAGAAGGAAAACATTACAGTGGGGTAGAGTAAGCAATCTTGCTTCTTCCTCCTCCGTCATCTCTAACGAAATTTTCCTGATGTCTGTGGCTCAGTTGGTATATATTTTGAAAGATTCATTGTGGTGAATATTTTGAGTCCTGACAGTTTAAACGTGATAGAGGGAACAAAGGATTTATATATTTTTTGTACAAAGTTTTTTCTTAAACTGTATAATTTTGTAAATAATTTGTTTGGTTTTTTTGTGTACTAAAACTACCAGCGTATAGATTTCAATAAGAATTGTTGTATTTTTGTATTTGGAAACTGAAAATTACAGTAAATTAATGGAGCTGTAAGGAAATTTTCAGTAGACTGACAATTCAGCAGAGTGAGATTCCTTTTCATATGATTTTTTAACCTAAAATTGACATCTTATTACACTCTCAGTACAGAGAGAGTTGAGGATTTGTTTGACCTTTTTAGTTCTTGGGGGAGAGGGGGGTGAAAGAGAAGGATGTTAAAGTGAAGAATAGCTAGACACTTTTTCGAGTAAGTTTTGAGGCCCTTTATATAAAACTTAGTTTTCGATACACCTAAAATACTTCATAAACGTCTTTTCTAAGACTTCTAAAACATGTTTGACTCTCAAAAATATATTCAAAATATGCGTTAAATATAATATTAGAAAATTTAAGTTAAGGTTAGCATAAACTAGTTAAATGTATATATTTTTTCCTTTAGGACTGAGATCCCCAAGCATTAGAATTTCTCTTAAAAGCGAGTAACTATGACTTGTTTTCTTGGCATCTTCACTTACAGAAATAACATATACCATCTGAGGCAAATTCTGTTCTTTTTAATGTGTATGACATCTTTCTAAGTAGCCGTTGAGCAATAACAACCACCAGCCTGGCTCGGTCATCTTGGTTTACTAGTGGATTGCTGCCCAGGCTTAAGAGGTAACCCCGGGGAATGCAGAATTTCCCTCAATTTCTTCATGCTGTAACATTGAGAAAACATTGTCAGTAGCTAAGGTGATAAATTGGAAAACGTCTTGTTAGGGTGAAAAAAAGAAGTCCATGCTGATGGATCATTATTTCAAAAAAAAAGAAAAAAAAATCATGTGAAAAGGAATAGCGGTTCCTCTTGATGTATAGTATGCCTGTATTATAGTTTTTACAAAATTGTGAACTTGTGTAATAGTATAATAGGAGATATTGTTGAATTTCTAACTGTTTATACATTTAAATTCATATATGTAATGTTTGTTTTATCGATTACAATCTGAATTTCTAAGAAGCATGTTGACTTTTGCAATAAAGATGCAATATGGAATGGTTCACAATTGAAAAAAAAAAGATAAAAGTGTTGCAAATTTAAAAGAATTTGGAAAATTTATGAACCATTCCAAAAATTATAACAATCACCAAAAGAGCTGTAATTCTGGCTTGTTCTGGAAAGAAAGAAAACGTATGTGTATGCTTGCTTGAGTGTGAGAATGAATGAGTGATGGCTATGTGTGTGTGTGTGTTATGTTGGGTTCATGTACATGAGAGAATGCCACTCTATGAATTTGGGTACCGAAGTCACTGGCTATTAAATATTCAGTAGAATCACTCCTTTGACAGAGTGGTCTTGAAAATGAAAGAGAAGGGCATTAAAGTGTTAACTTACAAGTAACCTTTAACAGCCATATTTCTTTGTTCATGGATGGATCTTGGTATCCCAGATAAAAAGCACAATTTTATGAAAGCAATTATTTTAATATTATCTTGAGGATATTCAAGATGCCTGCAAACAATAGGAAGGACATTTTCCTTAAGCACAATAGAGAGAAGGGAAAGAACACCTTGAAGAGATGACCTAGGGCTTCCCTGGTGGTGCAGTGGTTGAGAGTCTGCATGCTGATGCAGGGGACATGGGTTCGTGCCCCGGTCTGGGAAGATACCACATGCCGCGGAGCGGCTAGGCCCCATGAGCCATGGCCACTGAGCCTGTGCGTCCGTAGCCTGTGCTCCACAACGGAAGAGCCCACCAACAGTGAGAGGCCCGCGTACCGCAAAAAAAAAAAAGATGACCTAAAGATATGACAGTTCTAATTGTGATGGATATTTGTGAGGAATAACAAGAGAAGGAAGTGATCTTTACCCAAAAGGACTATGTGGTGATGGGAAAAGGATGTATATATCACTTGGGCTCCTATTTTCTTGTTTTAAAAACTGCTTTTCATATAAAATTCCCCTCCGAATGTTTATGCATTGTCCAAGAAGAGTCGTTCTTTAAATCTCAGCTTATACAGGAAAATAATAAAGAATGGGAGTAAATTTCATTTTCATTATTTTCAAATAAACAAGTT
Source organism: Phocoena sinus (assembly GCF_008692025.1). Taxonomy (NCBI): domain Eukaryota; kingdom Metazoa; phylum Chordata; class Mammalia; order Artiodactyla; family Phocoenidae; genus Phocoena; species Phocoena sinus. The sequence continues at coordinate 49,246,725 of NC_045765.1, read as the reverse complement.
TTATTCATATTTTGTGAATTAAGTAAATGGCAAATAAGCTGTGTGACCATTTGTTTTGAATAGATGATAATTTATCCAATAGATGTTTATCATAAACATGAGTCTAGGGCTTTTGGTGGGGGAGCCAGCATAATTTTGAACATAATTATATTTGTTTAATAGTAACAAATAGTACCAAAATGAGCTCTCATTAATTATTGGTTTTATGTGATTTTTTTTTTTTTTACTGCTTTTGATGTAAGTTATTCTATAGCCAAGGATAAATTTTGAATCACAAGCCCCAGTTTACTGTCTAGGCTGGATCTAATTATGTTCCAGTAAACATAAGACATGAGTGAGTATGTCAACCTGCAGGACCATTTTAGATTAGAGAGTCAGGGTTGCTTTAAACAAGTGGACCAACATTTTGCAAGTCAAACCTGCCCCATTTGGCATCATTTTTAGTCTCAAAGATCTACTTGAGGGGCCAACCAAGACTGACCCAAAAAAAGGCTATACACTGCTAATCCATGTATTACGAATCACCTTCATTTATGCTAAATCCATTTATTGCCAAGTGATCTCCTTTCTACAGGATCATCTACCATTTGGCCTCTTACCTGGTTCTGCAATCGACCTTAGGTTAACTAAACCATCCCAAGCATTCTGAGATAGGCGACTTGATACAGGTGAAATTAAGGTCAGAACAGTGTTTGGTAATTGTTTGCAGGATATTTGTGGTTTGAGTCTACTCTTATCTTAGATTTCTGCAAACAGATTTTTTTTGGTTGTGGTGGTTAGGAAGCGTGATAAACACTTTTTCTTTGTATTTATGTTATATTTTTCCTTTTATGAAAGGTGAGCAAGGGAAGAAGGCCCTAATCTAATAGCCTATTAGTTTATTTTCATTGAAAGTCTGTATTTCCTACATCACTGCAGTTTTCTAACCACTGTATAGAGTTCTTTTTTTTTATTAGGCCGCACTGCGTGGCACGCGGGATCTTAGTTCCCCGACCAGGGATGGAACCCGTGCCCCCTGCATTAGGAGTGTGGAGTCTTAACCACTGGACTGCCACGGAAGTCCCCATAGAGTTCTATTACTTTGATAGAGTGATCCATTAGTTCTTAAAACATTTGAGTTGGGGTAATGTTTAGTGCTTGATTGTTCAGAATTTTTGTTTTTTACTCAAATCTTTGTTGGGGAGTAGGGTTATAGAAATAAGCCTTTTAGTAGCCATGTTTCTGTTGAATGAGTTTTCAACACTGCTTTGTAAGCACTTCATAAAAATGAATGTCTTTTTAACAGTTTTCTAAAGTCCTTGTGATTCTATCTCTTCTTAGTTTGCCCCCAGACAGCTTCTTTTGTGAGATACTGATATATTTCTCTCAATTTGAAATGAAATTAGATAATGAGGGCTAACGTAGACCTTGCCAAATAAATGCGGTTTTTGAGGATGATTTGGCTTCAGGATTGAGGCTGCTCACACGTTTACTTTGAGTTCTTAGACCAAAGGCTGCCGATTTATCTGTGTAAGCTTCTGATCCTGTATAAACTATCTAGTGCTAGTTCCTGAACCAACCTCCAACAAAGGGTTATTTACTGTAGAATTCAAGATTTTAACATTTAAAGCCTGTAGGGGGCTCCAGAAGGCAAAATTTAGTGGGCCTTAGAGCAGTGACTGAATCTTTTTTTCACAGCAACTCAACAGTGAAAAACACATTTTGCACTGTGACCCAGTATATACGTACACACAAACCAAAGTTTACCAGACAATGCTTACCCTTACAACCCAGTATGCACCTGATATTTTATTCTTGTCAGGACCCACTACTTGGCTTTCAAAATTGCAGTTTGGAAAACACTAACCTATTGAGTTTCAGGGTGAATTGCATTTTTAAATCCCTCTTCCTGTGACAGGGTCAATACTATTTTGAGTATAAAATGATAAAATTTTATCTTCTGTGCTTTGCTTGGAAAAGTAGTCTGGGGTCTGAAGTTGACCTTTAGTCTAAAATTAAAGGTGAAAATAATGTATACATCAATCTCTTTATTGATTACTTGATGCTCTTGAGCATGAAGTTATTTTATAGTTTTTAATTTTTAAAATAGACAACTGTGAGTGACTTTTTAAACTTGCCTGTAGTTTTATATTTTTGTCATTTTTTGCTCTGGGAAGGGAGTGGAATGCTAGAATATTGGTGCTACTTTTTATGAAATCTAAGGCACTTTGCAGGAATTATTTTAAAAAAAAACAACAAACCTGCCCACGAAGTCCATACAGCTACAAATATTTAGTGTCTGTGAATCAAGAAAAGATTATTTGGCTTTGAATTTAATTTTGCATTTAGAGTTCACCTTAGCTATCAACGATTCAAAACAAACCAGGTTTGATATCTCTGAGAAAATTGTACATATTCCAAAATTGTTCCATTGAATTCACCCTTTTAAATCATATTCTCCCATAGGTTCATAAGAAATAGGAGATATTGATAAACTCATATAAAAAATAATTAGTCCTTGCCACTTTTTTTAATCTTGGGCAAGTGTGTCATTTGTGTATTTACATGTCTGAGCTTTTCTAGTTTCTAAAATGTAAAGAGAAAGATTGAGAACATGTCAGTGTGAAGGTTGCCATATTTTCAGAAATCCATAGAAGAAAACTATTGTCTGCAAAATAAATCAACTCTGGTCATGGAAATATGTTATTTGTACATTTCAGTATTTCTATCCTCTTGTCCATGTACATTCCTTTTCGGATTCCTTAAGCAATAAAACTTGACTTTCCTCTAATACCATGGTGACAAGTAAATATTTTTAATTAACTTAGTTGATAGTTTTAAGCTATTCACTTTTGTGAATTCAGTTCAGTACAAGTATTGAATGGAGACTGTGAACCAGATAATGGCTCAGTAGTTTGCCTGCATTCTGCTTGCAGCCTTTTGAAGAAGGTGCTCCCTGTTCGGCTTTGAAAACTGAGTTTAGAAGAGATTAAGTGGCTTCCCAGAGGTCACACAGCCTGTAGTGGTGGCACCAGGATTTGAACATGGGTCTGACTCCTGCGCTCATGTGCTTAACCTCTGTGCCCTGCTGCTTCTAATAAAATGGGATATTGCAAGTATGTAGAATGTCACTGGTCTTTTTCACTAGTGTCTGTCAAACACTGCCATTCTGGCTCCATCTATCTCATCTGCCCTGGATTGGAACCGGGCTCCCTTGGGGAGTGATACTTTAGGTAGCATATTGGAAACCACAGAACATAGCATTTATAGATGCTAATTTGTGGAGAAGCATTTTAAAGTAATAATTTTCTGTGACCTCCATAATGTACAGCCAGCCAATTTGATACCTTTGACAATAATTTGGCTGTATCATAACCTATGTTTATTTTATGTTCAATTTTATCTTAAATATTTTTCCTGTAGCAAACAGAATTATGATAATCTTGCAGTATTTCTACCTTGCTTCTTTGTGTTTTTCAATATTTCTGGTGCCTTCTTTCTTTTAACCTTGGCGTTAAAAAAATCATGTTGTACATAAATAAGTTTACATGCTTTAATTTAATGATTTTTCATACAGTATACTGAATTTTCTAGGCAGAAAGTGCTGAGAAAAGCAGTGTTTGTTCACAGTTATATTTATGCCATAGATTTTTTTTTAGAGTATATTCTCAGTGAATAAAACTGATGTTCATGTCATTGTTCTGTTGTTTATAGAGTTACTTGATTTTTTTACATGTTCAGATTTCTTATTTTAGTAATGTCATTCTGAATCCTTGTGGATTTCTAATTTTAGCTATTTTGGCAACTATGAGAGATGTTTATTGACTACTAATGATATGGTAATAATTGTCATCTGCAAAAAGGAAAAGATGTTAGCACCCTTGGGAGAAAGGGGGCTTTTTATTCTTTGACAGCCCATGAGAAAAGTAGGCATGTTCTAATAGATTCAACAGAAAAAGTTTTTTATTCTTGACAAATTTAGCAGCCATTGGGAATATTTCCAGTATGGGAACTGTATCAGGGAAATTGCTGAGACAAAAGAGAATGACTATAACATTCTGCTGGTAACAGTACAAGTTTTTAGAAAGGTGTTTCCCCCCAAATTTTGGATTATGTCATTAAAAAAAAAATCTCACTGTCGTCAAATGCTAAAAAAGCATACATGCTCTTTTTAAAAGTATTATCAACATATTTTGCTTTGAAATATCAAAGATGGGGAAGAATTTTATACATAGAACTTAATTTCTTAGAACTTTTTTTTTTTTATCTTTTGAAAAATTTCTACCAAAAACTTTAAGGCACTTCTCTCCCTGTGATTTATTTAAATCTTAATAAATTATACATTTCTGCACTTTAGCCATTCATGTGAAAATTATTTGGAGTCATTGAAATAGAATGGTGCTGTGTGGTCTCCTGAGGCCCCAAGTATGTCAAAGAAGTTTCATCCACTCTTAGTTTTACATTTTTCAGTGACTATTATTGATAAAGTAGATAAAGCTGGACAGAAGTCTGTAAAGATTGAAGTAAATGATTCAGATCTGTGTAGAAGTGAAGACTTAATTTATGTAAGGACTCTATATGTTTATGACTAGCTTTTGTGCTTAGTTCCTAGTGGTTTTGGAAAGCTATCTATGAGTTGTAGGCCCATATTAATTTCTCAGAAATGGCTGTATCTAGGAAAACAAAAACAAAAAACAAAGAACCCAACTGGTATGATCAAACATGTTCAGAAAACTTTGAACATTGTCTGTAAAAACAGTTCACAGTGTATTTTGTCTCTCCTGTTTTACAAACCAGGAGGATTGCCTTTTTATTCATTTTGAGGTTTCCATGATCATCACTGGCTGTAGCTTGATGCTTCATAGACAGGGTGGAAGAACTGGTTACAGTAGAGAGTTTCACTTGTTTTTCTTTCTTTGTGGCCTACGTGAATCAGAATCCAAAGAAAATTTGCACACTTAAAATAGGAGAAAAGGGCTTCCCTGGTGGCGCAGTGGTTGAGAGTCCGCCTGCGGATGCAGGGGACACGGGTTCATGCCCCGGTCCAGGAAGATCCCACATGCCGCGGAGAGGCTGGGCCCGTGAGGCATGGCCGCTGAGCCTGCGCATCCGGAGCCTGTGCTCCGCACCGGGAGAGGCCACAACAGTGAGAGGCCCACGTACCGCAAAAAAAAAAAAAAAAAAAAAAAAAAAAAAATAGGAGAAAAGTACAACGACTTTTGATAGTGTTCAACATTTTTGTAGGGCAATCCTTGACCGTTTTTGCCCAGAAACATAATGGGGTTTTTTTGTGTATGCCATAAATAAAAAATTAAGAAAACATGAGACAAGGAAGTATATAGCCTGCACGCAGAAGCCCTTTATTAACCGTTGAAAAAATGACTTGAAGCACCAGGAGAGGTCATAAAGAAAAACCTATTTCTGCCTTTTATTTAGGCAATTTTTGTTTCATTTCGCCACAGTCAAATTTTAATGGTGCTAAGAAGAAATAATTGTAAACTTGGAATTGTGAAGGCTATTTTTATTCCCTGATGTACTCCTATAAATTGTTATTTTTCAGTTTAAATCTTGGTTTCTTTAAGCATAGTACCATTTTTGTGTTGTACGTTTAATGTCACTGTTCCCAGTCAGAGAGGCATGGCAAGCGGAACTCCAAGGACCCACAGGTCTGATGGAGGTAACTCCTCTCCCACAACTGAGGTGTTCCTCAGCCTTTCAGGGGTCAAGTGAGCCCTAGCCTTGGTGTCAAAATAATATTGGCTGTGATTTCAGTGCTCATCATGTGACTCACTGTGCTGTATGGTTTCAAGCATTCTTATTTACTCTACAAGGTATACTATGATTTTTCCCTTTCTGTCCAAGGGAAATCTGAGGCACAGGCAGGTCACTGTCTCAAAGCAAAGCCTAGATTTGAAGCCACAATACATCTGACTTCAAAGCATGGCTTGTAACCACTGCTTGGTACTGTGCTCTCGTCCCAATAGCTGTGTGAACTGAGGTTAATTACTTAGTCCTTTGAATGCACAGTTTACTCATAAAATGGGCCTTATAATAACAGAGCCCATTTAATGGTCGCAGGATGGCAATAAGCATTAAATGAGATAGTATCTCTGAATGGAGCTGTTTTCAACTACAAGTGAATTTCTTACATTGGTTATTAAATCTTGTGGAATCACCTAAATAAATGTGCTTAGCAAATGTTGGAAAAAAGAGAAGGGAATACTTCATACCTGAGATTGCATCTTTATATTTCTTTAATATATCACATTAATCAAGTAGATAAAGACAACCAGACTCTAGGTACTGACATTTCCTAATCCTTAGCAATTGTTAGTGAACATTACATGTAGCCACGAGGTGGGTCAACTACCTCGTGGTAGACGGTCAGCGTGTTCTGACCGTCTTACAAGCCTCTAACTGCAGATGGGTGAAGGGGCTCCATTTCCTGTCTAGAATCCCCTTACCAGTCTTCCACAGAAGAACAAAAGTATTATATATACTTATGTGATGTACCACAGAAAAGCCTAAGTATTCCCCCAAAGTCTCAAGCCCTTTGATCTGGGAATTTACTTAACAGAGCCAATACTTCAGAATCACCCTCTACTGGTTGTTCTGTTTTTTGCCATATGATCTGCTCCTGCTGGATAAGTGTGAATCTCTTAGTGTAAATGAGATTTTTTTCCTTGTTTTAACAATTCTGTTAAAATTGTTAAATTGTGGTCAGTGAATTATGCTTTAGGGTGTGACAAAAGGAAAAAAATTTAAATAGAAAAATTAATGAAACTATTTTTCATAAAGAATATATTTGGAGGACACTGGAATTAGCACTTGAATAGACATATCACTAGTACAAATTATGTGAAATAAACGCATTGTTCATGGGTTTGGTGTCTCTGCGTAAAAGGCCGAAAATATTTAAAAGCAAGCTGTCATTTTCTCCAACTCTTTGTAAAATTATCATCCAAGTGTGTGAAAAGAATCACGTTAAAACTCTTAAACATTTCTTTTTTAGTGGGTTCTACTGTAATTATTTAAGCAAACATATTGATTTATTGAACATTCAGGAAGATAAAGTTTTGGGAGTTTTTTGGCCACGCCACTCGGCAGGAGGGAATCCTAGTTCCCCCACCAGGGATCGAACCTGCACCCCCTGCACTGGAAGTGCGGAGTCCCAACCACTGGACCTCCAGGGAAGTCTACGATAAAAATGTTTTAAACACTCAGATTGAAAATATACATGTTTTAGGATGGCACCTTCCCTCTCTTGCTTCCCCTCCTCACTTCGGACTTTACTCCACTATTAAAGTGACCAGAGGGAGACTTTCTCCTTTGCGACTCTTTCCACATCTCTATTTTACACTGCCTCAGGACATCATCTCTCTATTCGTAAACCTGCAGGATTTTGTCTTCTTTTTTTTTTTTTAACCTATTCCCTGTAACAAAGGATTCCCCTTCAGGAAGAAAGGAGGTCATAGCAACAGGCTTCTCTCAGGGATCGCCAGGGGCACCATGCTTAATTCACTGCTATGGTGGTACCATGCTTGAAGGAACCAAGATTCTTTCTTATTGTTGGAATGGCTAACCTAATGTGAATGCCCAGAAGCCATGGGCGGAGTTGCACTTCAAATTTAAAATTAAAGCAGGGGGATAGCAGGTGCGAACTTTTTGGTACTGGCTCTATCTGGACTAGATCTGGAACATTAGGTGAAGGGACCTTTTCCACGGGTAATGAATGGATTCCATTCTAATACTACACTGTAACCCCAAAGGGTAAGCACAGCAGAAGAAAAATGAGGCTCTCTTATGACCCACACACAGAGCTTTTTACAGGCAACAAACCTAAGAATTATGAAATCATTCAAACCTTTACAATGTTATAGTACTTTTCACCCTGGAATAACAGGTTATGAGAGAGGCTGGGGCGTTTATGGAAGAAAAGATCATTTACTGTTGTCACTCTATGCATTGGTGCTTATACTAAAAAGTAACTTACAGAATTTTTTTTTTTTTTTAACTTACAGAATTTTTGAAGAACTTAGCACCAACTGCATTGTGTCAGGAACAAATGAGTGTCATCTGCCCGTTTGTTTAAGGAGTATATTAACTTACACGATAAACACAGAGGGAAGATTCTTTCCCCTCATATGAGTTGATTTTGCATAAACTTATCAGTTCAGATTTTTATAAGAATTATCTCCTTCTTTCAAGCAATAAGAGCCTGGCAACACTGGGAAGAAGAGAAATTCTGGAATAGCTCTTTAATTTTCTTCCTTTCTCCCACTAGCTGGTTTAATTGTTATTGCAGTACACTCTGCAGGTATTTTAGTAATGGGTATAATTCTGGACGTTGCTTTTTAAAAGTGATAGTATCTGTCCTAAAGGAAAAATACCTGAGCAGAAGCTTGTGCAGATCACTGAAATGGAAGAGTGGTCTGGAAATTGTAATTTTGAATAGCTTCATAGGCAAATTAGAACATTTTGTTTTAATGTGGTACAAAACGTGAGTATTACCAAGTTTGGGTAATTAGCAAATATTTATCTCTTCCACCTTTTTTCATTTTTATGGTTTATAGAGTGTGATTCTCCTTCAGATTAATTCCATTCTGCACTGTGAGAGTTTATGTGTTTTTACAGATCACGTGGCAAATAAGCACGTCCTTCAGGTTAGAAATGTGTAGAGAGAGAAATGGAAATGTGACCAGTGTGGGTAGAAAGACCTAAATATACTGTTGCCGTATATCTGAGTGGCTCTTTGGATTCAGTTGGTCTGAGTACAGAAAGCAGTGCCAGTTACATGGCCCGACAGGTCGTGTTGTTTAATAAAACATAGAAGTGACACAGAAAGCTTTGGCAGCATGTGGGTTTGATTTTGTTAGTACAGCTAAGGGTGAGTACGCTTTGCCCAGCTCCTGCATGTTTTCCCCACGTTGGACAAATGAGCTAGTGTGCTACTTCCAGAGAGCTTGGTTTTAGGTAATAGGCTCTCCTCTCTTTGTGGTATTTCTTTCTTTTTTTTAAAAAAAAAAAAAAAATTTATTTATTTATTTATTTTTGGCTGCATTGGGTCTTCGTTGCTGTGCGCGGGCTTTCTCTAGTTGCGGCGAGCGGGGGCTACTCTTCCTTGCGTTGTGCCAGCTTCTCATTGCAATGGCTTCCCTTGTTGTGAAGCACAGGCTCTAGGCGCGAGGGCTTCAATAGTTGTGGTGCATGGGCTCAGTAGTTGTGGCTCATGGGCTCTAGAGCTCAGGCTCAGTAGTTGTGGCGCACGGGCTTAGTTGCTCCGTGGCATGTGGGATCTTCCCGGACCAGGGCTCGAACCCGTGTCCCCTGCATTGGCAGGCGGATTCTTAACCACCGCGTCACCAGGGAAGTCCGTCTTTGTGGTATTTCTATTTTAATTCCACAACCTGGTGACTGGTCCAGGGTTCATTGATGCTAAAGGAGTAGGTGCAGGGGATGGTGGAAAGCAGCAGAAGGATGGATAGGAAAGGAATCTGTTATCCTTGTCTTGTTTCATGTCTATTTCCTCTACTATTTGTGTGGGTTCTTGGCTGAAGCCATCTCAGCTGAGTAGGCACAGAGGGGAAAACGGACAGAGGTGTTAAAGAGAGGTTGATTGTGGCGGCAGGGCGGATTCTTGCCAGTGAGAGAGATTCTTGTGTGAAAGGGGAGACAGTCATTCTGGCCCACAGGAGAACGTGATGCTGGCCTGCTGCAGCGAGGGCAGGGTCTGCCCTGCCCCACCTGGTGGGTGACGCATAATTACCTGAGCAGCACGCTCTGCTTTTGTGCATGTGTTGTGCGAGCTACTGAAAAGAGCACCCCGCCCCTTATTTTTTCTGGTAAGTAAAGCAGTATCTCAACCACATTCACTAACGGCCCATCAGTGGCACTCACTCATTCAAGACACCCGCAGAGATTAGACAGGATGCCGGTTTATGCCCCAGCCATATAACTCCTCTTCTCTCCATGCAAGAAAACATTAGAGAGCGCCAGTGAGGGAGAGTGACTTCATTATAGGGGATAACCTCAAGTCCACCCTAATTTATGACAGCAGATCTTTCATAAATGTGGACACTCTAAATCACAGCAAATGATGCGGGACACGCAAATGTGCTCTGACACAAGGTGTTGAGAATCCCTGCCTTGGAGTAGAAGCTCCAACATCTGATTGCACACCAGAAGGTTCTGGGGAACTTTAAAATATACAGGTTACTGGGCTGCAGCTATGAAGATTCTATTTCTGTAATCCTAGAGAGGGGCTTGAGTATACACACACACACACACACACACTCAATATAAGTATATTTTAAAATTTAAATTAAAACTTTTTAAACTTCCCCAAGTGATTCTGGCAGGCAGCGTGAGATGTACTTCCTAGGATCACTCCATATATTGATGAGGTATATTTCAACAGGCAGGACATCCCAAAGAGGGGTCATTCCCTGTGACCCTTTGGATCCAAGGTCTGAGTGCTGCAAGGGCCTTTGAAAAGATCTCATCCGTAGTCTCCAGCGTGGGTCGGGAGAGGGGCACTGGAAAAAGGACAGGGTTAGCAAACCAGTCTCCTACCAGCTCCCATATTGGTCCCCATGTTGACACAACCATTTTGCACACCTTCTGTGGAACATGAGGGGAACTGTGTTCTGCTCAAAGGATGATGAGAAACATCATCATGACTGAGACTATGAGTTAGCAGGCAAGGTGGAGCTGTCACTATCCATCCATCACAAAAGCCGTGGCCGGACAGAATGTGAATTCTGTGTAGAAGACCAAGTCCTGTCATTCCGTAAACTGGGTTGTCCCGAGAATTCATTTTATAACCTTTTGACTTGGGTCCTCTTATTATTCTATTTTGCCAATGAGGAAATTGAGGAACTGAGAGGCCAGCTTGTCCAAGTTAAAAAGCTATTAAGTGGAATAGCCAGGTTTTAAATCCAGATGGTCCAGCTCTCAGAAATGTCCCCATTTTAACAGCAACTCCCATGCTGCGGCTCACAGAACTGCAGGGGCTGCCTTAACACAAAGTTTGCAACTCAGAAAAGGAGCCAATAGATTTTGTATGAAGGCAAAAATGGAGCTTTGAATCATTTCAGAATTGGATATGATGATTTAGAAATTTACAGCCTTACTAGTTATATAACCTCCATGAAAGAGGCTGCTTTTAAAATATTTACTGGAAATTGGGCAGTTTTCTAAATGCTGTTTTCAAGAGGGACAGGCTCATTCTTTTCGTTCTCCAGTATTAGCTTTAGCCCTCTACATTAATCTCGTATTATTATTGCTTAATATAATCCTTAAATATTGGAAAATGTGAACAGAACGTGCGCTGGTAATTTTATTGTGCCTTGCAGTTTAAACAAACATTGTCTCGGGGGCAGTGATGTATCCCCTGTTTTTGTTTCCTGTCATCACTATATATTTATGTATTTTTTCTATTTGTGCCTCTTTTATACTCATTCTATTCTTCAAGATTGTCTTTATGAAGATACATCTGTTTAGCTTTGGTGATTAGCAGAAACATTAGCAGACCTACTGTTTCAGAGCATAAATAATTAATGGCTGTTCCTCATTAATTTCTTCTGAAACCGACTCTTGTTAGACTACCGTTAGATATATTTCTTGAATTAAGGGAAGACCTAAGGAAAAGGGACTCACTGTCTATTTTGAAAACAGATCATTTACTTTTGATGGAAAATTATGACATTTGAGTTCATAGATGAACAAAAAGAAACCTCTTTTAATGAGATACGACATATGTCTTTTGTTTGCTAAGGGCCTTCCATCACAAGTTGTCTGTTCTGTGACCTGTTTCCCTCATTTCCACACAAACCTGCCTTTTTTTTTTTAATTTAATGCAAGTAGTAACTATTTATTGTATTGAAATATTTATAAAATATTACAACACACCTGCCTTTTCATCAAACAAATCCAAAACCCAAAGGTCCCCTCTGTCTCTGCATTGATCCCTTTCTTCCCTTTGCTGTGAAATGGCCCTGTGTCATTACCAGCTGGGGGCTTCCTCTCGGTTGATAAGCAGACAGAACCCTTGCCCCAGTTTAGTCTTTAGTTCCCTCCCTTGCTATTTATTAATGCACACGCACTTTAAATAATCCGTTCAAATTAATGGGCAGACAATAAAAATATAGGTTCTGAGGGAAATAGCCCAGTAAAATACTTCCCTAAGCTCTTTAGCCTAATTAATAGTTACATTTCCTTCTATAAAAAAAATCAAATGCACATCAGGGTTTGTGTGGTTCTGACACCCAGAATAGGCAAAGCTTCCCCCCGCCCAAATATCAACAAAGTACCCTCTTGGGCATCCCAAGGATCTTCAGAAATTATTCAGCCTAGCTCTAAACTGGGCTACACTTCACCCAACCAAAGGCAAATTGTGGTTGATTTAAAAACACAACAAAAAAGCTAGTAGAATAAGTATAAAATACAGAAGTAAGTGCCTCCAATGTAGTGATAAAGTATATCTCCTTTATGGCTTTGCTAAAATTCTAAGTAATGGCAACCACTGCAAGCAAGGAAAGCTGTGTTTCTTAGATGTTTTCTTAGCCATGGTGGCCTCTGAAGATTTATCCCAAAGTAACAGTGCCAGGCACTGAAACCAAGCAGGACCCTATGGTCCTTTGCCCCCCATGTCCTCCACCTGCCTTTTGTCTGTGGAAAAATTTTAGCAAAAGAATAAGTTTAATCAGAGAAGTGAGAAAATGCAGAAACAGAGGAAAACTGTCAAAGGAGACCAAATAATAATAGTTTTGTCATTAAGCATAATCAAGGCCCTTTAGTTCCTTCTCAAGGGCTGTTAGATAATATTCTGAGCCACATCCTGTGAGCTGTCTTGTAGATGCTGAAAACCCCACCAGGTGGAAAAAGTTAACTACATGACGACCAGGCTGTAGCCATGACATAAGCTGCCACAGTTCCGGGAATTGGCCTCAAAGAAATGGAAACAAACCGACCCTGGAACTGAAGATTAACTGTACCTAAACAATCGAGATGACGCTGGCCAGACCACCGATGACCAATTTCAAGATGACTGTCAGAGCTGACTGTGTTATTTCTGCATGTAGCCCCCTCCCTCTGTCTATAAAAGCTCTTGCCCCCTGAATGTCAGTGGGGGGAAGTCGGCCTCTGGACAGGCGACTGCCCTCCCCCTGCAGTTGCCAGTATCCAAAATAAAGCAAACTTTCCATTTCCACCAGCCTTTGCCTCTTTATTGGTTTTTATGTGGCGAGCAGCCGGACCCCACTTTCTGTTACAGTACTAATGAGAAATGTTGGTGTCAACCTGAAAAACCAGCACTATTAGTAGACTGATTAAATAAATTATAGTTTGGCAATACAGCTGAATAGACCCATCCATTATAAATAATGTTGTCGTAATGAAAATAGCTAACTTTTTGAGCACATTAAGCATAGTGCTAAATAATAGTTTTAAAGGACGTTTTAAAAATGTTTCATTGAATCTTACAATAATCCTTAAGGTGCATATTATTATCCCCACTTTACAGATGAGAAACTAAAGCACAGAGAGATTAAATAATACGCCCAGGGTCACACAGTGAAGAAATGGCAGAACTCGGCTATGAATCCAGGTAAGATGAAATAAAATTGTCCAAATGGATTGTTAAGGGAGAAAAAGACATCATGGAACTGATTATCTAGTTAGTTCCCAGTTTAATTGACAAAAGAAGACAGTTTTTATTTTCTTCTTTTACTAGAGATCATATATCACTTTTGCATTTTTGTAATTGGAGAAAAATTACTTTGACATTTGAGATAAAATATGTTGGGTTATATTTGACATAAAGTGTGTTGGCTATTTATAGGACTACACCACAATGTCTATTTAGTGTCTACTTAATGACATTGAGACGGCATTCCTTTTTTTGAGCCTGCTGTCTAAATTCAGAAAAGACTAGGCAGCTCATTGAAAAAACTCTGGAGAAAAGCATAAAGCCCTAGTTTTCTGTGAAATTTGTTTCCACTATAATTTAGAATTGGTTCATAAAGAAAAAACTAGGCGATAACTCTCAGCTGTCTAACCAACTGCAACGTAGCTGGCGGGCTGTGGCTGAGAGCCCTCGTGGCAAGAGTTGGGTGAAGGTGCACGACAGGGGAAGTGCACACCAGCACACTCACAACTCCAACGCGATATTGGTTTCTTTAATAAATGGTGCCTTAAAGTTGTATTGAAGTGAATATACATTATTAGCATCGCTTACCATGTTTACGATCCACTCCACATCAAAGTGCCGTAGAAAGCAGAGTTAGTACCAGTTAATAACCAATTGCTCATCAAACTTTAATTTGTATTTGCTTTCCCCTGATTGATACATCTTTTATAACTGAAAGGCTCCATCTCTTTATAACATATGCTATCATTCGAGGCACTTGTTTTAATCACTCTGTAAACCAACATGAAATTGTCTAATAATTCACCCAGATTTTGTCACAAGTGCCTGAAGTTACAGCTGTCTTTTAGAAGAAGCAGTGGTCCTCCTCAGAACATTTGGAATTATTGAAACAGTGGGTCAGATCCCTGGCTAGGAAGCAATCTTGTCCAACTGACTGATGAATAAAATACTGATTTTTTTCAGAGGCGTGAAGTTTATTTCCTTTTTTCACCCAGTGGTTTGGAGTTTGGTAGCACAGCCGCAGAATAGAATTAATAGCTGCAGAGCTGTTGGAGTAGGTTTGGGGGGAAGGTTGCAGTTGAGAGGTGTCACCTGTCAGCTTGGTCCTGCAATAGCAATTTTCAGTAGCTACTCATCCACAGCCAGTGCTGATTTGGATTGGACATAAGGTAAAAACAAACAAACAAAACCAGTTATCTTTCATGTTACCTTCTATTAGGCCTTCTACAGATAGTGAATAAAGAGTCATGCAGGAGGCTTCTTTTTATCTGGCTCTCAACAGCTTGAGGGTTCTCCAGGGCACCGGAGGGGATTGCCTGCACACAGAGTGACCTACAAGACCCTGGCCCTTCCCCTTCCCCTTCCCTCAGAGCCCAGGCAAGCCTTCTTAGTGTCTAGGTCACTGCCATGTTTTAAAGGTTCCTGCTCTATTAGAAAATAAAAGAAGTAACCAACATGAAAATGTGAAATCGGCATATTTAAAATCTGGGTGAGTGTCTATTGAGGAGGGAACAGACAAACAGAGCGTCCAGACCAAGGCGATGGCACCCCGCCCTCTCTCAACTATGGAAAAATACAGGATGGTGGTGAGAACACGAATCCTGGGGTCAGACAGGCCTGCTTTCAAATACTGGCTCCGTACCTGCCTACATGTCAGATGTTGGCCATGCCACCAAATTTCCGGGCTATCAACACAGGATAAAAATGACACCCCCCAACCCCGTAAGTATTGTTATGAGGACTAAGTGAGATCAGCCTCTCAAAGCACATGGCACAGCGCCTGACACAGCATCCACGTTCAGTAAACACAACTAGGTATTATCACAGAACTGTGAGTTGCTGGGCTCAAGCCTACAGAGGCAGGAAAGTGGGTGAGTGGGCAGCTGCACTCTGCTACCAGGACAGCCACATGTTACTGCCAGAAGTATTATATGTCCAGGAGAACCTGAAATACAGCACTGACTTTAGTTTTTTACATCATGAAATATCTCTGACTTGCTATAAAGTTGAGAAAAGAATCCAGCAAACACCAGAGGTACCCATCACTCAGCTTAGGAAACAAAACATTATGAACAGCAGCATTTAAATGAATGAACTGGAGGGATGTGGATAAATCTCAGAGACAGAACTCTGATCTGTAGGAGCGGGTGGTGGTGGGCTGCATACAGCACGATGCCACTTATACCATGTTTGTAAACTGGCACAGCGATGCTGCGGACGGGCAGTTTAGTGAGGCAGACAGAGGTAGTAAAACCGTCAGGATACGCAGGGGAATGAGAAGGGGCTTTGTTCTCAGCAGGGCCGAGGCCAGGAGCTCCCCTCCTTGCTGTCTTACACAGATGTTAGCCCCTGTGGAGGCAGCACTCTAGGCAAACAATGTTAAATACACCGAAAGCAAAATTCTTCCTTTGAATGTACTCGGCTCCCATTAAAATCCAGGGGCGCTTTCTCTGCAGGCCTCCTGCACACCGTGGCATGACATATCCAATCTGAATTCTGAAGGTTGGGTGTGACATAAAAGCAGCCAACCAACAGCATAAATGTATATGAAATGAAATCAATAAAAAGTGTATTTTTTTCGGCTCTTGAAGATAGTCCTGCGAGGGTACATCACAGGAGCAGGGACAATGCTAGGGAGATGCAAACAGGAAGGAGGAAGGAAGGGAGGCCCTGGGGATAGAGGCGGGAGAGCTGAGGGTGGGTTAATGTTAATATTTACTGTGTGAATCAAGGTTTAGGGAGAGCTGTTCTTCCTTTTCCCTCATCACCTAAAAAAAAAAAAAAAAAAAGTCAATTATCAATGCTTATACCATGAAATAGGGATATCTGACTTGTTCATTCCACTTTCACCTAAGAGGTCATCATAATAAAGAATTATTTCCGAGATCAGATTGATAATCGCAAAAGGTTGATATCAGATTATGAGTTTATGGTGGATTAAAAACTGAAATCAGGCAGAGAGAGAGAAATGCCTTTATTCGTACATTTATTTCTGCTATAACAGTAGTGGAATTTTTATAACTCATAAAAATAAAATGCCAGGGTACAGCCACTGTGGAAAGCAGTATGGAGGTTCCTCAGCAAACTAAAAGTAGAATTACCATACGACCCAGCAATCCCACTCCTGGGCATATACCCAGACAAAACTCTAATCCAAAAAGATACATGCACCCCTATGTTTATAGCAGCACTATTCACAAGTAGCCAAGACATGGAAACAACCTAAAAATCCATCGACAGATGAATGGATAAAGAAGACGTGGTACCTATATACAATGGAATACTGCTCAGCCATAAAAAAGAGTGAAATAATGCCATTTGCAGCAACATAGATGCAACTAGAGATTATTGTACTCAGTGAAGTAAGTCAGAAAGAGAAAGACAAATACCATATGATATCACTTATAAGTGGAACCTAAAATATGACACAAATGACCCTATCTACGAAACAGAAGCCGACTCACGGACATAGAGAGCAGACTGATGGTTGCCAAGGGGGAGGGGGTTGGGGGAGGGATGGAGTGGGAGGCTGGGATTAGCAGATATAAGCTATTCAATATGGGATGGATAAAAAACAAGGTCCTGCTATATAGCACAGAGAACTATATTCAGTATCCTATGATAAACCATAACGGAAAAGAATATTTTTAAAAAAGGATGTGTATATATATATATATATATATATATATATATATATATATATATCTGAATCACTTTGCTGTACAGTGGAAATTAACACGACACTGTAAATCAACTGTACTTCAACAACAACAAAAATATGCCAGGCATTGCAACAAGGCCTTTGCATCAGTTATTTCATGTATCCCTCATAATAAATGTATGAGGTAGCATCAGAGAGCTTATGTGGAACTGGAGGTACACTGGAGAGCCAGGATTGAGCTTGGGCATCAGACTCCCAAACCTGCCCTATATCACCATGCGATATACCTACTCCCATTGAAGAGTAGGCTGCGAATAAGTGTTCTTTGTTTACTAACAAAGTAATCCTCAAACTGTACTTAAACTTTACCACAGTGCTGTATTGCTGGTAGGGCTTTGGAAATTATCTAACGCGACCCTTTCTATCATAAACCTCGTATTCTAAGTGATGATGTGGTCTGGTGGTTGAGACCTTAGCCTGGGAACTGGGGACCTGTTTTCTGATCCCCTTATTATTCTAAAATTACCCTGCTGCATAAGACACCCCTTTCCCCTTTCGTAAGTGTTCTCCCCTCCCCCAGGCCTGGGCTTCTGCATCCTTTTTTATATGACATGACCTTGTCCTCCTGTGGCCGCAGGTGATTAAACCATAGGTGGACACCTGACCTAGGGGAAGGCAGTCACTGGAGGGCAGAATCAGCCAGACTCTCTTCTGGGAATTTGGACAAAGACAGAGACGGTTGAGGAATAATACTGTCTCCTTTCTAGATCTCAGTGTTGTCATTTAGAAATACCTGGCGTCATCAGCTTTATCATTCCATCCTAAAGACCAGCGTTTTTGATTCTCAGCCTAGAGCAGTTTGTATGTTATATCATCCCATCTTTGCTTCTTTTACCCTCTTCTCCCTTTCAGAGCTTTTTACGTGGTGGGGTCACAAAACTTTGCTGCTCCATCATCATTGCTTTGGGTTATGTTTTCCAGGATTTCTGTTCATTTTGCATTAGTTGTACATCAGAATGTTTTTCTTCTTATAGCAGATGGTGCTGGTAGACTCATCTTAATTTCAAAAGTGTGCTATTTTCAGAGCACTATATATGTATTATGTGTATATATGTATATGTATATATATACAGTATGTATTCATTTTATTTCCCAGGAATAATAGATATTTTCTGACCTTTTCCCACCAGATTCCAGGCACATATGTGCCATTACCCAGTATCATCTTGTGACTTCGCAAAGACTCAAAGGGCTGGGTGTGAAAGTGGTCCATGGAAAGGGGGTTTTGTATCTCTTTGGGTTCCTTGGTTGTGAGCAATAGAAACTAAATCTGGTTAACGGAAAGAAAAATGGAACTACTAGAAATATAGAGTAGCATACAGAATTGAAGAAAAGCCTGAAAATCTCGAGGAATGGCAGAAACCAGGCAGTTCTGAAGCAACAGGAAGGAAGGGACGCAACTTTCGGGTGTTACAATTGTGGTGAGTGAGCTCCTACAGCCCTTCTCAGTCCACTCAGGACAGTGTTCATGGAGAAAACAGGGGCCCGGCTGACCTTGAGTTCTATACCAAACCATCACCCAGAAGAGGGCAAGGCTCTTGACTGACAGTCCCACCAAGATTGCCTCCACTCAGGAAGGGCTAGCTGCCCAAAGCAAAGTTGAAGTGTAGAACAGCAGAAGGGGGAATGGAAGATGGTCACGTTAAAAATAGTTGTTCATTCTATTCTTTCCACATTTCATTGGCACGCTTTGCAAGCAGTGTACGAGAGGAGCTGCCATATATAGGCTTGTTACCATCATAGTCATGGATCCACCACACTTAGCTTTATGTTACTTGGCACTATAGGCTTGTACTTGGTATTCATGGGCCATGAGAGCCTCTAGACTTACATGAGTGTGGTGCTGGGGGCTGGGTTGGTGACTGCTAGTATAACATGAAGAGATAATCGGCTCTGTGACTGAGACTAAATTCTATATCTTCTGCAGAGAAGGAGACTGATCTATAAGACTATCTGGAGACAGAGTTTTCTAAGTGGTGATACAAAAGTCAATAACTATTCCTAATCAGGGCCCCGAATATGTCTACTTCCAAGTCAGGAAATGCCTTCTCCCTTTGATTTACTTACATCTTTCCAACGAAAACAAATATTTCATATTACTCAGTTTTGGATCATGTCCATATACATAATATGAAAGCTTCCCGGTTTATTCGCTGTTTAGGTTCACAAAGATCATTGCCCTCTAAAATATTCATCATTTACTTTAAAGTAATTTTTAGCACTCAAGTAATGTATGTGCGTTGTACAAAAATCAGAAAATAGAGATTGGCCAAAAGGAAGAAAGTGATAATCCACAGACAACCACTTGATAACTGTGTGCCTCTAGAGTGTTTTCTCTGTGTTTAATGTATTTACGTATATAGGTGCTCAAAGATTTTAAACATGGAGTCATGTGGATCGTGTTGCTTTCATTACCTTTTTCATTCAACAATAAGTTGCTACCTTTCCATAATTATAAAAAGTATTTCTTTTACATTGTTTTCATACTTCTAACAGGCTTCCTATTTTAATATCACTTTGCTTACTGGTTCACTGTGGCACAAAGAAAAGACAATTTGCCACATCCCTTATTTTTCATCGGTGCCTTCATTTTGATTTGCTCTCTTTACATGACCATGAAACCTAGATTTTTCTAAAGTGACATAACAGAATCTCTGACACAATAGTGGTTTTTTAAAATAATTAATTGCCCTGGCAACAAAGTTTCCTTTCTGGATGCCCAGACATGTTAGAAGTAAACGCTCGGATGTCTTCTTTCTGAGGAAGAGGCTAGCATTGCTGTCTCTATTTTACCACTAAAAAAAAGGAGAGCGACAGTTTTGAGGCCCTGGGAGAAGTCATTGGCAGAGCCCAAAAGAGGACATGAAGTTCTAATGGCCCAGTCCTCTAATCTAACCACAAAGCCACACTGCTTCCCTTTCCGCTGCTTCAGGGCTGGGCTGGAAGAAGAAAGCGCCACCTCCCACTGAGGGCTGAATGGTGATTTGCCATTCACCGTCCAGGTCTCTCGGTTGGTTGAGAGAGGCACAGACGCCCCCAGTCAATGGCGGGTGGAAGCTTGTTATCATGTACTAGACCCATTGATCTGTTTTGACAATGACTCCTGAATTATATGGCCCCTAAATGTTTGCTGCCAGAGAGATCTATACTGTGGATGCGATGATGAGTACTTACGGGAAACTATTGTCTGATAGATGAGTTTTGCTGTTTTGTCTCAATGAAATATTCCTGTGCACTTGGAGATCTCTCTCCTCCCAACTCTTTCCCTTGATTCTGGTATAATGTGTTGTGCTAGAAAATAGTGAAATACAATAAGGTTCAAACATCTTAACGTTTAAAGTAAAGCCATATTGGTTGTGTGAGTGCAGAGTGACAGAAGTTTTTCAGGAGATGATTTGTCAATTCATTTAAAAAAAATGCTTAAAAATTGTGTCTACCCATTTACCTGGTAATTGTGCTTTGAGTAACGTATTCAGAGAGAATAAGAGCGGAAGACTGCAAAGAATGAATTCCAAGGGTCTTTTCTGTAGTGTCATTTACGGGATGAAAAAAAATTGAATCCATTTCAAAACTGAACAATAGGAGATGGGTTAAATGAATTATGATTTCGCTGTATAATGGTATTCTATGCTGTCGTTAAAAATAAGTTGTATTAGTGTTTATAATGACAAGGAAAGTTGTCTGTGATATACTGGTTAAGTTTAAAGAAACAGGCTATGAAACAATTTGAGCTTGATACTTGTTTTGTAAAAATGATACAGGCATACCCTCTCCCCTAGACACACACAAAGGCACATCGCACAGAGCTGTGGTCCTGCCTGTCTGTCTTGCTGCCTCTCCTACTATTCTCCGGCTACCCCAGGCCCAGTGCCCAAGAAGTCTTCCTTCTCCCTCTAGCTATACATCCTTCAGATACTGGCTTAAACATCACTTCCCGAAGATAGGGGTCAGATCCCTATTCTACATTTTCAGAGTCACCATAGATGAAAAGGACATTTTTTGCATAGCACGGTGAGGGTCATTACTGCTGCTGATCAAATGCAAGGTATTCAGAAGTCTGGAAACAAGAAAATATAATTCTCTCACAAATTGTAATATTAATAAACTGTTCATTATGATTCTCCTATGTTTTCAGACTTTGCAGACACTTTGTACTTCTGCTTCCCCGCCATCTAGGGACAAAATTGGACCAGGCATCCCTTACCTCCATGGGGTTAAGTGTGGCCATATGACTTGCTTTGGCCCATGAAATGGGAGAAGAAACATGTATCAGTTCCCTGTAAAAGCCTTTAAGAAACAGTCCAGTTTGCTCTAATCTCTCTTCCCTGCCATGGACTTGGAATTGTCCAATTGTAAAAACTTAGTCAGCCTTTATTGCTGAGTGAGTGTGACCTGGGCAGAGACCATCTCCCATTTCCACTGGAGTATGATGGACACATAATGTGAGAGAGAAACAATTCTTGATTTGAGATGACTGAGATGTGGGTGTTGCTTTTTATTACAGCATAACCCGGCTTATCCTGACTAGTACATGCACTTATCACAGGTGTAGTTTTACATTTGCTAGTGTAATTTTTAGTCTCACCTATGGCGCCTGTCTCTTACGTACAGACACTGTACTAGAACATGGAACCTCAGCAATGAACAAGGTAAACAAAGTCCCCTGCTCTCGTAGAGTTTCATTCTGATGGGAGAGACAGATCATGAGAAAATAAAGCAGAGATCTGCATGAAAACAAGTCATGTGTACAATACGGGAGCAGAGGGCTCCAGACAGAGGGATGAGTGAGTTCAGAGTGGGGTCCTGAAGTTCCTGAGGCTGGGGTGTGGGAAGCAGGGTAGAGAATGGGAAGTGGTGGAGATGAAGATTGTAGAGGCAGTGGGGGAGGGGGGAAGATCATATAGGATCTTGTAGCCCTGGATAAGTCTTGGGATTTTATTCTGAGTGTGATGGGAAGCTATTGGAAGGTTTTGAGCAAAGGTATGATATGATAAAACTCATTTTAAAAGGATCACTGGTTATTGTTTGGAGAATCAGAGAGACAGGGAGATAAGGACAGAAGTCAGGAGGTCAGTTAGAAGGCAACAGGGGTTGCTGGTCTAGACACGAGTGACGACCTTGGAAGTAGTTTGGAAAGTGGGGGAGATAGGGATTGGTCAATGGATTGGATGTGGGGTGTGCAAGAGAGGAATCAAACAACATTCCTAGAAATTGTCCTGAGCAACCAGGCAAATGGTGGTACTATTTGTGGGATAGGCAACATCGAGAGAGGAGAGAGCTTGGAAGGGGTGGTAGAAATGAACTGTTGTATGAACGAAAACGAGTGTCCAGAAAATAAAAAAGAGCAGGATGTTATTTATTAACTGCTATAATAAGCACACAATAAGAAAAAATCGTTTTTAGAGATAAGTTGTATTTTTCCAATTATAATTTGGGGGTTGTGGGAGTCCAGCAAAGTTCTCTGATAGCCCTCAACAATCCTCTAATGTTTTAAAATTTGTACTTTCCTTCCTCATTCAGCAGTACCCACTCCCTTTGAAATACCCCCAGGTCAGTGATCACTATGACATGAGAAGGAAGAAATTGAAGGGAGAAAATATAATTTAGAGAAGTAATATTTTTCAGGGTAAAAATTAATTTTTAACTGCAAAACTGCATAAGCCTAGCACATGCTTGAGCCCGCCAGTTGTGTATGAAGTTACTTCTGCCTGTTCTAATTGCTTTCTGCATCACCGGAGGCAGTATCCTTAGAAGGGGAGCCTCTGAACTCACTCAACCCTGGGTTCAAGTCCAGGTTTTGACACTTCTTCTCTCCATCACCATAGTTATTTAACAATCTGTGCCTCTGTTTTCACACCGGCAAATGGGGAGACAAATAATACAAGCTGCCTAGGCTTGCCGTGAAGATCGAATTCAATAGTGCCCTAAATGCTGAGTATGATGCCTGCCCTTTGTAAATGCTGGTAAATCCTGGCTACTGTTACCCTTGTTGTTAGTTTGGGGAGGGACTAGGGATAGAATAGCCTCGTCGTATGGGGACTAGCTTATGTTTTAGTACTGGTTATAATGAGTACTCACAACTAACCCTGGGAGGTAGGTACTAATAGTACCCCTACTTTACAAATGAGGAAACTGAAACTCAGCCCAGGTCACACAGCTGGGAAGAGGCAAAGTAGGGCTTCCAGCTCCTGTCCCTCTGCCTGTAGGGCTGGTGCTCTTAAGCCATTATTGCACACCATCTTCCAGTGGAGCTGATACATGCTATGTCTGTTGCGTGTATCCTCTGGGTCCCCATTTAGGAGAGTGCGTTCCTTGTTACCCATCTGCCATTCTGATTGTAGCAAACACATGCTGATGGAGCCCTTCCCAACCGCACAAGATTGTTGCCAGAGCCTGACTCACTGTCTTAACTGCACCTCACCTTTCCAACACCAGCCACTACCGTGGGCTAAGCAGGGGCAGGTCCCTGGGGACAGACTCTGTTACTGCCAGGGGTGTTTCGTCCAAACATTTTGTTTTCCAAGTCTGTGAATTTAAAGACTTTTTGGAGCTTATTATCATACCACAAGTTTTTTTTTTTTTTTTAATAAATTTATTTATTTATTTATTTTTAGCTGCGTTGAGTCTTCATTGCTGCGCGCAGGCTTCCTCTAGTTGCGGCGAGCGGGGGCTACTCTTCTTTGCGGTGCACGGGCTTCTCATTGTGGTGGCTTCTGTTGTTGCAGAGCACAGGCTCTAGGTGCGCGGGCTTCAGTAGTTGTGGCTCATGTCCTCTAGAGCGCAGGCTCAGTAGTTGTGGCGCACGGGCTTAGTTGCTCTGCGGCATGTGGGATCCTTCCGGACCAGGGCTCGAACCCGTGTCCCCTGCCTTGGCAGGCGGATTCTTAACCACTGCACCACCAGGGAAGTCCCACCACAAGTTCTTAATGGGAATTGATTACATCAATTCTCTCTCATCCATTTCTGTTTTATGGAACAGACTCCAGGCACTAGTTCTATTGCTACCACTCGTGGTTACCACTTAATGACACAGAGAGAGCTAAGTCATGCTCACAGGTTCACAGACACAAGTCTGAAATGCCCTGGGTAAAGTGTATAACAATGATGCTTTAATCCACAAAAAGTAGAACTGATCCATCGGGAAGGGGCTGTGATGTGTGACTGTGGACTGCACAAACCCTTTCCCAGCTTCAGGGCCCGTTCAGTGACTGAAATGGCCCTTTGCAAAGTGTTGCTCAAGTGGCCTGATAAACCTTCTCCCACGCACATCCCTGCCTTCCAGAAGCCTTGGGGGAAACCATGTAATTAGAACAAGGCAAACATCACACCAGAAGTCATGGGAGGACACAATAAAATGTAGAGCAAAGCTGTAACTTATTCACATAATTAGAAGAGAAACACAGACCTCCTTGTTCCAATTACAGTGATTTTGGAGAAAGCCTTCAAACCTCCGATGAGAAATAAAAGCTTTTGCTTCATTTCAGAACCAACCATGTAATACATTCCATTTGCCTTAAAAAGTGTATATTGGGAGAAAAGATCATTATAATAGGTTTAAAATTGTTATATGTCTTTAAAAAGTGTATGTGATATTTTAAATGTGCATGTTTACACATTTAAAATATATAAGATACTGTATAGCACAGGGAACTATATTCAGTATCCTGTGATAAACCATAATGGAAAGGAATAGGAAAAAGAATGTATACATGTGTAACTGAATCACTTTGCTGTACAGCAGAAATTAACACAACACTGTAAATCAACTATACTTCAATAAAATAAATTTTTTAAAATAATAAAATACATAGGAACTTCCCTTCGCTGCCCCCAAAACTTCCCAAATGAAGGTGGCACATCATAGTTATGATTATTTGCATGTGAACATGTGGATTCTTAGACAGTCCACTTGCCCGTTGCAGTATAATAGAAAGGGACATTGTCCAGGACACCATGATTATATAAGGGCTGGGACTGAAATTCATACTGGGGCTCTTAATAACATTTAACTAGCTGAACATAACATTGATGTTTGCAGTCTGGATGCTGTTAAACATTGCAAAGAATAAAGAAAGATCTAATTTTCTTGCTTTAGAGGGGTATCATCATGTGCTAGGTCTCTCTGGGATGCTTAATTAGTGATAACATTGGGAAATTTGTTTGTCTGTCATTTAAAGATCAGCTGGGTGAGACCTTCTTCAGCAACTCTAAAGTAGTACTTCACTTATATCTACAAATGTGTGTGTTTAATAAGGACTTTCAGTATCTGATACACAACAGGGACAAGTGATTGCAAGTAACAAAATATTTACAAAATATTTAAAACTATTTTTCTTACTACATATGTGATACATTATAATCATTCTAAGAAATTCAGAGAATACAGATGAATACATAAATCACGAAATATCCTTACAATGGAATACTACACAGTCAGGAAAAAGCTAAGACAGAGCTTTATGTACTGATGCGGAAAGATGAACATGGTGACCACTGCCACCGCCACAACAATGGTAACAGCTATTAATGTTAACGAAGACCTACATGTTTCAGACCCTGAGCACTCTGCGCATATTGATCTATTTTTCCCCTTAAAACAACCCCATGAATAGGTACCAAATACTATATTCTGAATGCAGATGAGTTACTCTCTGTAACTTTCCTACCCAAGGGTAGGACTTTCTGGCTCCTAAGCTTGAGCTGAATTCAGGACTGAACAACTGAGTGCCGTCTGACCGTACTGTCCACCAGTAAGTCCCTGTAACCACTTGGTGGGCAAAATAGACACAATTTAAGATGTGACATTTCGACAAGGTATTTCGAAATCAGTGAATATAGGGGGGCTGTCAGTTCAACAGACTTCACCCAGTGTTGCACGGCAGAGTAGTTCCTCTTGGTGGTCTAGACGGGCCCAAGTATTTGCACTATATATAGATTTTAGCTAGTTCTTAAGAAGCATATGATGGGAACTTCTTAAAATTAATGTTATTTACCTGCTAGGATGTAAATGCTAAAAGGATGTGGTCTACATTATGGACAAGGGCTCTGTAAAACATGATATTAGAAAATGGAAATTTTACGAGTTCTGGGAACAGAAACAGGTGATGTGAGTGAAATGGGAGAAAATTCTAATTTTTGCTACCTTGCTAGAACTTAATCCAAAGTACTTTATTTAAAAAAAAACCCATGAATAATAGAACTACAACATTCCTGGTTTAATTGTGCTCACTTTGGCTCCCTCGAGTTGCCTGTTTCTGAGAAATAACCCTTCTACTTAAAACAGTGGTCCTTTACACGGGTGTTCATGGGGTTAGAATCACAGAACTCCTAGCTATTGAGGCTCTCAGGGCTGTCAATCCATCTCCTAGCCTGGGACATGAATTCCTCTTCGTTGGGGGGTTATGTCATCTGGCTTGGAGACTTCCACAGTGGGTGGTGGTAGAGTGTAGTGGGCAAGACCTCAACAGACTTTGCTTTCAAATGGTCCTCACTAACTCTGTGACCTTGGGTGTTGCTTAGCCTAAGATTTTGTTCAATTCATTTCTAAAATGAGAATACCTCATGGGACAGTTGGAAGGGTTAAATGAAGAAATCTCAGGAAAGTTGGTGATTAAAGTGCCTGACAAAGCATCAGTAGCTATCTTTATCCTCATCATCATTATCATCACCAGCATGGCAGGGAGGAGTAACCATGAGAGAGCTGTCATGATGTGGGGCTTCAGACTCCTGCCGTTGGAGAGAGTGATAAGGCCCTAGGGCTATGTTTGACCATAAACCACCCCTTTATCTTGAAATAGGGACCAGTCTCCATGAGCCTGGTCCTTGTGAGAACTCTTCCCTCGTTGTAAAGGAATTCTTATGGTACTCTTCTCCTATTTTGAATGTTACTTGACATCAAAAAAGACCTACCTCGGGGCTTCCCTGGTGGCGCAGTTGTTGAGAGTCCGCCTGCCGATGCAGGGGACACGGGTTCATGCCCCGGTCCGGGAAGATCCTACATGCCGCGGAGCGGCTGGGCCCGTGAGCCATGGCCGCTGAGCCTGCGAGTCCGGAACCTGTGCTACGCAACGGGAGAGGCCACAGCAGTGAGAGGCCCGCGTACCGCAAAAAAAAAAAAAAAAAAAGAAAACCCTAAAGACCTACCTCGTGCAAGTGCTTTCTGTAGTACGGGCAGAACAGAAAACCAAAATTAAATCTATCAAAAAGGGAAACAAGCTGATTGATTCTGCCCACTTCCCTCCCACCCTCCCCAATTAAAGCCTAATTCTTCGAGTACAATATTAACCTACAATATAGTTGTAAGTACATAGTGATAAATACTTTCTCATATTTTATTTCATTTAATTATTACTGGCAAACTTGAGAGGAAGAAAGAGCAGAGTATACATTATCATCCCTGTTCTATAGATTACGGAAACCGAGAGAGGGAAAGCAACTAACTTGCTTAAGATACACAGTTAATGATAGAAAATCAGAATCTCTACCCATAGGCCCATTGTCTTTTCATTGCACCAGAGAACGCGAACATGTGCAGCCACTTTCTCACTCTTCACTCGTAACAGACATCACTAATCAACCACCAGATTCTCTCCCACCACCTGAACGTCTGCTCAGAGCCATTCTCATCACAGTGTTCCAGACAGCCATCACCAGGTGAGTGTAAGTGACATAGGAATATAACAAACTTATTTGCCATTCCTGGACAAGAGTATCTAGCCTTCATCACTGATCTCATCAGCTAATTCACTTGGCGTATCAAAGCTGGAGGGAGGATCTTTCCTTAGAAATCTTATGCCAGGTCCTGTTTCCAGTGGGTATGTGGTCAACATTTATTGTGAGCTCCTCCAGGCCAGAATCCTGGGCGTTTTCATTTCCCATAACCTGGAACGGAACCTGACACAGAAGGATGTTGAACCATGCTTTGATGGATGGATGGATGCGTTTAGCAATTGAATAGGCCCATAGAAACGGGTCCAGTGTTGGGAAAGAGCCTCTACTGCTGATGGTTTTATAGACTTTCACTTCGGATGATGGCTTGACGCCTTTGTGTCTCCCTAGGATTGGGCTGTCAATCTAGAAAGCACTGTCCACCTTCCAAACACTATTTACTCCATTTATCAGAGGATATTATTAGACATTGTGCTGCTGAGGTAGCAAATTAGTCAGGGCTTTTAGTTCTGGGTCTGTGATAAGGATTGGGGGAAATGCGTTCTGCCAGCGGAGGGCAGGTCCATGGTGTCTCTATTACTCTGGCCTGATGACAGCTGCTAGCACTCTGCTGAATGGTCAATAACTGGCTGCCAGTCCAATCACTCCTCATTGGCTATTTTAAGGACTGCTACAGAGATCCACCGTGGACTCACGAGGAAATATTGTGATCAAGGAAGTCCATTGCTTCTCCTCTATACAAGCTTTGACCTCAGTCACAGAGCCCAGGGATGCACGCAAGTCCAGGAGACCCTTCTGAGGGGTACCACTGAAAGCCATTTATGATGGGGCTGAGGGTCAGCCATTCCCATGCACTTAGACATCGATCAGGGTGCTGTCCCACTGGCGCCTCGACTTCAGCATTGTTGGTGAGAATTTGAGGTTCCAGTTATTTCCGCCTTCCCTGGATTGCTTTCCATTTTAGTTGCCTCTTTCTCAAATAAAGATAAAAGGAATTTGCAAGAGGTCCAGACAGTCACCAAAGAGTCTTAGTTTATAAGAACAGTTGCTTTTACAAGGACAGGTTTTTTAAAAATAGGATTTCTTTCCTTTACTTACTTTGTGTTTTATATACAGAACCTCTGGGAAGAACTTACAGGACTGGGCAAAGTTTTTGACCTAATGACAATTTTTGTGGGCTTGGAGTTTATTTACCCTGCAATATGTGCTAGAATTGGTATCACATATGTATTTCCATTTCCAGTACTCTTTTGGAGAACAGATGTTACAATCTCTTTTGTGGTAATGATGACTAATAAAAAATACTTAGTGTAGACTTCAGTTAACTTTATTTTTTTAAGTGAACTAGTTCAAAAATATGAAAAGGCATGGAGAATAAAATTAACCTATGTAACTATCCCCAGCTTAGAAATAAAATATTATAAATACAGTTCAGTCTCCCCAGTGATATTCTTTACTCCAAACTTCACCCCTACTCCCAAGGGAGTCACTACACTGATTCTGGCGTTTTTTATTCCCATGCATGCCTTTATGCTATATGTTTGTATCAGTAGACAATAATATTTTGCATGCTTTAAAGTATTATATAAATGGCAACAAGCCAAATGTTTCTTTCTGGGAATGGATTTACAGAACTCATCAACATATATATGAGGTTTTTTTCCCCATTTGTACATGGAGTTAAAGTTAATTTTTGACTTCAAGCAATTGATTTTTCCAGGACCGATTTGAGAGTCCAAGAGGGGAGACTTCTCTAATCCCTAGACCAGGTTAGCTCTCCCTGTTACGGGATTTCATCACACTCTGCTTTTCTCTGTAATGTTTAATTACACTGCTTTTAATTAGTTTTGTTTAATGATTAAATATGTCATTATGGATTGATGTCATGTCTGTTTTCCCTGCTGGAAGGTAAGCTCCCTGAGGTCAGGGACCATATATCTCTTGCTCACGGCTGTATTCATCACACTTAGCTCAGTGCCTGGCACAGAACAGGTGGATGAATGGAGTAGGCTTTCCTGCCTCCAGTATAAAACTCAGCTTCCTTAGAATTACATATGGCGTATTTAGTGATCTGGTTCCCACTTCTGTTTCTGGGCCTAATTCCTGCCCTCCTGTGACCTGGGCCCTACTCCTTTGTCCCGCTAAAAAGTTTGCAGTTCCTGGGACTTCCCTGGTGGTGCAGTGGTTGGGAGTCCGCCTGACAGTGCAGGGGGCTTGGATTCGAGCCCCGGTCCTTGCTGCGGAGCAACTAAGCCCGTGCGCCACAACTACTGAGCCTGTGCTCTAGAGCCTGAGAGCCACAACTACTGAGCCTGCAAACCACAACTACTGAAGCCCGTGTGCCACAACTACTGAGCCTGTGAGCCTAGAGCTCGTGCTCTGCAACAAGAGAAGTCACCGCATTGAGAAGCCTGTGCACCCCAATGAAGACCCAACACAGCCAAAAATATAAATAAATAAATAAATAAATAAGTTTGCAGTTCCTGAACTCCCTTGGGACTCTTGATTTTGCACACGCTGTCCCTTCAGACTGGAACATCTACCCACCTTTGTTTGCCTGTCAAACTCCCTCTCCTCCTTCAAGACTCACCTGAAATGACACCACCTCCAGGCAGCCATCTGCAACAATTTCAAGCATAATGCAGTACTCCTTCTCTGTGCTCTCACAGCATCATCAAAATTCCCTCATACTTTATTCATTAATTTATTGAAAAATATTTACTGTGCTCCTATGAGCCAGGCCTCTCTCTGTGTTCTAGAGATGCAGAGATGAACAAGATATGGTCCCTGTCATTTACAAATAAGTCAACAGGATCTATGAAGGCCTTAAATGGGGTCATGGGACATGGTCCTTGGCAGTCTTCTTTAGGGAGGGTAATGGAGGAAGGCCTGGCTGAGGAGCTGACATTTGAGCTGAGACCTAAGAAGATGCGAACAAGTCAGTCCCGTGTAGGGCTGTGGCAGTATTTTCCAGAATGCGTGTCCTCACGCCCACTCCCCAACCCTGAGGACAGGAATTGCTTATAATTTATCTGCTTCCCCAATGCCAGCAAATGACCATGAAAAGTATTTCACGGGGAATTCCTTGGCAGTCCAGTTGTTGGGACTCTGCACTCTCACTTCCAAGGGCCCAGTTCCATCCTTGGTCGGGGAACTAAGATCCTCAAGCCGTATGGGATGGTGGGGGACAGCACAACCAAAAAGAAAAAAAAAGTATTTCATGAATGAATGAATGATGGAATGAAAGGGCCAAATTATGCTGGTTCAGAATGAACCTCAGTTATCAAACGCACAACAGCTTCACCTCGCATGAAATATTCACATCAACCCAAATCAGGCCCTTCTCAGGTGCTAACAGCTGTGGGAAGAAAGGAATTCCATTGAACCCTGCGACCAGGTGATACTCAAGTGTAGAGGGAAAGTGGCTTGGCTTGCTGTGGAGTCTGTGTGTACGAGTAGAGTTTCCCCGTGAGGAGCCTGCTCCGTTGTCACTGCTTGTCATTAACGTTTCCACAGCATCAAAGCGAGAGAGAGGCATGGACATGTATACACTACCAAACGTAAGGTGGATAGCTAGTGGGAAGCAGCCGCATAGCACAGGGAGGTCAGCTCGGTGCTTTGTGACCACCTGGAGGGGTGCGATAGGGAGGGTGGGAGGGAGGGAGACGCAAGAGGGAAGAGATATGGGAACATATGTATATGTATAACTGATTCACTTTGTTATGAAGCAGAAACTAACACACCATTGTAAAGCAATTATACTCCAATAAAGATGTAAAAAACATAAAAAATAAATAAAGATAATTATCCCCTGTGGAGTGGTTAGCACGAGCCATGCATGGTCTCACTCAATCCTCACTTTGTTCCCATTATTATCTCTGAGAAAATGGAGGCTCACTGAGGCCTTACCTCTGGTAAAGGTGAAGCCTGGGCTCACCAGAGTTGGTCTCACTCGGAAGCCTGCACAGCTGTACAGGCCTTATGCTTGGAAGGGCCCCGTGCTTGGTTTAACTGTCCGCTGTTGCCATCTTGAAATTCTTCATAATTTTTGAACAAGGGGATTTACATTTTTATTTTGCAATGGGCCCGGCAAATTAGGTAACTGGTCCTGCCTATACCACATGAGGTCCTGGAACATTGGATATAGTGAGCCTCCTGATTTTGTGATAACCCTGCGTCAACCCCTGTATGAGCTGAAGCTGGAATCACAAGCTCCTTTCCTCACGATCTGTATGTTGAAATCTGATTTTTTTTTTTTTTTTTTTTGGCCACGCCATGCAGCTTGCCTGACTAGGGACTGAATCCGGGCCCTCGGCAGTGAGAGCTTGGAGTCCTAACCGCTGGGATGCCAGGGTATTGATCCATGAGTCTTTTTTTTTTTTGATTATAAAAGTTATACAGAGAAATGCTGGAAGTAGCAGTCAAGGGGATTATAGTTTTATCTACAGTGGAACATATTTTTATAAGGAAAAAGTTAATTATGTTGCATGTATAAATCTTTGTGTCCTCTATACAAACGTTTGTATCCTGTTTATAAAATTTCCTGTCCTTACAATGATTTTTAGACTCAGTCTCAGATGGATGCCTGAAGAGAAAAATCCAAGAATTCGTAGCACCCAGGGGATTTTTTGTTATGCTTGCAGTGTACTTTTGCTCAATTATATGCTAGATAAGCATCTTTGACTTTTAACTAAAACATTAACAGTATGTGTTGTAAAATATTCTTACTCTTCCTGGTAAATATTGCCCTCATTTGGAAAAGGTGATTTAGCTCATGTCTGTTTTTAAAAAATTTTTATTGAAATATAATTGACTTACAGTGTTGTATTAGTTTCAGTTGTACAGCAAAATGATTCAGTTATACATATATATATTCTTCTTTTAATATTCTCTTCCATTATAGGCTATTACAACATATTGAGTATAGTTCCCTCTGCTATACAGTAGGTCCTTGATGGTTATCTATTTTATATACAGTAATGTGTATACTTTAATCTCAAACTCCTAATTTATCCCTCCCCCGCCTTTCCCCTTTGGTAACCACAAGTTTGTTTTTTATGGCTGTGAGTCTATTTATATTTTCTCAGCCATAAAAAAGAATGAAATCATGCCATTTGCAGCAACATGGATGGCCCTAGAGATTGTCATCCTAAGTGAAGTTAGCCAGACAGGGAAAGCCAAATGTCATATCATACAGCTTATAGGTGGAGTCTAAAAAAATGATACAAATGAACTTATTTAGCTTCTGTCTTGTACATTCCTTCTGATGTCTCTAAACCCAGCCCATCGGCCCTCAACCCCCTTCCCGTTGCCCAAGCTGAAACTAGCCCCAGTGGGGTTTACCACTTGATCTCTCGTGCTGGTGATCCCTGGGCCCTCTCTTGCCACGAAAAGACTCATATTGTGGAGGGTGCAGTGTTGTGGGCTGGTCAGGTAACTTCTGTTACTTAGCAACTTTCTCCTGCTTTGTTAAGTCGGGCTGTTCAATCTCCTTAATGAATAAGAGCATCAAGCCAGGTAATTGATGCCTGGACGTTTAGCTCATGAATAATTGACTGTCTGGGTAATCCTAGATACATTTCCTCCATCAGATTGTACAATGGAACAGTCATGTCATAGCCAGGGTTGAGTTTTTATTGTTTTTTTGTCCTGATCAGTTTTATGATGTCAATAATCTGCTTTCTTGACCCAAAGGCTCAGGTGAACAATGGAAGCAGTGACCCTCCCAGGGCTGGGACATGCTTCCTCTTCCCTGTACGAGAGCTCAGCATTTCCCCTGGAGTCTGGGCTTAGAAAAGTTTCAGCTCTTCTTGTTTATCTTTTCGGGTATCTTTTCCCACATACATCGGGAAGGCAGTGTGCTCTAAAGGGGAGGAGGGAACTGGGAATTGGATTTCCTGGGCAATGCCAGTCACTTACTCTGCACCTCTAGGCCAACCTTAGCTTGTCTGACTTATTTATTCATTTATGCATTCATTCAGTACACGCTTTGAGCACCTCCTATGTGCCAGGCACTGGGGAGTCCATAAAAAACAAGGGTGACTTCGTCTGCTTTCATGGAGCTTACATTCTATTGAAAGCACGTGAGCGATAAGCACGTAAACAAGGAAAGGAACAAGTTACTTTCGGATAGCGGAAGCGCTAGGTTGAAAAACACCACTGGAGTGATGGAATAGAAAGTGACCAGTGGAGGGACGGGATAGATGGAAATCATTTTGATTGGGTGGCCAGCGAAGGTCAGGGATGTCCCCTCTGAGGCGGTGACATTTGAGTTAAGAACTGAATGACAAGGAGGAACTAGCCAAGTAAAGAAATGGGGGAAGAAACTTCTAGTTAGAGGAACATGAAGGCAGAGGTTTAGAGATGGGGATGGGTTTAGCATGTTTGAGGGACGTAAAGAGGGCCATGGGGCTAGAACAGAATGATGTGGGGCACAGTAGGAGGTGAGGTTGATGCCCACCCCTCCTTTGATACCCTTCAAGAGCACAAAAACTGTGTGGCCTCCCCTTAGACATGAGGGCCTGAATGAGGGATGTGGATGGAGCTAACTCTTTCCAAGTACATGCCTCATCAACAGTGCAGGCAGTGCCATTCTTCGTCTATAGTGAGCAGGTGCCGTCAAAACTCCGCTCGGGTTAATTCGTTTATTCCACCCATACCTACTGAGCTTTAGGCAGCGTCTGTGACACTAGGTATGCAAGAGGGACTAAAGCCACACTCCTGCCCTCATCAAACATATCCTATCTGGAAAATAGGCAATAAGAATCATAAAACAGGAAGATACACATATCTTATATGAAGTACATAAGATAACGAGTGTTATGGAGATGAATAAAGCAGGGCGGGGCAGAGGAAATGAGGGAGGAGGGCGAGAGAGTTGAAATGTTAAAAAGAGCAGTCAGGGAAGGCTTCGCTGAGAAGCGGACAGTTCAGCTGCCACGTGAAGGGAGTGTGAAAGTGAGCCCTGTGACCGTCCAGGGAGGAGAATTCCAGGCAGAGGGAGCAGCAAAAGTACCCCCCTTTTTTTCTGGAAAACCTCCCTGCCAGCAGCCTGCCTCTAGACTGGGTCGTGTCCCCTTTTATGAGACTTTTATCACAATATGTATCACTCTCCTGCTTCAAACCTCTCACTGCACTTGGAATAAAGCATACGTTTCTTACCATGCTTACAAGGTCCTATTTAACCCCTTCACCTCTCCAAACTCCTCTCCCTCATTTCATTGGCTCCAGCCACAGCAGCTTTCTGCCTGGTCTCTGAACACGCAGACTCATTCCCAGCTCACTGCTCTCTCTGCCTAGAAACTCTCCCCAGAGCTTGTCCTATGGTTGCTTCCTTCTTCTCATTAAGGTCTTAGCAACTCAGAAAAGGCTTCCCCGACTCCCCAAATCCTCTGCGCATTCCCTGTCACATGGCCACTTCCCACTCATAGCCTTTATCAGAGGCTCAACTATCCGGAAGACCTACCACTTATTCACAAAGGAAACAGTCATTTCCTACTGCACAGAATCTGGCCCATTATGTATAATACGCTCTTTGGAGAATAAGGAGGTTATAAATGTGAGATGAAATGTAACAGAGTACCCACCTACCATATCGTGAGGCTTACAGCCCTTCAGAATACGACATTCACTTCCAGATCCTTCTACTTACCACCAGACCTGATTTTGAATTTTAAAAGGCTCCACTGCAAATGCATGCAAAATTCTCTACCCTGCTCAGGAAGTAGGATGTAAGAGCAGAAGAAATGGATGAACTGCCCTTTTCACAGGAAAGAAAAAAGGTCTGAAAAAACACTGGAAAAGAGCTTCCAGGTTCCCTGTATTTCTAACCTACTAGAACTTGGATGTTGAACCCACTCGTAAGGCCAGAACTTCATTGTCTTATTTGTTGTGTTAAAAAATTTTGGGGGGAAATATAATAAGTTATGGATAAATATACATGGGAAGAAGGGGAAGGGGGTAGTATTTGCTTATAGTGTTTTGTATTGTTTGTAAAGTGATTAATTTTAGCAAAGAGAAAGCAGCTATCTGTAAAACCCTTCTGGACTAATGTATTAAAATATGTCAACGGTAAGGTCAAATTATGTCAAAAGCTGAAATAATCTTTGATCTCAGTTCACCCAAATGGGTTAGACCAGACAGAAGACATGGGTCTTGGAAGATGAGGTCTCCACCACCATCACCACCACCACTACCACCATTAGCACCACCATCACTCCCCTTCTAAGTCCCATAAGTGAATCCACTAGGTGAAAATAAGCTCAATGCCCAGGATGGCAACTCTTTCAGTAGTGCTGTGCTTAGGGCCACAGGACAAGCAAAAAACATAGACACATATTTATCCTCCAGCTGAAATTTAATGGTGGAGTAAATAGGTAGTTGTGTGTGAGCTTCTTTTAAACCCGCTCTGGGGAGGGGGGTACGTTATCAGAGCGTGGGAAATTAAAGAGCTTTCAAAAGGGAGCTGGACAGTTTCTCCTCAGTAAGAAATGCCCATCCTCGGTCTCTCAAGGAAAAGAAAGGAGGGTCATTAGTTGGGGAAGGTTCTGTCTGCCCCACCTCCGG
This sequence comes from Phocoena sinus, assembly GCF_008692025.1. NCBI lineage: Eukaryota > Metazoa > Chordata > Mammalia > Artiodactyla > Phocoenidae > Phocoena > Phocoena sinus. The sequence continues at coordinate 49,210,144 of NC_045765.1, read as the reverse complement.
ACAGAAAGCCGCTCAACATGGCTCTACTGGAAGGAACCCAAATGAAGGAAGAGGGCCACGGGGGGCTGTTCTTTATTCCCCAGCCTGTCCACCCTCAGCCCGCTGGGTAAGCTCACCCTCTCCCCATTTCCAAAGGTTCAACCCTGAGTGAGTCATCACTGCTATTTCCAGTTTGGTGGATTTTTTTTCTTTTCAAATGCAGGGGACCCATCAATTATTTAGGGCCCCAGGATGATCTCAGGTGGTGACACCTCTGTAGGTTTGTATGGCCTTTCTGAAGGGAAACCATCTGGCCTTCCTTAGCTTGTTCATCCCTGGGCTTCTCTCCCGGCTTGTAAGGTGTGGCAGCCACAGAGAGAGCCAAAACCATCAATATTTCACGGCCTTAATTAAAGTAAGCCGAGAGCCTCGGGCCTCTCACAACTGGCTTCCTTTTCCAAAACAAGTGCCTGGCGTCTTGAGCAGGGGGCACACACAGGGAAATGGGAGTCTGACTAAAGTTGGGCTGGGGGAGTGAGGGAGCACAAGATTTCATTTACCAGGACCTTCGGGAGTTATAAGGCCGCCAGAGAGGTGCAGTATATCCTCTGGTGCTGGCGGCAGGGCGGGAAAGAGAGAAGGGGGGCTGCCTTTGTGCTTTTTTTGGACAACACTTGAAAGGGAGTAGACACTGGGCAGCCGGGAGCTGTGGCCAGGCTTCGACTTCGGGCTGCATCCGCTAGTCTAATGTGAAATAGCTCCTGGGTCCCAGCAAAGGCTTCACAAAACACGGGGCGCGGCGGGGGGCGGTAGCTTTGGTGCAGGTCTCTTTGCTGCTGCTGCCCCGCCCCTTCCCTCGTGGTGCCCAAGTGCCAAGGAGGCCCACGCCGCCATCCAGCGGGGCGGGCAGGAGAACCGAGAGCCCTGCGATTTATACGTCTATTAATTACCTCCAGCATGGAAGAACTGCCTATAAATACAGTGGCACTTTAGATAAAACTTTCATGCAGCTATTTAGATCCTTTAAAATATAAATGATTTCCTCTAAATTTTTTATCATAAATCAGGGCATGGAGCTAGGCGACAAGACGCCGATTTCCCCCCGATGGGAGCAAAGCCTTCACCTGTCTTCCCTCTTTCTTTTTCTTTTCTGCCTTTCTTTTTCTTCTTCTTCTTCTTTTTTTTTTTAATTTACAGAGGCTTGTTAATGACTCTGCTTCTCTTTGCTGCATCCAGGGCTTAAAGGAAAGTGAACAAGTGGCAGAAGTTTCGCCCATTTTCCTGGAGGCTGTCTAGTGTGTGCAGGAAAGCTTGTGGCCTCTGGGCAGCACACCTGAGTTCAAATCCTATCCCTGCCACTTATTCCTGTGTGACCTCAAGGAGCACACTTAACTTCTCTGACTGAGCCTCAGGGCTCCCCTCTGTGAAACAGATGTAATAATAGTACCTACATCATAGAGAGGGTGGCTGTGAGGATTAAGTGACATAAAGCACAGAGCCAGGCTGGCAGAGTTAGAGCTCAAGAAACAATGAGCTGTGCACTGATAGACAAGTTACTTCACATCTCTGAACCGGTTTCCTTATCTAGAAAGAAAAGGTGGAGGGATAATGCTCACTTCTGGGAGTATTAGGAGGACTGAATAAGACAACAGCAGACTCTAAGCTTCTTGAAGCAGGGACCATGTAGCCCTTGTTTATCATTTGATCTCCAGACCTAGCAGGTGCCGGGCACAGACTAGGTGCTCAGCAAGCATTTGACGGATACACAAAGCAACAGAAGTCCCTGCTTTACTTACAGAGCACACTGCAGAACCATCAGAACGTGGTTTCCGTTTATGGCGATGGATTTGGCCTCTACCTTTTCCCCAAGATCTACACTTGAAACCTTGAGGTATCCACACAGGTCCTGAAGGGGCCTGTGGAGCCCGTCTCCCTAATCCTGTTATAGTGATAAGGAAACTGAGGCCCAGACACCACGAGTGACTTGTTCAGGATCACATAGCAGGTTAGTTATACATCCATATTAGAATCCACACTTCCTGTGCTCTGTCCACCACCTGCTCTGTTCACAGCCAAGCTAGCTGGGTAAGAGAAATGGCCTAATCCGTTGGCCATGGAAGAGGTAACAACAAGCTAGGCCACAGGGGGATTGGCTTTATGACTTTGAACTCTGAGACACCTATGAACTGGAGAAGAGGGAGGCAAAACCAGTCCTCATGTGCCAGAACCATGTGTTTATGGAGTCCAGCTTCTTGAGGGCAAGCACAGAGCTGGCCACACTGCTCACAACACATATGATAATGTCTAGAGCTCGAAGATGAAGACACAGGGGACCTACATAGGGTGTGGAGGGAGGAATATGCAAAAGCTGTGGGAAGTTATTAGGAAGAGTCTCCTGGGCCATGACACCTCAAACTCAAACGATTCCCCATGAAGTCCAGGACTAAACCCAGAAAACATGGGGTCTCTCGCCTCCACTCTGGACCACCCACTGGAAGTAGACCTCGAATCCTATCTCTGTCCTGTTTAAATGCTCTGCTGGCTCCCCACTTTCCTTGGAGCAAAACCCAACCTCTCTGCAAAATCCAGCTCCTACCTTTTGACTCTGCCATTGCCCACATTCGCAGTTTTCCCACCACACTCCCCCCACTCTAGCCTTCCTGCTCGTCCCTGAACACCCCAAGCTGATCCCACCTCAGGACCTTCACCCTGAGCTGTTCCCCTTTATCTTCCGTTTTCTCCTTCCGGTCTTGGCTCAAACGTTACTCCTCCCCTTCCTGTCCATGCATTTTCTGTTCCATCACCCTGGTTTATTTTCTCTGTAGTAGTTATCACTACTGGAGGCTTTCTTTTTTATTGCTCATCTTCTGCTGAAGCAGCAGCTCCAGGAGGGTAGGGGTGGCAGGTGAAAGTCGGGGACTGTTTCACTTGCAGCTGAATTCCTACCTCTTAACATAGTGGCTGCCACATAGTAGGCACTCAGTAAATGTCTTCAGTGAAAGAATGCGTGGTGGAGAAGGGCTCTTGGCGATCCCTGGGCTCGGTCCTCTCATGTTTCAGATAAGGAAACAGGCCGTGAGGAATCAGGGACCTGCATGGAGCCCTACTGCCTGAGAGCCAGCGCTTGGTCTGTGGCGGGGACCCCAGGGGAAGGGGAGGACGCCTGGCGCGTGCCGGGCCCTTACGGATGCTCGGCCCCGGGCTCCTGAGTCCCACTGGGCGTCTCGGATCGTCCAAGGCCGCTCAGACAATACGAGGCAAGCGGCCGACAGGCGAGTCCGCAGCAGCTGCGCAGGCGGCAGGTACATGTGAGAAGTTTGTGAAAGGAGACGAGAGAAAGGGAGAGGAAGGCGAGGCGGGCGGCTGCGAACACCTGGCCAGGCAGCAGCTCCGCCAGCTGCCTCCCCGCGATGGCATCTTGAGTTCGGGCTGTCCTATCGGGGTCGTCTCCCATTCCACCCCTTTTCTCTCTCCCCAGCACTGGAAGGTGAAGGTTGGCCAGGGATGGAGGTGGGAGGGCGGGTAGCTGCTGGCTTCTCCCTGTGGCCTCAGCCGGAAGCACGCCTGGAGCGGGGCCAGACTCTGAGCCTCTGGAAGCATGGCCTTCTGAGAAAGGAATAAAAGCTGGCTCGCCCCGCTGCCTCAGGCCCTGGGCTTGGGTGGTGGGGAACTGGTGCCAGTCCGGGATGTTAGTCAACTTTCAGCATGGGCTTGGGAGTCAGAGACCTGGCTTCCAGTCCCCACTCTACCATGCTTACTGCCTTCAGGCAGCTCAGTCTCTCCGTGCCTCAGTTTTCTTATCTGTGAACCAGAGAGAATGATATCGACCTCACAGGCTTGATGTGGGGATTCAGCGCATAATACTGCTGAAGCACTCAGCCCAGAGTCTGGCACACAAGGAGCCATCCCACCAATGGCTCCTCTTGTTGTCACTGTCATCACAGGCCAGAGTCCTGGGGAGGATATTATTCACGCATTCATTCATTCAACACAAATTATTAAGTTCCTGCACGTATACCTATATATACAGGAGCTTAATATATCTCTATCTGTAGACACGGCGACAGATAAGACTCATCTTCAAAGAAGTCCCGGGGTCCTTCGAGAAACAGAGGCCGTGAAACATCATGTTCTTCCCAAGACATAATAGAGGAAGATGCGAAAGAGTCAAAGAAGGAAAACTCTTTGAGTCCTGGTGAAACTTACATAATTAAATCAGGGCTTTAACATCATCATGTAACAAGTGTGCAGAGCAAGTTTTTCTGAATTGATGGTCCCGGATCATCTGCACACAAATCAAGGATGTCTATTTAAAAAGCGCCTTAGTCCTTGTAGCCAAATCTCTGTGTGTGGCCCTAGGATGCTGTATTTTAAGAGGTTGCGGGGCTTCCCTGGTGGCGCAGTGGTTGAGAGTCCGCCTGCCGATGCAGGGGACACGGGTTCGTGCCCCGGTCCGGGAAGATCCCACATGCCGCGGAGCAGCTAGGCCCGTGAGCCATGGCCGCTGAGCCTGCGCGTCCGGAGCCTGTGCTCCGCGACGGGAGAGGCCACAACAGTGAGAGGCCCGTGTACCGCAAAAAAAAAAAAAAAAAAAAAAAAAGAGGTTGCGGATGATTCCTACTCACAGTAAAGCTGAAAGCCACTCCTCAGGGAAGATGCCTCTCCCCACCCCGCTCTTCCTAGCACTCCTATAGGGCTATAGTCCTTCTGGAGAACATGGTGCTTTGTGTCCTGACTTAGGCTTACATGTAGCCATTCTATTGTCCCCACTAGACTATGAGCCCCTGAAGCAGTGTGCTCTATTCCCGCAGAACCTATACAAGGCCCAGCTGTCAGTAGGTATTCGGAAATGGTTGTAGCACGAAGAAAATGCCCCATTTAGGGTCACTTGCATAAATGCCCATGTGGTCCTTCCCTGGACCCTCAGACAGATTTTGTTTGGTCCATACGTGATGTGTGTGTGTGTGTGTGTGTGTGTGTGTGTGTGTGTGTGTGTTAACCGTAATTTAACGCATGGGGTGGGGACATGTGCTCTCCAGTTTACCACAGTCCCAATCCTCCCTTGTATACACCCAGCTAATTAATTTTACCAGAATTGCCCCTGACAGAATTTAAGTCTGCAAATCCCGTACAGTACAGAGGATGTTATCAACTGCATTCTGGGGCTCTCCTTCCAGTTACTTTCTGAATGGCCTTTTCCTTCATTCTTCTCCAGTCTGTTATCTCCAGGGCCTTCTCAGTAAGAGTGGTCCCTAAAGATGGCAGTCATCTTCCTGCTGGCTGCTTAGAGCTGCTAGTAGACCCTCTTGAAGGGAAGGGTGGGAAAAACCCAGGGAACACAGGTTGTCTGATGCAAGCATGGTTTTTGATTTGTGATCCTAATGCCTCAGGAGGCTGGAGTGAGGGCTGGTGAGCCAAAGGTCTGCACTGGATGCCTAAGGGGGCTAGTTGGTTGTGCTCTGTCTCTGACCCCTGTCTGACCTCGACCCTGGCTAGTATCTCCCAGGCCCCTGAAGGGACAAAGCGGGGGAGAATGGATGTAGACGGGCCTTTCCCTTCATTTCTGGGGGTTCAGCTTCACAGACAACTAGGGTCTCAGGGCACCGCGAAGCCAGGCGAGTTACAGATTCTTCTCCCTAGAGGATCCAGTATACCCAGCTTTTGTCCCCATTTTCTCTTTTGGCTTCTAGTATTGGGCAGAAAACAAGAATGAGTGGTCCTAGATGCTGGTGAGTGATACAATAATGCTGCTTTTAGCTTCTGGAGAGTTGAGGATTCCTGGAGAGAAGCTCCTGACCTGCTCAAATTGTATTTCATTCAAATTAACCAGAATGGTAGTCTTTTGCTACAGCTGGAAGCATTTAGCGATCATCTAGTCCAGCCCTCTCTTATGGGTAAACTGAGGCTCAGCCAGCATCACACTGACACAGTGTTTGAATGCTGTCCCAAGCCCAGGCCTCCTGAGGCTCACGGTCCCGGGTGTGTATTCTGTATTTCAAGAATCCCACCAGCTTTGCTCTGTGTCTTGTGCATGAATCTACATCCCCTCCACTGCAGTGCAAGTTCACTGTCAACTTCCCGCAGTGGATTTTAGACTGGTGATTCCGTGAGGGTAGGGATGGTGTCTGATTCACATCTGTGTCTCAACCTTCACCACGGACTCTGGTGCAAAGCAGGTGAACAGAGGAGAGCAAGGAGCCAGTTTGTACCTGCAGACAAACCGTTCTCTAGAGAGAGGACCCAGGCCACTCCTGTTCCCAAAGGAGGGAGGAAGAAGAGAGGAACAAACATTATTCCATGATTTCAGTGTGCCAGGCACTGTGTCAAGTGCTTATCTCAGCGCATTCCTCACAACAATCAGTGGAGGTGAAACTACAATGTCCATTTAACAGATGAGGAAACCGCAGTACACAGACACCGAGTTGGCTCCTGGCCTCTAGCAAGCAAGATCCCAGGGCAGAGCCTGAGGCCCCAAGCATCAGGTTGTGAGGAAGGTGACTCAGTGCTCTCCTTTCTACTCCAGCTGTCAAACATCTTCACCAGAACCCAAGAAGGCATAGCAATGCAATTCCCATTTCAGAGCTCAGGAAACCGAGGCTCAGAAACGGTTAGTGAAAGGGCCACACGTGGCTTCCGCACCGGGGTTAATCCTCTCCGCCGGTTGGAGGAGAGGACCCAGGCAAGGGGGTTGACTCCGATGTGGAGAAGACCTGAGGGTGGGGAGGCCAGACCCGCAGGCTTCCTCTTAGGCCAGGGGGTGGCCCCTTTCACCCCGCCCCACCCCCGTTAACCTTCGTGGAATCCTGACTCACAGCCCCAGGCGTGGGGTCCTAGCTTACAGGCTGCCAGGATCACTGAAACCCGAAGGCCGCTCCACGGTGGAGGCGACGAGGTGGGCTCAGCTGGGCGCGCAGGGCTCTTCTCCCAAGCCCGAGGGCGGCGCGGCCACGGTCCCAGGATTCCCCATGCATTATTCACGATGTTTACTAGCGCGGGGAAAGGAGAGGAGAGAAGAGGGAAGGAGAGGGGAGCAGAGGGGAGGCGAGGGCGGGGCAGCACTAACCTCGGGGCACGCAAGTCCGAAACTTCGGGAGGAAAGATAAAGTAGCTGAGTGGTTAAGAGCCTGGGAAGTCAGACGTGGCTCCTGGCACACAGTAGGCCACCAGTAAATACGTGTGTAACGGATAACGACAACGGAACGAGTGAGTGAATGGCTTTGCTCCCAACCAGTTATGTTGTCTTGGGCTTAACCCATCTGACCCTCGTTTTCTTCGTCTATAAAATGGCATAACAGTAACTATTCCACAGGGTATTGAGGGCACCCTGAGCCAACTCTAACACACAGTAGGAGCTCTGAAATGAACGCTGCTGTTGTGGGTAATGGGGCTTGTAAGCATCAGCGGCCCAGCAGAAGTCCTCTGATCGACTCCCAAGGCCGGTGGGCAGTTCTAAAAACTAACCTGCAAGATTCCTTAGACTGGCGGCTTGGGGAATGGGGGAGGCGGGGGGCAAATTGTCTTTCTCAAGCGAAGGCAAGAAAGACAAGTGCAGGGAGGAAACTTCAGACCTCCTGCACTGGGCAGGCAGTTACTTTCCCCACCTCCACCCCGGGAGGTGGAGGTCACCTGGGGCTCATTCTAGTAGTTTCTCATCCTCCCCGGAGCCCGTCTGGGCGCTTGGAGGCGCCCCTTCGCTGCGCGGCTGGGCCGGACTCTGGTGGACCGCACCGGCGTGGGACCAGGAGCGCCCTGGAAATGGGCAGTTTGGCGGCAGCCGGGCAAAGTGTGTGTATGGGGTGGGGGGTGGGGAGAGGGAGGGTCAGCTTCCCGGCCTACGGCTGCCCTTCTATCTGGGTTATGAGAGTTGGGACAGGATGGAGAGGTTTGGGACTTTGGGGGAAAGAAGGTCCGAGAAGAAGAAGAAAGAATCCGGAAGGTCTGCGGGCTGGAGCCGGGCAGGGCGGGGCGGACGGGGAGAGGCCCGGCCCGGCCAGGGTATAAATGCTGTGTCTGGGGCGGCGGGGGCCCGCGCGGAGAGCTGCTGCCTGGCCTCGCCTCCCGGGCCGCCCCCGCGAGTCTCGGGCACGTGAGCACGCCTGCGCGCGCGCCCGGGCCCTTCCTGGCAGGCTGCTTGTAAGATGAGTGAAGGAGCAGGTGGGGGAGAGGGGAGGCAGCGAGCGAGAGGGCGAGGGGAGCGCGGGCGCTGAGCGGCGCTCACTTGGAGTGCGGCGAGCGAGAGAGCGACAAGAGCCTGATCCATGTCCCTCGCTGCCTCCCTGCCCGGCGTGCGAAGATGATGGCCATGAACGCCAAGCAGCCTTTCGGCATGCACCCGGTGCTTCAAGAACCCAAATTCTCCAGCCTCCACTCCGGCTCTGAGGCCATGCGCCGAGTCTGTCTCCCAGCCCCGCAGGTACGTAGTGGAGCATAATTACCGCTCTAAGGCACATTTTTTGACAGGCACTTGGTTCATGTTTTTTTCATGTCGCCCAGAACAATCGCCGCTGTCTGAACCCCTCTCCTTGTCTCCCCCGTGCTCTCTCCCGGCGCGCGCTCTCTCTCTCATTCATGTCTCTGATCCACACGTCTGTTTCAGCAGAGCCTCTGTCTCCGTATTAATTTTTATGACCTGGGCTTTGAGGAGAGGCATCTCGGTTGCTTGAAAACGTGTTTTAATCCTGAGTTGACAGTATTCCCCACTGACCGTGCTGTGCGCCTTCTCGCTTGCAGCTGCAGGGTAATATATTTGGAAGCTTTGATGAGAGCCTGCTGGCACGCGCCGAAGCTCTGGCGGCGGTGGATATCGTCTCCCATGGCAAGAACCATCCGTTCAAGCCAGACGCCACCTACCATACCATGAGCAGCGTGCCCTGCACGTCCACTTCGTCCACCGTGCCCATCTCCCACCCGGCCACCCTCACCTCGCATCCGCACCACGCAGTGCACCAGGGCCTCGAGGGCGACCTGCTAGAGCACATCTCGCCCACGCTGAGCGTCAGCGGCTTGGGAGCCCCCGAGCACTCGGTGATGCCGGCACAGATCCACCCGCATCACCTGGGTGCCATGGGCCACCTGCATCAGGCCATGGGCATGAGCCACCCACATGCCGTGGCGCCTCATAGCACCATGCCCGCATGCCTCAGCGACGTGGAGTCGGACCCGCGAGAGCTCGAGGCCTTCGCGGAGCGCTTCAAGCAGCGGCGCATCAAGCTGGGGGTGACCCAGGCGGACGTGGGTGCGGCTCTAGCCAACCTCAAGATCCCCGGCGTCGGCTCGCTCAGCCAGAGCACCATCTGCAGGTTTGAGTCTCTCACTCTTTCGCACAACAACATGATCGCCCTCAAGCCGGTGCTCCAGGCCTGGCTGGAGGAAGCCGAGGCCGCCTACCGAGAGAAAAACAGCAAGCCGGAGCTCTTCAACGGCAGTGAGAGGAAGCGCAAACGCACGTCTATCGCGGCACCGGAGAAGCGCTCGCTGGAGGCCTACTTCGCTATCCAGCCGCGGCCCTCATCCGAAAAGATCGCGGCCATCGCCGAGAAACTGGACCTTAAAAAGAACGTGGTGAGGGTCTGGTTCTGTAACCAAAGACAGAAACAGAAACGAATGAAGTACTCGGCTGTCCACTGACTGCTGCGGGGCGGAGCGTCCGGGGCCGGGAGAGCTGAGTGTATGTCCCCCTGGAGTTGGGGGGCACGGTTATGGGAGCCCCGAGACGTTTCCTGGTAGGTCAGGCTCTCTCCCCCGAAGTCACAGACTTTCCCCTTTATCCCACCTCGTTGCCTCCCGGCCTTCTCTTTCCACTCTTTTCTTTCTATTCCCACCAGAAAAGTTTGGGCGCTAAGAAAAAAATTCCTGAAAGGCAGGCCTGGAGGGGCTTGTGCTGTCCGTGGTGCTGAAAATCGCCCTCGCGCACAAGACCGCGCGACCTCACGGCGGGAGCCCAAATGCAGGGGATGGTCAATTGGCCCGAACGCACGACTCTGGGGTGAAGACACCACTTTACTAAGCGCGACTAGACAAGGGGTAAAGGGATGGGAAGGAAGCGATAAGGAATAACACAGAGTCTAAGTGGGGCACAAACATGTACTGGAGATTTATTTAGAGTATAAAATACATGTATGTTTCCAAAGGATAGCCTTATACTCCGTTCGTCGCCTAAATTTTATCCATTTCATCCTTTGGTTTGTTGTAAGTTGTCTAAGGTAGCATAGATTAGGTTCAGGGAAAATGTTCGGGGAGTAGCGGGCTCCGAGCTGTTCTCCACCATAAGGTGGGCTCCAGAAAAGGTGGACCCAATTCAGCGACTGAAAATGCTGGGGTGGGGTGGGGGGGATCCTGTAGCTGGTTTGCAAGCAGCAGCCGGCCCCTGCTGTGGCCCGTCCGCCACGATCTGCTGGGTAATGACAGCAGTTTGAGGGGTAATGCCCACCTGCAGGAAAGCAGGACACTGGTAGCAGTCGGACTGAGGACTCTCTGACCCCAGCTCGCTCTTCCAGCCAGACTCCCAGAGCAGTTGCGTAGAGGCAGCTGCTCGAACGAAAGTAACTGTAACTTTTCCGAATCATATGCAAGTCCTTCTAACATGTCTCACCTCATTGTGCTTTTATTATTATTGTTAGCACCGTTATTTACTGTTATTTATTTAACTCTACTTCTTTCCATCCCCCAACCTCTCGGCGGAGGTTCACTCATAGCTTTGAACGGAAAGAGGGGCGAAACCCCGGCCTGGATCTTTCTCACCCCAAGTCCCTCTGGCCCCGTCACATGTTTTCTTTCGTTGCTTCATGTAATTTGTGTGTTGCTGTGTGACCTTTGGTTTCATTGTCCGAATAGACACAAATAAAATATTGTTTCCTTCTCTCTTTACCCCTTGAATTAACTTCTAAAATAAATGCTTTATTTTTCAACCAGAATTGCAGTGTTTTTTCTTTCTCGGAGATTAAGGAGTACTAGTCTTGGAAAGGATTTAAAAGTGAGAACCCAAAAGGGCCGGACTTTCATTTCCAGGAGGCCAGTCTCCTGCAATCTTCCCTCCTTGCTCCTCTTTCGGGGCTGCCTCATCTTCTCACCCAGATCCTCCCCGGACCTCAGGGTTTCCAGGCCCTTCCTCCACGCTTCCCACGTGCTAATCTTTCAGCTTCTATTTGCTCAACTTGACTCAGACAGAAAACTTTTAGGCCTGACTGATGGGAGTAGGGGCCCCCAATGCCTCCACTCATTGGCTGAACGATCCTGAAGTGAGTGTAACTTCTCTGAGTCTCCATCGGTTGTCTGCAGCATGCAGATATGAATACTTACAAGGCTATTGTCAGGACTAAGTAAGATTATTTATTTAAGGTGTCTGGTAGTGCTTGGCTCTTCTCGGGAAACGATTATTTTAAAAGTTTCAAACAGCTAGATGGGAGGTGAGGAGAGATGCAAAAAAGGGAGGAAAGTGTTCTTTGCTGGGACAGAGTCGTTTGGGCTTCCTCGAGGTCAATTCAGAAATTCATTTGGAATTGTCACCCAGGAGATTATTCCACGGTCTATCGAGGCTTCTGTCTGTGTGTGTGGGGGGGTGGGGGTTGGATAATGAGATAATTGCGGCAAAGATCCTGGCCTGGTGCCTATACACAGTAGGTGCTCAACAGATGCCGGTTTCCTTCTCTCTCTTCCACATACTCTAAAAGGGGGAGGAAATCTTATCTGTGAGACGCAGAAACACCTTCATGATTTAAAAATTAATGTTCCAAGTCCTGGAGTCGTCTGTACATTTCCCCACTGTGTCTGCAAAGAACTCTGCGTCATCACCTCTGGACTGAAATTCGAAGCAGAGCGGGTCTCCCCTCCGAGCGATACGCCCCCCTATTGCAAAAGCAAACCTGGGGATCATCCCCAGCCCCTGGGTCTCACCCTGTCGCCCCCGCCTTGCGCACCAGCCCCAGCGATTCCTCCACCTCCCTCTCCATCGGGTGTCCTTTAATAATAAATGCCCTTATGCCATTACATTATATTGTGGGTTTTGAAAATTTAAAATACGGCTGATGCAATATTAATTGCCTATAGTGGTATAAAACACAGGGCCAGAGCCCAGCCGGGCTGCAGATGAGGTGGCCGTGAGCGTCCCGCGCGCCGAAGCGAAGTGCTCCAGACAGACGCGCCTTTGCGGGGCTGGGAGGTTTCCTGCAGGTAAGGGCCTTCGGCTTTTTTGGCCCGGGGAAGAACCCGATATCCGCCTCCATCTCCTTTTCGGAAAGTTCCCCGCTGTTATATATTTGCTTATTCATTTGTTTGTTTTATTAATAACCTCAAAAGTTTGGGAGACTTTTTTTGGAGAGGGCGAGATGAGTCGCCTGAATGCAAGGTCTGCGTCAGTAGTGGCCCGGCAGGGTTGTGAGTTGGAGCCGCGCGTTTCGGCGTCATCCGCTTCAGACGCCCGGGACCGTCCGCGCGCACGAGTACTTTGACCAGTTTCTACCTGCCGGCGGGAGCTGTGGCCGGGTCCACGAAGCGCCCCATCCTCTCCCGCCCCCTGAGCGCGCCGGGCAGGCGCCGCTGCCTCTCTCCTTGGGCTCTCTCAGGAAGCGTCGGGAGCTGTGGTTTCTCTGAAACTGTTCAGTCGCCTCTGCCACTCGTCCGGTGGAGGCACAGACTTCTCAAGGGGTGTGTGTATGTGTGTTTGTGTGGCGGGGGTCGGGATCTGGGTACCAGACGGTCTGGGATTCACGCAGGCCTGATTTGCATCCTGGCGGGTCATTTCCTAATCGTGTGACCTTGGGCAAGTCACATTACCTCTCTAAGCCTCTGCTGATGGCTGTACAACCGCACAAAAATTACTCTGAAGAGTAATTGAAAAGCACTCTGGAGCAGATTTTCTTTTACCAAGTCTCATCAACTTGCAGCATTCACTGCCTAAGGCCCAGCTGGGGGTTTCTTTAGACTGTGCCAAGGTAAAGGTGAGGCCAATGTTCTGGGCTGCTTTTATGGAAAGCTGCACTTGGCCTCTCATGATGGGACTTTGAGAGTCATCTGTGGACCAGAGTAAGGCTCCTAGGCCCCTACCTGGCTGGAACCAGGGCCTGACCTGGAATGAGGCAGGCATACACAAGCCAGCACGGCTGAAGCCTTGAGAGGCAGAATGTGGAGGAAGGAGCCCTGGGCTCCTGGGCCCAGGCTGTGTGATCTCTGGCCAGGAGCTTCCTCTGTCTGTGTGCCTCTGGTAGTGTGAGTTTTGTCTGTTTCATGCTTAATGCCAGCTCAGGGTCTGGCTCAGAGTGGCAGACAATACGTATCTGTTGAATGAATGAATGAGGTTTTGTTTTGTAAAATGGAAGGACCCCTCTAGCCCAATCCTCTCTGGATTTTGGGGACTATAGGGAAAGACAGAGGCCGTCAAGAATAAACAAGTCAGGAGCAGGGCCAGGGCCAAGGGTCTGCATATCAAGCTTCCATTTAAAGACAGCGAGTTTCCCTCCTATTTAAATTAGAAGAGGCCTTGCCTCACTCTGTGGTGATCATGGGTAGAGATGGGGTACTCTTTGACATGGGCTTTAGAAACTTGAAGAGGAATCTCAAGGATCAGGGTGTGACCTCTGGCCTGCTGAGTGTGCCTGACCCTCTCTTGGCCCTACTATGAGCCTGGGTTGTTTTACTTTCCTGCTGAGATGTAAACCGCTCCAGCTCTGGAGTGGACAGACCTAGGGTGGAATACCTACTCCATCTCTTAGTTGACTAAGTGACTTTACCACTCTGAGCCTCGGTGCCTTTATCTGTGAAACTGGAAAAAAAAAAATGACTGTCTTTCAGGATTGCTTTGATGAGTAAATGAAATCACAGAAGCCAGGGCCTGACACATAGTAGGCATTAATGGATACTCTCTTTAAAATATTATACTCAGAAAAATGAGAGATTATGTTGCAGTGGCAAATTTCAGGATTTGGAGTCAGGTGGGATCAACATTTTTCCTCTGTAAACCATCATCTGTTCATGTACAAAATGAGAGTAGTGAGAGATGCCTCCGTCAGAGGCAAGCTAGAAAGCATAAAAGAAACTTCTTTGCATTCTGTTCATCCCAGTGACGGAAGGAACGAGGAATTCGCTTCCCAGGAGCCCATAGAGCGATTATGTAGCTCCTACTAAGAGGCTTGACCCTCTGACAGTTCTCTGGACTCAAGCCTTCCTCCTCTGTAGAATCCTGGCAAACATCAACTGTCAGTGACATTTCGAGACTCAGCGCGGCGCTTCCCCTGGAGGGGCGGGGCTCCAGAGGGCAGAGGAGGCGCTGAGGATGAGGCCCCTGGCTGTTCTCCCCGCCCTGCACCCACCATTGGCCGCCGGGGTTAGAATGCGTCAGCCAAGACGCAGAGCGAAGAAGCATCTCTTTTCACTGAAGGAGAGACTGAGGCCCAGAGAAGGGCGGGCACACTCCTTCTACCTTAAATTGTTCTTTTACCCTGTCACGCTATCAAACTACGCCGTTGAATTTCTTTCTTAGTCCTTATTACTCCTATGATAGCACCCCGTTTGTTTATTGAGCAGTAAAAGCGCTTGGGGCGAGCAAGAACCATGTCGGCCCAGTTCCCCGGTCTCCTTGAATCGAGTGTAGGACAGCACACAGAGTGAGTGCTCCACAAATATTTGTTGGATAAATGAGTAATAATGATCTCTGACACGTATTGAGAGCTTCCTGTATGTCAGGTTTTGTTCCAAGCACTTTATATGCATTGGCTTATTAATCCTTAACACCGTTGAGTAGGTACCTTTTTTTTTTTTTTTTTTGCGGTACGCGGGCCTCTCACTGTTGCGGCCTCTCCCGTTGCGGAGCACAGGCTCCGGACGCGCAGGCTCAGCGGCCATGGCTCACGGGCCCAGCCGCTCCGCGGCGTAGGGGATTCCCCCCGGACTGGGGCATGAACCCGCGTCCCCTGCATCGGCAGGCGGACTCCCAACCACTGCGCCACCAGGGAAGCCCGAGTAGGTACCATTTTTAAGCCCAGTTTACAGATGAAAACTTGGAGGCACAGAGTGTTTATGTAACTTGCCCAGGGCAAGTCGTGAACTTGTTTAGTTCAACTGTTTAGCTGTTTGGTGGAGAGATCTGGCAGAAACCTGCTGATTCGCCTCACCCGTCCCCAAGTGAGACTCGACCCTGGCGAGGGGCAGGGGAGGGGGGCCGCCAAGGGTGGGGGCGAAGCAGGCGTGTCGGATTTGGCTGGAGACGCCAGGGGCGCAGAGGAGGTGGCGGAAGCCGACGAGGCCTGCTCTCCTCGCCGGGTTCTGGGGGGGGCTCCATCTCTGCGGGTCTCCCCCTCGTGGTTCTGCGCCTCTCACGTCTCTGTTCCTTGCTGTGTCTGTTTACTTATCTCCCACACACCCGCTCTCAGCTTCCCTCGGACTTCTCAGGCGCGAAAGTCTGGCTCCAAAGTGCAGGAGCGAGGCAGGCCGCGTCCCCGGGGCGAGCACAGGGCCCTTTTCCCTTCTTTCTTCTCTTCCGCTAAGCGGCAGGATCCCCCGCGGTAACCCGCCCGGCGGGCTAGACGGAGCCAGCGAGGACCCCAGCGGACAAATTAGTCTCCCCTTTGATCGCTCTTTTCTGATCAGGTCAGGTTTCCCTCCGCCCCGCGACGGCGCTTCCGCACCGGCCCGGCTCCCTGGGCTCCCCCAAGGGGTCAGGGTTCGCCCGGCTCCGCCCCGCGCCTCCGCAGGAGACTTCTGCCGCGTTCCGGGCCTGGAGCCCCCTAGACTTTGGGCGGGGCGTTTCGGAGAGAGGAGTGGGCGCCGGTCCCAGGCTGCTCGCGGGAGTCCTCCCCTCCTCCCCCATCCCCCCACCCCCGGCCTCGCCTCCGGTCCTCAGCGCGCGGAGTACCTGTCTCCGTAAAACGTCAGTTCTCTGCTCCGTCCCTCAACCCAGTCCGGCCCAGTCCGGCACGGGAGGCAAACTGGTACCGAAATAGCATTCTCTCTCTTTTGAGTTTTTCAGTTTTAGAATTTCACACCCACAAAAATCCAAGTGTTCATCCTGGGAAAATCCGAATTTCATTGGACTTCTTTATACATAGTTAGGATTTAATATTGATTTTACTTTGAATTACATAGGGAGGAGGAACCACCATAATTTCAAGAGCTCTCTGCCCGAATCCCACTCCTAAGGCCAATATCTCTTTCCTCTATTGACAAACTCCCTGCCCCCCATCAGCCCAGCTCCAAGACCCAACATCCCCGCCGTGATAGTGCCCCCCAATGCCTGGGGCTTTGCTAAGCAGCTCACCTCTTGGCAGATATAGTTAACGTCCAGCCCTCATAAATCAAGACCATAAAAAGCTTACTTTCATATGCACTCAATTTCTACAAAACCTAAACTAATTGCATAAATTCCTTTAGGCCACTCAGAGTTGCTCTCTGGGTTGGGATCTGATCAATTAGTCATTAGGCACTCCATTAGCTGGGGTTTAAGCTGCCTCATATAAATGTCTCCTGTCAATTTGCTTGTAATTGAATGAATAAAAAAGGGTATAGTTATTAGCACAGAGGATCAGAATGAGGAGAGGTCAATTTTATTCAAATATTCTTAAAATGTCTTAATCTAATAATATTAATAATAACAATAAGAAGAAGGCATTTGGACACCAGCCACACCATGCTAAGGAAAGCTCTGGCCTGAGACACAGCCACCTGAGTGGTATCCCAGCCCTGCCACCTTGGGAAACTAGTCTCTCCCACCCCAGTGGCCTGAGTTTCTTTACATATAAAACGAGTTGGTTGAGGTGATTTTCTTTCTTTTCTAATTAGTTTTACATTTTGTCAAAGTAATTTATGCACATGGTTAAAAAATTGAATACAGAAGGGCAAAATGACCAACGCTCTCCTTAGCCACTTTTAGCTGTTTCTTTTGGAAGTTAATTATATCTAAATAATATATATTTAGCACTATTTAAAATTCAAGGTTTACGTATGCTAACACGTATATATGGAATCTTAAAAAAAAAGTTTCAGCAGAACCTAGGAGCAGGACAGGAACAAAGACGCAGACGTAGAGAATGGACTTGAGGACACAGGGAAGGGTTAGGGTAAGCTGGGACGAAGTGAGAGAGTGGCATGGACATATATACACTACCAAATGTAAAATAGATAGCTAGTGGGGAGCAGCCGAATAGCACAGGGAGATCAGCTCGGTGCTTTGTGACCACCTAGAGGGGTGGGATAGGGAGGGTGGGAGGGAGGGAGAAGGAAGAGGGAGGAGATACGGGGATATATGTATATGTATAGTTGATTCACTTTGTTATAAAGCAGAACCTAACACCATTGTAAAGCTATTATACTCCAGTAAAGATATTTTAAAAATTCAAGATTTATTTGAATATTAAGAATTTTAAGAAATGTTAAGATTTTGATTAAATGATACATGATTCAAATTCAAAAGAATTAGAAGATTTACAGTGAAAAGTCTTTCTCTCACCCTTGACCCAACTTACCCAGTTCCCTTTGTTGAAGGCAAATAACAATTTCTTGTGTCTACTTCAGAGATAGTTTATTGGCTGCCATTTCTTGATCTGTCTTTCTTAGTCATTGTGCATTAACTTCTTGCTATGATATCAGAGAACTAGAGATATAATAATCTCGAATAATCTCCCCACACCAGTATGCTAAGAAGTTTTGTATAAAATCAATAATTAAAAAGCATGAACTGCATGGGCAGTTGAAAATTCTGATTCTTTGTGTGTGTGTGTGTGTGTGTGTGTGACCAAAAATTAATTTGGAGATGTGGACACCACAAATATATAAAAACTGCCTACTCACAAAGATAAAGAGAGTGTTTATAGGTTGATTTGAGTTCTAGCCTTCCAAATAGAATTCAAAGCAGCCTATCTGGGGAAGACATGGATGAAATGATTTAATAATCCACCTAAGGTTAGGGATTGAGCATCGGACTACAGAAACTCCAGCTGAGCTCCCACACGTGAGGAAGCCAAGTGCTTTGGGAAATAAATTCTACCTCTGACAGAGGTTCAAAGTGGTGATCCTGACTGGCTGCTTGGAGAGGTACACGGAACCATTGTTCCCAGGGCAGGATGGATTTGTATTGAGCCCTGCGTATTCTCAGTGAATTCCTCTTGTTAGTAAAAAGCTTGTACTGGAAGAGAGTTAACTGGGAGAATTGGAATCATCTCTGGTCAGCCTACAGAGCACAGGCCACATGGTTCTTGGAAGGTACACAAAAAGTTCTGAATTCCAGGCCTTACTCTGTTCTACGTGACCTTGGTAACTCTACTCATTTCTCAGTTTCCCCAACTCTAACTTGAGGAAATTGACCTAGGTAGTAGTTCAGTTTTGGTGAGGGTTTTTGGACTTCCTTGAGAATCTGAGGAAAACTGTTTTTTCTAACCCAGAAAAATGCACATCTGTGCACTCAAAAGTTTTGCTAACTTGTTGGAGTTCAATCATGGATTCCCTGGGTTCAACCCAGGAGTTTTTGGTCCACGGTTAATACCCCTTGGACTAGGTGATCTAAAGTCCTTTCTTTATGTCACTATCTGAATTTACAGTCAAATACCTGTAGACACTGAAACCAGTTTAGGAAACTGGGAAGAACTTTACTGAAGGCAAAAATAAAGTGTTAATTAGACTATAAGCCAATTGTTGATAAAGACTCCAAATGGCTTTGGCAAAATTATTTTTCAGATCAATAGTCAGTCTCCCAAGAGGTAATGAGGTGGAGTGAAAAAAGCACTACATTAGGGGTCAAAATCTAGGTGTTTTTTTACCAGTCTTCCAACACCTAGAATTGAGATTTTTGAGCTGGGGGCTTCCCTGCTCTGGCCCCCTCTTTTCTTATCAGTAAAATGAGAGGGTTGGACCACATGACTCCTGAAGCTGTCAGCTGTAACTTCATGTGAGTTTATACGTAAAGACATTGGCATGTCTTACATTTGGTATTTGTTTTGGTTTATTTTATTTTTCTATTTTGTTTTCAAAAGGATAGTTGTACAAAGTGGTGCTGGAAGAAAGGTTAGTTCCTAGTTCCTGGGTTCCTAAGCACTGAGGCTTCTAAAACCACGTGGCAGAAGCACAACACCTAATGGAAAAACAACAACAATTTGTAAGTTTAAAATTTAAAGGCAGGGTGGGAGTAGGAGGCAGGATGAAATTAAAACATTTTGTTAGACTAAATAGTTCTGGCTCAGCCAAGCCAGGTCATCAGCAGGCCTGGGGAGACTCAGCCCAGTGGGGAGCAGAGGGCAGTTGTGGGCTGGGCAGGGCACCCAAGCCTGTCCCAGCTCTGGCTGGAATCCACAGATAAGAGAATGCTGACCAGGGCTCCTGTTGTCTGCTCTCAGATCTTCAGTTTTTCTACCTTCTGACTTGGGTTAGTGTTTGCAGCTGTGAGCTCACTCAGCCCTTGAGGGTCTGCGTTACTGGTCACATTACTCAAGTGAAATGATAAGAATGTCATGTCAACTTCAACTCTTCCATTTCCAACTTACCAGAATTTCTCCTGTCTATTTTATAGTGTCCCCCCCTCCCCCGTTTTACTGAGATATAATTGGCCTATAACATTGTATAAGTTTAAGGGGTACAACATAATGATTTGATATTTGTATATATTGCAAAATGATTACCATAGTAAGATTAGTTAACAGCTATTACGTTACATAGTTCCAATATTTTTTCCTTGTGGTAAGAGCTTTTAACATCTACTGTCTTGGCAACTTTCAAATATACAGTACAGTATTGTTAACTATAGTCATCATGTTGTACATTACATCCCGGGACTTATTTATCTTCTAACTGCAAGTTTGAACCTTTTGACCACCTTCCCCTAATTCCCCTGTTCTGTAGCTTTGACGTCTTGAGTTTTTCACTCACAGCTCTTTACTGTTGCTTTTGGTTGTGTGTAGTATGACTCTATGCTTCTACTAATGCTTTTAGGTCATGAGGGGAAGGTTTGTATTTCTTGACTGTCACAGTAGGGGTTTTTTCATCACAAAAAAGAGTTTTGATAATATTTACTCAAGTGCTTTATATTGTCACTGTCAGAAGCATGGAATCCTAGAATGTGAGCCAAGATGAATTCTTAAGAGATTCACTGGCTGGAGAATATGATGTTGTCATTCTAGGGACCCAGGAATCTATATTTTTCACCATGTCTCCGCATGTCTCTGCTTATTTGCCCAGATTTAGGAAGATGTTTCTTATACTTTTTTTTTTTTTCCTCACCGAAGTGCCCTCACACTGGAGTTTGGGTATATAGCCTGAAACACAAAATTGCTTTCAATTCTGATTTCATTAAATGTGGTGTAAACTTTGCATTCCATCCACAACATGTCTGTGACTGTTTTGCCCTGCCCACCATTGCTATGGTAACTTACTTACCATGGAGTAAATTGTTGCAACACCCAGAACTTTTGGCTACAGCCATACTCTGCACACTGATATGTAGCCTAGTTTGAAAGTAAATTCTAATGCAACCTTTTTATTGTAGGGCAAAAAATGAGACCTAAAAGAAATTTAGTAAATATATGGTATAAAATATATTTAGTATATAACAGTAAAAAAAAGCAACATCTCTAAAAAAAAAAAGGTTCTGAAGAACCTAGGGGCAAGACAGGAATAAAGATGCAGACATAGAGAATGGATTTGAGCACACAGGGAGGGGGAAGTGTAAGCTGGGACGAGGTGAGAGAGTGGCATGGATATATGTAAAATAGACAGCTAGTGGGAAGCAGCTGCGTAGCACAAGGAGATCACCTCGGTGCTTTGCCAGCACCTAGAGGGGTGGGATAAGGAGGGTGGGAGGGAGATGCAAGAAGGAGGGGATTTGGTGATATACGTATGCATACAGCTGCTTCACTTAGTTATGCAGCAGAAACTAACACACCGTTGCAAAGCAATTATACTCCAATACAATAAAGATGTTAAATAAAAAAAAGCAACCTCTCTACTGATCACTTTAGAATAATAGGTATTTAACAAATATCTGACATTAAGTCTATGAATGAGCGATTCTTACTTATTTTCCTCCTGACCACACCCCTTCCCCGCAAAGGTCAAGGAAGGCAAGGATGAAATTTTAAGATATGGAATATTCCTATACTCAAGGTGCTGCCCTTCTAAAATGTTTTACACGCCTAGTTTAATCCATATTTTATAAATTTCCAAGGCCATACAACTAATAAGTGATAGAATTTAGGAGTTAAGCCCAGGATTGTCTGCCTCTAGAACTGACCTCTTTGCACTGTTCCATGCTTGCTCTTGTAGAAGATGATGGACTTAAGTTTTTAAGGTAAAATCTGTAGGACTCTAATGTGAAAGAAGTCTTACTCTTGTTCTACAGGGCCACAAGGGGTACACTAAATAGAAAATGAAAGTCACAGAGAGGAAAAATTTCAGTTTCATAGAAAAAAGAAGACTTTGGTAGTCACCGTGGTCCAAGGAGTGGGCTCTACTGTGAGTCCTTGGGTTGGAGGATCCGAACAGAGATTTTAGTGAGTGACGCTGGGGGTGGATTTCAGTATCAGACGTGTGGTTGAATGAGGTGACATCTCATTCCAACCTGAGAGTCAGTGCTGCTCTACATGGTTGTCCATTTCACCTCCAGTGAAAAATATAAAGGAACTATCTCATAAAAGAACGTACAAGTCCCTTAAAGGAGCATGGGAAGTAAATATTACTTAAAAATATTTGTTCTTTGCATTTGCCTTTTGGAATGCCAAGATATATACTTCAAACTAACAAAAATAAAAACGTTAGGCTCTGGTCCTTTATCGACTTGGTGTATTAGAAGAACCTAACAACATTTGGCTGCCTGAGTGTGGGCAGAGGAAGTCACTAGAGACTTCAGGGGAGAATGGGAGTGTCACTGAGGAGCTGTTATTTTAAAATGGTTTTGTAGAGTAGGGACCAGACTTGGGGTCCTGCCTGCCTTTTGCCTACCGGCATGGCTTTGTGTCCTCTCCCATCTTTTCCCCCTTAAAAAAAAAAAGCTTCTTTTCTTTTGTTCCTTCAGTTCTTTCTCTCCCTGTCTCCCTTTCCCTGATCACAGTGTCAACGTGCTTGCAAGGACTGGTTACTGTTTAACTTTTTCATCTGGACCCTTGAAGGCTCCAGAGGCAACAGACCATGTAGAACGCTCTGAGCCAGGGCTCAGTTACCAGAAGGCAGTCTAAACATGCACTTTGGGTACTTGCAAAGGAAAGACACCCCAAAATAACAAAGGATGTTTTGGAAGACTTCAGTATTTGGTATTTTAAAAAGCATCCTGGGAATTCCCCAGCAGTCCAATGGTTAGGACTCCAAGCTTTCACTGCTGGCGGTGGGGGAGGGGTGCGGGTTCAACCTCTGGTCAGGGAACTAAGATCCCACAAGCCACGTGGCCAAAAATAAATAAATAAATAATTAAAATTTTAAAAAGTAGAAAATCATCCTTGTTGTCGAGTTCAAAAGGGTGCTGGACTTCCTCCCATGTGTTTTATGAGATAGTGTTTTAAATTTCATACAGTAGAATGGGTAACATAAAGCATTCAGGGTTTCAAGCTTCTAAAGATCTTCATTTGACCCAACATAAAATAAATACAATTATAAAAATGATTATGAACACTGTGCCATGTCTAGCTCAAGTTGACCAAAGAATTGAAAAAAAATGGGGTCTCTTCTGGTTTCCGTGGAGATGTTTGGTTTCGTCAGAAATAGCTGAGGTCTAATACAGGACAGACTGGTGGTTGCCCAGGGGGAGGGGGGCTGGGGGAGGGATGGAGTGGGAGTTTGGGGTTAGCAGCTGTAAGCTATTATATGTAGGATGGATAAACAACAAGGCCCTACTGTAGAGCGCAGAGAACTATATTCAATATCCTATGATAAACCATAATGGAAAAGGATATGAAAAAAGAGAATGTATATATATATGTATAACTGAATCACTTTGCCATGCAACAGTATTTAACACAACATTGTAAATCAACTATACTTCAATAAAAAAATAAACAGCTGAGGTCTAGAAACATAATGAGTTAGTTCAACAAATATTTATGTTATTTACTCTGTGACAGACCTTGCCCAGGATGCTGGGGATTCAGCCAAAAACTCGGGACTCAGACCTCTCCCCCGTGGTGCTTACACTCAAATTGGGGTCTAGGATATCTCATTCCTGGGATTCAGGGCCAATATCTTCGTTAGGTGTTGACCAAGTTAACCTGACCTTTACCTGTCTGCAGTGTTTGAGAACCAGTCCTAAAGTTTCGGAATGTCTCTGTTAGCATACTATGTAATCTGTTAATACTGTTCTCCTCTCCCCCCACCCCTGCCCTCCTCTTCAGGGAGAAAAGTCATGGAGCTGAAAAGAAGAGACAGAAAATAACCTCCAAAGCCTGGTGATTTTGCATCACAGCAGTTGGTAACAAGCTGTGGAACCTGACTATGATTTTTTTGAAAAAAATGACAAGTGGAAGTAATAGTCAAGTGGAGAGGAACGTGTGTGTTCCTGGCAACCACACCAGATCATGACACTGATGGCGCCCCTGCCTGTGTCTCCCGTGGGCCACCAGTTGCATGAATCCAGCTTTTACATGACCCTCCTCTTTGTACACGCCGTGTTGAGATGGATGCCTCTTCTCCAGAACAAACTAACTGCTGACCTGTATGCAGCTGGACTCTTCAGAGTTTAAACCCAGTTTAAACGGTTTTCTAAGGTGAGGAGAGTGTAAGAAGAGCTGCTTCTTTTCTGAAGGATGAGAGGTTTGATGCCAATAGGGTCAAAGGTTGTGTTCTAGGATTGAGATTAGTTAGGAACTAGGTGATGCTTATGTTTTTCCCAAGAGTCAGAGCAAGATTTCTTTTCTTTTTAATTTCTTTTTAAAATAAAAGTTATATGTGTCCATAGTTCTAAGATTCAAATAGTTCAGCAAGACTTGGTTTGATAAAGAGCTGTCTTACAGCTTTAAATGCTTCCAGCTGGTTCTTTTGCTATTTACATCACTATCTTTATTTTATTTTATTTTTATAAATTTATTTATTTATGGCTGCGTTGGGTCTTCATTACTGTACGCGGGTTTTCTTTAGCTGGTTGAGCGGAGGCTACCCTTCGTTGCGGTGTGTGGGCTTCTCACTGTGGTGGCTTCTCTTGTCGCGGAGCATGGGCTCTAGGCACACAGGCTTCAGTAGTTGTGGCTTGCAGGCTCAGTAGTTGTGGTGCACAGGCTCAGTAATTGTGGCGCACGGGCTTAGTTCCTCTGCGGCATGTGGGATCTTCCCGGACCAGGACTCAAACCTGTGTCCCCTACATTGGCAGGCAGATTCTTAACCACTGTGCCACCAGGGAAGTCCCTGCTGAGCAATTTTCAATCTTGACATTCACAATTTTTATTACAGGAAGTTTTCTTGCATTATTTCTTTGAAGTTTTCTGGGTTTTTTTCTTTATATTTTCATATTTCTGAATGCCTATTGTTTTGATATTGGGCCACCTGTATTGATTTCTTGATTTATTTATCATTTCTCTACTGTTTTTCTCTTTGTCTTTTTGTTCTTTTGTGTGATGTTTTCTTACATTTTATATTTCAAACCTTCTACTGAGTTTTAAATTTCTCCTATCATTAAAAAATAAATCTAGGGCTTCCCTGGTGGTGCAGTGGTTGAGAGTCCGCCTGCCGATGCAGGAGACATGGATTCGTGCCCTGGTCCGGGAAGATCCCACATGCTGTGGAGCGGCTGGTCCCATGAGCCATGGCTGCCGAGCCTGCGCATCCGGAGCCTGTGCTCCGCAACGGGAGAGGCCACAACAGTGAGAGGCCTGCGTACCACAAAAAAAATAAAAATAAAAATAAATAAATAAATAAATAAATCTAATAGATCTTTTGTTCTTTAAATTGAGGAAAAAATATTTTTCTTGTTTCATGGATGCTATCTTTTTAGTTATAGCTCTGAGTGCTATTCAGTTATGTCTCTAATATTGAAAATAGTTTCTCTTTAATTTCTTCTTCCCTCAGAGTCTATTTCCTCCAAAGTGCTTTTATTTTCCAAAAACGTAAAGCACTGTTCTGTCTCTGTGCCTTGTATTAGGTATTGTTTATTTAATTGGGTAAAACGTTGATTGGAAGCTCTGCACATCTCAGCTGGCCTTGTTTACTTTGGTTTTCTGTCTAGAGTGACCTGGCTGGGCTGTTTCCTTGGGATCTTGGAGTTGTCTCATGGCAGGGGTTTTTTTGTTTTGGTTTTTTTTTCTTTTTTGGACTGGCTGATTCTCTCAATTTCCTGTTTGGAGGGTATATGTCTGGTAGCTGATGTCCAAGGTGCTGAGTGAGGGAAAGGAATGGGGTTTTCAACATTTAGAATGTAAAATTTCACGTAATTCCTCTGTTTTCAATATGGTTTCCCACCCTTAACTGTGGTTGGTGTCTCAAATACAATGACTTTTAAAAAACATTTTTTTCTTGTGAATGAATTACCAGTATTCTGCCAGGTTTGGGTGAGGCAGTTGCCTGCTTGTGCCAAGTGGGTGAGGTAATCTGAGGGTCTGATTGCTTCTTAAACAAACTCTCAACGGAGCCACCCATTGCAGCTTCGTCTCAACTCCAGAGATGTGTGCTACTATCCCTTCCAAAGTCTTTTAGGGAATCTGCTCCGCATTTCAGTTTGCTTATCAGCTCTCCCCAGTGCTGACTTAGATTCAGCTTTTTTGAGTCTCTCAAATCAATTACCTCTTATCTATTTGCTTTCCAGTGTCCTTTTATTTATTTATTTTTTTGCAATTGTCTCCTTTCTCATTGTCTTCATCATTGTAAGTGGTGTATGCTTTAAATGTCCTTTACTCATCATTTTAGGTTAGGTTTAAGGAGAGAATGGAGCTGATGCCTGTGTCCAGTCTCCTACTTTAACTCAAAATCTCCAGAACTGAGATTCTGAACTAAGGTCTCAGGACTCCTGGAAGAGTCAGAGATGGGTTTTATTTGTACCCCCTGAAACTGTATGAAAATTATGTGTATATTTCCACCCTCACTAAGTCTATAGCTTTTATCAAATTCTCAAAGTGATCTGTGACCTCAAAATCTAAGTATCATTTCTTTAGAGGCCAAGACTATGTTACATTGGGAAGAAGATGGCGTAGGTTTGAAGAGACTCAAACTCGGGAGAATATTAGACCAGCCCCAAACTTTTCAATGCTGCTAATAGATGAAGTTTCCAACAGGGACTGGGCATTCCTTGAAAACTAATTCATTCCTATTCGTCACACCATATAGTCCTAGGTCCAAAGAACCACTGCACTATCCCTGGGGACAGAGCACCTACATGTTGAAATCATAGGTGCAAAGTAACTGATGAAACCTTTGAAATGATCCTTTCAGATGAACAGATTCAAATGCCAGAAGGTCATGGAGATGAGAACAATGAGCCACACACAAGGTGGGAGAGAGTGGTGCAGACTGTGGTGAACTGAAGGGCAGGGGCCTGACCTAAAGGGGGTAGAAGTTACTCAGCACCAGCCGGTGACTGCCCTGTGGGGAAATGAGCCCAATGTGAGGTGAACAAATCGGATTTGCCAAGAGAAGCTGTAATGCTTCTAAAATGTGATATCTACTTATCTCTCCTTCCTTAAAGTAAAGGTAAAAAAAAAAAAAAATCAGGTAGGTCAAACTGAACACACGTGCAGGCCAGATTTAGCTCACAGACCACCAGTTTGTGAAATCTGATCTACTCCAATCTTCTTTTGCATATTGGGATCCTGTTGCCCAGAATGAGGAAGCTCCCATGTCAGCGTTATCCAAGAGAAGGTTCTAGACTGGTCCTTGGATCCCTGAGGGGAGCCCTGGGTCCTTCAATATAGACCAAAGGGTGGAAATTGGTGGCGCTGGAGAGTGTGTGTGAAAGAGAGGTAGAGTGTTGGGGGAAAGAGGGGAGGACTCTGGTGAGGAGATAAGATGAAGAGAGAGTGTTGGTTTTGACCATTATAGTTATACTTCTCAGAGTTTGCTGGAAGAGTTATACAAAGTTGGGGGTGGGTGGGAATTGTGAACAAGGCAACAATGACTGAGTAGTTTTAAAAGATTCTAGAAAGGTTCAATGCTGTCCAATAAAACTTTCTGCAATTATGGAAATGTTCTGTATCTGCACTGTCCAATATGGTAGCCACTAGCCACATGTGGTTATTGAGTACTTGAAATGTGGCTAATTCAACTGAAGGACTGAATTTTAAATTTTAATTTAATTTAAATTTAGAAGCTACCTGTGGCTACTGAACTGGGCATTGCAGAACAACAGACCAATATATCCTGAAGTGTGTTATGTCTTCCTTTGCAAGTGACATGTGGTTAATTAAGACAGAAAAACATGTCTGTATTTGTAGCTACACCCACCCTCTAGACAGACAGACAGACACACACACACACACACACCCCAAACCATGATTTCATGGATACTGTTGCCTGGCTGAGACCAAGTTTAAAAAAGGAGTAAGTTAAAGAAAAATGTTAGTTAAACATTTTTAGTAAATGTATTTAATAAATAGTATATGGGTGGTATATACATAAGGCAAATATCATAAAGGTCATACAAATGACTGAAATTTGGGAAACAATGAACTATATGGATTTTTATCAAGCTGTGGTCTTACATACCACTGATAATTCATAAAGTATTGTTTCACTATAAAAAGTATCGCGTCAGAAAGTAAAATAAGTTTGGGAAATTTTCGAACAGGTTTGTTGTTGTTTCTGTTTGTTTTAACTGCAGAACTCTTTGGAGTCTTTTATAAGTTGAGATGAATGTGAATCTCTAGGACAGGAAGCTAGAATAGAGCATTTCTCAAACATATTTGACCAAGGAATGACCCCTCTCCCCCCCTTTTTTTTTCTTAATTATCATCATTGTTTTGAGGGAGGCTAGTTTTCCTTAGAACCCCTGAGAGACCCAGCTTGGAGCAGAGCCACTGAAACTTCTGTGCCTCTGTACCCTACAGAAACCTCTCCTGAGCCCAGTGTGGAGGGTGGGTGGCTCGCTCTGGGGCAGCTGGTTTTTCCAGCTTCAGGGCCCCGGAAAGTGGAGGAAGACATTCTTTGGGAGATTGATGACTCAGTCAGAAGCACCTGTTAAGGAAGGTAGCCTCAGATCTTGGCCACTGCCAAACTGTACGGTAGCTGGAAAAGGGAAGAGGATGCAGTAGAGAGAACAGTACCTCAGGAGACACCTTGCCAGTTTCTAGTTTAACCAACCATTAACCTGAATTTGACCTCATGGCAACTTGAAAGTGGAGAGAGTGGAAAGAGCACGGGCTTTGCAGTCTGAAAGACATGGGTATGAATGCCAGCCATGCCACTTACTAGTTATGTGACCGTGGGCAGGTCCCATGGCTTAGCCTTTCTGTTCTTATCTGGGAACTGAGAATGATGGTAATAGTAACTAACATTCATTGAGTCTCCACTATGTGCCGTGCAGTCACTCAACTAGACTCTGGGCAGACAGGTGAGATGCCTGCTCTCAATGAGCCTCCATTTTAATTAGAGCATAGGAAGAGATAGGCAGTACACAGATGACATAGAGACTTGCAAATTGTGATCCACACATGATGGAAAGTAACTGCAGGGTTGCAAGTACCCACTTAAGCTGAGGTGAAAAGGGATGGGCTTCCTGTATAAGTGACACTTAAGCTGAGGATGAGTATATTTATTGCGTCCTTACCACGAACTGGTCACCTACCTTTAAATGCAGGACCTCATTGGAGGTAAGCACCAGTGTTATCCTCACTTTATAACTGAGAAAACTCTGGCACAGAGAGGTTAAGTATCTTACCCAAGGGCGCACAGCCTAGGAAAGGGCCAAGTAGGGACTTTAACTAGGACTTTCTGACACCAAGTCCCCTACTCCTTTTTTTTTTTTTTTTTGCGGTATGCAGGCCTCTCACTGTTGTGGCCTCTCCCGTTGCGGAGCACAGGCTCCGGACGCGCAGGCTCAGCGGCCACGGCTCACGGGCCCAGCTGCTCCGCAGCATGTGGGATCTTCCCGGACCGGGGCACGAACCTGTGTCCCCTGCATCGGCAGGCGGACTCTCAACCACTGCGCCACCAGGGAAGTCCCTCTACTCCTTTTTTCATTCTACTTATGTTACAACATGTGCTAAAGCTCGAATAAGAATATATGTGAAGTGCTCAAGCTGCTTATTCAATAACAGCCCTGCCCTTAATCCCACTCCTCTACGTCTAAGCTTTTGGGATGTCTTTCCTGGGGTCTTGAGGTTAAGCGACTAGAGAGCAGGCCCCCAGGCCTTGATCCTGGAGGATTTCTACAATGAAATAAATCTAAATGAGGTTCTGCAGCTGGGACTCCACCCCTTTCTAGACCACAGCCCAGCAAAGGGGCAAGGGAAGTAGGGATCCGTTCAGGGCAGGAAGACATTAATCCTTACCTGGACTTCCAGGTGAGTTCAACAGTGTATTGTTCCAGGAACGAGAAGCCATTGCCCCAAGGACTAGGTCCCTTAAGGCGGGTTTCGGAACCCTGCCCTGTCCCCCACCTCCTTTTCCCATTCTCGCATGCTCCTTAATATCCGGCTTTGCATCTCCTGAGAACTGGAGCCTCGGAGATGAAAGCCAAGAAAACGCGACGAGCCATCGGCGGCACTCACTCAATTGATTTTTACACAAAATTTGCCTTCATGAACGAAGGATGGAAAAATGATCCCATAAATAATGGATAACAAAAACAAATGCAGGGAGGAAATCAATAGTCACACACTTGATACTGCAGGGAGATGGGAGAGGAAAATATGGAGCCCGCTCCGGCTAAACAACACCCCAGGGAACCCCTTCCAGCTGGGGAGGGAGAGGCACGTGTTGCCCTAGCAGGCCTCAGGGGACAGTGAGCTGGGAGAATTTGTCTGAGCTTCTCTCAATGTGTCAGAGTCGATCTCAGGACAAAGGAACTATCTGCCCCTCAAGGATCACCCTGATTTGCCGCCCACAGACCAGGGTACCTGCCCTGGTTCTTTTCCTGAGCCGTCCACAGCCTCAGGAGCTCCATCTTTCAGAGATGCCAAAAGGCTTCCATGCTCTCTCTGAGCTTTTCCCCTTTTTCTATTCACAGCAAGTTGCCTCCAGATCTGGTTACCTGCTCTGGTGCTATGGAAGCCCCGTGAGTGGTGTGGGGTTAGGGATTTGAATCCTGGTTCTACCATTTCTTCTACCTGTGTGACTGACTCTTGGTAAGTCATGTAACCTCTCTGAACTTTCGGTTCTTCATCTGTAAAATGGGGCTAGTAAAATCTTTTATGCTGGTAGGAAGGATTAAATGACTCGATGTGTATAAAGTGCCTGGCATATAGTAAATGCTCAAAATAGGGCAGGTAAAATCACCCTCGCCTGATCCCCCAAATCTGTGCCCTTCCTCCATGCTCACCTCCACTGACTCCAGGGCTTCACTGCCTCACGATTGCATGGGTCAGTAGCCTCGTAATTAGTCTCCCTGCCTCTGGCCTCTTTCTTTTTTTTTTTTTTGCTGTATACGGGCCTCTCACTGTTGTGGCCTCTCCCATCACGGAGCACAGGCTCCGGACATGCAGGCTTAGCGGCCATGGATCACGGGCAGAGCCTCTCTGTGGCATGTGGGATCTTCCCGGACCGGGGCACGAACCCGTGTCCCCTGCATCAGCAGGCGGACCCCCAACCACTGCGCCACCAGGGAAGACCCTGGCCTCTTTCCTCTTGGGTTGTTGCTTCTCACAATCTTCATCCTCCTGAAAAATACGTCTGATCATAACTTTTTTTTTTTTAGTTTTAATCATACTCAATTTGTTTGACTAGGTGTTACATTCACATGGTCCCAAATTGAAAAGGTGCCAAATGCTATACAGTTAAAATCCCTTCTACTTCTCTTCCCATCCACCCAGCACAATTATCAATTTCTTGTGTGTCCTTCCAGAGAAATTTTACTAATTATAAGCATATGCATTTTCTTATTTATGTATGTGTGTATCAATACATATTTATGTATATGTGTTTTCATGTATTCTTTTTTTCTCAAGGTGGTAACAAACTATGCATACTGTTCTATGCTTTTCTTATTATACTTAATATATCTTGGAGATTATTCCCTGTCAATATATAAGGAGTTTATTCTCTCTCTCTCTCTCTCTCTCTCTCTCTCTCTCTTTCTTTCACAGCTTCCCATTTTATTCCATTCTAGGGACGTATCATAATTTATTCAACCAATCCCTGTTCATGGAATTGAAGTTTTTTTCCAGTCTTTTGCTTTCACAAGCAATGCTGTGATAGGTAACATTGTACCTATGTGACTTCACAACTTATCTCTAGGATAGATTACTAGATGTGTCATTCTTGGGTCAAAGGGGATATGCAATTGTACTTTTGATAGATATTGCCAATTTGTTCTCCATAAAGCATATGCCTTGAGCGTACCCAACAGCAATGTGAGAAAGTGCCTCTGTCTCCCACTCTGGCCTGCATTCCCAGGATGTCTTCACCATGCCACACAAGTCCCTTTACCCATCTTTCAGCCTCCACTCCACGTGCTCAGGCTCTGCATGGATTCTCCACTCCAAACATTCAGAAGTATCCCTGTTTCCCCATTGTGTCATACTCTTTCCTGCTGCCATAACTCTCACATGCTGTTCCCTCTCCCTGGCAAAATTCCAGCCATCCTTCAAGTCCTTACTCCAAGGCCACCTCCTGTGTGATGCTTCCCTGTCTTCCCTAGGCTGAGTCAGCCAGTAGCTCCTTTCTCTGTTCTCCCACACGACATGCCATTTGTATAGCACTCATCACACATGTCATGTTTGTTGATGTACTTATTCTCCAGGTCTTACTCATCTGTGTAACCTCAGTAGGAACTGTAAGCGCTGAGTTAATATTTACTGGAGGGACATGCAAGGCACTACACTAAACTGTACTGGGGATACAGCGAGAAAAAAGGCAGGATCCCTGCTCTTGAGGAACTTGCAGAGCTTATTAGAACTCTTTGATCTTAGATAAGTGGATAGCTGTTCATTTTAATCATTTTTATAGCTGTCGCAGAATTCATGTGAACCTTGCAGTGAACTCTACACAGAGGTTAGGGAATGTATATGTGCCCTAGAGTTAAAGGAGTATGCACATAAGCAAGCCCATCTTCATCTTAAATAGGTTTTCTTTTCTTTTGCCTTCCACCCTCCTTCCCTCCCTCTCTCCTTCTCTCTTTCTTTTCTTCCTTCCCTTCTTCCTCCCTCCCTCCCTCCCTCCCTCCCTTCCTTCCTTCCTTATTTCTTTCCTTCCCTTCTTTCTCTCTCACTCTCGCTCTTTCTGAAACAGGTAAGGGAAAAATGGCTTTGCCCAAGTATATAGGAACCTTTGAAATGTCAGGTGCATGCCAAAAACACATTGTGCTGCTTTCTGCTTCTAATATATGTATTTCACTTTAAGACCAAATCAGAGAGCTCTCAGGAAGAAGTGATAGCGAATACAGTTTATACTTCAAGAAACCACAGTAAGGTAAAGGAAAAGTTATAGGAAGGGGAAAACATTGACATGAGACAGAAGCCAATCCTGAGAAGTGAAGCTTGAGCCCTGCCAGCCCCAGTCACTTCACTGAACTGGAAGAGAATTCTGAGCTTCTCATTCTCTTGGCTACCCGATTTGAAACCCCAAACCTAGCAGAGGAGCTTGATCCTTAATGTGGATTATTATTTTACAAATTATGAAGAAGAGCAATATCTCTCTGTTTACTGAATGTCATAACAAAAGAGATAGGAGGGAAACCAAGACATTGTCTACCCAAAGAGCCCAGCATTTGGACAGTGTAAAATCACTAAATAATTCAGCATCTATTTGAAAGTATAGTGTTTTGTAATTTCGACAGAACCGTCTTAGTCTGGCTGTCTGTAACACAGAATTTTAAAAAGATGCTTGCCTTCGTGAGGATCTATTTCTAGGAGAAACGGGAGTTGGGTAGAAACGCTGGGCAGGAGAAAGAGGGCTGTCTAATTAGAGAACCTCGTGTTTACTCGGATGTTAAACTTTCATGAGCCTGCCGAGGGTCTAACCATTTTCTAGTAATATCTTTCTTTCTCTGTGCCCACACACGTGCTCTAACTATACAGATCTGTGCCCTGTATGTCCATGGAAAGGGAGACCATTGTGTCTGAGGTGATCATGACACATTGACAGAAAGAAGAATGGAGAAGACAAATGTAACCCCATGAACTGTTGCAGTAAGGTTGGTCGTGTCTGGTTTGTCTCGTTCAGAATAGCTGGAGACTCCAGCCCAGCAGCACGTGGGAGAGGCTGCACCCTGACAGGACTGAGGTGGGATGACGCAAGGAGGAGGAGGGCTGATTCCAAAGGATGCCACCACTCATGATTTGTTTGTTTGTTTCTGACCTTACTACAGGGAGGATTTCATGCCGTTTACCATGGTGCACAAAATTAAAACAAAGCATGCTTAGTATGACTGGGAGACAGAATAGCATGATAAATAAGAGAGTGCTTGGGTTGGTGTCTAGGCTCTGCTACCCCCTGGCTACATGACCATGGGAGAGTGACTTCAGCTCTGTGGGTCTCAGTGTCCTGATCTTTTTTTTTTTTTTTTGCGGTGCGCGGGCCTCTCACTGTTGTGGCCTCTCCCGTTGCGGAGCACAGGCTCCGGACGCGCAGGCTCACGGGCCTAGCCGCTCTGCGGCATGTGGGATCTTCCACGAACCCATGTCCCCTGCATCGGCAGGCGGACTCTCAACCACCGCGCCACCAGGGAAGCCCTCGGTGTCCTGATCTTTAAGATGCAGGTCAATCATTGTGCTTACCTCCCAGGGTTGTTGTGAGGATTATACCAGAAAATAATGTAAAGGAGCAGAACAATGCTTGGCACCTGGTAAGTGCTTACTATGTGTCAGCTACTATTATTCCTTTGCCATTAGTTCCTCTGAACCCCAAGAATTAGGGTAGGCAAGTAGCTACTTATAGAGAACAGAGCTCTGTGTTTTATGTGGCTATTGAGTGAGAGCCTCTGCAAGTGCTTATTGGCAAGACAGACTCCTATGGATGAGTTATGTAAGTGGCATCCCAGAGGTCCCGGCATGGATACAAACCAATTAAGTTAAGCACTTACCGCAGTCACAAGTGCAACTCATAGGTTTAAAAGTGGGTAAGAGAGGATATGTGAAATTGGCTTTGCAGAACTTGGCTTTGTCAAATCTACTAGAAATA
Source organism: Phocoena sinus (assembly GCF_008692025.1). Classification (NCBI taxonomy): domain Eukaryota; kingdom Metazoa; phylum Chordata; class Mammalia; order Artiodactyla; family Phocoenidae; genus Phocoena; species Phocoena sinus. Next base: position 49,176,016 of record NC_045765.1, on the reverse strand, counting down.
CAGCCCGTGAATACTTCACTCTTGTTCTTCTAAATTCTGGAATACTTTTTGTCGAACGAAGTGTAGAATTCTGGCTCTATTTTTTCCTAAGCTGTGCAATCTTGGAGATCTATTTATATCTATTATATTTATACTCTCTTAAGACTCAGTTTCATTATCCATAAAAAAGGTTCAGTGTAGGAATCAGATATCACCCTAAGAATTTTGAAACACAGAGATTTATTACTGGGAATGCAGTACTTACAAAATTGTTGGAAGGGCAGAAGGCGTGGGCTGTAGGTTGGACATGTAGGGATGGCTCTCAGAATATGATGGGAGCTATGACCTTTGTCACAATCTTGACAGTGAGTAATTGGCAGCTCACTGGAACAACTGAGGTCCAGAACATATCATCTTGCTGCTATCCAGGAATCAGGAAAGGCTCCAGTGCCAATCCAATGTCCAATGTGGACACTAGATCACTGAAACCAGCTGCCACTACCACTACAACTGCCTATGGAAGCTGGAGATGAGACCTTAGTGTCTCCATACTTTTTCTTGCCAGATGAAAACAGCATAATAGCAGGAAATTGCCCTTCACTTTATTTCTGCCTTCTAAATCTTGCCTGAGCATATCTACTTCATGAAATCTATCTCACATCTAGAGTCCTACAAGGGAGCCTGGAAATGAATGACTAGCTTTCTAGCCTCTCCAAAACAGGAAGCTACCTTAAAGAAGATGGAGATTGAGACTCCCCTGGTGGTCCAGTGGTTAAGACTCCACACTTCCAATGCAGGGGGCGAGGGTCTGGTCCCTGGTTGGGGAACTAGGATCCCACACGCCACATGGTGTGGCCAAAAGAAAAAAGAAGATGATGGAAATTGATGCCAAGTAACAACTGAACCATATCCAGACCAGAAAATAATAATAGTAGCTATGTCATAGAGTTATTGTGAGGATTAAATAAGATAATGAAATAGTTTGAACACTAGCAAAAAGTAGACAATCATGGGGGCTTCCCTGGTGGCGCAGTGGTTGAGAGTCCGCCTGCCGATGCAGGGGACACGGGTTCATGCCCCGGTCCGGGAAGATCCCACATGCTGTGGAGTGGCTGGGCCCATGAGCCATGGCCGCTGAGCCTGCGCGTCCGGAGCCTGTGCTCCGCAACGGGAGAGGCCACAGCAGTGAGAGGCCCGCGTACCGCAAAAAAAAAAAAAGTAGACAATCAATAAATTATTTCTAGCACTACTCCTTCAGTGGGATACAATGCTTCATCTTCTAAAGGTAACCAAAGGGAGTGATTCTTTCCTCAGATGTCGGGCTGAATTTCCTGCAAGGATAGGAGAATTCTCTACCAGCTTAGTGTCCTCAGTGTAACCAATGGTTCCCTCCCTACCTGAGGTCATAGCACAGGTGCCTATAATAGCCCTCCTTGTCTATATGTCAGTGCTTCAGGGAAAGTTTCCAGGCCATTCCTCCAGTTCTCCATTCAGCCCCTTCACACCCCCACTCCCCATTCTGGACTCTAAGTTCCCATCCTGTTGCTTCAGGCCAAATTCCTAATTCTCTGCTTGCCCCTGTCATGGTGAGATCTGAGTAGAATGAATTATTTGCTTCATCTTTGTTTTATCCCCGGTCAGTACTGTTCCTATTTCATACCTAGCCCAGGCCTTTGGACCCTGTACTAAGCGTGGAGCCTAAGGCCCCACTAGTCATCAAGGAAACTATACATAATTAGGTAAAAGATGGAAGAAAGTACTGAGAATTCCAAGACAAAGCTCTAACAAAATAGGTTGGTCTATGACAAACACAGAGAACATTTATCTTTAATGTCTTCCAAACCCCGTTTTGTTGTTCGGTATTTTCCACTTACATATTGAACTTGAGAGTTGCCTTTTTACTTGGTATCATAACAGATATTCTCAACCAGTGTTACTTGTTCTGCATCTCATTTTTTTCAGGGTTTTATAAAGTGGCCAGTTGGCTCAGGGATTCTCAAGACTGCTTGTGCCTCACCTCAGCTCAGTTGAATCTGAATCTCAAGGGGGACAGCTGAGGTCTGGGCAGCAGTATATTTTAAAGGTCTCCAAAGATAATAATTATAATGTGCAGCCAGAGTTGAGAACCACAGGGCTGGCTAATCTGACAATCTGACTGGGGTTGACATGACAACGGGTGCAAATGTCTTAATATACTGGCCCATCTAGGGCAGTTCTGGTTCTCTTTCCCAAGGACTGTCTTCAGGCAATGCCATAGTCAAAAAGTAAGTTCATGATGGCGTCTCCAGGCCCACTGGCAGGAGAAAGTGATAGGTGAAGCTCTGGGGTCAGGACAATATTTTAATATCCCTCAGGTTATACCGTTTAAGCAGGTGACTCTTACACCTATTCACAAAACTAGTTCTGGCAGTTAACATTTAATTCTTGATAAAAAATTTTTTATTCTATAAAATGAAATTATACTTTTAATTCTCTATTCTTCTGTGTAACCCCAGGCAATTACCATTTTGTGTAATCTCTGACCCCTGATTTCTTCATTTATTCAATAGGGATAATAATAGTAAGAGAGTTGTACTGTGATAGTTATATGTGATTGACAACATATATAAAATATCTGGCATATTAGAGATGAAAAATATATTTGATCTACTATTACTATTATTGAATTATTAGTGTTTATAAAACTAGGCATAATGTTTATAAAACTAGGTGATGTCAGCATGTAAATTGGACATTTTCTGGATAAAGAAGATGTGGCACATATATACAATGGAATATTACTCAGCCATAAAAAGAAATGAAATTGAGTTATTTGTAGTGAGGTGGATGGACCTAGAGTCTGTCATACAGAGTGAAGTAAGTCAGAAAGAGAAAAACAAATAACTATGCTAACACGTATACATGGAATCTAAAAAAAAAATGGTTCTCATGAACCTAGGGGCAGGACAGGAATCAAGATGAAGACATAGAGAATGCACTTGAGGACACGGGGAGGGGGAAGGGTAAGCTGGGACGAAGTGAGAGAGTAACACTGACATATATACACCACCAAATGTAAAATAGATAGCTGGTGGGAAGCAGCTGCATAGCACAGGGAGATCAGCTCGGGGCTGTGTGACCACCTAGAGGGGTGGGATAGGGAGGGTGGGAGGGAGACGCAAGAGGGAGGGGATATGGGGATATATATATATACATAGAGCTGATTCACTTTCTTATACAGCAGAAATTAACACAACATTGTAAAGCAATTATACTCCAATAAAGATGTAAAAAAACCTTATTTGATATAAAAAATAATTGGACATTCTCAGTTCTGTGATCAGTGGAAGAAACAGAAATGTGTCCTCTCTGGGAACCGGTGGAGTACTACTTAACATGGAGTAACCCTCATGGAAATTTCCAATAAGGATGGCAAGTTTAGGGTTACCTGCTTGGCTTGTTTATCCAAGTTGGACTGCTCCTGCTTGTGAGCTGCAGAACCAATGAAGTAGGTAACATGTTCTGAGTTGTTTGCTCCACCACTTTTCACATGAAATGGATTATCAAAGTTCATTATATGAATGAGGCTAATATAGATGCAGGGAGAGAAAGGGTGATGGAAAATCCAAGGTGTTCTAACTACCATATGTTCACAACAGCATGAATGAAGATCTTGAAAATTTGGAAACGATTCACGTGTAGCCATACGCAAATGCCAAAATAAGCTATGGTGTGTTCACTCAATTTAATGAGCTTTAATGGACATTTAAATGTGTGCCAGGCACTGAGCTAGTGCTAGGAAGAAAAAGATACATAAGACACAGGCACAGCCCTCCAGAGGTCAAGGACCCCTGGGGAGATTGATAAATAAAGAAATAATTATTAAACAGTGTGATCGAAAGTAATGGTTTTTGGACTATTTGATAACATTGAAAGAATAAGGAAACATTAACTTAAAAATGTAAGATATGGGCGTCTCGCCTTCTGAGATGGCCCACACTCTGTCTGTGCAGTGTGTTTCTCCCTCGGCTTTTCTTAATTTCTGAGATGACCCCATGCCCTGGGGCCGCTCTCGCCTTTTGAGACGGACTGCATTCTGTCTATAGAATGTGTATCTCTCTAAATAAATCCTCTTCTTACCTAAAAAAAATGGTAAGATATGCAGTGACGTATAGAGTATAATTCTCTTGATATTAAAATTTGCCTAGAAAAAGACTGAAAAGAAATACAGTATATCAAATCATTTTGCTGGACACCTTAAACTTATACAGTGCTATATGTCAATTATTTCTCAAAAAAACTGAAGAAAAATAAAAAGTGCATGGGACCAGAAAAAAAAAAAGAAAAGAAAATTGATGGATTAAGATTCCTATAATTTGCAAATTAGAGAAAGCTTACCCTACTGTCAATGCAAGAAGTTCTAACTAATAAAATGAATGTATTTAAAAGATTAATTAATTAAAAAATATAGCATATAAAAATTCTGGCTATAAAAATTCTGGCTAGTAATTTTATTAAGGTGGTGGTATTATGGCTAGGGTTTCCCCTTCAGTTCTCTAGTTCGAAAGTTTCTCTATTTTTTAAATATATTTTTTCTTAATGAATTTAAGCATAAAATATTTTTGAAAGTCCTGAATCAAACAAAAATGATCCACCTTCTATCTATTTACTCGCCCCAGCTTCATACTTGCCTCAGTTCATACGTTTCCTGAAAGCCGAGACACAAACTTAGGAGCAGATATTTTCTATGGGAGGTGATCCCGGGAAGACTGACTGAAAGAATGAGGAAAGTGAGACACAATGAAGAAAAGTTAATACACACAGCGTGCACTTGTGAGCTGGTTATCACTGGAGCAACTGGAGCTCAGCCTCCCTCGCAGTCCCTCTGAGGAACCACGTGATCTGTGCTTCAGCTGAACAGTCCCTCTGAAAGATGGGAAGCTGGGCATTTATCCACTGACATCTATGCACCATTGACTGAGAATTGCTCTTGGAAACTTCAACTCCCTCCCAACTTCCAGGCTTTGCTGTGCCAGGGCTAAGTGGCCACGCTTGGCCTTGGAGAAAGCCTGGAAGTAGAGTAGCAGAGAGACACCAGAGGGAGAACTAGATGCTGACCATGTGTGCTGAGCTATCCACCGCTGCACTGAAATCAGGTGCACAGAAGGCGTGGGCAGGGCACGCAAAGCCCCTGCAGTATCCAGACATGTTCAACTTCAAGGGTCTCTCCTCGCTGCTGTTTAATGTTTATGAAAAACTTAGAAACCTGAAAGGCAGGCTTATCGTGTTTCGAAATAGCACAGAGTTGGGAGATGAGAAAAAATTCAATGAATATCAAGTTCTGAAATATCTCAAGAGGTTGGACTGATGGACCAGATTTAAGAACGGAATTGAAATAGTGAGAAGTGCACATTAAAAATGTATACATAGTTCCAAACAATTGCAGAGGCAAAGGACTGGAAAACATGGTTTAACAAAAGAAAATTTTATGCAACAAAACACATGTGGGTTTGAGTCAAGCCTTAACATGAAATATGAACCAACAGAAATTTCATCTCACACTGCAATGTCTGCACTGCCTGTGGGGAGTATAAGGCCCATGGTATTCTGAATGAACTAGCCAGCAGGAGTGCTGGGCTGGGTTGTGGGCACCCACCTTGAAGTGGGGCGTAGACCAAGTGGAGAGTGGGTACAGGAGAATCATCAGCGTTGGCCCCCCAGTGAGGGGGAGTCAGAAACCATTCACTTTGGGCTGAAGACACTGAGGATTTTCACCTAGAAAGAGAAGCCTCAGAGAGTCAGGAGGGGATAGGGAACACGAGAGCTTACTTCAAGTATCTCAGGGGTTCTTGAGCGGGAAGCAGTGAGAGACTGTGTGGCACGATGGTAAAAAGCATGGGGTATTGAGTCAGACACACCTGGATTTGTTGGAATCCCATTCCAGTGTTTACTGATGGCCTTGTTCAGGTCATCTGAAAGATGAGAACACTAACGATACCCACGTCACATGGTTGTGAGTGGATTAAATGAGATGTGTACGTAAGTTGCTTAGCATAGTACCTACCTACAGGTGTGCTCAAATAATGACGATAGTTAGAAACCCACTTACAAGAGGAGTTAGACTTGGTTTCTTTGGCCACAAATTGGTGAATTAAGACCACTAGAAGTTAGTAATTTGATGTTAATCTACAGAAGGTCTCTGGCACCATCAGAATGGTCCAAACATTGGATAGGCTCCCTTTGGAATAGTGGTGTCCCTGACACTGGATGTATGTAGTCAGCCAGATGGTCTCTGGCTGAACCCTTAAAGGAGATTAGAGAGCTCTTTAAGTCTCCTACATCTAGGGTTTTCTCTAGGCTTTTGCTGCCCCCTGTGACTGGCATGGAGTCACCAGTGGCAAGGGTTTCCATGGGAACCATGAGGGGCTTAGAATTCTGTATCTGAACACTGCCTCCCAGAGGAAAGAGACAAGCACTGAAGCAGTCTCTCCCATAATAGTATTCATTTTCAAAAAACCTGTCTAATTAAATATTAACCCCAGAGATGGATCATTAATGGGTCTCTTATGTAAACTTTGTACACCTCATAACCAACCGGGAAAGGACTTAGGTAGAACATTCCAAGGAAATTAAATCTATATACCTGTCTCTTTCTTCCATGCCATCACTAACAAACGGCACAGAGGGTGGTCCTGGGCTCACCGCCCTCTCTGTATCTCCTTTATTGACCACAGGTGCTTGGGAGGAAGGTGGGGTAGAAGTGTCAGGAGGGAGGGCCCAGGGCCAAACCTGACATCCTCTTTGCACCTATCCTGACTTTCCTTCTCTCCTTCTACATTTTGTACATCTCTGGAGTCCTAAAATAATGGATTCTTGGGAGGTGATGCAGGCAGAAGTAGTAGGGGTGGTTAAAGAGTTAGGGGGTAGAGGTGAGTGGGAGATGGGAACATTTAGTGGAGTAGCTGGGAAACAGGAGACATAGGTTTTTGCCTTAGTTTTGTGATTATGGACAAATCCAGTGATCTTTCTGGGCTCTTCTGGGGGAAAAAAAAAAGAGGATTTGAACTACAGCTCATGGATTTCTTGAGCGAGTATTTCTGAGCATTTCCGATGCACCTGGAATACAGTAAGGAAAAACGCCCAATTCCTGCCTTGGAGGACCTCACAGTATAGCTCAGAGGGTCTCAGTCTGGGGTCCATGTATATCCCTTGTGGTCAAGAAAGGGCCTTCAGTGCACCTGCAAGAACCTTGCCTTTGCACCCTAAATTTGTGAGTATTTGTATTTGTGTTGTGGAGGTGCAAGCAAGTCCTTTGCTTTAATCAAATTCTTAAAAAAAATTTTTCATCAAGTTCTTATAGGGATGCATGACCCTCCAAACTATTAAGAATCGCTGGTTCTCTTGCAGTTCTCTGTCATTTGTGTGTCCTTTATCATCTTTGCCCTCTTTGCATATCAACTGTGTGTAATTTAATATTTCTTTAAAGTTGAACGCTGGAGTATATCTGCTTTAACAACAATATTAATGAAATTGTGAGTATGGGTTTGATGAGTGAGCTACATCTCCGTTTCTATCTGTATCTGTATCTGTGTCTCCATTTCTTCTGTCTCTGTCTCTATTTCTATCCCTAACTCTGTCAACTTTAAAATAAATACAGACCCATGAAAATAAAAGTGTTATCACCCCAATACTCTCCTTACCATCGACACTGCATATTTCGCCAGCAGCGTATTTCTGGAAACATGGGTTTGATTATTCCCCCAAATTCATCCCAGCTGTGGGCTTCTTAGGAGTTTTCCACCCACTTTCCATCTACTCCCTCCTCAGCTTCCTCTGGGGCCAGTCAAGGGGCAGATATTAACGTCCCTCCTTTCCACATTGTCGGAGGCAGCTGCCAAACTCCAGAGCTGTCCCCAGACGCCAGCTAGCGGCAGGGAACGCCAAGTTTCCACCTTGAGCATCCCCTCCCCGCCTCCAGGGCCTGCGCGGAGGGCCTTGCCGCCGCCTAGCTGACTTCCGCGTGAGTGACAGGGGCTGGCGGAAGGCTGGCAGTGAGTGGAAGCAGTCCTGACACCCGAGCTGTGTGAGGCGCGCTAATTACGCGGGTGTGGGGTCTGGGCCGCTCGGTCCTTTGCTCAGAGGAAGGATGCGATGCAGGCGCTGGGAGCAAGCGGCTCTGCAGAGGAAGCAGGGGGAACAGCAGCACCTAGGCGCATCCATAATTTATAAAATGCCAGCAGCAACAAAGGCAAAGAGGGACTAGAACCAGGAGAACAGAATAGCATAAAGCTTTTTAATGGTCTTTTTGTATTAATGTCAGATGGGCGACCGTTTTTCAAGTGGGTGGAAGGGTTCCAACGCCTGCACAGTTCAGTCACAAAAGCTAAATGCTGCCATTTACCCCTCCTCTCCCAGCTTTATGGAAGAGCTTAGCTGTCCTCTAAGGCAAGTGTAATATTTGAGGGTCGAGTGGGCAACTGATCCTCCTAGAGAAGCTGCCTGCTCTTTTAGAGGAGTTTCTAGCAGAAGAACTGAAACTGCTCTGTTCTTTTGCAATGATAATATCCCCAGCAATTTAGTATTTCTAACATTTGTAAAAGGCTCTAGAGTGCAGATTTGAAGAGCACAGACTCTGGAGTGAGACCATGGAAACCTACTGACTCCTCTCTGTGCCTCAGTTTCTTCACTTTTAAAATGGAGATGATAAAATTATCTACCTCTTGAGACTATTGGGATGATTTGCTGATAATGTATATAAATTGACTTAACAGAGTAAGGGCTTGTTAGCTTAACACTTTCCAGGGGCTTCCAAATTCAGTCTTATTTTTTCTGCTATTCACATTCTCCCAGAAGTAACTGGTCTGCTAAAGTTGGGCGTATATTACCCACGCCCATTAAAAAACTTTTTTTATTTTTTTGCTATATTAGTATCTTTTTTTTTTTTTTTTTTTTTTGCAGTACGTGGGCCTCTCACTGTTGTGGCCTCTCCCGTTGCAGAGCACAGGCTCCGGACGCGCAGGCTCAGCGGCCATGGCTCACGGGCCTAGCCGCTCTGCAGCATGTGGGATCCTCCCGGACCTGGGCACGAACCCGTGTCCCTTGCATCGGCAGGCAGACTCTCAACCACTGTGCCACCAGGGAAGCCCTATATTAGTATCTTTAAACAACTTCCTATTTTGGCGATTTGTCCATGTCACTACATGTAGCTCTGCTTCATTTATGAATTCTGCTGGACAGAATCCCATAACTGATTTTTCTGTTTTTGTATTGCTCTTCAAAATATATAATAATTAGATCATTCCAATTCTCTTGCTTTGCTCATAGTCCCCACTCTGTCTGAATCTCCCCCCATTCTCTCTTTTATGGATTTTCCACTTGGTTTTCTAGTAAGGAGCCTGCACCAGGCCCCCAGAATTTTTTTCCCATTGGATCAGCATTTCTTAAGCATCAGATTTAGAAAATATATATATCTTTGACAAATATTTTCTTCTTACACATTTTCTGGAGGCAAGTTTTCTCTAAGAGTCAGTCTCCCATTGAATCCAGGAACACCTTGGGATCAAGGATACCTTTTATGTCTACTGTATACTCATAAGTAGCCTGTGTCACTGAACACCAAAACTGGAAAAATTGGGCTTCCCTGGTGGCGCAGTGGTTGAGAGTCCGCCTGCCGATGCAGGGGACACGGGTTCGTGCCCCGGTCCGGGAAGATCCCACATGCCGTGGAGCGACTGGGCCCGTGAGCCATGGCCACTGAGCCTGCGCGTCCGGAGCCTGTGCTCTAGCAACAGGAGAGGCCACAGCAGTGAGAGGCCCGCGTACCGCAAAAAAAAAAAAAAAAAAAAAAAACTGGAAAAATTATCTGACATATTAAGCAGGAACAAGGTAAATGCTTTCAGTTATATTGAACAATAGCTAATCTCCCAAGGTGCTGTGCAAATGTTTTAAGCTCAAAGGAACTTTAAGGGCTCAGTGGATAGAATTAGGCCTACAGAACAAAATGCAGAATGGTAAAGAGCTAAAAAAGTCAAAAAACAAACAAACAGAAAACGCAAACCAAAAAACCCTAAAAAATATCCATGGTGATAAAGGGAAGAGAAATAGATGCCAAAGCAGGTATCCAGTAACCTCAGATCATTGATCTCTAGTTTAGATGCCAAGATTACTCATTCCAGTGTGCATTAGTTTCCTAGGGCTGCTGTAACAAAGCACTACAGACTGGGTGGTTTAAACGACAGAATTTTATCGTCTTCCAGTTCTGGAGGCAAGAAGTCCGAGATCAGGGTGTCAGCAGGGTTGGTTCCTTCTGAAGGCTGTGACAGAATCTATTCCAGGCATCTCTCTGAGCTTCGGGTGCTCTTCTGTCAATCTTTGGCATTCCTTGGTTTGGAGAAGCTTCACCCTAATCTCTACCTTCATTTTGGCCTTCTCCCTGTGTGCGTATCTCTGTGTCCAAATTTCCCCTTTAATAAGAACACGGTCGTCTTAACTTGATCATCTGCCAAGACCCGATTTCCAAGGTCACACTTACCAGGACTAGTGGTTAGGACTTCAACTTCTTTTTGGTGGACACAATTCAACCCATAACACCATTTATGGGAAGCATTTTAGAGATCTACTAGATTTTTGAAAAGTTTTTACTTTTCAAAAGGATTCACCACATTTGGCCACAAAAAAATCTATACATGAATGTTCATAACAGCATTGTTCATAATAATCTAAAAGTGAAATCAGGGCTTCCCTGGTGGCACAGTGGTTGAAAGTCTGCCTGCTAGTGCAGGGGACACGGGTTCGAGCCCTGGTCTAGGAGGATCCCACACGCCACGGAGCAACTAGGCCCGTGAGCCACAACTACTGAGCCTGCACGTCTGGAGCCTGTGCTCCGCAACAAGAGAGGCCGCGATAGTGAGAGGCCCACGCACCGCGATGAAGAGTGGCCCCTGCTTGCCACAACTAGAGAAAGCCCTCGCACAGAAACGAAGACCCCACACAGCAAAAATAAATAAATTAATTAATAAACTCCTACCCCCAACATCTAAAAAAACCAAAAAAACCCCAAAAAATCCAACACAGATGTGATGCCTCTTAATCAAATATATATGAATTTATTTTTTAAAAAAGTGAAATCAATCTAAATGCCCATCAACTAATAAATGGACAAATTGTGTTATAGCCATAAAATGGAATATTTTTCAGCCATAAAAAAAAATGAAGTACTGATACATGTTACAACATGGATAAACCTTGAAAACATTACGGTAAGTGAAAGAAGCCAGACACAAAAGGCCATATATTGTATGATTCCATTTACATGACATGTCTAGAATAGAGAAATCCTTATAGACAGAGGATAGACCAGTGGTTGCCAAGAGCTGGGGGGAGTAAAGAATAGGGAATGACTACTAATAGGTATGGGGTTTTTGGGGGGGATGATGAAATTTTCTGAAATTTGATACTGATGATTGTCTCACTACTTTGCAAACGTACTAAAAAACACTGAATATTATGAGAAGGTGAGTTTTATGGTATTTTAATTATATCTCAACAAAAAAAAATTTTTTTAAAAAGATTCACCTGTATGAGCATGGTTCCTTTAATTAACAGTTATTTTAATACTTGGAAGAACTGAGTACCAAAAAGGCATCTATATGCATGAATAACATTAGAGTGTTAGGAATGATTATCTCTCAGAAGTGGATTAAGGATCATTATTTGTGTTTTTCTTCTTTCTCTATATTTTCCAAATTTTCTACAATAAACATTTACTAATTTTACAATAAAATTTTTTTAAAAGAATTGTTTTCAAGTAGTGTTGAGTGTAGCTAGAGAGCACAGAAATTTAAAGAAGAGCTAAAAGTAATAATAACTGCTAAAATTCACTGGGTATTTACTTTGTGCCAAGTACTGTGTGTTGTTATGCATTGTTCACTAAGACCAAGACAAACTCTCTTTTACACACATAGAAAACGGGATTCGAAAACAGTAAGTAATGGGCTCAAGGAGATGTAACTAGTAAAAAGTGGAGTTGAATTCAAACTCTCCAGCTGGCTGCTTCAAAAGCCAGAACACTTTACTGCCACATTATCATACTTCGAAAGGCTGAAGCTCAGGCAGCAATGAAGCAATTCTGAACTCATTAGCCAATGGGAAAATGAGTACTAGTTAATTTAACAACACCAAACAAAACAATTCCCAAATTATTTACATGTATCTTTGCAGAAATACATCTCTCTGCAAAATGACTCCTGTTTAAGAGTCTTATTTACCTATCACCCTTTTGCTCCACAGCTTTTTCTCCATGATTGAGTTTAAAAGGGAAAGATCTTGACATTTCCTTTTCCACACAATTAAGTGATGACTGGGATGCACAAAGGACAATTGCAGTCTGGGATAACAGTGAATTGTGTGAGGTTATTTACTACAAAGGCATTGGGACTCAGCCGGCTGCATGTGCCCAGCACAAAGGAAAGTGGGTATTTGATAGCTCTCCAGTCCTCCTGTCTGGGGATTCAGCCAAATGGAATCATCCAGGCTCAACACACACTTTGGGGTCTGAATTTTCTATTGCAGCTGTCTCCACTAATCAAATGAACTAGGTAAGAGAAGTACGGAGCTCAGATGCTCTATCCATCAATGTCCCAGGCTGAATTTGGGGATTTGAAACTCTAATTTGGAGGAAGGAGGAAGATTGGCCAGAGAGAGGACAACAGCATATTCTGCTGTAGTGTCCGAAGACTTGTCTGTATGTTTAAGCCCAGGAAGGAGATAGAGAAAGAAGGGGCAGGTGGAAATCATAGCCAAAGGAGTGTTGCTGGTAAGGAAAGCCACACAGTAAGGAATCTTGGTTTGAATAATTATTGTTCAAAGATCAACTATATGAGGTCTTATATGCAGCTAGGTACTCCAGGACTTGAATCTCCTAGGGGCTGCGGTGAATGTCCAACCTCTATTTCCTGTTCTAGCACCTCACTTGTCCTTGGGGGACATCCATTTTCCCTCTTGATGAAGCTGTCAATCAAGGCATCTTTGCCTCTTGGACAAATATGTTTGTGATCCAGGCAGGCCACACTGTTCCCTGAGAGCACTACCCTCAAGAAAGAGTTCTTATCAGTTCCTGCCACACAGATGCCCCAAGCTACTTTGGTTTCTGCCCTTTCTGGTTCTTTAAGTTTTCTGTGTTTGTGTGAGCTCCTCCATAGCTTTTTAACAAGTGTCCTCCCCCTTTTTTGGCCCAAGTTAACCAGTCAGTCTTTTTCACCTAGCTGATGAGTCCCTACCATGTAAACCTTTCATTGCATGATGCGTCAGTGGTTCAAGAGAAACTTGAAGGATTTGGCAAGCGTTCTGAGGACAGTCACAAAAATGATTAGCAGATGATAGATTTGTGGGGCCCACTTAAAGAAACCTCATTTTGTCCCAAGAAAGGAAATTTGTGCTGACTTAGAATAACCATTTTTGTCTGAGTCTATGCTCTCAAACAAGATGAAGAATTGAGAAAATTGGAAACTCATGTGAAAATGTTGCCCCTGAAATATGGTAACATCTAGGACCAAGGTGTCTTTTAAGAGATAATTTGTGTGAAAATTTGCACCCAATTCTCCATTTTATTTTCTTATTTTTGCACGGAGACATATCAAACTTCTTCAAAGCATTGTTTACATTTGTTGTCTACAATTTTTCATATCCATGTCACTCTTTAATTCACTACAGTCTGGTGTCTACCCTCACAGCTGCCATAGTCAAATCTAATGGGCCTTCTCTAGACGTCATTTTACTTGGCCTCTTGGCAATATTGGACATGGGACCACTCCTTCCTTCTTAAATCACCTCTTCCTTTGGCTTCCATGACTCCACATTCTCCTGATTTTTTCCCTCCCACTTCTTCAGCTGATTCTTCTTATTTTCTTTTGGAAGCCCCTTCTCTCGCCCATCCTTTAAACGCTGGTATTCTTTAGGGCTTGACTTAGGTCTTCCTTTCTTTATACTCCATAGAGATGATGGGTTGTTTTATCCACTCCCATGGCTTCCATTGTCATCTAGTTGCAGATAAATCTTAAATGTACGTCTCTCTCTTTCTCACTTCCCTAAGTGCCAGGCCCTGTGTATAACAGCCCCCAAGAATATTCTTTTGGATATGTCATGCAAACCCAAATTTTCAAAACTGATTTATCTATTCTCTCATGTGCCATATTTCAGCAAATGGCATCACCAGCCACCCAGTTCTCCAGGTCAGAAACTGGAGCATCCTCTTTGACTCATCCTTTTTCTTGACTCTCCAAAGCCAACAAATCAGTAAGACCTATTAATTCAACCCACTAAAACATCTCTTAAATCCATTGCTTTCTCTCCAGCTCCATTGCCACGTCCCTATTCCAGGCCACCATCAACTCTCACCCCATGGCCTTTTAGCTAGTTCTGCTATCCCCAGAGGTGTTTTCCTCTAACTCTTTACCCACACCAAGGCAGCCAGAGTGAAGCTTTCAAAGCACAAATTGATGGTGTCCCTTCTCTGTTTAAAAGCCATCAGTGCTTCCACTGCCTTTAGGATAAAGTCCAAGTTATCGGTATAAATGGGTAGCCCTTCCTAACACGCTCTTGTCAGCCCCACCTGCCTCATCTTGGTTGCCTTTCTCTTGCCTCCCTGTGTTCCTGGCACACTGAATATCTCACACTCTGCTCTCTCCCACCCTCAGCCGTTCATACATGTTCACACATTGTCCCTTTTGCTGTTCATCTAGTCTTTTTTTTTTTAAAGCCAAGTTCCTTTTATTTTATTTATTTATTTTTAAAAGTTTTTGGCTGCGTTACGCGGCATGTGGGATCTCAGTTCCCCAACCAGGGATTGAACCCGCACCCACTGCATTGGAAGCATGGTGTCTTAACCACTGGACCACCAGGGAAGTCCAGCTTTTTTTTTTTTTTTTTTTGCAGTACGCGGGCCTCTCACCGCTGTGGCCTCTCCCGTTCCGGAGCACAGGCTCCGGACGCGCAGGCTCAGCGGCCATGGCTCACGGTCCCAGCTGCTCCGCGGCATGTGGGAGCTTCCCAGACCGGGGCACGAACCCGTGTCCCCTGCATCAGCAGGCGGACTCTCAACCACTGCGCCACCAGGGAAGCCCGGAAGTCCAGCTTTTCACCTAGTCTTGCTCATCTTCCACATCTTTTCTTCCTGGAAGCCATCCATGCGCTTCTCCTTCCCTCCTTCTCTCCATCAATTAGATTACTGCCTCTGTTTTGTGTTCATATAAGACTCTGTTCCACCCCAATTATATCTCTTATCACAGCATATTGAAATCCCATATGTTTAGCCACTTGACTGTATAGTTGGGGAGATAAAGGACCATGGTTTCCCACCGTTCTACACCCAGCATCTAGTTCACAGTCAGTACTCATTTTACATTTCATGAATGAATGAGTTAGTAGCATAAGAGAATATAAGAGAAGCTGGCAATTCATTTTTTATCACTACCATGAATACACGATGAGCAAATAATTACATAAGAGCAAGGGAAGTTTGATTGAGCTATTTGGGAAATACTTCTGTAAGCTTGGGTTCTTCTACATTAGTCTTAGCTTTCTCTGGGGCATGGTGGCATCTTCTTAGGAAACAAAATACAAAAGAGAATCTTGCCTGCTTAGGAAAGCAGACAGACGCTGGTGACATCTTCATGTTGGTCCTATGAATTTATGAAATCTGGCCAGATCTGGGAGCTGGCTGACTCAACAAAGTGCTTTTTATCCGTTTCTATGCTACAAAATCGCACCTTCGTTATGAAAACGCACATTATTAAAAGATAAATAGCTTAAATACTGAGAGGAACTATTATAATGATTCCTTGTCATATATCCTTAACCCCTCGGCTCTCCTGTCACTTCTTCACAGTCGAGGAAAACCACAGCTTTTGTTCATCCTAACACCTACATACTCTGATCCTGTATCCACGCAGCTGAATGTGCTGGAGGAAATCCCACCACCACATCGACTGGATTCACTTTAAAAAGATGACTTTGAAACTCCAGCGGCCCCCTTCCAGGCAATCATATTACTTGTACTGGGTTCATTCATCCTCCTATATTCTACACAATTATTTCACACATTACCTTTCCCATTTCCTAATACCTCCTCCCCAATCCTCATTTTCAACTGGTAAATCAGTTTTATGCTTCACGGAGAAAACGGAAGCAAACAGCAACCAAACCCAAACCTCCCAGTGTCTTCATGAAGCTGTAGAGGAGCTTTCCATACTCGTATCTAAATCCAGTACCTTTGCTTCTGTGCTAAATCCTCTCTCCTCTCACTCACTTCAAGACGTAACTTTGAAAAGTCTATCCTCACTCCCCACGTAATCAATTTTTGCTCTCTACAGCATATTAATCCCGTCTTACAAAAATCTTCTCTTGACTCCATTCCCCTCACCAGCTACTGTTTGCTCCCCTTTTCATCAAAACTTCTCTAGAGTTGTCTGTGCTTCCTGTCTTCAATTCTTCTTCTTTGCATCTCTCTTGCATCCAGTTCACTCAAGTTCCACCCAAACTGCTCTATCAATTTTATCAATGACCTCTACTTGGCTAAATTCATTGGTTAATAATCAGCCCTCAGCATCCTAAACCCATCAGCAGTATTTGACCAGTTGATCACTCCTTCTGTTTGATGCACCTTTCACTTTGCTTTCAGGATGACACATTCTCTTGGTTTTCTCCTACCTCGTTGGTTACTCCTTCACCGTCTCCTTTGCAGGTTCCTTCTCTTTTCTCCCAGCTCTTAGCTGCAGCGTCTCAGGCTCGGTCCTTGGACTTCTTCTCTATCTACACGCTCTCTACTGACCACCTCATCAAATCCCATCTCAAGTCCGTTGACTCACACATATACATTTCCAGCATTCATCTCTCTTCTGAATTTAAGACTTGTATATCCTACCGCTGATTTGACTTCTCTATTCAGACGTCTAATAGACACCTAAAACTTAATATGTCCAAGGACAGAACTACTGATCTTCCTCAGTAAACCTGCTCTAGCCCTAGCCTTCTCCATCTCAGTTTATTGTAATTCCATTCTTCCAGGTGCTCAGGTCAAAAAACTCAGTCATTCTTCATGTCAGTTCATCAGCAAGTCCTGTTAACTCTTCCTTTGAAATATATCTGCCCACTTCTCACTGCCTTCATGGCTACTACCCTAACCCAGGCTGTCATCGTCTCCTAGGGTAGCCTC
This sequence comes from Phocoena sinus, assembly GCF_008692025.1. Taxonomy (NCBI): domain Eukaryota; kingdom Metazoa; phylum Chordata; class Mammalia; order Artiodactyla; family Phocoenidae; genus Phocoena; species Phocoena sinus. The sequence continues at coordinate 49,158,849 of NC_045765.1, read as the reverse complement.
CTAACAAATGGGTTTCCCTTCTTCCACTCTTGCTCCTCTTTGGGCTGTTCTCAACAAAGCAGCTAATATAAGTCAGATCATGTCACATCTATGCTCAAATCATTCCCTTGGGGTAAATATCAACATATTTACAAAGGCCCACAAAGGTCTGTGTGATCCAGATTCCCACTCCCTCTCTGTCCTCATCCTCTCCCTGGCTTACTCCGTTCTGCACTCTGGCCTCCCTGCTGTTACATGAACATGCCAAGCCACTCTATTTTTGCTGTTACTGTTCCCTCTGCTTGGAATGCTCTTCCACACATATCTATTTGCCCATCCTCCTCACCTCCCCGAAATGTTTGTTCAAATCTCACCCACTCACTTTCTGACCATGCTATGTAATACTTGCCATGTCCCCTACTCTTTTTTTTTTCTTTTTTTTTTTTTGCGATACGCGGGCCTCTCACTGTTGTGGCCTCTCCCGTTGCGGAGCACAGGCTCCGGACGCGCAGGCTCAGCGGCCATGGCTCACGGGCCCATCCGCTCCGCGGCACGTGGGATCTTCCCGGACCGGGGCACGAACCCGCGTCCCCTGCATCGGCAGGCGGACTCTCAACCACTGCACCACCAGGGAAGCCCATGTCCCCTACTCTTGATTCTCTTTACCTTGCTCAACTTTGTCTTTCTTGTTGCAGTACCTATCACCTTCTAATTTACTTATTACTTTAACAGTCTGTTTTCTGACTCCCTGTAGAATTTATTCATCTTTTTCTGTTCTGGGATATTACTTTCCCGAGCCTCTAGGACAGGGTTTCTCATCTGCAGCACCGTTGACCTTCAGGCTTGTGATGGGCTGCTGTTCTGTGCTTTGTAGGATGTCAAGCAGTATCCATGGCCTCTAACCTCTAGTTGTCAGTAGCGCCCCTTAGATGTGACAACCGAAACCATCTCCAGACATTGCCAAATGTCCCCTGGAGAGCAAAATTGTCCCCAGTTGGGAACTAAGCTTCTAGAAGAGTGCCTGCCACTGGCCGACATTCAATCATTATTCGCTGAAAGAAAGAAAACAAGGATGAGCAATTTTAGGTGTGTGTATTCCTCATGGGTTCTCCCAGCATTCATAATTTACCAGTTAGGAGCAGCTTTCACCTTAGAGCAGTAAAAGCAGTAAATCTCACTGAACACAATGGCTGGCTCTGTCCTTGTTTTTGTGCAAGACAACTTGTGGGAGAGAAAGGTACAAAGTTAAGGATAGTAAAAGAAAATTAGGCATCAGAATAGAGACACACTGAGAGGCAAGCTGCCTAGGAAGGTACTGCTTATAAGAATTATGTGGATTTGTTCAGGAGGATTTATAGATCTCGGGACATTGAGTATTTTTCTGTACTGCTTCCATTCCCTTTTACAGTCATCTTTCCTCCTCAATATACATATAAATCGGTCTGAGGTTTCAACAACTGGTTCTGTCCAAAGATAGTAGTAATAAAAAAAAAACAACTAATAATAAGAAGAATGTTTGTTGAGCCCTTATGTGCGCTGTCATTTAATTCATAACAGCTCTGTGAGGCAGGTCCTACTGTTATCCCCCATGTTACATATGAAGAAACAGGCTCAGAAAGGTTAAGTCATTTGTCCAAGGTGCACAGCTAGAACTGAGAATGAGCTGGAATGATAAAGTATATTAATGTAAAATACAGTGCAATCACAAGACCCATGCAAAAGTCAGTCTCACTGACAGCTACAAATGCTATCTGAGGCCATTTCTTTTCCACAGCCAGAAAAGGTATAGCACACCAAATCATAAAGGCAATAATAATTTAAGACTTTGGGCTGGTTCTTTGATTTGAGTGTTCTGTTTCATTTTCAAAGGAAGAGTACTCTGTAGGAAAGAATGAGGCCAACAGTTCTGTTCAGTGAAAAGACTCAGTGGGTTTAACATGATTTGAGGGATAAGGAAAGGCTGCCTTTACCAAAGAGTATTTTTCCTAAAGGATGTGTCCTAGGAGCCAGGATTCAGTTGAGCTTATTTATTTATTTACTTACTTACTTACGTATGTATTATGTTGAAAGGCAAATCATGCACATGGTACAAAAATCAAAAAAAAAGGCCTTCCCTGGTGGCGCAGTGGTTGGGGGTCCGCCTGCCGACGCAGGGGACACGGGTTCGTGTCCCGGTCCAGGAAGATCCCACATGCCGTGGAGCGGCTGGGCCCGTGAGCCATGGCCGCTGAGCCTGTGCGTCCGGAGCCTGTGCTCCACAACGGGAGAGGCCACAGCAGTGAGAGGCCCGCGTACTGCAAAAAAAAAAAAAAAAAGATCTACAGTGAAAAGTCAGTCTCTCTCCCTCTCCTGTCTCCCAGTCACCGAGTTTCTTTTTCTAGAGATGACTCCTGTCTCCAGGTCTATGCGAGTCCTTCTGGACCTCTGCATAAACAGGCATGTAGGTGAATTCAGGGCTTCATCTGGAGAGGGTTTCCTGTTTCCAGAGCAAATCCACATCCAGAGCATCTTCTCTTCTGATCCTCTCCGCAAACAGCCCAACCGTGTGAAGGAAATCTGCTGATTGTCTCCACACGTGTCCCCTTCACAGCGCTCATTCAGGGTCCTGAGACATTTAATTAGGTCTGCTGTTTCTCCCACAAGTGGCTACTCCCTCTCCATCTTCTTCGAAAAAATCTGAACACAAATGTCCCACAGGTATTTAGTCATAAAACCCAAGTAAAATGGATAAGCACTTGCCAGGGTTGTTTTTTTTTTTTTTTTAAAGTAGTGATCCTTTAATTTCCCTACACAGGCACACTTCTCCCCTTCTCTGCTGGGCTCAGATGCCAGCTGTATGTTGCCATGGTCCGAAGAAGGACCTGTGGGTCTCCCCTGGCAGATGTTACCACTGTTTTAGCCTGAAGGCCCTGCAGGAAGCCCCTGGCAACATTTTTAATTCAACATCAAACTTCAACTGGAAATTTGAAAAAGAGGGGGAAAAATGACAAGATGTCAAAGTCTCGGAACCCAGCAAGCAGGGCTTGCAAATGTACTCAGTCTGGATTGCTTTGAGCAGGGAGGTGTGTGAGGGGGAGTTCAATGGCCCAATGTGGCCATTGAAAGTGACTGTATGCTATCAAAGGGACCATAAAGGATGCTGGAAGAACTTGAAGGGGCTGCTATGTCTCAAGAAGAGTCCTCCAGGGCTTCCCTGGTGGCGCAGTGGTTGAGAGTCCGCCTGCCGATGCAGCGGACACGGGTTCGTGCCCCGGTCCCGTGTACCACAAAAAAAAAAAAAAAAAGAGTCCTCCAGATCTGGTCAGAGAGCCTTTTAAGTGAACTCAGGTGGAAAGCTTTCCAGGGTGTATTTTTCATCAAAAGGGCAGGTTGCGAAACAGTGCATATAAAAGGCCCCATCCTTGGAAAAAAATTATGTGACTATATAGCAAACATTTTGGCAAGCTATACTCCCTAAAATTCACAGTTCTAAGATTGTATAATATTTAGAATTTCTTCCTTATACCTTTCTCTATTTTCTGAATGTTTTTTGTGCAGAGACCCAATGTATTACATTTATAACCACAAAAATGCTGTCTATATAAAATTTGAAAATAAAAAAGATAACAAAGCTGGATGCCTATCCCCTCAGTGCCCACAGACTCCTAAAGCAGAAACCAGCAAGTTCTCAACTGCCCAGGCAGCTAGCACTCAAATCTACAGGTGTATAGAGTTCAGGGGGCAAGTTCACTCAGCACAGTGCCTGGCGCAGCGCGAACCAGAGTTCAGTAATAATAGGGTCCATCTGGATAGAGCTTCAGAGCACGGCACTGCTTTCGTCATCTCATTCCATCCCACATTAACGCTGGGAAGTATACAGAGCAGCCATTTTTACTGGCAATTTGCATATAAAGAAACTGAGGCTACAGAAATGTAGAAGGTAAGTAGTAGCCTGGGACTTGAAGTCCATAGCGTTTACCACCGCATATTTTAAGATGTGTGCGCATTTGGGAATGATCTCGTGAACTCCGAACCATACACTGCTCATTTGGGGTGGTGATGAGAAAATTTTCCTCTAGAATCACAAGTGTCAACTTGGCAGGCACTTGGGGGTGAAGACTTCTGAAGGTAATACATTATCAACCCCAGTTAGTTGCGTTACTGGAAACAGATCTGATGATCAGGGAATTGTGCTGTCCTACCTGGCCTCTAATGAAGATTTTGCAGGATTTTAAGGGACTGAAATTTGGGCAGGGGCTGCCTCGTGTTCTAGCTTTAGCTCCGGACCCTAACATGCGCGTGACACAATTTTCTTGATGAACAAAAGAATGAATGAATTTGAATCAGAGCTTTAGAGGAGGGAGACCCTTCCTTCTCTGTCCCAAGCTCTGAGTCTGCTTCCCCACATGACTCACCTCTGATCCTCTCTGCTTCTCATCCCCTACCGGACTCCTCCCCTGCCTCTGATTAGAGCTTCGACTTGGTGGTGGGTGGCATGGAGGGTAGAGGTGAGGGAAGTATGGGGAGTAGAGAAAATAAGATATGCTAAGAAGAGGGGTGAGTAGTCAAATCTAAGATATTAAAAGAAAAACGTAATCCCTTTGCTCCCCCATTTCCCAGAAAAGGAATGCAATTTCCCCTCAATTCTAGCTGCCCTGGGCACTAACTGTAAAAATACTAAATGAGAAACGGAGTCGGTTGTCATTTCAAACACAAATGGGCATGTACATTCAGCCTTTATGGCTAGATAGCTTCCACTTCCAGTGCTCTGTATTTATTGGCTTTGACTTATCGATAGAACATCCTGGGGCCTTAAGTCCTCCTTCCCACAGAGCAAAGATACCATCAGCAACCGCCTTCTCCTCTCAACCCATGAATAATAATGTGGATGATGATGACGGTGTTATTATTATCATTTGGTATTTAGCCAGCGTCTTTCCCCGAAGTACTTAAAGCACTTTATAGGCATTGCCTTATTATTCCTCACAATACCTCCCCTGAGAGAGGGCCAGAAGAGAGATTTGATTTCCATTTCACTGAGAGGAGAAGCTGAGACCCAGAGCGATGAAAGGGCTGCTCCAAGGTCACCTGGAAAAACTGGGCCGAGGTTAGGAGAAGAACTGAGGGCTCCTAATGGCTGTTTAAGGGCACCTTCCCACCCACCTTGAGGGAGAAGGAGTCATTAGCTCAGTCACTGAGCAGAAGTGTAATAGGACATTAAAAGGGAAATTTTCACTAAGGCACATTCTAAAGTGAGGTGCTTGAACAAAACAAACATTTTCAAAGGGGACGGCTGAGAAACCCCTCACTTACCTCAAGGGCATAAAAGGGCCATTAGTTGGAGATGAGAGGAGTTTCGAAGAGGATTTCTTAACCCCAGGGGGAGGGTGGAGGCTGAACTTCACCTGAAGTTCAGGGAAAAAGACTTCAAGTAAACCATCAAAGAGCTTAAAATGAGTCCTTTGCTGTTCCTGGTGTACAGTGGACGGGTGTGAGCCGTGTCCGAGAAATCTAAGGAAGATGAGGTTGGCTGGAGTGGCCTCTGGCACTGAATGGAGGCCTGAAACTTGGGAAATAATTGCTCTCCTAGAGTTTAATGGAGCGAAGGATAGGTGAGTATTTCCCATGATCAGGTGTGGACCATGTGCATGAGAAAGTCAGCCTGGGGTCATTGTGGATTCTGCCCAAGAAGACCACCACAAGAGGCAAAGGGGTCTTGGTAGAAAGAACATGGAAGTGGAATCCAAGACACCCAGGGGTGATGGGTGGAGGCATGAGCAATGATCAGAAGAGGCGCACAGTCGTTCACACCAAGGAAATGGAAGCAAGTGATCTGCATTGATGGGGGTCTCCAAAGAACCCAAGAAAGCGCCTCAAGAGAAAGGGTGAGCTGCATCCTTCTGCCAAGTCTAATATTAGCATTGTTCGGGGAGAACTTTCCTTCTTCTGTGTATGGTCAGGCCACTCAAGATGGCTGTTCTCTTGCTCTCCGTACACCCCCTGCCCTACCAGCGCCCGCTTCACCTACACCCTATGCACGTGACTGACCTTCCTACATACTTGCCCCAGGCCCAGCTGGTGTCTGTTCTTATCAAAGGGGCGGTGAGGGGCGTGCAGCTCTGCTGGTTTCCCTGGTAACTAATGAGCCAACCTGATGTCAGTTCCCCCTATAACTGGCAATCTCTTCCTCCCCCGGGAGCGAAGCCTGCCGCCATGGCCTGCCCACTGTCCGCTGCACACAGTGGGGTGTCGCTCCGGGACCTTGCTTCAGACATGTAAGATCCCCCATCCATTAAACCACTGATGTCTCTGTCACTGACTCTGAGCTCTTTCTTTGGTCTTAAAGCTGGGTAAGTGCAGGGCTTGCAGGCCTGTGAGGTCCAGCCCAACATCCTGTTACCTCTTTTCCCTCAGCCCACCTGGCCCTGCAGGACTTAGGGGGAGTTAGGAATAAGCAGTACTTACAGAAGTCTGTCACATCCCATTCCCCAACTCCAGCTCTAAGGCAGGAGAGCTGAACATTTAACTTTAAGTCATATTAGATATATTTATTAGTACATGGGGACTGGGCATCTTAATTACCAAACTGAGATGATGTTTTATGAATTAAAGTGAATAAAATTTGCCTAAGAGTAAACAGCATAGTCGTGGGAACCTGCCTAAAATTTTATCCTGTGGCAGAAGAACTCTCCCCACAGAGATGTGCTTGTTTAACAGAATGATTATATAAGCTTTCATGAGGTCAGGGGTGGCACCAAGAAGCAATGCTGTGCTGCAAACCTGTGATGTTCACCATCATTTATACCCAGTTTTATCCAATAACATGTAAGAACAGCTACCACTTTAAAGCATTTATCTTGGGTGAGGCACTGAGAAAGCACTTCATATACATCATCTCGTTTAATGCTCTCAGTTACCCTAAGAAGTAGATTTTTCCTCCCATTTTCTAGATGAGGAAACTGAGGCATAGAGAGGTAAAATAAACTTGCCCACAGGCATGCAGCTTGTTAAGTGGCAGAGCTAGAATTCACCCCAGGTTTGTCTGACTCCAAAGCCTTGCTTCTAAAGCACGCTACAAGCCTCCTTTAGAGTCATAAAAACTGTTCCGGGCCCCTTCTTTGTCCAATGCTCTTCCCAGCTAGGGTGGCACACATTTAACCTTTGATCTTCTGCGCATCTATATCACTGTCTGGAAGTTTGCCCAAATTGAGTACCCTGAGCTCAGCAGTGTCTTGGTCCGTAGTGGGAACTTAAAGGCAGCTGCTGACTGGCTGAAAACACATATTCAACTGTGGGCTTTGGAGTCAAGTCGACATCTTCCATTTACTAGCTGTGTGATCTTGGGTAAATTACTTATCCTCAGTTTCTTCATCTGTGAAATGGGTTGATAATGCCTTCCCGGGAGGGCAGCTGGGAGGATTGAATAAGCCTGTTATCACTCTATATGCCTTCAGTGGTTAGGGTTGAATGAAATTACTAAGTCTGGTGCTGCCTTGTGTTGTTCCTTATTCACACATTTCAAGCCTTATCTTTCCAATCAGCTCAGAGGCTCCATAATGGGTCAGCTCTCATCCACTGTACAAGTGTTAGGCAGCAGTGCTGGGTGGATGTTAGCAGCTAATTGACATCGTCTTTGCCATGGAAGACTGCATGGTCTGGAAGCCCTCCTATCGATGTAGAGAAGTATATAGTCAGGGAAGTGCATTTCAGGGAAGTGAAGTAAGGGTACCTGGCTAATAAAGGTGCTCAATTAAGTTGATGGCTAAAAAATATATGTTATGAGTCAGTGCATATCCGAAGTGCCTTACATATAATCTCACTGACTCCTCACACAACGCTGTGAAGTAGACTCTATTATTGCATCCCTTTTTTGTTTTTTTTTTTTTGGCATGAGAAAACTGAGGCTTAGAGACATTAAGTAACTTACCCAAGGTCACATGACTATCATGGGGATGATGGTATTGAAACCCATTAACCATTTACTGGACCTACGAAGTCTGCCTTTAGTAATTCCTACTTCTGATTTTCCTTATACATAATTCTAGTGCTCCCCTAGCATGAAATCAGTTGTCACATGTCTTTTCTTACCTATTGTTTTATAAGCATTTTGAATTCAGAGACCATGTCCTCCCCATCTTTGTGTCTTTTCTGGGCCTGTTCAGAGCATGTGCTTAATAAAGTCTTGTTAAATAGACTCTTGGCCAGATCGACACCCCAAATATGTATCCAATCTGTCCACGTCTCTCCAGCTCCACTGCAACTCCAGTTCAAGCGGCAAATATTTCCTCTGGAGAACAATAAACCAGCTTCCAACTTTCTCTTCAATTTCCACACTGCAACTGCAGAGATATTTTTATATCATTTGTAACAGTAATAGTAACTTGGAAAATTTAAACTAATATACCATTCTTTTCCCCATGAAGAAGAATCTCAAACAGCTGATTGGCCACAGCAGCCTCTGGTAAGAGTGAATGGTGATGTCTCTTCTGGAGGAAGGAGAAAGTGATACAGGAAGTCCCGACCAGAGGAAGAAGAAGAGGGAGCCTGAATCCTTCTACCCCAGGGGGCTGGAGGTAAGATTAGGGGACAGAGATGGTGAAACACATGTGCCCAATCTCCCTTGTTAGGTGGATTGAGGGGAGACTTTTACTTGGCTTCCTGACTCTGATTTGGACTCTGGGAGGAGACTGCCTTGCTGGTGCCATCTGGGCAAATGTGGAAAAGCCACTTCAGGGTAAAACCAGTGGCACGGCATCAGTAGAGTTAAATCGCAAAAAAATCCAACCTTGGCTCCTTATAGCATGAAAAGTATCCAGAAGCTCCCATGTGCTCCGTGGAGGGATGTAGCAGAGCTGTTTGGAAAGCTTACTGACCGTGGAATAACTGAGGACTATAAGGCTGACCCCCAAGCCCAGGGTTGAATGGGAGTTGAGGGCAGGCTGCAGGTCTGTAGCACCAGCAAGATCAAAACTGGGTCAACTGGGTTGGGATGTTGTGGGTTGGGAACATCACTATGGATAAAAGAGGCGTGCTCACTCTTTACAGCCTTTCTGCAACAGGGAGGTAAGGAGAGGAAAGCAAGGGCGCATTCCTGCTGCAGAGTCTAGAAAGATTCCGAGACCCTCACAAGGACCCGCATTAGGTCCAAGACCCTCCCCCCGCCAACGCAAGGATTTGTGTGTAAGCTCCCATACCCCAGGGGCCATCTTGAGAAGAAAAAGGGCCAGGTCCTCCTGGCATTTTCTGAGACCAAGATACGATGAATACTGAAAAGTCAAGTTCCTGCTGGAGTTAGGAAAATTTTAAGATTGGACCCACGTGAGAAAATAGAGACTGCATTTTCTTTGCACATCTGAATGCAGTGGAGTAAGTTTCTACTTGCAGATAAGTTAGATGCAAACTCCTTCCCACAGCCTACGGAGCTCGGCACCATCTGGGCCAGGTCAAACTCCCCCGACTCACATCTGACCTTGCATCAGTTCTGAGCACATGCGCACCTCTTTCCCGGGGACTTGCACCTGCTGCTTCCCTCCCCGGACTGTGCCTCGCCCTGCATTCTCACAACTGCATCCTCCTCTCTCTTCAGGCCTCAGGTTACAAGTCACCCACTCAGAGAAGCCTTCTGTGACTACCTCAACGAAAATACGTGCCTCTCCCCGCTTGTCTGTTATCGTCTATCCCGGTACTCTACTTCCTTCAGAGCAATGGTCACAATTTGGAATTATTTTGTGTGTTTATTCATTTCCTTGTTCACTGCCTGACTCCTTACTTAGACTCTAAGCACCCTGAGGACTAGTTTACTAAAGTATCTGTTGGAGGGAGTGTGGAAAGAAGAGAGGGAGGGAGCCTCGTTTACAGATATTGTCAACGTGAACAGAACTGCTTAGTCATTCTCACATTGTCAAAAACTGTGTCTTAAGCATCATAGCAGACGCAGTTGGTACCCAACCTGGATCCCTTTACCAGGCCAGCGAACCCATCCCCCAGCTGCTGCAGATGTTGGCTGCTACCGGCTCACATACTTGTACTCTTCTCTAGAGGGCTATCCGCGCTTGCAGAGAGCCTCATGGTGGGAGATGCCTGGGAGGTTACCTCCCACCCCAAGGGTGGGAATGACATGGCATTTGGCTTCTTAATGGGGGGAGCATAACGGTCCAGCCCCCTTACCTGGGCAGGACATCCGTGGAGATGCAATTCATCCTGCAGAGGAGAGGTCCCAGGGAGACTGGATCTAGGCTAGGTTTTTCCTAAATCCCATCTTTGCCCAGCTCCTTTTCCTGCCCCGTTCTCCTTCTCTCCCTCTTTCTATCCCCTCTCCCCTGACCCAATAAAGGCTTCTTCTGAGGGTAGTCACTTGCACAAGAATCGCCATCTGGGCCTCTGCATCTAGAGAACCTGGTTTAAGACAAACTTCTTTCACGGACATGGCGCTGGGCAAGGGCAATGGAGGAGGGGGTACAGAGAAGAGGACACAGGGCACCACTGAGGCTGCTGTGAGGCCACATCAGTGTCACCTTCCTCTTCCCCAGCCTTCCCACCCCGATTCAACCCTGAGATGCCACGGACGTGCCACTCAGAACACCATCAGTTACGGAAGAAGCTCCGAAAGGAGGGATTGTAAACGAAGATGAAAGATTCCAATGGAAGACACACAGGTCCCACTGCTTGGGGAGGACCGAAGCAATCACGTCTGGGGGAAAAAAGCATTTTAGTTTCCTGCCGTGAGAAAGCTCCACATGCTTTGGAGCCTGAAGAAGCAGTTCTGACACAGACAGGAGTTTGAGGGCGGGGCTGATGGGTCTTTTGCATCTCCCCTCTCTTTGGCTGATCAAGAGGCAGGCGCTGTAAATCTGATGGCAAGGGCTGAGATGGTAGCAAACCTCTTTTCATCTCCCCTCTTGTGTTTTGGAGACAGGAAGGCGTGGGAAGCCAGCCAGGCCCCAACTATCAGGAAGGTGGCAGCCTCAGAAGGGGAGAGACCGGGTCTGGGGAGTCTCGCCCTGGTCCTCAGGTTTGCGGGGGATCAGCAATAACAATGCCCGTGTGGGGCGTAAGATGACATTCCCTTCCCAGTTGTCCTCAGGGTCATGTCAGGCACTTGTAGCCAAGGAAGAATGGGAGTGAATTCAGGTCAAGAGTAAAATCAAAGCGGGAACATTTTAAAAGGGATATTTAAATGCAGTGTTTTCATATGAAGAAACCTGGCCACCCCCCCCCCCACTCCTTTTGGAAGCCTAAATGTCAAACAACAACTACTAATATTTATTAAGAACTTACAAGGATGTAGCCACTGAGCTAGGCATTGATACAAGTCCCAGCCCCCCAAAATGAGACAAGCTCAGTGGTGGATTCAAACCAGCCGGGGAATCCAGTCGTGCTGAAGATGTGCATCTTCCACCACATCTGTGGATGGAAGTCCAGATTTATGATTCAGGCTCGTTCGGGACGCTGGGAAGGTTGTAAGCTCCTTGAGAACAGGGGGCTTTTGTCTGTCTCGTTCCCCGGAGTATCTCCAGTGTTCAGAACAGTGGCTGGGACCTAGAAGGGGCTCAACAGATGTCTGCGGAATGAAAGAATAAATGGGCAAGATAAGTGTACTGACTTGGGAGTCATTGACCACTCAGTTCTGTTTCTCATGAGCCAGGTTTCTTGAGCAAACTATCTTGAATTTTCTGAGCTTTGGTTTCCTCAACTATAAAGCGTGAAAAAATACTAGCTGCCTCCTAGGTTACAGATGAGGTTTGAACAAGCTATGCTGTACGTAGCACAGCGGATGGCACAGGGTAAGCACTGCCAAACGGTAGTGACTGTCATTATGAAGCCTTGTATATTTCATAGGACAAATGAACAGCAAAAGAATTTTCTAGGAGTGAAAACTGAATGCAAAGGAGATCTGTGAATAAGCAAAGTAAAACAGGGCAGTGACATCCACATTTTCCTGACCGATTATTTTAAAAAGTGCCAGAAAAAACTAAGGCCATTCTTAGTTGTCAAGAAGCCTAAAATAGCAATTTTGAAATAAAGGAGGCAGTAATGTGTTACAAAACCCAATGTGTCTATTCACATCTATTTCAAAAGACTCAAAATTAAATGATCATAAAAAGATCTTGGAGAAATACCATTAAGGGAAGCAAGCTAGTTATCTAATTATGTACTGTGTGAATTATATCTAATTCTAATCCAATTTAATATAAATGCATTCATTTATAATAAAAACCTAATGATGATTTAAAAGCATCCCATTCAGCTTTGATTTTAAAATGAAATACTTACTCCCTCACACAGATTTGATGTGATATGTCCCGGACAGCCTATGAATATTCATAGCCAGTATATGAACTACATGTCCATATTTATACAATACACTTCTTATCCAAGCTGAGAGATGCACCCTTTTTCCTCTGGAAAGAAAATCAGAAAAGTGTAGTGGAAAATGGAAAAGGCAACTGTCCCTTAAAAAGGTACCGTGTCCAGAGGGGCTGCCAGCCTAATAAATTGTTTGTTTAACTCGTTTGGGATGATGAGGTTGACAAGGCAACAGGAAGCTTAAAAAGGAAATCTGCCTCGGTGGCTGATACACCTGGGGCTCAGGCTTCCTGCGGTGCGTCCATCAGGCATGATGAAATTCTCAGAAGCCCCACATGCTCTGCTGGAAGTAAAGGCACAATTCACTGAGTGTGTCAGTTGGAGATCTCGCCTAGCCCCTTCCAACCACAGGCAAGCCTGATCTTGGGACCCAGGAGGTTCTTTGCTACTTAGTGCTGCACCTGGCTGCTCCACCTCCCAGAGGACTGCTAGGTGGAGACATCTCAAATGAGAGGCTGGGGTCCTGAGCTAGGATGTGGACATACACAGATGGACGTCATTTTACTCACTAGATGTGGCCCTTAAAATCACTTGCGTGTTCAACAGATTTTTCTAAGCTGACTATTGTTTTCCATGTACAATGCAGTAAAAGAATCCTAAAGCAAAATCTGTTGTAAGATAAGGAGTGCTTTTGGAGAGCTGCTCTCTCTTCTACAATTATGGGGTGCAGTCTGGCACACAAGGAGCTCTCAGCAAATATGAGGGAGTGGCTTAGCAATGTAGTGCCTGGCCTTTGGGGTCACACATTCTATTGAATTTGGGTTCTACCACTAGGTGAAGTAAGACTGTTTACCCTAGCTAAGCCTCTAAATAGAGGAATCTTCATCTCTAAAATGGGGATAGTAATATCTGCCCTATAAAGGAACAGAGAATGAAATAAGCATGGACACAGTGACACAGGAAATCCTCACTCAGTGTCAGCACTCATTAGTTGATGCTCCTCGAAGTGGAAAGACCCCCCCCACACACACACACACACTCACAAAGGATCCAGCCGAGTCAAGGCTGTAACTCGTACAGGGTTGAAGAGGGTAGACCTCCAGGCAGATTTGCTACTCCTTCCCTGCTCCACAGCCTTTGCTGGAGCCTCTGGGGAAGCTCTTACTCCACTCGCCGCTGACTGTTTGCATGTCTGTCTTCCCATCTAAACTGAAGCTCTTGGAGAGTTGTCTTAGATATGGTATCAATGTGGGACCAGCACAGTGCCTGGCACACACTAAGTGTGGAACTGGATTAATTCAAGTTGCTGTTTTAAATATCTCCACATGTGGCTTTGGGTGGCAAGAAAAGGGGAAAGAAAACCTTGTAGGTTAGGATTCTTTTATTTGTAAGTACAGGAAGCCCAATTTCAATGGGCTTAAACACAGGTAACTGTGAAGTCCAAGAGTTGGGTGCCTCAGGTGATGCCACCAGGAACTGACTTCTCTCTTCCTCTGTCATTTGGCTCTACTTTCTTTCATTGGCTCTGTTTCAGACAGGTTGTTTGCCTCTAGCTAGCAAAATGGCTGCTTAGCTCCAGACCTAAAACTTCCCCAGTCTCTAATCCAGCAGGAAAAAAAAATATCAAGAGTTTTTGTCCCAGGAGGAGAAGTGTGCAGCTTTATTGTGGTCATACGTCCATCTTTGAGACACTGTTGATGTGACAGGTTGACTGGCTTAGACCTGAGCTGTATATTCCTCCCTGAGCCGGAGGTGAGAACAGCTCCCCTTTAATCATGAATTGAGATTGAAGTTGGGGTGGGTTCTCAGGGTTGATACTTGTTTGAGAATATACCTAGGGGACTTCCCTGGTGGCGCAGTGGTTAAGAATCTGCCTACCAATGCAGGGGACAGCGGTTTGAGCCCTGGTCCAGGAAGATCCCACATGCCACGGAGCAACTAAGCCTGTGTGTCACAACTACTGAGCCTGCGCTCTAGAGCCCGCGAGCCACAACTACTGAGCCCACACGCCACAACTACTGAGGCCCACACGCTCTAGGGCCTGTGCTCCGCAGCAGGAGAAGCCACCACAATGAGAAGCCTGCTCACTGCAACTAGAGAAAGCCCGCGCATAGCAATGAAGACCCAACACAGCCAAAAAATAAATTCATTAAAGAAAATGTACCTAGGATTTTGTTTTTATACAGATATGGACAGGTCAACACATCAGGAGGTGACTGCTGTTGAAAAGATAGTTTGTTACCCAGAGTTCCCAAGAGGAGGGGGCATGCCACGCCATGCAGGGCCACAAAGGGGAAGTACCAGGAGTCAGACGGAGCAAGGGCAGAGCATGAGTAAAAGCCCTTATTGTGGTTTCCACAGGAAGCAATGGGCTAGGGAGGGTAAACAGCTGAGTAGGTTTAGAGTTTGGATAATTTTGGAGGGCTCTGGACTGCAGGGGTGGTCCCTAGTTACCTGGTACCTAGCCCTGGGTGATTTAGGGTAGGAGGATGGTGTCCGGGAAGGCAGGAGCCTAGTAAAAGGAGGTAGATATGGGGTATGGGCTCAGGACTGATTGGTTTGCATATTAAAGATGCACTCGCTGGTAAATTGTTTGCTATTTCTAGGAATTAGCTACCCCTGGGAGGGGCCGTTCTTCTCTGGGTCCACAGGGCCTCAAGATGTCAAAGCATCACAAAATATAGAAAGTTAAAGACATGATTAATACAGTATGGGGTGATAAAAAGCCACAGATATGTACTATGAAAACCAAGGTCTAACATAGGGCTGTCATCTCATTGATTTAGCCATTCATGCATCCACTCATTCAGTTATTCACACAGCATTTACTGAGCAACTATAATGTACCACACCCTGAACTAGGTGCAAGGGACACAGAAGTGAACAAACCAGGCATGGTTCTGCCCTCCTGATAATTAGAGCCATTGATCAAATAGTTAGAATTCTTTTTTTTTTAGTGCTGACTTTATTTATCTATTTATTTATTTATTTATTTATTTTTGGCTGCATCGGGTCTTCGTTGCTGTGCGCGGACTTTCTCTAGTTGCGCTGAGCGGGGGCTACTCTTTGTTGTGGTGCGCGGGCTTCTTGTTGCGGTGGCTTCTCTTGCTGCGGAGCATGCGTTCTCGGCGCGCGGGCTCAGTAGTTGTGGCTCGTGGGCTCTAGAGCTTAGGCTCAGTAGTTGTGGCACACGGGCTTAGTTGCTCCGCAGCTTGTGGGATCTTCCCGGACCAGGGCTCGAACCCGTGTCCCCTGCACTGGCAGGCAGATTCTTAACCACTGCGCCACCAGGAAAATCCGTTAGAATTCTTAAGAATGCTTCGTTCTGTCCTACTAGGACCTATTCTACGTGATCTGGGATCCAACAATTCATTTTTAAAGGCTTTAATACACTTATTTATTTTAGGCTACAGTGAGATGTTTGGCCTGGAAGTATATCCTGGGCCACTGGGAAAAGAAATCTGATACCCATAAATAAAAGCACTACCAGTGAGGCTAATCCTTCATGACATGTACAGCATTTCAGAGATTACAAAATGTTTTAACTATTCTCATGTATTCCTCACAACATCCCCATTACAGAGATTATTATCATCTCATTTTACAGCTGGGGAAGCTGAGGTTTTAAGAAGAGGTGAAGTGATTGGCCCGAGGATTTATAATCAGCAAGTGGCCAGGCCAGGGCTAGAAACCAAGTCCAACTCTCCTTCCATTTTACTGGTACTTTCCAAACTAGGGACTGCTACCAGTGGCACACAGGCAAGAGCATCAAAGTACATGACCTTACCTGGTAAGAAGTTTATTTCCACTCCACTTCGCCTTCAATCTTAGTTGCCCTTTAGTTCTGCCAAGGGCAAAGTCTCCTGTCTGTGCTAATATATCTTTAACACCTTTTACTTGCTAATCTCCCTCTCTCTTTAGAAACCAAGAAAGTGCAGGACTCTGTCTCAGAACCTTTGGCAGATAAATTCAATATAGAATCTAATAACATTGTTTTGCTTTATTTATGACAAGCGATATTGGTTTTTCCATTGATGGTTGAGGTACTCAGTTTCCCTTTGAAATAAATTTATTTTTGAAGTTAAGACAAGTGTTGATTTAAAACAAATGCTAAATAAACAATATATAGATGATTTGTGGAGATGGGCAAGTTGTGAAAACAATACCCAAATTACTGCAACCTGGGAACATTGCATAGACCAAGCGAGTAGGAAGAGACACCTGGAAGGCATTAGAGGGTCTCTCTCACTTCTCTCTTTTCCAGGAGGGAAGAGGACTGGGTCAGATCCCGCTCCCCATAGAAGACATGGTCATGAGCCTGGAAGACAGTGGTTCTCAAGCCAGGGTCCAAAATCCAAGATGCTGTTTCCAAATCCTTTGTGAGAAGAAAAATAAGGACGCTGTGTATGTCAGGGCAGGAATGCCAGTTGTTCTTTCTTAGGTAAGGATGTACTTTATTCTGGAATTATGATCTTATTTTGGTATGAGTACATGTGTGTTAAATGTTCATGCTTTAGTGGTTGCCTGATGATAATAGATGGACATTGTTTCTTGTGATTGTTTCAATAGCTTTACTTGGCAAAACAAAAAGCCGGCAATCTTATCTTAACAATCTCCTCCTCTATTTTTTTCCTATATATCACTGAATCTCTGTTCTAGGAGACTTCAATTGCAGGAAACAGCTTGCCTTCTATAGTTAGAGGAAAAAGGTATTGATAGACCCACCATTATAATTGTGGTTAATAGCAATGCAAAAAAGTAAGCCATAAATCCTTATTGAACCCAGGAGCTGCTGTTTATCATTGAAGAGATCATTCTTTCTCTCCAGTGTAACTAAATAAAGATGGGAGATTAGCGAAATAAGATAGCTGTTAAATTAAAGAGGAAAAAAGTTCAAGTTTCAAGGAGGCTGTTACAAAAACAAACAAATATACAAATAAACCAACCCCCAAACTCCTAGACCAATATGTAGCTCTCAGTGGCCTTGAAGACCATCTCACTTGAGATGGGCAAGCTGATAGCCCATTAAAAATGGCAGCCCCACCCTCTCTCATACTCTGTTGATGGAAATGCAAACTGGTGTGTCAGGCTAACTCCTTGACCTAGTGATTCCTTTTCCACTCATTTGCCTGAGAAAATACCATAATTGGGCACAAGTAATTAATTACAAGGCTACTCATCAAAAACATCACTTACAGTAAATAGTGAAAAACTAAATACAACTTAAATATCCAATCCCAAGAGACTGGTTGGGTAAGTCATGGTACATCTATAGACTAGAATAGTGGAAATATATAAAAATATGCTGTAGAAAATACAAAATGTTGTATAAAGATGTTAAGTATATATTGTTAAACGAGAAAAGCAAAAGAGTGAAACAGGTACAGAACGTCGGATACAGGATGATTTAATTTTGACTTAAAAGACTGGTACATTTTATCTGGATGGTGACATTATGGGTGAGTTCTCTTTTCTTCTTTTAGTGTAAAGGTATTTTCTAAAAACGTCTACAGTGAAAATGTACTACTTTTACTTTAAGGGGGAAAAAAAGGTGATTTCTTTAAATCGGGCCCCACTTAACCTGTTTAAATGGGTCAGCACCCATACGCCTAAGCTTAAAGGTATGTATTTGTGGACTTGCATTTTGCAGTGCTGACGTGCTTCCCCTAGAACCAAAGGGAGACACTAAACCTCTCTGCAAACTCTTTGTAGATTCCCATCTGTGACTTGATAAATATTTGATGCAGTGGCCAGTCAACATCCCTACATTAGTGAAACTTCTGCCCAGGAGCAACTGCACAGCTCTCAGCGATGAGATCGGAATAAGTTAAAAAGAGTGTATTCATTAGCTACTTCAAAAGGTTTGGTTTTTTTAGCTGGCAACTTCACAGACCGGATTATTGGCTCTGCTGTCTACTGCGTGACAACCAAATAACATACTATTGCAAGGAGGAGCCTGCTTCTTCCCTTAACAATATTTTCTTTCCTTTTTGTTCACAGCCCAGGAGGCAAGTGCAGCATGACTCACCCCCTCCCTTCCCCTTGGTTAAACAGCTGTGAATATCTAAAATGAGTTTAGGGTCTGCCCAGTAACTTTGATGTCCCAAACCTGGAATCTGGTCCCCCTGTCTGATATAGTTTTACATAATGAGATGGACCACTTATTCTCTCCACACATTCATGGTTACAATGGATAATTAAAAAAGTCAGCACTTCTGTTCCCAAGTAGCTTGAGTTGACAAGTAGAATGGGTGAACAAAATGTAGCAGGGCAGAGAAGGGCCCTGAAAATAGCTGAAATTAATTGCAACTGTAGGGGCCTCCAGAAGGACCTGGGCAAACTCCTACTCATTCCTCAAACCTCAGTTTAGATGTCACATCTTCTTGGAAGCCTACCAGGATCCATCTCTACTGTTTCAGGCTTGGTGTCCCTCCCCTGAGCTTCCATAACTACTGTGATTCTCCTGCAAGAGCACCTAGGCTGTACTATAGTTACATGCTGGTTTCTAGCTCTCTGTAGCCAACTGAGTTTCAGGAAGACTGTCCCGTTCACCACTGCCTAGCATAGTATCTGGCACTTTGAAAAGTGCTGAATAAATAGTTATGGAATTGAATACATTTGTCTGGAAATTACTGCTGCAGAGGACTTAGAACATTGCAGGATCATATGGCATCACATTTGAAAGTTTCCTCCATTCAGTGCTCCATGCCCTACCTGTCACAGCTCTCCAAGCAAGCAGTTGTTCAATCTCCTTGCACACTTCTAATGACAAGGAGTTCACCTCCTTCAAAATAGAGGTAGACTTTGAGTGACTTAGGAAGATGAGTAAAATAAAAGATGAGCATGACCAGTCCTGAGCTAAATCAGGAAGTACTTAATCCAGCTTCTCATTTTTCTGCTGGACCTTTATCTCAACTGGGGAGGTCAAGTAAACCCCACCCACTTGCCCACTGATAGCAGTTTAAGGCTCTGCTTTCTAAGCCAGAGGGCTGGACAGTATGCCAAGGAGTTCTTGAGCTCTAAGAGGAACATGGAGTGAAGCATCATTTTTACTTAGAGATCTGGAGGGAAACATTTTTATATTAAAAAATATATATATATATTATGGAGAAAAATATATGCATGACTTTAAAGAAATAACACAAGACTTAAAAGAAATTGATCAGAATCTTTTGGGCTGAGCCTTCAGACTCCTGGGGGTTAAGAATTCAGTTTTGGTCCAATGGGTTACTTTGGTGGAAAAAATATGAGAAGTACTCCTGGCTTCACATGTTAGCATCTTTTACCCCCTGGGAAGATTTGCATTTCCATTGGTTTCTTTTGGAGACTGGAAAGGCTTTAGAACTAAAAGGAATCACTGTATATAATGGTGGAATTTCAGGCGGCATGAATTGGGATAGAGTGACAGACATTTCCCAGAAGAGGCCTTGCATTTATAAAGCCCATTCCCTAGTACTCTGTCAGCCCTAACAGTTAGTCCCAGTTCAGGATGGGTACAGTAAATGTCCATTTGATTCAATTTTGACACTGTTTGAGCAGCGACTTTAACCCCTCTAAAGCCTCAGTTTCCCTAGCTGTAAAATGAAATGGGAGTATTTGCCTTGTAGAGGTGTTGTGAGCCTACTGTATAAAAAGTACCTAGCTCGGTGCCCAGTACATGATAAGCACTTAATGGTAGTTCTTGTCAGCATTACTTATAAAATGAACATGTGCTGAATTAGACCCACCCCTGAATTTGTGGACCTGGGCAAAAATATAAATGGAGAACCATATGTCTAAATATTTAAAGTTATAAACAAGCCAACAACTGTTAAATAATAGTAAAGTATGTCCTATCCTCCTACAGTTAAAACAAAATTGAAAATAGGTCTTTTTTGTCCTTAAACATTAAAAAAATTTTTTTTTATGGTAAGAACATATAACGTGAGACCTAGAGAACAAGTTTGCTTATTTATTTATTTGGCTGCATCGGGTCTTAGCTGAGGCATGTGGGATCTTTTTTGTGGCACACAGGCTTCTCTCTAGTTGTGGCGTGTGGGCTCAGTAGTTGTGGCACACGGGCTTAGTTGCCCCACGGCATGTGGGATCGTAGTTCCCCAACCAGGGATCGAACCTGCGTCCCCTGCATTGGAAGGTGGATTCTTAACCACTGGACCACCAGGGAAGTCCCTACAGAACAAGTTTTATATGACTGAATATCAGCAGGCTTTAAAGTTGACTGCTCTTTTTTTTTATTTATTTAATTTTATTTATTTATTTTTCTATACAGCAGGTTCCTATTAGTTCTCTATTTTATACATATTAGTGTATACATGTCAATTCCAATCTCCCAACTCATCCCATCTCCCACCCCCACGCTTTCCCCCCTTGGTGTCCATACGTTTGTTCTCTACATATGTGTCTCTATTTCTGCTTTGCAAATCGCTTCATCTGTACCATTTTTCTAGGTTCCACATATATGTGTTAATATACGATATTTGTTTTTCTCCTTCTGACTTCACACTGTATGACAGTCTCCAGGTTCATCCATGTCTCTACAAATGACCCAATTTTGTTCCTTTTATGGCTGAGTAATATTTAATTATATATATGTACCACATCTTCTTTATCCATTCATCTGTTGATGGGCATTTAAGTACTTCTGTGACCTGGCTACTGTAAATAGTGCTGAAATGAACATTGGGGTGCATGTGTCTTTTTGAATTATGCCTTTCTCAGGGTATATGCCCAGTAATGGGATGCTGGGTCATATGGTAATTCTATTTTTACTTTTTTAAGGAACCTCCATACTCTTCTCCATAGTGGCTCTATCAATTTACATTCCCACCAACAGTGCAAGAGGGTTCCCTTTCCTCCAAACCCTCTCCAGCATTTGTTGTTTGTAGATTTTCTGATGATGGCCATTCTAACTGATGTGAGGTGATGCCTCATTGTAGTTTTGATTTGCATTTCTCTAATAATTAGTGATGTTGAGCAGCTTTTCATGTGCCTCTTGGCCATCTGTATGTCTTCTTTGGAGAAATGTCTATTTAGGTCTTCTGCCCATTTTTTAAAATAAATTAATTAAATTAATTAATTAACTTAGGCTGCATTGGGTCTTCGTTGCTGCACACGGAGTTTCTCTAGTTATGGTGAGCAGGGGCTACTTTTCATTGTGGTGCACGGGCTTCTCATTGCGGTGGCTTCTCCTGTTGTGGAGCATGGGCTGTAGGTGCACAGGCTTCAGTAGTTGTGGCACACGGGCTCAGTAGTTGTGGCACACAGACTTAGTTGCTCCGCAGCATGTGGGATCTTCCCAGACCAGGGCTTGAGCCCGTGTCCCCTGCATTGGCAGGCAGATTCTTAACCACTGCGCCACCAGGGAAGTCCTTCTGCCCATTTTTTGATTGGGTTATGTTTTTAATATTGAGCTGCAAGAGCTGTTTATATATTTTGGAGATTAATCCCTTGTCCATTTATTCATTTGCAAATATTTTCTCCCATTCTGAGGGTTGTCTTTTTGTCTTATTTATAGTTTCCTTTGTTGTGCAAAAGCCTAATGAAGCAAAAGCTTCATTACGTCCCATTTTTTTATCTTTGTTTTTATTTCCATTACTCGAGGAGGTGGGTCAAAAAAGATCTTGCTGTGATTTATGTAAAAACGAGTGTTCTGCCTATGTTTTCCTCTAAGACTTTTATAGTATCCAGTCTTACATTTAGGTCTTTAATCCATTTTGAGTTTATTTTTGTGTATAGTGTTAGGGAGTGTTCTAATTTCAATCTTTTACATGTAGCTGTCCAGTTTTCCCAACACCACTTATTGAAGAGACTGTCTTTTCCCCATTGTATATCCTTGCCTCCTTTGTCATAGATTAGTTGATCATGGGTATATGGGTTTACCTCTGGGCTTTCTATCCTGTTCCATTGATTTATATTTCTGTTTTTGTGCCAGTACCATATTGTCTTGATTACTGTAGCTTTGTAGTATAGTCTGAAGTTAGGGAGTCTGATTCCTCCAGCTCAGTTTCTTTCCCTCAAGATTGCTTTGGCTATTTGGGGTCTTTTGTGTCTCCATACAGATTTTAAGATATTTTTGTTCTAGTTATGTAAAAAATGCCATTGGTAATTTGATAGGGATTGCACTGGATCTGTAGATTGCTTTGGGTAGTATAGTCATTTTCACAATATTGGTTCTTCCAATCCAAGAACATGGTATATCTCTCCATCTGTTTGTGTCATCTTTGATTTCTTTCATCAGTGTCTTATAGTTTTCTGAGTACAGGTCTTTTGTCTCCATAGGTAGATTTATTCCTAGGTATTTTATTCTTCTGGTTGCGATGGTGAATGGGATTGTTTCCTTAATTTCTCTTTCTGATCTTTCATTGTTAGTGTATAGAAATGCAAGAGATTTCTGTGCATTAATTTTGTATCCTGAAACTTTACCAAATTCATTGATTAGCTCAAGTAGTTTTCTGGTGGCATCTTTAGGATTTTCTATGTCTAATATCATGTCATCTGCCAACAATGACAGTTTTACTTCTTCTTTTCCAATTTGTATTCCTTTTATATCTTTTTCTTCTCTGATTGCTGTGGCTAGGACTTCCAAAACTGTATTGACTAATAGTGGCAAGAGTGGACATCCTTGTCTTGTTCCTTACCTTAGAGGAAATGCTTTCAGTTTTTCACCATTGAGAGTGATGCTTGCTGTGGGTTTGTCATATATGGCCTTTATTATGTTGAGGTAGGTTCCCTCTTTGCCTGCTTTCTGGAGAGTTTTTATCATAAATCAGTGTTGAATTTTGTCAAAAGCTTTTTCTGCATCTATTGAGATGATCATATGGTTTTTATTCTTCAATTTGTTAATATGGTGTATCACATTGATTGATTTGCATATATTGAAGAATCCTTGCATCCCTGGGATAAATCCCGCTTAATCATGGTGTATGATCCTTTTAATGTGCTGTTGGATTCTGTTTGCTAATATTTTGTTGAGGAGTTTTGCATCTATATTCATCAGTGATATTGGTCTGTAATTTTCTTTTTCTGTAGTATCTTTGTCTGGTTTTGGTATCAGGGTGATGGTGGCCTTGTAGAATGAGTGTGGGAATGTTCCTTCCTCTGCAATTTTTTGGAAGAGTTTGAGAAGGATGGGTGTTGACTCTTCTCTAAGTGTTGGATAGAATTCACCTGTGAAGCCATCTGGTTCTGGACTTTTGTTTGTTGGAAGATTTTTAATCACAGTTTCAATTTCATTACTGTGATTGGTCTGTTCATATTTTCCATTTCTTCCTGGTTAAGTCTTGGAAGGTTATACCTTTCCAAGAATTTGTCCATTTCTTCCAGGTTGTCCATTTTATTGGCACAGGGTTGCTTGTAGTAGTCTCTTATGATGCTTTGTATTTCTGCGGTGTCCGTTGTAACTTCTCCTTTTTCATTTGTAATTTTATTGATTTGAGTCCTCTCCCTCTTTTTCTTGATGAGTCTGGCTAAAGGTTTATCTTCTCAAAGAACCAGCTTTTAGTTTTATTGATCTTTGCTGTTGTTTTCTTTGTTTCTATTTCATTTATTTTTGCTCTGATCTTTATAATTTCTTTCCTTCTACTAACTTTGGGTTTTGTTTGTTCTTCTTTCTCTAATTGCTTTAGGTGTAAGGTTAGATTATTTATTTGAGATTTTTCTCGTTTCTTGAGGTAGGATTGTATTGCTATAAACTTCCCTCTTAGAACTGCTTTTGCTGCATCCCATAGGTTTTGGATCATTGTGTTTTTGTTGTTTTTTGTCTGTAGGTATTTTTTGATTTCCTCTTTGATTTCTTCACTGATCTCTTGGTTATTTAGTAAGGTATTGTTTAGCCTCCATGTGTTTGTGTTTTTTACATTTTTTCCCCCTGTAATTGATTTCTAATCTCATAGCATTGTGGTCAGAAAAGATGCTTGATGTGATTTCAATTTTCTTAAATTTACCAAAGCTTGATTTGTGACCCAAGATGTGATCTATCATGGAGAATGTTCTGTGTGCACTTGAGAAGAAAGTGTAATCTGCTGTTTTCGGATAGAATGTCCTATAAATATCAATTAAATCTATCTGGTCTATTGTGTCAAAAGCTCATGTTTCCTTATTAATTTTCTGTCTGGATGATCTGTCCATTGGTGTAAGTGAGGTGTTAAAGTCCCCCACTATTACTGTGTTACTGTCAATTTCCTCTTTTATAGCTGTTAGCATTCACCTTATGTATTGAGGTGCTCCTATGTTGGGTGCATATATATTTATAATTGTTATATCTTCTTGGATTTTGATCCCTTGATCATTATGTAGTGTCCTTCCTTGTCTCTTGTAACATTCCTTATTTTAAAGTCTATTTTATCTGATATGAGTATTGCTACTCCCGCTTTCTTTTGATTTCCATTTGCAAGGAATATCTTTCTCCATCCCCTCACTTTCAGTCTGTATGTGTCCCTAGGTCTGAAGTGGGTCTCTTGTGGACAGCATGTATATGGGTCTTGTTTTTGTATCCATTCAGCCAGTCTTTGTCTTTTGGTTGGAGCATTTAATCCATTCACATTTAAGGTAATTATTGACATGTAGGTTCCTATTACCATTTTCTTAATTGTTTTGGGTTTGTTTTTGTAGGTCCTTTTCTTCTTTTGTGTTTCCTGCTTAGAGAATTTCCTTTAGCCTTAGTTGTAGAGCTGGTTTGGTGGTGCTCAATTCTCTTAGCTGTTGCTTGTCTGTAAAGCTTTTGATTTATCTGTCGAATCTGATGAGATCCTTGCCAGGTAGAGTAATGTTGGTTGTAAGTTCTTCCCTTTCATCACTTTAAATATATTGTGCCACTCTCCTCTGACTTGTAGACTTTCTGCTGAGAATCAGCTGTTAACCTTATGGGAGTTCCCTTATATGTTATTTGTCTTTTTTCCCTTGTTGCTTTTAATACTTTTTCTTTGTCTTTAATTTTTGTCAATTTGATTACTATGTATCTCAGCATGTTTCTCCTTGGTTTTATCTTGCCTGAGACTCTCTGTGCTTCCTGGACTTGGATGGCTATTTCCTTTCCCATGTTAGGGAAGTTTTTGACTATAATATCTTCAAATATTTTCTCAGGTACTTTCTCTCTCTCTTCTCCTTCTGGGACCCCTGTAATGTGAATGTTGGTGTGATTAATGTTGTCCCAGTGGTCTCTTAGGCTGTCTCCTTTTCTTTTCATTCTTTTTTCTTTATTCTGTTACACAGCAGTGAATTCCACCATTCTGTCTTCCAGGTCACTTATCCATTCTTCTGCCTCAGTTATTCTGCTGTTGATTCCTTTTAGTGTATTTTTCCTTTCAGTTATTGTATTGTTCATCTCTGTTTGTTTGTTCTGTAATTCTTCTAGGTGTTTGTTCTTTAACTCTTCTAGGTCTTTGTTAAACATTTCTTGTCCTTGCAAACAGTTCTAGATCTTTGCCTCCATTCTTTTTCAGAGGTCCTGGATCATCTTCACTATCATTGCTCTGAATTCTTTTTCTGGAAGGTTGCTTATCTCCACTTCATTTAGTTGTTTTTCTGGGGTTTTATCTTGTTTCTTCATCTGGTACCTAGTCTTCTGCCTTTTCATCTTGACTATCTTTCTGTGAATGTGGTTTTCGTTCCACAGGCTGCAGGACTATAGTTCTTCTTGTTTCTCCTTCTGCTCTCTCATGGATGAGGCTATCTAAGAGGCTTATGCAAGCTTTCTGATAGGAGGGACTGGTGGTTGGTAGAGCTGGGTGTTGCTCTTGTGGGCAGAGTTTAGTAAAACTTTAATCCTCTTGTCTGCTGATGGGTGGGGCTGAGTTCCCTCCCTGTTGGTTGTTTGGCCTGTAGGCTGCAGCACTAGAGCCTACAGGCTCTTTGGTGGGGCTAATGGTGGACGCCTTCAAAGTCTGATTCTCTGGAAATTCCTTCTCCCATTGCCGGACCCCCAGGTTGGGAAGCCTGACATGAGGCTCAGAACCTTTGCTCCAGTGGGTGCACTTCTGTGGTATAATTGTTCTCTAGTTTGTCTTGACTGATCTTTAATTTTTTGCACATATCTGAGAGTTTTGTTGTTTGGCTGACAAAGGCATATGTAGTTCATACATTATGATATATGTGTACTCAGCCATAAAAAGAAATGAAATTGAGTTATTTGTAGTAAGGTGGATGGACCTAAAGACTGTCATATAGAGTGAAGTAAGTCAGAAAGAGAAAAGCAAATACTGTATGTTAACACATATATATGGAATCTTAAAGAAAAAAAAAGGTTCTGAAGAACCTAGGGGCAGGGCAGGAATAAAGACGCACATGCAGAAAATGGACTTGAGGACACGGGGAGGGGGAAGGTTAAGCTGGGATGAAGTGAGAGTGTGGCATGGACATATATACACTACCAAATGTAAAATAGATAGCTAGTGGGAAGCAGCCGCATAGCACAGGGAGGTCAGCTTGGTGCTTTGTGTCCAGCTAGAGGGGTGGGTTAGGGAGGATGGGAGGGAGACGCAAGAGGGAGGAGAAATGGGAATATATGTATATGTATAGCTGATTCACTTTGTTATACAGCAGAAACTAACACACCATTGTAAAGCAATTACACTCTAATAAAGATGTTAAATTTTTTTTTCTTATTTTCACTTTAGCAGTATTGCTAATTATGTTGTTATAATTAGGATTTTTACATAATTTGTGTTCCAATTATAGTAATGCCAAATTAGTCAACCTTGCTTAAGTCATTGTATTTTTTTTTTTTGGCAGTACGCGGGCCTCTCACTGTTGTGGCCTCTCCCGTTGAGGAGCACAGGCTCTGGACGCGCAGGCTCAGCGGCCACGGCTCACGGGCCCAGCCGCTCCGCGGCGTGTGGGATCTTCCCGGACCGGGGCACGAACCCGTGTCCCCTGCATCAGCAGGCGGACTCTCAACCACTGTGCCACCAGGGAAGCCCAAGTCATTGTATTTTTAAATCAATTTTCCGATAGAGAAAATTTGCTGTTTAGTCAATAGCAACTGAAATAGTCAATAAAATTATTGTAGTAACATTTGCATTGAGAAATCAACAATGAATTTTACACATAAATTTCAAGTAGTGTGATGGGGTCTTATGTTAATTATTATCATAGAAATATTATAAAATATTCTAAGTTCATCATATAAATCATCACTTGTATTACAGTTTTCACCTTCTCTAAAAGCAGTATCTAGATCCATAAAATATTGAAGTCCTTTTTTAAAAATTTCAAGTCTGAAATATTGTAAGGAAGACCAAAAATTGGTAATATGTTCTACGATTTATTCAAATCTCTATTTAATTGACACTGTACCTTGATCCATAGTAACCCAAAAATAGTCTCATTAGAAGTTAGTTTGGAGATTATTTATATGTGAATATTCTTTTAGAGTGATGCAAACATTTTTATTTACTTGTTTTGATTTTCTTATATTTTATAAGAATGTCACATTTGTTACATACTTCACATACTGTGTATTTCAATTTAGGGGAAAATAGTTTCTCTAAATTAAAAGAATTCATCTTAAAAAGGCAAAACAGCCAAACTTGTATCAGTTTGAGTTTTTGGAGTTTCTGCAAGCTTTGGCTAATATTATTATAGCAAGCAGCAGTTCACAGATAAATGTGGGTAGTGCAAATTCAAAAATAATTTTTTGTCGAAGATCACCATTCTCTTAAGGATCATCTTTTCTCTCTTGTACAATTCTAGTGCATCTTGTCATCTTGTGTAAATTAACTTTTAATGCTTTAATGGTGTTTAGTCAGCATTCCCTTTGTGTGTCTGAAAGTGGTTGTAGTGGTAAATATGACATGTTTTTCTTATCAAGATATTTCATATTTGGGCAAATATAGAAAATATCTTATGTAATCATTGAATTGCTCCAAATATGCCATACTTAGTACAGTTGAGAACGTGTCTCTGAATAAGGAATTCAAATGATGCATTGTCCATGGATCACAAAAAATGCTTGTTCCTTCCTAATGGCTATTATTGTTAGCTTGCCTTCACTAGTCTTTCATTCGATACCTGAAATTCAAAGTTATTTGTGCAGTTCAACATTTTACAGTTAGCATGAAACCAATAAAATGTTCATTAATTTTGACTTCCTCGATTTTCATCTTTTGATAGTTTGACAGTACATGTGATGAATGTTATTTGTTCAATATGATTTGTCCCAGTGTACACTAGTTAAATTAGTTATCATTAATGTTAAAATTGTATGTGTAATTTCTTTTCTCACTTTTAATACTATTTTGAATTCTCTATTTTTATATGATTTTTTAAATTAGTTTTTAATCTATCTTATATTCTTGGCCATTCTGGCATCAAATTTGAAAGTAATTTTTTCTACCAAACTAGAAAATGTCCATTGTTTTCTATCAATGTTGTACTGTTGCCACACAAGGCTTAGCTAAATATGGAACAGCTATGATTATTCTTTTTTTTTACTTGAAGTATAGTTGATTTACAACGTTGTGTTAGCTTTAGGTGTACAGCACAGTGATTCAGTTACATATATATATACGTATATACATATATAAATACATATACATACACACACACACATATATATTCTTTTTCAGATTCTCTTCCCTTATAGGTTATTACAAAATATTGAGTCCTATGACTATTCTTTAAGAATATCATAGCAATATTTTATATCAGTATTTACATGTTTACTGGTTTCTTGGTTGATTACTATTTGCTATTCTTTTAGGTTTTTTTTTTTTTTCAGTTCTAGTATTTGCATATGCTGGGGTTTTTGTTTGTTTGTTTTTGGTACAGGTAACATTTTGTATTCTTTTAGTTGAGAACCTCAGCATTTCCAGTCACAAATAGTTTCACTGGCCAAAGCTAATTGTGAAATACGTAACAATAGTAACAAAATACTTCGGTCTTTTTCAACTTAAAATATTAAAAAGTTTCTGTGGTTTCTTTCTCTATTTGAAAAACATTTTATTTTGATGTGAAATAATTAAAATAATTAAATTTTCTGCCATGTTTATTCAATGGAAAATTCATAGCCAATAATTTGAGTCATCTTACATTTTTCCTGAAGTAGTCTCATGATTTCAGAAGGGTATGACAGACTTTTTCCAGGATACTTTCCAACAAACAGTAAAGAGCCAAAGTTTTCATATTTCTCATCCAATTTGCCAATTTTCTTGCAAGTTCTTTATCTTCTGATGGGCAGGCCAGAATTGCATGTGTTTTTTCTGAGTTGTGAATTTTATAGGAAAAGTATATTTTTTATTGTTTTCTTTTGATCAGGAAAAAAATTTCATTAGTAAAGAACATAAAGTAACAGGTGTTTCATTCAACCTTTTCCAGTCGTGGATGCTAAGAATAATTTGGTTGCATATTTTCCTTGTTTTGCTCAGTAACTAAAATACATTAAATAAAGAACTTGTCATGCCTGTTTGTGAATTGTGTGTGGGTCGTGCTCAGCAAAAGTCTGTTTACTTTCAATGTCTGCAATTTAAAAAATTGAAGCAGACCACCTCTTTGAATGTATTTTACTTTTATCTTTTCAGTCCTTAGTATCCTGAGCCCCACTTTCATATTTTGTGGTTCTACCCCAATCTCAACTTGTTCTCATTCTCAGTGATCTGTAGAATTAAAAGATAAAATGTAATCATATTCAAAAGATTCCAAATTGAATATGTGTCAGCAAAAATATAATTAAAGTAAATGTTAAAATACTGAAAAATTAAAATTATTTTTCTTATTTGCTGTGTCTCACAGAATAGGGATCCCTGAGGAGAGGGACCTCCTCTCCTCAGAAAGTCACTTTTTTTCTAAATATCCAAAATAATCTACTAAACTTAAAAATAAAAATAATAATTAATGATCATTAAAATTTAAACAAAAATTATTCAAATAAGCTTAGTTTTTACTTTAGTTTAAAATGTAATTATATTTTATAAAATATTCTCATAAACAAAATTATTTGCAATTCTGCATTCAATATCCATCAGTTGCTAATGCCAAAAAGTGGTATTATGCTTCATGCCTCAAACATGTTATATCTAGGGTATGCATAAAAATGATTTAAGGATAATATTGTTTAATATTGCAAAATGTTCTCTGGCTGCCTCGTGTAACTATTGCAAATACTGCAGTAATTCGCGAGTGCTTACAGGTCTAGAAACTGGAACTCAAAGAAAGGAAGAAAGTAGATGCTCAGCACTCCTGGGAAATGATACTTTATTATGCAAGAATCTATAACATTCATGACATCTGAAAGGAAGGATTTGACAAGTGAATTAATTTGTCTTTTCTCTTACCTAAATGCTTCCACAGCTCAAATTCTCCTTACACTCCTAAGCAGTGTCCTTCCACAATGCTGGCAGCAAGATAACCAATGATTCTTCTTGACATTTGAATCAAGTCACCTTTTGCTTTCAGGACAGAGGGCAAGAGATGTGGAGAAGCATTTCCTGTGGCCTGAATGGTGTTAGTCATCAGTGTGGATGTTTAGGGTGATGGCTGCTCTGTGTCAGCAGTGGGTACCCAATCTCATAGGTTCTTTAATAAGCTTACCTTTTCATTGTGTGTTTGCAATTTTCAGACTCTCTAATACATGAGGTCCAAGGTAGGAGCCCCTCTTGACCAGATCTGAGGGTCATCCTGAACTCAGTAAAAGAATTCAGGGCTTCCCTGGTGGCGCAGTGGTTGAGAGTCCGCCTGCTGATGCAGGGGACACGGGTTCGTGCCCCGGTCCGGGAAGATCCCACACGCCGCGGAGCGGCTGGGCCCGTGAGCCATGGCCGCTGAGCCTGCGCATCCAGAGCCTGTGCTCTGCAACGGAAGAGACCACAACAGTGAGAGGCCCTCGTACCGCAACAAAAAAAAAAAAAAAAAAAGAATTCAACACTACTTATCTGTGCAACCCATATGTATAAAGTGGAAATAGCTAACCCCCACAAGTACCTGAATAAATTACCATATAAAAAGTTGGGTGTTTCTTTTTCTAGGCAACTTTTACAGTAACGTACACACACATATATTTTTAATGTTTTAAAAAATATATAAATGCTATCATACTATAAACTTTGTAAGCTTCTTCTCTGACTTAACATATTATATACTGCTTTCCATATTGTTATATAAAATTCAACACTGACTTCACCTTACTAAAAACTACAATGATATCACTAAATTTTTAAGCCAGTTCCTCCTTGATTGACATTTGTTTTTTCAAATTTTTATTCTAGATGGACAAGATATTCTCATGAACCTCAAAATATGAGCAGGTGGAGGAAAACTACCAATAGCTCAAGAACCACATCGTATCAGTGTCTGCGCAGGAGGGAGCCATGAGGTATCTGATAGACCTGAGAACAGAACTCTAAAACTGGCAATAGTACTCATTGAAAAGCGGGGTAGACCAATTTGAGAACAACTACTAAAACTGGGAGGGGATTTTCTACACTTCAGTAAAGATGTGGGTGTGTGGGGTCCAAGATAAGGCCTAAAGGAGCTGGTGTGGTTTTTGGCTCTGTGAACTTCAAATTACAAAGCTCCTTTTCAGAAGAAAGTCTCACACCAAAAGAATACTTCTGAGAGTAGAATCCAAATGAAGAAGGATGGGGTAATAGAAGCAAAGGAAAAAGAAAGTCTAGATAAAAGAACAGAGGAACTACATCTCAGAAAGTACAGGCCATTAAAAAGTTCTTGGTAAGGACACCAGAAGAAGGAAATCTAAAGTAATGAAGCCAGAAAAGTTATCCTGATTCACCCTTCCTTCATAAAAGAAAAAGTAAATCCATATAAAAATGAACAATAGAATAAGATTGTGTTCAAATCCAGCACTAAGTTAGATGTGTTAACTAACCATATTGTGGTGATCATTTTGCAATGTATAAGTGTATCACATTATTACATTGTACACCTTAAACTTACA
Source organism: Phocoena sinus (assembly GCF_008692025.1). Classification (NCBI taxonomy): domain Eukaryota; kingdom Metazoa; phylum Chordata; class Mammalia; order Artiodactyla; family Phocoenidae; genus Phocoena; species Phocoena sinus. The sequence continues at coordinate 49,126,700 of NC_045765.1, read as the reverse complement.
CAATGTTATATATTAATTATATCTCAATAAAGCTGGAAAAAAATCCAACTCTAAGTCATTATAAGAAAAAAAGAGGACTTCCCTGGTGGCGCAGTGGTTAAGAATCCATCTGCCAATGCAGGGGACATGGGTTCAAGCCCTGGTCCAGGAAGATCCCACATGCCGCAGAGCAACTAAGCCTGTGCGCCACAACTACTGAGCCTGTGCTCTAGAGCCCGTGAGCCACAACTACTGAGCCTGTATGCCACAACTACTGAAGCCTGTGTGCCTTGAGCCCATGTTCTGCAACAAGAGAAGCCACTGCAATGAGAAGCCCATGCACTGCAACTAAGAGTAGCCCCTGCTTGCCGCATCTAGAGAAAGCCTGCGCACAGCAACGAAGACCCAACACAGCCAAATATAAATAAATTAATTTTAAAAAATAAAAGAAAAAGAAAGGGCAGAATATCATTCTAATAGTGAAAACATATCAGAAAGACATGCTTATAAAACAGATGAAAAATTTATTATTTCAAAATGAGATAAAAAACTAATAAAATAATATCAGAGAGGAAAGGACTATATAAATCAGAATTAGAGAAGCTCAGAAATGATGTAGGAGAACTCAGAATTAATCATTTGAGAGATGGAGACTAAAATAGAAAAAAACAGAAGAGTGAATAAATATATCAGATAACAGTAGGTGAAAAGGAGGGAATTCCAACAAATCAAAGAGATCTGTGAGAAAGTGGTAGATGTGGAAAGGTAAACAAATGAACAAACTATAATAGAAGACCCACCAAAAAAAAAGCAGAGGAAATTTTAAAATAATTTAAAAAGCAAACATTTTGAGAAAAGTTCTCCTGAAGTAAAAAAGATTTGACACTAGTACCTAGGAAAATCAATCCAGAATGACCAATGTCAAGGTATATTCTCAGAAAACTTCTGGACTTTACAAGAAAAGAAAAAACTCTTTTGGGCATCTAGTCAAAATATCAAGTCACCTAAATGGGAAAGAAATGATTGTCTTTGAACTTTATTCCAGAAGAAGTAGAGAGACAGGGACTTCCCTGGTGGTCCAGTGGTTAAGAATCTGCCTTCCAATGCAGGGGATGCGGGTTCGATCCCTGGTCGGGGGACTAAGATACCACATTCCACGGGGCAACTAAGCCCGCATGCTGCAACTACTGAGCCCACGTGCTCTAAAGCCCACGCACCACAACTAGAGAGCCCCTGTGCTCTGGAGCCTGCACGCCACAACAAAAGATCCCGCACGCTGCAACGAAGATCCTACGTGCCGCAACTAAGACCTGACGCAGCCAAATAAAGAAATAAAGAGAGTAACATATTGAAGATATTCAAGGAAAGAAAACATGAGCCAACGATTTTATATCTAGTCAACATGCCACAAATGATGAACATGAAAGAATCAGAGACTACTGCTCCCATGAATTTACTGAAGAAAGGTTTTTTAGACAACCAAAATGGAAAGACATTGGCATAAGGACTGATGGTAAGCATAAAATATGTATTTACCTATAAAACTACGATGGTTATAAGAAGACTACATGACCAGGCAAAGTAGATATTATATAATAATTAAAAGGGAAGAATGGTAAGAGGGATAAAATATAGAATATACTTGTTGCTGATGAGGATAAAAGGATATTTATTCAAATGAGATACTGCTGGATAGGGATAAGAGAGGATAGAAGAAATTATTAATTAATTTTAATATTGTTGAGGAACCAATAGAAAATAACAAAAATAAGATGGGGGGATGGAGTTTTATTTTAGTTTAGTATAAAAGTAACCATTAAAATAAAAATAAAACCTTCCTAAATACCAAATACATTTGAGAGAGCAAATAAGTGAAACACCAGTGCTATAAAACACTTGCATTTGTACAACATAAAACAATATGAAGTGAAAACAATAACGTGCAAAAGAGTATATGCGGTATACTACTATTTGAATAAAAAAGGCAAAAATGAGGATATATGTATATGCATGCACATATACATATATATTATTTGCTTATTTTTGCAATTAAGAAAGGATAAACCAGAAACTTACACGCAGGGATTGAGAAAACTACTCTGAGTTACATTTTATATAGTTTTGACTTTTTAACTATGCTACTGTTTTACATATTCAAAAAATTAAATTAGTGCTTGCTTTGGCAGCATGTATACTAAAATTGAAATGATACAGAGAAGATTAGCATGGCCCCTGAACAAGGATGACATGCAAATTTGTGAAGCATTCCATATTTTTGTCATGGATGTTAACTAAACTTTGGTAATTGTATCAATATATACATGTGCCAAATCATTATGTTGTATACCTTAAACTTACAATCTTATATAGCAGTTATATCTTAATAAAACTGGAAAAAAATTAAGAAGCCCACTATCACAAAGAAAAAAATTAAGTCAACAAGGAAAGGAAAACTCTAACACTGAATATAAAAAGAAACAAATGAACCTATTTCGAGGTTAAAAGTTTTTTTAACAGATCTTTTTACCTTTAGTGGGCTATATTCTAGGGATTAAAAAGAAAGCACTGCAAACAATCTGGAACTTTATTAGTAGATTTGTTCTTGGTAGTGGTACTGATACAGTAATTCTGATACTATTGGGTGTATTGTAAGGAGGAGCAAATGAGTAAATATATTGATGTTGGATTGAAAACCAGGTTTTCACTGTGGGAGAAAAGAGATAAAAAATATGCACTGGGAGGAAAAGAGGAAGAATCCTGTGGTGTTGGACTGGAGTTGGGGGATAAAGATAAATTTATGATTTAAAATCAAACATACTTCCTGGCTCTGTCCACTGAAAGGACCTAGACACAATGACATCCCGATAGCAATGAGCACTCTTACCACCCAGTTTTTGCTTTCTATGAACTACTTCTCACTAAAAGTAATCAAGTTATCTTGGGGAAATGGCTGATTCTAGGTGTGAATCAAAGGAAAATACAAAATGAGCTTGGGCTTTCCTCTGCTAGAGAGCAAAGAAGTGCTCAAACAAAGATGGGGTTATGTCTGAAGGACAGAGACCAGCTGGAAGGGGCTCCCACCTTGAAGGGGCCAAATTTGGGACAAATTGAAAATCGAAAAGAAAATGAGTGGTAATGAAAAATCTGAGTTCATAATAATACTCAAGAAAATTAAAAAGTGAGTGTGAGGGAAGAGAAAGCTCTTTTCCTTAAGCAGTAGAATGCCATCTAATAAATGTAGAGAGGAAATGATAAAATTTAAAAAAATGTGATCTTTGTAATCACATAGTTGATTCAGGCAAGGTTTACTAATGGCTGCTAAAACTTTGGGTGAAAGTTGTTGGGGAACAAGATATTCTCAAAGTACTATCCCACAGATTACTTATTCATTGTAAAGACATCTTTTCAAACTCTTTATAATGGAGCATTCTAGCAGATAGCACCTTAATCAACTGATTAAACTTAGCACGACCAATAATAGGACACAGTGGCTCCCTGTGCCTCTTGTGATGTGCTAAGAAGGACCCAACATCACCTCTGTAGAGTTTTTGCTAAAAATCTTTAACGAAATCTAATTCTGAAGAAACAACCAGATAAAAACAACTGGCCTGAAAGTGACAGGAGAGACCAAAAAAAAAAAAAAAAAAAAAAGCAGAAGAGCTGTTTTAGAATAAAGGAGACTGGACCAAACAAACCAAAGAAAAAATGCTCTAAAGGACATTACTGAGAAAATTGAAGAATTTAGTAAGATTTTTACATTAGAGAATAATCAGTATTAAATCTACTATAATGACTGTTTGGTTATATAGGAAAATGTTCTTGTTTCTTAGGAGATAAATGCTGAAGTACTTTGGGGTGAAGCTTCATAAACTCTCTAACTTACTTTCAAATGGTTCAGTGAAAAAAATAACCTCATATATATGGAAATATTATACAATGAACATATACAGCATTTAGCTGCATATGTTAACAATCTAGGTGAGGGGTATTTCAGTGTTCACTGTATTATTTCCTCAACTTTTCTGTAGGTGTAAAAATTTTCATAATAAAAGTTTGGGGCAGGGGAATAAACACATGGATTGGAGGTAGGTGTGTGACAGGATAGCCTGCTAGTGACCTGGAACCTGAGTGACCTGGCCTGAAAAGATGAGCTATACTGTATCGGTCAGGATCCTTTTGGCTTCATGTAACAGGATACTGGAGTCAAAGTAGCTTAAACTGTAAGGATACCTAATTATCTCATGTAACAAGAAGTTTAAAGGTACATGGCTCCGGGGTTGGTTAATTTGTCAGCTCAAGGCTTTGTAGCCCGATTCTGCCAGTTCCTCTCTAAGTCTCTTGGCTTTACTTCATGGTTGCAAAATGGCTGCCATGGCTTCATATATCATGTCCTCACATGACATATCCAAAGTAGGCAGGAAGGGGATGGACTAGCTCCTCCTTGGGCTTTGCCTTCTTGTATCAAGGATAAAATTCTTTCCATAAGCCTCCCAAGAAGATTCCTTTTACATCTCATTGCCCTTAACAAACCAATTCTGGTCCATCACCCTGGGTTGTTCACCTGAACAAAACTGATTGGGAGGGATGATTGTGGGATGGGCAGCCAATAGTGTTTTGCCATATGAGCCAATCAGACTCTCTTGCTCAGAAATCTGAGCCAAGAAACCCAGCCTGGGTTTGCTGTTAGTGAATGGACAGCAAACCAGAAGTTGAGCTGAGGCCATGACATACCAGGCCATGTACAAGCTAAGGTTATGACAAGAAAAATTCTATAGAGAGTGTGAGGAAGCCATTTGGTAGAGAAAGGAGAATGGCGCGCATCTGCAGAGGTGGGTGGAGCTGCCCTGAGGGTTAGAAACAGTTCCCTAAACTGCCTAGATCCCTGATGTTTTCTGGTTATGATTTCACTTCCAGGCTAGAGAGAATGTACCAGTTAGGACTCAGAAAAAAGCAAACAAAAACTGCCCTAGCACAAAAGAGGAATTAGTTATCAATGTCTTTCCTACCCAAGGCAGGAAGTTTACCCTGTCCTTAGGAAGTACTGGAACCAGAAAGGGCCAGAATGAGGTGACTTCTGTCTGCCTCTTCCTCTGTGTTTCTCCGTAGTTTATTGCATTTTTTTTTGAAGTATAGTTGATTTACAATGTTGTGTTAGTTTCAGGTGTACAGCACAATGATTTAGTTACTATTTTATTACTGTTCTTTTTCAGGTTCTTTTCCATTATAGGTTATTACAAAATATTGAGTGTAGTTCCTGTATACAGTAGGTCCTTGTTGGTTATCTATTTTATATATAGTAGTGTGTATATGTTAATCCCTACCTCCTAATTTATTCCCCATCCCCGTAGTTTATTTCATTCTTATCTCTGCAGTAGTATATCTCTGCTTCATGTTCCCCACATTATCATACATCCGCCCACATCTTCTAAATTTGCGTTTAAGTTTTGTCCCCCTGAAGAACCCAGCTGGTACTCAGTCCCTGGGTCCTAGTTTCAAATTCCCAAAGGAAAGAAGCTGAGAGACCTAAGTTGGGTCAGATGTCCAATCTGCCCAGTCCATAGGCTTCAGGTCACAACACACAAGCATGGGATAGTGAGGAGCAGAACTAGGAGAAAAAGGGGTCATTGACTCAGGCTGGAAAGACACCCCAAAAGATTTCCACCATGATCCTTAAAAAAATGGCTTTCAAGATTGAGGGGTAGGGACTTCCCTGGTGGTGCAGTGGTTAAGAATCCGCCTGCCAATGCAAGGGACATGGGTTCAAGCCTTGGTCCGGGAAGATCCCACATGCTGCAGAGCAACTAAGCCCATGCGCCACAACTACTGAGCCTGCGCTCTAGAGCCCGTGTGCCGCAACTACTGAGCCTGCTCGCCACAACTACTGAAGCCCGCGCACCACAACTACTGAGCCTGCAAGCCACAACTACTGAGCCCGTGCGCCACAACTACTGAAGCCTGCAAGCCTACGGCCCGTGCTCCGCAACAAGAGAAGCCACCGCAATGAGAAGCCCACACACCTCAATGAAGAGTAGCCCCTGCTCACTGCAACTAGAGAAAAGCCCGCGTGCAGCAATGAAGACCCAACGCAGCCAAAATTAAATAAATAAATACAATTAAAAAAAACAAAAAAGATTGGGGAGTGGGAATTTGCCCCTCGGGGACATTTTGCAATGTCTGAAAACATTTTTGGTCATCACAACTTAGGGCATGAGTACTGCCTGTATCTAATGGGGAGAGGCCAGGGATGTTGCTAAAATCCTAGAGTGTTCTCACAACAAAGAATTATCTCATCCAAAGTGTCAATAGCAGTAAGGTTGAGAAACTCTGCCTCCCTTTTGATTCTAGTAACTGTTCTTTCAATCAAATGGAGCATCTGTACCCAGAGAGCACACACCCAGGCCTGGTAAGTCCCAGGGCTCAGTAAATATTTGTAGGGCAGAGATCAAATGAAAACACCATCCTGGGATTCTGTGGATGCTGATTCTACTGCTGCTTACCTGGATTCAGGGTGCATTCTTGGTGAAGGAGCCCACAAAGGCAGGAGATGCCGAGGTTCCTGCCCTGGGTGGGGGATTGTTAAAAAGAAAAGGGAAGATGGAATAAGCAGAAACAGATCCAAGCAGAAGACAGAACTAGAAACACACACACAACTTGCTCTTACAAATGCTCAAAACATAAACAACAGCTGCCTAGCTGGTACCTGCTCCTCCCCAAACACCATAAGGGAGAGCCGTAAATCCTTATGTCCCAAACAGCTGTCGGTGATGACAGAGGCATCTTTTTTTCCACACTAACTTGTCTGGCAGGGAGGTACAGGCTCCAGGCCATTGGGTTTCTTTTTGGCTTAGTCAATACAACATCTGCTATCATTTCCTAAGGAGCATTGTCCCTGGAATCTTAAAACAAACAAACAAAACAAAAAACCTGTAAATGACTCAGAGAGGAGAAGGCTTCAGGAATAAGGAGAAGAAAGAAATTTTAAGGCAAGACATTTCCCTGAAATTCCTGATAAACACGACACGCTGCTATTTGGCAAAGGGGAATAAGTTTTCAAAGGTTTCTGGAGGAAACCCCAGAAATTAGATAACTTAGGGTCTTTGCTGCCCTCTACTGATTACGATGAAGACTAGCAGGGGGTTCGAGATGGAGAACGGTGTTTCAGTGGATTGCTTCATTCCTTCATTTGATTTTCAAACACATATTTACTGTGTATAAGTATACTTTGCCTATACCCTGTGCAGGTGCTGTGCTAAGCATTAGTGCAACGGTAAAAAATACATGTCCCTTTTCTCCTGGGATGTACATTCTAGCAAATGAGACAGACTATGTGTAAGTCAACAAATAAGAAACATTTAAAGTTTGTTCAGATGGCTCTGAAAGCACTTAACAGGCAATTTAAGACTCGGGGGCTGGGAGGTGACACTTGAGCTGAGACCGGGAGGTTGAGACAAACTCAGCTGAGCTGAGAGCAGAGCCCAGGGCTCTGCGGGCAGATTGAGAAGTGGGTCCCTGAACCTGTCGTGGGAGCAGGGACCAGTGTGGAGGGAAGGCCAGAGGGGCGAGTAGGGGCCAGGTCATGCAGGGACCCTGCAGTCTGCGAAGGAACTTGGATTTTCTTCTGTAAATCTGGCCCAATAGAGGAAGCTGTTGAAAGGTCGCTACTTTTGTTTTTAAAAGATTATTCTGGGACTTCCCTGGTGGTCTAGCAGTTAAGATTCTGCACTCCCAGTGCAGGGGGCCCAGGTTCGATCCCTGGTCGGGGAACTAAGATCCCAGATGCTGCGACTAAGCCCCTGCAACCACTGAGCCCGCATACAGCATCAAAGACCCAGCACGGCCAAAATTATAAATAAATAAAATTTAAAAGAGATTATTCTTTCAGTAGGACATTTTCGCTCTACAATTTCCATAAAGATTTTCCCAGAAGTATCAGAAAGTTTACAGGTGCGTACATGAAAGAAATAAGTAAACATCTAGAGGATCACTCTGTCTCCTGTGTGGATCATGGAAGGTAGGGCAGGGGACAAGCCTAGGAGGCAGAGCCAGGCAGGGGCTGTGTGGGGGGTAGGCTGGACCAGAGTGGTGCCGTGGACATGGGCAGAAATGGATGGACAGAAGATGCCTTTGGGAGCTGCACCTTCAGGACCCACTGATGAGTCAGACGTGGCAGAGGATGACTGACAGCTGCCAAGGCTACGAGGGCAAGCCGATCAGCCGTGACACGCGATTGAAGAAATGTGGCACCTGCAAGGCTCCGATCTGGGCTCTTTGCGGGCCGGGGAGCGAGGACCGTTACTCGCCAGCCCTTGCTCTCTCCTTCTGCTTGGCCTGGGTGACTATACCTGACAGGTCTCAGGGAGGCAGCCCTCATAAAAATGGCTGTAAAGCCTTTTGCTAATACACAGCCTCCCATAAATGTCAGGGGATGAGAATTACAGCCCTGCAGGCTCATCAAAGAGAGAGGGGGTTGCAGCTTGAGGAAGCTACAGCGACTGTAAGGGCACTAAGCTGTCTTTCTAAGCTGTATTTTAGTGTCAGGGAAGATGTGACCAGAGGAAGTGGAGTGCTAGCGGAGGCCAAAGTGACCCAGAGCCTTTCTTGTAAGTTTAGGTATCAAATCTGTCTGCAAAGCTCCTCTTCACTCAGCCCAGGGCTTCTTCAAGGTGGAGAGGAGCATAGTCTTCACTTGTACCAATTGAGCCAGGAGGAGTGGCGATGTTAGGGAACCTGGCCTCGGGCAGCCTCCCATTCTGGGAAGTAAACAACATACTGTTTCCCGCCTTTTCCAACCCTTGACCCACCTGTCAGCTAATTAGTACCTAGCACCTAGGAGTGTTCCCCTGCTCACCAGCTGTCTGGCGGTCCTTTGATGCACCGCATATGTCTAACAGCCCTGACCTCCAACTCCCTTTCTTTCTCCCCTTTCATTTCTCTCTTTCTTTAATATGCACTCAACATACAGCTAAAAATCACTGGGATCGTATGATAAGCATGGCATTGTGTTGGGGTCCTGGAAACTGGGCTGGGGAGGGTGGGTAAAGAAATATGATATGAAGACCCTATTCAGAAGAAGTTATTCATCTAGCTGGCTGCCAGCTGTATGAGTAACTTCCGGGAGCACAGACACACTGAAAAATTAGAACAATAACAAGTAATGGTGGCTAACATCTCTTCCGAGGGCAGACTGAAAGCCAGGTACCTGCCAGGGGCATTGTCTCAAGGGGTCCTCATGATAACCTTACGAGGTGAGTACTATTGCCATTCTCGCTTTCAGATGAAGCTGAGGCTCGGGGAGGTGGTGACTTTTGCAGGGTGACAGCTAGTGAGTGATGGAATCCTTTTTTAACCCAAGTCTGCCTGATCCTGAAGCCTGTGCACTACTCTGTCTCTGGCCCATCAGTTAGGTTAACAGGAGATTACTAATAGCATGGGGGATAATCTACATGCCACTCCACTTCTGAGGCCATGCTGCCTTTTGTTTTTCCCTAACTTCTACACACTTGTGCACACAAACACACACACGTACACCCCTTGATCCATACCGCCATCCTGACCCTAATTTTTTGGACCCTAATGGCATTTTTGACATTGAATCAAAATTATACCAACACTGTTACATGTTCATTGAGAAAGCATTTTCAGGATCAAAGTCCAATAAATCATAAACCCCAATAAATAATCCTCCCCCAAAACACCAATACTTTTCTGGATCAGTTTTCTGTATTGGACAGTATTTTTTCATTTTTTGCTATTTTTTTATTTACTAAAGTTTCTTTTTAAAAAATGTTATTTATTTATTTTTGGCTGCATCGGGTCTTCGTTGCTGCACAAGGGTTTTCTCTAGTTGCTGCGAGTGGGGGCTACTCTTCCCCCACTACTACTACTACTCTTCGTTGCAGTGCGCGGGCTTCTCACTGCGGTGGCTTCTCTTGTTGCGGAGCACGGGCTCTAGGCGCGCGGGCTTCAGTAGTTATGGCTCACAGGCTCTAGAGTGCAGGCTCAGTAGTTGTGGCACGCAGGCGCACGGGTTGTGGCACACGGGTTTAGTTGCTCCGCGGCATGTGGGATCTTCCTGGACAAGGGATTGAACCTGTGTCCCGTGCATTGGCAGGCGGATTTTTAAACACTGCTCTACCAGGGTTATTTCTGACAGAATTAGTTCTTCGTTTAAATTTCAGAGTGAAGATTTGAGTCATCCAGCAGTTCTGTCTGCATCAAATTTTATCAATTGTTATATAGTTGTGTGAAGTTTCTTCAATGACTGTTATTTCTACCAGGCTCAACTTTGCTGGCTCAAATTTTGCATATTTGCACTTTAAGATTTGATCTTCAGTCAATTTTTAGTCAATATCACATTTTACTACATGCAATGATAGCTATTTTCAGTTTCAATTTGTATTGGTTATTTTTACCAGAAATATCCATTATGAATTGGACATCAGACTAATACTTTGTATTTATTACTTAGCTAACCTATGAGAAAACTGAGAGCAGTATATGCAACAGAGAGAGCCAGGTAAAACAGAGAGAAAGCTTCAGACATGAGAGATAAAGACAGCAAGAGGAGGTCAAATAATAAGAAAAAATATTATATTTATAGAAAAGGTAATAGCTAATTTTTATTGAGCACTTACTATGAGCCCTGTTCTAAACACTTTAAATGGGCTTACATTCATTTAACCCCCACAGAAACTCTGCGGAGATACAATTATTATTCCCATTTTAAGATGGGGAAACTTTGGCACAAGGAGTGGAAATAAATTGTCCCCAATTGTGCAGCAGGTAAAAGGCAGATCCAGGATTCAAACCCAGGCAACCTGTGACAGAGAAGCTGCAGCAGTCCTTCGATATTGCTTGCTTACTTCTTGGTATTGCAGCATTGAAACATCTCCTGGAACAAAATGGTGGGGTGAGTCAAAATGTCCTTCTTCCATCCCATGCTTTGCTGCTACCTGAAATGCCCACCACATTGTCTGTGCCTAATACAATCACATGCTTCCTACAGGGTAGGCGGCCTGACCTCAGGGAGGAGGGGCCACTGCCCTCAGGGCTGGGTCTCCTTACCCTCTTCTGGGATTCCCAGCATCTGAGCTAATCCTGTTGGAAATTTTATCATCTGTGCTGCAGTTTTAGCTTCTTAGTCTTCCTAAACTAGACCATAAGCTCCTTGAGGGCAGGAGCTGGGTCTCATTATACTGTTTCCATTTACAAGTGTAGAAATGTATAAATTAGAAAGGCTATGAATGAATGTGTCATTTCACTAATAGTGAATTCCACTAAAAGTGATTTGCTTTATTATTTACTTTTTAGTATGATTACTTTGGCCTAACAAGTTCTTCTGCATAAAGGGATCTGTGACCTTTCATGTTAGTTCTGGAAACTTCCTAATTCAAATCTCATGAAGTTTTGATGTTCTGATGCAAGTGACTGGGCTGTGGGTAAACCATTTAATTTCCACATTCCTCTGTTTCTGTTTCGTTCTAAAAGTCCTACAGTATCTGGTTAACAAGGAAATTTGAATATGATACAGAGAGTCTAAACCCAGCAAGTCTATTTAGAATTTGTCTGTGACTATAACTATATACTTGATCTCTGAGGTTGGAGAAGTTATCCCTATGTAACCCAGGCTGCCCCAGTTAGAAATCTTAATGTGGCCTAAAATTCTCCACCTGTCCCACACTCAAATCCAATCACTCACCTAGTTTTGTTGATCCTACCTTTTAAATAGCTCCTGCTCTGGGACAGTGCGGGAACCAGCAATCTTTCAGGTGAGGTGCCCCAGAGGAGGTAGAGCACATGTGCATCTCACGAGGTCAGGCATGAAAGAGGGCTGGCGGAAAACAGCGCCGGTGAAGGGAGACTGTCGGCATGGCCTCTGACGTAAGGGATGAAGTAACAGATTAGGTATGAAAGCTAGTCATTTCCCTTCAACATGTGTCACTTTGCTGCCTTCCCTTCTCTTAAATTGTCTTCACTTAGCCATTAGCTTCAGCAACGCGGATCTTCGGGGGCTGAGGCTTGTATAACTGACCATTTTGCGTTTCAACAATCATCATAATCTCATTGAGATTTAAGAACGCTCGGGAGTTCCCTGGTGGTCTAGTGGTTAGGATTTGGCACTTTCACTGCGGTGGCCAGGGTTCAATCCCTGGCCCGGGAACTGAGATCCCTCAAGACGCACGGGTGCGGAAAAAAAAAAAAAAAGAAAAAGGAAAAAACAAACAAAAAAAACCCTTACTTTGTTTCCACCTGAGTGGAAGAAAGAGAATAGAAGTATGTTCCAAATGGAATACGCCAATATTTCAAGCAAGGGCTACCCACAAAAAAGTTTGCAGAAAAGTGGACAAATGGCTAAAAGTTTCTAAAGTCTTCTTTTTTGATATCACACCTGCAACTTCCTTGTTTAATTACAGGTGATTCCATCCTGTTTTACAAAATATATTTCTGAAAAGTTATATATATATACACACTTACATGTAATAAGGACGAATCTATAAAAGATAACAAGTTCACAGTTACACTTAACCGTTTGTTTAGAGCTTATCTTTGATGATGTATTTGCAACATTTCATATCTCTGGTCTTTGACCAACTCAAATCAAATAACTTCTAATCAGAAAAAAAAAAAAAAAAAAAAAGCTCCTGAACCTGTCCCCTCTTCTCCAGTCTTGCTGTCATTGTCTTAGCTCAAAGTCTCATTATGGTCAATCACAACAATTTCTACTGTCTCCCTGACTGCAAACTTACTCTTTTCTAACTCATCATACTGACTGTAGTCAGCAAATCTGATCCTGTCACTTCCCTACTTGAAACCCCTGAATAAAAACTTATTACCGGGCTTCCCTGGTGGCGCAGTGGTTGAGGGTCCGCCTGCTGATGCAGGGGACGCGGGTTCGTGCCCCGGTCCGGGAGGATCCCACATGCCGCAGAGCGGCTGGACCAGTGGGCCATGGCCGCTGAGCCTGTGCGTCCGGAGCCTGTGCTCTGCAACGGGAGAGGCCACAACAGTGAGAGGCCTACGTACCGCAAAAAAACCCCACAAAACTTATTACCTATGGAATAAATATAACCTCACCCACCTTTCTAGTTCATCTCCTGCCACTCCCCTGTACATTAGTGCTTTAGTTCCTAAAATTGCTTCCAAAATGCTGTCCCTTAATGCATCCTTTCCTGGTCCTTGTTTGCTTCCTCAGTTTGCATCTTCACAGTGGACTTTCCCTCCAATCAGAGCCCCTGCTTCTGTGTTTCTGCCTGCATTCCCAGCAGTATGGCATTCAGATTCAGGGCAAATGCAATAGTGTGGAATTGCCTGACTACACCACTTAAACTGTATGAGTTTGGGCAACTCGATGAACCTTTCTAATTCTCAGCTACCTCATCTGTGAAGTGGGGATAAATTGTTGCCGCATATGATTGTCATGAGGACTTAACTGGGAAGTTCCATGTAAAATGCTTGCATGTGGTAGTCACTTAGTCAACACGAGTCATTTGCCATGGCTATGATTTGGTTTATCTACTTCCTCTTCTAGGCTGTGTACTCCATGGACAGCGACTCTTGTTTCTTTAGCAACTGTGATAGGTCCTAGCACACAGTAAGTGTTCATCAAATGTTTGCCAAACGGACAAATGAATGGATTTGCCAAATTGACAAATGAGTTATCTTCTGAATTCAAAATTAGAACACTTGGTCTGATACGTTTTTGTAATGGAGAGGAGTTCATGTAACTTCTAAGATGGAGTTATTGCTACAGCAATAACAAATTATTACTTTACTTTGTCCTGAGACTGGTGTGGTGCTTAATGATATGCTACAGATGTTGAGTTCTGTAAATTTTAAGAGACAGAGCTTTCAAATTGAACTGAGGAAGCACAATGTTGTCAAGACTTGGGTTCTAGTCCTGTTTTTGCCACTAACTGGATATGTGACTGTGAGAAAGTTAATAATCAAACTCTCAGGGTCTCTGCTTCCTCATCAAATTTGTGCAAAGAACGGACTAGATGATCTCAAAGATTCTTTTTAGCTTTCCAATTAACTGCTTTTGTAACTTCTCAAGTTGGCAATTTGGGGAAATTGTGTATGACAGTATTTAAAACAATTACATTATAATAGAGTCTTAAATATTACTTTTATGAAAAAAAACAAAGACTAAGAATGCTCTTTAGTCAACTTGAACCCTTTCCCTTGGGTCCCAGGATTGCTTTAGGGACACACCTCTTCCTTAGACAGTACACCCATTCATTTTACTATGTGTAGGGAAAGTATTTGTTGTTTTAGTTGGCTAATTAAAGTCTTTTAAAAATAATGTTATCTTTTAGAGCTGTCCTTTCACAGCTTTCAATCATAACGTCTCTTAAAATAAACAAAATCCTTAACTTCCTAATTAAAAAAATAACCATTATGTGAGGATTCCTGAGATGATGTTGTTTTAATTTTGAAAAACAGAAAAACTGGGGCTTCCCTGGTGGCGCAGTGGTTGAGAGTCCGCCTGCTGATGCAGGGGACATGGGTTCGTGCCCTGGTCCAGGAAGATCCCACATGCTGTGGAGTGGCTGGGCCCGTGAGCCATGGCCGCTGGGCCTGCATGTCTGGAGCCTGTGCTCTGCAACGGGAGAGGCCACAGCAGTGAGAGGCCCGGGTACCACAAAAAAAAAAAAAAAAAAAAAAAACAGAAAAATTTTGATAGTATGATTTTAGAGCTGGAATGAACCCCAAAAGACATAATTGTTGTTGCTAAAAGAAGGAAAGAGAAATGCCTTACCAATTTAGTAAGATAAATAGCAGTTACTTTAAACAATGCATTTGATTAACAGTTTATATTAATGAACCAAGAGATTATAAATGTGTCATTGAGTATTTTGGAACAAATCCAGAGTTTCTTGGAGTTAAACTAGTAAAATGCATATATAATACAATAGACTTAGGTATAGTCATTTATGTTAATAAACCAAGAGATTGCAAATGAGTGGTTGATTATTCTAGGACAAATCCAAATGAGGGTAATCCTAGGGAATGTGATTATCATTTAATAAGTGGAAGCCTAAATAATTATATGGTATTCTATTGGGAAAAATTGTGGAAACGAAACATAGATGGTCATCCCAGAGTACTGTACTCTACCCTGTGGCTTGCAGATCCCAGGAGATCCATGAAATTATCTTAAAGGACTGCAAATTCATGAGCTCACTAATTATTTATTGTTTGTTGAGTGAATCAGCCAATGATGTTAATAATAAAAATGACTTCCTTTCTGTTTGCTTCCTATACAGTGGAACAGAAAAGAACACACCTCTTTTTAAATCTCCTCTTAGCTAGAGAAGTAGGCTTAGCTATATATGCAAGGAAGAGGTTCTTGGGTGGGACAGAGAGTTCCCCAATGCAAGAGTAGGCAAAGATGCTCTAAGTGGAAAGTATATCTCTATTTGGGATAGTGAATTTCAGACTATCATGACCCAATCCCACTAAAGATTCAAATCAAATAACTTACTGCCCTTGTTCTGCTTCCAATCACATTGAACTGCTTTCTGATAATTTTGCTTGCTCTGTAATCCTGCCCACAGAGAGGATAGGAATGTCTGGCTCACCTGACAGGTGTAATTCTCTGTAAATAAATTGGCATTCTGGTTTATCGAAATGGATCTTTGGTTCTAGTCTTTTTTTTTTTTTTATAAATATATTTATTTATTTATTATTGGCTGTGTTGGGTCTTCGTTGCTGCATGTGGGCTTTCTCTAGTTGTGGTGAGCACGGGCTACTCTTCGTTGCGGAGTGCAGACTTCTCATTGTGGTGGCTTCTCTTGTTGTGGAACACGGGCTCTAGGTGCGCAGGCTTCAGTAGTTGTGGCACATGGGCTCAGTAGTTGTGGCTTGCGGGCTGTAGAGTGCAGGCTCAGTAGTTGCGGTGCACGGGCTTAGCTGCTTCACAGCATGTGGGATCTTCCTGGATGAGAGATTGAACCCGTGTCCCCTGCATTGGCAGGTGGATTCTTAACCACTGTGCCATCAGGGAAGTCCCTGGTTCTAGTCTTATTTTGCCAAGAAAATATATTTGGAGAACAGTAAAGCTAGGAGTACAATCCTTAACCACACTTATTTCCCAAAGTCAAGGGTACCTTGGGTGCTCTCTTGGCACTCAGGTAACTGAGCCTTTACTAGGGACATTTCTGTGCACTGCTTGCCCTGATCATTGGATGAGCATCTTGTCCAACCCTCTCATTTTATAGATGGATAATAAGGCATACATCACAATATGGCTGTGGTTTCCACCCTCTGCACTTGGCATCATTGAGAGTTAGCTATCTGGAAGCTGAAAACATATTTTAAAAACTTTTTATTTGAAATAATTTTGGATTTACAGAAGAGTTGCAAAGTTAATACCGAAATCCTCTGCACCCAGCTTCCCTTAGTGTCAACATAACCATGGTACATTTATCAAAACTAAGAGGTACAGGGGACTTCCCTGGTGGCACAGTGGTTAAGAATCTGCCTGCCAATGCAGGGGACACACGTTTGAGCCCTGGTCTGCAAAGATCCCACAAGCTGTGGAGCAGCTAAGCCCATGTGCCACAACTAGTGAGCCTGCGCTCTAGAGCCCACGAGCCACAACTACTGAGCCCATGTGCCACAACTACTGAGCCCGGATGCCACAACTACTGAAGCCCGTGCGCCTAGAGCCTGTGCTCTGCAACAAGAGAAGCCACCGCAATGAGAAGCCTGCGCACCGCAATGAAGAGTAGCCCCTACTCACAGCAACTAGAGAAAGCCCACACGCAACAATGAAGACCTAACGCAGCCAAAAATAAAACAAACAAACAAACAAACAAACCTAAGAGGTACAATACTAACTAAACTACACACTGTATTAAGATTTCCATGGCTTTTCCCGCTAGTGTCCTTTTTTGGTTCCAGGATGCAAGCCAAGATCCCACATTGCAGTTAGTTGTCATGTTTCCTTTGTTGCCTTAAACAGTTTCTCTGTCTTTACCTGTCTTTCATGACTTAGATACTTTTGAAGAATAGTGATCAGGTGTTTTGTAAAATGTTCTTCAATTTGAGTTTGTTTAATGTTTCCTCAAGTTTAGATGGAGGTTACAGATTTTGCGGAAGAATAGCACAGAGGTGAAGAGCCCTTCTCATCATGTCATATTAGGGGTGCATGCTGTCACTGAAGATGTTAATCTCCATCACTTGGTTAAGATGATGTCTGTTGGGTTTCTCCACTGCAAATGTAAGCTGTATCTGGTGGTCACTAAGTCTAACTTACACTCAAGGAGAGGGGAGACTTAACTCCACCTTCTGAAGGGAGGACTACCAAAGAACTTGTGGACATATGTTAAAACAACCACAGTGATTTATAAATTTGGGGTGGAGATACTTTGAGTAATGCAATATCCTGTTTCTCCTTAAAGTTTCACCCACTAATTTTAGCACTCATCAGTAGATCTTGCCTGCAGCAATGATTACTGTGGTGTTCTAATGGTAATTTTCTGTTTTCCTCATTCCTTTCATGTTTACTTGAAAACAAGGTTTTAAATGGATATCTATTTGTACCCCAGTGTGTTTTGTGACCTGGTGTCTTTTTATCTGGCTCCTCAATTTGGTCAACTTGGATAAATCCTTCTCTTGAGGATATCTTTTCTTCTAGAAGACAGATTCACAAGTTTCTTTTCCCCTTCCTTTTGTAGTCATCAGATTTTCTACAAGTTTTGGCGTTAAAAAAAAAAGCATACAGCATTGTTGGCTTTCCAACAAAAGGTCAAACGAGTTAATTATATCTCAATTTTTAAGAAGTCAAACATGAGATTTTTGTTACCTTAATCTCCCTTATGAAGATGTTTTTACTCTTTACGTGTGTTGGGGTACCTCATATCATCTCCTTTACTTTCTCATCGACTGTCCAACTAAAAACTAACAATGTAAGCAGACACGTTTTGCTGTGTATCAGTTTAAATACTTTTAGGCAGCTTCCTATAGTTGAATGTTTCAAGGGCTTAGAATATTTTCTCTATGAATGGATGATTTCAATATTAAAAAAGTAGAAAGGATAGTATCATAAACCCTCAACTCCCCATCATCCAGCTTCAACAGTTATCAAGGTATAGTCAACCTTGTTTCATCTATAACCTGCTGCCCTCCCCTCACATTCTCTCCCTGACCTTGCTGCTCCCCATTCTTGTTTATTTTGAAGCTAATCCCAGATATTATTTTATCCGAAAGTCTTTAGTAGGTATTAGAATTTTTTTTTTTGGTGTCAACTAGAAATGATAATCATTAACTAATTTGCTCATTGACTTATTTGTTAACTGGCACTGAGCTATATTCACTGATTAAAAACATGAATGCATTCCTACTCTCTTGGAGTCTGTATTCAGCTGCACATTGAAGTTACTATCTGAGCCACCTTAGTAAATTTCTTAGTTACCTAACTTCTCTTTGTCTCAGTTTCTTGATATGTAAAAGAGACAGTGATATTACCTTACTTAGATGATTGTTGTAAAAAGAAAATGGATAATGTAAGAAATTTCTAGCATCAAAAATGATTATTGATTGTAGCTAATTGAAACGGATTGAATAACTGAAAACCCGTGTGTCTGTAATAATACTTAAAGAAGTCAGAAAAAAGAATCTGTTCCCAGTTGAGATGACTATCAAACCATCATTTTATTTTGAAAGTTGATAAATGAAGGGAAAGAACTAAGCATTTATCCACTTTTAGCATAGAAACTGTATTTGGGGGCAATAGCCCCTGTTGTTGAAGGAGATCTCTAATTTACAGAAGAATTGTTAGCTAGTAAATGTAGAAAGTAACATGTAATTAGAAAATCATTATTTTGCTAGCCCTAAGGAAAGTATTGATTCAGGAAAAGATAAAATCATTAAACCATTAGGTCACGGTGGATAGGTAGGGTGACCATTTGTT
Source organism: Phocoena sinus (assembly GCF_008692025.1). NCBI lineage: Eukaryota > Metazoa > Chordata > Mammalia > Artiodactyla > Phocoenidae > Phocoena > Phocoena sinus. Next base: position 49,107,805 of record NC_045765.1, on the reverse strand, counting down.
CAATTTTGCTGGAGATGGTCTTGGTTTATGACTGTTGTCCAAAAGTAATTATTAATAGTGCAGATAACATTCTGATTACAATGTAAGGATTGAGCTGTCATAACCTTAACCCAATGTCAGTGATTAAGGGTGGGAAATTGAGATATTCATGTGTCTCCTGGTATGATGTGACTGAAATACACAGTACTACTTATGAAGTCCTCTTGATAAAAATGTTCAATTTATATCTGATCAAGTCTTCAGATCTAACTTCCAACTTATAAAAAATACAAGGGTTAGAGGAATCAATCAGACAGATCCAAAAGGTGGAACTGGCCTGGGATCTTTAGCAAGTCAGTGTCATGAAAAAACGGACTGTTCTAGGTTAAAAGGGTCTTAAGTGACATAGCAACCAGATGCATTGTATGGTTCTGAATTGGATCCTGATTGGATCAGAACAAACCAGTTGAAAAGGACATTTTAGCGACAGTTGGGGAAATTTGAATATGGATTTGGTATTACTGCTAATTATGTTAGAAGTGAAAATGTTATTTTTGATATGTAGAAAACTATGGGATTTTTAAAAAGAGATAAATACTGATGTATTGAGGGATGGAATGTCATGATGTTTATAATTTACTTTAAAATACTTCAGAATTAAAAACAATAAAGTGAGTTGACAGGAAAAGAAATAAGGTAAAATATGTAAAACACATTATACCCATAATGCTCAATGTCACAATAGGTAGTAACAAGTGCTTGGAATGTTACAAAGGCATCTTGTGTGCTATAGGAAAATATGATAGGGGAAATTACCTAGATGGGGGTGGCTAGCGGTCAGATTTTCTCTCTGAAGAATGCTTCCTGGAGGAAGTAATTGTGTAAGTTGAAACCTGAAAGGAAGTGTGGTAGGTGAGATGGCCCCCAGTGATCCCACCTCCTGGTATTCAGCTCTTGTGCAATCCGCTCCCCTTAAGTGTGGGCTGGATGTATTGACTTGCTTTAATGAATAGAGTATGGGCAGAAGTGATGGAATTTCACTCTAATATTAGGTTACAAAATGTCTGTGGCTTCCATCTTGGGTATTCTCTCTCTGTCTCTCTCTCTTCCTCTCTTTCTTAGATTGGTCATGCTGGGAGAAGCAAACTGCCATGTTGTCATCAGCCCCATGAAGAGACCCATGTGGTATGTCCTCAGTCTAACAACCCACGAGGAAGTGACATATGCCAACAATCATGTGAGTGAACTCAGAAGCAGATTCTATCAATACAAACTTGGGTGAGTCTTACCCCTGAGCCTCAGTGTCCCCATATGTAAAATGGGGACAGTATGCCTGCCCTGCAGGGGATTAAAACTAGTGTATGCAAAGTACCTACCATGGGCTTAAGATAAGTGTTCAAAAATGGTAGTTATTAAGAAAAAAAAAACTGACTCAGCATTGGAAACACTTCTCAAGAGTCACTTCTGAAGAGTGACTTCATAACAAAGACTTAGAGCCCTGATGATATTAATCAGTTTTGAGCCAACACTGCCTCTTCAGTTCACTTTGATATACTAAATGTTAGGATCTATAACTCAGTTGCTGCCAATTAGGCAAAGATGGTATTTGTTTTTCTGTTCTGTACAGCTATGCTCATCTGTAGTATCTTAAGAGTTATCAAGCTTTGACTACAGGAAGTCTATTTGGTTTCTTAAAAGATTCACTGAATTTCTTTAATTCTTTTTTTACATTGATTTAATAAAATGGTTCACTGAAGACACAGCTCATATTTGCGTTATGTTTTTAATAGCTATTGAGTGCAAAATACCTGAATTTCAAGGACATGTTTATGTGAGTAAACTATAGTAGTGAAGCAATGAAATGATTTTATATCTATCTATATCTATCTATCTAATTATATTTATCGAATTATATCTATCTCTATATCTAATACGTGTGATACGTCTACATATGTATATATGTCTGCCCCACAAGGCATTCTTCCATCCATTCAAACTGACAGTTTGTTGTCATCTTTTATAATATGCCAGTGACTATCTTTCTGTAAGGTATCCATTTTGAGGTGGGTTTTTTTTGTTTTGTTTTGTTTTCCAGCAGTGGGGATTAGTCTGTCTTGAGCCATCTATATAAGTATTATTTTTGGAATAGTTTGCCAGGACTTGGAGATGCATGCTGATGTTGAAAAAGGGATCTAACCATTCACTCTCATTCAAGCTCCAGTTTGTTAAAATGTTACATATTTAGTGAAATTTTAACCATACTTTCCTTTTTCCAAATGATCATGGTCAGAACTGTGTTCAGCCTTTATCACATTTTATCATACTTCGTTGATTTTGAATATTTAACTGGCATTCAGTATAGCATGGTACTTATTGAAATACTGTAATTCACGTACAATAAAATTCACTCTTTAAAGTGTACAATTCAACAGGTTTTAGTATATTCACCAAATTGTGCAATCATCACCGCTATCTAATTTTAGAATATTTTTATCATCCAAAAAGAAATCCCATACCCATTAGCAGTCACTCCCCACCCCCATCCTGGAAATCTACTTTCCATCTCTATGGATTTGCCTCTTCTGGATACTTCATTAAATGGAATCATATTGAGGCAGGAGGTAGATGGGCCCCCCTAGGGTTAGCAATTGGAGTTCATTCCCTGTGAACAGAAACTCCAAAATATCAACAACAGGACAATTGAGAGAGGAGGCTGGGCCCTGCCCAGATAAAAGATAAGAGACCTCATATTTCTCATTTTTGAAGTCAAGGAGACCTTCTCAACTAGAAAGCTCCTTGGAGGTCAAAAGGGGAATGATGTCAAGTATACCCATAGGCCTCTTTGCTGGAATCCATCTTGACTGAGAGATGCACGCACACACATGGGAAGATCCTGAGATATACCAAATACGGACTCTGAACCAGGCAAGTCAAAATGATTGGCCAAAGAAAACCCGGAAGAAATACCCCACATAAGTGATTGTAAACTACCACGAGGGCACAACTCTATCAGCCAAGATTGAGGCAGGACATAATTGGCCACCCACCCTGCCCAGGGTAAGCAACTGGAGTTCATTCCCTGTGGACAGAAACTCCAGTTGTTTACCCTGCAGGGGGGCCCACCTATCTCTTGCCTCAATATGATATGTAGCCTTTGGTGTCTGGCTTCTTTCACCTGGCATAACGTTTTCAAGGTTCATCCATGTTGTAGCATGTATCAGTACTTAATTATTTTTTATGGCTGAATAATATCCCTTTGTATAAATATACCATATTTTTAAATTGATTCACCAATTGCTTGGACATTTTAGCTATTATGAATAATGCTGCTATGAATATTTTTGTACAAGTTTTTGTGTACATGTATGTTTTCAGTTTTTCTTGGATCACGGTGTTTAGCAACGGGGCTTTGCTGACATACTGTCTCAGGTTTAAGGCCAGGCTCTGCCATTTATTAGCTGTGTAAACTTGGCCAAGTTACTTAACTTCTCTCTGCCTCAGTCTCATCTATAAACTGTGGCTATTCATAGTACTCACCTCTTATAAGGCCTTTTTATGAGGCCTAAAACAGATAATACATGGAAAGTAATTAGGACAGTGCTTGGTATATATGCTTAGGTCTGAGTAAAATATATCTATTATTAGTTTAATATTTTGAGTTCCTTAATGGTAGAATTCATCTTCATCATGACTTTGAAACTCCAGTGCCTAAAGTTTTGTTTTGTTTTGTTTTTTTAATAAAAAGACAAATAAATATTCAGAATTCCTTCTGGGTATCAGGGTATGCTCATTTCAGACAAGTGTATTTTGAAATTGAAGGACAGATGGTTTAAACTGTAAATTGCCTGAGGCTTGCCTCCTGCAACTTACTTAATACAGCAACTTACAACACTTCTTAGCCTGCGACTAATTATTTAATACAATTTGAGGTATTCTTGTAGTTAGTAATGTATTATTTAATAACACGGGTATAATCCAGTGGTGCCTTAAGACTGCTGATTCTGAAAAGCTGGGAAATGGCTCATTTCCACAGCAACTCTGTGATTGGTTTACCGGCGACCCAGGTCGATTTTTGATTGGCTCACGCAATGGAAATGGTCTCCGCCCGAGCCAATATGTCCAGTATGAGGCCAATATGGCTCCACAACTGACTTTTCTGGAAGCCGGCAGACACGTGGCTACCGCAGGCCGAGGAGTACGTGGGAGGACCCAGTTTCACTTACCGCGAGAGGGCGCCGGCAGTTCCCCGTTGCTGAAGTCTCGTTTACCATAAAGCCTCCGAGCGACCAATCAACTGGCTGTCTCCATACCGCTTTCAAAGTCGGCGGGCCCTTTCACCAATAATAAGGCAGATACCATCCTCAGCTCGAGGATTGATAGAAAGTCTGGCCAGTCATTTCACAGATCTCTGCTATCTCCGCCTCTGTCGCGCGAGATTGACGATCCGCCCGGCCAATAGGGGACGCTGAGGCGGCGGGTGGAAGAACGCGGCCCTCTGTAATGGCGGAGCGTGGCGGGGACGGGGGGGACGGTGAGCGATTCAACCCGGGGGAGCTCAGGTAAGGGCGCTGCTCTACCTTACATCTTGGCGCTCCGGCGTCCCAGGGGCTCGGCCCGCCGCGCGGAGGGCCGGGGTGGAGGGTGGGCCGAAGACGCGCGGCGGCTGGGGGCCAGGACCGCATGGGATTGGAGAAGGGGGAAGGGAAGGCGGCTTGAATGAGGGAGCCGGGCCGGGGCTGGGTCGCGGCCTCCTGCACGTTCTCGGGGCGCTTCCTGCGGTTTTCGCGGGGCCCCGGCGCCCTTCGCGGCCTGCGGCCCTTGGGCCGGACCCGGCGTTCCCGCTTTGGGGCCCCGCCTCAGGCGCGGGCCGCCTCAGCCTTGCTCCCGGCGCGACGCCGGCGGGGGCCCAGTTTTCTTCCCGGAAGCCTTCCATGCCTCAGCCAACCCCCCGGCTCGGCCTTCTCCACGCCCTCCGCCGCCCTTTGGGGTCCCCACGTCTGCCCTGTTCCTTCTTCCCCACGTTGCTTGCTTTTCATTAACTTCGTGCGGCCTTCCTTTCTCGTATCCTTTGGTTTCTTACCCCGTATTTGTGAGTAGTAACAATAGCAGCAGCCGTTTGTTAGGTGCTTCCAGGGGCCAGAGGACCCTTTCCTTAGACTTGTCTCTTGTGATCCTCACACCCATCCTTTGGAGTAGTTGCTGTTCTTATTTTGCAGGCCCCAGTGCAAGAGCCATCTTCAGTTAAGTGACTTGCCCATTAGGGCAAGTTAAGTGACTTCCTACTTCCTTACAGGTGAGGAAACTGAGCCTCGTAGAGGTTGGGGAAGTAGAACCGGCTCGGTTTGGTGGAATCGTGGCTCCAGGAAGTGGCTTGAACCCAGGCAGCCAGACTCGGTGCACTCTTCCATTCCTCTTCCTTCTGTTTGTCTGCTCACGCCATCGCCCTAAGGATGGCAGTGACCTTTCTTGCCTTGGTTTTTCCCTGCCTCTGGAATTTATAATTAAGTGCCTTGGAGAGAAAAATCTTTAGTCAGTGGTTTTTAAGGAAAACGAGGTACTGAGCTTTGCGTGTATTTGATACTTCTTTTTTTTTTTTATGTTTCTGGGTGGGAAAAATGTCATGTCAGATGTTCAGCTCCCATTCTGAATTGTGCCACTGTCAATCTTTGAGAATGAAAAAGCGCAGAATAAGTTATGAGGACTCTAGTATTGTCTAGAGCACCAGATGAAATTGTATAAGGAAAACGGGTATTGTTACTCAAGTTTTCAGGGAAAAAGAAAAAGTCATGTCTTTTAGATTCTGAATGGTCACAAAAATTCTTACTCTGGTAGGAATAAAGTCTTATTACAGGGATGTATCTCAAATCCTTTAACCCCCACGTGTACACTTAAGTAATGAGTGATCAAAGTGCATTGCCAGGGTTGCTCAGTTTTCGTGATGAAAGGTTCATTCCTGATTCTGACCTTAAGAGAAGGTTACTAGTCTTACAGGTTTATTTGGGAACATTACTTTGCGTTTTAGAGAGTATTTTTCTTCAGTTTTACAATGAGTAGCCTTTTAGACTTTAATAGTAGTCTAGACATTGTTGCAAAACTGATTTGAATAGGACTTTAAATTAGGTGTTCTGTTGGAAATGTTTTATACCTTAGCCTGTTGGGTTGGAAGTTCCTTCCAGAGCATCTTGTAGACTTTTATTTTAACATTTGTCATGGTTTAAGAGAAATTAGTTGTTTTTGTGGCCTCTGATGGCAGAAATTGGGGCTTAATTTTTGTATTTGTATTCTGAACGCATGTCATGGTGTGTCACTATCATAGTGCCTGAAGAATAAGGTGTTCAGTGTATATATATTGTAAATAAATGAATAGAGGAGATTTAGAGATGGTCCGTTTAGTGGACCCACATTGATTAAGTGTGTGCAGTGTGAGAGTCACTGACCTAGGTGCTGGCAGTAGAATCTTGAACCAGACTAAAAACCTCTTTCCTCAGGGACCTTCCATGCTAATTAAGATTGATCTAAATTCCAAACTAACCACATCAAATGAGGAAATCAGCCTGCAAATGTGAAGAGAATTACACAGGGTCACCGAGGTATTGGCAGGGTCTGGATTAAAACCTAGGTCTCCTCACTTAGTCTTCCTTTTAATTTGCCTGCCATATATCAGCATTTAAAAAAATTTTGCTCTTCCTGTTATATTAAAGTATTTGCAGACTTGTCTTCACCATTGGGAAGATTGCATATCTGGATTTAGTACTTCTAGGGAAATACATTTGTTCTTGTAAAAAAAATTTTTTGGGTTTCTGTTCATGCAAGTAGGCTTCTGTTTTCCTAAAGATTGAAAGTGGTAGGAATGCAAATAACCTACAATAGACAGAATTTATTTGGAGTTCCAAATGCCTTTCTATTCCTTTATGGTTGAGGGCCATTAAGATTTAGAGTTATATTTGTATAGATCCTTTACCCAAGGCCTATATTTACTTATTAATGCTTTATGACTTATGATAAGGTACTTGACAGTCTAAATTTCCTCAGCTGTATAATGGGAATAAGAATATGTTGGTGTTACCACTGACTAACTACCACAAACAAGTTCTTTTTCTGTGCCATAGTTTCCTCTGTAAAAATGGTGCCAAACTTATCTCATTGGGTTGTTGTTAGGATTGAAAGACTTAGTACAAATAATGTCCCTATAACCGTACCAGGTATATATATAGGAAGTACCCAGGGTTCACTATCATTATTAAAACAATAATTGAACACTACCATCCTGGACACTGAGATGCATCACTATAATAAGGAGAAACTATGTACTAGTGGGTAGAGATAATACAAAAGTAAACAAATAAGTGAGATGTTTTTTTTCATAGCATTTACCATAATTGTAAACTCAAATTGGGTAATGAAATAGAGAGGGGCTGGGAGAGACTAGGGTGATAAAGGAGTTTAAGGTGAACTTTGAGCTGAGACTGAAGAGTGAGTCAGTTATATAAAGATCTGGGGAAAAGCATGCCAGGCAGAGGGAACAACTGCAGAGGCTTCAGGGTAATCAGGTAGTTGATCAGAAAGACTATAGAGTCTGTAGCGAGGTCAGCAAGGGCCAGGTTATGTAAAGCCTGCTAATAATAATTATAGTAATAGTTAACACTACTAATATTAATACCATTTAACAGTAATTTTAGTATTTTACTAATACTCTTACTATACTGATGTTACAGCAACAGCAATAATAGCTAATACTTAACGTGCTGGGTGCTGTTCCAAGTTCTTTATTAGCTCATTTAATCCTCAGTGCAGGTCTGGTGAGGTTGTTGTGATGAAGAAGTGTATATAAAGAGCTCAGCACATATGCTATACATATCTGACATCAGAAAATGGCAACTTGAGGCTGTCCATAGAGGAAATTATGTGAATTTTGCCACCATTTTCATGGCAGACTTTGAAAGCCATCTAGTCAAATTGGCCACCAAGCTTTTCAGGTAGAGCACTATGCTAGGTTTGTGGGGGAATGAAAGTAATGATAGTTAAAATAGTTTACTGTGTACCAGGTACTATCCTAAATGTTTCATGGGGATTATCTCATTGAACAGAGGTTTTATTTCTATTCCCCCCCACACCCCACTCCCCGCTCATTTACATGTGAGTATATTCAGGCTCAGAAAAAATGTGAGCAGCCTGACAACAAAAGGCAGAGCCCTGATTTGACTCTTCATGCTTTTAGAACCTAAAATGCTTATCTTTAAGTTATAACTAGGAAGTGTGAAATTCTAAAGAGAGAAATAGTATAGATTTTTTGAAAAGGAAGAGGCAGATTCAGGAAATCTTAGATTAAGATACATTGTTAACTGAAGGCTGAAATGGAATATCTTTTCTTGGTGGTTAAGTTTTTTCCTGCCCTAAAGGTTAAGACATTGCTTCAATAACAGTGACCATCTGTCTTTTGGGAGTGCATATAATTTGAAAAAGACTGATTATTCTTTTTGCAATCACTTTTAAACTCATACTTTCTAACATTGGGTGTAGGATCATTTGCAGATTTGGTGAAATATATTTGGTATGGTAGTTCTGGATGTGTTTACAATCCTAGTGCTCTCCTAGAAGGCAAATTGGTTCTTTATTAGGATTTTTTGTGTCAGAATTGAATTACGATGTGGAAAACTTAGAGAACATTGAAACGGGGGTAGTCTTAAGCACAGGATTGAAAAGTGTAGGAAAGTTGGAAGAGCCTGGTGAGGAGAGAATATAAGAATGATTACCATCAAATGTACATGAGGAATATAATTGTTAATCTTCTCTTGAGCACTGAAATGTAAATTTCATGTATAATGGAGAGATTTATCATAGCTACTGGGAAGACTGTGATAGGTGCTCAGTAAATTGACTGGCAAATTATAGTAAATATTTTTTTAACGTTCTATATACCCTATTTGTAAGATACAGTATTACCTAGGTGTTCAGTGGTACATTCAGCAAATACTTATTGAGCCTTACTATGGGCAGGCATAACTATGTGCTGGGGATATAAAGGTGAACAGGACAGACAATTCTTGCTCAAAAGGGGCTTAGATAGAAAGCATGGTATAGCATTTAAGATCCATTCACCTGTGTTTGAATTCTGGCTTTACCACTGAAGCAGCTGTGTAAGGGCAAGTTATCTTACTTTTGTGCACCTTAATCTGTAAAATGAGTTTGATAAAATCTATCTCAGGGTTGCTGTGATGATTAAATAACTTAAAAAGAGCTTATGATTACTGCCTGGCACATAGTAAGCACTTGTTAGAGTTAATAATTTTTTTAAAAAAGCACTTATGAGAGGAGATAGATAATGCCATCTTATGTGATATTGCTTATGTGCTTGAGTGCCATGGAGAAAATAGGGTGTTTAGCTAGAGATTGAAGGGTGGGGTGGGGTGCAGTGTACAGAGGGCTTTCCCTTTAGTTAGAGAATACTAATGATCTCTTAAGCTGCTCCCCTCCCCTGCTATAAAAACCTTGTATTTGGAAGTAATTTCAAACTTCCAAAAAGTTGCAAAAACAAAAATAGTATGCTTAGTGTTAATATTTTACCTGTTCTGCTTTATTACTTGTCACATACATGCTCTCTGTTTCTCTGAGCCATTTGAGGGTAAGACACACACACACACACACACACACACACACACACGGCCCTTTACCCCTAAATACTTGAGTATTTATTTTCTAAGGATAGAGATCTTCTCTTACTTAACTACAGCACAGGTATCAATGTAAATTTGCCTTGATAAAATAATCTGTTGTCTGTATTCCAGTGTTGTCTATTAATCCATTATGTCCTTTATAGCATTTCTTCTCTCTAGTTTAGGATCCTGTCTAGAGTTGGTATTGTGTTGTCATGTCTCTTTGGCCTCTTTAATGTAGAACATTTCCACAGCCTTCCTTTGTCTTTTTTGTATAACATCAACTTTCTGAAGAGTATACTCCCTGCTGCCCCCTTTCTAATAGAACATTCTTCATTTTGTGTTTGTCGAATAGCTCCTTCTTAGACTGAGGTTATGCATTCTTGCCTGGAATAGGTGATGTTGTGTCCCTCTCAGTCACATTAGGTCAGTTTCTCTATTGCATAGGTGTTTTGTTCATCCTTCTTTGCAACTGTAAGAAACATGTGGGAAGATACTTTAAGACTATCCAAATAACCTCCCTCATCTAAATTTCCTCCTAGATTTGGTGTCCATTGATCATTCTTACTGATGCACTCTATTGCAGTGGTGCAATATGACTTTCCAACTCTACTTGCTCTTAAGGGCTTTAAAAATTTGATGTAATTAGAGATTAGTAGCTACATTTTTGTTAAGTTGAGAAAGAAAAATTTATTCATGGCTTTCCCACACAGGATGGCTCAACAGCAGGCCTTGAGGTTCCGAGGCCCAGCTCCCCCACCAAATGCAGTGATGCGAGGCCCACCACCTCTCATGCGACCTCCTCCACCTTTTGGTATGATGCGAGGCCCTCCTCCACCACCTCGGCCCCCATTTGGACGTCCTCCTTTTGATCCTAATATGCCACCAATGCCTCCCCCAGGAGGGATTCCTCCACCTATGGGCCCTCCACACCTCCAGGTAAAGAATATAGAGGTAGCTGTTTCTTTGTTGGCATTAGTGTCAATATTATATATGAGTTTTGCCTTTAAAACCTGTGTTCTTGGTCTTATAGGAAAATGGGAACTAAAGAGAACATCCTTATATTAACGTGTTGCTCTAAAAGCACTGGTAACAATAATTAGTATGGAAATTCAGACTGGAAATGTATATGGTGATAGAAAAATGTGTTAAGTTAGGATTGAATAGGGTAGTTCTAACCTGCCTTCGTCTCTGAAAATTGTCTTTAGTAATCCATCTTCTTTATGGGAGATGAAGTTTGAAATCTTACGTATAGAGTAGAGGAAATTTGTTTTCAGTGATACATATTGCAGGTAAACTTAAATATATATGTATGTATATTCCTGAGCAGTTCTCCCCAGAAATGATGCCTAGTATAGAATGTAGAAAGTGACAACAAACACATTTTGTAAGCACAATATTTGGATTTTTTTCCTTCCCCAGAAAAAAAATACAGTTATCTTACAATTTTAGAAATAGAATTGTTGTGGGATTTCTTCAAATAAAAACTTTCGTGGTGTTTTAACCTGAGGCATGTATCCCTCTTTAGTGTAAATAGACCCAGTTATTGTCTGAAATGAGGTTATGAAGGTATCAACTCTCAAAAATATCTACTTTTGAGATTATATTCTTTTTGACTGAGTATGTTTCTATGTTTTCTTAGTTTATTCAGCCTGTACCATTCTGAAACGAAATAAATACAGTAGTATCATCTCCCTTCTGTTAGCTTGGATAACCAAGAATGAACTTACTAAAAATAGAAAGAGATAATGAGCTACTGTTTAAATGATGTTAACTCTGTTTCAATAGGGTTATATTTATGGAAGAAACACCAGGTTTTAATACTTTGCTTAGTAATTTTGTTGCCTTCCTAGTAATGAGCAGCCCCCCCTTCCCCCACCCCCTTAAACAAATTGTTAAATGGTTTTATGTTTTCTTCAGGATTAGAATAGGAAGTAACTTTGACCTACTGACTGGTATAACTTGTTACATGTGAATTTATTCTACTTTGTGCCTTTAATAGTTAAAGTCTTTGCAGAATATTATAAAATGTAATGGATTAATGTAATCCTCTAATGAAAGTATATCAGATGCTATAATGGGATACTTTCTAATGTTGTGATGCTTTTCTTGGTCTTGATGGATGATTGTGTGGTTTTACAGTAAATCCAAGTGATTTCCAGCTCCTGGTGCATGAGATATATTTGGGGTAGATATTTTATAGAACATGGGCCTGTGTGCTGATGCTTGAAAGACAGCGAGCTGAATCCAGAAAGACTGGAGTATGGAAAAGAAAACATTTTTAGGAAAATGAAATACAGTTGCACATTATTAGCATAATGTCAATTCCATTATCCAGATTAAGATGCTTTGGATAATTGAATTCTAATGTTACTTGTAGATTATAGAGGAAATCTTTTAATCCCTGTTCAAAATCTGTTTTCAAAATGGCAGACCTCTTTTCTGCTTTGGTGAGTAAGATATAGCAGTTACAGTTAAATTGTTTGGTTCAGGATCTTGGCTTGGGTCAGCAGTCGTTGAAGGAATTATCAGAGATAGTGTTGAATCAGTAATGAATGGTTCCAGGAGTTGTTTTTTTTTAACTATAATATATACCATTTAAATTCTCATTTTCCTGAAAAGTAAAAGGGATAATTTTTTTAATTGTATCTTTTAAACTTACTGATGTTAACATCTTTGGTGAGCTACATTATTATTATTTGAAAAATAGGAAATGATGAATATTTTCCTAGCTAATTTTTTTTTTTTCTTGTAGGAAAAGAGAACAAAGGGTTAGGTATATCTGGTTTTTCCTTTTTAGTTATTGCTATGTTATTTGTAAATAAGAATCAGTTTTTTTCTTTTGAAAGTAATCTAGTGCCCAGTGTATGAAATAGGCAGTTAGGGTATAAAGAACAAAGCAAAACTCACCCATAATGCTATAACCCAGAGATGACTATTGTTAGTACTTTTTTTTTTTTTTTTTTGCGGTACGTGGGCCTCTCACTGCTATGGCCTCTCACGTTGCGGAGCACAGGCTCCGGACACGCACGCTCAGCGGCCATGGCTCATGGGCCCAGCTGCTCCACGGCATGTGGGATCTTCCCGGACCGGGGCGCGAACCCGTGTCCTCTGCATCAGCAGGCGGACTCTCACCACTGCGCCACCAGGGAAGCCCTATTAGTATTTTGATGTACTTCTTTCTAGTCTATTTAGTAATCATTTTTATTACAGAGAAACTTCTCTTACATAACCTAGATAAATGTATCTGAATTGACTATAAAACTAGTTTTTCTTACAGTGCTTTACTTTTGGGTAGAATTTAGTAATAATTTGAAGGAAAAAAGATAAACACAAGTGACATTACTTCTTGTGAATTAACAGAGACCACCTTTCATGCCTCCACCCATGGGAACCATGCCTCCTCCACCGGGTATGATGTTTCCACCAGGAATGCCTCCTGTGACTGCTCCTGGTACTCCAGCGCTGCCTCCTACTGAGGAGATATGGGTTGAAAATAAAACTCCAGATGGGAAGGTAAATTATAAAATGTATTTAGGTTGTTAGCTTCTTAGTAACAGAAGAGTAAAACAGGAGTTCTGGCAGATTGGGATCAGTGACTGTATCTTTGCCAATTAGGAATGAGCCTTGGGTAAGCCAGGGTGGGGCAGGACTCCTGGAAAGCCTCACTGGATTGGACTTATGCACAGACATAAAGTGGCCTGGAGCACTTACATAGGTTTGCCTATATGATTCTGGAAGCCTGTATTTTAGATATGTGCCTTGGGTCCCCAAAACAGCCCTCAGGTTTAGTGTTTGCTAGGAGAACTCACAAGACTCAGCATGTAGTTGTATTTGCAGCTAAGACTAATTACAGAGAAAAGATACAAAGCAAAACCAGCAAAGAGAAGGAGGTTGCATGGGCTGCAGTCTGGAGCAACCAAGCACAAGCTTTCCGGAGTCCTTTCAGTGGAATCGTATAGAATATGTTTAATTCCTGCGACTTGGCATTGTGAACACACAGGTGAAGTGTTGTCTGCTGGGAAAGCTCTCTTGAGCTGAGGAGTCGAGGGTTTTCATTGGGGACTGGTCCTATATCTGGCAACATCTGCCCAGCACATACCACATTCCAGACTCCCAGAAGGAAGGCATGTATTCAGCATAAACTGCATTGTTTGCATAAACAGTTTAAACATAATGAGCCATTCTTATCAGTTAGGGAATGATGGGAACCCTCCTGAAATCTAAGTTTCCAGATGCCAGCCAAGGACCAACATTGTGGGCAGGGCTTTCTAAGGATAGCAGTCTCAGGCCCGCTGTGTTAACTTTGTGCACAAAATATAACCTTGGTTCTCCTTTTTTGGTGTGTGTTAAAAATATAGTGTGCTCATTATAGAAAACGGGGGTGGGGGGGGGGAGGAAAAAAGGAGTGAAGAAGTACCTTTAGTCTCATCATATACAAACAGCCAATTTTGGTGTACTTTCTGTTTTGTAAGGTTTTTTTTAATACTGTTTAAGACAAAATATAGTTGTATTATTGTTTATAAATGATAGTTGACAGATTCGTTGATACTGATGATTTTGCTTTCTCTGCAGGTTTATTATTACAATGCTCGGACACGTGAATCTGCATGGACCAAGCCAGATGGAGTTAAGGTCATTCAGCAGTCAGAACTGACACCTATGCTTGCAGCCCAGGCCCAGGTTCAGGCCCAGGCCCAGGCCCAGGCGCAGGCCCAGGCCCAGGCCCAGGCCCAGGCCCAGGCCCAGGCCCAGGCCCAGGCACAAGCTCAAGCTCAAGCTCAAGCTCAAGCGCAGGCCCAGGCACAAGCACAGGCGCAGGCGCAGGCACAGGCTCAGGCTCAGGCTCAGGCCCAGGCCCAGGCCCAGGCCCAGGCGCAGGCCCAGGTGCAGGCGCAAGTGCAAGCACAAGCAGTGGGAGCTTCCACCCCTACGACCAGTAGCCCAGCACCTGCGGTATCCACTTCAACGTCATCATCAACCCCATCCTCTACCACTTCTACCACAACAACTGCCTCTTCAGTTTCGCAGACAGTATCAAGTGAGTACTAGTCAGCATGTGTTTTCTTTTAGGGGCTAGAGAAATGGACAAGTGGGAATGCATTCCAAAATGATCCTAGTGTTTTAGGTATTATCCTTGATGTTATTTAAAATATGTTTTTGACATTAAGAATTTTGGCTAAAAAGAACAGAAATTTACATTAGTAGAAGAAATTATTTGCCCAGTTGAAATTCATGAAGCTAAACTGGGGAAGTGTAGAGTTAGCTATTCAACTTGGCCAACAGTAATGCTGGGTGATGTGGGGTTTGCAGAATAAGTGTAAGTCTTGGCCCCTGCCCCTATCTTGCAGAGTTTCCAGTTTTTCTAATTGAGGAGGCAAGAATAATGCATGTGAAACAATTAGAGAATAGCGTGCAAAGTTATGCAGCGAAAATAGAAGATATAAGAATTCAAGAAAACGGAGAGACAAGTGAGTGGACTACATGGGTATTGAGGTTTATCATAAAGGATGTGTGATAGGATTTGAATAGGTTCAAAGTTTCGGAGAGGTGTTTCAGGTAGTGGGAAATGTAGGTCAGGAAATAAGGATAAATATAGTTTATGAATTGTTAGGTGGGAGGATTTATATTGGTTAATATATTGAATAAGAGACCAGGTTATGAAGAGTTTTAAGAACAAGGCAAATGGGTGAGGCAGGCAGGCACTAGGCGGTCTATATGAATGCAGTATTCTGGAAGATTTTTATGGCACTCGTTCTTTGGGTAGTGTTGAAATCAAGGAAACTTAGGAACTTTTCAGTAACCTTGTTTAGAGGTAGATGGGTCCCAGAATGGGATGCAGGCAGATGAAATGTGGAATTGTGTTAGAAGCAGTTTGAAAGGTAAGAGAATTTTCAGGTATGAAGACACAGAGGCCCAAAGGTTACATCTTTTTTATAAAGATGAGAGACAATTAATAGATTTCAGGGATGAGGAGAGAAGAATATTAATTTGCTTGAAAGATTGTCATTAATATTTATGCTACTAGTTCTGGATTTTATTTTGTTCTTTTTTTTTTGATATAAGTATGCTGCTACTTTTTCTACAGGCTGAGATTGAGCCCCCAAATATTTACATAATTTTATTTATTTGATTATTATGACACTGGCATGAAGATACATAATTATCCCTACAAGGCGATTATAATTTAGATTATTTTGCTACCTGGATAATGGGAGAGAATTAAAAAAAAAAAAACTGTCTCTCTTCCCTCCCCCAATAGCTTCAGGGACTAGGGAATTATTAGTGTATATTACCTTGTAAGAAATATGTACATGAGAGAAATTTAGTCATCCTACTGAATTTAAATTCAAATTTGATTTTATTTTACTGATGTGCGTAGTAACCGAAGAAGTAAGGTACATGTGATATGGAGACAGGTCTTTTAAAGGCCCTATCTGATATATTTTTTTTTTTTTCCTATCTGATATTTTTTAGAGGGCTTGGGAGAAAATGTACTTAATAGGAAGATGTAAATAATGCTTTACAGGTCTCTTGTAGCCAAGTTGAATTCTGAAAATACAGATTAACAGTGATACTAGCTAGTTGGTTGAAGGTCTTTGCCTTTTTATAGGCAAATGCTTCTAAAACCTGCAGGGCAAGGCAGAAAATAGTTTTTATGGGGTACTTGTGGTGGTGATGGGAAAAGGAGATTAATTAAAAGCAGTGTGGTTCTATGTGGAGGCTCTGTGTTGCTTCTGTTTTATTCCCTGCCTCTTCGGAAGGAAAAATAGAAGTACTTTGTTTTAAGGGAGGTGGGTAGCCAAAAACTTTTAACTGTTCTCTTTGTATTTCATTTCCATATCGGAGTGGTCTGTCAGTAGGCCCATAGGTATCTTGTCCATTACCAACCATTCTATTCAGAATTCCTGTTTTTCATTTTTTGTACTACCCTTCAGTGATAGGGAGGCGTTTATTCTAAGAACAGAATAGCAAAATCTTGTTCTTTTTACTGCCTTTAAACATCAATTTTGATGTTGTCTTTCTGAGTATTCCTGATAGCTGTTTTTATTTCGCTTGATTGGGTGTCAAGAAGTGTTATCAGTCTTAATATTTCTCCATCTCTTAGAGATAGTCACTTGTCTTTTTTAGTTAAGATCTGAGGCTGGATTAGTAGTATATTTTGAGGTCTAGTGTTACACTAGTCATTTTAGCAAATGGAGTTAGTAGGAATTTACCTAAAGTCCTAGCTACCATTCTCCCAGCTTCCCAGTTAATTCTTTTGTTGCCTTTGTCCCTTTTCTCTCATGACGCATGGCAACTAATCAAATTCAGAAAATCCTGTGTCAGCAAGAGGAATAGGTTGAGTGAATACTTTTTGCCTTCTCCATTTCGTGTTCCTTTCCCCCTGAAATTTGATGCCTTTGTAACTCATTTTATTTTCCTGACTCAGTACTTTGTATTGTGAGTTTAGCAAATATTACTAAATACTAGTACCATGATTTTTAAAAAAATGTAATTCTGTGAACTGCAGTATAAACCTGTGGGTAAATTGAACTAAAAATTAAGGAATTTATATTTTAACCTCAGTTGAGCATAAACTCATTTTATCCTATGCAAGTTTGTGAAAAATGCTGATGAAATCCTCCTCCTCAGGGAAGTTGGGAAGAATAACTTGATATATATTCAGCCATTGCAGTAGATTACAAATGCTAAATGGTATATGTATGGGACTGGGCAAATGTTGCATGTAATTTGTATTTTTCATACTGTTATAAAATTATATTAATATGATACTGTACCCTAAGGCTAGGTCTATGCTAGACCACCAATTCATTCCTGGGCCCCTGAAGATACTTGTTTGGCCCTGCTGTCTATTTAGCCAAGGTGAGTCCCTCATTAACAAGTATGAAATTGCTCACATCTTCCCAGCCTAAGTGAGTTTTTCATTGTTAGGAGCTGAAGGAAAGACAGTGAGAAATTTTTTCAGTTGGATTATTGGGTGGTTTGCATTAAACAGTGTGCTTTCCCTTAGAATAAAATTGGCATAAAGATTAGGAAAGCACTGTTTTATTTAATTTGATAAATTTCATTTTTATTCCAGTATAGGTAAAGTTTGACATTTTTCTTTATATCAAGATAAAGATGAATTATTAGTTACCAATGAATTATGAAAATGAATTTTGTTTTGGAACTAGATGGGTTGTGAATAAATAACAAAAAATGTTTTATAATATTTGAGAACTGAAACTTAAAAAAAAGGAAATGAATTTTATATATTTTGGGGGTCACAAAGTGTGATTACTAGGGATAAAATGTTTTATTTTTGATATTTAAAAATAACGTATTAGCAGAACCAAATTATCCTGAATTTCACATTTTGCTGGTCTCTCACACTGGAAACCTGAGTTATTATTTTTTTTTCTTTTTTTACCTTTTTATTTTGAAATAATTATAGAGAAACCCAAGTCGTTTTGGACTCCATTTGTTCATATCCAGTCAGTCATTAGTTATTGCATACCTTTTTCTCTCTGTTCTTCCTTGCTTGGACAACTCCAGATACGTTGAAATTGATTTTCCCACCTCTGTTCTTCCTTTTCTTCCTATGCATCTGCCAGGTTAATTCATCAAATGAACAGTGATTGTTACTCTTCCATACAGAAGCCTTCATTCTACCTCCCCCACATCCCTTTTACATTCATGAAGTCACATAAATAACATGTGAATGCATTCTTATAAAAAAAATCAAACTCGTTAACGAAGCATGTGTAGTAAAAAGTAAAAGGTGTACACATACGTTTTGGTGTTCATTCTTTTAGATCATTTCTCTACGTTTACATAAGTTCTTCCCTTTCCCTACCCAGTCAAGTGCGGACTCCTTAGTCGTCTGTTCAAGGCCTCCCACTTTGTGCCTCTGGCCTGCCTTTCCAGCTGTAACTCACTGGTTCTGTTGGTATGCCTAGTGTTTTACTAGTTGACTGCTTGTCTTCTGTTTTCTAAACAATACCTTGTTGTCCCCTACTCTTTGCTTTTACTCACTTTTCTCACCACTTGCTTATTTACTCCTTTCACTTTGTCATTTTCCTTGTTGAAATCCTAATCTTTCAAGGCCTGTCACCACACTATAAAATTTTCTGTACTGTCTCAGAGTAAGAAATGGTCTTTGGGTCTTGAGTTACACTCCTATACATTTATCCCATTTCACTTTGTGTTTTAGTTATTGTTTGTTTCATTTAACTATTTTCAAGCTTCTTGGAAGACAGAGACCTTGTTATAAATTCCTTGCAGTGCATGGAATGGGCCCTAAATACTTACATGCTGAATGAGTGAATGATGAATGAATATAGTACAATGGTTTATGAAGGAGTGATACATATTTCTGTTTTATCTTTTATCAGCACCCACAACACAAGATCAGACCCCAAGTTCTGCTGTTTCAGTTGCCACGCCTACAGTTAGTGTTTCAACTCCTGCTCCTACAGCCACACCTGTGCAAACTGTTCCTCAGCCACACCCCCAGGCGTTACCTCCTGCCGTTCCTCATTCAGTACCTCAGCCAGCAGCAGCAATACCTGCTTTTCCACCAGTAATGGTACCTCCATTTCGTGTTCCCCTTCCTGGCATGCCAATTCCTCTTCCAGGTAAACCAATAGATAATAATAGTTTTTCCAGCTATGTTTTCATATTGTCAGTTAGTTTGTTCTCATGTGTCTGTTGCATTTGAAATTTGCCTTGAATCTCACTTGTTTGAAACATTTTTGAAAGATTCATGGCTAACTGCAGTATTTTTCTCTTCAGTTTTGGTAAATGTCCTTTTCTGTTGTTGTTGTTTACATGTCTTAAAATTAGAGCCACATTTAAAGCTACACTCATTTTGGATAATGGCCCCAATGAATTAAAAATGATCATCTTTTTGTGTAAATATGTTCTAAATGCAATATTTTAAGGGACTAAGTGTATGAAGTTAAGAAATCACAGGTCACAATAGATAACACAAGTTAAGTGATTTCTATATCATGCATTGGTCTAAGCACTTTACATGGAACAATTCGTTTAGTTTTCACAACCGTCTTATGAGGTAGATACACACACAGGTTAAGTTACTTGCCCGTGGTCACATAGCTAATAAGTGATGGTGTTGGGGTTTGAGTCTGGGCACTCCAGATCCAAGAACCATGCTCGTAATAATTACGTTATACTGAGAAGAAAATGTGAGTCACTTAACTTAAAAAAAATCATCTAAAACAGAAAGCATAAGTTTCCCTTGTAACAATTGTGAAGTATAACAGGCACCATTTTAACGTTTAATTATGGTGAGTTCATGTGTTTTATTTTTTTAGGGGAAATCATTTCAACTAGAGAAGGAATTAAAAGATTGTGGAGTAGAATTTTTTCCCACAGGGATTGAACAGTGGTAGTGTTTGGCATCGTAATTTGAGTGTGTTTGCTGTTGTCAAACATATTTACTCCTTAATCCATGGTCCGTTCTCCTAGAATTATAGTTGAAAATGTTGACGCCTTAGAGAGGTCAAGCTCACAAGGCTAGTTTGTAGCAAAGATGAATAGAACCTAGGCCTCTTGTCTCCTAATTTCACACTCCTTTCACTATGGTTGCTGCTTTATTGTACTAGTTTTTGTGTAAGAATAGGGTTGTGATAAAGCTATTTCTTAGATTTGCACACATTTTAATTATCACACTATTTCCTTGTAACTACTTCGAAAAGAACACTTTCGTATATTACACCTTAGCAAGAAAGAAACCAAAAATTTAAGAATTAGTGGGTTTTTTGGAAAACCTTTTTACATGTTGTTGATGTAGTGTTAGATAATTAAATGACCAGTATGTGATGTTTAAGAAACCGAAATCACTTAAAAGTAAGAAGAAAATAAAAAATGTTGTCTCTAATACTAGGGATTACCCTTTTTCAAAATTAAATTTAAGATTAAGCAGCTGATACTTTCCTCTTTGGATATACTCTTTGTAGAAAATTAAGTGATGAATGGATAAAAGCTTGATATTCGTCATAACCTCTTGCAATCTTGGTCTGCTTTAGGGTCAGGGACAGTGTTAAGACCAGATCCTGGATTCTGAGCGATCTTAAGGAGCTGAGATTGTTAATTCTGTAGAGAGAAGATTGAGAGGTAGCATAATAACATATATGAGGTATTGGAAAGGCTGTTGTCTAAAAGAACTTTGGTTTTGCTTTAGAGGTTCTTAATAGGACCAGTGGGTGAAAGAGTAGCAAAATTTATTTCTGTAGAAAGTGGAATTTTGTCACAGTAAAATCCCTTCAGTTATAGCTGTCTTTGGATGCCTTGGTCTTCTCTGGTCCTCATCCCACCGTTAAATTTTAGAACAGGTGGTAACCATTTGTATTACCAGATGAGGTAGTACCTATGAAGTTTGGCAGTAAAAGGCATTTAATAAATGGGAGCCACTAATATTACTTTGTAGGTCAGTTGGAAGAGAACCTGAGTTAGATAATCTGTAAAATTTTATGCAAGATACCAGAGATTCTTTGGAGAGGGAACTAATGTTTTATAGAAAGTAATATTTGTTTTATATAGTAAGGCATCTTAGAATTCGTTCATTTTCTCATTTCCCCTTTTAATTCAGTCATCTAAGGTACTTTAGTAAAAAAAAAAAGAAGAATGGAAAAGAAGACTTGTTTTTCTCCTCCCCAAATCTTTGGTTTTATGTATAATGCCATCTATCTCTGTTTTTCCTTTTTTATATCAATTCAACAGTAAGGTAAACCAGGAGGAATTTGGATGTAATTTATCTTGGAGCCTTATATTCTATTTGAAATAGCAATGTATGGTGCTAATGAGGATGATTAAAGAAGGGATAGTGAAGATGAAGAAAAGGAGTGGAAGAGTTAGGTAAAATATAGGAGTAAGAGGTGGAGTTGGGGATAGTGAATTGGATTAGGATTACAGGATTTCTACTTTGTAGTCTGTAAAATCTTATTTGGAATTTTAAGAAGCTTATGGTCAGTGACATCAGGATTATCCAGAATACTAAATGGAATTTTCTAATTTCCTGGTAGAATATAATTTGAGGGTAGAGTTGTAGGAAAATTGAACAAATGCTCCTTTTTCAAAGAAGGTTAAAAATTTAGATGTTTGGTTATTTTGTGAGTCTTCATGATATGCATATAGTCACCCTTAGAAAACCTTAAGTTGGTCTTTTTAACATGAGAAGAAACAAATATGTCCTTTTATTATGGCCTATAATGTTGATAGTCAAATACAAGAGTTCTGTGTTGGCCCAGCTGATATTTAGCAATGGCAGTTAGGCCTGAATATGAGTATATTTGACTTTCTTCTGTTTAAGTTGTATAGTTGAAATTACTGATTAGGAGATGGTTTTGGAGAACAGTCTTTGAGAGTTCAGAGTCTAAGAATTGAATTTCTAGTGCTGACTTAGTAGGCTCAGTGATCCTGCAGATAGCAGTATTTATACTAATTTAAAACTAATATATGCTGTAACTTCCTTAATCAAATGAATTTTTCCATTGCTTTCTTTAAACATTATGGAAAATAAAACTATACATAAACTTTATTCAGCATACTTTTTTGATCCAGTGCGTTTGTTTTAGTTTCATTGTTAATAGAAAGTTTAGCTTTAATATTTTTATTTAAAATAGTAATTAAGAAATTAAGGCACTTTTCAAAAATTGGCAGTATTTTGTGTGTGTGTGCGCATGAACATAGGTATGTTATTTACAAATGCAGGGGTTTAATTTAATTTTTCTCTGAATTAGGAAAATTTTATTTTTATGTACTTTAGTGGGGAAAAGAATTTATTACTTTTAATTTTTATCGGTACCAAAATAGGTTTAGTGTTTTTTTTTAGCCAAAACAAATAGAAAATAAAATTTAACTTCCCAACCCTTTGCCTTCAGCCTTTTCCTTTAAAAGTTTTAAAAAACTCTTAATTTTGATTTTCCTCAATTAATCAGTCTTAGTTTTCCAGCTTTTCGTTTCATTCCCTTTTTATCACCATTGTAATGCATCATGATGAGTCTTCATTCTTCTAAGAACTGTACGTAATTTCCATTCTTTAATACAAGTGCTACTCCTTTAGCTGGCTTAAACGATTGAGGTTTCTAAAGTAATCAGCCCAGGTAGTCATTAATGATACTAAAGGGACTGTCTTCTTCTTAATTTGTTAGCCTGCCCCCACAGTGTTCCAGGCCCGTGGCATTCCGTACAGCAGGCACTACACATGGATATTTTGTCATTAGTTGAATGCTACCCTCCTCTTCATCTTTGCCCTTTTATTTAAAGTATTATTTGCAGTGGTATATTGGGATCTGTCTTATACTTTATTTTCTTCCTTTCCCTCCCACCCCTCTTTGTCCTATCTTACTCTTTTTCTACTTCTGCATGGTTATGCTCCATGCCTCTGCTTTTGCATGTAGTTCCCACTTAGCAGCAGCACAGAGAAAGTGTCTTGTTAGTGTCATGCTGCGTCTGCCTTTCACTGGTGTCTTAAGCAGCATGGGTTTGATGTCCTGTGGGAAAATGTCCCACATGAAAGCATGAAAACTTGTTATGCATACGTAATGAAGGGGCTTTCCTTTGTTGAATTTAAACTCTTGAGACTCCTTCAAATATTAACTGGTTTGATAAAAAGGTAATTGATGCTATAATTTAGAATTAGTTATCATTGGATTTGGCACCACTTCCCACAAAATGTCAAACAAAAAGAAATTCTACTCCATCCTTGGTCTTTTTCATTGGAAATAACATTCTAAATTGTAGTGGTAAATTATTTCCCTGAATCCCAGTGGTAGCCGACATACAATGGCAGCTTTCCAACGTATGCTTGCTTATCCATTTTACAGGTGTAGCAATGATGCAAATAGTCAGCTGCCCGTATGTAAAGACAGTCGCTACCACCAAGACCGGTAATTTTTAAAACCATCTTAGTTTGTTTTGTCTGTAAGTTGGCATGGTAGTGAATGTTGTTGTTTATCCTTTTATTTATTTATTTTGCCCAAGTGAGTGGATTTTTTTATATTTTTCTTTTTAATGAGCAGTATAAATGCAGTTGTCATATTTGGCCAACACTTAATTTTCCCAATTGCCTGTAGTATTAGCTTCGTTGGTTCACAAAAGCAAATAAGGTCAAATCACTTTATATCTTAATTTTTGTAATAAGTGTAAACAACTTCATTCTCATATTCATAACATTTAATTTTATTTTTTGACGTGTGTTTTTAAGTTAAATATAAAAAAATCATTTCCATGTGTAAAGTGATGTGATTATGCTTGCATGCTAGTGAGTATATGTGTGTGAATATTTGTGTGTGTAGTATAAATTTGCATTTTAAAGTTACTGAAGTTATCTACCTGAAACTTAAATTCTGGTATAGGATTTGAGTTTCTTTTTTTTTTTCAATTTTGATTCACGTTTTTGATTATTTATAATACCAGCTTGTTTAGTTGTCTGGTGAAAAATATAGATCTTGGCTTATCTTTTAAAAGAAAAAAAAAAGAAACATTGCTCTCTTTCCGGAAAAGAATAAACTGAAAGAGTTTACAGGGATATTTCACTTAATCACTTAGTATATTAAAGTTGATTTGATAGTAAACTCAGTCATTTACTTTATTTTTACTTATTTATTTTTTCAGTCATTTACCTTAAAATAGAATTTTATTCATATCCTTTTTAGGTACCTTAGAACAAGAAAACAATTTTGCCTCAGGAAACATGCTTAGTAAATGTGCTTGTTGCATTGATTTCATTAGAATTTGAGGAAATTCTTTTTTTTTTTTTTTTTTTTTTTTCAAATAAATTTTATTTATTTATTTTTGGCTGCGCTGGGTCTTTGTTGCTGTGCACAGGCTTTCTCTAGTTGCACGAGCGGGGGCCCCTCTTTCGCTGCAGTGCACGGGCTTCTCACCGTGGCGGGCCCTTCGTTGTGGAGCACAGGCTCCAGGCACACGGGCCTCAGCAGTTGTGGCATACGGGCTCAGTAGTTGCGGCGCATGGGCCCAGCTGCTCCTCAGCATGTGGGGTCCTCCCAGACCAGGGATCGAACCCGTGTCCCCTGCATTGGCAGGCGGATTCCTAACCACTGCACCACCAGGGAAGCCCAGGAAATTCTTTATAAAAATATATTTCTATTAATAAGTAGAGAATGTACAATTATTTTTATAATTTATTATGTTATATTTTATTAAGATTTCACTTATAGGTGTGACCCAAATTTCTGACTGTTCTTAAGGTACTTCTTGGGTTCAATTTCTGAATCTAATTGAATTTAGGCATTAGAAGTAAACCAGGGATATAGATTTAAGTAATTAAATCATAATTTATATGATTTTTTTTGTTTCAACTGGCTCATTCATTATTAATGTTTAGTAGAAAGATTTAGCTCATATTTCAGAGTTTTATATCACAATTTGATACTTGGATCTAATTTTTTTATTCTTCTTCTTCTAGGTGTATTGCCAGGAATGGCCCCTCCTATTGTACCCATGATACACCCCCAGGTTGCTATTGCAGCTTCACCTGCTACCTTAGCTGGAGCAACAGCAGTTTCTGAGTGGACTGAATATAAAACAGCAGATGGGAAGACATATTATTATAATAATAGAACATTAGAATCAACCTGGGAAAAACCCCAAGAGCTAAAGGAAAAAGGTATAGTTTTAATGACTTGGTGGGACATAGTATAAATAGAAATGCTATTTGAAATTCTGAGTTAATTCCTTTTTTAAAACGTTTAAGGGATTTTCTAGTTACACAGTGTTGGATTATTTATTTCCTCTGAATTGTTAAATATGTATTCATTTAAAAAGCCAGTTCTTCTACTTACATGTTTGTCCATCACTTTACCATCTGGAGAAGTTAAATTATATGTACACACTAATATATATTTTTTACTCTGGTCAGGAATTGCATAATTATTTTACTGAATAATTATCGTTATCCTTATTGAGATTGATAGTAATGATCAGGAAGGAATGTGTTTATTGTATGTGTTCTGAAGAAAAACTTTAGGCTGTTGGAATCTTGGAGGAAGAGGACTCATAATTTTCTATTGCACAAGTCCCTGTTTCTGTTTTTTAGTATGTTATCGCTTTCAGCAAAATGAATGATTGCTACAAATGATATATGAATGACCTGAAAGACTTTATGTCCCTCTGAAATCAGTAGTTCTTTTCTACTGACAGTTTCCTGATTGGTATAGCAAGGTATTTGAAGTTGAACATTACATTAGATGCAAATCAATGATATTACAAGGAAGAACATTTTATTTTTGTGGTTAATAACTAGAAATGGAATATCTTAACTGCCTAGTCTCTGAAAGTTCATCAGAAGTTACTTCAGAACCACTGTGTGATGTTATCTCAATTTTTAATAGAAAAATTAGAGGAGAAGATTAAAGAGCCAATTAAAGAACCTTCTGAAGAACCTCTGCCAATGGAAACGGAGGAGGAGGATCCTAAAGAAGAGCCAATAAAGGAGATAAAAGAGGTAAAGGGGCCATTACCTGTTTACCTGGGAGCCAGCATTGATTGTTGGGTACAGTTTACTTGTAACTGAAAATCCATTTGCTGTAGTTTTATTTTTTACAAATTTATTTTATTTTTGGCTGCATTTGGTCTTCTTTGCTGTGCGCAGGCTTTCTCTAGTTGAGGCAAGTGGCAGCTACTCTTCATTGCGGTGTGCAGGCTTCTCATTGCAGTGGCTTCTATTGTTCTGGAGCACGGGCCCTAGGTGCACGGGCTTCAGTAATTGCAGCATGCATGGTCAGTAGTTGTGGCTCGCGGGCTCTAGAGCGCAGGCTCAGTAGTTGTGGCACACGGGCTTAGTTGCTCCGCGGTATGTGAGATCTTCCTGGACCAGGGCTCGAACCTGAGTCCCTTGCAGTGGCAGGCGGATTCTTAACCACTGTGCCACCAGGGAAACCCATTTGCTGTAGTTTTAGATAATTGCTGTAAATCTGACCTCTGCAATTTTAGGGTTCTTTGAAATTTCTAATTCAGTTTTTCCTTTGAAAGTTTTACTAAATTACTTCTTATACTAAACCAAGACCCCCTTAGAATGAAAGAACCTTGGACCAGAGCTGATGTCCCCTCCTGACTTACAGACTGGTACATGTTATAATTAGAAGTACAACTTCATATTGGAGAATGATCGTTGTATTTTATTTGTCATCTCGTGGCATGGAATAATCTCTGTACAGCACTAAAAGAGCTCTGCTTTTTGGAAGCTTTTCTTACTCAATGAGGGACCAATGGTAGTCTTGTCTTATCAGTAAGGAATTTTGCAGAAAAAAGAAACAACCTTAGATGAAGTGGTCTCCTGTCATCTTCTATACCCTTCTCCTTATTTCTACTCTTAAACAGATGGTTAGTGAGTCTGTAAGATAGGACCTGCTGCTGATGGGGTCTACTGTTGTGCAATTCGGCTCTGTCTCAGGGGCGAGGATTTAGAACTTATTTAGAAATTCTGACTCAGAGTCTCTCCTCTGTATGCTAGCAACACACCTTATGTTGGTTGTACTTTAAGGTATTTGCAATCTTTCTTGTATTTGTGGGGTATTCAGGTATAGTTTTGTAATATTAATTTAATGGGAGTAATATCATTTCCCATAGGAGCCCAAAGAAGAGGAGATGACTGAGGAAGAAAAGGCTGCCCAGAAGGCAAAACCAGTGGCTACTACTCCTATTCCTGGTACTCCATGGTATGTACTTGACTTAAGCTGTTTGATTGATTGATTGCCATGCTTGATTATTACATTATTATCCAATAGGAAGAAAAAGTACTTTAAAAAAGCATGTGTCAAATACCTGTTTGCTTATTTATTTTGGCTGCGTTGGGTCTTCTTTGCTGTGCATGGGCTTTCTCTCTAGTTGTGGTGAGCAGGGGCCACTCTTCGCTGCAGTGCGCGGGCCTCTAATTGCGGTGGCTTCTCTTGTTGCTGAGCACAGGCTCTAGGCGTGCGGGCTTCCGTAGTTGTGGCACATGGGCTCAGCAGTTGTGGCTTGCAGGCTCTAGAGCGCAGGCTCAGTAGTTGTGACGCACGGGCTTAGTTGCTCTGCGGCATGTGGGATCTTCCCGGACCAGGGCTCGAACCCATGTCCCCTGCATTGGCAGGTGGATTCTTAACCACTGCGCCACCAAGGAAGTCCTCAAATACCTGTTTTTATCTACTGAATATTTTTTGGTTCTTGTTCATTGTATTTTGGGTGCTCAAAATTCAACTGCTGCAGTGTCTTCCTCCCTTCATGGAACTCTCCATTAATATTTATTGTTTAAAATTATAGATTTGAACCACTAAGATCCTGAATCTACTTTTTTATTGTTTAAAATGTTTTAAAATTGCTTTTGTGTATATATTCTCATATGTGATTATGTTTACAGAACTTTGTAAAATTATGTCTTTTTATCTTAGCATTGAATAGTCTATTTTTTTTCTTTTCTTCATATGTTTGGTTTTCCCTTTTCTTCCTCTCCCCACATGAGGGCTTTCTCTCCTGTTCCCATTCTAATTTATTTAATCTGCGTACAGTCTACATATGGCAATGAGTTGGCTTGTTTCTTAAGTTTTATAATCTACAGATTCCCCTCCAACTTGTTTTCCTTGCTTTTTTCCTCCTTGTTTTTATATTGAAAAAAATAAATGTGTGTGTTCTATAGAGTCCCACAGTCTGGATTTTATTGCATTCTCATGATACTCTTTAATAGAACCCTCCATTCCTGAATTTCCTGCAAGTTAGCAGGCAGTTACAGAGATGTGCCGGATTCATGTGTGATCTTTATCTCATATATTTCCTATTTCAGACCTAGATTCAGCCATTTTCCAAGGAGCCCTGGTTTCTTTTTGTGAGAAGTGGCATTTTTACACCATGTGGGATCTAGGGATAGTTGTTACTACTGAATTAGTCATTATTTTTAGACCTCTTTGGTAGACAGAGGTGGAAGATACATACGTTTAAAGATACATCTTAAGTTCACACCATTACTTGCAGTTCAAGTCTACTACAAGATTTTTACTGACTCTCATCATCTATCTTAATTCAGTACCTCCTTTTCTTCTGAAAACCATCTTTGAGTGATAGCAACATAATTATTCATTTGCTTTTCTCATTTTCTCATTCATTTGCTTGCCTAAGTAAGGCAAGACCAGTACTATCACCAACAGTGTGATTACTGAAGACAGTTTAAGCTTTTTTTTTTCCAGTTATTTTTATGTTTAGGGTATATTACTCTAGGGATGTATAGTCAAATCATTGTGTTTTAAAAGCATTTTGGGGCTTCCCTGGTGGCGCAGTGGTTGAGAGTCTGCCTGCCGATGCAGGGGACACGGGTTCAGGCCCTGGTCTGGGAAGATCCCACGTGCCGCGGAGTGGCTGGGCCCGTGAGCTACAAATACTGAGCTCTGCGCGTCTGGAGCCTGTGCTCCGCAGCAAGAGAGGCCGCGACAGTGAGAGGCCCGCGCACCGCGATGAAGAGTGGCCCCCGCTTGCCACAACTAGAGAAAGCCCTTGCACAGAAACGAAGACCCAACACAGCCAAAAATAAATAAATGAATAAATAAATTTATAAAAAAAAAAAAAAAAAAAACATTTTGGAATAGTTTGTTTTGTTTTGTTTTGTTTTTTTGTTTTTTATGGTACGTGGGCCTCTCACTGCCGTGGCCTCTCCTGTTGTGGAGCACAGGCTCCGGACGCGCAGGCTCAGCGGCCATGGCTCACGGGCCCAGCCGCTCCGCGGCATGCAGAATCCTCCCGGACCGGGGCACGAACCCGCATCCCCTGCATTGGCAGGCGGACTCTCAACCACTGCGCCACCAGGGAGGCCCTGGAATAGTTGTTTTTTATGTAGTTATTCTACCAACTTGGTACACAGGTTCCCTTTCAAAAATAATTGTGCAAAATATTTACCCAGTTCTAGAATCAAAGTTACGAAAACAATTTGTTTAAAAGAATGCATTTCTTGGGCTTCCCTGGTGGCGCAGTGGTTGAGAGTCCGCCTGCTGATGCAGGGGATTACGGGTTCGTGCCCCGGTCCGGGAAGATCCCGCATGCCGCGGAGTGGCTGGGCCCGTGAGCCATGGCTGCTGAGCCTGCGCGTCCGGAGCCTGTGCTCCGCAATGGGAGAGGCCACAATGGTGAGAGGCCCGTGAGAGGCCCGCATACCGCAAAAAAAAAAAGAATGTATTTCTAGATTGTGGTTTCTCTGAGAATTGTACATGAAAAGCCGGTAACCAGCTCCAAACCCTACCAGTCTGGAGTTTGTGGACGTTAGCAGTTTTCAGACTTGGGTCTTTTCTCAGATTATTAAAATTTTCTTTTGGAATTTGTCTAAGTAATGCTTTTTTTCATCTGTTTCTTTTCCCTTTTCTGGAACATTTGTAACTTGCTTGTTGAGTATCTTGTACTTATGCTAAATCTCTTACTTTTTCTCTCACCCTTTATATCTATAATTCTTATACTTTGTTATTTTCTCATTGATCTGATATGATATTAGATGAAAGCATACAAAAGAAAGCATACAATATAAAGGAATTATATGAAGTAAAAAATTACAGAATTCCACTGTCACCAAGCCCTTCCTCGTTAGTAAAAGTGTGGTACATATGCTTTCTGCACCTTCTGCTATATTGTGTTTTATGCACATGTGTGTGGAGATGTGTGTGTGTTATACATTCACATTACAGTGTCTTTAGAAAGTATATTATTTTCTGAATTTTTTAGTAAATATGTCCTAGACATTTTGCAGTTTTAGTACATGTAAATCTATTTGTGATAACATAGTTTTCTGTTGTATGAAAATAGGTAATTTGCCTACAAATGGGTGATTAGGTGGTCTTCTGTTTTTGTATTGTTTGTGTTTTTTTGTTTGTTTGTTTTGCCCTGGCATTACGAAAGTTGCTGTTTAGGGCATCCTTTATACATACATATTTCTTTGTGAACACATGCAAGTATTTCTGTTGGATTTATCTCTAGAAGTGAAATTGTTGAATCAAGTGATAAAGCTATTTAAAATTTTGGTGAATATTGCTAAATAGACCTCAGAAAGGGTTTTTTTTGTGGGAAGAAGGGGGTGTACCAGTTAATATTCCCAGCAACAGCCTGAGCGTACCAGTTTTCTCTCACTCTCACCAGTGTAGGGATATTCCTTTTAAATCTTTAGTATCCTGATAAGAAAAGAAATCTTGTATGTTTCCAGAATGTTGGTATAATTGAACCTATTTTACGTCTGTTGGCTGTGCATTGCCTCTTTGCAGTTTTTGCTCATCTTTTTATGGACTTGTCTTTTTCTTATTGGTATGTGGGAGCTTTGTACGTATACTGCTTTTAACTCTGACATAAAGAACTCGCACACCTCAATAATATGGAAAACAATCCAACAAAAAAGTAGTCAAAAGACATGAACATGTACTTTACAAGCAGTACGTGTGAAGGAAGCTCCTTGTCATTAGTACTCAGAGAAATGTAAATTAAAACCACACCTATGGGCTTCCCTCGTGGTGCAGTGGTTGAGAGTCCACCTGCCGATGCAGGGGACACGGGTTCATGCCCCGGTCTGGGAAGATCCCACGTGCCGTGGAGCGGCTGGGCCTGTGAGCTATGACCGCTGAGCCTGCGCGTCCAGAGCCTGTGCTCCGCAACGGGAGAGGCCACAACAGTGAGAGGCCCGCGTACTGCAAAAAAACCCACAAAAAACCACACCTATTAGAATGGCTAAAAGTTTTGAAAACTGGGCATGCCAAATGTTTTAGAGGATGGTGAGCAGCTGAAACTCTCATACACTGCTGATGGGAATTTCAAAATGGTAGGACCACTTTGCAAAGCAGTTGGGCAGTTTCCTAGGAAGAATATATAATAAATAATTCAGCCATTCCACTTCTATTTATTCGAGAGAAACAGAAACATATGTCTATACTTTTACAAGAATGTTCCTAACAGTTTTATTTGTAATTTATTTGGGCTGTTTCCAATTTTTGGCTATTACAAATAAGCAGGTATCTAGGAGTGGAAAAATAGAAAACTAGAAACACCCCAAATGTGCATCAACAGGTATATGGATAAACAAATTGTGGCATGCTACTCAGCAATAAAAAGGAACAACTATAGATGCACTCAACAATATAGATGGATATCAAAGTCATTATTGCTAGGTGAAATCTTTTGTGGAAATTATTTTTGTCATGGAATCCAACCCAAAACTAGGGCTTACTGATCCTAGGGAATACAAAATACTTCTAGTTTTGATTTTTCTTTATAATTAATTTAAAGGCAGGAGTTGGGGGGGGGTGAGTGTAATACATTTTCATCCAATTATTCAGTGCAGAGTCCTCTTCAAGAATTTCCATTAGAACCATCCTGAGACACTTAAGCAATCTTGTTAGATGTTTAACTTTATTGGGAAAAAACTAAGCCTAAATTTTCAATACCAATTTCTGAAACACTGTTTGATCCATATTAATAGCAATAACTACTTTGAGATGGAGGTACTATTCTACTAACTCATGTTGGCTTCAAAATACCTAGGTGTGCTAATACAGCTCCAATGGTATTAGCGGTAAATGTGGAGTGAGAAGCTGTCAGGACATTTCAGCATTAATAGAAACACTATGGACAAAGAATTCTTGTGTCGCAAAACTACCCTGTGCTAATAATATGCATGATAAAGTGATTAGGGGTGAAGTGTACTGATAATCTGCATTTTTTAATGTATCAAGAAAAGTAAGACTGGCAGATGCATTGATGGAAGCATAGATAAGTGATAAAGCATATATGATAAAATGTTAAATGTAAAATCTAGGTGGTCAGTATCTAGTGTTCATTGTTCTAGAAACATTCTTTCGATATTTCTGTATGTTTCAATTTTTTCATAATATTGGGGGTAAAAAACTATGGAAACAAAAGAAACCCTAGAAAAGCAGCAGTTGATTGATATAAATGTATATGTAAATAAAAATAAAGTCCCTGTGCCACTATAGGTAAATACAAAAGTTTAAATACTATAAGTTCAAAGATAAATTTTTCATAAGTTAAAACCCAACACAGATTACAGACAAATAAAACATGGCAAATACAGGCAGCCCTCAATTTGCACTTTGTACGGGACTGTAAAAAATTTATGGCAGGGGCTTCCCTGGTGGCGCAGTGGTTGAGCGTCCGCCTGCCGATGCGGGGGACATGGGTTCGTGCCCCGGTCCAGGAGGATCCCACATGCCGCGGAGCGGCTGGGCCCGTGAGCCATGGCCATTGAGCCTGTGCTCCGCAACGGGAGAGGCCACAGCAGTGAGAGGCCCGCGTACCGCAAAAAAAAAAAAAAAAAAAAAAAAAAATTTATGGCAGGCTAAATCTTTGTGATGCAATCTTAGTAAGCAATGGAAAAAGTTACAGTTCTCAATGACCTTAAAAATTTTTGTCAAAACATTAAAAACTCTCTTAGAACCAGAAACTAAAGCTTACTGATCTAGGAAATATAAAATGCTTTTAATTTTGACCTCTCTTTATTCTTAAAACAACAACAACAAAAAGTCAGATTGATGCTCTGAAATACCAGGAAAAGAATTCTAGTATCGTTAAGGAAAACATGGAACCTCATGTTTTTTACATTTAGCTTCTTATCTCTAAAGAAATAATAATTTGAAGAGCAACATCTAAAGATATCAAAAAAAATAAACTAATAAAGTGTGATTATCCAAATGAAATAGCATACTTGCTTAGCTGAACAATTCGTTTAACTTAGAGTTAGCACTTACCCATCTTATAAGAAATAGAAAATAAATTAGGGAATTAAGTTTACACTGATAGTACATTCCTTCATTGACAGAACTTGGAAGATAATTTGGACAAGTGGTTATCTTTCATGTATTCAGATGGACTGTAAAAACACTAGGACCATGTAGTTGCATTTTTGGAGAAGGAATGGGGTGCTTCCTAAGGCACAACCTAGAAGCTGTAAATAAAAAGATAAATAAATTTGACCTCATAAAAATATAAAATTTATATGTGATATGGTTTCATATATTAATTTTGTAGACTAGACTCTTGCTAAATGCATTTATTACTGTTTTGTAGATTCTCTGGGATTTTCTACATAAATAATCGTATCACCCACAGATGGGAGCTCATTTATTTCTTATTCTCTGATCTTTAATGCCACTTATTTTTCTCTTCTTATTGCTAGGACTATCATATCAGAGCAATGCTAAATAAAAGAGGTGAACATCCCTGCCTTATTCGCCATGTAGAATGAGAAAATTCAACCTTTTTTAAAATTTTATTTTAATATAAATTTATTTATTTTTGGCTGTGTTGGGTCTTCGTTGCTGCACGTGAGCTTTCTCTAGTTGCGGTGAGCGGGGCTACTCTTCATTGTGGTGCACGTGCTTCTCATTGCGGTGGCTTCTCTTGCTGCAGAGCATGGGCTGTAGGCTCGCGGGCTTCAGTAGTTGTGGCTCGCGAGCTCCAGAGCACAGGCTCAGTAGTTGCGGCACACGGGCTTAGTTGCTCCGTGGCATGTGGGATCTTCCCGGACCAGGGTTCAAACCCGTGTCTCCTGCATATTGGCAGGCGGATTCTTAACCACTGCGCCACCAGGGAATTCCGAAAATTCAGTCTTTTACATCAGATATAATACTAGCTATAGGGTTTCTTTTTTAATTTGCTACTGTTTTTATCATAAATCTGCATCTTTCAAAATGAGTTTTTCTCCTTCATTCTTTTAATATGGTGAATTACACTGAGTTTTGAATGTTAAACTAGCTTTGCATTTCTGGAATAAACCTTGTCATGGTAGATTAATCTTTTTAGTATATTGTTGGATTTGATTTCCTAATGTTTGATTAAGTATTTTTGCATCTATACTCCTGTGGGATATGGATCTGTAAGTTTCTTTTGTAATGTTTCTGTTAGGTTTTGGTATTAGGCTTATGCTGGTTTCATAAAAATGAGTTGGGTAGTGATTGGTGATTACCATTCCTCTGTTTACTGAAAGTTTGTAAGATGATAGTACTTTTTCCTTAAGGTTTTATAGAATTAACAAGTAAACCATCTGGGATCAGAGTTTTTTTGGGAGGGAAGGTTTTTGATAACAAATTAAATTTCTTTAATAGTTATAGGACTATTCAGTTATTTTTGTTGTTTCTTCTGTCAGCTTTGGTAAGTTTTTCAAGAAATTTGCTTATTTTGTCTAGGTTGAATTTGTTCTCATTATTCTCTTAATATCCTTTATTTTTAAAAATACTTTATTTTTTCTTATGGCTGCATTGGGTCTTCCTTGTGGCACATGGGCTTCTCTCTAGTTGTGGCTAGCAGGTTTCCTCTCTGTAGTTGCACCATGCAGGCTCAGTTGCCCTGCGGCATGTGGGATCTTAGTTCCCCGACCAGGGATCATCTTGTGTCCCCTGCATTGGAAGGCAGATTCTTTACCACTGGACCATCAGGGAAGTCCCCTCTTAATATCCTTTAAATGTCTTTGTTCTTAATTATTCTCTTAATATCCTTTAATGTCTATGACCTGTGGTGATAACGCCTTTTTCTTTCCACATAGTGGTGACGTGTTCTTTTTTTTGGATCAGTCAAACCAGAGGTTTGCCAATTTTGTGGTCTTTCGTAAAGACCACCAGCTTTGGGGTGGTTGGGCCCCTCCCCCCTTTTCCCGCTCTTATTTCCTTTTTTGTAATTACTTTGGGTTTACTTTATGCTTTTCCTAGCTTCTTATGATGTCCTCTTAGGTCATTAGTATTAGTTCTTTTCTAATATAATCATTTAAAGCTTAACATAGTTTCCTTTTAAGCACTACTTCAGCACCAGTCTACAGATTTTGATATGTTGTATTTTCGTTACCATTCAGTTCTTACTATTATGAAATTTACTTTTTGATTTTGTCTTTGACTCATGTATTATTTAGAAGTCTGTCATTTCATTTCCTTAATTTGGGGTTTTTCTAGGTATTTCACTGTTAGTGATTTAATTGTGGTCAAAGAATGCATTTTCTTTGGTTTTGATACTTCAAAATTCACTCTTTTTTTTTTTATTGTTCAGATGGCCTTTAGTACTCTTAGTTTTGGGGTTTGGTTTGTCTGTCAGTTGTTGAGAGAGAGTTCTGTTAATCTTTTATAATAGTGGGATTGTGTATTCCTCTCTAACTGGTCCGTTCTTCATCTATCTTTTTTTTTTTTTTTTTTTTTGCTGTACGCGGGCCTCACTGTTGTGGCCTCTGCCGTTGCGGAGCACAGGCTCCGGACGCGCAGGCTCAGCGGCCATGGCTCACAGGCCCAGGCGCTCCGCGGCATGTGGGATCCCCCCACACCGGGGCACGAACCCGTGTCCCCTACATCGGCAGGCAAACTCTCAACCACTGGGCCACCAGGGAAGCCCCTCATCTATTTTTAAGCTCTCTAAATAGGCTTATATACATTTTACAGTTGTTATGTGTTCCTGATTGTCTTTTTTTTATCATTATGAAATGACCCTATTTATCTCATAATACCCTTTGTCTTCATCTGTTATTAAAATAGCCATGCCTGCCTTAATGTTGTGTGCATCTTTTTCCATCCATTTACTTTCACCCTTTCTATGATTTTATGTTTAAACTTTGTCTCTTAAGACAGCTTATAGTAGTGTCTTGTGTTTTTATTCACTGTCAATTCTGATGCAATTCATGAAATAAATGAAAGAGAAATATGAAATCAGAAATAACAATATAATAACAGAAATTAAAGCCACATTAGAAATAGTAAAAAGGTGAACAGGCTCTGCTTGGTAATAGTCAAGAACAAGAAGAAACATTTGAGAAGGCTGAGAAAAATAAACAGAAAGAACAACCACATGAATGTAACTTTTGGTTGGATTTAGATCTATTATTTTTTCTGTCTTCTTTATTTTTGTTCCTCTGTTCCCCTTTTACTACTTGCATTTGAATTATTTGAACATTTTCCAACATTCCATTTAATAATTTATCTGTTGGCTTTCTGGTGATATCTCTTTGCATTAACTTTTGTTGTTCTAGGGATTACAGTATACATACCTAACCATTATATAGCCTACTTAGAGTTATTATTGTACCACTTCACATAAAAGATGGAAACCTTGCTACCATATAGGTTCGTTTTGAGTAATTTTTCATACATATTTTGAAGAACTTAAGAGGAAAAAATATCTTAGATATTTACCATTTCTGTTGTTTTCCCTTCATTACTAAAGATCCAGGGGTGGTTGTTTTTTTTTTTTTTGAAGAATCATTTCCTTTCAGAAAAACTTTCTTATAGGGCAATTCTGATGGAGATGAAATCTCTTAGTTTCCCTTCATTGGGGAATGTCTTCTTTTCCCTTGTTCCTGAAGGATATTTTTGCTGTATATGGAGTTCTAGGTTTGCATTTCCTTTTTCCAGAACTTTAAGGATGTTGTTTTACTGTATTTTTGCCTCTGATTTCTGGTAATTAATTCACGATCATTGGACTTGTTTCCCTGTTTGTTTTGTGCCATATTTTTCTTAGCTGCTATCAAGGATTTTTCTATTTGATTTTCACCTGTTTGATTATGTGTGTCTAAAAATGATTTTCTGGAAGTTTATCCTGTTTGGGGTTGACTGAGCTTCCTTAGTATTTATGTCTTTTACCAAATTTGGAGATTTTTGGGAGCCATTTTGTCTTCAAATTTTTTCTGCCCCAATAGTCTCTTCTTCTGGGATCCCAAAGACGTGCCTGTTAGGCATTTTGATATAGTCCCATAGGTTTCTGAGACACTTTTCATTCTTTTTTTTCACAGTTTCTCTGCTGAGAACTTCTGTCTTCATTCATTTCAAGTTTTTGCTTATCTTTGTTTTTGTTTTTCTAACTGCTGCTGTAAAGTCTTTGATATTTCAACAATAGAAGCTTTGTTTGATAATTTCAACATCTAGGTCACCTTGATGGCAGCTGTGGATTAACTTTTGATTATCTGGTCATAAAGACCTGGTTTCTCTTAGAGTTTTAGCTGCCTGTGCTACTATCACTGTGCAACTAGGGGCCACCTCAGGGCAGAGGTTTGAGAGAGGAGGCGAAATTTATACCCTTGCTTCTCTAAATTTTCACTCCATATGTCTGTTTTTTTAAAAAAACCTTATAGAGTTCTCATGTACTTGTTTTTTCTATGTTGTTGCTGAGTTTCTAGTTGTAATTAATAGGAACAGTGGGCTGTAGTGGGCTACAGTGCCATAGCACGATAGGGACTTCTCTTTATTTTTTAATATTTGATATAGTCAGATATTAAAGCCTTCATAAATGATTGATTTGAGTTTGTAATCTGGTTTGGTAAGAAACATTAAGAAGTATTATGTAATACGTAGGGTGCCATGGTCTGTTCTTTAGCTTCAGAACTGCTTAATAGCATTATTTTTTGCTAGTAAATTCATCTTTTGTGATAGGTTAAAATTGAGTGTGCCAGACTTAAGTTCCTGAGCACTCTAAATTCTGATAACAAATTGCTTTGCTTTTCCTGGTTTTCTCCATAAGTATGTTGAGCTGCTATTTTACCCATAGCCAGTCAGCTCTGTTCTGTTCTAAAAATCATATTTTGCTCTCTATAAGTAATAATACGAGTGTGTTCTTCCCCACCACCTCCTCCCCTTTTGGTTGGATGGTAGTAAAAGACCTAACTATAAAATAATGTTCCATAACATAAGAAAATAATGTTTGAATCAATTCATAGGTGTGTTGTTTGGACTGGTGATGAGAGGGTCTTCTTTTATAATCCTACCACCCGTCTTTCTATGTGGGACCGACCTGATGATCTGATTGGAAGGGCGGATGTTGACAAAATTATTCAGGAGCCCCCTCATAAAAAAGGAATGGAAGAAGTGAAGAAACTAAGTAAGTTTTAAATTAGGAGTTACCTCTAATTTTAATATTCTTTTAATATTTTTATGGAAAGTGTGAGGCAATTTAGAAATCCTCTCTGTTTTCAAGGAATATAAGAAAAGGAATATTTGAGAAATGGAAAATAGACTGCTTTTCTAGGTTGAGTTCAGTAATTTAAAAAATAGAGAATTTGGGTAAAATTATGTTTTGTAAAATATTATATATATATTTTTTTAACTTCTTGTCCTTTTCAGGGTTGTCAGTCCAAGATATGTAGGTACTGCTCATGCCTGCTCCATGCTTATTAAAATGCTCCTCAGTGAGCCTTTTAGCACCTTTTGTGATTAGTAATATATATTTTGAAATAATCAAACTGTACAGAGTATTTTTAAAATAAAGTTTACTAAAGTTTTGTAAAATAAAAATGCAAAGGTCTTTTAAACTTGATGAAATTTAGGGAAGGTAAGCCTTATTCCTGAGACTAGGGAGACTCCTGCACCTTATTAAGGGATAATCTTTTAATCTACTTTATGTTCAGATAGCATTTCAGTATATATGATATATAATAAATAGGAATATTTGTACATATTTTTATTGCATGTGTTTTATTGGTAATTTGCCATTGTATTGATATGGTTGTGTTTTTAAAGAACCCCCTTGTGTAGTATAGAAGCATGATAAATGAATCATTTAATAATTCAATTGAAATAAATCCTGGTATGTCATTTAATAATAATTGAGAAATCTTCGTAGATTATGTATACGTGGTACTAACATTTTCTGCTTACTAGTGATTTCCAAATTAGTGAAACTTCATCTACCCGGTGCAGAAGACACAAGAATTTGATTCATTTATTTGATAAATACATGTGTTAATAAAGATTTCAAAATGAATCAAAGATTTAATGTAAAGGGAAGATGAATAGAGGAGGTTTAGAATTATCATGCTTTGTTTAATGTTTTATAAAGAAGTGTTATGAGATAGATATATAAACAGTAATTTTTTAAAAGAAAAGATTGTGTACCATGTGCATGTAACTATTCATAATATTTGAAATGTTTTTTTTTTGCCAGGGCACCCAACCCCGACAATGCTGTCCATCCAAAAGTGGCAGTTCTCTATGAGCGCAAGTGAGTGAACTATAAGTTGCAGCTTTAAAAAAATGCTGCTAACACCAGTGTTCCAGTAGTGGTTAGTGGAAGGATTCATACCTAAATATTTAAATTTTTGCTTACTTACTTTATCTTATTTTTTGCGGTACGCGGGCCTCTCACTGCTGTGGCCTCTCCTGTTGTGGAGCACAGGCTCTGGACACACAGGCTCAGCGGCCATGGCTCACGGGCCCAGCCGCTCCGTAGCATATGGGATCCTCCTGGACCAGGGCACGAACCCGTGTCCCCTGCATCGGCAGGTGGACTCTCAACCACTGCGCCACCAGGGAAGCCCCTGCTTGCTTATTTTTATTCTGATAGTTTAATTAAATTTTCTTATAGTTAAAGAAGAACAAGAATTAATGGAAGAAATGAATGAAGATGAACCTGTTAAAGCCAAAAAACGGAAGTAAGTAATACTTGCTGTTTATGTAATTTAGGTAGATTTTTACCTTTTAAAAGCTGTGATTAGGCGCAGTCAGTTCATGATTGGGACAGGTAATGTGTGTGTTAGGAGATAGAAGCCACGATTGCTCTCTTTAGGCCTGTTATTAAAAAGCTTTGCTTCAGGATGTAGAAATGGTGTCCCTTCTGTTGCTAGATGTGCAAAAGATTTGGTTATTTAAATATGTATTATGAAGTCAAATGACATTTTAGGAGTTAGTTGATAAATTATTTTCAGACATTCATTATGCCTGAATTTTATAAAAATGTTACCTCCTTAATGTAGACCCCAACAGACACCATTCCAAAAATCTGATAAATGTAAACCCAGATTTCTCTCTCTTTTTATATACTGGTCACTTCACTAGTCCTTGTGTCCGTGGTCATTACTTGGAGGGAACCTATCAGCTTATTAGAAAGTGCTCCGAGAGAAAGAGAGTGGTATAAGTGGAAGTATTAGCTTGACCAGTGCTTGGTAAAATGAATGTTACTAACTATGGGGGGTGAAAGGGTGGGGTAGAAGGTGTTTGTGTATGGGCCGGGGAGGCATGGGCCCATTATTTAGCAGCAAAAAGGAAAGTTTGAAGACGTTACTATGGACTGGTTTATCATAGTCCTTATCTGAAAAGGACAGATTGAATGCAGCCAAATTACGGCAAAGAAATCAGTAAGACAACCCCTGTCAAGGGTGGTTCTTTTTTAAAGAATTTTCTTTATTGGCAACAATGTTAAAGAAAGTAAGATATTAAAGAGTCACTCATAATTGACCACAGTAACAACAGCTGTTTGAATTTTTACAGTTGACTTTTTTAGTTCTTGTCCAAATGTATAAGTATTTTTATTGGTTGTAATCAACTGAATTTGTGTTCTTTTTTTAAAAAATGTAGAATAAGATGTTTGTTTTCTTAATTATTATAAATGACTGTATTCATTCTGTTTATGTACCATAATTTTGGATGTTCCTACAATGTTAAACTTTTAGGTTGTTTTTAATTGTTTGTTCTTATAGACAACTCTGTAAGGTTTTTAACTGCTTTTATCAGGAGAATGTCAAAGAAGTCCTTTATGTGGATTGCCCGAGCTTCTCTATTTAGGTACAAAGCTAAAAGCCTATTTTTCCTGGCTTAGTTTTTCTTTATTTCTTTTATTGAGATAGATAGTGATAGTTTGTATTGTGACATTTTCATTTAGTATAATTCTATAAAGGTTATTT
Organism: Phocoena sinus; assembly: GCF_008692025.1. Classification (NCBI taxonomy): domain Eukaryota; kingdom Metazoa; phylum Chordata; class Mammalia; order Artiodactyla; family Phocoenidae; genus Phocoena; species Phocoena sinus. Next base: position 49,066,555 of record NC_045765.1, on the reverse strand, counting down.
GTTTTCATTAGTTGTATTTCTTGGATGTCTTTTAACTCTTTATTTAAATAGTTTTTAAATGAATTATTATAAGAGGGTATATTGTTTGGCAAATTGCTTTTACCTGTTTGTTTTGTGCATATCTTAGGTCACAGACTATCTCGCTAAGTTCCTGCAGGTCACGGACTATATCTTCTATTTTTGATTCATTCCCTAAATTGCCAGTTACCTCTCACTGTATTTGTGGGCTGGCCTTATTAGTTCCAATCATCTCCTGGGCTACCTTCATTTTCCTATATAGCATGCTTTTGAATTTCCTGATGTTCTGTTTTCCTAATTCTCTCAAGTTTATGCAGGAAATATGAACCAATTTTATTTTTATACTTAGCAGATCGAATTTAAGAAGGAAGATCTGCTTAAACACACCTGAACGTTACTGAATTACTTTTTTTGATTATTCACATGAATGGTGCTTCTTCATAGGGCAGAGGTTTGAGAGTTGACTCAATTTCATGTTTACAATCTCACTTGAGTACCGTACAGCAGCAGGGTTGCCCTTAGCCCTGAGGTGCATTTTTGGAGAAACAAGAAGTAGTTTAGTCCTTGATGAACAGTTCTAATTCCACCTAACTACTCCGGGGCCTATGTTGCTCTCTGGGACCTGTCCTTCAACTTAAATCTCATCTTATCACCCAGAAAGTGAGTAAAAAAAATGTCAGGTAGGTAAGGTATATATCTCACATATCCACTTGGCCAGGTTTGCAGATATTTTCATTTTATTTTCAAAATAAATATTTGAGATTACTAAGACTTATACCAATTTTTATTAGATTAAAAATTGTATGCATTTATAATGTAAAACATTTTGGAAAATACTGTTTTTCCTATACCATTTCAAGAACTAAAAATTATATTCTGTGCTGTTTGATTCTAACACATAGAGTTTTAATGCAATATTAGATAAGTTTTTTGTTTTTAAGTAAGGTAGTTCATTTTGTGTATCAGCTAGTGTCAGGGAGAGACAGCACATTAAAGGTATTTTTCATTCCTAACAATGCAGCCACTGTAACATCATTAGAAGCTCATTGTAACTTTATTATTTTAGTGAAAGTTGCTTATCCCTTAGAGTTTATTTGAAACCCTCAATATAATTCTTTTTTGCCAAAAATATGCTGCTCAGTAGTGAGTCTTGGATATTCCAGTGATCTTAAGATTTTAATAAGATTCCTTATTAATATTTTGTCAGTTGATGCCTATATTTTCTTTTTTATAGGAGAGACGATAATAAAGACATTGATTCAGAGAAAGAAGCTGCCATGGAAGCTGAAATTAAAGCTGCCCGAGAAAGGGCCATTGTCCCTCTGGAGGCCCGAATGAAGCAGTTCAAGGACATGCTGCTAGAGAGAGGGGTCAGAAAACAATCTTTGGGGGAGATATTTCTGTTTTGTATAAGTAATATAAATATGTCTTGCTAAAAGGTCAAATCTAAGGTTAGTGCTCATGTTGTGGGGGGCGGATAAGGGAAGCCTGTCAAATCACTGTACTCTTTCAAACAGCCTTTTTCCTGGCTAATGATATCATGTTTAACTAGATGCCATTTTACTGTCCTTTTAAGTACAAATAACATTTAACATTTATTGGGTCATTAAATTTTGGTGAGTAATATAAGACGAATATTAACATTACAGAATGGCGGACTACACGGAATAGGTAAGGTATATGTGATTCTTTTAATATCTACAGAATGGCTTTTGGTTAAAGGAGAACTGGTACTTTATGATATTACTGTTAATGAAGCTTAATTGAGAAGGGATTTCAACCTCTTGTTTATATTCACAGATTCATTTGAGTAAGTAAAATTGTTCAACTTTAAATCCCAACATTGTTCACAAGGTTGGAGCAAGCTTGGGAAATCAAAATGCAGATCTTCAAGGCTTTTTCTGATGTACTGATTTTTAAAATGTCACACAGTAGTGGTTATTTTAATGAGTAATTAAGTGTTTGTTATTTCTGTATAATATAGAAATGTTCAGAGCCAATTAGTGTGGAAGTGTGCTATTGCTAGCCTCCCACTGCTTGTCATTTATTAGTGATGGAAACGGCAGTATGGCTTTTATTATGTGTCCTTTTTAAGCAGATGTCCTGTAGATTTCAAGCAAAATTATATGACCTTTCTGTTTTTAGAGCCAACTTAATTATGAGGCAATACATTTTTTTATTTTAAAGGTGTCTGCTTTTTCAACATGGGAGAAGGAGTTACACAAGATAGTTTTTGATCCTCGGTACTTATTGCTTAATCCAAAAGAGAGAAAACAGGTAAAAGGAAAATAACAGTATTTAAGTAATGTATACCCCTTGCCAGCACAGTTTTTTAAATTAATTAATTAATATAAATTTATTTATTTATTTATGGCTGTTTTGGGTCTTTGTTGTGGTGCACCAGCTTCTCATTGTGGTGGCTTCTCTTGTTGTGGAGCACGGGCTCTAGGCACGCAGGCTTCACTAGTTGTGGCACGTGGGCTCAGTAGTTGTGGCACGTGGGCTCTAGAGCACAGGCTCAGTAGTTGTGGTGCATGGGCCTCGGTGCTCCGTGGCATGTGGGATCTTCCCGGACCAGGGCTCAAACCCGTGTCCCCTGCATTGGCAGGCAGATTCTTAACCACTGCGCCACCAGGGAAGTCTCCAGTATAATTTTTAAATTGTAAGGGATAAAGTACGATCCTTTATTTTTCTAACATAGTACTTTAAGAACAGTTTCATACCTTAGAACATAGTGATCCTTTGTGTGGACATTTCTGCCTCAGAAATACTTGGATTCTTTTGCCATTGTGGACATGGCTTTGCCTCATGCACATTTTGTCCTTATGCTTCATACATACTGATGTTATACCAAGGTTTCAGGGTCATTTCACATGCATCTATTAACTTAGTTTTTACTGGTCAAATGATGCAAATTTAATGTAGAAAAATAGCAAAATACAGATGAGTAAAAAGGAATAAAACCTACCTCCAATCATTTCCAGCTGATAGGCCCATTGTTGAATACTTGACCCTTCCCAACTGTTAAGTGCTAATATACATATACATATATGTGTCTGTATTGTAGATAGACAAGACTCAGCGTGTTTTTATCTCACACATGCTACCCACACAAAGTCCACATCTATTAAGTGGCAACTGTTAAAATGTCTTTTCATCGTAAACTTAGAGTAATAATGGACGCTTCAAGGTCTCTACTGAACTAGTACGAATTATAAGAACTAGAGTTAACTTGTTACTGAGCTGCCATTTATTTCCACGATGATTCAGTGACACATACCATCTCATAGTGATTGCTGCTTCCTCTAAAGTCTTGCACACTTCCAACTTACATAATTCCTGAATTACCTGGACCACCCTGACAGTCATTTCTGTAAAATGGTGAGTATGTCGAACCACTTGCTATAGTGCTGCTGAGCTACACGATTTCATTTGCTAGAGGTAGTGTCCATCTTCCATATTTATAGTTTAATGGTTGTAATAATTCTCTGCACAGTTTGTACCATTATGCATGTAGGTCTAATCATAGACATTTTATGAAGAGATGAAATTTACAGTGTACCAAACATGTATTTTAGATTCATAATAGGAAGACATGATTTTCAATATGTATTTGCATCTGTGTTTCATGCACTGTAGTCTTTTTTATTTTAAACTATTTGTGTGTGATGGTCTCATTTTCACCTCAGTTGATGGCCCTATCAAAACCTATAAATTAGCTTGATTCTTTACTTTTCCCCACTGTGCATTTCAAGTCTTATCAGCAAAATCTACCTCCAAAACCTTTTCTAAATTATTTACCATTTATTTACCTCTTATTTACCATTTCCCTTGCTATACCCTAATTCAAGGTACCATGGTCATCTGTGTGGCCCCTAATTGATCTCCTTGCCTCCTTCCATTCTTGCTCTCCTCTGTAGTCAAGTTCTTTTTCCACACAGCAGCCAGACTAATTTTAAAGTTTGACAAGTTAAGGCACTGTTCCCTTGCTTAAAAAATGTGCATTGCATACTATTTCATTTAGGATAAAATTGAAACTTTTTTTCGTGACCTATAAGATTCTACATACACTCATGTCTGCATACTTCTCAAGCCTCTTTTTTTATGTTCATTTATTCTAGCCACGCTGGCCTTGATATGCCTTGGCCAATACAGGCATATTCTGGTACTTATTAGTCCCTTTTCCTGGAATGTTCTTCCCCTAGGTGTTTGCATAGCTGACTAAATCATTACATTCAGATACTTGACCAGGTGCCTTCTGATTAACCTGTCTCTTTGCCTTCTTTACTTTCTTTGTAGCACTCAGAATTCTATCTAAAATTATCTTAACCATCTGTCTTTTCCTACCACAGAGGGCAGGAACTTTGTTTTGTTGATTGCTCTGTATGTGGTACCTGGAACAGTGCTTTAACCTGAATATCCCTGAAGACTTAACTTTAAAACTTTTATGACTTTTACTCTTCATGGCACCGAATGTTGCAGTTTCTGAGTTAAATTACAAGTGCATATTGAGAACTAAAATTCTTTTTTAATTTTGAAGGCATTTTATAAGCTGGTGGTATTATTAACTCCTTAATAGAGTTACAGTTAAAAAGAGAAAAAGTATCAAGCATTATTCTGTTTTAAATAAAAACTCAAAGGTTCTCATACTTTTTGAGTAGAAATCTTTTTTTAAAACTGGAGTGTAAGGAATGAGGGAACGTAAAGCCGATTGTATTGGGAGGCATGGCACAAATAATTAGGAGAAACTTGGAAGCATACCAGAATTTCTAATTTTCTATGAGATGTTCATCTCAGAGAGTGAATCCTAACCTTGGTGTGGGATATCCTAGAGGAGAGGATATGAAGTTTTTTCCAGCTTCTGAAAGGAAACTTAATATAAATTCACTTGGCTTTTATTTATAATTTAGTACTTTTACAAGTAAGAAGTATATACTGAGATAGGAGAGGGGTTGGAAACAACACTCTTCCCCACTTCTGTTAGCCTGCAGGTACTTTCATGAGCTACTACAGTGCTATATTTAGAAGGTTTTGAAAATGACCTACATGCCTAGCAGGGGACTGCTGAGATAATTGTATATATTTCTATATAGCTTTTAAAGATTTGTGGATATATATGAACTTACCTGGAAAGAGGTCTTAAGTGTTTAAGTATTTATTTATTTATTTGTTTGGTTGCACTGGGTCTTTGTTGTGGCAGGGAGGCTCCTTAGTTGTGGCATGTGTGTGGGATCTAGTTCCCTGATCAGGGATCGAACCCAAGGTCTTAAGTATTAAAAAAAAAATCTTTTTCTGTTTTACCTTTTTCCAACACGTGCATGCACATTTTTAAGGAGCCACAGAGTTCTTTAAGATATGTTTGGAAAAATATTAGAGTGTTTTATCTTCCAGAAGACATTTCTTTCAGAGCCTTCTGACTTTCTTCAGTCTGGACTGGTTGCCCTCAACACCTGATGTACAGCTGTCATTTTTGAGGATGACAGCTCTTGATCATCATCCTGGGGATTTCCTTCATCTCTTTTTTTGTGGAGGGGGAAGTTTACCTGTCTCCTGCATTGTATGTCGTTTCTTTCTTGGTTTACTCTCTTCTAATGCATTCTATCTCTGTAGTAGCTTCCTGAGAGAATGTGCATGGGAAATAAATTTTTGAGGCCTTATATATTTGAAAACACTTTTATTGTACCCTTATTTGGAATTGTTTGGCTTGCTAAGGAATTTGAAGTTGGAAATCTTGTTCCTTCAGGATTTTGAAGGCATTGCTCTGCATATAGTTTTCACTGTTATTTTTGGAACTTCTGTTTATTACTTGTTCCCTTGTATGTGGACCTTCTTATTTTTTCTGTAACATGTAGGATCTTCTCTTAGTCTTCAGTGTTCTGAAATTTCATGGTGATTGTGTATGGCTGGTGGAAGGGCCCTTTGTGCTAGGCACTTGGTGGCCCTTCCAATGTAGAAACTTTTATCTTTCAGTTCTTAGATTTTCTTGCATTGCTTTTTTGATTTCCTTCCAGCTGCTTTATTTTTCCATTCTGGGCCAGAGCATTTGTGCTCTGGGCTGGTCCTCAGAGTTTCGTATCATTCCTCTCTTGTTTTCTATCTCTGTCTTTTTAAAAAACTTTCTGGATGATTTTCTCAACTTTATTGTCTAATAACCCTTCAGGTAGATTTTTTATTTTCTTTGTCATGCTTTAGGAGTTCTTTTTTTGTTGAGTTTTCTTGTTTCATGGTTGCAATGTCTTAATTTTATGATATAGTTTAGGATTTTTTTCTTATTTTTCATTTTCCTGTATAGTCTCTCTTTCCCCTAAGGTTTTTCTGTCTTGGTCTCTTTTTTTCATGTTGGAGAGTATCCTTAGATGTCTTTGTGGACCCTAACTGCTGATGATTAAGAACAAGGCACTAAGATGCTATATGGGCACTCTTAGCATCTGGGTGGGCTCTCATGATTGTTGGCTTTACTGTAGAACAGTGGTTCTCAACCAGGGTATTTTTGCCCTAGGGGACATTTTTGTTTGTCACAACTGAGGGAGTGCTGCTGGCATCTTTTGGCCAGCGATGCTGCTGAACATGATCTGGTCCAAAATGTCAAAAGTGCTGAGGTTGAAACCTCCCCCCCCACCCAGCCGCCCCGCTGTAAGGTGATTTAGGCTGGTTTGTTGCGATCCTGCAGAGCACGTAATTTTTAGGCTGGTTAGATCCTGGATAAGGACTTTTAGTCTCCTTGCTCTTGCTGCATTGGTTCTGAAAGAACTGTGTCTTGGTATGTGGTAAGTAACTGCTTAATTCCCTGTTTTCTCAATCTGGTACGCCTCATTCTTAATTTATGTTACCCCAGACCAGAGAGAGTGTTTTGCCTTTTAGAACAAGGGTCAGCAAATTTTTAACATAAAGGGTTAGATAATAAATATTTTAGGTTTTGTGGGCCACGTGGTCTCCATCATGCTTGTGTAACTCTACTGTTGTAGTGTGAGAAGACCCACAGATTTATGTAAAGGAATGAGCATGACTGTGTTCAAATAAAGCTTTATGGACACTGAAATTTAAATTTCATTTAATTTTCGTGTATCATGAAGTTTTCTCTTACTTTCCCCAACCATATAAAAATATCAAAACTATTCTTGTGCTGTAAAGAAAGAGGCAACAGGCCAGATTTGGCTAGCAGATTGCGATTTGGTAACCCTTACTCTAGAGAATAACCCCTTGCCTTACTGAGTTTCAGGAGTGTCAGTGCCCCAGATACATAAAGTTGACAATGAGGATCTAGTGGTTAAACTGCTTCTTAAAAAGCTTTATTGTAGCATTACCCTATCCTCACTTCATGGGTATCTGGTGCTATCAATTCTGGAGCTGTTTGAGGATTCTCTAATTTACAAAATTGGTTACTTTGTTTTCTTGACTGCTGGTTTAGGGCCAGCTTTCTTGTGTCTGCCAAATCCTTTATCACCTCTCCATGTGCTTTTCAGCTTCCAGAGTTGCTATTTCTTTTTTCCACATTTCTCTGTTCTTATTGGTTTGTGACTTCAAAAGTTCATCATCTTGACTATACATTATTAAGTGGGAAAAAATATATAGAATATGTGTAAAGCAAGATTACATTTTGGGTGAAAATAATTATGTCTTAAAGAGAAGCGGGGGCTTCCCTGGCGGCGCAGTGGTTGGGAATCTGCCTGCCGATGCAGGGGGCGCGGGTTCGTGTCCCGGTCCGGGAGGATCCCACATGCCGTGGAGCGGCTGGGCCCGTGGCCCATGGCCACTGAGCCTGCGTGTCTGGAGCCTGTGCTCTGCAGCAGGAGGGGCCACAGCGGTGAGAGGCCCGCATACCGCAAAAAAAAAAGAGAAGCAAAGATTCTACACTTTGGTATTTAGATTACCTATATGAAAGACTAACTTGTCAAATTGGTTTATTTTTGTAATAGGTATTTGATCAGTATGTAAAGACCAGGGCAGAGGAAGAACGCAGGGAAAAGAAAAACAAAATAATGCAAGCCAAGGAAGATTTCAAAAAAATGATGGAAGAAGCAAAATTTAATCCAAGGTATATGGTTTATTACTATCAAATATTGAAGTATGTATATATTTTCTCCTAGATCAGTTGAATATATATATGTGTGTGTATACACATGCACACACACACACACACACACACACACATCTTTTGGACTTCTGGACATGAAAAACTTCTTGTTTCATTATTGGTTTCTGCCTTTCTAAGAATCTTCGTTCTTTGGAGGGAATCCCTGGTGCTCTGTGAGGCATGGTTTTCAAGAAAGGGTACCTTTGTTTTAAAAGCTTCCCTCTGAGAATAAGTTTCCTTCTCTGGAAACTGGTAAATGATTAAAAACCTGTCCCTGTCTTCTTTAAGTTATACATATAATGAATTGCAGAGTGGGAACATTATTTTGATTGAATTGAAGTGGTGAAGGACCTTTCATTTCAAAAATTTCGAAGTGTCTAGATTATTGTCTGACATTTTCATTTAATTGTTAATATATATTGAATATATGTAAAGGGCTAAAGAAAAGGAGACATTTTAAACTTACGTGCTTAGCATTATAATAATAATGGCATCAGTTATTGGATATTTTAGATAGATGTATGAACTTACACATATATGCAGTTAAAGTACATGCATATGTGTGTGTATATTATCTCATTCAGTCTTCAAAACAACCAGTGTGATTTAGGTGCTCATATCCTACCTATTTTACAGATAAGGAAAGTAAGATATATGCAAATTAGGTAACTTCCCTGAGTGAATGTGGGATTTCAGCTAGGTTCCAGTATTACACAGAATAGTCAAGACAGGGAGAATCACTTTCTTGTAGAGATATTAAGTTGCTTTGAATATACAAGAACATGGAGAATCTCTAAAACTATGGGGTAGAATCATGGAGTCTCTGGGTTAAATGGCACTTTTTATAAAAGTTTATCTTGTTTAAACAGTTATTTTTGTCAGTGGAGACAGGGAAGAGTATTGTTGTTTGGAAAAGTGTATTTGGTACACTTTTTCAAAAGTGTATATTTGAAAAATGAAGGGAAACTTAATGGTGTTATTAATACAGATTTCATATAAGCAAGCTGAGTATTTGTGACCATAAAGAATGTAATATTCTTCAGAGGTTAACAGAGTTTCAGACTTTCCAGGGGGTCTTAGGGTTTTTCTTAATCAAAAGGGTAAGTTCATGGGTCAATGCAATTGCGACTGGGTTATAAAAGACGTTTTGGGGCTTCCCTGGTGGTGCAGTGGTTGAGAATCCGCCTGCCGATGCAGGGGACGTGGGTTCGTGCCCCGGTCTGGGAGGATCCCGCATGCCGCGGAGCGGCTGGGCCCGTGAGCCATGGCTGCTGAGCCTGCGCGTCTGGAACCTGTGCTCCGCAACGGGAGAGGCCACAGCAGTGAGAGGCCCGCGTACCGCAAAAAAAAAAAAAAAAAAAAAAAAGACGTTTTGGAAGGCAGTTGAGGAAATTGGAACATGAATTGGTATTATATAATATTAGAGATTAGCAATTTTCTTGGATATTGTGGTTATGGAAGAAAAAGGATTTAGCCTCAGGAGATGTATGCTGAAATGTTTATAGATGGAGTCTCATGATGTCTACAGGTTATTTTCAAATGATTCAGCAAAATATATCTATAAAAACCCTTTATGGGTCTGGGAATAATTGAGACTCCAATGAGATTTCTCTTTTGTGGATTTGACAAATTAAGTCTTGCTGTATCACAGTACCCTACTGATACTCTTTTGGGGCAGATAGAATTGTTGAAGTGATCTTTACTATGCAGGTTACTTCAGAAAGTAAAACCATCAGGCACATAACTGGAAGTCTTAGCACTTGGGGCATTGTGCTGTATTGCTAAGTTGATGCATTTTAATACTAGCATAGAGATTAGGACCAATTTTAGTAAGTAGTAGAAAACAGAGGAAAAACTTAAAGTTGAGAAAATACCGTCCATAGACCTACTTTGAATTGGGAAAAGACCACTAACTGTTCTTCAGTACAGTTCATAGATATAAAGCACTGGAGTTTATTCCAAGGGAAGGAATGGCTGGGGAGAATTACCTAACTTTAGTGCCTGTTTCTTCTATGTCATTTTTCTTTTTTAATGGAAATTTCAGGTGTACCTCCTATGGTCAACTGCGAGTCACTATACTCTTTCCCATCCTCTACCACCAACCAACTATCCACCTCATTTTTTTCCTGCAAAAGATTCTCTACCTTGTCTGTTATAAAATAGCATTTTTGGAATTAAAAGATGAGTCATATGAAAACATCTGTATGGGAATCTAATGCTAAAACTTCATTTTAGTCTCTTCTGGTAAAAAATAGATATATTTTACATATTTTTTTAACCTATTCTAAATAATATAAATATGTATAAAATAATTGAATTCTCACTTTTATACATTGATTTTACATTTTTAAAAGTTTATTTAATCATAGTAATAATTACTTTTTTGTCTTAAAATTATAAAGCAAGGTATACTTAATTTATCATGAAAAGAAAATAGATTTAATGGAGTACATATTATCCCTTTTCTGGGGTATGCATTTTTATTTTACCATATAATTTTATTATGGTTACATATCCATTGTATGTATATGTGTGGTTACATACCCAGTTTTGCAATGTATCCTTTTGTTAAAAACATTGAATTAATGAAGTTAGATATTTTGAGTAATACCAGTTGCATATAAAAAGATTGTTAGAATCTGGCTTTGGTTAGCAAAGCTTAAAAATAGCAAATGTTAGCAGTGAGTAGTACGCCTATTCTTCAGTTGATGTTTTAAACTCTAAATTCTAAAGTTAACCAGCCAGTTTTTTCTTGATAATTAAAGTAGTAATTTAATCTTTGTGTTAATACCTAAGCGGAGGTGTTTTATTTTTGAATTGAGATAAGTAGTTTTATAGGGGAAAGTAAGCTTTATTCTTCACCTCTAAAAATGTGCTAAATATGGGAGTGTTTATTATAAGAGTGAATTCTTATTATGTAAGGTGAAATATATGAAAGCATTATAAATGCCTTTTATTCATGAAGAAACTTTTTTAATACTTAGTTTCATTAGCCCTCATAGACCTTAATTTTCCATATCTCTGCTGGAACTCCCTAATTGTTCATCCATTAAGATCATGTCTTTGAACATATTTTTTAATTCTTCCAGTATAATTATAATAGTTTTTTTTTTTGTTTTTTTTTTTTGTGGTACACGGGCCTCTCACTGTTGTGGCCTCTCCCGTTGCGGAGCACAGGCTCTGGATGCGCAGGCTCAGCGGCCGTGGCTCACGGGCCCAGCCGCTCCGCGGCATGTGGGATCCTCCCGGACCAGGGGCACGAACCTGCGTCCCCTGCATCGGCAGGCGGACTCTCAACCACTGCGCCACCAGGGAAGCCCAATTATAATAATTTTAAAGGATTTGTCTGTACCTAAAACAACATCTGGGCATCCTGGGATAATTTCTATTGGCTTAAAAATATTTTTCCATATGGATCCCATGTTTCTTTGTATGTTTAGTGATTTTTAATTGAATATTGGAAATTGTGGATAATAGGTAGAGACTTGAATCTGTTATCTTTCTCTCAAGAGTGTGTATTCTTATTTTAGCAGGCCAGTTACAGGCCAGTCACTTTAAGTTTAGGTTTGAGTTTATGCTTTGTTAGTATGGATCTCAGAAAATGGAAGGAGTTTTTGTCAGACTTCCGACTTTGTCTCCCTTGTGGATCTTTTGTGGGCTTTGTTGTCTTAATATTGTTCTTTTTCCAGCACTACTCAGTGTCTGGTATCTCTTTTTTGCTCTTAAGCATGTAGCAGTTTGGTACCGGGAGTGGTCTTTCTGCTGTCTTATAGCTTGGCCTTGGCTATCTACTTATTCATGAGGGATTTCGAAATGGTATTCTTCTGGGGTAGTACCCTTTTTCTATAGCTTATTCCTCTGCCATTTTAGCACTGAAACTCTGATCTCTGCTGCTTCTAGCTCATTGGGACCACTGTACTCTGCCTGGACTCTACCTCTTTGCATTTTGGGAAATTGTCCTGAGGCACAGTGCCACGGGGCTTCTTACCTCAGTCTTACTCTACCTGTTGTCCACTGCTTGAAATCAATTGCCTCATATATTTTGTCTGGATTTATAGTTGCTTATGGAAGGAGAGCTAATTCAATAAGAGTTACTCCACCATGGGTGGAAGCAAGAACTCAGCCTCATCTTAGGGTGGAAATAGATGGACCCTTTAAGTCTCTTGAAGTACACAAATTCTTTGCTCTCAGATGTCTATCCCCCTAACACTATGCTGATAGTATACAGATCTCTAACCACATTTTCACTCTTTAGCCCTTTCACTCCTTTCTGTAGGCAGATTTGGGACTCATTGTCTTGTTGGCACATATTCTTACTGGGAAGATGGTATCGTCTACTATACCTTTCTACAAGTAGAAAAAGCTCTACCAAAGTTAGCACACTTGCCATTTTGTTACAGAGCTACTTTTAGTGAATTTGCAGCCAAGCATGCTAAAGATTCAAGATTCAAAGCAATTGAAAAGATGAAAGATCGAGAAGCCTTGTTTAATGAATTTGTAGCAGCTGCAAGGAAGAAAGAGAAAGAAGATTCGAAGACCAGAGGTGAGAAGGTAAGATGGTTTTAGTTCCAGTGGTGTGATTGATGGGAGTGTGAGTGGGAAGGGACTGAACTGGTGCTGCGTTTCTAATCTCATTCATGGGCATACATAACAGGACCCACATTTATTGTTTAGCTTTTTAAGTTAACTTTTACAGTTGTTTATATTATCACTTCACTTCAATGATGCATACATTTTAGTAGTGTCGCTAAGCTGCATAGGTTTTCTTTAAATTTTATTAATACTAGGATGCCCAATAAACCCAGAAGTGGTTATTAGGCCTATCTATTCACTGGTGCCTGCCTGCTAAGATTTCAAGGTTCTTTATAGGTAGTAACATTTAAGTTTTTCAAAAAGCTTCTTTATATTTTTTGCCCTCTAAAAAATAGCATTTTGGTGACTTTCTAATCTTTTAGTAAACATAGCTTACATATGAATTATTGCTTATCAGAATTAAAGGTCAGCTATTAAAGATTAATGAATTCCAAATGTCATTTGATAGTGGTGTCAGGAGTGGAGAGGAGCTCACCACTGAGGAGGCAGACTGGTAGGGAGGTGGCACCAGTGGTGCGTAAACCATCAAAACATGCAGCCAGTCTCCTTAGTGACCCTGTGTGCTTTGTGAATAGAGAAAAAGAACCTCTGAAGCTTTATCATTCTTGACATTTAAAATTGCCTCTTATTCTAGAAAGTTAAAATATTACAGATTCTTATTAAGAAATGTTGTTATGGAAGTAACACCACTCTTATTGGGAGGAAGCCTCTTTCATTGAAAATAGCAACAGTATTAGGTGAAATAACTTTTGTCAGAAATAACTGAAATTTCCTGATTATCTGATTTATTATGCTTCAAGGTAGATTTTTCGAGAATTATTTCACTGTTGACTGTCTTTGGTAAATGATTATGCTTCTCAGAGGAAATGTGCACGGTTGAGTTCTGCATAAACATTTTGACTGTTGAATTAGAATCATGTCAATGAATTGTTTGCTACTTTTGACTTTTAGTAAGAACCTTTTTTTTTTTAAAGAAAACCAAGTAAATAAATGATTGATACTGTATGATTGCTTTTAAACAAATGGAATGTTTTTCTCTTTGCATTTGTAACTAATGTTCTTTTTCTGAACACTTTTTTTGGTAATTATTTTATGTATTCTGTTTTATAACAAGTGGATAGACTTTATAGTTTTGTGCTGTGTGGCCTGTCAATCAGTTTGGTCTGACAGCTGTCAATCACTGCTGTGCAAAGTATTATGGGATTCTCTAGTGAGGAAAGAATTGATATCTCTCTGTGTGGTCACTTTAGCCTCCCACAGTTCCGGTACATTACATTTTTTTTAGTCTTTTTCCTTATGAAGTAATGAGAGTTGTGCCCAGGATGTGTTAATTAAAATAAGAAATTAAATAAACATTGCATCTAAATGAACTTAATATATTCAACTTTACTTTCTTTTGATTGTAAAATTTGAATTCTCTAAATTAAAGGTTTATCTTTGTACTATTACATTGAAAAAAAAGGAAATTACCAAAGTAAAACTTTCTCAGCCAGTTTAAAGAATGCAAAATCAATTACTAACTTATGAAAGCAGAAATCTTTATAAAGGTTTAAATGTACTTTTTATACTTACATTTTGAGAAGTATCTGGTTAGTGAAGTTTTATCATTTCATGACTTTCACTGTGTATTTATTCTTATGAAGTATATTGGCAGTACGTTTTTTAAAAATGGCATTTTAGCTGTGTGTAATTGAATAATAAACTGGTATATTGGAGTTTCTTTGTTCTTAAGATTCCTAACTGGCCTTTGTAACATTGAGACAATTGAATCAATAGCCGAATAGTAAAAATTTAAAGGTAATTACTTGCTGAGTCAAAAACCTGTGAAGGGCATTGACTTTTGGTGAAATCCTTTTTTCCCTTTAGTAGGCATTTTCGAGCTAAAGGGTGCAATCATCATTTTCATGTAGCTTTTCACTGGTAGTTTTATAAAAAATGCCCCCAAAGCTGTTTTACTGGATTATTTTGTTTACCAAAGTAGCTACCCTCTAGTTTTTGTTTATTTGATTATAATTTATTATTATTATTATAACCAATTTTTATTAAATTGTGTTTCAAATAATTTATTTTTTGGAACAACAGATTTGAAGTTGCATATAATGGAGTTAATCCTCTTATGAAGTTGGCATTTTTCTCTCTTCCCTCTCTTTTGAATTAGCTGCTGAGCAATTTTTGTTTCAGTACATTTGGCTGAGGAAACTATTTCTCCCTTTTTAACTAAACAGCTTAGTTGGTAAGGTACTTCCATTTTTGGAGAGAAGAAAATAGGGACAGTAGGACCTTGAATTGTTGCTAATGGAAATTGACATTTATGCAGTTGTTAAATAATTCTTCTCATATAAAAAGCAGCTTCAAAAAAAAAAAAAGCTTCAGTAAGCCATTTGTAGCCTGTCATGGTAATATCCACAGTGAAAGAAGTTAAATTTTATTTAAAGTTCACTTTGTTTATACATCATATATTTTTTAAACTATATGATAATTATTTATAGGCTTCATGTCTAATGTTTGAAATATTTTTAAGTTAATGTGAATTCTTATGGCTTAGAAAGATTCCTATTTGATGCAGCTTACATGTTTTATTTAACATAAATTTTGCCTTCTAGTTATCCCATGCATCTGGGAATTTGGTGTTCATTGTGTCAGATACAAAGTTAGACAGATGAACAGAAAAGTTGTGTTACATCGCTACCTCAAGTATAGTTTCTTTATTGCCATCTAGAAATATTGGGCTTATGAGTTATTTCTCATTAATCCTAACAGTCAAGAGCCAAGTTAGGTGAGTGGAGAAATCCACAGCTGAATAGCTCATATTTTAAAAAGTTCTCTAATGCAGAAGCTCTGTTTTTTATAACCTTACAAGTGTTTTCTAGAAAGGACATCTACCTCCCTTTTAATCCTCTATTAGGAGAAATGAGGTTACAGCGAGAAGTGAGAGGGTTGGAATAGGCAGAAGGAATGATTCATTTATTTTGTGCCCACACAGAAATTCTGATTCCATTTCTAATTTCTCATTCCCTTGGTCAGGTAGGAAGGCAGCATGTTTAATTCCTATGGGGAGGAGAGGTTCTTGACCTGGTCAGAATCCTCTGTTGAAATGACTTTAGCTACCTCGGGTGTCTTCCCTGGTAGCAGTACATAATAATTTAAATGAGACTGAATTTTAGAAGAGGTCCTCAAAGTGCATAGAAACAAATGCCTTGTTTATTCTTTTCTTCTCTTATTAAAGTAAAATTTTTAACAATTCTAACAAATTTTTCCAGTTTTAACAATTTGGAAGAGACGTTCTAAGTATTGTATACGTTGACACTAAAAGGTTAATATTATTTAACACCTTTAGTATAATGTTACTAACTTGGTACTTGATTTGTTAAGAACGTTAATTTCATTGACACTTATATTCTGGTGAAGGCATACATGTTTAATGGCTAAAGAGCACAGGAAATCTGAATATAGTGTTTTTTTTAGAAATGACTAATTATGACCATAGAAATTCTATAATTTTCTTATATATAAAGGTAAAAACATTGCTTTTTTAAAACCAAAATATAAAAGTTTATTTTTTGTTTGTTTTTACACATTTGACAGTATAGTTTCAGATTTGTAATGAATAAAACTTGCTTTTTGTGCTCAACTGTTTCTAAATTCCCCTGTTAGTTTTAACAAACAGTTTTATTCATCTGCTTTTTAAAATATTCTTGCTATCTTGATGTTAAAGTATTTTTGCCATTAGTTCATAAGCCTGAATCTTACGGCAAATTCATATTCTTCATAAAAACATGACAGTTCTGAGATCAGAAGTTATAAACAACCTAAAAAAGTTATTTCTATATTTGAATAATTTCATTGAAGGATATGATTTATTTTGAATTTGGTAGATTTTAAATGAGAGCCTATATGTGTATTGATTTTTATATTTCTCATAAAAGAGCAATTCTGATATTCTTTTTTACTAAAATTCTGCTCTAACTGCATTAAAAAAGTTATTCTCATCTTTAAGGTAAGTGAACTTTTTTTCTAGTTGTAAACATTTATATATGAGGAATTTCTTATGGCATATTGTTTTCCTCCCACCTCACACCTGTTTTGAAATACAGATAAAATCAGATTTCTTTGAACTATTATCTAATCATCACTTGGACAGTCAGTCTCGATGGAGCAAAGTAAAAGACAAAGTAGAAAGTGATCCACGTTACAAAGCAGTGGATAGTTCATCAATGAGAGAAGACCTTTTCAAACAGTACATTGAAAAAATAGCCAAGGTAACCATTGTGTTTACTCATATAGTAACCATGGAATAGTAAAACTCTTAATTGCAGTGTAAAGCCATTTGCTACTGCTTTGGGTTTAGAATTTTTCTTGTTGGTATTCCTAATACTCTCTAGTAGTTGACTTTGAAATGAGTATTTAGGTATATTGGTTAAAAACTAGGTTTGAAATTTTGTATTTGGCCAACTAGTTATTCTGTAGAGGCATATTTTGATGGAGTTAGTAAGAAGGTTAATGTAATTTCACTTTTACAGAATTTAGACTCAGAAAAAGAAAAGGAGCTTGAAAGGCAGGCCCGCATTGAGGCAAGCCTCCGAGAAAGAGAAAGAGAGGTGCAGAAGGCTCGTTCAGAACAAACAAAAGAAATAGATCGAGAGAGAGAACAGCACAAACGAGAAGAAGCTATCCAGAATTTCAAGGCTCTTCTGTCTGATATGGTATTACTCTTTTGCTTTTTTCTCTGAAGTACTGGATGTTAGAAATCTATTACATTACCTTATTAGTGGACATTTTAATATTCTTTAAATTGACTCAGATATAATTTAGTAAGTTACCTATGAAGTATTTTAAAATTGAGTACTTGGTATTAACACCATTAGAATAGGAAAACCCTAGTTATTTAAAATTTTCAGAGGTTTGATGTTTTGTATAAAAATTCATAGTCTTTTAGTCTCAAAGCTTTTTAAAAAATTATCCTTGATGAAGTCATCTTAAATCATCACACACTTGCATGTCATAGTAATAAAGTGTGCTGAACATGAGTTCATCTTTAGATGATTTGGGTCATCATTGTGATGATCAGTTATTGTACATGTAGACGGTATGGAATGTAGGACTGGAGGTTTACTGACCCCTGGGATTTTTTTTGAAAATCCTCCTGTATTATCCAGGGTTGTTGAGGTAGGTAGGGTTTTTTGTCCCTACACCGAATGCCCCCAGACCACTCTGCTGTTCTATTTGTTTTTTTCCTCTTCTCTTCGTCACTGTCTCTCCTACTGTTTCTTTTCTTTCTTTCAAGAAAGCTCTTCTCATCACTCCTGTTGCTTCTTCTGATTTCTTCCCTTGCTTCTGCTGATCTGTTTTCAATGACTTTTTTCTGTTCTCTGGGCAATTACAGTTGTTTCTTGTTTTCTGTCTCTGCCTCTGCTTCCCCCAAATTCATCCTATTTATTGCAATCACAGAAGTCTTTGTAAAAAGCAAATCTGATGATTTTGTCACTCTCCCTGTTACTTGAAGAAGGTAAAGGTCCTCCCTACTTCTGGAAGTTCCCTACATTTCAAATTCAGTCTCCTTAGCATAATATAAGAAACTGTTCATTCCTTGACTCCCTACCTTCATATTACCTTATCCTCTGGTTTCCTCTCTTGCCCCCTAAGCTGTAGCCTTGCTGAACTTACCTTTAATGAACCATACTTAGTTTAATGAATGCTATCATTACACATGCCAATCCCTCCACCTACAGTGTTTTTATCTTTTTTATTATTATTATTTTTTTTTGCAGTACGCGGGCCTCTCACTGTTGTGGCCTCTCCCATTGCGGAGCACAGGCTCCGGACGCGTAGGCTTAGCGGCCATGGCTCACGGGCCCAGCCGCTCCGTGGCATGTGGGATCCTCCCAGACCGGGGCACGAACCCGTGTTCCCTGCATTGGCAGGCAGACTCTCAAACAATGCGCCACCAGGGAAGCCCTATAATGCTTTTAAATTTCCCACCACAGTGGCAAACTTTGTCATTCTTGAGGAGCACACTCAAGTAACTCTCTGTAAGGCTGATCGTGACCCATCTGGGCAGATTTGATCTCACTGTTGCCATTTACCAAACTTGTGCTCAGCATATGCCTTTGCAGCACTTATTACATGTTAGTGCAGTTCTTTATCTTCCCTACAAAAAGTAAGCCCTTTGAAGGAAGACATAACTGTGTTATTTATTTAGTATTCCCAGTGCCAAGTTCAGTGTTCACCTGACATGGTTTTAGGTGCTTGATAAATGTTGTTAAGTCCCAGATTGAACTCAAGAAAAAATTTTTTTATCTGGTGAGCTGCTTGTGCTGTGAGATGGTATATTTCCTCTTTTATTTATATCCATTTCTACTACTAACAGAAGTTGGTAAGATGTTCAGTAGGTACCTAGGTACTTAAAGTTCTTAGGGACCAAGGTTGATGGGAGATATCTTCTCTTCATCCTTGCCACCTCTAAACCCATACTACATAACTTAGGTGAGCTCTGGGAGGTGAGATTTCTGGCTTAAAGAAGTAGATGTTCAGTGACTGCTTGACTAAGATGGAGTCATCAGAAACTTCTTTTATTAAGTGTATTGTTCCTAAACCAAATAAATGAGTCTTTTATTGATGAAATAATGAAAAGGTAAGTCTGTTTGGTGATAGATACCATTCTCTATTTTTAGGTACGTTCTTCAGATGTGTCCTGGTCTGATACTCGGAGGACTCTTCGGAAAGATCACCGCTGGGAATCTGGATCCTTGTTGGAAAGAGAGGAGAAAGAGAAGCTTTTTAATGAACACATAGAAGCACTTACCAAAAAGAAGAGGGAGCACTTTAGGCAACTTTTGGATGAAACTTCTGCAGTAAGCGGCTCTTACTTTTCTACTTTAATCTAGGTGAATCTTTGTTAATAATTCCCAAAGTAAAACATTGATATGACTTTTAATGTCATTCTCTTTAGACCCATTACTGGAGTTCATGGGTTTTATGACACTTTCTTCTCTGATTTTTTTGTTCGTTTGCTTAAATAAAATGTTGATGGTACTTTCACTGTTCAGAAGTTACTTCCTTTTGCAGTTTTTAAGTTCATATCTGCTCCCTTAGTAATTCCATATGTCCTTAGCTGTGTGTGATCATTGATGCTTCCTGATGATAGAGTTAATAGATTCCTTCTTTTGCTCCATTTTCAATTTGGTACCGTGGCCCTCTTGTTTGGCAGTTTGTACCCTTTGTTCAGGTTTTGCTCCTATTTATCTGATCTCTCTTTGGTGATGGTTTCTTCAGAAGTTACGATGTTGCCCATGGAGATACAGGGTTTGCACGTGATTGTCTTAGGTCATCTTGAAAGTATGGCCATGAACATAACTCTTGTGGCAAGCCAACAAAAAGAAATTGCATTAAAGCTGCTTCCCTGTCCCTAACTTAGTCCAGTTATGCTTGGGCATTACAAGAGATTGCAGGTCAGTGTAATGTTATGTACCATATGTGCTGCAGTTTGATCCCCTCGATAAAAGTGAGTTCTATTTATGTTTTTTATTCACTTGTCTTTCAAAGATTACCTTAACATCCACGTGGAAAGAAGTAAAAAAAATCATTAAGGAAGATCCTCGGTGCATTAAGTTCTCCTCCAGTGACAGGGTAAGAAAATTTTGTCTGAGATTTACTTTCAGTTTATAAATATTAATTGGGTGCTTAATCAGCAGCATTAATATCTTGACTGAAATGAAGTTCATGGTTTTAAGGGAATAACTTTTAAGTGTATGAGAAATAAATCTGAATTTCAAGTTTATATTTTCTTTCTTGTACAGTATATTAACAAGACAGCACAAGAGGAACTTTAAAAATTTAATCCTTGGGGTTAAGCCTGTGTTTTGGGATCTTCTAAGAGACTAATGAAGCTATAGTTTTTATTTATTGTATAGCCAGGTCCCACTAGATAGATATTATTCAGCCTGGCAGTTGGTACCAGGCTATCAAAGTGCTTGACTCTTACAGCCACGCTAGCAGAAAAACATAACATGATTTCTAGTTCTTATATGCTCCAGAGACTTTGGAGTAGGGGAACCTCAGATGTGTGAGGTTTGTAGAAGCTGAGCTCTCTTCTGGTGCACTCTGGCTCCTGTGTAGGAGAGGAACTCACCAAGGGTCTGAAATAGTGAATGATGTCAAGGAAAGTGTAGCTTATTCCAGTCCATTTTGTCCCTCAGCCTTCATATGTTCCTTCTTCCCATCATTCTGTCCTGGTTGGTTTCTCTAGGTCTAGAGTCCAAATAGCCCATGATCTATTATTCTTCCCCCTCCTACTCCATTAGGTGGAATTTTAGATGTGTGGACCACAAAATATACGTGGTTGGAAAAGAGTGGTAGACGGATAGCTGAGAGAACCAGTCTCAGTCTCTAACTTTTCTGATTTTTAGAATTGATAATAAGGTCTTTTTTTTTTTTAAAGCTCAGAGTTTATACTTTGCTATTCCCTTACCAAGCTCCCTTACTGAGCTAAACGCTCAGTTGAACTTTAAAAGTTCTGCGCATTATCTTATAAATTATGCCACATTATTTTTGTGCTTGAAGATATAAATACAGTCTTTAGGAATGCACATTTAACCCTTAATTTCCTTATTTTTAAGAGTGTCTACCCCTTGAGGTTGTTATGAAGGGTAAAGGAGATATCTTATAAAACCCTCAGCACAGTGTAGCACATAGCAAGCCCTGAAGTTTTAGCTACTACTAATATATTATATGGTTTCTCATTCTTGCTTTTTCCCTTAAAAATGTACACTGCAGATTTTCCTTTTTAATGAATGTTACATGGATAAAACATACCTTATTTCCTTTCTCTTTTGAATTATTTTATGTCGTGACTTACAGGTTACTTGTTTAATAAATAATTGATACTAATTTTGGAATTAGTAGAATTTTCCCCCCTAATCTTATTGTCTTTTTGCAGAAAAAACAAAGAGAGTTTGAAGAATACATCAGAGACAAATACATCACAGCCAAAGCTGACTTCAGGACGCTTTTGAAAGAGACCAAATTTATAACATATAGGTGTGTGCAGTGAAATGTTTCATATCAGCAGTCATTGTCTTTACTAGTCCTTACTCTGATGGCCAAAGCATACTTTGCATTCACACACATGTTGACATTATTAATTTTTAGGAATAAGAAGAAGGCAACTTTATCAAAGATTGAATACAGCCCATATCTACCCTTACCTTTTTTCTTTCTTTTTTCTCTTTTTTTTTCAAAGAAAGGGCCCAGATGTTAATTCTTATTTTGTGTTACCCACCCATCCAGTTTTTAAACATACTTTTGTTTTCACTTCACTGCTTTTTTAGAAATATTTCCAAATATTATAAGAATTGTATTTCATGAAGAGACTTAAAAAAAAAAACTTTCACTATCAGTTATCTTTGCCTCCTCTGAAGACTATTCAGTGTTCATTCTAAAGCTTGAAATCATCTTATTTGAGCTCAGCAAAAACATTTTTTCTCAGAGGAAAGCAGTTTGCTGGCTACTTTTAAATTAAAACTTTAAATTATAAAATCAGAGCTTTAAAACGAATTTTCTCTGTAACATACCCAGTAGTTCCCCACCCCCAGCAAGTTGTCATCGGGAGAACAGTTTTACATTGCTTAGCAATCAGTGTGCAGGAAACCATTTTTGTTTCATGCTCCAGCTTTTCTTCTTTTAAGAGAAAAATTTGAAATATCTTAATGAAGGGTATGTGCACGGGAGGATAGATAGTGCTGAGGGTGTGGTTTTTAGGTATTTTGTGATTGGATTTTTTGGTCAGGATCCTTAATGTTTTGCATCAGCTTGGGCTTTTAAATTAGATGTGAAGTAAGACTTCTTTCTACATTTTTATAGTTAATTTAGTGAAAGATGTGAAAGTGAAAGCTTGTGAAAGATGCTGGGATTGGCAGCCCCGCAGACTGAAGTCCTCTGTTCATCCACAGAACAGGTACAGCACGGGCAAGATTTACCCACCCACCCTCAGCCCTGATCTGGAGGGACCACCAGTAGGGGTGGGAGGGTAATTCAGTTTCTGAGGCCCTTTCACTCCTTGGAGTCTTTGCTGAGGCGACTTACAAAGGTGACCACTGCAGTGAATTTTTCTTAAAAAAAAAAAAAAAAAAAAAAAATGGAAACACAATTAGGAACTAGATGGACATTTCCAGCTCATTTCTGAAAGACCTATGAACAGCAGTCAGTAATTCTTGGACTTCTTTTCTTATTTCAGATCCAAAAAGCTAATCCAGGAATCTGATCAGCACCTGAAAGATGTAGAAAAAATTTTGCAGAATGACAAACGGTATCTAGTACTAGACTGTGTGCCAGAGGAGAGGCGCAAACTGATTGTGGCATATGTGGATGACCTGGATCGCCGGGGTCCACCCCCACCTCCCACAGCATCAGAGCCCACAAGACGATCAACAAAATAATTCTGAATACTCTTCCACAGGGGTGTCTGTTAATTCAAAACGCTTGCATGAGCCAATTTTCAGGTTTTTACATGTATGTGCATTAGTCAAACTATTGCAAAACCATCTGATGAACAGAAGGAGAAGCATCCGTGAACAGTTTCTGAACAGAGAACACTTTGGAAATATTTATGCTTTTCTTTGTGTGGCATGACTGACTTGCATACTCAAATATAGGCTGTCTCTAGTAAATCTAAAATCTTGAAGCTAAAAAATTATCCTTTTATGAGGTGTGGAAGTCAGTGACTTTTGGTGACGTTCTTTCTAGCAGTGTTATAATACATGCAAGACGTAAGAGCATTTGTGGTTTGAACTTGCAAGATGCAGATACCACAGACTCCAAAAAAACCTAAGTTGGGGTTTGTTTTGTTTTGATTTTGTTTTTTAAAGCGGGTAAAAGACAAAACACTGAAAATTGAATTCTTATCTTCCAGAGGCTAAGATTATTAAAATGGACATACTTTTACCTTTGTCTCTAAAGAACACTTTAGTTTTATTTGTTCACTTATGTGCTTTGATTATCCCCTTTGAATTATAGGCCAAGTCTTGTTGTTTAGCCTAAGAGAAGATTTATTTAGTAATTTCTTCTCAGGTATGGAACCATGGTCATAACTAACATGTTGACCAGACTAGGACTGCTGGTTAAAAACATTTTATTCACCATTAAGTGATCTTTATCAATATTCTGGATTAGACAACAAATTACCTTTCTTGGGTGTTCCCTGTAAACTGTACTCCTATTTGAATGTTAAATTTTTGTTTCTAAAGTTTAATTTTAAGATGTTTGAATGTTCAGTTTATGTATTTGAACTACAATAAACCAACCCTTTTTATATACATGGATTGTATATGATTATTGTTATATAATTTATAAATACTTCTTTTAAACCTGTTCTTAAAAGCAGCAGCAAATGTAATTTGGCACAAAGAAAGTTTAAATTTTGAAAATCTCATCATTTTAAAAGGCTTGAATATAATAAGTTGCCTGCATCATAAAAGGGAAGGAGTTTGAAGAACCATTCTGGTGCTCAGTCTCTCAGCAGTATCTTACTGCTTCATAGCAAGAAGGTGCTGATTTCTGTCTGTCTGTTTTCTTGTTTTTGTCTTTTATATTAACATATTGATGATGAATGCCTTTTTGGGCTCCTTTCAATGTGTCATGCACATCATACCGTGAAACTTACCTTTGATTCCCAATTGCTCTTTCTAGCTTTACCTCCCCAGTTTAAAAAGATCCCTCTATTTCATTCCTTCATAGATTTCTAGTTTGAGTTACCACATAAATAAAATGTTTAAGAAAAATATGTAAACAGGATAAATTGTTTTCCCTGTTACCTCACACCTGCTGTGATTGCAGCAAAACCTAAAAAAAGCGACAACGGTATTTGTATTTGTTGTATGCATACAGACCCAGACATGCATCACACACATACAAAAATACAGTCACATCTCTGTGACTTAGTGCTTAGCTTAAATATATGATGAAGCACCACAGAAATGATGTGAGTTCTATATGTAGAAACCTGGAGTGGGTTATCTGACTAAAGTCTAACCTATAAAATTGGTAATTAACAGGATTTTTTTTTAATAAATCCATTGAGTGATTTTGAAGCTTGTCAGAAGTGAAACAAAATGTGTGCCCAAAGGAACACAACTATTATAGAATAGGACTGTCCTACAAAGGTGAAGTTTCTAGAATGCTTTATTTTGTTATTCTGAATTCCACATATATTGTTTGCATACTCACTATGTTCCATTTCTCACCATAGAAAAGTGTGAAGAAAATGGTTTGGTGATACCTATTTTAATTTCCTACTTTTGCTTTAAAGTATTTGGAATTAATGTTTCACGTAAGGTGTAAATCAAACTTTTCTATGCAGATTTCTTAAAGGGAGTGAGGACTTTGTATATTAGGTTCTTTTTTTTTTAATTGAAGTATAGTTGATTTACAGTGTCATGTTAGTTTCAGGTTACAGCAGAGTGATTCAGTTATACGTATGTATATACTTTTTCAGGTTCTTTTCCCTTATTTAACCTTATAAGATATTGAGTATAGTTTCCTGTGCTATACAGTAGGCCCTTGTTGTTTATCTGTTTTATATACAGTAGTGTGTGTATATTAATCCCAAACTCTTAATTTATCCCCCCTACCCCCTATTAGGTTCTTAATGACAGGGTCATTGTAATTACATTGTGTTTCAATATCTTCATTTTGATCTGGAGCTTATCAGCAAGCTCTTTAAAAATACATGGTTCGTTGGCGCGCTGATACCTGTGCAAGTGTTAAGGTCTGACCTCCCTGTAAAGCCCCCTTGTGCAATGATGATTTCGAAAGCAGCATTCAAAACAAAGACAGCTTTAAGTCTCCAAAACTATCTGAAGTAAAACATAATTGTTTTTATTTGTTTACAAGTTAAAATGTCACACAGTGAAAGCTTACATCCTGCATTTACTATAGATAATGAACATAGAAATCTTTAATTCAAATAGTTCATCACAGTTTTAAAGGTAATCCAAATTATATAACTATTGTCTCACAAGACAGTATTTTAGGTACTTGGATTAACTGTATGTGCTCTTGTGAGCCTTAAAATGAAATATGTTATGAACCAAGGCAAAAATCCTTAACCTTCTGTGTTAAAAAAGCAAATCATGACCATTTATAAAGAATAAACCAAAAAACCCACAGACTGTACATAAAAAAAATTCCATCCACAGCATATTTTTATATTTCCTCCACTGCTTGCCGTAAATGCAGTTTTTTTGTTTTTTTTTTTCAGAGAGAACCCCTCAGTGAAAATATCCCAGAATTCCATTAGAGTAACCAAGAATCATGGATAAATGTCTTTATTATATTTAATAGGGGAAGAAATGTTATCATCATCATTGCTTTATGGGGTATGCTTTACCATGCTGTAAATTGAACAGTTATTGCTTGTTATTCAAATTATACTGGTAATACGTTTTGGAACACAGAATTTAATTTTATTGCTTTTTCTGCATTGCCTTGTTTTCTATTAGCCAGATTCTCTGTCTTATGTCCATTGAATTTTCTCTTTTCCATGCTAACTCTTTCTCTCTTCCTCCCTCCCTTTCTTCCTCTCTCTCTTTTCCCCCACTCCCTACCCCCACCCCACCTTGGGTTACTCTTGATAGTCTTTGTAACTTAAAAACCCTGAGGTATTTTAAAAGTTGGGCACGGTTCATGTTCAGTGTTAGGGCTATGTTTAATGCTCATTCAACAAAAAAGATGACCATCTTTATATTTGAGGGTTACATTCACCAATTAATACCTTTATCATTAACCATAATGGTATGGTTAACCATAACATAGCTTATAGTTTATCTTGAGAGAAAGAAGATTTGGGGAGAAACATTGATTTCAGCTTGTAGAAGATTGTCTCATGCTACTCTTTGGAAGAGGAGTTAATTGGGAAGAGAATTAAGGGTGTTTTTTAAGTTCTTTCTCAAAATCAGAATATAGAATATCATGATAGGCTGCTAAAATCCCCAGACTTAGAAACTGAAGACTCACAGAGGTGCTTTAAAAAGATCAGTGAAGCAGATTTTAGTATAAGGCAAAGTCTGAATTTACTTAAACTTAGCCAAAATAAGCCATGGTTTGAAATTAGTGCAGAATTGGAATAAGGTGATGTTCCTTATTCTTCAACCTTCAGTCATGGAAATTCTGTATGGATTTTCATCAAGTAAATGAATATTTCTTAAGCAAATGAAGATAACTCATTAAAATTTATGTGTTAAAAATCTCAAGTAGAAGTAGATTTTGAGCTCTGGTTATGTGCAATAAGGTTCAATAGGTGAAGTTAGAGTTAGCAGGTTCAGGAGGAAACTAAACGTAAAGAGATTGAAACTTTGACAGATAAGCTGCACTCCAGCCAGTACATGGCTGGTCCTAAGGACTACCCAGTAAAACAGCCATTGTGGACAAGTGACAAAACAGCTGGCCTTTCTAATCACTTGTGACAGAAGCATCTTCAAACAACACAGTTCTTTGGATAACCAGGTTATAACATAGTTATTCTAATACGGTGTCCTACTTACCAAATTGCACATTTTGGAAATGCAGACTGCGAAGCATTTTTGTAATTCCTAATGGTAATTTTATTATGTTTCTTACGGCAAAGTCAACAATACTGATTAGCAGCATTACAAATAAATAACAGTAATCGCAATTTGTTTTGCTTTGAAACTATTTATCACCATCTCCTGTCTCTTGATCTTCGTGTTCCCAGGGGATAGGGTCATTGTCCTGTACACAAGGGACTGTGTCTCTCTCATGCCAAAACTGCTCTACATCAGGGAGAATGGGAATCTCTGCCTTCTCAGCCTTCTCTTTGCTGGATAAGGGAGAGCCAGTTTTCTCTCTCTCTGGTATGGATGATGGGGATTCTGGAGATGGAACATTGTCACGAAGGACCTGTGAGTTACCAGCGGGTGTTTCCTGAGACTCTGAAGCAGTTGGATGTTTTTTGGTTATCATCCATTTCCATAAGCCTTTTAAGCCTTCCTTGAACTCCTCTGACATCACTAGAAAAATGAGAGGATTTGCTGAAGAGATGGAAAACATTAGGACTTGAGACAGGGCTATAAAACCTTGCGGTGGGGCCGGGCCTCCGGCCTTCAGATGCCACATCCACAGCCACGCTATCCATTCAGGGAGCCACAGAATAGCGGAGGTGATGGCAATGCTCAGCAACATCACTGTGAGTTGCTTTGAGTGCATCTGGCTTCGAGGATTTTGAGACTTAGTTCCTCGTTTCTGACATTGGCCATAAGCTCTCCAGAAATAAAAGCCGGCAAAGAGTAACGGAAAGCAAAATACCAGGAGAGGGTAGAGCTTACCAAACGTTGACATGAACTTTTCGGCCATAGCGGGTACATCCATGAGGCACATTTCCACACCTGCGTGATGCCTGGTGGTGCTAAAGAACCATTCTGGCAGGGGTAGCAGGCTGGCCACAGCCCAGATGGCTGCCAGCGCTGACCAGATGGTGCAGTTGTGGATATTTTCTTGCTTGGCTGGGTCACAAGCATACATGAAGCATACTTTGGCCACTGCAACGATTGTCAGGCTCTTGGCTGCCATGCATGTGTGGATGAACCAGTCAGAGGACTTGCAGACAAACCAGCCTAGATCCCAAACACCTTTGGAGTATGCTGTAGCTCGCACAGGTGCAGAAAACATCAGGAGAGAGAGATCAGCCAGGCTGAGATTCAGAATCAGGGAGTGGATCATGGATGGCTTTCCTTTCCAAGCACTGTGGAGGAGGATGCCAATCACACACAGATTCCCCACGAAGCCCACCAGGCAGACAGCCACCAAGAGAGCTGGGACTATGGTCCTCCAGTCCTTGGAGTCAGAGGGCAGGTACCCACCGGCAAAGTGGAGGTGAGCAAAGGACCCGTTCATGGTGCTGGAGTTGGAGTCTGCCAAGGCAGCTGTCAGCATACCCCTTTCCATCCAGCTTCTACTTGCTGAAGTTAGCTTCTATTTGTCTTTCTGCCTTGGCTCTTTTGTGTAGGAAGTAAATACGTCATCGTCAGTGTCAACTGACACCTCTGGACCCTCCTCTTGCTTACTTCCTGAGAGCAGGCTGTGGAAGAAGTTTGACTCTTCTCTGCTGTGTGTGCTAGCTCTTGCCTGCACTGAGTGACAAGCAGCAGGAGAGCATGGTTGCTGCTCATTAGCAAGTCTAATATCAGATTGTCAGCTCTTTGGAGTAAAAAACTCCCCAATATACCCATCAATGATAAATGAGGAGAACATACATGTAAGTGAGTTATGTTCCTGGGGGGGTCACTAGAGCCAGTTAAGGCAATTATTTTCAACTAGCTGTTTCTAAAGCTAGACCTCCGTCCGTAATACAGCAAACACCGCATCTGAATAACCAAGTCCTTTGCACTCAGGCACGTATTAGAATCACCTGCGTGGCTTGATCCAGCGGGTCTGGGGGAGGGCCCTAAAATGTGCATTTCTAACAAGTTCCCAGGGGATGATGATGATGCGGGTTGGGGGAACCACACTTTTAAAGGAAGAACCAACACTGCTTTTCCCCTCCCCTCTGCAGGGATGAGCTTCCTCTTCTTTTACCAAACCCTCACCACCACTTCAGCCCCGTCAACGGCTGGCTGAAATCAAACACACAGAGCTAGATAATGAAAAAAAGCTGCTGGTGAGAAGTCCTATTAAAATCTAATTATGGATGACTCTAAGTTTAGTCTATAGCGAATTTCTTAGAGGTATTTCGGAGCATTGCGTTAGAACGAGTTTACATACTAATAAGACTTTTAAACAAGTGATGGTGATTAAAGCAACCAAATGATGAATTAGGCTTCTTTTCAGAGAGAATTCCTAAAGGATTTACTGACAAGTGAAATAAAAGGAAAATAATTTCTATGCAGAAGACATTTATGAGATTTTAAAGAAAATGACATTTTAAAGTTGGGAAAAGAAAAACTTCTTGGATAAAATGATTCTAGAACCAGTCTTGAAATTTTATAATGGGCAGTGGAAGGATACTCTGGAGGAGGTCAGAGGAGCTGGAATTGTTCAGGGAAAAGGGTTTGTGGAATTGAAAGGATTTGTGTCCTACTCTGTGCTGAATCAGAAATGCTTAGTGTCATATAATGGAAAGTGTGCTGAGCTCAGAGTCTGACGACTGAGCTCTGGTTCTAACTGCTTTCACCAGTTTTTCTCTGGAAACTAAGGATTACATTTAAAATCTCCCCAAAGACCCGGAACTCAACAAATAAGTATTGACTCAATAAAAACGTAGTGGATATTAGGAAAGCTGTCCGTGGTGCTGGGTTACCTTTTCTGTTTTCTTTCCCTTTCCCTGTAGGAAGTAGCTCTATCTATGAAACAGTAAACGAGGGTAATGTCTTGTCCCAGCAATTCACGGTAACCCCCAGTTAGTGCTGTGGACAATGAAATATCCTTAAGCCTCAATAGGACCCCTTTTGAGGGTGAAGAGGCCCACACCATCTTCTAGGAAGGCAAACGGTGAGGGGGGACAGTATGCAGAGAAACACGTTGAGTACTACTTAGAGCAAATGAATGTTTTGTGAATTACAGGCTACAGCAGAGCCAGTCCTACCTGATGTATGTGAAAGAGATGAGTTCAGGACCAGAAAACAAATACTACTTTACATTAGGGCTTATAAACTTGGCATGCTCAAGTCTCCTGAAGATACAGAAGACAAAAAGCTAAATGATTCAAGGAGGTTTTAACAGCATGAAAGTTTGATTCTAACTTTTTGTTTTGAAATAATTGCAAACTTATAGGGGAAAAAAGCAAGAATAGTACAAAGAATTATCCTATACACTTCATTCTGATTTTCTAATTATTAACAGTTTGCACACACACACACACACACACACACACACACTTACATATATATACACACATAAACATACGTATTGTTTTCTGAACCATTTGAGAATTGGAAATGCATTTTTGAGTTTTCTTCCTGGATTATCATTAGATATAAAAATCAAAATGAGACTATGTGCTTGTAGCAAAAAGAAATTCTCTCCTTTGGCAACCCTCATTAACCAATCCAAGTTTCTGTTTGTCTTTTGATATATCAGCACTTGTGCATCTAGATATTTGACAAATGTAATATGTAGCTTGTATCTGCTCTTTGTTTTAACATCATTTCCATTTAAACGATAAGTGTAGCTTAGCCAACCTAAAAGAAGAATTACATCATATGAATTTTTCTTATTTACATTATGAATTCAAGTTATTTTGATCTTTCTTGATAGCATATTCATCTAAAATACAGGATTAAATTATATGCGTGGTGGACATTTGTTAGGTTTCCTTATTTTTATTTATTTTGGGGAGTTGCCTCTTTCTTATTTGATAGAAGGGATCCTGGGGAAAAATGATACAGGTGAGGTGGATGGAGAAGTACAATACAGAAAAAAGACTCAGAGTGTTTGGGATGAATACTGGAAACAACCCCTTACCCTCACCCCAAAATGCTGGAAAGAACTCAACTATCCACCAGTTGGTGAATGGGTAAAGAAACGGATGTATTCATACAACGGACTACTATTTAGCAATATAAAGGAATAAATACTACAACATGGAGGAACCTCACAAATACTATGCCAGTGGAAAGAAGCCAGACACAAAGATGACGTATTGTGAGATTCCATTTATATGAAATGTCCAGAAAAGGCAAATCTATAGAGATGGAAAGTAGAATAGTGTTTCCCTGGAGCTAGGGGTGGGAAATGGGAGTGACTGCAAATGGGCACAAAGGACCTTTTTTGGGGTGAGGAAAATGTTCTCAATTGGGATCGTGGGGATGGTTATAGAACTCTGTAAATGTACTGAAAACCTTGAATTGTACACTGAAAACGAATGATTTTTATGGTATGTAAATCATACCTCAATAAAACTGTTGGGTTTTTTTTAAGTTATTTGGGATGGAGAAAAGGTAAAGAGCAGACGTTTTTGCTCTTAGAATGCTGAGTAGCCTCCAGTATGAGGGGATATTCCATTCTGAAACTGTGATTAAAATATATATATGGAGGCAGGGAGAGATTGTGACCTAGAAGGACCAAGCCAAAGGACAGTACTAGGTGGGAAAGGGCAGTGGGGAGAAGGGAGACCCAGAATGCTGGGATTCAGAACTTGCTGCCCCTGTTGCCTGGCTTCCCCAGCTTGGAAATGGGCTTTCATCATAGCCTTCCCCCTCCGCTTCCCTGCCAAGACACTAGCAGCAGGGCAGCCATCACATCCAAATACCTCAGCTGGGTTCCAGGCTACTTTTCCTTTCCCTGACAGGGACGCCACCCACAGTGATGATGCCAAGAGGTAACCCTTGGAAACTGAGAAACAGTAACAAAACAACGGAAAATCTGAGCCATAGACCTCCTTAAAGTTTTTTTTTTTTTTTTTAATTTAAGTTACAAGGGACCTCAGACAACTTAATCCTCAAAAGAACCCAGGCAAAGCAAATTAGTGGCCAAGATTGTTAAGTGGCTTCGGATAAAAGCAGAGCTAGGTGTGAGCTCTTAAACTAGAGTAAACTAGTTTACTTAAACTAGAGTAAAGTAGGTAAAGTTTATCCTATAGCTCAGTTCCAGGGAAGGGGAGATAATGAAAACAATCATTTATTGAGTGAGTCCTCAGTGCCAACTTCTGTGCTAAGCTTTCTATGTCCTGAGTCTTCACGATAGCTCCTGGAGATACTATTACTATCCCCTTCTTACAGATGATGACACTGGGGCATAAAGAGGTGAATAACTCACCCGTGGGAATGTAGATCACACAGCTATTAGATGAGAGAGTTGGTATAGAGACCCCCATGGGTCTGAGCCCCAAGTCAGGGTTCCAGAGCTGGTGTTCGTAAGCTGTGTGCTGTCCTGCCCCACTAAGGACGTTGTGGGATACTCACTGTTCTCTAAGCATTGCGATTATGAAATTGGTAACTTCAACAAGCATGTATTGAGCCCTTTGGCACTGGGAATATAAAGTCCGCGTATTTTTCTTTTCTTCTTTTCTGGGGACCTGGCATTGTGAGTCTAGGACAGGAGCTGGGGACCTGATATACCTTGGTCTAGGCAGTAAGTTGGGAACCTGGAACACCCTGGGTCTAAGAGGAGCTGGGTGCTTCTGACACCTGGGTCCAAGAGAGGATCCCAGCTACATAGGTATATGGGATTCCTGGGTCTACAGTGGGAGCTGGCTGTCTGGGATCCCTTAGTCCTGTAGGGGGAATGGGTACCTTGGATCCCCCAGTCCTGAATGGGAATTGGAAGCCTGGATGATGCCTGGGTCCAGGAGAGAAGCTGAGGGCCTAGGATCAGAGCTTGGACCTTATGTGAAGCAGGTGTGGGGTGTGGAATTAGAGTCTGGGATCCCTTGGTCCTAGGAGGGAACCAAAGGCCCTAGACCCTTGAGTTCTGGAGGGGAGATGTTCCATGGGTCCTGGAAGAGAAATAGGGGCTCTAAATCCATCAGTGGAGAGAGAAGAAGGGGATCCCTGGATTTCCTCTCGCTCTCGGGCCACCCCACCCCTGGAAGTATCTGTCTCCAATGCCTCAAGCAGGCATGTGCCTGGCTCACCCACCCAGGCTCCTGGGGCACTAACCCAGATCTCGTGTATTTTTCTTTCAGTGAATATTTGCTGAGCCACTTCCCCCGGGCCAAACACAATGCCAACCCCTGGGAACCCACTGTGGTAGA
This sequence comes from Phocoena sinus, assembly GCF_008692025.1. Lineage (NCBI taxonomy): Eukaryota > Metazoa > Chordata > Mammalia > Artiodactyla > Phocoenidae > Phocoena > Phocoena sinus. The sequence goes on along the minus strand of NC_045765.1, from coordinate 49,033,172 downwards.
AGGGTCCCTTTTCTAGTGGAGTTACCGTGTAGTTGGAGAGGTGAACACGCAAGAAGTTGCAATGCCTGCGCTGCAGGATACCAGCTGATGATGCCTGCCCGAGGGGCGCCTGGAGCGAACACACCGGTAAACAGCTGCTTCTCATCAGAGAAGTTAGCATGGCTGGCTTTCGGGTTCTAAGAGTAACCTCCTTCCACCTGTGGATTTTCAGGTTCTGAAGGTTGCAGGTGGAGCTCAGGGAGGAGCAGAGTGGGTCAGGTGGGGCTTCTTGACCAGCTGCACTTTGTTGGCTTGTAGAGCATGCTCAGTTCCGTCTCCGTGGGCAGTAGAGAACTGAGCTCTCAGATGTGCACGCACTTTACCACCCTGCGCTCCCACTCCCAAGGTCAGTAATACACGGTTGGTGGTTCCTTCTTTGACAACAGTCTTGCTTTGCTGAAGCTTCCTTTCTCCAGTCCTCTGACGGTGCTCCTTTCTGGACCACAGTTCCTTGTTTTTGTGGAGTATCTTTTGCTGTGCGGCCTTCCTGAGTGACCTGTCCCAGTATTTCGTGTCCAGTGTCTTGGAGTGTTGTTCCAGGCTGCGGGTGCAAAGCTGAGTGACACTCCATCTCTAAGGAAAGTGTTGGGTAAGTCTGGCTGGGTCTGAGTGGCCGCTCCTACAAGACAGCCCCTTCCCTCTCCCTGCTGCTTCTGCTGTTGGTTAGGTAGCTCTTAAGTCCACTGTGGGGAAGATGATGGAAGTAGATGGATTGTGCTGTTAGTTACAAAGCGGGCAAGTCTGGAAACATAGATCATTATCTTGTCATGTTATTTAACATCAATAACCATTTATTATGTGTTAGCACATGTTTCCACACTGGATGGCCTGTCTATTTCACATTCTACAGACTGGGAGTCAGGAGATCTGAACCCTTCCTTACAAAATGAGACTGTTAGATCTGCAAGGGACCCTTTCGGATTGTCTGTGTCACAACTTCATTTTCCAGATTGGGAGACAGATGCTCAGAAAGCGTAAGTGACCTGTTCTAGGTCACTTGGTTCCTTGGTAGCTGGGCACCAGCTGGGATCCAGGAATCTCAGCTGCTAGGTGGATACCTTTTGTTCTTCATACTGTCTTGGACTTTTTCCTGCTGGTTTTTTTTGCCTTTGTTAATAACTTGTGTTTTGACTTTATGGAGGATAAAATTTGGATGTAGATGCGAAGCCCCTTTGGAAAACAAGAAGATGGTGAGAACATAAGGTAGTTGCATTGCACCAGCTTATGTAGAACTTAAACTTGCTTTTCTTGAAAAAAACAAATTTCTTGTCCTATCAAAACACAGCTGTTGTTAATATGATGATGTATTTTTGTTTTACGTTTTTTTTTTTCGTTGCAAGAGTTTGTTTGCTTTTTACATTGTTAGAATGCAAATTGTAATTGAAGCTCTGAGTTTTGTTGTAATGAGAGGCACTGATTGTCCAAAATGACCCTAGAGAGAACTGTCTCAGGGTTGATTTCACCACAGTGAAGATGACAGTCTGCTTTTTGTAGAGACCATAGTCCTAGGAGAACAGCAAGTAAAGGACTAACATATATATATGGGCCCAGAATGGTTAAAATCATGTTTTGTATGCATGTTTTTTCAGGGTACAGTTTGCTGTGTGTTCTTACGGAATGACGTGTCCCGTCATTTAGAGGAAACTCTAGTTGTTAAAAAAAAAAATCAAAAATTTATTGCTATATCCACCTTGTACAGTGAATTTTTTTCACACTTTTTTTTTTTAAAAAAAGAGCTTTATAGAGATATAATTCACATACCATATGCTTCACCCATTGAATGTACAATTCAGTGGTTTTTGGTATTTTACTCTTTTCACATTCTTGCCCATCCTAAGTGGCTAGTGTAGATGTGATGCTGTCTTCAGCACTGCCTAGAGTTGTTTCCATGACTACTGAATCCAGCAGGTGGTGTGGCATCGTTGCACACGTCTCAGACATCCCTGGACTAGATGGGCTGGGGAGGGAATGAGCTGTGTTCAGAGATCTCACGCTAACGCAGTTTCCCGGGGGCCTATTAGAAAGGAGAGTACACCACCATCCCTAAGTCCCCGACTTTGCCCTTGTTTTTAAAATGGGAGAGGCAGCTCTTGTGTCTGTAGGTCTTGCCCTTCATGTTTACTCTTGGGAGGAAAAAAAGTAAAAAAAAATTTTTTTTAAATCCTCAATAATATCATATTCCAAATCCTGGAAAGAAAAAATGTTTGGATGGAAAGGAAGGAGGTGTTGAATTTGATTTCAAATGTTTCAACCTGGGTACAAAATACTGTCAATCAGCTTTTCTGCTCAGTGCATTAAAACAAAACCTTTTAACACTTTTCGGTCCCTCACAAATCCTTGTTGAAAGTTCAGGAAATTCTTCTAAAAGTTTAAAACTTTCCACTATATGCATTATTTTACCCCTTATTCAGTAGTTGTAATTGAGAAGTTGAGATGTGGAAGTTTGATTTATTCTTGTAACGTCTATAATGTTTACCTTCATAAAAAATTTTAATATTAGGTATAAGAGGTGATAATGTCATCATTTTGTAGAAGAAACTGAAGCACCCCAGAGGTTTTGACTTTCTGATAGTTACAAAACTTGTTAGTTACTGAACTGAGAGAGACCCTGGATTCCTGATTCTAGTTCCAGTTCTTCCCACCAGATCAGGCTCCCAACGGGACATCAGTATATTGAAAGATGTTTTCAGGTGTTCTGTTTTAGTTTCTTGTTGCTGCTACTGAAATTACCATGAGTTTACCAGCTTGAAACAACACATGCAATAGTCCTGGAGATTGAGAGTCCTAAAATAAAGGTCACAGCTGGCCTGCATTCTTTCTGGAGGCTTTAGGGGAGTCTTTTCCAGCTTCTAGAGGTCACCCACAGTTCCTGGCTCCTCGCCCTTTCCTTCATCTGCAAAGCCAGCAGCATATCATCTTCATCTTTCTCTCTCTCTTTCTCTAACTTCTGTTTTCGTCCCATATCCTTCTCTGACTCTGGCTTCTGACCCTACCACTTCCTCCTTATATAAAGGACCTTTGTGATTACACTGGGCCCACCGCATAATCCAGGATAATTTCTCCATCTCCAAATCCTTACCTTAATCATATCTGCAAAGTTCCTTTGGTCAGGTAAGGTGAATATTGACAGGTTCCTGGGATTAGGAACAGATGTCTTTTGGGAAGTTATTTTTCTCTGCTCCAAAGTTTGGTGGTAGTAAATTTGGTATATGCTGTGTTAAATAGGACTTCTTGCACTTTAAAAAATATATAGCCAAATAAAAAATAAGAACCAAAGCTTACACTTGTTGAGACTTTACTATTTGTGAAGCACTTTGCTAAATTTTACATGTATTATCTCATTTCATTCTCATGACAGTACTAAGGAGTTCTGTTCCCATTTATCAAATGAAGAAACTAGGGTTGGACGAATTGGGGGATTAGAATTTTGACACATATACACTACCCTGTGCAAAATAGGTAGCTAGTGAGAACCTGCTGTATAGCACAGGGAGCTCAGCTGGGTGCTCTGTGATGACCTAGAGGGGTGGGATGGGGGGATGGGAGGGAGGTCCAAGAGGGAGGAGATACATGTATACATATAGCTGATTCACTTCGTTGTACGGCAGATATTAACACAGCATTGGAAAGCAGATATACTCCAATAAAACAAACAAACAAACAAAAAAAGTGAAGGAACTTGCTCAAGTTCACATTGTTAAATCAGTGGCACAGCTGGTATTCAAACTCAGATCTATTTCATGCTAGAGCATGAGTCTTGGAGTTTTTTTTTTTTTAACATCTTTATTGGAGTATAATTGCTTTACAATGGTATGTTAGTTTCTGCTGTATAACGAAGTGAATCAGCTATACGTATACATATATCCCCATATTTCCCCCCTCTTGCATCTCCCTCCCACCCTCCCTATCCCACCCCTCTAGGTGGTCACAAAGCACCGAGCTGATCTCCCTGTGCTATGTGGCTGCTTCCCACTAGCTATCTATTTTACATTTGGTAGTGGATATATGTCCATGCCACTCTCTCACTTTGTCCCAGCTTACATTTCCCCCTCCCCGTGTCCTCAAGTCCATTCTCTACATCTGCGTCTTTGTTCCTGTCCCGCCCCTAGGATCTTCAGAACCTTTTTTTTTCTTTAGATTCCATATTTATGTGTTAGCATACAGTATTTGTTTTTCTCTTTCTGACTTCTTTCAGTCTGTATGACAGACTCTAGGCCTATCCACGTCACTACAAATAATTCAATTTCGTTTCTTTTTATGGCTGAGTAATATTCCATTGTACATATGTGCCACATCTTCTTTACCCATTCATCTGTCAATGGACACTTAGGTTGCTTCCATGACCTGGCTATTGTAAATAGTGCTGCAATGAACATTGTGGTACGTGACTCTTTTTGAATTATGGTTTTCTCAGGGTATATGCCCAGTAGTGGGATTGCCAGGTCATATGGTAGTTGTATTTTTAGTTTTTTAAGGATCCTCCATACTGTTCTCCATAGTGGTTGTATCAATTTACATTCCCACCAACAGTGCAAGAGGGTTCCCTTTTCACCCCACCCTTTCCAGCATTTATTGTTTCTAGCTTTTTTATTTTTTATTTTTTTGCGGTACGCGGGCCTCTCACTGTTGTGGCCTCTCCCGTTGCGGAGCACAGGCTCCAGATGCACAGGCTTAGCGGCCATGGCTCAAGGGCCCAGCCGCTCCGCGGCATGTGGGATCTTCCCGGACTGAGGCATGAACCCGGGTCCCGTGCATCGGCAGGCGGACTCTCAACCACTGCGCCACCAGGGAAGCCCACATTTTAATTTTTTAAAAAATCTTTATTGCAATATAATTTCTTTACAGTGGTGTGTTAGTTTCTGCTTTACAACAAAGTGAATCAGCTATACATATAGGTATATCCCCATATCTCCTCCTTCTTGCGTCTCCCTCTCAACCTCCCTATCCCACCCCTCTAGGTGGTCACAAAGCATGGAGCTGATCACCCTGTGCTATGCAGCTGCTTCCCACTAGCTATCTATTTTATATTTGGTTGTGTATATATGTCCATGCCACTCTCTCACTTCGTCGCAGCTTACCCTTCCCCCTTCCCATGTCCTCAAGTCCATTCTCTGTGTCTGCATCTTTATTCTTTTCCTGCCCCTAGGTTCTTCAGAACCTTTTTTTTTTTTTTTAGATTCCATATATATGTGTTAGCATACAGTATTTGTTTTCCTCTTTCTGACTTACTTCACTCTGTATGACAGACTCTAGATCCATCCACCTCACTACATATAACTCAATTTCGTTTCTTTTTATGGCTGAGTAATATTCCGTTGTATATATGTGCCACATCTTCTTTATCCATTCATCTGTCGATGGACACTTAGGTTTCTTCCATGTCCTGGCTATTGTAAATAGAGCTGCAATGAACATTGTGGTACATGACTCTTTTTGAATTATGGTTTTCTCAGGGTATATGCCCAGTAGTGGGGTTGCCGGATCGTATGGTAGTTCTATTTTTAGTTTTGTAAGGAATCTCCATACTGTTCTCCATAGTGGCTGTATCAACTTACATTCCCACCAACGATGCAAGAGGGTTCCCTTTTCTCCACACCCTCTCCAGCATTTTTTGTTTGTAGATTTTTTGATGATGGCCATTCTGACCGGTGTGAAGTGATTCCCCATTGTAGTTGTGATTTGCATTTCTCTAATGATTAGTGATATTGAGCATCCTTTCATGTATTTGTTGTCAGTCTTCATATATTCTCTGGAGAAATGACAGTTTAGGTCTTCTGCCCATTTTTTGGATTGGGTTTGTTCTTCTGATGTTGAGCTGCATGAGCTGCTTGTATATTTTGGAGATTAATCCTTTGTCAGTTGCTTCATTTGCAAATATTTTCTCCCATTCTGAAGGTTGTCTTTTCGTCTTGTTTATGTTTTCCTTTGCTGTGCAAAAGCTTTTAAGTTTCATTAGGTCCTATTTGTTTATTTTTGTTTTTATCTCCATTTCTCTAGGAGGTGGGTCTAAAAAGATCTTGCTATGATTTGTGTCATAGAGTGTCGTGCCTATGTTTTCCTCTAAGAGTTTTATAGTGCCTGGCCTTACATTTAGGTCTTTAATCCATTTTTAGTTTGTTTTTGTGTATGGTGTTAGGGAGTGTTCTAATTTCATTCTTTTACATGTAGCTGTACAGTTTTCCCAGCACCACTTATTGAAGGGGCTGTCTTTTCTCCACTGTATATTCTTGCCTCCTTTATCAAAGATAAGGTGACCATATGTGTGTGGGTTTATCTCTGGGCTTTCTATCCTGTTCCATTGATCTATATTTCTGTTTTTGTGACAGTACCATACTATCTTGCTTACTGTAGCTTTGTAGTATAGTCTGAAGTCAGGGGGCCAGATTCCTCCAGTTCCATTTTTCTTTCTCAAGATTGCTTTAGCTATTCAGGGTCTGTTGTGTTTCCACGCAAACTGAAAACTTTTGTTCTAGTTCTGTGAAAAATGCCACTGGTAGTTTGACAGTGATTGCACTGAATCTGTAGAGATAGCTTTGGGTAGTTTAGTCATTTTCACAGTGTTGATTCTTCCAATCCAAGAACACGGTATACCTCTCCATCTATTTGTATCATATTTAATTTCTTCCATCAGTGTCTTATAGTTTTCTGCATATAGGTCTATTGTCTCCTTAGGTAGGTTTATTCCTAGAAATTTTATTCTTTTTGTTGCAATGGTAAATGGGAGTGTTTCCTTAATTTCTCTTTCAGATTTTTCATTAGTGTATAGTAATGCAAGAGATTTCTGTGTATTAATTTTGTGTGCTGCTACTTTACCAAATTCATTGATTAGCTCTAGTAGTTTTCTGGTAGCATCTTGACGCTTCCCTATGTATAGTATCATGTCATCTGCAAACAGTGACAGCTTTACTTCTTCTTTTCCAATTTGGATTCCTTTTATTTCTTTTTCACCTCTGATTGCTGTGGCTAAAACTTCCAAAACTATGTTGAATAAGAGTGGTGAGAGTGGGCAACCTTGTCTTGTTCCTGATCTTAGTGGAAATGGTTTCAGCTTTTCACCATTGAGAATGATGTTGGCTGTGGGTTTGTTATATATGACCTTTATTATGTTGAGGTAAATTCCCTGTATGCCTGCTTTCTGGAGGGTTTTATCATAAATGGGTGTTGAATTTTGTTGAAAGCTTTCTCTGCATCTATTGAGATGCTCATATGATTTTTCTCCTTCTATTTGTTAATATGGTGTATCACATTGATTGATTTGCATATATTGAAGAATCCTTGCATTCCTGGGTAAACCCCACTTGATCATGGTGAGTGATCTTTTTAATGTGCTGTTGGATTCTGTTTGCTAGTATTTTGTTGAGGATCTTTGCATCTATGTTCATCAGTGATATTGGCATGTAATTTTCTTTCTTTGTGACATCTTTGTCTGGTTTTGGCATCAGGGTAATTAATGGTGGCCTCATAGAATGAGTTTGGGAGTGTTCTTCACTCTGCTATAGTTTGGAAGAGTTTGAGAAGGATAGGTATTAGCTCTTCTCTAAATGTTTGATAGAATTCACCTGTGAAGCCATCTGGTCCTGGGCTTTTGTTTTTTGGAAGATTTCAAATCACAGTTTCAATTTCAGTGCTTGTGATTGGTCTGTTCATATTTTCTATTTCTTCCTGGTTCAGTCTTGGCAGGTTGTGCTTTTCTAAGAATTTGTCCATTTCTTCCAGGTTGTCCATTTTATTGGCATAGAGTTGTTCGTAGTAATCTCTCATGATCCTTTGTGTTTCTGCAGTGTCAGTTGTTACTTCTCCCTTTTCATTTCTAATTCTATTGATTTGAGTCTTCTCCCTTTTTTTCTTGATGAGTCTGGCTAATGGTTTATCAATTTTGTTTATCTTCTCAAAGAAACAGCTTTTAGTTTTATTGATCTTTGCTATTGTTTCCTTCATTTCTTTTTCATTTATTTCTGATCTGATCTTTATGATTTCTTTCCTTCTGCTAACTTTGGGGTTTTTTGTTCTTCTTTCTCTAATTGCTTTAGATGTAAGGTTAGGTTGTTTATTTGAGGTGTTTCTTGTTTCTTAAGGTAGGATGTATTGCTATAAACTTCCCTCTTAGAACTACTTTTGCTGCATCCCATAGGTTTTGGGTCGTCGTGTTTTCACTGTCATTTGTTTCTAGGTATTTTTTTGATTTCCTCTTTGATTTCTTCAGTGATCTCTTGGTTATTAAGTAATGTGTTGTTTAGCCTCCATGTGTGCGTATTTTTTACAGATTTTTTCCTGTAATTGATATCTAGTCTCATAACATTGTGGTCGTAAAAGATACTTAATATGATTTCAGTTTTCTTAAATGTACCAAGGCTTGATTTGTCACCCAAGATATGTTCTATCCTGCAGAATGTTCCATGAGAACTTGTGAAGAAAGTGTATTCTGTTGTTTTTGGTTGGAATGTCCTATAAATATCAATTAAATCCATTTTGTTTAATGTGTCATTTAAAGCTTGTGTTTCCTTATTTATTTTCATTTTGGATGATCTGTCCATTGGTGAAAGTGGGGTGTTAAAGTCCTCTACTATGATTGTGTCACTCTTTCCCCTTTTATGGCTGTTAGGATTTGCCTTATGTTTATAAATATTTATAAATATAAACATTTACAATTGTTATATCTTCTTCTTGGACTGATCCCTGGGTCATTATGTAGTGTCCTTCTTTGTCTCTTGTAATAGTCTTTATTTTAAAGCCTATTTTGTTTGATATAAGAATTGCTACTCCAGCTTTCTTTTGATTTCCATTTGCATGGAATATCTTTTTCCATCCCCTCGCTTTCAGTCTTTATGTGTCCCTAGGTCTGAAGTGGGTTTCTTGTAGACAGCATATGTAAGGGTCTTGTTTTTGTATCCATTCAGCCAGTCTATGTCTTTTGGTTGGAGCATTTAATCCATTTACATATAAGGTATTTATTGATATGTATGCTCCTATTACCATTTTCTTAATTGTTTTGGGTTTGTTATTGTAGGTCTTTTCCTTCTCTTGTGTTTCCTGCCTAGAGAAGTTCCTTTAGCATTTGTTGTAAAGCTGGTTTGGTGGTGCTGACTTCTCTTAGCTTTTGCTTCTCTTTAAAAATTTTAATTTCTCTGTCGAATCTGAATGAGATCCTCGCTGGGTAGGGTAATCTTGGTTGTAGGTTTTTCCCTTTCATCACTTTAAATAAGTCCTGCACTGCCTTTTGGCTTGCACAATTTCTGCTGCAAGATCAGCTGTTAACCTTATGGGGATTTCCTTGTATGTTATTTGTTGCTTTTCCCTTGTTGCTTTTAATATTTTTTCTTTGTATCTAATTTTTGATAGTTTGATTAATATGTGTTTTGGAGTGTTTCTCCTTGGTTTTATCCTTTATGGTACTCTCTGTTCTTCCTGGATTTGACTATTTCCTTTCCCATATTAGGGAAGTTTTCAACTATAATCTCTTCAAATATTTTCTCAGTTCCTTTCTTTTTCTCTTCTTCTTCTGGGACCTCTATAATTTGAATGTTGCTGCATTTAATGTTGTCCCAGAGGTCTCTGAGGCTGTCCTCAATTCTTTTCATTCTTTTTTCTTTATTATGCTCTGCGGTAGTCATTTCCACTGTTATACCTTCCAGGTCGCCTATCCATTCTTCTGCTTCAGTTATTCTGCTATTGATTCCTTCTAGAGAATTTTTAATTTCATTTATTTTGTTGTCCATCATTGTTTGTTTGCTCTTTAGTTCTTCTAGGTCCTTGTTAAACGTTTCTTGTATTTTCTCCATTCTATTTCCAAGATTTTGGATCACCTTTACTATCATTATTGTGAACTCTTTTTCAAGTAGACTGCCTATTTCCTCTTCATTTGTTTGGTCTGGTGGGTTTTTACTTTGCTCCTTCATCTGGTGTGTATTTTTCTGTCTTCTCATTTTGCTTAACTTACTGTTTTGGGGGTCTCCTTTTCACAGGCTGCAGGTTTGTAGTTCCTGTTGTTTTTGGTGTCTGCCCCCAGTGGGTAAGGTTGGTTCAGTAGGTTGTGTAGGCTTCCTGGTGGAGGGGACTGGTGCCTGCCTGTGTTCTGGTGGATGAGGCTGGATCTTGTGTTTCTGGTGGTAGGACTGCGTCTGGTGGTGTGTTTTGGTTTGTCTGTGAACTTATTATGATCTTAGGCAGACTCTCTGCTAATGGATGGGGTTGTGTTCCTGTCTTGCTAGTTGTTTGGCATGGGGTGTCTAGCACTGGAGCTTGCTGGTCATTGAGTGGAGCTGGGTCTTAGCGCTGAGACAGAGGTCTCTGGAAGAGCTCTCACCGATTGATATTATGTGGGGCTGGGAAGTCTCTGGTGGTCCAATGTCCTAAACTCGGCTCTGCCACCTCAGAGGCTCAGACCTGACACCTGGCCAGAGCACCAAGACCTTGTCAGCCACATGGCTTACATGTAAATGGGTTAAATTCTCCAATCCAAAGGCACAGGGTGGCCAGCCTTCTGTGCTCTGCACAGTCCTCCAGCTGGACAGTCCTCTGGGCCTGGTCGATACGGAGAGCCTATTTTGGATCCAGGTCCAGCTGCCTTTCCTAGCATCTAAAAGAAGTAGCCGACACCCTCATCCTCCCTTATCCCTGCTGTAACTTGTCACGATCCTGGAGCTCCCCAGTCTTGGAGTTTTATAATATTAATATTGTAATATGTAAAGCAGGGGGTTTAGGATGCAGAAATTTCCAGATTAATTTACCCAGAGTCATGGTATCTTACCAGGCTAGTGTTCTTCAGAACACTTTATGAAACGTTAAGCTTGTTGGCCTTTATGTCAATGCTGTCCTACAGAACTTTGTGTGATGATGGAAATGTACTGTATCTGCGTTGTCCAGTATGGGAGCTACTAGCCACATGTGGCTATTCAACACTTGAAATGTGGTTAGGACAACCGAGGGACTGAATTTTAAATTTTATTTGATTTAAATTATTTAAGTAGAAATAATCACATGTGGCTAATGGTTTCCAAATTGGACAGCCCAGTTCTTTATTCTTCTGTATCTGATGTTTAAGGTTAGCCAGGCCCATGTAGTTACTTTACTTTTGAGCATAATATTGTATTTGGTAATTCCTTGGTATCAAATATCATTTGAAGAATGGTTGTTGATAGCTTCAGGAAATGCTTCTGAAAAGGAGGTGCGTTTGGGGTGGGAGATAATAGTAAGACAGGATTTCAGGTGTCATGGGCAGAGCCAGTGGAGATTTGTAGACCACTGAGTCCTAGTCTTTGATGGAACTTTGTGGGGTGTTGGTTAGTTGACAGTCTCCCCTAAAGATGGATGTCCTAGTGAAAGAACTCTTCAATCATTCAACAAAAGGTATGAAGATAATCTAGAAATTGTGGGGAATCAAGGAAGTAGGAAGGGCCTGTCAGATCTTTGAAGAAATTCAGGGGAAACAGCATGCACTTTGGTGAAAAGATCATCTGTAATGTTATATAAGACTATATCATTGGAAACGTTGTAAAGAAAGTACCAAGTTAATGTTATGGCCAATGATGTTCACACTTACTTTAGCTGTGGAGAACAGTTTTTCAGATGAAATCGTAGGTAGAAGTCCAATAACTGTGACAGATGAAAGGGGAGCTGTCCTGTGTGAAGCAAGTGTTGGGTGGAATTGTGGTCCTATTTTCCGAGGCCCCCTCTTTTACTGCTGTGGCCGTTGAGGTACCTCCCTGAAATTCTAGGGGGTATAAGTCACTGACAAAGTCCAGAAAAGGGTTTAAAAGCTAAGAGGCAGGAGTGTTCCTGGGTTTCTGAGGGAAGCTGCATGGAAAGGAGAGACATGATACTTCCCAGATATCTCTATATGCATACTTTCAAATACATTTTATACACATGTATAATTTTGAAAGGATACCATTAGATGCTATTGTAAATTTGCTTTTTCTTCTTCTATTATGTCATAAGTAACTCTCTGTGTTATCACCTGATCTGCATCTTTAAAATGGTGCTTGAGGGTTCTCTTTTATTCTTGTATGGGACAGGGCATAGGTTGGGGAGAAAGGGGCATCCTTAGGGTCTCATGTCACTGACCTAAGACAGGCCCTTCCCAACATCCTTGGGTATATTCTTTACTCAGAACCAGCCAATTATTTTTTAGAAAGAGCTATTCCCAAATGACACTGGAGATCAGTGAATTGGCTTTAAATCTTGCTACTGTCGTTTGCATTACCTGGGTTATGTGGGCACGGGAATTACATGGATAATTGAATCAGGTTGAGGCTTTGAGTTCTTCATGTAGTCTATTTCAAGGTCTTGTCCCACCCAATCTTGAGCATTCCACTGCATGAAGTAATGGATTCAAGTTTACATGGCTAGTGAGTGATAGGCCTAAAATTTGAACCCAGGTAGTCTGGCTTTGGCATTTGAACTCCAACTCATTAACCCGTCTCCAAAATAGGCTTTCTTTCCAATAATGGTAACAGTAGGTAATGAGTTATCAAAGGGAGGCCCCTGGTGAATAGGACAAATGTAATAAACACTGTCTCTCTTTCTCATATGAAGTCGTTATTTCTCCCATCATATTGACCAGAACCTAGATATCTCCTCCATGGGGTCCCCTCTCAACAGCAGCCCTACTTTACTGTAAAAATAACTCAGTGGTTTGGTGAACACCCTTCCATATATGTCTTTATCCAAATTTACAAATAAACTATATACATGTATGTGATTTAAAATGGCATCCTACTAGATTCCATCATACAGGAATACACTCTTTCTTACTGTGTGCTATGTGCAATACCATTGCTTAAGAGACTTTTTTGCCAGGGGTGTGTGTGGAGGTGACCTACGATGAGACAGAGCTCTGGTCAAGGTGCAATTAATAAATATTATAAATTACCCAATAATAACTTGGCTTTAGAATTAATATTCAATCTGTTTCTTGGAATCAGACAAGGTCTTAATTTTCTTGTTTTTCATAAACAAACACAGCTGATTGTCATGAAGCCTCTACTAAGGCCAAAGAGTTTTCATTTTTATTTCATTTTGGCCTACTTAATCATGGCTATTGCTGTATCACTTGTGCTCTGTTTGAGACTTAGGCTTCCGGTCACCACCTGCAATTTAATTTTTCCAGTTCCCATCCATTTTTAATAATATGTTCATGTAATCCTGCAGTTCCACAGCTCTACCAACGCTGCTGCCTAAGCTGAACTACTGATGGGCAGGCAGTGCCCCTTGTGGGCAGCTCAAAACACTAGTTCAGCTGATGGAGAAAAGAATGATTGTGGTGTTTGTTCTAAAGGTAGTTTTTTGGGTTTTTTTGTTTTTGTTTTTTTTTCCCATTTGCAGCAAAATGGATAGACCTAGAGATTATCATACTAACTGAAGTAGGCCAAAGACAAATATATGATATCGCTTATATGTGGAATCTAAAAAAAAAAAAAAAAAAGATACAAATGAACTTATTTACAAAACGGAAATAGACCCACAGATATAGAATACAGACATGATTACCAAAGGGGAAAGGAGGGGAGGGATAAATGAGGAGTTTGGGATTAACATATACACACTACTATATATAAAACAGATAACCAACAAGGATCTACTGTATAGCGCAGGGAACTCTACTCAATATTTTGTAATAACCTAGGGAAAAGAATCTGAGAAAGAATAGATATACATCTGAATCACTTTGCTGACACTAACACAACATTGTAAATCAACTATATACTTCAACAACAACAAAAAAGTAGTTTGTGGGCATCAGTGACTAACATACAAAATAAAAGTTGAATGAAGGTCAGGGACGTTTGTTGAATGGGACGTGGATGAAAAGTACTTTTAGGATAAGCATGTTTGAGTATAGACGGAGGAAAATGAACACAGAAATAAGAAATGGTTAAAGATGCCCATGAGAGGAGGTGTGCAATCTTCTTCTAAACTGTGGAAGGAGGACCAGCAATGTGGGTACTGCTTGGGAGCTTGTTAGAAATGCAGAATCCCAGGTCCCACTCCAGACCCTCGAATCGGAATCTGCATTTAACAAGGACTGCCGATGATTCCTCTGCCTGGTAAAGTGTGAGAAACACTGGTGTACAGCATGGCAGAAGTGCTTGGCCCGTGGACCTAAGACTTAGGTAGAATTGGGTTGGAATGCCAATTCTGCCACTTACTACCTGGGTGAACTTGGGCAGGTAACACTTCTGTGCCTCAGTTTCCTCATCTGTAAATGAGGAATAATACCAGTATATCCCTCATAGGATTATCGTTAGGCAACTGTCACCACCACCATCACCACCATCACCAGCATCATTGCTAATGTTTAATGAGGGCTCACCACACTCCAGGTACTGCCCTAAGCACTTTTTAAGAATTCATGAATGGGATGCGGAAGGCTACATGCTGGGCAGATGGTAAGCCTCATCAAATCTTAAAAAATGATGGGCTGTGATTATTATAATCACTCTAAAGCATGGCCTTTAGCAAGTGGGATGGAATGGAATTCCTCAGCTGAAGAAGTGAAGACTATAGGTTTGGTGAGTGGACGTGGATCCTGGGACGGCTGGAGCCTTGAAGCCCTGAACTCTGAACACTTGACCCACACTTTTCATCAGTGATGCAAAAAAGATTGTTTATGGTCAAACCAGTTTTCTGAGAGTTTGCTTAATCTAGGAAGCGGCAGGAAAACTGTTTAAAACAGTGGTTCTCAAACTTTTTGCTCTGAGAGGACCCCGTTACCATTATTGAGGACCCCATAGAGCTTTTTGTTTATGTGATTATATCTATCGAAATTGACCCTATTCGAAACTAAAGCTGAGAACATTTAAAAATATTAATTTAAAAGAAACAATAACCCACAGCCTGTTAATATTAAGCAATACTTTTATAAGAAATAACTATACTTTCTAAAACAAAAAAATTTAGTTCCCTGATGGCCTAGTTGTTAGGATTCTGGGCTTTCACTGCCTGGGCCTGGGTTCAACGGGAACTGAGATCCTGCAAGCCGCACGGTGTGGCCAAAAAGAGAAAAGAAAAAATGAGTGAGAAGAGTGGTATTTTCCCACGTTTTTGCAAATCTCCTTAAAGCCTGGCTTCATAGAATAGAGCTGGATTCTCTTGGTCTGCTTCTGCATTCAGTCTGTGGACGTATCACTCATCACGTGGCCTCTAGAAAAGTCCAGTGTATACGTACAGGAGCAAATGAGAGTGAAAAAGGCACATAATACTTTAGTATTACTAAGAATTGGGTTTGATCTTGTAGACCCCCTGAAAATGTCTCAGGGACTCCCAGGAAACTGGGGATTTAAAAGATGAAAGTGCATTCATTGCAAGCAAATATATGTAGTTGAAGTATTTATTTTCTACATTAATTAATTGCTTAATAGGGCAAAGCTCTGCTGGGATCCCACGCTGTACTTGAAATGCATGAAACAGAATTTCTGTAAGAATGATAATTCTCCATTTTTGCTAATTCGGATTGGTCATACACACCTGTGGGTTTTTTCATATTTCCATGGGAGTCTTTGATTGGGTGCCCTTGGCAATTACCCCTAGACTTCCAATTCAGCTGCAAAAATTGTAACTTTTTGTATTCTTTGGTTGTTCCTGCTGCTAGTTGGGAATTGGTGATTAACTTACAGGGTATGATCAAAGCATTGCTTTCTTGTCATATTTCATCTTTTAGAGAGAAGAGAATAGTGGTAAAAAGTAGAGTAGGAATCTCTTTAATTGAATATATGACTTTCCAAATAGAACTGTTGAAGTACATCAAATTGCAGTGGGCTGTAAAATCTCTGCACGCAGATTGGGGATGCCCTGTGAGGCGGTGATTTCCCCTGCTTGGAGGGTTGCATTTGGCAGCAGCTCAGTGACAAAGAGCCTCTTGTTTTGTTTTGACCCCTGTGATGGCTACTGTGAGCACTGAGTTGTGACATTAGTTTAGCATCACAATCTTTGGGATGATTAAGTGCAGTGTAGCTCACGGAAACTTCGGGATGAAATTAATGTGCCTTAATCATATTCAGGAATATGGTAGGAAATGATTGCATACGCAATTTTTGGAAAAAATTAAAGCTTTGTTATGTAAATGAAGTAGTTCTGAATTCTCTTCACAAATAAATCCAAACTGAAATAAGCGATTTGTATTTGATGAATGCACAGGCATCATCTGATGTTGGGAGGAGGTCAGGAATTTTTGTTTTGGTTTTGGTAAAGAATTTTGTTTTTTGAGTGGCTGACCTACCGGATTATTCCAATCAACAGGCTGGAATAATATGGTAGTTTTGTGCAGCTGCATGGAATCGTCAGCAGAGGGCGAGAGACTAACATACCTTGCCGATGCTAACACCAAGGAGGTGTAGCGTGTATGAATTCAGACGCCTAGATGGTACGGGTGGTGGAGGCTTTAGTGAGCTGGAGAGGGGTTCCAGGTCTGAAAGCACAGACTTGCACTCAGTTCTCTAATGGTTGTCTTGTGAAAGAAAGCCCTCGTGTTGCCAGGTCTGATTTTTCAGGAGAGAAAACATTTCAGATTTCTCTCTGAAATTTTCTGATTTAAAAAGATTGCTTAATTTCTTTTAAAGCATCATTCAGGGCAAAAAAAAAAAAAAAAAAAACTTGTAGGATCCCAGGATTATAAATGGCCCAGTCTTGTTTGTCTCTTTTTCTAAAAGGACATTTCCATAGTATTTCTTTAAAAGGGGGGAGAGTGAAGTCTAGACAACAAGGGTAGAGTGGCTTTAATATTTCAGGAGGAAGTTGTGCAGTCTCAACTGGATTAAAATTTCAAGACGACAAGAAGCTTTTGTTTTGGAATCCTGATAGGAATTGACCTGCTTGTTAAACAAGAATTCTCCTTCCAGTAATAAATTACTCTGAGTATCTATAATAAAAATATTTTAAATAAGTATTTATAGTAAGCCTACTGCTGTAGGAATGACCACACACTCCAGGTTTTGTGGGATTGTTGGACTTCTAAATATTCTGCCTTGTTTCCCTATAACGATTTCCACACTTGTGAGGATCGTGTCTTACTTTTAATTTGAAAGACGGAGTACTCTCTGGCTGGTGACCCACAGCCCGCCCTCAAGTTCTACTATGAGAGAGAGCCTCCTAAGAGGTCTGTCTGCATTTTTCTGGTCTTTATCCATGTTCTTCTTGTAATTTTTCTCCGCAAGGCTTACCAGAGTCATCTTTTGAAAACTCCAGTTTGATTAAGTTTTTCCAGCTTCCGCATTCTTCCTTTACTTTTTTTTTAAACATCTTTGTTGGAGTATAATTGCTTTACAATGGTGTGTTAGGTTCTGCTTTATAACAAAGTGAATCAGTTATGCATATATCTCCATATCCCCTCCCTCTTGCGTCTCCCTGCCACCCTCCCTGTCCTACCCCTCTAGGTGGTCACAAAGCACCAAGCTGATCTCCCTGAGCTATGCCGCTGCTTCCCACTAGCTATCTATTTTACATCTGGTAGTGTATATATGTCCATGCCACTCTCTCACTTCGTCCCAGCTTACCCCTCCCTCTCCCCGTGTCCTCAAGTCCATTCTCTATGTCTGCATCTTTACTCCTGTCCTGCCCCTAGGTTCTTCAGAACCATTTTTTTTTTTTTTAGTTTCCATTTATATGTGTTAGCATACGGTATTTGTTTTTCTCTTTCTGACTTACTTCACTCTGTATGACAGATTCTAGGTCCATCCACTTCACTACAAATAACTCAATTTTGTTTCTTTTTATGACTGAGTAATACTCCATTGTATATATGTGCCACATCTTTCTTTTTCTTTTTTTTGTGATGCCATTTATTTTATTTTACTTTCTTAAACATCTTTATTGGAGTATAATTGCTTTACAATGGTGTGTTATTTTCTGCTGTATAACAAGGTGAATCCATTATACATATACATATGTCCCCATATCTCTTCCCTCTTGCGCCTCCCACCCTCCCTATCCCACCCCTCTAGGTGGTCACAAAGCAACATTCGGATCTCCCTGTGCTATGCGGCTGCTTCCCACTAGCTATCTGTTTTACACTTGGTAGTGTATATATGTCCATGCCACTCTCTCACTTTGTCCCAGCTTACCCTTCCCTGTCCCCGTATCCTCAACTCCATTCCCTAGTACATCTGCATCTTTATTCCCGTATTGCCCCTCGGTTCTTCAGAACATTTTTTTTTTTTAGATTCCATATATATGTGTTAGCATATGGTATTTGTTTTTCTCTTTCTGACTTACTTCACACTGTATGACAGACTCTAGGTCCATCCACCTCACTATAAATAACTCAATTTCGTTCCTTTTTATGGCTGAGTAATATTCCATTGTATATATGTGCCACATCTTCTTGATCCATTCATCTGTTGATGGACACTTAGATTGCTTCCGTGTCTTGGCTATTGTAAATAGTGCTGTAATGAACATTTTGGTACATGACTCTTTTTGAATTATGGTTTTCTCAGGGTATATGCCAGTAGTGGGATTGCTGGGTCATACGGTTGTTCTATTTTTAGTTTTTTAAGGAACCTCCATACTGTTCTCCATGGTGGCTGTATCAATTTACATTCCCACCAACAGTGCAAGAGAGTTCCCTTTCCTCCACACCCTCTCCATCATTTACTGTTTGTAGATTTTTTGATGATGGCCATTCTGACTGGTGTGAGATGATATCTCATTGTAGTTTTGATGTGCATTTCTCTAATGATTAATGATGTTGAGCATTCTTTCATGTGTTTGTTGGTGATCTGTATATCTTCTTTGGAGAAATGTCTATTTAGGTCTTCTGCCCATTTTTGGATTGGGTTGTTTGTTTTTATATTGAGCTGCATGAGCTGCTTGTAAATTTTGGAGATTAATCCTTTGTCAGTTGCTTCATTTGCAAATATTTTCTCCCATTCTGAAGGTTGTCTTTTCGTCTTGTTTATGTTTTCCTTTGTTGTGCAAAAGCCTTTAAGTTTCATTAGGTCCCATTTGTTTATTTTTGTTTTTACTTCCATTTCTATAGGAGATGGGTCAAAAAGGCTCTTGCTGTGATTTATGTCATAGAATGTTCTGCCTATGTTTTCCTCTAAGCGTTTGACAGTGTCTGGCCTTACATTAGGTCTTTAATCCATTTTGAGTTTATTTTTGTGTATGGTGTTAGGGATTGTTCTAATTTCATTCTTTTACATGTAGCTGTCCAGTTTTCCCAGCACCACTTATTGAAGAGGCTGTCTTTTCTCCACTGTATAATCTTGCCTCCTTTATCAAAGATAAGGTGACCATATGTGCATGGGTTTATCTCTGGACTTTCTATCCTCTTCCCTTGATCTATGTTTCTATTTTTGTGCCAGTACCATACTGTCTTGATTACTCTAGCTTTGTAGTATAGTCTGAGGTCAGGGAGCCTGATTCCTCCAGCTCCGCTTTTCTTTCTCAAGATTGCTTTGGCTATTTTGGGTCTTTTGTGTTTCCAAACAAATTGTGCAATTTTTTGTTCTAGTTCTGTGAAAAATGCCAGTGATAGTTTGATAAGGATTGCATTGAATCTGTAGATTGCTTTGGGTAGTAGAGTCATTTTCACAATGTTGATTCTTCCAATCCAAGAACATGGTATATCTCTCCATCTATTTGTATCATCCTTAATTTCTTTCATCAGTGTCTTATAATATTCTGCCTACAGGTCTTTTATCTCCTTAGGTAGGTTTATTCCTAGATATTTTATTCTTTTTGTTGTAATGGTAAATGGGAGTGTTCTCTTAATTTCACTTTCATATTTTTCATCATTAATGTATAGGAATGCAAGAGATTTCTGTACATTAATTTTGTATCCTGCTACTTTACCAAATTCATTGATTAGCTCTAGTAGTTTTCTTGTAGCATCTTGACGCTTCCCTATGTATAGTATCATGTCATCTGCAAACAGTGACAGCTTTACTTCTTTTCCAATTTGGATTCCTTTTATTTCTTTTTCATCTCTGATCGCTGTGGCTAAAACTTACAAAACTAAGTTGAATAATAGTGGTGAGACTGGGCAACGTTGTCTTGTTCCTGATCTTAGTGGAAATGGTTTCAGTTTTTCACCATTCAGGATGATGTTGGCTGTGGATTTTTCATATATGGCCTTTACTATATTGAGGAAAGTTCCCTCTATGCCTACTTTCTGGAGGGTTTTTATAATAAATGGGTGTTGAATTTTGTTGAAAGCTTTCTCTGCATCTATTGAGATGATCATATGGTTTTTCTCCTTTTATTTGTTAATATGGTATATCACATTGATTGATTTGTGTATATTGAAGAATCCTTGCATTCCTGGGGTAAACCCCACTTGATCATGGTGTATGATCCTTTTAATGTGCTGTTGGATTCTGTTTGCTAGTATTTTGTTGAGGATTTTTGCATCTATGTTCATCAGTGATATTGGCATGTAGTTTTCTTTCTTTGTGACGTCTTTGTCTGGTTTTGGTATCAGGGTGATGGTGGCCTCGTAGAATGAGTTTGGGAGTGTTCCTCCCTCTGCTATATTTTGGAAGAGTTTGAGAAGGATGGGTGTTATCTCTTCTCTAAATGTTTGATAGAATTCGCCTGTGAAGTCATCTGGTCCTGGGCTTTTGTTTGTTGGAAGATTTTAAATCACAGTTTCAATTTCAGTGCTTGTGATTGGTCTGTTCATATTTTCTATTTCTTCCTGGTTCAGTCTTGGCAGGTTGTGCATTTCTAAGAATTTGTCCATTTCTTCCAGGTTGTCCATTTTATTGGCATAGAGTTGCTTGTAGTAATCTCTCATGATCTTTTGTATTTCTGCAGGTTCAGTAGTTACTTCTCCCTTTTCATTGCTAATTCTATTGATTTGAGTCTTCTCCCTTTTTTCTTGATGAGTCTGGCTAATGGTTTATCAATTTTGTTTATCTTTTCAAAGAAACAGCTTTTAGTTTTATTGATCTTTGCTATCATTTCCCTCATTTCTTTTTCATTTATTTCTGATCTGATCTTTATGATTTCTTTCCTTCTGCTAACTTTGGGTTTTTTTTTGTTCTTCTTTCTCTAATTGCTTGAGGTGTAAGGTTAGGTTGTTTATTTGAGGTGTTTCTTGTTTCTTAAGGTAGTATGTATTGCTATAAACTTCCCTCTTAGAACTGCTTTTGCTGCATCCCATAGGTTTTGGGTCGTCGTGTTTTCATTGCCATTTGTTTCTAGGTATTTTTTGATTTCCTCTTTGATTTCTTCAGTGATCTCTTGGTTATTAAGTAGTGTGTTGTTTAGCCTCCATGTATGTGTATTTTTTTACAGATTTTTTCCTGTAATTGATATCTAGTCTCATAGCGTTGTGGTCGGAAAAAATACTTGATACAATTTCAATTTTCTTAAATGTACCAAGGCTTGCTTTGTGACCCAAGATATGATCTATCCTGGAGAATGTTCCATGAGCACTTGAGAGGAAAGTGTATTCTGTTCTTTTTGGTTGGAATGTCCTATAAATATCAATTAAATCCATCTTGTTTAATGTGTCATTTAAAGCTTGTGTTTCTGTATTTATTTTCATTTTGGATGATCTGTCCATTGGTGAAAGTGGGGTGTTAAAGTCCCCTACTACAATTGTGTTACTGTCAATTTCCCATTTTATGGCTGTTAGCATTTGCCTTATGTATTGAAGTGCTCCTATGTTGGGTGCATAAATATTTACAGTTGTTATATGTTCTTCTTGCATTGATCCCTGGATCATTATGTAGTGTCCTCTTTGTCTCTTGTAATAGCCTTTGTTTTAAAGTCTATTTTGTCTGATACGAGAATTGCTACTCCAGCTTTCTTTTGATTTCCATTTGCATGGAATATCTTTTTCCATCCCCTCACTTTCAGTCTGTATGTTTCCCTAGGTCTGAAGTGGGTCTCTCATAGACAGCATATATACGGGTCTTGTTTTTGTACCCATTTGGCCAGTCTATTTCTTTTGGTTGCAGCATTTAATCCATTTATATTTAAGGTAATTATCGATATGTGTGTTCCTATTAGCATTTTCTTAATTGTTTTGGGTTTGTTATTGTAGGTCTTTTCCTTCTCTTGTGTTTCCTGCCTAGGGAAGTTCCTTTAGCATTTGTTGTAAAGCTGGTTTTATGGTGCTGAATTCTCTTAGCTTTTACTCATCTGTAAAGATTTTAATTTCTCTGTCGAATCTGAATGAGATCCTTGCTGGGTAGAGTAATCTCGGTTGTAGGTTTTTCTCCTTCATCACTTTAAATATGTCCTGTCACTCCCTTCTGGCTTGCAGAGTTTCTGCTGAAAGATCAGCTGTTAACCTCATGGGGATTCCCTTGTGTGTTATTTGTCTCTTTTCCCTTGCTGCTTTTAACATTTTTTCTTTGTATTTAATTTTTGATAGTTTGACTAATATGTGTCTTGGCATGTTTCTCCTTGGATTTATCCTGTATGGTATTCTCTGTGCTTCCTGGACTTGATTAACTATTTCCTTTCCCATATTAGGGACGTTTTCAACTATAATCTCTTCAAATATTTTCTCAATCCCTTTCTTTTTCTCTTCTTTTCCTGGGACCCCTATAATTCGAATGTTGGTGCATTTAATATTGTCCCAGAGGTCTCTGAGACTGTCCTCAGTTCTTTTCATTCTTTTTTCTTTATTCTGCTCTGCAGTAGTTATTTCCATTATTTTATCTTCCAGGTCACTTATCCGTTCTTCTGCCATTGATCCCTTCTAGAGAATTTTTAATTTCATTTATTGCTTTTTTCATCACTGTTTGTTTACTCTTTCATTCTTCTAGGTCCTTGTTAAACGTTTCTTGTATTTTCTCCATTCTATTTCCAAGATTTTGGATCATCTTTACTCTCATTATTCTGAATTCTTTTTCAGGTAGACTGCCTATTTCCTCTTCATTTTGTTAGTTCTGGTGGGTTTTTGCCCTGCTCCTTCATCTGTTGTGTGTTTCTCTGTCTTCTCATTTTGCTTAACTTACTGTGTTTGGGGCCTCCTTTTTGCAGGCTGCAGGTTCGTAGTTCCCGTTGTTTTTGGTGTCTGTCCCTAGTGGCTAAGGTTGGTTCAGTGGGTTGTGTAGGCTTCCTGGTGGAGGGGACTGGTGCCTGTGTTCTGGTGGATGAGGCTGGATCTTGTCTTTCTGGTGGGCGGGTCCACGTCTGGTGATGTGTTTTGGGGTGTCTGTGGCCTTATTATGATTTTAGGCAGCCTCTGTGCTAATGCATGAGGTTGTGCTCCTGTGTTGCTAGTTGTTTGGCATAGGGTATCCAGCACTGTAGCTTGCTGGTCGTTGAATGGAGCTGCGTGTTGGTGTTGAGATGGAGATCTCTGGGAGATTTTCACTGTTTGATACTATGTGGAGCTGGGAGGTCTCTTGTGGACTGTGTCCTGAACTTGGCTCTTCCACCTCAGAGGCACAGCCCTGAGGCCTGGCTGGAGCACCAAGACCCTGTCATCCACACGGCTTGTGATCAGTGTGGTAAATCTTGTGACATCACTGTTGAGAAATCTTTACTTTTGAACTGAGATTTGCAGTGGATGGGAGTTTTGCCTTCCCCAAATAGTTGAAGGTTACAATTTTTGTTTTTGGAAACCCCACCACCTCCTCAGTTCTGTTATTATTTTTGCAAGAAAAGTATAAAGAGAGTTGGAGTGGAGGTGAGATTTGTGAGTGGGAAGGCCCTGGGCACCCTCCTTCTCTGTCTTCCTCCTCTTTCTCTCTGATTAGTTCCTATCCAGCAGCAGCCACATCTTCTTTATCCATTCATCTGTCGATGGACGCTTAGGTTGCTTCTACGTCCTGGCTATTGTAAATAGAGCTGAAGTGAACATTGTGGTACGTGACTCTTCTTGAATTATGGTTTTCTCAGGGTATATCCCCAGTAGTGGGATTGCTGGGTCGTATGGTAGTTCTATTTTTAGTTTTTTAGGGAACCTCCATACTGTTCTCCATAGTGGCTGTATCAATTTACATTCCCACCAACCGTGCAAGAGGGTTCCCTTTTTTCCACACCCTCTCCAGCATTTATTGTTTGTAGAATTCTTGCTGATGGCCATTCTGACTGGTATGAGATGATACCTCACTGTAGTTTTGATTTGCATTTCACTAATGATTAGTGATGTTGAGCATCCTTTCATGTGTGTGTTGGCAATCTGTATATCTTCTTTGGAGAAATGTCTATTCAGATCTTCTGCCCATTTTTGGATTGGGTTTTTTTTTTTTTTTGATATTGAGCTACATGAGCTGCTTGTAAATTTTGGAGATTAATCCTTCATCAGTTCCTTCATTTGCATTCTGAGTGTTGTCTTTTTGTCTTGTTTTTGTTTTCCTTTGCTGTACAAAAGCTTTTAAGTTTCATTAGGTCCCACTTGTTTATTTTTGTTTTTATTTCCATTTCTCTAGGAGGTCTTCCTTGTACTCTTATAATCCTCCAGGGGCCTATTAGTGTTCCTTATGCTAAAGATAGACCTCTCCATGCCTGTTTCTCCCGATTTATCTCAATCATCTCCTCCTCTTTGCACTCCAGCCACCCTGGCCTTGCAGTTACCATGTACCTTCACCTCACAGCTTTGGAACAAATCTATTTTAAACCTCCCAAGAGAGCTTTGCTTAAAGTTATAGTTGAAATCACAGGCAACAAGTTCTGTGGAATCAGATGAGAAGCACTGAGTAAAGGTGGTGTAGACATAAGAGTTTCGAGTTACGGTTATTCTTTATCTTTTATTTAGAGACCTAAAGGAAAAGGATAGGGAATATTGACAAACTGGGAACCATAAAATTTGAGTTAAATATGTACTGATTATCTTATCAGTAAAAAGTTGCATTTCTAAGTGTTCACTTAAAAAGGGCAAAGAAACTTCCCAGTAATATTCAGTGATTGGGTTGAATAGTTATCTTCCAAGGATTGTAGACCTGTAACTTTGAAGCTTCTTATAAGTAAAACAGCATTTGTTAACATGTTTGTTGAAGAATATTGTTCACCAAATTTGTAATATTAACCACAGATCATTAGTTTACTGATCTTCTATAATTAATCCAAAAAATGTATTTACAAATAAAATCAAACAGAACCCCAAACTCCTATTCACCTCCCTGCTTCCAGTTGTTTAGATCAGCAAGGTCCAATAGCCATTTGTATGGTGATGGAAATGTTCTCTCTTTGTACTGTCCAATATGAAATGTGGCTGGTGAAACTGAGGAACTGGATAGTTCATTTTATTTAATTTTAGTTAAAATTGCCACATGTGGATATTGGCTACTGCTATCGTCTGAGTGTTTGTGTTCCTCCAAAATTCATATGTTGAAATCTTAACCCCCAAGGTGACGGTGTTAGGAGGTGGAGCATTTGGGAGGTGATTAGGTCATGAGGGCAGAGCCCTCATTCATGGAATTAGCACCTTTCTGAAGGAGACCCCACAGAGCTCCTTAGCCCCATCTGCCATGTGGGGGTCGAATGAGAAGTTTGTGACCAGGAAGAGGGCTCTCACCTGACAATGCTGGCACCCTGATCTTGGACTTCTAGCCTCCAGAACTGTTAGAAGCACATTTCTGTTTTTTATAAGCCACCCAGTCTGTGGGATTTTGTTATAGCAGCCCGAATGGATCAAAACAGCTAACAGATATAGATTACTTGGTTATTATATATCTGGAAGACTATCCTTCTTCAGAATTTATATTTGCAAATAAAAATACCTGGGTGATTCTAACAGTTGAATTTCAAAGTACCATGTGAACTCTTTGTTTTTTCATAGGATCTATGAATACACAGGGTCCCACTGCCTGGGATATTATTTTTTCCCTTTTTTCCCAGTTAACTCCTTCTCATTCTTCAGATCTTGTTCAACAACTGCTTCCTCTGGGAAACCTTCCTGATATTTCTCATGCCTCCTTTTACAGCACTGGTCCCTGTTCTTCACTAGAGCCAATGTGTGTGTTGGAGAGAATGAGGCAGAGGTGAAAGAGAGACTGATCACTCCATACACACTGAAACAGCCTAAGGAGTGGCAACTGCTTTGGGAAGTCGGGAGGCAGGGGATCCAGATCCCGTGTTGGGGACTGGCCTTAAATAGGAGGAGGGCAGTTAGTTGTCTGCTGTGGAAGAGGGCAGGTGGCAGATGGGTGCAGACACAGGGAGCATTTGCTGTTTGGAGGTGGCCACTCCTGTTTTCTTGATAGCAGCCAGTAAATAACGGGACAGAGTGTGGAAGGTTTGAGAATTAGGACAAATTAAGACCTGTTACTCTGAAACAGCAGAATTGGTGGGTCTGCCCAGGCCAGGCTTCACAGGTGTGGGCATAGAGGAAGCTGATGGTTGGGCTCTTCAGGGTTGTGCTTTGGCCAAGTCTGCAGGTAAATGAGGACAGATCTGTCGAAATCAGGGAGGGTCACTCTCCATTTGTGCCCCATTGTGATACATCTGGGAGTCCTTGCTGATGTTGCTAAAAATGTGAAGCTGGTGAATGTGAATTGAATATGGACTTAAAATCTTAGTGACGTGCCCCATGTCCTCCTACACCTGGCTAGTTAGCTTCCCATCCCTCTGTTATTTGGGGACCAGCAGAATTTGTAAGTCAGCCTTTTATCCTGGGCTCTTTGCTGACACAGGATGGAGTTGTATGGCGTCACTCTTATCACACGGGAGAATGCCGAAACAGCATCATCTCTGTCACTTCCGTACAGCTCCCTCCCAACTTATAAATACTGATCTCGAAAGAGAAAACAATTCTCCGACAGGGAAAGTGATTGAACCTAACCCTTGCCTCTGGAGTCTGATGATTCAGTGACTACAGAGCCCCACAAATATCTCATCTGGTGTTTGTTTTTATTGGGAGGGAACCAGGCTTATGGCCTGCTGGAGGGTTTGGGGCGGTCATTCCACAGGTGAAATGTCTCTGATGGGGGTGCCCAGGTAAGTCCTCTGGTGGGGTGGTTGCTATGATGACCCAGCCCTTCCAGGGCTGCAGCAGGCTAGCCTGGTAAAAAGCAGCTCTGGAGCAGCTGAGGCCCTGGGCTCTGCCAGCTGCTGCTTCCTCAGACTCTTTCTCTTTTTAATTTAACATGGACGTTTCCACCTTATTTAAAAATCAGTTTTTAGGTGTACAAACACATGAATGAATTCTAAAGAATCAAGTATGAAAGAGCCCTGTTTTCCTTGGACTTCTCTGTGCCACTGCACTCCTTTCCTCCTCTCCCCAGAGATGATAACTGAAATTAGTTTAGTGCGTATCTTTGCAGACAGTTGGATTTGCCTACTCTCTTACTTAGGATTAGATTTGGCTGTGTATGATAGGGAAACCTCAAATAAGAATAGCTTAAAATAAAACAGAAGTTTCTTTTTCACATGCCAGGGTTGGCATGGTGGCTCCAGGTTGTTTTCAGGGATCCAAGCGCCAGTCTGCCATCCTCTTTCCATTGTCTCCATCCTCAAGGTCACCTCCTGGTCCATCATGGTGGCAAAGCACTAAACATTGTGTCCACATCCCAGGCCAGACATAGAAGGAAGGAGGTCTTTCACTTCTGAGTACATCTCATTGACCAGAATTTAGTCATAATGCTATGCTTAGATGCAAGAGATCATGGGAACTGTAGTCTTTTGGCTGAATTAATTGCTACAAACCAATAAAATCATGGTTCTATTATTAAATAGCAAGTAGACTGGGCAACTAGCAATCTCGGTCGTGCAAACGTGTATATAAAATTACATGGCATTATTTTTCCTTCTTCCCCACATATAATATTTCAACTTGTTTTTTTTCCCCAGTATAATATGTTTTAGAGATCTTAGCATGTTAGTACATATCTACTGCATTTCACTCACCGCTGCATAGTATTCCATATTGTGAAAATATTGTAATTTGTTCAGCTACTTCTCCACGGGTAATCATTTAAGTTATTTCCAGCTTTTCACTTACAAACAGTACCATGATGGATACCCTTGGACAGTGTTTCTTGTGCACACTTGGCTGCTACCTTAGTCTGTTCAGGCTACTGTAATAAAATACCACAGACTGGGTGGCTTATAAACAACAGAAATGTATCTCTCACAGTTCTGGAGTCTGGAAGTCCAAGATCTGGGTGCCAGCATGACCATGTGAGGGCTCTCTTCCAGGTTTGCAGACTGATAACTTCTTGCTGTGTCCTCACAGGCTGGAAGGGGGCTAGGGAGCTCCATGGGTCTATATTATAAGACCACTAATCCCATTCATGAGGACTCCACCCTCATGACCTAATCACCCCCAAAGGCCCCACCACTTAATACCATCACACTGAATGTTAGGATTCCAACGTGAATTTTTTTGGGGGGTACTTAAACCTTCAGACCATAGCAGGTGTCATATTCCGGAAGAGATATCCGAGAAGTGAAACTGGTGAGTTGAAGTTTATGCTCATTCAAAATGTATCAGATACGGCCAAATTTGCCTCTAAACTGGCTCTATGATTTTATACCCTTTCCATTTGTGGATGAGGGTTCTGTCTCACCTAACTTTGCCTATACTGACGTTCTATTACTGTAAAATTTTGAGCACCTTATATTGGATCCAAAGAGATGCCTGCTGAGACTAATGAGTTTGCCACTAATTTGATTCATAAATTAGCTTTTATCTAAAACTTCAAATGTCCTGTCTATTAAGTAATTTTACCGCCAACTCTGTTTCTCATTTTGAGTGGAACTATTTTACAACCATATGTTGGCCATCAGAGGAACAGGATTTGTGTCAATCAGAGAGAAGACCTTTGTGTACTAGGGGCCTATTACTAAGAGCTGACATTGACTGAGCACTGACTGACTATATGCTTGACACACTTATGTCCAAAGATCATCCCATTATTGATCTTATTGATGAAGAAGGTTAAGTAAATTGTCCAGGATTGTACACACAGAAGGTGGTAGAGTTGGGATTCAGACCGGGCTAAGATCTCTTAATCATTCTGAAATATTGCACATGCCTGTGGTAGATTAATATTTTAAACACATGATTGTTATTGAGTCCCTCCACATGCAAAGCACTCTGATAACGAGCAGTGTGGCTGTTGGGAGTAGGGAGAGGGACAGGAGAGTGAATGGAGAAGCTTAGGAAGATCTTATGTACAACCCCATCATCACCTTCAAGGCCCAGCTCCAGGCCAGAGGGAGAGCGTGTAAGACTCCACTAGTTGTTGCTGTAACCCTTCTGTCAGTCATGACCTTGTATTTTGTGATGAACACGATGTGCTATGTGAGTTTCTGGGGTGGGGAGGATGCCTTTGCATAGGAAGAGGTAGGTTGGGCAATCTATGGCAAACCCTAGTTGAAGCCACTGTCTTCCAGACCTTTCTCTCGTCTCCGTCCTTCTGCCTTTGTCCCACATGGCACACAGAGTGATCGTTTAGAAATGAAAATCAGATAGTATCACTGTGCTCTAACCACACTGATCTTCTTGCTGGAATATGCCAGAACACCTTCCCACTCGAACATCTTGACACTTGCTTTTTTCTCTGGAATGCTCTTCCTGGAGATCTTCTCTTGGCAGGCTTCGGTTCTCCTGCAGGTGTTGGCTTATTTGTCCTCTCAGGGAAGCGCTCCCTCACTTGCTCTGTGATCCTGGCGGGAGACACCCAGTCCCTCCCGCGCTGTACTCTAGTCTCTAAGGGCACTCCCTGGGAAGTTCTCGTGCCTCACGAGGAGCCCGGGTGGGACCTCCACCAGGCAGAGCCCTTGTCACACTGCATCCCCGCCTGGAACAGCATCTGGCACAATTGATGGCCATTTTGTGAAGGATGAAAGCTGGGGCTCCGGCAGATCAATGTTTAGTTTACCTGTAAGTTGGTTCCTTTTTGGAATCTGCCTTTTCCTTTACCATATAGAGGGAAATGAATATGTAATAAGCAAATGTTATGTGGCACACATCGTGCTAACTACTTGACTTACACGATCTAGATCTGTCCCTCTAAAGCTCATGCCCTTCTCACTGCCCAAGAACTCAATGTTGCTAGCAGTTTTTTTGTTTGTTTGTTTTTTCCCCCTGGGACATAACACAGTTGGGTTCTTTAAAGAGCCATAAGCAATTAAGTCTGTCAGCTATTTTTACCTTTTAAAGTCAAAGCAAGCAAAGCAGTCACATGTTTTCTCGGTATTGTCAGACTGGGCCGCACAGCATCTGCCCTGCTCAGCTCCCAGTCTGTCCCGTTTCACCACTAAATAAATTTTCCTAGGCTGGCTTGGCGGGAGATCACACATGTGATGTCGTTGTATTTAAAAAGTGGGTAATTCATTTGTTAAATGAATACAGCAATTATAAATTTCAATTTATCCTGTTTATTGGGAACAGCTGTTCATTAACATTTATTTAACTGCTAATTTTAGAGCCGAGCTAATTACCTCAAACACACAGCGCTGTGGTATCCTGTATGGAGACGTGCTCTAACTGCCCTGCGTGCCAGAATATAAAAATAGCGAGCTCTCCGGGGTGTTGTTTTTCAGGTGGCCAGGTGAGGGCTCTCCACAATTGGAGTTCAGACCTTATGCCACAGTGCTGATCTCAGGGCCTAAATGCTACCACCTGCTCTAATGCCAGAGAAGCAAACTGTTTGGGGGGTCGGGAGGGGCGGTGGTGAGGTTGGCCATAAAAAGGATGAAATGGGAAGGTCTAAGACGTCACACAGCCTCACTGGTCTATATTTGTTTCTGTGCTTTTGATCAACGTAGAGTTACTAGAAAACTTTCTTTTTTCTGTTTATCTAGATATATTCTTCTTCATATTCTTTTCCATTATGGTTTATTCCAGGACACTGAATATAGTTCCCCGTGCTTTACAGCAGAACCTTGTTGTCCATCCATTCTCTATGTGATAGTTTGCACCTGCTAACCCCAAACTCCCAGTCCATCCCTCGCCCAGCCCCCTCCCCCTTGGCAACCACAAGTCTGTTCTCTATGTCTGTGAGTCTGTTTCTGCTCAAGAAATCTTTCTTTATGGTAAAAAAGACTATTTCAAGCATGGTGATAAGGGCCATTGACCCTCAGCCTGAAATTCCAGGAGACAGTAAGGAAGGGTGGAGATTGTAGTAAAGTAGAGGGGTCGGCATCTGCTTCCCAGAGGAGCCAGCTGTCAGTTGGGGATGTGGTCTCCAAATGGTTAGTTCTTCTACTTTTTCAAAAGAAACCAGATATATAGATTTTTACATGAAATCTCCCAAATTTTAGATGTTAGTTCAAATGTTAAAAGAATACACAGTGTATAATATCAATAAAAGAATACAGATGTGGCTTGAGGGCTACCCATTTGTAACTTCTGCATTTAGGGTTTCCTGGGATCTGTGGGTAATACTCAAGTGGCTGGTGAATAGACTTGCCTTCTGAGGTTAAATCTAATTTATTTGGTTTTCAATCATTTCTTTGGCCCACAAAATTCTCTCTCACTAGAAGTATTTTAAGGAAAATTCTTAACCTGTCTGTGCTTCACTTTCCTAGTTTTTAAAATGAAGGTGTTGGGTTTTATTTTCTGTGAAGTCTAAATCTAACTTTTATGATTTGCAACTTTAATGTGATTTAAAACTATGCAAGAAACACGAGCTTTATAGGGGGCATTAAAACAATTTTCACATAGGAGCCATTTTGCTTTGAATCTTTTTCTTCCCACCTCTCCCATTACGTTTATAGGTAAATTCCTTTTGCTATAATCCAGAGGTTCTCAATCTTTAGTGTGTGTTGAAGGATTCTTGAGGCCCTTGTTAAAATGCAGATACCCAGAGATTCTGAGTGTATATGTTTGCCATCTGGTAGGCACCCCCAACAGTTCTGAGGCAGAGGCTCCCTAGAGCACACTTTGAGAATTTGTGCTAGATGTTGTGTCTTGGCACTCAGCATCTGTTTCCATCACCTTCTGTGTCCCCATACCCCTCATCACAGGGGCTAGAAGGCTAAGAACCACATTTTCCTGACTCTTTGGCCACTAGGATTCTGGGTGCAGTTTAGATTTTGGTAAGGAGATGCCCTTGCGATCTTGAAGGTAGAAGAGAGGCAAAGACCATCCTTTTCTTTTTTTTTTCTTTCCCCTTGAGATTTTGTGCTGCTGATATATGTGAATGTTGGCAGTAGCTGGACTTCTCAGTCACTGTTTACCTAGCTTCACCGTCTGGAGAAGCTGTGGCTTCAGCAGTGGTGGTAGCTGTGGAAACAGCAATAGCCTGACACCTCACTGGCAGTAATAGTCCCTGTCCTCTGGATCATGGCTATGGGAGTTATAATTTTGAAGTCAGAACCCGTTTCAGTCAGCGTAGGCGCGGTGCTGCTGTGGTAACAAACAACCTCAAAATCTTAAGTGTTTTGTTTTTTCCTTACAATCAAGCTTTATTTCTTGTTTCTGCTATGTGCTGGCTGTGGATTGCTGAGGGGCTGTGCTTCGTGCTCCTCATGCTAGGATCCACACTGATGCAGCAGCCATCAGCTCTATCTCTGCTGGGTACTGTGGCAGAGGGGTGGTAAGGTGTAGGCATATTGTGCTAGCAATTAAATGCTCTGACCTAGAAGCAGTACATGTCACTTACTCTCAAAATCCAATGGTCATAACTAGTCACAAGTCCCACCTAACCACAGAGGGGCTAGGAAGTGTTCCCAGAAGGTGGAAAGCTGGAAAGTCTTGGTGAACAGTTCTTATACTCCTACAGGAACCTAGAGGCAACCTTTTGAATTCTGTTCAGCTAGCACTTCCCCCGATTTTGCAAGCAACTAATCCCTGATTTAAATCTCATTCTTCTCAAGATATCTAGAGTGGTTTTTGCTTCCTGCACTGAACTCCGACCAGTAAATAAATATTACCTTAGATGTTCTCCCTCCTTCCCCACCCCGTTTGTATGTATGTATGTGTGATATAGTCAATCACACAATCTTGAATTTGTATTTAATGCACTATATTAAATTATGTTCTTTGAAAATGTCTATTCGTATGGTGTTCTTACCCATGGAGGCCCTACCTTAACTTTCTCTATTAGTTAAATGCTATTCTCTGCGTTCTTACAACTGTGGGGTATATGCAATCCATCAAAACTCTGCATTTCCAGAGACCTTCCTCTCTGTCCCTGACACCTTCAGCAACCTGTGAGGTCAACCTTCCCACATCACTCTAAAGAGATGCTTCAGTCTGTGGCCAGCATAGTATTCTAGTTAGAGGACGGCCTCTGGAGCTAGGCTGACTGGGTTTGAATCCCAGCTCAACCATTTCCTGGTAGTATGACCCAGGGAAATTTCTTAACCTCATATCCCATTTTTTTTCTCATATATAAACTGGAGTTGTTTGGAGTATAAAGCTTTTAATATGGTGACTGGTCCAGGTTCAGTAAAACTTAGCCAATTATGCATTGTCCAATGTTTCAAAGATTTGACACTTACATGGTCTGATAGATGGGTTTTGGGGGGGCACACAGACCTAACATAGGTAACGTTTAACTCACACAGGTATACGTTCTTTCAATTCTTTTTTAAAGACTTTTTTGATGTGGACCATTTTTTAAAGTCTTTTTTTAAAAAATTTGTTACAATACTGTTCCTGTTTATGTTTTGTTTTATGGACCTTGGGGCATGTGGGGATCTTAGCTGCCCGACCAGGGATTGAACCCGCACCCCCTGCATTGGAAGGCAACATCTCAACCACTGGACCAGCAGGGAAGTCCCTCTATTTCAATTCTTCTTTCATCTTTCAAGGACAACTTCTTGCTTAGTTGCTAGTATGTCTATTACCACCTCTTTTACACTCACTAACAGGAATGGTATGAATGAATGAAGTTTGAAAAACCCTGATCCAGTCCATTAAGCAGACTTCGGCAGTCACTCATTTCGCTACATGGTTTCCGTGATTATGTAGCCTCTTAAATGAAGAGCTTATTCATACCTATCCAAAGTAGCCAGACTTTGTGGTTTTCCTCTGGCAAAGAGGGCTCAAGAGAGTGAATATTGATCAAGAAGCATCTTTCTGAGGCTGATTCCCGGGTTAATAGGTCCTTGCTGAATTTTACTAGTTTGCTCCTAGACACAACCTTACCAACAAATTAAAATTAGCCCTTTGCATTTCCCTCCAAGCTCAGCTCTCTTTCTTCTCTCCCCTGTTTCTGTTAATGGTGCCACAGTTTTGCTGGATAAGTTTCATATTTCAACTTATCAGGAGTGGCTGCCTGGAAAGAAAGATTCCTGAAATCTAAGAAGAGTGGAATGGACATCAGTAATTATTTTCTGCCTTGGGTATAGAGTGGGCAGAGTTGGCCAACTTGATCAACTACTCAGCTACAACTAAACTGGGCATTTTGTCCCTTTTCTCTGACTTTATTTCCTCCATTACATCTCCCTGGGCTATATTTCTTTCTTTCTTTTTTTTTTAACATCTTTATTGGAGTATAACTGCTTTACAATGGTGTGTTAGTTTTCTGCTGTATAACAAAGTGAATCCGCATACATATACATACAATCCGCATATCCCCTCTCTTTGGCGTCTCCCTCCCACCCTCCCTATCCCACCCCTCTAAGTGGTCACAAAGAACCAAGCTGATCTCCCTGTGCTATGCGGTTGCTTCCCACTAGCTATCTATTTTACATTTGGTAGTGTATATATGTCCACGCCACTCTCTCACTTCGTCCCAGCTTACCCCTCCCCCTCCCCGTGTCCTCAAGTCCATTCTCTATGTCTGCATCTTTATTCCTGTCCTGCCCCTAGGTTCTTCAGACCCTTTTTTTTGGTAAGATTCCATGTATATGTGTTAGCATACAGTATTTGTTTTTTCTCTTTCTCTTTTCTCTGACTTACTTCACTCTGTGTGACAGTCTCAAGGTCCATCCACCTCACTACAAAATAACTCAATTTCATTTCCTTTTATGGCTGAGTAATATTCCATTGTATATATGTGCACATCTTCTTTATCCATTTCATCTGTCGATGGACACTTAGGTGCTTCCATGTCCTGGCTATTGTAAATAGAGCTGCAATGAACACTGTGGTACATGACTCTTTTTGAATTATGGTTTTCTCAGGGTATATGCCCAGTAGTGGGATTGCTGGGTCATATGGTAGTTCTATTTTTAGTTTTTTAAGGAACCTCCATACTGTTCTCCATAGTGGCTGTATCAATTTACATTCCCACCAACAGTACAAGAGGGTTCTCCCTGGGCTATATTTCTTCATTTTCCCACCAATCCAATTTGTCCTCTCTCTGAAGATGCAGTGAAAACCCTATTTTCTTTCATCCATAAAGACTGTTTTTTAGAGCTGTTTTAGGTTTACAAATGTATAATGCCATGTATCTGTCATTGTTTCATACAGAGTATTTTCACTGCGCTAAAATTCCTCTGTGCTTTGCCTATTCACACACCCCGCCTTCCCCACAACCACTGTTATTTTTATTGTCTCCATAGTTTTGCTTTTTTTTCAGAGCTTTGCCTTTTTTATGTAGTTAGAATTACATAGTCTGATTTTCAAAGAAGTAACCTTTTCAGATTGGCTTCTTTCATTTAGCAATATGCATTTAAGATTTCTCCATATCTTTTCATGGCCTGGTGACTCATTCCTTTTAGTGCCAAATAATATTTCATTGTCTGGATAACCCACAGTTTATTTATCCATTCACCTACTGAAGGATATCTTGGTTGCTTCCAAGTGCTGGCAATTATGAATAAAGCTGCTGTAAATATCCATGTGCAGATTTTGTGTGGATCTAAGTTTTCAGCTTCTTTGGGTAAATACCAAGGTGCATGATTGCTGGGTCATATGGTAAGAGCATGTTTAGTTTGTAAGAAAACTGTTTTCTTAGGAAGCTGTCTTCCACAGTAGCTGTACCATTTTGCATTCTCTCCAACAATGTGTGAGAGTTCCTGTTGCTCCATATCCTCATCAGCATTTGGTGTTGTCAGTGTTCTGGGTTTTGGCTATTTTGATAGGTATGTGGTGAACCCTATCTTTCTTGACCCAGATAATGTGTCTCAGTCATTTTTGTTTTCTACACAATGTTGAGTCCATAATAGTTGCTGAATAAATACTTGCTGAATGAATAAAAGACTACACCTTCTGTTGTTGCATTGAACAACCTACACGTTTTTTCTTAACTATTTATGAATTTCTATTGGCTTCAAAACTAGAATGGGTACTATGGAGGGCAGGGATGAACCAGACCTTATTCTCATTTGTGTAATCTTCATTGACCTGTTCATAGAGACTTAAACAATAGTGTTTGATTTGAGAATTTTGTCCTTCAGGTTGTTGCCATTCCATGGCTGGGTCTCGGAGCATATACTTTCCAGCCTGTAAATGATGATGTTCAGGGACCTTTGAATTTCTGAGGGAGGGGTGTGGATAAGGCATGGTGGATGACTGCCTGACCAAATATCCTCCTCTCCACCTACCCCCATCCACTCTTTACCTTGGTACCAGCTCATATCCTTTGGGTTTCAACTTATTGGCCACACTTCCTCAGAGAAGTCCTTGTCTTATCTGGGTAGCTTATCCCTCTGATAGTACTGGCAACTTTTACTACTTTGTGTTTCTTTATACAATCACTAGCTTTTTTTTTTTTTTTTTAAACATCTTTATTGGATGTTATAATTGCCTTACAATGGTGTGTTAGTTTCTGCTGTATAACAGAGTAAGTCAGCTATACGTATACATATATCCCCATATCCCCTCCCTCTTGCGTCTCCCTCCGACCTTCCCTATTTCACCCCTCTGGGTGGTCATAAAGCACCAAGCTGATCTCCCTGTGCTATGCGGCTGCTTCCCACT
The DNA here is from genome assembly GCF_008692025.1 of Phocoena sinus. Lineage (NCBI taxonomy): Eukaryota > Metazoa > Chordata > Mammalia > Artiodactyla > Phocoenidae > Phocoena > Phocoena sinus. The sequence goes on along the minus strand of NC_045765.1, from coordinate 48,996,466 downwards.
AGCTATTTTACATTTGGTTGTGTATATACGTCCATGCCACTCTCACTTTGTCCCAGCTTACCCTTCCCCCTCCCCGTATCCTCAAGTCCATTCTCTACATCTGCATCTTTATACAATCACTAGCTTTTTCGTCCACTAGCCTGGGAACTCCCTGAGGTGCCTGACTCCCTTTGTTCTTCATTGTGGCCCCAAACGCTGTATGATTCCTGGAAGATAGCAGACGTTGTGTCGAGATTGTTTGGATGAAGGAATGACTACCCAGTACATTAACTCTTAATTGCATTTTGATTAATTACCATCATTTAGCATTATCACTATCACAACTTGAATTACAACTCTAATATATTAGGATGGGTGAAAGATTTGGCATGGTGGGAGGTGGAGTATGGTTTCTCTAAATAATTACATATTCTAGATTACACTAACCTTACACCCAATGCTAAATTTTCTTTTAACTTCACTAAATTTTACCCGATAATGAACATGTTTTCTTGCTTTTTTTCTTTTCCTTTTTTTTTTTTTAATTTCTTATTGGAGTATAGTTGATTTACAGTGTTGTGTTAGTTTCAGGTGTACAGAAAAGTGAATCAGTTATACATATACATATTCTTTTTTCTTTTTAAAAACTGTGATGGCCCTTCTGAGCCTTTCAAGGCCTCAGATTCATCATGTACATACCATCATATACCTTGGCTGTGAGGAAGGACCAAGATATACACGGTCAGCTTAAGACTGTCAGAGGCAACACAAACCACACATATTTAAGAGAACAATTCTCTTCTTCTGCAATATCAGAATGACTTCAGGACCATGGTTTCCAAGGTAGCATTTCACTTTGAAGTTTAGCTCTAAGCCACTGACAAATAGGACTTGAATCCATGGTAAGAACTCTGCCCTTAGAGAAAAAAAAATCCCCATTGTAGACAGCAGAGGGATGCAAAGAATGAATTGCCTTGTCAGGCTTCATTTTCTGCATAGTTACACTGGGCTATTCTTTAGACTTCAGCCAAGTGTGCAAGCATACCCATGTCCTTTTTTTTTTAAAATTTATTTTTGGCTGTGTTGGGTCTTCGTTTCTGTGCGAGGGCTTTCTCTAGTTGTGGCGAGCGGGGGCCACTCTTCATCGCAGTGAGCGGGCCTCTCACTGTCGCGGGCTCTCTTGTGGCGGAGCACGGGCTGCAGACGCGCAGGCTCAGTAGTTGTGGCACATGGGCCCAGTTGCTCCGCGGCATGTGGGATCCACCCAGACTAGGGCTTGAACCCGTATCCCCTGCATTGGCAGGCAGATTCTCAACCACTGCGCCACCAGGGAAGCCCCCTGTGTCCTTTTTAAATGGTAAGGTTGGAGCCTACTCGTGAGCCCCATGAGGACCTCAGATTTCTCTTTTCCACACATGGGACTTGAGGCAAGTCATTAAAATGGAAGAACCCTCACGTGCCGAGCTGAGGAGCCCGCCTGTGGCATGGTGGAATCTGGAAAATGCAAGGGAGGCCCTGGCATCACAGCGCCAGTTTAGCGGCAGAGCGGGCGATGGTCCCTGGGTGGCCAGGCTAACAGTGATGTCAAGAATAGTACACAAGTGGCCTTGATGTTCTCAGGTGTCAGAGGCACTGGCCTATCTATATGTTGAGTGTCTATAGTTCTACCCTTTCCCCATGACTCTCATCATGGATACATCTAAAATGAGTCTATTTCTATCATCTGCCTGGATCACCCCCAGTGGCCAGAGCAGTAGTTGCTGAAAATAATGCTAATTGTAGCACTAATAATAATAGCTGACATTTATTGGCCATCTGCTAGGTTCTAGTAAGTTGCTAAGGGCTTTCCATGCATTATCTTGTTTATTCTCCACAGCCATCCTATTGTCGTAGGCATTTCTCCTGGGGGAGCACTGCCGTTGTGCATGTCTTTATGTGATTCTCCCTTGTGTGGGGAATCCAGGCAGGGCTCTACCTCCATGGATGCCTCCTCATCTTCCCTCTCCCTGCCGCCAGCCGACAGGTCAACCAGCAGACACTCATGTTGGATTCTTTAAATGTGAGCTTGAGTCCAGAGGTGTGAGGGCAGAGACAGGATGGCAGAACCTGTGCTGCTGTAGCAGAGTTCTAGACGATGTGCTGCCCAGCGGCCAGAGCGTTCAGGGCTGATCCTGCACGTGTGCACATTTTTACTTCTGTGGATTCTTTTTTTTTTTTTTTGCGGTTCGCGGGCCTCTCACTGTTGTGACCTCTCCCATTGTGGAGCACAGGCTCCAGACGCGCAGGCTCAGCGGCCATGGCTCACGGGCACAGCTGCTCCGCGGCATGTGGGATCCTCTCGGACCGGGGCACGAACCCGTGTCCCCTGCATCGGCAGGCGGACTCTCAACCACTGCGCCACCAGGGAAGCCCTACTTCTGTGGATTCTAATACATCCTTCTTGCTTGCAACCGAGTACCCTGTCATATCTACGAATCGAGTGCTGTTATTCTTCCTACTTTACGGGAGAGGAGACTGAAACTCATGTAAGATAAATAACCTGACCAAGGTCGTGTGTGAGCATGTTGCAGGGCTGGGACTCAATCTCACAGACATCAGATACTAAAATTGTCCCTTCCATTGGCCGATTAAGCGGACCCTTACCTCTGCTTGCCTGGTCTGTTAGATGGGGTTGCAGCATCTGAGAAAAACAACAGAATGGCCTATTCTTCAGAAAAGACACATGACTAGGTATTTCCTCCCTTTAACAAGATAAGAGCCGCCTTGATTTTCATTACCCAGTTGATCTCTTCAATTCGCAACCCCCCCAACCAATTTGTTCACCCCTCTTTTCCCCCTTTTAATGCACCAAAGGATTGCAAACCCATGAGTGATTTAAATTAAACACTATATTTTTGTTTCCTGAAATCTAAAGCTCCAATTAAAAGAAAAATAAACAAACCCACAACTGCATAAAACTTTATCACTTGAGCCCCAAGACAGGAAGCAGCCATAAAACAGTGACAGGGGGCTTCCCTGGTGGCGCAGTGGTTGGGAGTCCGCCTGCCGATGCAGGGGACATGGGTTCGTGTCCCGGTCCGGGAAGATCCCACATGCCGCGGCAGCGGCTGGGCCCGTGAGCCATGGCCGCTGAGCCTGCGCGTCCGGAGCCTGTGCTCCACAACGGGAGAGGCCACAGCAGTGAGAGGCCCGCGTATCGCAAAAAAAAAAAAAAAAAAAAAAAAACAGTGACAGGCTGGAAACAAATTACATGCATTTATCAGTAGATGGGGCTGTGTATGCTAATGGGCTTCGGCTTGGGAACAGGAGGCCTGGCTGCATCAGGCTGGTTAAAAGCACAATTCATTACCAGGAGCCAGTGAAGGATAAGACTTGCAGTGGTTAGTGCCTGCTGCCAGTCCCACAGAAGCAGCTGGGCGTGTGCATTTACCTTTGGGATCAATTCTGCAGAGCTGTAGTTGTGAAGGGGCTGGGATTGAGTGGAGACTTCAGGAAAGCACAACCACGCTGAGCCAGCCAAGGCAGGGGAACCTCAGACCAGCACTTGTCAAGCTCCTGGGATGTGTCAATTACTATACTAGGAGCTTTAATTATTTATTTATTTTCGTCATTTAATCCTCAAGGTAACCTTTGGGTACAGGCAGTATTAACCCCATTTAAAAGGGGAAGAAATTGGGGATTCAGAAAGGTCAATTGCTGAAGGTCACATAGGGAGGAATAAGTAGGACTTGAACCCAATTTTTACTCCAGAGCTCTATCTTATGACCTTGGCAGTTGGTTTATCTCACAGGACCTGTTTCTGAGGTAGAGGATCTCCAATAGTCAAAGGATGGGCTTTGATATTGGGCCGACCTGGTTTCAAGCCTCTTTCTCTAACTACCTGTATGACACCTGACAAATAACCTCTCTGAGCGTCTGTTTCTCTGTTTGTTACACGGAGTTTTAGTTAGTTATCAAGACATAAGATCACACCAATATATGACACAGTTAGTGTAGGACACGTTTGACAATCGATGGTCGTCGATACTGCTCTTCTTATTATTTTTTTAACTTATTTTGCCTCTGAGGGCTATACATTCTTTGTATTTATTTCCCTGTGGGCTTCCTTTTCCTGGCTTTAGATTCTTCTGTCATCCCAATGCATGGGCATTGACATAGAGCCCTCATGTTAATGCTGTGAGGCTGGGTGCTGCCAGGAATGCAGGTGAGAATGAAACTGTATCCTATCCTTCTCCTCTTCTTTTTCTGCAACAGGCCATCAGTCTTTTACATTAAAAAAATGTCTGAGCTCTTTCTCTTCCTCATACGTGAGCTTGGTGGAGGCAAAGTAAAATAGGGTTGAGATTTCAAGGAGACCAGCATTTAAGACTATGCACTAGAACTGCTTTGCAACGTTTTTCCTTTTCTAGTAAAGTTTGAAAAAATCAAGATACTATCTTGAGTTATTCATAAAGCTGAATTTATTGTTTTAAAGGATTAAAAAAAAAATCCTGAGACTATGTTCTTCCTACCTTTTTTTTTTTCTGGAGGTACGCGGGCCTCTCACTGTTGTGGCCTCTCCCGTTGCGGAGCACAGGCTCCGGACGCGCAGGCTCAGCGGCCATGGCTCACGGGCCCAGCCGCTCTGCAGCATGCAGGACCCTCCTGGACCAGGGCACGAACCCGTGTCCCCCGCCTCGGCAGGCGGACTCCCAACCACTGCGCCATCAGGGAAGCCCTCTTCCTACATTTTATCTTTCTTTCATATACTATAGTAAAGGTAGGGAACAATCCTTTCTTTTTTTAAGGCAAAAAACCAAAACCCCCAAAACGTGTGTCTCCATTTTGGGGGTAGGTGGGTAAATTTCACGAAATTTGAAGGTCTAAAATAGGAGAGGGGGCTCTGCATTTTTTAGGTTATATATCTCTTTTTATACAAAATTTTGAGCAGGAAATCTTAGTTTATATATATTTATTTATAAATTATGTCTGTTATTGATTCAATATAGGTTAAATATTACTGAAGTATAAATGCTTATTTTTTGATTAAAACAATAAATATTTCCATACTTCAGTGGACCAATTTGCATTTTACAGGCCTTTGGTTTGGTTTAGAAAATAAAAAACCTCTGAGCTTTGAACAAAGAGTCTCAGAAAACATCTCTCCAGGGCTACCTATCCTGGCTTCTATGGATGGTCTTCAGATCATTTTCATCCCCATGGGATCCTATGCAAAATGGTGTATTTATAGTCATTTTTCTGGAGTTTTGCTTCATTGCTTGAATCAGATCCTCAAAGATTAAAGTCTAAAGACAAACCCACTAATCTAGTCCAGCTGCTCCACAAGACGGAAAAGAGAGCATATTACCAGGGTGAAGACAGTAAATTCAGTACTGAGATGGGATTTGCATTTACTGAGTTCCTATTCATTGCTTTTAGGATTGCAGAGATTTCTGTTGCAGTCTCATTTTTGGGAATTAGGTATTCACAAACAAAACTGTATAACACATACCCTCAATCGTAAGGTAGATTTTTCACATTTTTAAATGCTAACAATACTTTATTAAGGAATAGTTTACATAGAGTAAAATGCACAGATTTTAAACACGCAACTTGATGAGTTTTGACAAACACATACATGTGTGTAGCCATCACCCAGATTAAGATACGGAAGTTTTCCACCACCTCTGAATCTTCCTTTAATCCCTGTTGCAGTCAACCCTTCCTTACCACCGGAGGCAATCACTATTACAATTTCTACCACTGGTGGTTATTTGGGCTAGTTTTGAATTTCATGTAAATTGAATCATTTGGTGTTCATTCTTTTTTTTGGTGACTCATTTCTTTCATTCAGCCTAATGTTTTTGGCATTCATCCAAGTTGTTGCTTGTAGTAGTCCATTCTAACTGCTGAGAAATATTCAATGATATGGATATACCACAGTTCATCCATTCTCCTGATAATGAATATTTAGGTCATTTCTGTCTTATGTTAGTATAAATAATGATGCTATGGACATTGATGTAGATGCATTTTTGTGGACATATGCACTCACTTCTCTTAGGAATATAGGAGTGAAATTTATGGGTCATATGGTAGAAAAGTGCCAAACTGTTTTTGAAAGTGATTGTACCCTTTTTCGTTTCTATCAGAACTATGTGACTGTTCCAAGTGCTCTGTATCCTTGTTCACACTTAGTATTGTCTTTTAAAATTTAGCCATGCTAGTGGATGTGCTCTTCTTCTCCCTGCTCTTCATTTTAACATTAAAAAAAATTTTTGTTTCTTAACACTTTTGAAGTTAAGATGTTTTTTGAGTTAATATCAAAAGAAATTTACCAGGCAGAGGAATAAGTAGTGACAGGTCAGAGGTTGTCTCTGACTGTTCAAATTCAAACTTAGAGTTCATAGAAGGACTCTGTCCACTGATTATCACCTTGCCTGAGAGATTTTTTTGGTAGCACCTTTCAAAGTAAATCTAAAATTAAATGTGGATATCTCATTGCTGGTTAAAGTATCCTCAAAAAGATCATACTGTCATGTAACATACAAACAAAATTATTGTAAATATACATTGCCACAGTTGCAACTAAATGCAGTAATGTTTTCTAAACGTCTTAGAATAGTTGATAGAGTTTTCTAAGCTCTAAGAGGCTGGTATGACAATTCATGTGCTTGAACTTCCTATGATTGACTTTAGAAAGAAGCTATTTAACTTCCAGTTGCATATATTTCAGTTAAGGAAAACAGAAATGATGAGTTTAACCAAACAGAAAATGAAAGTGAAGCCTTGTTATACTTTGAGTTGTCTTGAAAGTATTTAAAAAATTATACCTTTACATGATTGCAAATTCAAGAGTTATAAAAGTAAACAGTTAAGTGTCTCCCTCTTACCCTGTTCTCCCTGGAAGCAGCCAGTGTTTGTTTCTTGTGTGAAATTTATATGAAAATAAGCAAATATGATTATCTTCTCTTGCTGCTACCTCATCCTCTTCCTCTTTTTAAAAAACCAAATTAAAAAACTCCCAAAGCAAAACAAACAAAACAAAGAGACGCATACAAAACATGTTGTTCAATACTCAGTTTTTTTCATTTAACAGTATGCTTTGATTTACTTCAATATTTTCCTCCTACTCCTGAAGTAGTGTCATAAAGGTCAAGATCACAAATGTGAGTTAGGGAAAGCTAAGCATTGCTACAATGCCAACAAGACTGCCCAAGGCCAAAAGCAATTCAGAAGAATCTTTGCATTCTGAAGGCTGTCTCAGATACTGCTTGAGAGGACTCAGGAAGAAAGAGTTATGTTGTTATATGCGTAAGTGTATACAGTTATTAGTAAAGTTAAAAATCGTGTATCTTTAATAGAATTTATTTTTTAAGTCCTTGAAATGTTGGTATTTTGTTGGTGGGCACCTCCATCATTTCGAGGAAGATGAAATTTATAGGAAATTTTCTCTTGGTGCAGTATCTAAATACTGTCTGTCTCTAGTGTAGTGGTCCTGTAGCCCTTTGAAAAACTGGTCGAAGCGGTGAAATTTCATCCCAGAAAAATCCATGTAGATATGGATAAATTTAACTTTAACTTTAGGGGGTTCACAGATTACCTGAAGACATTGGTGGCAAATACCTTTAAGCAAAAGTCAGTTCTGATCTGCCTGGGGAATAGGTACACAAACAAATGTAATTTGTGTTCTGTTGGTTGACGGTCCCTTGGGATTATTAGCATGGAACCTATCATTTTTATGATTTCAGGGACTGTAGTAAATAAAAAAGACGACTGCAACTTTTTGAGGGGCCCATGTGTAAGCTTCCAAATGATTTCCTTCCACCATTTCCCCCCAGAATAATGTGTTTGAATTTGGCCACTTAGAAATAGTATACATACAATAATGTAGTTGTTAAGAGTGTGGGCTTTATATAAGTCAGATCTTGAGGACGGGGAGCAAGATCCAAACTCTGTTCTGCCACTTACCTAGCACAGGACAGTTGAATCTTTCTTAGTCTCACTTTTTTTTATCTGTAAAGTAGGGTTAACAGTGAATTTTATGGCATGGTGTGAGGATTAAATGATATAATGAATGAAAAGCTATATGTATACAGTAAGTCCCCTACATACGAACCTCCAAGCTGCGAACTTTCAAAGATGTGAACGTGCATCTGGTTCCAGCAAGGAACCAGAACCTGTGCCATCAACGTCAGGCATGAGTGAAATTACAGCTTGCTCTCCATCTCCTATTGCTGATGATCCTTCAGTTCTATCATCTCCCACCTCCTCTCCCTCCTCCAGTCAGTAACTCCTCTTGCCTATTCACTTGATGCCAGCCCCTGTATGCCAGCTGTTGTACTACTGTACTTTTCAAGGTACTGTACTGTAGATTAAAAATGTTTTATTTTTTATGTTTGCTTTTTATGTATTACTTGTGTGAAAAGTATTATAAACATATTACAGTATTATATAGCTGATGGTATTAGTTGGGTACCTAGGCTAACTTTGTTGGACTTACAAACAAATTGGACTTATGAACACACTCTCAGAAAGGAACTCGTTTGTATGTAGGGAACTTACTGTAGTGTCTGGCATGAATAAGAATTCAGTTAATAATATCTGTCAATTCTTCCCTGATGTTTGAGATTCTTAATATTTTGGAATTGTATCAGATGGATCTATATCATCTTCATCATTATTTTAAGTTATGTAATCACCTTGAGACTAGTTGAGAAGTTCAAGACCATGGTTTGCCAAGCGGCAAAACTGTAGTTAAAACATATGGTTGGAGTACTTTTGGGAACTTGGAGAAATGGGTTTTATAGGGATGCTAGAAATGTTAAATAAAGTTTATGGAACAGAATAATTATTGTAACAGTAACTTCAACATCTTGTATTCATACATATTGGTCTTCTCACTGCTAGGAAGATTTTTATTATCATCACTGTTAAACAAGTAGGTTAAATGGGATCCCATCCACAAAAGCTGAGAAACTTCTTAAAATTACAACATATGTTTGTCCTTGAATTGGTCCCATGGTTCTTGAGAATTAAAAGGAGGCTTACGACTATTTGAAGGAATTTATTGAAGGAATTTATTCATATTCACAGAAGGTTTATTGAAAATACCAGGTTTCCCAAATTTGGGAGATTCTCCCTATCTTTTTTAATTCCAAAGACAAAACTCACCCTGCAGTCAATTATTTACTTATTTTTTTTAAACCCAAGCAGGGAGCATGCTAGCTGGCCATCTGAAAACTAAGCAGGCTTTTGCCAAACTCAGGTTGTGTGTGTGTGTGTGTGTGTGGGTGTATTTCTGTGTACATGTATCCAGTGTGTATGCATGTATCTGTGTGTGTGTCTATGTATGTATCTGTGTATGTGCATGTTTCTGCATCTATATTGTTTCCCAGTCATCTTATGACTGAGAAGAGAAAAGATACTGAGAAATAAAGGCATGAGAAGACTATTCATCACTGGGGTCTGCCTCTCAGTCTGACTAGTAGCTCCCCAGGGAGTCTTCACAAGGTACGGTTGAGTCCAAATTCTTCTCCCCATGCCCACAGAATCCCAGGGACACTATAATTTGAGGCTGTTCTATCACCTTCACCCTCAGCCTCTGCAGGACCACCCCCCCCCATTCATCTCTGGGCCCATCAGGGATGTGGGCAAAGGGAGCATTGCATTAATATGGGTGGATTGATAGCCTCAGGATCACATTGATCTTCATACGTGTTGAATGTTATGTCAATTATTCATCACTCAGAGATATCATTGCAGGGAAAACATCACATTAAGAGCAGCCAGGAAAACTAGAGGTTATAAATTCTAACCCCGGCATAGTTACTGGCAGCTCTGGAATTCAGTGCCATCTCCTTTGTGGTCTCATTGGAATGCAGGAGTCTCAGACCTTCTTTTAGAAATGTTTTCTCTCCTGTCTTGCCTTCCACTGAGCAGAGAATCAACCTATCCAGAAGTGAAAAAAAGCTGATAAATATGTAAACACAATGCTCCTAAGTTTCCTTTGAATTCTGACATCACCTCCAGTTGGCTGTCTAAAAAATGCAATTTTCTCTCAGTTGACTCAAGGAAGCATTTTCTGCAGGGCTAGATGATACCAAAAATGAGTGTCTGAGAAGATGGAAAATGCCACAATGTAAATATAACTCAACCCAGCATACAGAGTTGTTGACAGAGAGAGAGTGGGAGTGTAAGATCTCTGCCACCAGGCAATGACTCAACCTTTCTAAACCTGTATTTCCTCATCCTGTGAGTTTAGGGATCCTGCCAAATCCAGTGGGTGGTTGTGAGGATTAAATTAGGTAACCTAAATCACATAATTCTGAGTCCCCCAACCTTATGGAGCTGCTATTACTTTATACCACACTTTGTGGGAGGGCCACCAAGTTGTTCTTCAGAGTCTCTGAAGGTTCCCATGGTGAAGCTTAGGTGTCTTCAGTGCTGTGATGTCTTCTCTTGGATGGCTGGTCCTGCAGACACTACTCTCCCTCCCCAGCCTCCTTTTCACAACTAAATGTGACTCTTATTTCATTCCATCAAGGAAACACCAATACAGGGGCCATCTATCTATCCATTCATGTGGTAGCTTCTTGAGCTCCTACTATGTGCTATGCAGCAGCAGTTTTGAACAAGATGAAAGGTTCCCCTCTCTAGGAGCGTATATTCCAGTCTGAATGACCAAAAATGAGTCCACAGCAGGTGCACCAGCCAATTCAGGTGGTAACGGGTGCTTTGAAGGTGATAATACCGGGTGATGTGATGCAGAGTGTGAGGTCAGGGAAGGCATTATCAGGAGATGACAATGAAGCCATCACCTGAAGGGTAGAAGGGGGCCAGTTATGTGAAGACCTCAGGAAAGAGTGTTCCAGGCAAAGGGAGCTGCAAGTTCGAGTCTGATATGGGCGGAGATGAGGTCATTTTAGTAGCAGAAAGGAGAACAACATGACAGGAAAGTGTGGTCTGAGATGATCAGAGGGATAGGCAGAGCTTGAGAGGCCATAATAAGGAATCTGGATTGTATTCTTGTACAACTGGATGATTTTCAGCAGATGCATGACACATTTTGATTCGTGGTTCATGTGGGGAGGTCGCTTTAGCTGACTTGGACAGAATAGGTTTGGGGGGGGGGGAGGAATAGGAGTGGGAAGAGCAGTTAGAGGTTCTGCGGTTGTTAAGTCCAAGCTGGTGGTGACTTGGACTAGGGTAGTATCAGTGGAAAGATGTAAATAAATGACAGGGCTCAGGAGCTGTTGTGGAAGCTTTGGAATTCGGTGCTAATTCCTGTGTATTGAGATTGGATGTGGGCGAGGGTGGAGGGAGGGAAAGAGAGGATGGCTCCTAGGTATTTTGTAAGCTTTGGCTACCCCCAAATGTAGAAAAAGAGGGCAAATGTGGCTCATGAAATGTATCAGTTTTTCCCTGCCCTGGGAATTTTCTCACTGGCTATGCATCTCCATGGGCTTTGGTCTCCCGTCCCCTCTGTCTGTTTTCCATGGCTTTCTCCTCTTCTGTGTGTGCGCTGTTCTGAGGGCTGAATATTTTTAAACAGAGGGTGACATTATTCACAGCTTTTTAAAAAAAATTTTATTTTATTTCTTTTTTTAAACAGCAGGTTCTTATTAGTTATCCATATTAGTGTATACATGTCAATCCCAATCTTCCAATTCATCACACCACCACCACCACCCTGCCACTTTCCCCCTTGGTGTCCATACGTTTGTTCTCTACATCTGTGTCTCTATTTCTGCCCTGCAAACTGGTTCACCTGTACCGTTTTTCTAGGTTCCACATGTATGCGTTAATATATGATATTTGTTTTTCTCTTTATGACTTACTTCATTCTGTATGAGGGTCTCTAGATCCACCCACGTCTCTACAAATGACTCAGTTTCGTTCCTTTTTATGGCTAATATTCCATTGTATATATGTACCACATCTTCTTTACCCATTCGTCTGTCGATGGGCATTTAGGTTGCTTCCATGACCTGGCTATTATAAATAGTGTTGTGATGAACATTAGGGTGCATGTGTCTTTCTGAATTACGGTTTTCTCTGGGTATATGCCCAGTAATGGGATTGCTGGGTCATACGGTAGTTCTAGTTTTAGTTTTTTAAGGAACCTCCATACTGTTCTCCATAGTGGCTGTATCAATTTACATTCCCACCAACAGTGCAAGAGGATTCTTTTTTTCTCCATGCCCTCTCCAGCATTTGTTGTTTGTAGATTTTCTGATGATGCCCATTCTAACTGGTGTGAGGTGATACCTCATTGTAGTTTTGATTTGCATTTCTCTAATCATTAGTGATGTTGAGCAGCTTTTCATGTGCTTCTTGGCCACCTGTATGTCTTTTTTGGAGAAATGTCTATTTAGGTCTTCTGCCCATTTTTTGATTGGGTTGTTTGTTATTTTTAATAATGAGCTGCATGAGCTGTTTATATATTATGGAGATTAATCCTTTGTCCATTGATTCATTTGCAAATATTTTTTCCCATTCTGAGGGTTGTCATTTCGTCTTGTTTGTAGTTTCCTTTGCTTTGGAAAAGCTTTTAAGTTTCATTAGATCCCATTTGTTTATTTTTGTTTTTATTTCCATTACTCTAGGAGGTGGAGCAAAAAAGATCTTGCTGTGATTTATGTCAAAGAGTGTTCTTCCTATGTTTTCCTCTAAGAGTTTTATAGTGTCCAGTTTTACATTTGGACCTCTAATCCATTTTGAGTTTATTTTTGTGTATCGTGTTAGGGAGTGTTCTAATTTCATTCTTTTACATGTAGCTGTCCAGTTTTCCCAGCACCACTTATTGAAGAGGCTGTTTTTTTCTCCATTGTATATCCTTGCCTCCTTTGTCATAGATTAGTTGACCATAGGTGCATGGGTTTACCTCTGGGCTTTCTACCCTGTTCCATTGATCTATATTTCTGTTTTTGTGCCAATACCATATTGTCTTGATCACTGTAGCTTTGTAGTATAGTCTGAAGTCAGGGAGTCTGATTCCTCCAGCTCCGTTTTTTCCCCTCAAGACTGCTTTGGCTATTCGGGGTCGTTTGTGTCTCCATACTAATTTTAAGATTTTTTCTTCTAGTTCTGTAAAAAAATGCCATTGGTAATTTGATAGGGATTGCATTGAATCTGTAGATTGCTTTGAATCTGTAGCTTGCTTTGGGTAGTATAGTCATTTTCACGATATTGATTCTTCCAATCCATGAACATGGTATATCTCTCCATCTGTTGGTAACATCCTTAATTTCTTTCATCAGTGTTTTATAGTTTTCTGCATACATGTCTTTTGTCTCCCTAGGTAGGTTTATTCCTAGGTGTTTTATTCTTTTTGTTGCAATGGTAAATGGGGGTGTTTCCTTAATTTCTCTTTCGGATTTTTCATCATTAGTGTATAGGAATGCAAGAGACTTCTGGGCATTAATTTTGTATCCTTCTACTTTACCAAATTCATTGATTAGCTCTAGTAGTTTTCTGGTGGCATCTTTAGGATTCTCTATGTATAGTACCATGTCATCTGCAAACAGTGACAGTTTTAATTCCTCTTTTCCAATTTGTATTCCTTTTATTTCTTTTTCTTCTCTGATTGCTGTGGCTAGGACTTCCAAAACTATGTTGAATAATAGTGGTGAGAGTGGACATCCCTGTCTTGTTCCTTACCTTAGAGGAAATGCTTTCAGTTTTTCACCATTGAGAATGATGTTTGCTGTGGGTTTGTCATATATGGCCTTCATTATGTTGAGATAGGTTCCCTCTTTGCCCACTTTCTGGAGAGCTTTTATCATAAATGCGTGTTGAATTTTCTCAAAAGCTTTTTTTGCATCTATCGAGATGATCATATGGTTTTTCTTCTTCAATTTGTTAATATGGTGTATCACATCGATTGATTTGCGCATATTGAAGAATCCTTGCATCCCTGGGATAAATCTCACTTGATCATGGTGTATGATCCTTTTAATGTGTTGTTGGATTCTGTTTGCTAGTATTTTGTTGAGGATTTTTGCATCTATATTCATCAGTGATATTGGTCTGTAATTTTCTTTTTTTTGTAGTATCTTTTTCTGGTTTTGGTATCAGGGTGATGGTGGCCTCATAGAATGAATTTGGGAGTGTTCCTTCCTCTGCAATCTTTTGGAAGAGTTTGAGAAGGATGAGTGTTAGCTCTTTTCTAAACATTTGATAGAATTCACCTGTGAAGCCATCTGGTCCTGGACTTTTGTTTGTTGGAAGATTTTTTTTTTTTTTAAACATCTTTATTGGGGTATAATTGCTTTACAATGGTGTGTTAGTTTCTGCTTTATAACAAAGTGAATCAGCTATACATATACATGTGCTCCCATGTGTCTTCCCTCTTGCGTCTCCCTCCCTCCCACTCTCCCCTTCCCACCCCTCCAGGCTGTCCCAAAGCCCCGAGCTAATATCCCTGTGCCTTGCGGCTGCTTCCCCCTAGCTATCTACCTTACTACGTTTGTTAGTGTGTATATGTCCATGACTCTCTCTCGCCCTGTCAAAACTCACACTTCCCCCTCCCCATATCCTCAAGTCCGTTCTCCAGTAGGTCTGCGGCTCTATTCCTGTCTTATCCCTAGGTTCTTCATGACATTTTCTTCCCTTAAATTCCATATATATGTGTTAGCATACGGTATTTGTCTTTTTCTTTCTGACTTACTTCACTCTGTATGACAGACTCTAGGTCTATCCATCTCATTACAAATAACTCAATTTCATTTCTTTTTAAGGCTGAGTAATATTCCATTGTGTATATGTGCCACATCTTCTTTATCCATTCGTCCGATGATGGGCGCTTAGGTTCTTTCCATCTCCGGGCTATTGTAAATAGAGCTGCAATGAACATTTTGGTACATGACTCTTTTTGAATTTTGGTTTTCTCAGGGTATATGCCCAGTAGTGGTATTGCTGGGTCATATGGTAATTCTATTTGTAGTTTTTTAAGGAACCTCCATACTGTTCTCCATAGTGGCTGAACCAATTCACATTCCCACCAGCAGTGCAAGAGTGTCCCCTTTTCTCCACACCCTCTCCAGCATTTATTGTTTCTAGATTTTTTGATGATGGCCATTCTGACTGGTGTGAGATGATATCTCATTGTAGTTTTGATTTGCATTTCTCTAATGATTAATGATGTTGAGCATTCTTTCATGTGTTTGTTGGCATTCTGTATATCTTCTTTGGAGAAATGTCTATTTTGGTCTTCTGCCCATTTTTGGATGGGGTTGTTTGTTTTTTTGTTATTGAGCTGCATGAGCTGCTTGTAAATTTTGGAGATTAATCCTTTGTCAGTTGCTTCATTTGCAAATGTTTTCTCCCATTCTGAGGGTTGTCTTTTGGTCTTGATTATGGTTTCCTTTGCTGTGCAAAAGCTTTGAAGTTTCATTAGGTCCCATTTGTTTATTTTTGTTTTTATTTCCATTACTCTAGGAGGTGAGTCAGAAAGGATCTTGCTGTGATTTATGTCATAGAGTGTTCTTCCTATGTTTTCCTCTAAGAGTTTGATAGTTTCTGGCCTTACATTTAGGTCTTTAATCCATTTTGAGCTTATTTTTGTGTATGGTGTTAGGGAGTGATCTAATCTCATACTTTTACATGTACCTGTCCAGTTTTCCCAGCACCATTTATTGAAGAGGCTGTCCTTTCTCCACTGTACATTCTTGCCTCCTTTATCAAAGATAAGGTGTCCATATGTGCGTGGGTTTATCTCTGGGCTTTCTATCCTGTTCCACTGATCTATCTTTCTGTTTTTGTGCCAGTACCATACTGTCTTGATTACTGTTGCTTTGTAGTATAGTCTGAAGTCAGGGAGCCTGATTCCTCCAGCTCCTTTTTTCGTTCTCAAGATTGCTTTGGCTATTCGGGGTCTTTTGTGTTTCCATACAAATTGCGAAATTTTTTGTTCTAGTTCTGTGAAAAATGCCAGTGGTAGTTTGATAGGGATTGCATTGAATCTGTAGATTGCTTTGGGTAGTAGAGTCATTTTCACAATGTTGATTCTTCCCATCCAAGAACATGGTATATCTCTCCATCTATTTGTATCATCTTTAATTTCTTTCATCAGTGTCTTATAATTTTCTGCATACAGGTCTTTCGTCTCCTTAGGTAGGTTTATTCCTAGATATTTTATTCTTTTTGTTGCACTGGTAAATGGGAGTGTTTTCTTGATTTCACTTTCAGATTTTTCATCATTAGTATATAGGAATGCCAGAGATTTGTGTGCATTAATTTTGTATCCTGCTACTTTACCAAATTCATTGATTAGCTCTAGTAGTTTTCTGGTAGCATCTTTAGGATTCTCTATGTATAGTATCATGTCATCTGCAAACAGTGACAGCTTTACTTCTTCTTTTCCAATTTGGATTCCTTTTATTTCCATTTCTTCTCTGATTGCTGTGGCTAAAACTTCCAAAACTATATTGAATAAGAGTGGTGAGAGTGGGCAACCTTGTCTTGTTCCTGATCTTAGTGGAAATGCTTTCAGTTTTTCACCATTGAGGATGATGTTTGCTGTGGGATTGTCATATATGGCCTTTATTATGTTGAGGAAAGTTCCCTCTATGCCTACTTTCTGGAGGGTTTTATCATAAATGGGTGTTGAATTTTGTCGAAAGCTTTCTCTGCATCTATTGAGATGATCATATGGTTTTTCTCCTTCAATTTGTTAATATAGTTTATCACATTGATAGATTTGCGTATATTGAAGAATCCTTGCATTCCTGGAATAAACCCCACTTGATCATGGTGTATGATCCTTTTAATGTGCTGTTGGATTCTGTTTGCTAGTATTTTGTTGAGGATTTCTGCATCTATGTTCATCAGTGATATTGGCCTGTAGTTTTCTTTCTTTGTGGCATCCTTGTCTGGTTTTGGTATCAAGGTGATGGTGGCCTCGTAGAAGGAATTTGGGAGTGTTCCTCCCTCTGCTATATTTTGGAAGAGTTCGAGAAGGATAGGTGTTAGCTCTTCTCTAAACGTTTGATAGAATTCACCTGTGAAGCCATCTGGTGCTGGGCTTTTGTTTGTTGGAAGATTTTTAATCACAGTTTCAATTTCAGTGCTTGTGATTGGTCTGTTCATATTTTCTATTTCTTCCTGATTCAGTCTTGGCAGGTTGTGCATTTCTAAGAATTTGTCCATTTCTTCCAGATTGTCCATTTTATTGGCATAGAGTTGCTTGTAGTAATCTCTCATGATTTTTTTTATTTCTGCAGTGTCAGTTGTTACTTCTCCTTTCTCATTTCTAATTCTATTGATTTGAGTCTTCTCCCTTTTTTTCTTGATGAGTCTGGCTAGTGGTTTATCTATTTTGTTTATCTTCTCAAAGAACAAGCTTTTAGTTTTATTGATCTTTGCTATCGTTTCCTTCATTTCTTTTTCATTTATTTCTGATCTGATTTTTATGATTTCTTTCCTTCTGCTAGCTTTGGGGCTTTTTTGTTCTTCTTTCTCTAATTGCTTGAGGTGCAAGGTTAGGTTGTTTATTCAAGATGTTTCCTGCTTCTTAAGGTGGGCTTGTATTGCTATAAACTTCCCCCTTAGAACTGCTTTTGCTGCATCCCATAGGTTTTGGGTCGTTGTGTCTCCATTGTCATTTGTTTCTAGGTATTTTTTTATTTCCTCTTTGATTTCTTCAGTGATCACTTCATTATTAAGTAGTGTATTGTTTAGCCTCCATGTGTTTGTATATTTTACAGATCTTTTCCTGTAATTGATATCTAGTCTCATGGCGTTGTGGTCAGAAAAGATACTTGATACAATTTCAGTTTTCTTAAATTTACCAAGGCTTGATTTGTGACCCAAGATATGATCTAGCCTGGAGAATGTT
Source organism: Phocoena sinus (assembly GCF_008692025.1). Lineage (NCBI taxonomy): Eukaryota > Metazoa > Chordata > Mammalia > Artiodactyla > Phocoenidae > Phocoena > Phocoena sinus. Next base: position 48,978,669 of record NC_045765.1, on the reverse strand, counting down.
CCATGAGCACTTGAGAAAAATGTGTATTCTGTTGTTTTTGGATGGAGTGTCCTATAAATATCAATTAAGTCCATCTTGTTTAATATATCATTTAAAGCTTGTGTTTCCTTATTTATTTTCATTTTGGATGATCTGTCCATGGGTGAAAGTGGGGTGTTAAAGTCCCCTAGTATGAATGTGTTACTGTCGATCTCCCCTTTTATGGCTGTTAGTATTTGCCTTATGTATTGAGGTGCTCCTATGTTGGGTGCATAGATATTTACAATTGTTATATCTTCTTCTTGGATCGATCCCTTGATCATTATGTAGTGTCCTTCTTTGTCCCTTTTAATAGTCCTTATTTTAAAGTCTATTTTGTCTGATATGAGAACTGCTACTCCAGCTTTCTTTTGGTTTCCATTTGCATGGAATATCTTTTTCCATCCCCTTACTTTCAGTCTGTATGTGTCTCTAGGTCTGAAGTGGGTCTCTTGTAGACAGCATATATAAGGGTCTTGTTTCTGTATCCATTCAGCCAATCAGTGTCTTTTGGTGGGAGCATTTAGTCCATTTACATTTAAGGTAATTATCGATATGTATGTTCCTATTCCCATTTTCTATATTATTTTGGGTTTGTTACTATAGGTCGTTTCCTTCTCTTGTGTTTCTTGTCTAGAGAAGTTCCTTTAGCATTTGTTGTAAAGCTGGTTTGGTGGTGCTGAACTCTCTCAGCTTTTGCTTGTCTGTAAAGGTTTTAATTTCTCCATCAAATCTGAATGAGATCCTTGCTGGGTAGAGTAGTCTTGGTTGCAGGTTTTTCTCCATCATCACTTTCAGTATGTCCTGCCACTCCCTTCTGGCTTGTAGGGTTTCTGCTGAGAGATCAGCTGTTAACCTTATGGGGGTTCCCTTGTGTGTTATTTGTTGTTTTTCCCTTGCTGCTTTTAATATGCTTTCTTTGTATTTAATTTTTGACAGTTTGATTAATATGTGTCTTGGCGTGTTTCTCCTTGTATTTATCCTGTATGGGACCCTCTGTGCTTCCTGGACTTGATTAACTATTTCCTTTCCCATATTAGGGAAGTTTTCAACTATAATCTCTTCAAATATTTTCTCAGTCCCTTTCTTTCTTTCTTCTTCTTCTGGAACCCCTATAATTCGAATGTTGGTGCGTTTCATGTTGTCCCAGAGGTCTCTGAGACTGTCCTCAGTTCTTTTCATTCTTTTTTCTTTATTCTGCTCTGCAGTAGTTATTTCCACTACTTTATCTTCCAGGTCACTTATCCGTTCTTCTGCCTCAGTTATTCTGCTATTGATCCTATCTAGAGTGATTTTAATTTCATTTATTGCATTGTTCATCGTTGCTTGTTTCATCTTTAGTTCTTGTAGGTCCTTGTTAACTGTTTCTTGCATTTTGTCCATTCTACTTCCAAGATTTCGGATCATCCTTACTATCATTATTCTCAATTCTTTTTCAGGTAGATTGCCTATTTCCTCTTCATTTGTTAGGTCTGGTGGGTTTTTATCTTGCTCCTTCATCTGCTGTGTGTTTTTCTGTCTTCTCATTTTGCTTATCTTACTGTGTTTGGGGTCTCCTTTTTTGCAGGCTGCAGGTTCGTAGTTCCCGTTGTTTTTGATGTCTGTCTCCAGTGGCTAAGGTTGTTTCAGTGGGTTGTGTAGGCTTCCTGGTGGAGGGGACTAGTGCCTGTGTTGTGCTGGATGAGGCTGGATCTTGTCTCTCTAGTGGGCAGGTTCACGTCTGGTGGTGTGTTTTGGGGTGTCTGTGGCCTTATTATGATTTTAGGCAGCCTCTCTGCTAATGGGTGGGGTTGTGTTCCTGTTTTGCTAGTTGTTTGGCATAGGTTGTCCAGCACTGTGGCTTGCTGGTCGTTGAGTGAAGCTGGGTGCTGGTGTTAAGATGGAGGTCTCTGGGAGATTTCCGCTGTTTAATATTATGTGGAGCTGGGAGGTCTCTTGTTGACCAGTGACCTGAAGTTGGCTCTCCTACCTCAGAGGCAGAGCCCTGACTCCTGGCTGGAGCACCAAGAGCCTTTCATCCACACGGCTCAGAATAAAAGGGAGAAAAAGTAGAGAGAATTAGTAGAAGTATGAGGAAAGAAAGAAGGAAAGGAGGAAAGGAAGGAAGGAAGAAAGAAGCAAAGAAGGAAAGAAAGGAGGGAGGGAGGGAAGGAGGGAGGAAGGAAGGAAGGAAGGAGGGAAAGAAGGAAAAAAGACAGAAAGAAAGAAGATACAGTAAAAATAAAATGAAGTATAATATAGTTATTGAATTAAAAAATATTTAGAAAAAAAAAAGGGACGGATAGAACCTTAGGACAAATGTTGGAAGCAAAGCTATACAGAGAAAATCTTACACAGAAGCATATACATACACGTTCACAAAAAGAGGTAAAGGGGGAAAAATCATAAATCTTGCTCTCAGAGACCACCTCCTCAATTTGGGGTGATTCGTTGTCTAAAGGAGGGAAGGAAGGAAGGAAAGAAAGAAAGAATGAAGGTAAAGTATAATAAAGTTATTACAATTAAAATTAATTATTAAGAAAAAAATTTTTTAAAAAAACCATGGACGGATAGAGCCCTAGGACAAATGGTGGAAGCAAGACTATACAGACAAGATCTCACACAGAAGCATACACGTACACATTCACAAAAAGAGGAAAAGGGAAAAAAATCATAGATCTCGCTCCTAAATTCCCCCTCTTCAATTTGGGATCATTCCTTGTCTATTCAGGTATTCCACAGATGCAGGGTATATCAAGTTGATTGTGGAGCTTTAATCCGCTGCTTCTGTGGCTGCTGGGAGAGATTTCCCTTTCTCGTCTTTGTTCTCATAGCTCACAGGAGCTCAGCTTTGGATTTGGCCCTGCCTCTGCGTGTAGGTCGCTGGAGGGCGTCTGTTTTTTGCTCAGACAGGACGGGGTTAAAGGAGCCGCTGATTCGGGAGCTCCGGCTCACTCAGGCCGGGGGGTGGGGGGTGGGGGAAGGAGGGGCACTGCGTGCGGGGCGGGCCTGCGGCGGCAGAGGCGGCGTGACGTTGCGGCAGAGGCCGGCGTGACGTTGCACCAGCCTGAGGCCCGCCGTGCGTACTCCCGGGGAAGTTGTCCCTGGATCCCGGGAACCTGGCAGTGGCGGGATGCACAGGCTCCGCAGAAGAGTGGTGTGGAGAGTGACCTGTGCTCGCACACACGCCCCTTGGTGGCGGCAGCAGCAGCCTTAGCGTCTCCCGCCCGTCTCTGAGGTCCGCGGTTTTAGCCGCGGCTCGCGCCAGTCTCTGGGGTTTGCGCTTTCAGCCGTGGCTCGCGCCCGTCTCTGGGGTCCGCGCTTCTAGCCGCGGCTCGCGCCCGTCTCTGGGGTTCGCGCTTTTAGCCGCGGCTCGCGCCCGTCTCTGGAGTTCCTTTAAGCAGCGCTCTTAAACCCCTCTCCTCGCGCACCAGGAAACAAAGAGGGAAGAAGAAGTCTCTTGCCTCTTCGGCCGGTGCAGGCTTTTCCCCGAACTCCCTCCCGGCTAGTCGTGGCGCACCAACCCCTTCAGGCTATGTTCAAGCCGCCAACCCCAGTCCTCTCCCTGCGCTCCATCCAAAACCGAAACCCGAGCCTCAGCTCGCAGCCCCGCCCGCCCCGGCGGGTGAGCAGACAAGCCTCTCGGGCTGTTTAGTGCCGGTCGGCACCGATCGTCTGTGCAGGAATCGCCCCGCTTTGCCCTCCGCACCCGTCGCTGTGCACTCCTCCGCGGTCCCGAAGCTCCCCCCTCCGCCTCCCGCAGTCTCCGCCCGCGGAGGGGCTTCCTACTGTGTGGAAACTTTTCCTCCTTCACAGCTCCCTCCCACTGGTGCAGGTGCCGTCCTTATTCTTTTGTCTCTGTTTTTTCTTTTGCCCTACCCAGGTACGTGGGGAGTTTCTTGCCTTTTGGGAGGTCTGCGGTCTTCTGCCAGCCTTCAGTAGGTGTTCTGTAGGAGTTGTTCCACGTGTAGATGTATTGCTGGTGTATCCGTGGGGAGGAAGGCGATCTCCGCGTCTTACTCTTCCGCCATCTTCCTGTTTCCTGTTTCTTAAGGTAGGATTGTACTGCTGTAAACTTCCCTCTTAGAACTGCTTTTGCTGCATCCCATAGATTTTGGGTCGTTGTGTCTCCATTGTCATTTGTTTCTAGGTATTTTTTTATTTCCTCTTTGATTTCTTCAGTGATCACTCGTTATTAAGTAGTGTATTGTTTAGCCTCCATGTGCTTGTGTTTTTTACAGATCTTTTCCTCTCATTGATATCTAATCTCATAGCGTTGTGGTCGGAAAAGATACTTGATACAATTTAAATTTTCTTAAGTTTACTAAGGCTTGATTTGTGACCCAAGATATGATCTATCCTGGAGAATGTTCCATGAACACTTGCGAAAAATGTGTATTCTGTTGCTTTTGGATGGAATGGCCTATAAATATCAATTAAGTCCATCTTGTTTAATATATCATTTAAAGCTTGTGTTTCCTTATTTATTTTCATTTTGGATGATCTGTCCATGGGTGAAAGTGGGGTGTTAAAGTCCCCTAGTATGAATGTGTTACTGTCGATCTCCCCTTTGATGGCTGTTAGTATTTGCCTTATGTATTAGGTGCTCCTATGTTGTGTGCATAAATATTTATAATTGTTATATCTTCTTTTTGGATCGATCCCTTGATCACTATGTAGTGTCCTTCTTTGTCTCTTCTAATAGTCTTTATTTTAAAGTCTATTTTGTCTGATATGAGAATTGCTACTCCAGCTTTCTTTTGGTTTCCATTTGCATGAAATATCTTTTTCCATCCCCTTACTTTCAGTCTGTATGTGTCTCTAGGTCTGAAGTGGGTCTCTTCTAGACAGCAAATATATGGGTCTTGTTTTTGTATCCATTCAGCCAATCTGTGTCTTTTGGTGGGAGCATTTAATCCATTTACATTTAAGGTAATTATCGATATGTATGTTTCTATTCCCATTTTCTTAATTGTTTTGGGTTCATTATTGTAGGTCTTTTCCTTCTCTTGCATTTTTTGTCTAGAGAAGTTCCTTTAGCAGTTGTTGTAAAGATGGTTTGGTGGTGCTGAACTCTCTCAGCGAAACTTTTGTCTTAAATCAAGTATCCACATATCTGCAAATCTGTTTCTGGATTCTATTCTATGCCATCTGTTTATTTGTCTGTGCTTGTACCAGTACTACAGTATCTTAATTGCTATAATTTTTGTAATAAGTCCTGATATCTGGTAGGGAAATTGTTCCTACCAGTTCTTAAGAGAGTCTTGTTTATTATTGGCTCTTTGCCTTTCCATATAAATTACTTGTCAAGTTCCCCCAAAATACCTGTTAGGATTTTTTTTTTTTTTTTTTTTTTTTTTTATTCGTTACGCGGGCCTCTCACTGTTGTGGCCTCTCCCGTTGCGGAGGACAGGCTCCGGACGCGCAGGCTCAGCGGCCATGGCTCACGGGCCCAGCCGCTCCGCGGCATGTGGGATCTTCCCAGACCGGGGCACGAACCCGTGTCCCCTGCATCGGCAGGCGGACTCCCAACCACTGCGCCACCAGGGAAGCCCACCTGTTAGGATTTTGATTGAGATTACACTGAATCTATATATCAGTTTGAGGAGAGCACTTAAAAAATATCATCTGTTCATCTGATGCTATCATCTTGGTAGGATCTGGACCTGTCCTTGCCTTCCAGACTCTGCTACCTTCCACATTCTGGGGTATAAGCAGCCAACTGAGAAAGACGCTCAACATTTAGATCTTTGATGAGAACACAGTGGAAGGCCCCTCCATCTTCTCAAGGGCAGAAAGTCCCTGGCAAGGTTCTAGAATCCTAGGATGCAGAAAAAATTGGAGTCTCAGGGGAACCACACCAAATATCCTTGGGTAGGGACCTTGTGCCCCGTGTGTGAGTTTTCAGGGGCCACTCATTCTTGGGCTCACTTTAACCCAAGGTAGATCAATAGAAATTACCTGCCTAGAGAGCAGATAAGATGCTTTCTACTCCTCACTCTTCTCTACCTTCTCTGTCACTGGTCTTGCTATTTGCTCTGTGGCCTCAGACCAAGTTTCATGCAGAAGCCAATTACAAATGTAGAGAATCATGCAGACTGGCTGATCAGGCAGGAGAGGAAAAGAACAGAAGAAAGGAGCTTCTTAAAGGTGTCTCTGGCATCTGAAGAGGATTGATAAGATGAAGATGAAGGCAAAATAGAGATAGCAGTAAGATAAGCAGGATGGAAAAGAGGTCCTGTAAGGAACCAAGCTTACCTTTCATACTGAATGTTGTTTGGCCTTCTTCTTGAATTCCCTATGTCCATCAGGTCAGGCTTCTGGAAGTCCACAATCCTGGCAATTCTGAACTGAATTTCACCAGATCTGTCCCACTAGTAGAGAACCCATCTCTTCAGGAGGAGACTTGTGAATTACTAGGTTGAGGGTAGCTGGAGCGTCGGTGAGGACCAGAGTCCAAGGGACTAGAAGAAAGGCTAGGAGGAGGAGTAGAGGCAAAGACAAAGGAGTAATGGGAAAGGGGACAATATGAACAGGGTGGCAAGTGGATGGTCCAGAAGGACCAAGGGAAGAGCTGGGCACAGAAATCCTTAAGGTAGGGTGGCAGGAAGGGATGGCACTAGTCAGAAGAGGGAAACAGGTAGGGCCCAAAGCTGAAAGAGGTGGATGGTGCTGGGGAGTAGGCTGAGGGCTGAAAGATGGAGGAGACAGGGGAGGAAGGCGACTTCGACAATGAGAGCAAAAGAAGGAACAGGAAGAGGAGGTGGAGGCTGGGACTGAGATGGGGAAATTGCAGGTAGCTTTCTTGTCATTTTTTCAACTGGTATTCTGTGCTTACTCATCTTGTGAAATTTGGTAACTGGCGGAAGCTCAGACCTGCTCCAGCAGTTATATCACACTACTGCATGTATCACCCCATTCATAATGGAAATACCCTCTATGAAGGGTACATACCACTTCCTTTGGGGCTGGTGAGTAGGCTCCACCAACCATGGAAATGGTCCCAGTTTCTAGGTTGAAGAATGGTCAGGGGAAGTGGCAAAGAGAGTAAATGGATTCTAATAGTCGTCCCTATTCCTTGGGATAACATGTAGTTTTGCCCCCTGGCAAGAAAAGATTGATCAAAGGGTTAGGATGGAGTTGGAGGTTGGGACCTAGGAGAACAGGTCTGAAACAGGAATGGCCAAAATGTGGAGAAATCATTACCCCCATCTATTTAACTTACTACATTTTCCAAAGCCTTTTCACATCATTTATATCACTCCATAAACACAAGGTAATCAGAGAAGAGAGATTATGCCCATTTTACCAATAGGGATACTGAAGGCCACAGAGGGACCTATATAGGCAGGTAGTGGTTGACAGAGCAGACCACCTAGACTAGAACTTGGGCCAAAAGTCAAGGAGTAGAGGGTATGTAGGAGGGAGCATGAAATGGCCCATGACAGCATGACCCCACCCCATGTTTCTGGACAGAATCTTACAGGGGGACTTCAGAGCAGAACTTTATAGTATAACCTTCCTCTTGGTGCCTATGATCCCTTGGTATTTTGCCTGACTCTTAATTAGAACCAGAAACACAGGGTCAAGCTGATAGGATGGCTGCCCACTCCTTAGTGTCTAATGACTGGATTTGGACTTTCTTGCTCACTATCCTACATGCCCAACTCCATGTCAGATGATTTAGGAGGCTACTGCACCCTCTCCCTTTCTTTTGTCTGATGTAGCAATTTTTTTTTGCTTATCATTCCTGGTTTCTTTTTTTTAAATTGTAGTATAGTTGACTTACAATGCTCTATTAGTTTCAGATGTACAAGATAGTGATTTGAAATTTTTATAGTTTATGCCTCATATAAGGTTATTATAAAATACTGGCTGTGTTCCTTGTGCTTTACATTACATCCTTGTAACTTTTTAAAAATACCTAATTGTTTGTACCTCTTAATCCCCTTCCTGTATCTTGCTCCTCTCCTCACCCTTCTCCCCACTGGTAACCACTAGTTTGTTCTCTGTTTCTGTGAGTCTGTTTTGTTAAATTCGTTTGTTTTATTTTTTAGATGCCACATATAAGTGAAAACATACAGTATTTGTCTTTCTCTGACTTATTTCACTAAGCATAATACACTGTAGGTCCATCCATGTTGTTGCAAATGGCAAAATTTAATTCTTTTTTATGACTGAGTGATATTCCATTCTGTGGATATGTGTGTGTGTGTGTGTATCACATTATCTTTATCTATTCATCTGTCCATGGGCACTTAGGTGGCTTCCATATCTTGGCAATTGTAAATAATGCTGCTATGAGTATTGGGGTGCATATATCTTTTTGAATCAGTGTTTTTGTTTTCTTTGGATAAGTCCCCAGGAGTAGAATTGCTGGATCTTATGATAGTTCTATTTTTAATTTTTTGAGGACTCTCCATACTGTTTTCCATAGTGACTGCACCAATTTCCATTCACATCAACAGTGCACAACAATTCCCTTTTTCTGCACATTCTCACCAACACTTGTTATTTGTAGACTTTTATGCAATGGCCATTCTGACAGATATCTGCGGTGATATCTCATTGTGGATTTTGTGGTTCCCTGATTAGTGAGGTTGAGCATCTTTTCATATGTCTGTTGCCCATGTGTATATCTTCTTTAGAAAAATGCCTATTCAGTTTCTCTGCCCCTTTAAAAATCAGATTGTTTGGTTTTCCGAAGTTGAGTTGTAGGATTTCTTTACATAGTTTGGATAATAACCCCTTATAAGACATATTATTTGCAGATATCTTCTCTCATTCAGTAGGTTGTCTTTTCATTTTGTTGATGGTTCCCTTCTCTGTGCAAAAGTTTTTAAGTTGATTAGGTCCCCTTTGTTTATTTTTGCTTCTGTTTCCCTTGCCTAAGGAGACTGATCCAAAGAAATGCTGCTGAGACCACTTTCAAAGAACATGCTGCCTACTTTTTCTTATAGGAGTTTTATGGTTTCTGGTCTTATATTTAGATTTAATCCATTTTGAGTTTATTTTTGTATATGGTGTGAAAAAATGTTGCAATTTCATTCTTTTACATGTAAGGTGTCCAGATTTCCCAACACCACTTATTGAAGAGATTGTCCTTTCCCCATTGTATATTCTTGCCTCCTTTGTCATAGATTAATTGGCCATATGTGCATGGATTAATTTCTGGGCTTTCCTGTTCTGTGTGTCTGTTTTTGTGCTAGTACCATACTATTTTGATTACTGTAGCTTTGTAATATAGGCTGAAGTCAGGGAGTGTGATACCTCCAGTTTAGTTCTTTATTTTCCTTAAATTTATTTTATTGAAGTATAGTTGACTTACAATGCTGCGTTAATTTCTGCTGTACAGCAAAGTGATTCAGTTATACATATATATTCATTCTTTTTCATATTCTTTTCCATTATAGTTTATCACAGGATGTTGAATATAGTTCCCTGTGCTATAAGTAGGACCTTGTTGTTTATCCATTCTATATATAGTAGTTTGCATCTGCTAATCCCAAACTCCCAATCCATCCCTCCCCCACCTCCCTCCCCCTTGGCAACCACAACTCTATGTCTGTGAGTCTGTTTCTGTTTTGTAGATAAGTTCATTTGTGTTGTATTTTAGATTCCACATATAAGTGATATCATACGGTATTTGTCTTTCTCTTTCTGAGTTACTTCACTTAGTTTGATAATCTCTAGGTCCATCCATGTTGCTGCAGATGGCATTATTTCACTCTTTTTTATGTCTGAGTAGTATTCCTTTGTATATATGTACCACATCTTTATCCATTCATCTGTTGATGGACATTTAGGTTGTTTCCATGTCTTGACTATTGTGAATAGTGCTGCTATTAACAGAGGGGTGCATGTATCTTTTTGAATTATAGTTTTGTCTGGATATATGCCCAGGCGTGGGATTGCTGAATTATATGGTAACTCTATTTTTAGTTTTTTGAGGAACTTACATACTGTTCTCTATAGTGGCTGCATCAATTTACATTCCCGCCAACCATGTAGGAGGGTTCCCTTTTCTCCACACCCTCTCCAGCATTTGTTATTTGTAGATTTTTAAATTATGGCTATTCTGACTGGTGTGAGGTTGTACCTCATTGTAGTTTTGATTTGAATTTCTTTTCTCTCAAGATTGTTTTGGCTATTTGGTCTTTTGCGGTTCCATACAAATTTTAGTATTATTCTAGTTCTGTGAAAAATGTCATGGGTATTTGGATATGGATTGTATTAAATCTAGATTTCTTTGGGTACTATGGACATTTTAACAATTTTAATTCTAATCCACGAGCCTGCAATATCTTTCCATTTTTATCACCTTCAGTTTCCTTAATCAGTGTCTCATAGTTTTCAGAGTACAGATCTTTCACCTCCTTGATTAAAATTACTCCTAGGTATTTTACTCTTTCTGATACAATTGTAAATGAGATCGTTTTCTCGATTTCTCTGATAGTTCATTTATTCATGTATGGAAATGAAACAGATTTCTTTACATTAATTTTGTATCTTGCAAATTTACTGAATTCATTGATGAACTCTAGTAGTTTTTTTGGTGGCTTCTTGAGGATTTTCTGTGTATGGTATCATGTCACCTGCAAACAGTGACAGTTTTACTTCTTCCTTTCCAATTTGCATTCCTTTTTCTTATCTGATTGCTGTGTCTAGGACTTCCAATGCTAGGTTGAATGAAAGTGGTGAGAATGGGCATTCTTATCTTGTTCCTGATCTTAGTATGATGTTTGCTGTGGTCACATCATATATAGCCTTTACTCTGTTGAGGTATGTTCCCTTTATATCCACCTTTTTGAGAGTTTTTATCATGATTGAATGTTGAATTTTATTAATTTCTTTTTCTGCATCTATTGAGATGATTGTGTGATTTTTATCTTTTGTTAATGTGGTGTATCACATTGTTTGATTTACAAATATCAACCCATCCTCGCATCCTGAAATAAATCCCACTTGTTCATGGTGTATGATCCTCTTTATGGTTTTTTTTTTTAATTAAATTAAATTAATTTATCTTTGGCTGTGTTGGGCAATCGTTGCTGTGTGTGGGCTTTCTCTAGTTGTGGAGAGCAGGGGTCACTCTTCGCTGCAGTGAACAGGCCTCTCGCTGCAGAGCACAGGCTGTAGGCATGTGGGCTTCCATAGTTGTGGCACATGGGCTCAGTAGTTGTGGCTCACAGGCTCCAGAGCACAGGCTCAGCAGCTGTGGCGCATGGGCTCAGCCGCTCCATGGCACGTGAGATCTTCCCAGACCAGGGCCCCAACCCGTGTCCCCTGCATTGGCAGGCAGACTCTCAACCACTGCGCCACCGGGGAAGCCCCCCTCTTTATGTTTTGTTGAATGTGATTTGCTAATCTTTTGTTGAGTACTTTTGCATCTATGTTCATCATGGATATTGGCCTATGACTTTCTTTTTGTTGTTGTTGTTGTGTCTTTGGTTTTGGAATCACAATAATACTGGACTCGTAGAATGAGTTTGGAAATATTCCCTTTCTTTAACTTTTTGAAAAGGTATTAACTCTTCTTTAAATGTTTAGTAGAATTTTCCTGTGAAGTTGTCCAGTCCTGGGCTTTTTTTTGTTGTTGGGAGTTCTTTGATTACTGATTACTAGTAGTTGGTCTGTTCAGCTTTTCTATTTCTTCCTAATTTAGTCTTGGAATATTGTATATTTCTAGGAATTTATCTATTTCTTGTAGGTTGCCCAATTTGTTGATGTATAACTGTTTATAGTATTCTCTTATGATTGTGTTTCTGTGATATCAGTTGTAATTTCTCCTCTTTCATTTCTAATTTTGTTTATTTGGCCCTCTCTCTCTTTTTCTTAATGAGTCTAGCTAAAGTCTTATCAATTTTGTTTATCTTTTCCAAAAAAACCAGCTCCTAGTTTCATGGGTCTTTTCTACTTTTTAAGTCTCTACTTGTTTCCACTCTGATATTTATCATTTCCTTCCTTCTGCTGACTCTGGGATTTGTTCTTCTTTTTCTAATTCCTTTAGATGGTAGGTTAGGTTGTTTGAGATTTTTCTTGTTCTTTTAAGGTAGGCCTGTATCACTATAAATTTCCTTCTTAGAACTGCTTTTGCTGCATCCCATAGATTTTGGAAAGTTGTGTTTTTATTTTCATTTGTTTTGAAGTATTTTCTGATTTGTCCTTTGATTTCTTCATTTACCCATTTGTTTTTGAGTAGCATGTTGTTTAGTCTTCACGTTTGTGTTTTTCCCATTTTCGTCCTGTAATTGATTTCTAGTTTCAAACCACTGTGGTCAGAAAAAAATGCTTGATATAATTTCTATCCTTTTAAATTTGTTGAGACTTGTTTTGTGGCCTAGCAAGTGATCTAGCTTGGAGAATATTTCATGTGAACTTGAATGTGTATTCTGCTGTTTTTGGATGGAATGTCCTGTAGATATCTATTAAGTGCAACTGGTCTATTGTGCCATTTAAGACTACTGCTTCTGTATTGACTTTTTGTCTGGATGATATAAGTGGGGTGTTATAGTCCCCTACTATTATTGCATTATTTTCAATTTCTCCCTTTTATGTCTGTTAATATTTGCCTTATATATTTAGGCGCTCCTATATTGGGTGCATAAAAATTAATGAGTATTATATCCTCTTCTTGTATTGATCCCTTTATCATTATATAGTGCCCTTTTTGTCTTTTGTTAGACTTGTTTTAAAGTCTATTTTGTCTAATATGAGACAAAGAAAACTACCCCTGCTTTCTTGTCATTTCTGTTTGCATGAACTATCTTTTCTATCCCCTCACCTTCAGCCTGTATGTCTTTAGCTCTGAAATGAGTTTCTTGTAAGCAGCATATAAATGGGTCTGCTTTTTTTTCATCCAATCAGCTACCCTATGTCTTCTGATTGGAGCATTTAGTCCATTGACATTTAAAGTGATTGTTGATGGTTATGTATTGATACTAATTGCCATTTTGTTACTTGTTTTTCAGTTGTTTTTGTAACTCTTCTCTGTTCTTTTCCTCTTCTTTTAGTTTCTTCCTTTGTGGTTTGATGATTTTCTATAGTAGTATGCGTGTACTCCTTTCCTACTAGTTTTTGTGTATCTATTATATGTTCTTAATTTGTGATTACAATGGAGTTCATATATGTTCACCTATAACTATATCCTCTTGTTTTAAACTGGTGGTCATTTAAGTTCAAACACATAGATGTCTACATTGTTTTACTCCTTTCTCCCACATTTTGGGTTTTTGATGTCATATTCTACATCTTCATGTTTATCCCCTCACTTGTTTATTGTAGTTATAGTTAATTTTACAATTTTTTTTGTCCTTTAATCTTTGTACTAGCTTATATAAGTGGTTGGTCCACTGCCTTTATTACATATTTACCTTTGCTGGTGTGATTTTTCCTTTCCTATAGATTGTTACTTCTTGATGTAGCCTTTTCCACTTAAGAGAAGACCCTTTAACATGTCTTTTAGGGTAGATTTAGTGTTAATGAACTCTTAGTTTTTGCTTGTATGAGAAGATCTTTATTTTTCCTTCTATTCTAAATGATAATCTTGCTGGTAGAGTATCCTCAGTTGTAGGTTTTTCCCTTTCAACACTTTCAATATACCATGGCACTCCCTTCTGGACTATAAAGTTTCTGTATAAAAATCAGCCGATAACCTTATGGGGGTCTCTTGTATACGGCTCTTTGTTTTCCTCTTGCTGCCTTTTGAATCCTCTTTCTTTCTTTAACTTTTGCCATTTTAATTGTGATATGTCTTGGTGTGGGTCTCTTTGGGTTCATCTTGTTTGGGACTTTTTGTGCTTCCTGGACCTGGATATCTGTTTCCTTCTTCAGGTTTGGGAAGTTTTCAGCCATAATTTTATCAAATACATTTTCTGCCCCTTTCTCTCTCTCTTCTCATTCTAATGAGACCCCTCTAATGCAAATATTAGTATGCTTGATGTTGTCCCAGAGATCCCTTAAAGTATCCTCATTAAAACATTTTTTTTCTTTTTGCTGTTCTAGTTGGATGATTTTCACTCTTCTGTCTTCTAGGTCACGTATGCATTCTTCTTTATCACCTAATTTACACAGTCTAGTGTATTTTTCATTTCGGTTATTATATTCTTTGGCTCTGATTGGTTTTTTTAAATGTTTTCTAGTTTTTTGTTGGTCTTTTCACTCTGTTTCTCTATTTTCTTTAGCTTAGTGAGCATTTTTATTATTATTGCTCTGAACTCTTTATGAAGTAAATTATTTATCTCCATTTTATTAGCATTTTTTTCCTGGGGTTTTGTTTTATTATTTCGTTTGAAACATATTCTTCTGTCTTCTCATTTTGTTTGACTTTTTCTGTTTGTCTCTATGAAATTAGGCAAAACAGTTACCTAGCCGGGTCAGTCTTGAGGGTGTGCCCTTATGTGGGAGCATCCCTGTGCAGTCTGTGTGTGCCCAGTGGCTTTGGTGGGAAAGCTGAATTTGTTGTGAGCTGTGAGCACAGGCTGTGTCTTCTCCTGGGGTGTGCTGACAGCTGCTGCTTTTGTGAGTGGTAGGGCTAGAGTTGGAGGGGTTAGAGCCAAAGCCAGGTGCAAGCCTGGGCTTCTGCCGTGCTCAGTAGTGATTGCTGCCCTATTGGGGGGAGGGGCTGAAGCAGGAGCCCTGAGGGAGCTGGGCTTTTCCCTGGGGTGATGGCAGTCTCTTCCTTAGTGAGGAGAAGTGCCAGAGCAGGAGGGGCTGGAGCAGAAGCCCAGTGTGGACTGGGGTGGGTGCACTGGGGCAGTCCTGGTAAGCCGATGAGAGCACCAGGCAGTTTTTAATCTGCTGCCTCTGTGCTGGGACTGGGAGCAAGCAAGTCTGTGTGTATCATCTTCAAGAGCAAAGTTCTGGTTTCTTACAGCCCTCCAGTAAGCCCCACTGATTTTCAAACCAGCCAAGGGGGCTCATCCTTCCAGTGCCAGAGCCCCAGGGCTTGGGGACTTACTTTGGGGCTCAACTCCCTTGCTCCTTAGGGAAGATCCTTAAGCCTGTGCTTAAGCCTGTGCTAACCCCCTCCCCTTCTGAGTCACCCACTAGGGACTTGATCCCCTCTCCTCCCCTCCTACCACAGACTCCATGTGGTTCTTTCTTTATAGCCTTGGTGGTCAAAAGCTGTTCTGCTAGTCTTCCGGTCATTCTCAGCAAGAATTGCTCTATATGTAGTTGCGGTTTTGATGTGTTCATGGGGGAACAGGAGCTCAGCGTCTTCCCGCTCTGTTCCTACTCTTGATCCTGCCTCCTGAGTTTAGATTTGAATCATGCTTCTGCCTGGCGTGCCCTTGGTAAACACTTAATTTCTAAGCCTTAATTTTATTTTATTTTTATTTAAAGTGGGGATAATACTCTCTACAGCATAGGGTTGTGGTAACACTTAGCCTGATGGGATCTGACAGAAAACTAATGTTTATCAAGCACTTATTTTTATTAGTGAAATCTGGTCAACTATAACTCTTAGATGAGTAGCGTGTGGTGTGCTTGCAGAGAGCTAATTTTACTAAACTACTTGAAAATATTAATTGCTTTAGTGTACATTTATTTCACAAGCAGCATACAGGTAAATCCAATAAAAATTATCTTAGATTGCAGCAAATTCTAGAATAGTGAAGTTGGAATGGATTTTAATTTTTTTTATTGCACTAGAGCCACCATTCCATAAATCTTTTCCATACCTGAAGGCACCCAGTTTTCTTGTGTTCATTGCTCATTGCTTGGATGTCAGGCGATCTGCCTGGAGCTGGTTATTGGGACCTAAATTCAGAATCTGCCTACCAATAAGGTCCAGAAAGATGGATGACTTCAATCACCTGAAACTGTTATTAGAAAACACATGCACTAACCCATCAAGAGAATGAGAGAGATGGAGAGAGAGGTAAGCCCTGGAGAGCAGGCAGACGTGGCTTAAATGGTGGTGGTGGGGTTGTGATGGATTGGTTAGCATCTATAAACAAATATCTGAGGCCAGGGCTCTTCTGGCTGTTGGAAATCCAGTCCAGATGTTCAATGACTGACTGAATCGTTGTTCAACTTAAGTCCATGCCATTTGTACATTTGATGGATTTTCAGAGACATCTTACAGCAATTCCCTGCCACTGCTTGGAGAAATAGTGTCCTAAGATCCAACTTTATTTCTTGTTTAGTTTTGTGAGATGCTTCCTGCAAAAATAGCTTTTATGTTATATATATATTTATACATATATATGTATATATAAATGAATTTCTGCACTGTATACCTGAAACTAACACAGTATTGTAAACCAACTATACTTCAGTTACAAGAAAAAGCTTTTACGTGGCCCAAAGCACTTGGCTATTGTTGGTTTCTACTAACTGATAACAGCCAGTCTCACTGAGCAGGAGGCCTTTGCATTTGGGTTTCAGAAAGGAATGTGTATGTGAAGAGACTTCCTGGTTTGCCAAGAAGCAAGAATGGCTGAGCCTAACTGTTTTGATGACCAAAAAAAAAAAATTAGTCATGTTGCTGAGGCTCACCTTTTTGTTCTGTTACTCTCCATGGGTGGTTAATGGTATGGGCTTTGGAGTAAGATACATTCAGGTTCATGCCCTGCCTTCATGTCTTCCCAACTGCTATCTTGGACAAGTTACAGGATCTCTCTGAACTTTTCCCCCATCTGTAAAGGGGGGATAACAACAGCATTTCCTAGGGTTGTGAGGGTACTAAAATATGTAGCAGGCCTGGCACAGAGTTAGTTTTTGATAAATGGTATTTATTATAATTACTGGTCTTTCTTCTCTGCTTCAGCTTCTTCCTTGTCTTAGCTGGTAGTTTTGAAGGGCTGGTCTGTTTTCCTTGTCATATATAATTTCCTTCCTTGTATGTATTGCTCTCTGAGATGATCTTGTTTATTGATTTATTTGTTTAGCTGTTGGCTGTCTCTCTCCTCCCACTCTGACATGAACTCCATATGGCAACCTGCATGCACCTGCTCACACCTGTTCACTCAGTGAGAGCACCTAGTAGGCCGTCTCTATATATTTGTTGACTAACGCTCCTCTGTTTCAACCATTTTTATTCTCTTCTCCATGATTCCTACATAAAGAACCATTTTATTTTAGAATTAATGGTCTAGCCAAGGATGAGAATGAAAAGATGATTGTTGCTTTGACTTGCTTTGATGGAGTCTCAGGTTAGGAGAAGTTCTTAGAAAACTAGGATAAAGACCAGTATGGCTTTTTTTTTTCTCTCTTCAGAGACTGGTGTGAATATATTCATTAGGACTCTAGTTTCAAGGCCCATAAAATCACATGAGCTAGCTTCAGCAGAAAAGGAATGTTCATCACAAGGACTCAGGAATGTTTTTTAATCTAATGACATGGGTGTCATCAAGCCTCAGGAATGGGCTGGAACCAGGGCCTCCTTCACAAACATCTGTCTCTGCCTTTTTTTTTTCCCCACTGTCTGCAGATCTATGTTTGTTTCTCTGAAATCCAGTGTTTCCCAAACTGTGCCAAAACACAGCAAAAATTATTTATGCCAAAATGAAATACACCCTAATTTTTATTCTTAGATACCATAGTCATAAAATTACTTCTGTCAAATTTCTATAAAGGTTTCTAAATGCTTATTTTCAATTTCTGTACTTAATTCCTCATGGGCTGTTAACAAAGTGCTTGTAGGTAAGCATGGCTGTAGTGCACATAGCAACTGTAAAGCAGCTCCCCTCAGCTCTCAAGTTTACACCCCTCTATAGGAAACCAGACCAACGTGCCCTGTGATCTTAGCTCCCCAACCCACCCCGGTGTGGGTCAGGCTTTGCTTTAAGCGTCTTGTACAATACTCTGGTCTGTGCAGCTATGGCCACTAGGTGGCAGCACGGGGTAAAAACATGGCAGCCAGGGGTGTGGCCGTGTGGGTGGGAACAGAGTTAAGAGGGGAGGCCAACAATACCCCAGAATGTGTCCACAAGGGAGGTCTCCAGCACTTTTGATTTCTATTTCTCTTGAAAACGTGTCACAAGGAGTTTTGGGTTTCCTGGTTTCCAGGGACTCTGGAAGGTGACTCTGAATGTGTGACAGCACAGAGGAGAAAAGTCATAAGCTTGTGTCCCGATTGTCCTCACCAGAGTCTTTTGGGGGAGTTACCATCATGTTTATACTTTCTGCCAGCCTATTTCTATTCCTATACCCCAATATTTTTTGAGCATACAACTTTCCAGATGGCACTAACTCTTAAAGCCATTGCGTGCTTTCCACACAAATGTTTTGTGGGTTAATTTTCTATTTCATGGGAGGGGTTTTACATGTCCACTTGGGGTTTAGTCAAGCAAATGTCGAGATATTTCCTGGATGGTGACGACTTCAAAAACCATTACCATGTAGGGGAGAGGCATAGAGTACATCCTAAATGAATTTGTCAGTGCTCTTCCTTACTTTACCTAAGAAAAGGGCGTGGAGTATAAACTTACATGAGTGTAGGCCTTGGTTATAATGGGTGGTCCTCTTTCCCATCTTCTTCTCTTGAAACAGGCTTGCTTAGCCGGCAGATACCCGTAAGAACTGGGACTGGTACACTCAAAGAAAGACTTTGGTTTAAGAGACTTAGGCCAATTCAAGTCCAGTATTTAAAGTGCCAAAAGTTACTGTGATATGGGAATTACACAGATGAGAAGTGAGGCACAACAGATGAGTATTTAAGCGTGTGGACTTTGGAGTGAAGCAGCTGTATTTGAATCCTGTCTCTCTGTGTCTTTAGTCAAGATACTTAATTTCTCAGCATCAGTTTCCTCATCTTTGAAGGGGCATAATAGCTCCTTCCAAGGGTTGTTGGTCACTCATTTGACAGCCATTTCACTGAGAGTGGATAGACACTGGGTTAACACTGGTAAAGTAGTGAACAAGAGAAGTAATCTCTACCTCTCATGGGACATTACAGGAGAGTGTTTGCTTGCAAACCATCTAACACAATGCCTGGCATATAGTCAGTGTTCAAATGATCAGTATGAATAATAATGGTGACAGTTTTATTTATATATTTTTATTTTATTTTTTAATTGAAGTATAGTTGATTTACAGTGTTGTGTTAACTATTGCTGTACAGCACAGTGACTCAGTTATACATATATATATATTCTTTTTCATATTCTTTTCCATTATAGTTTATCACAGGATATTGAATATAGTTTCCTGTGCTGTACAGTAGGACCTTGTTGTTTATCCATTCTATATATACCAGTTTGCATCTGCTAATCCCGAACTCCCAATCCATCCCTCCCCCACCTCCCCTCCTCCTTGGCAACTACCAGTCTATTCTCTATGTCCATGATTCTCTTTCTGTTTCATAGCTCGGTTTCATATGACACATATATCATATGTGTCATATTTTAGATTCCACATATAAATGATATCATGTGGTATTTGTCGTTCTCTTTCTGATTTACTTCACTTAGTATGATAATCTCTAGTTGCATCCATGTTGCTGCAAATGGCATTATTTCATTCTCTTTTATGGCTGAGTAATATTCCATTGCATATATGTACCACATCTTTATCCATTCATCTGTTGATGGACATTTAGGTTGTTTCCATGTTTTGGCTATTGTGAATAGTGCTGCTATGAACATTGGGGTGCATGTATCTTTTTAAATTATAGTTTTGTCCAAGTATATTCTCAGGAGTGAGATTGCTAGGTCATATGGTAGCTCTATTTTTAGTTTTCTGAGGAACCTCCATACTGTTCTCCATAGTGGCTGCACCAATTTACATTCCCACCAACAGTGTAGGAGGGTTCCCTTTTCTCCACACCCTCTCCAGCACTTGTTATTTGTAGACTTTTTAATGATGGCCATTTTGACCACTGTGAGGTGATACTTCATTGTAGTTTTGATTTGCATTTCTCTAATAATTAGTGTTGTTGAGCATATTTTCATGTGCCTACTGGCCATTTGTATGTCTAGAATCTTTCAACTTAAGAATGTTGAAATGAGTAGGGAAGAAAAGGTCTTCACTAGGAGGTCTTCATTAGGAGTACAGAATTCATCAGTTAGTTTGGCCATTTGGTATTTATGGAATATCTTTGGGCACTCAGTGTTTGGTGATGAGGACATTGACGCAAAATGGGCACTTTTCAATAGAGAGATAGATAAGCAAATTTATAATTCCATATTGTGAGGTTAAGTACTGGGATAGGAGTTGGGGTAGACAGAATTCTGGGATAGCTCTCATGATTCTGAACTCCTTGGTGTACAACCCTCCCCTTCCCTCTGATATAATCCTCTCATTTTGACTGTAGGTGGAGCCTGTGAATATGATGGGATAGCACTCCTGAGACTGGGTTACTCATCAGCTGACTTTGAGTTAATCCAAAGAGAAATTATCCTGGGTGGGCCTGACCTAATCTGGCAAGCCCTTAAAAGGGACTGGGTCTTCCTGAGGTCAGAAGAGATTCACAGTGTGAGAGACGCCCTCCTCCTGGCCTGGAAGATACAGCTTCCATGAGTTCCACAGTTGCAAGAAAATGAGTTCTGCCAGCACCCATGTAATTACGGACGAGGACCCCAGCCCCAGCTCTGGCACCTTGGAGGCCTTGAGCAGAAGGCCCAGCTAACCCATGCCCAGACTCCTGACCTAGAGAAACTGTGAGATAATACATTTGTATTTTTCAAAGGCACTAAGTTGGTGGTAATTTGTGTTGTGGAATAGACAACTAATACAGAGGTATCACTTATAGCCAAGTACCCACGTCACCTGGGAACCAGTCAGAGATCCAGATTCTCAGGCCCCACCCCAGACCCGCTGAATCAGAACCTCTGAAGATGGGCCCAGCAGTGTGTGTGTTAACGAGCCCTCAGGGTGACCTTGATGCACATTCATGTTTGAGAACCACTGCTCTACACAGCTCATAGATAGCTGTAGAATTACTAGGAATCCTTTTTTAACAAATAGATGGTATCTCTGTTGATTTGAGAAGAAGAAATGCATCTGAGCAAGTTTTCAGGGAGGTGGTAGTGGTATTCCCACCATGTGGGTTAAGAATTTGGGAAGGATAGGATATTCCTAGCAATAGCTAATTAAATTTTAAGGAAAAAAAAGTATCCAGGTTCTTGGCTCATTTGCAATCTGAATTCAAAAGCCCCTCTTTCTATGAATGTAAAACAAATCAAGTTAATCATGCAATTGTTTTTTCTGCTGTAGATTAAGGACATTACCTTCATCAGTGACACTTTACATTTTCAGGACTATTAATTTTATCACTTCCTGGGTTAGAGGAGAAACTTGCTCTTTCAAAGCCTTTGCTGACCTCATTCATGCAAACAGCATTTGTTGAACCTTCTAAGAGAAAATGTACTTGGTAAAGAAACACGAAATGTAGGATGATTTCCAGTTTTTTTCTGCAGGCAGTTTAAAGTATATGGGTTTGAAATGGAATAAAGGCTCATAAATGAAGTTAGAAATGGAGACCACACATCTAAAAATTTATAGCTCTTTTGGCCAATTTCTTTCTCTCTCACAAGCATACACTAAGAGAACATTTACAAAGCTCATTAATATTACTTGGGATCAGCCCCTAGAATTCATGACCTAACGTGGGGATAAAGAGGTTTCATTTCACATACCGACTTTGATTGATTGAGAGAGACTGCTTAGGTCCTGTTTTGAGGGGGAAAACATGTCTGTCTTAATCGACCCGTGCTGCTGTAACAAAATACCATAGACCAGGTGGCTTAAACAATAGGAATTTATTTCTCATCGTTCTGGGGACTGGAAGTCTGAGATCAAGGTGCCAGCAGGGTCGGTATCTGGTGAAAACCCTCTCCTAAGTTTGCAGATGGCTGTCTTCTCACTGCGTTGTCACATGTCCTTTCCTCAGTGTGTGCAGGTGGAGAGAAAGGGAGGAAGCAATCTCTGTGATGTTTCTTCTTATAAAGACGCTAATCCCATATTGAGGACCCCACACTCATGACCTCAACTAACCCTCATTGCCTCCCAAAGGCCCCATCTCTGAATACCATTAACTGGGAGGTTAGGGCTTCAACATATGAATTTGGAGGTGGGGGATGCAGTTCAGTTCACAGCCGCGTGTGAGGCCCTAACTGGGTTTAGTGAGAGAAAAAGCTGTGTTCCATTGGTGATGTCTGTGATGGGCACAGAAATGAG
The DNA here is from genome assembly GCF_008692025.1 of Phocoena sinus. Classification (NCBI taxonomy): domain Eukaryota; kingdom Metazoa; phylum Chordata; class Mammalia; order Artiodactyla; family Phocoenidae; genus Phocoena; species Phocoena sinus. The sequence continues at coordinate 48,956,547 of NC_045765.1, read as the reverse complement.
GGAGGTTACACCACAGCTGTTAGGTAATTGTCATTCCTATCCAGATTTCATTCATTTATTCAGATGGAGTAATTTCACTTATAAGATGGAAAAACAGCTCAAACTGTTTTAAGCAAAAAAGGAATTTATTACCTTATGTAGCTGAATAGCCTGGGCTAAGAACTTTGGCCCATTTTGATCTTGGGCTCCAATGATACAAGACTGGGTTTCTTTTTTCTGGCACTGTTGACAGTGATCATGATAAAGATGATAGCAGTTAACACACGTAGCACTTCAGTGTGTCAGGCACTCTTGTAAGCACTTTATACTTACTAATTCATTTAATTCTCATAATGAGTCTAGGAGGTAGGTGGTATTATTATTTCCATTTACAGATGAGACAAGTGAGGCATAGAGAGATGAAGTAACTTGCTTAGGACTGAGTGAATAACAGAGCCAGGATTTGAGTCTATGTGCTATTTCTAGAGCCCATGCATTAAATCAGGGGTTGGCAAACTCTGGCCTACAGGCCAAATTCCACCTCCACCCATTTTTGTAAATAAAGCTTTATTGGAACACAGCCACCATCATTTATTTATGTATTATAAATAGATGTTTTCACACTACAATGACAGAGCTGAGTAGTTACAACACAGACGGTACAGCTTGTGAAGCCTAAAATATTTCTGTCTGGCCCTTTATAGGGAGAGTTGACTGACTCCTGCTCTAAACCCCACCTCTGCTCTATTGGATTTTACCATTCTCAGGCTTCATATGGTGGCAAGACGGCTGCAGCTTTTCCTGTTCCTGAAATCCCTTTCTGTTCATATTCATCAAGAAAGAACATGTTCAATTCTCTCATTGCTCAAACGAAGCCCTAGAATTGAGCCTTGCTGGCCCTGGCTGGCCTGACTCAGGTCATCTATTATGAACAGTGGCCAGGGCTCATTGGCTTGGCTCAGGTCCCATGCTCCATCCTTGGAGCTAGGAGTAAGGTCAGCTTCATTCAAGGTATGTGGCCAGTTGTTGGGAGAGTGCGGTCTACCCTAAGAGATATCTAGGGATTTTGTTGTAAGAAAGAGGGCAGAATTCTGGGTAGTGAAAACAAATGTTGGCTGCATTAATAATGATCTGTTCAGTACATTTTCCTATTTAATGAGGTAAATGAAAATATTGGATGGAAATATTCCAGTAATGTACCAAGATATTTTGGGAAGGTAATGTCTCCACCCCCTAGTTTCTTGATCATATGCTTAATCCCCACAAGAAGCTGGACACTAACAGTGGCTATTCTTTCTTGGGACGGTTAAGAAAACGATCATTGAAGATAGAAGGATGAGGAAGAATTCTGAAAGGAAAGGAGAGAATTTGAATTTACACCCAACTCCCAGGTTGAGCACTTGTTCTCTTTCAGCTATAGCTGCTGTAGCCTCTGTAACTTTCCTTTTCTCTGTTGTGAATTTCACGCTTCTTGCCTTGTCCAGCAGCAAACACAGAATTAGCTTGATATTTTCTTGATGACTCAGTCATCATTGTAAACATGCTGTCCTGTGTTGTGATTCACTGGTGCCCTCCAGGGCTCTTGACAGGTAGTCGGGGCTGTTTTCCCCAACATAAAACGGTCTCATACTGTTAGAGTGTTTGAGTCCCTCTCTAGCATTAAAAAAAATCTTTTATAATGTGAAATATAATACAGAGAAAATTGAATAGCTCAAATGGAAAACTTAGTGAACAATTATAAATGGAAAGCCTTTGAAACGGTCAACTGGTTTTGTGTCCGCTTCTCAGAATTCTTCTGAATGCCTCCTCCTAGTGACACCTTCTTCTTTTGCCCAAAGATAATCATTGTCCTTAATTATATAATAACTGCTTGTTTTGCTTTATGGTCTTACCACCTAAATATTCATCTTAAACATTATAGTTCAGTTTTGCCTGTTTGTGACTTTTTTTAATTGCTTTGAATTTTATGTAATTGTAATCACGAAGCACATATTTTTTGTTTGGTTTCTTTTACTCAACCTATATTTGTAAAATACATCCATGTTGTTGTCCAAAGTTGTAGTTCCTTCATTTTATATCGAATTCCATTTTGTGAGAGGAACATACTGTTTCGTTCTATTGGTGGTCGTTTGTGTTCTTGTCTAATTTTAGCATTTACAAATAGTGTTGCTGTGAACTTGGCTCTTGGTATACATGTGCATAAATTTTCTGGGTATAGCCTTAGAAGTGGAATGTGTTGCTGGGTCATAGGGAATGAATATCTTCAATGCTATTAGATAGTGCCACATTGTTTTTCTTTCTTTTTTTAAAAAATTAATTAATTTTTTATCTTTGGCTGCATTGGGTCTTCGCTGCTGGGTGTGGGCTTTCTCTAGTTGCAGTGAGCGGGGGCTTCTCTTCATTGCAGTGCACGGGCTTCTCATTGCGGTGGCTTCTCTTGTTGCAGAGTACGGGCTCTAGGCGTGCAGGCCTCAGTAGTTGCGGTGTGCAGGCTTCAGTAGTTGTGGCTCGTGGGCTCTAGAGCGCAGGCTCAGTAGTTGTGGCGCATGGGCTTAGTTGCTCCGCAGCATGTGAGATCTTCCCAGCCCAGGGCTCGAACCTGTGTCCCCTGCCTTGGCAGGTGGATTCTTAACCACTGTGCCACCAGGGAAGTCCCCACATTGATTTTCAAAGTGATGGATTTATAATCTCACCAGCAGTGTATGAGTGTTCCAGTTGTGCCAAAGCTTTGCCAACACTTGTTAGTGTCAGCCCTTCTATTTGCATTCATTCTGTGGCTGTACAGTACTATTTACATTTCTCTGATTCCTAAGTAGAGCACGTTTCTTATGTTCATTGATTTTCTGGATATCTTATGTGAATTGCCTTCAAGTCCATTACCCACTTTTTTACTGGATTTCTGTTTGTTTGTTTGTTTTTTAATATAGATTTATAGGAGCTGCATTTTTCAATGAGGGAACTCTACTCCCTTATCTCCATGTTATCCTTCGCCCCCGGTTCTTTTCGTGTCTCCGACGCTTCCTTCTCTATTGCTTTGGGTGGCCACCCCCTCTGTCTATTCCTTAACGTACTGCTCCGCAGGGCCTACTCCTCAGCTAACACAGTCTCACTGTACTTTCTCCCTGTGTCATCCTCTCTAGAAAGGCCAGGACACGCTAGTGACTAACTCTCCATCTTGTCAATGACATCTTGGTCATAGACCTTTTTATCTTGATACCTGCTGGGATTCTCCCTTCACCTGGCTGCCCCACTAGCTCCTCACTCACTCTGTCCCAAATTAGACTCATCTTTCTCTTCTCCTTCCGCTAAACCCTACTCTCCAATTCCTTTAGTCTCCAACTCTGTTCATGCCATTGCTTATTGTCTTAGGTATCCACCTGGGCATCTTTATGAACTTCTCTCTTTGCTCTCATCAAGTCATTCTCTAAGTTATATTGATCTTACCTCCTCCGTTTTTTCCTCCATCCCCAGTTCAGGCTCTCATCATCACTTTTCTGGACCACTTCAACCGTTTCCTGTTTTCAATCTTGTCTACTTCAAATATGTCATTTACACAGTTACCAGAGGGATCTTTGGAAATGTAATTCCAACTATGTCAATTATCTCCTTAAAAATCTTCCAGTGGGCTTCCCTGGTGGCGCAGTGGTTGAGGGTCGGCCTGCTGATGCAGGGGACGCGGGTTCGTGTCCCAGTCTGGGAGGATCTCACATGCCGCGGAGTGGCTGGGCCCGTGAGCCATGGCCGCTGGGCCTGTGCGTCCGGAGCCTGTGCTCCGCGGCGGGAGAGGCCGCAACAGTGAGAGGCCCGCGTACCGCAAAAAAAAAAAAAAAAAAAATCTTCCAGTGATACTCCATTGGCTACTGAGGGACGTCTAAGCTCTCTAAATGGCCCTCTGCAATCTGGTCCCTGTTCAGTCATAAGCACTCCAGCCAGTCCTAGCCAAGAGTCTTTCCTTTCAGCAAAATCAACCTGCTCGTAGTACTCAGAGACAGATGGGGCTTCTCAACCATGTGCCTTTGCTCATGTTCAAGGTCACCTGGCTGCCCTGTCCTCCTTTAGGATTGAACTTCATTTCATCTCCTCCAGAAGATCAGATTCTTTAACTCTGTACACCCCTAATAACTTACATCTCTGCCATTACCTTAGCCATGTTATATTAAAGTCACGTGTTGGAATTTCATTTCTTATTGGACTATATTCCTTGAGGACCGGAATTGTGCCGTGATTATCTACGTAGCTTACTCTGCAGCACATGATCAGGTATGAATTATTGTTTGGTGAAGAGATGTGTAGGAAGGCAAATAAGTGATAGCATTTAAATTTGTAGGTATGTAATGTGATGAATAAAGGCAGTGGGTCCACCTCTGTGAACCTGTGCCAACGTGGACACCAGTGAGCCTGGGTGTGAGGCAGCCCTCTGAGCACACCACTGAGGAAATTGTCTTTGGTACCAACAGGCACAAATGCTGAATGCTCCGGAGTAGGAATTAAAATATCTTATCAAGACCTTTGATCTAGGTTTGAGTCCACCCATTGCTTTTAGACACATGGAAACATGAAAAACAACCATGAAGTAAGGCTGATCTCAGAGATTCAAAAGACCTGGTTTCAGTGTTGGTCTTGGAGTGACTCTGTGTAACCTTGGGCGGTTTGCACAACTTCTCTGGTTGTGAAAGTGCCTCAGTAAATTGAAATGTCTCCACAAACGATAATGTTCAATTATTGCTCATCACCGGGACAGTTATTCCACCCAAAGTGAACAATATCACGAGCAGGTGAAAAAGGAAGTTCTTACAATGTAAAATTTATTATCCACTAAGCCAGTGGGGTTTTCATTTGTAAACGGATCTCCAGTCCTGGTATAAAATACCATAAAACAAATTTATAGCCTTTGTCTCCGGGTTGTGTCATTAATCACCTGGGAAACATCCTCCATTCCTAAAGGAAGGATCACAAATTCGTAGATGATGCTCTGAGAGGGGGGTCTGTTAGTGGGGCGTTGCGGCTGTGTGTGTGTGTGATGTTATGTTAAGAAGAATCCATCATGTGTTTAGTGCTGGAGGAGAGGGAAGAGCTGTAATCACCGCTCTTGCAGGAGCCTCCCCAATGTCCTTCTTGGGACATCATCTGACACCAGTGGAGTTACTTAACTGTTCCTGTGCTGGTCAAAGTGAAGAGCTGCTTTGAACCCCATTCCGTTCCTGAAGTGGTATTCTTTCTGTACTTTGGAAAGTGAGCTTTTGAACCGAGAGTTCTTTTTCCATGATAGACACTTTATAAGCTTCTATGACGTTTGTCACATCTTCATTGAATATACCCATCTTTGAGTTTCAGGTGATTCCGTCGAGAACCATTTCAAATATAACTAGTTAACCTTTTCAAAAAGAGTATGAAAACTAAGAGCGGTATCCTTCATCTTGTCAGAGAGGAAATGAGGGGCTGAAAAATGGAGCCTGCCATTAAATAAATGCACCTCAGAATTAAGAAATCAACCCTGGTGTCCTAGCCCCGGGCTTCTTCCTGTTAGAGTCCCATCAGAGGCTAAGGAATCGTGCTGCAGAGGACTGCACAGCGGTATTGTGTCGTGGTTAGGATGTAACATGACCCGTTCCACCTTCCCCTGCTGAGAAATAGGTGCTGTTTAACATGCAATTGTTTGCTGTTCTCTTTGATCAATTCAGGCTGACTGTTCATAAGGCACCTGCACTTGGAGTTGGAAATCATTGGCCTAGATGAAATATGACTTTCAATTATGCCACAGTCAGAGAAGCTGAAATAAGAAAGCCCAACGGGGTGGGCGGGGGGAGTCAAGTTGTTTTTTTCTTAGAGTGACCTGGGCATGTAGGATGAAATCCAGCATTCACACCTCACACATCCCCGCCAACCCAACCATCCTCCCCCTTCTCATTTATTGTTGTGCTTCTCAGTTGCCCACAAAGGTCCACTTCTATATTGTGGACATCCAGGCAAATGAAGATGCCAATCTTCTCCCATCCCTGTCTTGTTGCATGAGGCATGGGCTCGGCTCTGAGCAAGGGGAACTGGCTTGCCTTCCCCTAAGAACACCCAGGGGAAGCTTTGCCTCACCTCTTGCTTCCAAGCGGGAGGGTTGAAAATAATAGCTGTCACTTCCCTTAGCCTTGTTATGGGGAATATTTAGTGTTCCAGCCGGGATGTGGGGGTAATATCTCGGATGTGATAATGTCGCTCCCTGCATCGGTGAGCATGGTATTGATTGTAAGCTGTCAACCTTTTTGCATACTGTGCGAGGTCCCAGAAGACTAACTACTGCTGGGAGGTAATGCATCAGGCGGGCACACGTGTGCTCTATTAACTAACGCTGCTCTCTGAGCTCGGTCGCTTTTTCTAAACACATCTTGGCTCACTGGCTCTCCATTTTTTCTATTTCATTCCTTGGCTCCTCTGAGCAGTCCAGTGATGCCCTGCACCAAGCTCCCCTTAACTCAAACTCCCAGTGGGACACTGGTCAGCTTGTAAGCTTCCTGAGGGCAGAGTCTGTACCTGTCTTCCTCACACATTTATTTGTTCATTCATTCATTCATTCATTCATCCAACATTTACTGAGCACCTACTATGAGCCAGACTCTTCTCTATGCTTTGGGGATACCAGAGGGGGAAATCAAGAATACCTTGGTCCTCATAGACGTTAGGGTGGTCAGGAAAGGCTTCTCCAAGGAGTTGACACTTGAGCTGAGTTTCTCAATATATCCCCTGTGCCAGGACCATTCATATTTGTTACATTATGGAAACCTAAAATTCCTCAGTTGAGCGGCTCATAGCCTAGCTATTGGAGAACCCCTGATGTGTGAACTTCACTAAGGCCATGCAATTTTATTTCTCATATCATGCATTACTGTCCCCTGACCTTATGTCCCTTTACTTTTCTTGGTTTGCATCCCTGCTTTTTTTTACTAGTCAGTCATACCAGATTATTATAATTCCTTAATTACACCATGTGCTCCTTGCCTTTACATATACCATATTGATGCCTGGAGCACTATTTTCCTCTCTCATCCCCTGGATAACTAATTTCCTGCTTATCTCTCAGGTTTTACAGTAGTCATCAGCTGTCTGGGGAACTCGTGGTCCGGGTGAGGTACTGTTACTTTGTCTTCTCCTGGCACAGGAGATACCCATGAGGGCATGCATAAGACCGGTTTTCAGCACTAGGAGAACAAGAGCAAGAAATGTGCATTGACTCCTTATTGCTGGCTAGGAATCTTCATGGCAATTTTCTGAGACAGGTGCCATTTTTATCCTTATTTCATCAGTAAGGAAACTTGAGACACAGAGATTAATTTGTTAAGGGTCATTTAGCTTATAAGTGGTGGAGCTTCGATTTCAACCCAGGCAAGCATCCTGGGTTCTTACCCTTGATATTCTACTGCTATCATCACCTGGGAGTTTGCCTGCATCTCCCATGACACTATAAGCCCTATGAAGACAGGGACTGTCACTACTGCTTCCCCAGACCACCCTGGCACAGGGCTTGGCAGGTAGTACATGATGAATCTTTAAATGTTTATTGAGGAATGAATGAATGAATGCATGAATATCACCCAGCTGAGTGACTGTTTTATAGAGTGCCCAGATACTGCTTTTTCTTCTGCCAGCGAGGCAGCCTCCTTCCCTCACTGCTACTCCAGCCTTCGTGGGGTTCTCTTTGACCTCCACAAGAATTTACTGTTTTGGCTGGGAGGATGTGTATCACTAGCCGACCACAGCAAGAATCCCAGTGCTTGTGGCTGGTCCCACTTTGCTGTGTTCTCAGGGTTTCCACGCAAGGATGAGTTCAGGAGAAATGCTCTCTCTGCTCAAACCAAATGCAGCTACCAAATGACTGGGGTTGCAACTGGAAGTTGAGACAGGTGAGTAGGAGGGGCTCTGGTGGGAAACTGTCCATCCAAGAGACCAAGCTTGACTCTTCAGGAAATTGGGGGTAGGGAGTGGATTGAGAATCTGGAAACAGTCACTAAACCCCTGTTTCTGGCCCTACAGTGATCATTGTTTTGACAGCGTCCGAGGTAGGAATCAGCAGAGACAGCCGATCACCTTGGTTCTGCCACCAGCAGTTAAACCAATGGGGTGTGGAAGATCTAAATTGGGGGATGGTTAAACAGTAAGAGTAAGGTCAGGGTCAGTGGCTGGAGACCTCTGTGAGCCACTTGACTTCACTCTCTGCTTTGGTGACAGATCAAATTTGTTTTCCTGGTCAGCTGTCAGGCAATGTTTGGTCACAGAGAGATGGTTTGTGAATATCCTCACTAGTGGAAAAAAATAAGACAAGGTAGCTATGCATTACCTGGAAAGAAGTACAGGACAGATCTCGATAAAATGTCTGGCTGTGTCACAGTGACTGTGTCACTTAACCCTTATGAATCTGTTTATCAACTATAAAATTGGAATAATGTATTTACCTGTCAGGTGATTGTAATGATTTTAAAAAGTGCCTAGCACAACACTTGCTGCGTAATAAGTGCTCATAATTATCGGTTTCCTTTTATTCTTTCTATCTATTTTACATTTAAATACAGTACTTGTATGGGGAGGTTTTAACAAATATTTATTATTGGATGAATGAAAGAAAGAAGGGGTAGGCCCGTTCTGGCAAATTGAAAATGTGTTTTTAGTAGAATTCGAGAAACACTGACTTCACGCTTCCCTGCCAAACCCATTCTTGCTTCGGTAACTCACATGTGTTGTTCTCTCTCTTGGAAACGCGTATCATTCTTTGTGGAGGAAACTGCTTTAGCACTCGGCTCAGATATCACTTATTCACTTATGTCACACTTATTATATGAGAAACTTTTTCTTACCAGTCCTCATTAATTAACCATTTCCTTCTCTGTACCATTTCTGCACTCTGTACGTCGTATTGTAAGTATGTCCACCACACACATGGCTGTCATCTCCTGGAGGGCGGGGACCAGCGGCTTACACATCTCAGGAACCCCAGCCCCGCGCCTAGGGCCTGGCTGCTTGGCTGCCTGACAGAAACCGGGCACTCAAATGTTTAACGTTGATGAACTTACTGGCCATTACTGGAACTCGTTTTCTAATCGGTAACTTCCATCTATATATAATGTGAGATGGGGAGAGAGGATAAGAACTTTGACCAAAATGTCTGGCTCTGTCCCTTGTGAACTGTATAAAGTTAGTAAAGTTGTATCATCTCTCTGCTTCCTTATCTGTAAAAGGGAACAATAATAGTATCTGCCTCTAGAGTTTTGGAGGTAAATGAGTTAATACGTGGGGAATTTGTTGACCCAAGCCTGGCCCATAGAAAGCACTCAAAAAATGTTAGCTACTATCATGTATTAGAAGCAGCATTTTAAGAACTCTGGCTTTAGAGTCTGAAACCTTGAGTTGGAGACCAGGTTCTACCACTTACTGGCTATGTGCTCTTGGCTATGTTGAAAACTTGAGTCTCTTTTCCCATCTGCAAAATGGGAATAACACTGGCATGTATCTCATGGGGTTAAGGGAAGGAGATATGAGAAATCACCCATATGTCCTCCGTGAATATTGTTGCTGTTGTTATCTGGTGATGCTTTAAGCTTATCGAAGTGGTTATAAGTAAATGAGTTTCTTGTGTCCCTCACAGTCATTCCATGAGTGAGGGTGGATGGCTTTCTGACCCCTTTTCAGGCGATGTGACTGCTGTAGGCACTGAGAGGCTTGCCTAAGCTCCTCACTCAGCGGCAGAGCCAGGAACAGGACCCACATTTCCTGTCCCCTAGTTCCATGTTCTTTCCATTGACCAGGCAAGTCATTCCCACGGCAAGTGGCTCCTGAGACTTGACCTAGAAGTACAGGGGGAAGAGGCAAGTTAAGGTATGACAGAGGCCCAGAGTGTGAACGTTTCCCAGGGGTGAACGGGGGTTTGCTGTGTCTTGGGGGGTAGTGTTTAAAACACACCAGCCTCATCTGCACATGGCCATGATGGAAGAGGACAAATTAGGAATGGTTCCTTCGTTCAGTCTGTGGACAATAGTGTCCCCCCAAAACTTTGTTATTAGGCCTACTAGGGTCTTCTTGAGCCCTGGAGGCAGCCAGCAGAGGGGCTGAAAAAAGAATGGGGCCCAGGGTGGGGGCGGGTAGGAGGGAAGCTTTGGGTAGTTACTCTGCAGGTTTGAAGGAAGAGAAATGGTCTCCCACGTTGTCAGCGATGAGGTGTTAGAGGGTCTAACTTTTATTATAATGGACCCTGGAGGTTCAAAAGAAATACCTTGGAGACAGCTGACTTACTTCATCGGGTCACTGAGCTAAAAGAATCGTAGCTTCATCTTTGTTCCACCTGACAATTGTTCTGCCTTCCACATGCTGGTTGCCTAATGCATGTTGATACGGTTGAGTTAATTACAAGGTCACTGAGAGGTTGAGAGATGGTCCCCCGCCCTCAAGAGTAAAGGCAGGAGCCAGAGATTAAAGAGTTAAGAAGCATGTTGGTTCCTGTTGCCTCTTCACCTCTGGACATCCCACTGCTGCATGCTGCCTTGTATCTTCCTTCTCTGTTTCTTCCAGCTCACCTTCCTCCTCTGGAGGTGAAAGCATGGATGTCTGCCAACGTTCAGCTTTTGAACTGCTTGTTAAAATGTCAGGAATGGACTGTTGCATTAGGATGATTTTAATCAAAGCCCGGGAAGCTGCAGCTCCCATTTCCCAGAAGTCAACAGACATCCTCCAGTATAACCTGAGGGCTGGTACAAAGCAGCAGGCCTTGTGGGGTAAATTTAAGGTAGGGCAGGATTCTGAGAGCACAACAAACCGTCGAAAAGGTGGCAAGTCAGCTTTCACATAGCTTTGAGTGTCAGCTGGAAAAGGGACTGACTTCTAGGTGCCACCAACCAAGAAAATCACCAGCCCTGGGGCAGAAGGAGATGGCAAGTGTAAATACCTAGTTCTGTACCTGGCGCAGAGCAGGTCATTGGCTGAAGCATGGTGGTGGGGACTGTTGCCAAGGCCTGACCTCTAGGGCCTTCTCCTCCTGCTTGCATTTAGGAGTCTTCGATGGTTGCTCTGGTGCATCCTTTGTTCAGGGGGAAGGGGAGGATGGCGGCCCTCTGCTCTTGGCTCTGACGTCTTTTGCAAGTTCCTCCCACGCTGTAGATCTCAGACTGTACACCTATGTGGTGAGGGTATTGGATTAGTGTAGGAGCTTTGAGATGGAGGCCACAGGTAGGCTATAGGGGGGCCTGTGAACCCCTTAAAGGCATGACCAAAATTGTTCATGTATGTGCTCCGGGGAACACTCTTGACTCCAGTCTGTGAAGAACCGCTGTCCATGGCAAGTCTCTGATGGCTCCAAAGGCTTAAATGTTCTGTGGCATCAGAGCTCAGTGTCCCGAAGTTCGGTAAGCATGCGTCCTGGGGCTCACAAAATGCCTGTAGGTGGTGAATGGGTACGTGTTTGTTACACGAATGGTTATGTGATCATTTTAATGTTAGAACAAAACATTAAAACTGACATTTCATGAATATTCTTTGTGTGGAGGAGGCTAAGTCTTGCTTTTAGAAAAGGTGACTTAAATAAATGTGAAATGAGGAACAGTACAGAGGTGGGTCGATGCTTAAGTATGAGGAAGAATGATCTGTCCTGTCAACTGGTACAGACAGAAGGGCTGAGTGTTGGGGAAGCAGAGAAAAGGCTGTGAGGAAGTTGATGGTCAACTCAGGACAGGAACCGGCTGGTCCTTCTATCTATCTTGATACCACAGTTCTGTGTGAGTTGGACAAGTTTCTGATGCTCTCTTGGTCTCCTCTGAGAACACTGTCCCCCTCAGGCCAGGCATCCTGCCCCAAGAGTTTCCACTGGGGCTTTCATCACAGGAAAGATAAATACGGAGAAGAAAGGCACGCTTTCATCCACATGCTTCCTCAATTTTGAGATGTACTTGTTCACATTTTAATGTTTCTGAAATTGAGCCGCATCTTACGAAATTGTTCATTTAAGTAGTTATTTCCTTGCCAAAAAGCTGTTATTAAATGGATAGTAGCTTAGAATTGAAAGATGGTTCTTTCACCATTTTTCCCTCTTCCAAAACAAATTACACTTGAACGTTGGGACTTCTTATAAATATACAATGCGAAAGAAAATTTCTCTTTAAAAGGAGAATTCTCATGTCAAGCCATTTCACTAAATGCAAGTCTGGGGAAATGAGTCATGGTGACAGGAATGGAGACACTGAGCCCAGGCCCGGCTTTGAGTACCTCCCACCTCCTCCCTGAGCCTCCGTTTCAAATTTCTCTGTCTTTTGAATTCATTTAGTCTCCTTCCCAGAGGTGCGTCACAGGAGACCTTCTGGAAGTTATATGTCTGAATCCTCAACGGGTGGGAAGGATGAACCAGCCTCCCCAGTTTCAAGCAGACTCTACTTTGATGTCAAAGCTTCTTGATTCCCCCATATTCCATTTTTGTAGGAGGAGAACCCTCTGGTCTGTTTTTCTAGATGGTGAGCTTAGGGTGGATTAGAAGCACTTGATTAGCCTTTACAGAGCAGCGTTCTGTATTGGCCATTTTTGTTCTAGCTACAGTGGAGATTGATGGATTGTTACTTTTGGTTACAAAACCCAGGAAGAGGGGAGGGGGCTGCTTTGGAGACACTTTCTCGGGGAGCCAGGGGTGCTGCCATGGCCTCCAACTTACTGTTGCATTTAGAATGCCAGATAATAAACAACCAGGACTCGGCCTTTAGAAAGAAGTCAATGGAATAAATAAGCTGGAAAAGGTTGAAGGGAAAAAGCCAAGGAACATGTAAGTAGACGATTATATGGAGCCATTTAAAACAACAAAAAGCAACAGTAACAAAGCAGCAGATGGAATCTGGCCGCACATGGCCTTGCCAAGTTAACTCTGAGAAGCGAAGTGTTCTCTTTATGTCCCCTGAAGCATTCATGGTGTTTCCTAGCCAAATTCTCAGGCTGTTTCTATGGTGCTTACGAGAAAAGAATATAGCAGAGTTGATGTGGCCCTTTTCCCTCCCCATTCTGCATCCTCTTTGCAGCCTTGTGAAATAAATCTCTGGTTCAAATGAAATTGTGAAAAAGAAAATGGAAAATGGAAAAAAAAAAGTGCTGTAGGGGCAGGATATGCTGACTGGTTCCGATTTTTCACAAAACAAGGAGAATTTCTCTAAGAGTAGAGTAAACGGTGTTTATTTTTCGTTGAATTTTTTTTCAATCATCAAATGGAGTTGCTTAATTAAAAAAAAAAGTATCTCTTTCTTTTCTCTTTAAATACTACAGACAACCTCATTTTATCTCAGCAGACACCTAGAAACAAAACACTGGACCCACCAGAGAAAACGGGGCAATGAAAGCATCAGAAATTCAAGTCAGCTATGGAAGAATTACTGTTAGCTGGCAGCTCTCAATTCTAAACAGAAGTGTCCCAGAACCTGTTGGGTTTGACAAAATTTCTTAGAACTGGGGATTTGGGAAGGTTGGACTCCATGGACTTCTATTCCATTTGTTTCCTGCAGAGGGAAATTAGAGTCGATGCATCAAATGAACACCCAAAGAAACATTTAAAAACGTGTTTGACTAGTACTCAGTATGTGAGATTATTAAGTAATAACTTGTCCTCCTAGTTAACCTTGTCCTGGAATATATATAGGTTATTTGTAGCCGCCACTGCTATAATATTTTCTGAAGGATGCCAAGCTGTATGCAAGATCTTTTTGCTAAAGTCCAGACTGTCGACACTGATCTCGTCTTTTCTCCGCTTGCCCCCCACGCACACTTTGCGCGGTTTTAGGATAGCTCGGGGTTTGCTGTTTTCCCTCGAGGCCTCAAGGGTGACGTCGCGCTTGGTGTTTCGGTCAAACATCCTGAAGAAGTTGTTGTAGGAGCCCGTCATGATGACACTGCAAGGCAGAGAGGAAAAAGGGAGTGACTGAGTGCGACAGACAAAGGCTTTCTAGAGCAAACAGCACCACAAAGTGGCCAGTTTATGGCACCACACGAGAAACAAACAAGAGAGCCAAAACTGCAACAGGCTTTGTAGTGTGACTGTTGAGTTTCTTTGGAATCACTAAGAGCAACAAACTCTTTGGCTGGGTGAAGGATCGTTGAAAGCCCTCCTTGTTATTTACCAATAGATTCCTTTTGGTTCTTGGGCTCCATAAATGAGTCCAGTGGTTTTAATGATCCCAGCCCACCTCCCTCACATCAGGATTCTGAGGCTGGGGTGAAGTTATGAGTAGGAACACTGAGAACAACCGTCATTGTATTGTGTACATTTAAAGCACAGCTACAGTAGGAGGGATTCTGTGTTGCCCGACCGCTAAGGCTTTCTTGCATCAGCACTGCAGGAGGGATGCTGGCAGTACAGCACACATACCAGCATGTTTCCTCCCCCTGCTAAGAACTAGATCTAAATTCAGCCTTTTCCAAAAAATTAGATGCCATCATGGTCTCACTCGGGAAGGGAGTAAACAAAAATTCAATTCTGAAGGGATGTAGGATAAGGAAGTAAGCCTTTGAGGGGACTGACAGATGGTTCCTACCTTTCTACAAGAGTTATCCATTCTCAGGCATATCTCCAATTGATTAAGAGAGCAGTGAATGCCAGAGCCTTCCAGAAGCAATGGACTGACTCTTTAATGGCGACAGTTTGGACAAGATGACAGGCTGAGGGAAAGACACCAAGTAGCGTCCCATTGTGGCTGCCCCCTGCGGAGGTGGGCATGGCCTTGTTTGTGGGTGAGGCTCTGACTGGATGGTTAGGATGGGAGAACGCAGAGCGAGCTATTATTACCTCATCAGGCAGGGTGCTGAGTGCTTTACCCCAGACTTCATTTACTCTTCCTTCATCCCATGTAAGGGATTTACACAGGAGGAAAAGTGAGTGACTTGTACAGTGTCACACATCTAATAAGTAGCCAAGTCAGTTCTCCAGCCCACATCTGCCTGACTCTGGGGCACAAGCATTCAGCCACTTGGCCTCACTGCTTCCCATGCACTGACCTTTGCTTCCCTCACCATGACCTGACTTGTTTTTTTTTTTTTTTGCAGTACGTGGGCCTCTCACTGTTGTGGCCTCTCCCGTTGCGGAGCACAGGCTCCGGACGCACAGGCTCAGCGGCCATGGCTCACGGGCCCAGACGCTCCGCGGCATGTGGGATCTTCCCGGACCGGGGCACGAACCCGCGTCCCCTGCATCGGCAGGCGGACTCTCAACCACTGCGCCACCAGGGAAGCCCGACTCGACTTGTTTTTAAACAGTAAGAGAAAGTCTTTTCTGGGAAAATAATCTCAACCTTATCTGGACCAAGAATAACATTTTCTCAGTTATGGAAAGAAATTGTAATGTGGTGGAAAGCGTGTTGATTTTAGGATTCAAACTCTTCCTCTTGTCTCTACTGCTTACTAGCTCATGAGCTTGGGCAGATTACTTTATCTGGCTGAGCCTCCGTTTCCTCAGCTGGAAAATGGGGATGGTGAAAACAATCTCGATAGATTGTGGTCGGGATTAAAAAACATCATGTGTGTGAAAGTACCTAGTAAGTACAGTTTTTGAATCTTGGTTAAGATAGGAGGGAAACTGGAACAATAACAACCACAAATATTAAAAAAAAAAACCCTATTCTTAATAAACAATGAATAAATGACAGTTGTAAATGAAAATAAATAAAATAATAGGGCTGGGCTAGCTTCTTTTCCCCTCGAGGGCCTTTGTTAATATGTCACAGTTGCTCTGCCCTCTGCCCTCTACCAACTGGGCACGTCCTCTGCCACGTGGTGATTCCTTCCAGGCCTAAGTGGAAGGCTGATTTTGGATCACTGACCAAAAAAAAGCCCAACAAGGGTCACAGAGGGAGAGCCTGCGCTCACTAAGAGCTCGACTCTCCGAGTGCTTTGCCGTGATAGAATTTCCCCGCTTCCGAGCACTACTGCCGGTGCTGCCTTCATCGAGGAACAGCCCCTGGTAGACTGTGCTTACTTCTCCTGGAAATCAGAGGGTCACCTGTAATATTTGTCAAACCAGAAAGAAACTATGGGGAGGTAATAGGAAGTACTGTTGAAATCAAAGGCCTTAAAACAGTCATAAATCACCTTCAGGACATGTGATAAATGAGGCCGAGTAGAATTCGGTTAATGAACCACCAGGGCCTTCGGCCAGGTCTATACTGGCAGCTTCGAGGAATAATTTTCCATCTAGAAAGCCCACTCTGCAATCATCTGAACTATTCATGCTGGAAATGTGCTGGTGGAGCTTCATTTTAGCCATGTTGACCTAGCTCTGGGAGTGTCTTGTGTGTACGAGGTAGGATTTTCTTGAGGTTAAGTGGTCCCCTGAGCCAGTCCTGAAAGAGGAGTCAAGGGTGTCACTCATCCCTCCCTCCTTTCCAGGCCTGCCTCAAGGGTCATCCAGTGGTCTACACGGTGCGTCTCTGCCAGGCCTCGGGGCCGATTTTGATCTCCCTTTGGTTGTATCCCGCTTAGGATACACAGCCCAGAGCCTTCGCAAGGAGAGGGGGACCACCTTTGGAAAGTTCCCAGCCACGCAGACCTTTCTTACCTGTCTGACCCATTCCACACACATTCAAATTTATCAAAAATGCAGTCATTTTCGTAGAGGGAGCACAGCTTGCTGCGGAGGTAGTCGTGAACCTGGTTGGGGGCGGGGAGGACACATTAAGAGGGTGTTATTATTTTTAAAAATGATTTCTCTGTGTGAAGCTCCTCTTTGGATGTGAGCTGTTAATTTTCAGTGTAAATGCGGATTGAATCAGACGGGCTCAGATCTGAACCCAGGTGTGGCCCTTTTCGGCCTTGGCACATTAAGATGAGTTGGTGAGCTGCTTACACGGCTAGTGTGGATTAAACAAACTTGCTTACATAGATGGTGGCATAGAGCAGGGCCCATTAAGCGGGAGAGCCCCATTTTCTAAGCTGATTTAGAGGACACCGTTCATTCAGCCTCTTTTTTTTTTTTTTTTTTTTTTCCCTGCGGTAGGCGGGCCTCTCACTGTTGTGGCCTCTCCCGTTGCGGAGCACAGGCTCCGGGCGCGCAGGCTCAGCGGCCATGGCTCACGGGCCCAGCCTCTCCGCGGCGTGTGGGATCTTCCCGGATCGGGCACGAACCCCTGTCCCCTGCATCGGCAGGCGGACTCTCAACCACTGCGCCACCAGGGAAGCTCTTCTTTTTTTTCATTCAGCCTTTTATTCGACAAATATTTATTGAATGCCTGCTATGTGGTTGGGAGAGAGACCCGTGAACAGAATACCCCTGGGGTGCTTTCCTCCTAGTGTTGGGGAAGAGACTGTATAACCAAGTAAGTATATAAGATAGTTTAGATGGTGATAAAGATATAGAGAAAAAAACATGGAAAAAGGGAGTGGGAGTATTATATTATACAGGGTGAGTAGTCAAGGGTTCACCTGAGATGGTGGCCAGAAGGTGCAGTGTGGAGGCCTCAGCGTGTGCTCACCAGTTCCCGTAGGCCCCTTACTCTGAGTGATGTGAACAGACTTCACAGAAAGGATGCTGAGCCTGCTGTGTCGTGAAAGAATGTAAGCCTGCAGGGCCAAAGGCAGGGAGGCTAGGTGTAACCTGGGTGATAGATGACGGCTTGGACCAGAGCGGGCAGTGGTGGGAGGTGGTCGGATTCTCGACATGTTTGGAAGGAGAGCTGATGGGACTTGGGGATGGATCCACTGTGAAGTGTGGAGAGGAGAAACAGGAGTCAAAGAGGGCTCCTGCATCTTTCTCTTGAGCAAGTGGAAAGATGGAGCTGCCATGTTCACTTTTGGGATCTATAATTTGGAGATGTCTATGCCAAGGGAGCTCATCCAGTAGACTGATGTGATGTGCATGGCGCAGCCCTGGAGTATGCAGCAGTTTTCTCCTGTTTCTATTTTTCAGTGAAACGAGAAGCAAGGTTATCAACTGAGAGTGAGGAAGGGGAGGGGGTTGTTGGGAAACAGTGCAGGGTTTCTGGAAGGCACCGAGGGCCGCTTGAAGTTGTTGGATGTGAATTTTAAATGCATCTGGTCAGCACGGTTGGGTGTTTTTCTCCAGCTGCATTCAGCAACTCAGGTGAAGGTGGCAAATAGGCTGAGGATTAGGGCTTGGAGGGTAGTAATCTGGGTGCAATTTTGAATTCTTCCTGAGCTCTGTCATAGGGACTGGTAATTACAACAGGCATACATAATACGCCAGCTTGTTATTATTAGCCAGGCGCTTTATCCATAGAATCTTATTTCATCTCTAACATCATCTTAGGACGTAAGTGTTGTCATTCTCTTCGCTTTAACAGAGGATGAACTACCGGGTATGACACCATTTGTCCGAGATCACACAGGAAAGGAAATGACAGAATGGGAAGTGAACCCGGGATCTGGGTTCTGGAGCACACACACACTCTTGCCTTCTCTAGCAATCTACCTCCTACTGCCTCTGCCCCATTGGCCTCGCCTTGACGTGGGGTCTCAGTCCTAGACAGGAGCTGGGAACTGAGGTGAGGCCAAGAGGGAGCTAAAATTGGGTGAAGGCAGACGGACGTTATGAAAAGCACTGTTTGACTTTGTTTAGATGGACAGGGATGGTTCACTCTTCCTTTTCCTAGGCCCCTCTCCTCCCTTGACCCCAGAGCTCTGTTGGATGCTGAGCTCAGAGGCTCAGCTGTGTGCTTAGCACTGGGCAGAGGAATGAGGTCAGATTCATTCCTTGCTCCATTAGATGTTCTGGGTATTTGAAAAGCTCTCTGAGTTATTTGGACAGTGGAAGGATTTCTAAGTCTGCAAATTAATTTACTCCACTTTTACTCTCTTGTTCCCAAACAGTTCTGGGCCTTGTCAGGGTATCTGCTTCAATGCTATAGTGACAAGAGAATCCATCTGCAGCTGGGCTTTTGGCTTTGTTAGGTAATGGGATGTAAGGGCGAGGCTTGTGTCTTGAGCCTGGGAACTCTGCTATAAATTAAGTCATTGTCCTTCCCTTCCTCCACCTTTTGTGCGTATTGGAAGTGGCTCAGATCTGATCTGGAAGGCGATTTTGTTTGTAGGGCCATTTCTGCTTGTTGAAGATCTCTAGTTATCATTAAGAATCCTTGAGCAAAACAGAAGAGAGTCCTGGGACAAAGAGAGAGCTGATTCCAGGTCTTGACAAACTTCTTCTATAAAGGCCCAGGTAGTAAATAATTATACTTTGTGGGCCATGTAGCAACCACCCAACTCTACCCTTGCTATGCAAAAGCAGCTATAATAAACAAATGAGTGGGAGTTGTGTTCCAATAAAACTTTATTTACAAAGATAGATAGGTGGCAGACAGGATTGGCCTCTGAGTCATGGTTTGCCTAACCCTGGTCTTGACTGTAATTCCCCCCTCTCCCAAATCAGCACAGACTATTGCCTTGGAAGAAAGTGATGGTGGAGGTAAGGGCATAAATTGGGGGTCGAACTTTTCTTCTGATGGTTGGAGGACCCTGACCTCAAGAATCTGTCTCTTTTCTAGAAAGCAAGCCTGATTCTTGCCTCTTCTTGATTTTATCATTGACTTGCTTCCAAGTTCTGTGTAATAGAGGGAGAAGAGGAAGAGGAGTGGGGCTTCTGAAGGGGAAGGATGTCAAGATGGAATTAGTGCAGTGGGCAATGGGAGCCAAATTTATTATCCTCGTACTCCAGATCTCCTACTTTTTGGAGGAAAAAGACAGGCAAAATCGATCCTATTTTCAATCTTATCTCCCCCTACTTCTTCCTCTTATCTGTTATGGAGCACTTTTTTTTTTTTTTTCATTATTTTCCTGAAACTCTTAATTTATTTGATGCACCGTCTTTTTTTGTAAGTTTAGCTGATTTAAAATGTTTGTTGTGTTAATTTCAGGTGTATAGCAAAGTGATTCCATTATACACACACATATATATATAAAATTGTTTTTTCAGATTCTTTTCCCATATAGGTTATTACATGATATTGAGTAGAGTTCCCTGTGCTATATATACAGTAGGTCCGTGCTGGTTATCTACCTTATATATAGTACTGTGTGTATATGTCAATCCCAAACTCCCAATCCATCCCTCCCCCACTCCGTCTCCCCCTTAGCAACCACAGGTCTGTTCTCTGGAGTCTGTTTCTGTTTTGTAGATAAGTTCATTTGTGTTGTATTTTAGATTCCCCATATAAGCGATATCATATGATATTTGTCTTTCTCTGTCTAACTTACTTCACTTAGTGTGATAATCTCTAGGTCCATCCATGTTGCTGCAAATGGCATTATTTCATTCTTTTTTAGGCTTATTGATATTCCATTATATATATGTATCACATCTTTCTTTTTTAGGCTTATTGATATTCCATTATATATATGTATCACATCTTCTTTATCCATTCATCATTGACAGATGATAGACATTTAGGTCACTTCCATGTCTTGGCTATTGTAAATAGTGCTGCAGTGAACATTGGGGTGCATGTATCTTTTCATATTACGGTTTTCTCTGGATATATTCCCGAGAGTGGGATTGAGAGATCATATGGTAACTCTATTTTTAGTTTTTTAAGGAACCTTCAGACTGTTCTCCATAGTGGCTGTACCTGTTTACATTCCTACCAACAGGATGGAGCAGTTCTGGGAAGTTCCTGACTACCTCCAACTGAGGGCCTCTACAGGAAAAGATGATCTATTACACTATGAAGGTATGTGGCGTATATATTCTGTTGTAAAAAAAAGAAAAATCTTAGGCAGAGAATATAGACTTTTTTCCATCAGAGGAGAGAAAAAGGTAAGATACCGACATGAGAAACAAACATCTAGAGAGCAACAGAGTAAGGGAAAACTTAAGACTCGTGGTCCTATTTGATACTTCTCTCTCCATGTTGCAAAAAGTGTTTCTATGCTATGTTCCTATGAGCTTGGGGACGGCCTCCTTGACACTAAGCCGAGTCTCCCAACACAGTGGTTCTCAAACCATGTACTTGTGGGAGCCTGCTATTGTATAGTTGATAGACCACTGTGAGGCCTAGCACGATTAAACTCTGTTGGTTTGTTCTTCTGTTTCAGGGGTTGACAAACTTTTCCTGTAAAGGATCACACAGTAAATATTTTAGGCTTTGTGAGCCATATGGTTTCTGTCACGACGACCCAACTCTGCCGTTGTGGCATGAAAACAGCCATAGATAATAGGTAAATGATCAGGTGCGGCTGTATTTGGCTCCACAGGTCAGTCTGTCAACCCCTGTTCTATAGGAAAACGTGAACATAGCTCATCATACTTCAGTCTACAGCTTCTTATTCCCAGAAACATGCTTGAGATCGCTTGATGGATGTATGAAGATCCAAAAGAGTATATCACCTGTCTCCCTGCCCAGGGAAGGCACTAGTAATTGATGATGGAATTCCTTCCCACTGGACCAGTCCTTACAATTTTTTTCAACAGTGTTCCAGACACTGACTCACTCAGTTTGTTTACCATCTTTGATATACTATATTACCATCTGATACGGTATATAAACTTAACTAAATTGCTTTGAAATATGTCACCTGAAATAAGTTAAGTAACTTTTGTAGTATTTAATTTCAACAATGAGCTATGAGAGCTCTTCCTCAGTGTTCTACAAAGAAGAGGTCTACATCTACTACTAGGTAAACATGATTTGAGAAGCATGACCTTAAATGCTGATGACTTCATGTCACAGCTAGCTAGCTTTGTTCTAGAAGTCTTTCCCTAAAATAAAAGTAGTAATTGCTCTCCCCCTGTGTAGCCTAATCTACTTTTCTCTAAGCACGGCTCTGCAGCAGGTCACACGCCTGTCAGGTTCTAGTTCCCATCGCCATCGCTTTCGTACTAAGGGATGTAACACCAGCTGGTTTGACTGCGCAGCTGGAGGGGGACGCTCCTGTCTGCTCTAGCCCTGTGCTGAAGGTGAGGGCTGTGAGCGGGAGCCTGAGGGCAGCATGTCGGGCACAATGAGAACGCAAACACACAGGGGATGCTATTTGAACCACAGGGGTAACCACACTACCTTGACCACATCTGTGGTCTTCATTTCTGGCCCCCAAACCTTTTTACAGCTTCACGGTCAGCCATCAAAGTCCTGAGTGTCCTCAACCTCCTCTCTCAATGTTTCCTGCTTCTCCTGAGGCCACTCACGTGGCGGCTGGACTTCTGCCCTCGTGTGCCAAGGTGAGTGGACTCCGTGCTGCTCAGGACAGTCATCCTTCCTGTCTCGGGTCCACAGCTCCTTCCAAGTCATGCCATCCAACGTGACTTCCTGCCACCCATCCTCCTTACAGTCAGCAACAGTTCTCAGCCCCTCTACCCCATTCCTGGAAGCCACTCTAGCGCCTCAGTCTCTCTTCCATCCCTGCCATCATTCTTAGCGAGTCAAATACTCTGGACTCTCGGTTACTTGGCCTCATCATTTTCAGTGCGTTTTGTCCTTTGCTTTCTGGGTCATATTATGAGCCTTGTCATTACTATAACTGTATGTGTTTAGTAAGTATCACTCTTGCTACTTCCTATCATTTTAAGTCATGCCCTTTAGTATCTTGATTCTATCAATTCTTCATTCCCCTTATAACCTACCTTAGATTCAGCCATCCATCATTCCAATCAGTCAATCACTCCCTTAATAGATACCTTCAACAAACTTGCTCTTCTCCCTCTTCCATCGTACTCCCTTGGCAAAACCCCATCACTGGTTAAATCTAACTTTCTGCTCTTCCTTACCTGTACCAAGCAGGTGAATGTGGCTGGAAAAAACACACAATCACACAGATCAGTCTCACTTTAAATCAATAATAGAAACCTCAAGTGGATCCCTGAGCAACCCTACCATACTGCCCCAGTCAATTCACTCTCTTCCTTCTCACTCAGCTAATGACCTTGCTTCTTATTTTACTGGAAAATAGAAGCAATAAGAAGAAACCATCTGTATGTTCCCATCACAAAATTGACAAACCTACTGCATCTGTAGCTACTTACTCTTTTCTCTTTCCTTTGACGGATGAGTTGCCCACCTCATCTAAGTCCAATTCTGCAGTGGAATCTATTCCCTTGAGAAGCTGACTGCTTCAATTAATTATCACCCTCTCTACAGGCTTACTCCTATCAGCATAAAACAAGCTGTGATGACTTCCTCAATCCTGCATTCCATTCCAGCTACTACCCCATTTCTCTATTCCTCTTCAGAACAAAAATCTCTTTCGAAATTTCACTACAGGGCTTCCCTGGTGGTGCAGTGGTTAAGAATCTGCCTGTCAATGCAGGGGACACAGGTTCGAGCCCTGGTCCGGGAAGACCCCACATGCCGCGGAGCAGCTAAGCCCGTGCGCCGCAACTACTGAGCCCGCGCGCCACAACTACTAAAGCCCGCGTGCCTAGAGCCCGTGCTCCGCAACAAGAGAAGCCACCGCAACGAGAAGCCTGTGCACCACAAAGAAGAGTAGCCCCTGCTCACCGCAACTAGAGAAAGTAGAGAAAGCAACGAAGACCCAAAGCAGCCAAAAATAAATTAATTAAAAAAAATTTCACTACGTTCCACATCCTCTAGTTACAGTCTCTCTTGAACCCACTCCAATCAGACATTCATTCCTACCGCTTCACCTACAACTAACTCTTTCATTAAGGTGCCTGATCATCTCCATGTTACTAAATCCAATTGGCCACTTCTCAGTCCTTCCTTGATTCAGCAACAGCATACGGCAGTTGGTGACTTCTTCCTCCTCGATTCACTTGGCTTCCAGG
Source organism: Phocoena sinus (assembly GCF_008692025.1). Taxonomy (NCBI): domain Eukaryota; kingdom Metazoa; phylum Chordata; class Mammalia; order Artiodactyla; family Phocoenidae; genus Phocoena; species Phocoena sinus. The sequence continues at coordinate 48,932,855 of NC_045765.1, read as the reverse complement.
ACTCCTCTCGGTTTCCGTCCTACCTCACTGGCACTTTCTCCAGTCTCTCTTGCCAAATCCATTTCCTCTTCCCAGCCTGTAAACACTGGGACCTCAGGGCATGGTTCTTGACCTTTCCTCTAGGCTAGATCTATCCAGACTTACACTGAGCTGTCTACCTGCTATTTCTGGATGTTTAACTGGCTCAACATGTCTTTTATCCTTCTGCTTTGTAAGCCTTTGCAGGCAGGGGCTGATTTGGAACCCTTGAAGAAGTGCCCAATCTACGTATTAGTGGGTGGTGGTCTGTACCTGGTAAGTCTCGATGGGGCGGTTTTCCATGTTGAGATCCCACACTTTGACCGTCAGATAGTCTCTGGTCATGATATACCTCCCACTGTGGCTGAACTTCACATCCGAAATCGAAGAGATGATTTCAGAGAAAAACGACCTGTTGCTTGGATCTTCCGGCTCTTCAAAAACTGCAGAACAAAAGCAAAACAAAAGAAATTTAGTACATCCTTATCAGCTGATGCTAACGTGTTTGGGCCAGCTCGAAAGCCAGCAGTCTAACCTGGAGTAGGGCTGGAATCGGTAGAATTTAAGTTGCTAACAGAACTGTCAGCTCCCTGGCAGCAGAACAAGCTGTCACTGGTTTCCATATTTTGTTTCTCATGGAAGGACTCCCATGGGGCTTGTCACATCCACAGATCTGGCACTGACAGTTCACAAGCTCCAGGTCTATGTATCTGGCTCTTTCACTTTCCCCCATGGTTCCTGGGTGTCACTGCATATACTATAACCTGTAGTCATCTTACACACTTAAAAATTGTGTTTATGCCATTTTTTGAGATATAATTCACATACCATAAAATTTACTCATCTAAATTTTATAGTTGGTGGGTTTTTTTTTTTAGTATAATCAATCATGCAACCATAAACAAAGTCTAAATTTAGGACATTTTCATTACCTCATCCTCTGTAAAAAACCCAAAACAACTCCATTCCCATTAGCAGTTACTCCCCATTACCTACTCCTGCAGCCCTAGGCAACCACTAATCTATTTTCTTGTTTTATGAAATTGCCTATTCTAGAAATGTCACACAAATGGAATCATTCTCCCCCTCTCTCTCTCTCTCTATATATAGATATATATATATATATATATATATATATATATATATATATATATATATATATATATTCTTTTTTGGTGACTGGCTTCCTTCCCTTAGTGTAATGTTCTCAAGGTTCATCCATGTAGTGGCATGATTCATTCCTTTTTATGGCTGAATAATACTCCATTGTATGGCTATATTACATTTTGTTTATCCATTCGTCAGTTGATGGACACTTGGGTTGTTTCTACTTTTTGGCTATTATGAATAATGCTGCTATGAATAAACACAAGATTTGTGTGGACCTATGTATACGTATCTCTTGGATCATGGTGCTTAAGAGTGGGACTTCGCTGCCAGACTGCCTTGGGCTTAAGGTCAGACTACCCTTGACTAGTTGTGTGACCTTGGGCAAGTTACTTAACTTTTCTGTGCCTCAGTTGCATAGGTAAACTCTGGCTACAACGTCTTTTGTATATATTTTCCATTTGCGCTGGTATCTAGCTGCTTATTCTTCCATTCAACAGATTCAGCTGATTTCCACTCACAGGAATAAAAAGCACTTACAGGAATAAAAGACACTGAAGCTTGTTGTAAGCTGCCTTAGTTCATCTTTCTAACCTTGTTTTTGAACTCCTCTCGTTCAAATTGGATGTGCGAAATACATCTTGATGTTTCCCGTCTTTATGCCCTTCATTCCTCCGTCATTGTGTCATATTTTGCTTGATTCATATGTCTCATCTCTTACATGTTATTTTAGCCCCAAATGATCACACTTGGTCTGGCCTGTTCACTTAGCATTTGCTCAGGTATTCTCCCAATGAAAGCATCATTTCTCACATTAGCATTTAACAATCCGTGGCTTATCTCAACTAGGAATGTGAGCTTCTTGAAGGCAGGATTTTGTTTTTTCTCGTCTTTGTACTAAGACTCTTGCACATAAATATTGAATAAATAGTTGTTGCTTGATTGGAACCAAAGCCAGATGAATTAGTGAAATCTTTGCCTTCTGGGTGCTCAGCATGTATGATGTTGAGCTATACATATTTGCCTACATTTAATTAGTTTTGACCTACAATAACGGCAATTGAGTATGGTTCCACCTAATAAGCGTTTCTATCACAATTTTAGGCTGAACCAAACATCAGTCTTCAGGTTACTGAGTAACTCATCCCCCAAGGCTTTCTCTTTCCTGCCCGTTCAACACACTCACGGAGTCATTATCAAATTCTATGTAGAAAATCTATAGGCAGAGACAAGATGGTGGAGAAGAAGGATGTGAGCTCACCTCTTCTTACAAAAACACCAAGATCACAACTGACTGCAGAACAACCATCAACCGAAAAATGAGGGAACCTATCAAAAAAGTTATCCTACATCCGAAGACAAAGAAGAAGCCACAACAAGACGGTAGGAGGAGCACAGCCACGGTAAGATCAAGCCCCGTACCTGCTGGGTGGGTGACCCACAAACTGGAAAATAATTTTACTACAGAAATTCTGCCACAGGAGTGAAAGTTCTGAGCCCCACATCAACCTCCCCAGCCTGGGGATCTGGCAACAGAAGGAGGAGCCCCAAAGAATCTGGCTTTGAGGGTCAGCAGGGTTTGACCGTAGGAATTCCACAGGACTGGGGGGAAACAGAATCTCCCCTCTTGGAGGGCACAGAAACCCCACTCTTGTGTGCACCAGGACCTGGGGGAAAAAGCAGTGGCTTCATAAAAGCCTAAGCCAGACTTACCTCCTAGTATTGGAGGGTCTCCTGCAGAGGCGGGGGGCAGCTGTGGCTCACTGCAGGGACAAAGACACTGGCGGTGGTAGTTCTGGGGAGTACTCATTGGTGTGAGCCCTCCCAGAGGCCACCATTTCCTCACCAAGACCTGGCACCACCCAACAGCCTGTAGGCTCCAGTGCTGGGACACCTCATGCTAAACAACCAACATGGCAGGAACGCAGCCACACCCATCAGCAGACAGGCAGCTTAAAGTCTTCCTGAGCACACAGCTGCTTGCTAAACACACCCCCTGACATGTCTCTGTCCACCAGAGGGACCTGCACCGGGACACCTGCACAAGCCTCTTAGACAGCCTCATCCACCAGGGGGCAGACAGCAGAAGCAGTAAGAGCCACAGCCCTGCAGCCTGCGGAAAAGAAACTGCAATCACAGAAAGTTAGACAAAATGAGACAGCAGAGGATTATGTTCCAGACGAAAGACCAAGATAAAAACCTACAAGAACAACTAAAAGTGGAGATGGACAACCTACCTGGAAAAGAGTAATGATACTGAAGATGATCCAAGATCTCAGAAAAAGAATGGAGGCACATGTCGAAAAGATACAAGAAATGTTTAACAAAGGTCTAGGATAACTAAAGAACAAGCAAACAGAGATGAACAATACAATAACTAAAATAAAAAATACAATAGAAGGAATAAATAGCAGAATAAGTGAGGCAGAAGAAAGGATAAGTGAGCTGGAAGACAGAATGGTGGAAATCACTGGCACAGAACAGAATAAAGAAAAAAGAATGAAAAGAAATAGAGACAGTCTGAGAGACCTCTGGGACATTAAACACCCCAACATTCACATTATAGGGGTCCCAGAGGGAGAAGAGAGAGAGAAACGCCCTGCAAAAATATTTGAAGAGAAAATAGCTGAAAACTTCCCTAACACGGGGAAGGAAACAGTCATGCAAGTCCAGGAAGTGCAGAGAATCCCAGGCAGGATAAACCCAAGGAAGAACAAGCCAAGACACATAGTAATCAAACTGACAAAACTTAAAGGCAAAGAAAAAGTATTAAAAGCAACAAATAACATACAAGGGAACTCCCATAAGGTTATCAGATGACTTCTCAGCAGAAACTCTTCAGGCCACAAGGGAGTGGCACGATATATTTAAAGTGATGAAAGGGAAGAACCTACAACCAAGAATACTCTACCCAGCAAGGCTCTCATTCAGATTCGACAGAGAAATCAAAAGCTTTACAGACAAGCAAACGCTAAGAGAATTCAGCACCAGACTAGCTTTGCAACAAATGCTAATGGAACTCCTCTAGGTAGAAAAGAAAAGGCCACAAGTAGAAACAAGAAAATTACAGATGGAAAAGCTCACTGGTAAAGGTAGGAAATCATCCACATACAAATGTGGTATCAAAACCAGCAAGCGTAAGAAGAGGAGAGTACAAATGCGGGATATTGGAAATGCATTTGAAATTAAAAGAGCAGCATCTTAAAACAATCTTGTTTAAATATAGACTGCTATATCAAAACCTTATGGTAACTACAAACCAAAAAATCTACAATGGATACACACACAAAAAAGAAAAAAGGAATCCAAGCACAGCACTAAAGTTAGTCATCAAATCACAAGAGAAGATTCTCACAGTGGTGGCCTCCTCGGCCACATTGTGCACTAAGTCGGGTGCCTTCCTGAAGGCGCAGTGACCCCTATGTCGAGCTGAGCCAGTACCAGGACCAGCACTGCCGGGGTGACAGTGAAGAACAGGAAAAATTAATTACTGAAGGAAAGCTGTACACCGCATGTTGGAAATCTTTCCTCTTATACACAACTGAAGAACAAATCTATGAACTCTTCAGCCAAAGTGGTGACAGAGAGAAAATTCGTCATGGGCCTGGATAAAATGAAGAAAACAGCATGTGGGTTCTGCTTTGTGGGACACTGTTCAAGAGCAGATACAGAAAATGCCACGTGGTACGTAAATGGAATACGTCTGGATGACTGGATCATTCGCACAGACTGGGACACAGGCTTTAAGGAGGGCAGGCAGTATGGCCGTGGGCGTTCTGGAGGCCATGTACGAGATGAGTATCGTCAGGACTATGATGCTGGGAGAGGAGGCTATGGAAAACTGGCCCAAAACCTGTGAGTGGTGAGAGCCCCGTCATGAAAAACACACTCCTTTGGCCTAGTGAATTTGACGTGCGTTACCCAAGGTCTGCAAACCTGCCCATTTTTACCTGGTTTTAATCAATGTCTCTACTGAGCTGGAAGCCTCTTCATGGTTTTCCACTTAAAAATTATTACAGGACAGAATCCAAAAGAATGCCATTAATTCTACGGTCTTAGCATCTTAGTCATGTGTCAGATTACCAGAATGATTTCTGTTTCCAGGTCAAAAATTGTGTTCCTTAGCAACAGACTTCATGAATAATGTTGATAAGCCAAAAACACACTTCTTTTAGGAAGAGTTAAAAAAATTTTTTTAAGTGTTTACCATGTTTGCATCTAAGTAGGTTCATGGTCTACCTTGGGGCCTGGAATTACTATTTTTAAAATTTTAAGTTTGCATGAGATATAGAGTTTAATAAGTGGAGTTTTGCTATGTAATGTAGCTTTACTCTAAATTAGGAATAGATGTTTGATAACTGATTGTTTTTCTATGTTGAATTTTAATCTCTAAAGGCAAACTTAAAGAGTCAAGGGAACTTCCTAAATAGTTGGTAAGCATTGGACAGTCGCAGGGGACAACACCTCTTATGTGCTTTATATATCAGGAAATTAGGTCAGGACTAGAAGGGTATTTACTAAACACAGTTTTCAAAACACGTGTTTTAGCTAACGCTAAAAAGACCAAGAGTCTGTATTACAGGGAACCTCAACTACTCTAAGGGCAAGGGGGGGACGCTGTCAGTAGGAAATGGGGAGGAAATATCAGGAGATGTGAGTTAAACCATTGCCTTGACATGATGAAGGTTGCTGTGAGAGCCAGCAGATCTATTTTTTTTCATTTTCAAACTGATCTTGGGGATTGAGTGGGATTTTTTGTTTGTTTTGTTTTTAAAAAAAAAGAGCTTAAAGATCAAGAGAATGCTTAACAAAAACAGAATCAGAAATGCTTCCCTCGGGAAATGTTTTGGCTAATTCTCATACTGAAGCCTGTCTGTTTTTTTCCCTAATTGTGCTAAGTTTCAGAGCCTGGGTAGTGAGCTGGTGGTCTCTACAGAGAAGGGAGTCTAGAGGATTTATCTTGCATTTGTAAGGCAAGAGAGAATTTCTCTAATATTATGTGAACTATTGCTTATTTTAAACTGGTAGTCTAGTATAATTTTCCCTGATGTAAGTGATATTTTTTCCTCTAGCAACAAAGTATCCTCTAATTTCTAGTAGTTTGTGAAGTTTGGGGCTGAAGTATCTCAATGTGAACATCTTTCATGTTACAGTGAGTGTATGTTTTCTCAAATTTAAACTAGCTATTTGAACTTTAAAAGATATCTCTAAATTAGCTGTAACTATTTAGGAAAACATTTGCAAATATCTAATTTAATGAGGACATACAATTCATTAATAATAAAATCTTTTTACACTGTAGTTTGAATTAATGTATTTTATATTTTGCAGTAAAACGTAACTCAGATTTCTACAGGTCTTAAAACCACAGATGGCGGTTCCCATTTGAATTGTCTTCTGTAACAGATTTCAATAAAATTGGACCAACTTGGGGCTTCCCTGGTGGCGCAGTGGTTGAGAGTCCGCCTGCCGATGCAGGGGACACGGGTTCGTGCCCTGGTCCGGGAGGATCCCACGTGCCGCGGAGCGGCTGGGCCCGTGGGCCATGGCCGCTGGGCTTGTGCGTCCGGAGCCTGTGCTCCACAATGGGAGAGGCCACAGCAGTGAGAGGCCCGCGCACAGCAAAAAAAAAAAAAAAAAAAAAAAAAATTGGACCAACTTATAAAAAAGAAAAATCACAAGAGAAAAGAACAAAAGAGGAAGGGGAGAAAAAAAGACCTACATAAACAAATCCCAAACAATTAACAAAATGGCAAGAAGAACATACATATTGATAATTACCTAATATGTAAATGGATTAAGTACCCCAACCAAAAGACATGGACTGGCTGAATGGATACAAAAACAAGACCCATCTATATGCTGTCTACAAGAGAACCAATTCAGACCTAGGGACACATACAGACTGAAAGTGAGGGGACAGAAAAAGATATTCCATGCAAATGGAAATCAAAAGAAAGCTGGAGTAGCAATACTCACATCAGACAAAATAGACTTTAAAATAAAGACTGTTACAAGAGACAAAGAAGGACACTACATAATGATCAATCCAAGAAGAAGATATAACAATTATAAATATATATGCACCCACCATAGGATGACCTAAGGCAAATGCTAACGTAATACAATAATGGTGGGGGACTTTAACACCTTACCTACACCAATGGACAGATCATCAAAACAGAGGAAACACAAGTTTTAAATGACACAATAGACCATATAGATTTAACTGATATTTTTAGGACATTCCATCCGAAAACAGCAGATTACACTTTCTTCTCAAGTGCACATGGAACATTCTTCAGGATGGATCACATCTTGGGTCACAAATCAAACTTCAGTAAATTTAAGAAAATTGAAATCATATCAAGCACCTTTTTTGACCACAACACTATGAGGCTAGAAATCAATTATAAGAAAAACACACTGTAAAAAAGACAAACACATGGGGACTAAACAATATGCTACTAACAACCAATAGATCACTGAAGAAATCAAAGAAGAAATTAAAAAAATACCTAGAGACAAATGAAAGCACAATGATCCAAAACCCATGGGATGCAGTAAAAGCAGTGCTAAGAGGGAAGTTTATAGCAATATAATCTTACCTCAAGCAATATAATCTTACCTCAGGAAACAAGAAACATCTCAAATAAACAACCTAACCTTACACCTAAAGGAACTAGAGAAAGAAGAACAAACAAAAACCCAAAGTTAGTAGAAGGAAAGAAATCATAAAGATCAGAGCAGAAATAAATGAAATCGAAACAAAGAAAACAATAGCAAAGATCAATAAAACTAAAAGCTGGTTCTTTGAGAAGATAAACAAAATGGATAAACCTTTAGCCAGACTCATCAAGAAAAAGAGGGAGAGGGCTCAAATCAATAAAATTAGAAATGAAAAAGGAGAAGTTACAACGGATACCGCAGAAATACAAAGCATCATAAGAGACTCTATGCCAATAAAATGGACAACCTAGAAGAAATGGACAAATTCTTAGAGTGGTACAATCTCCCAAGACTGGACCAGGAAGAAATAGAAAATATGAACAGATCAGTCACAAGTAATGAAATTGAACCTGTGACTTAAAAACTTCCAACAAACAAAGTCCAGGACCAGGTGGCTTCACAGGAAAATTCTATCAAACATTTAGAGAAGAGTTAACACCTATCCTTCTGAAACTCTTCCAAAAAATTGCAGAGGAGGGAACACTCCCAAGCTCGTTCTATGAGGCCACCGTCACCCTGATACCAAAACCAGACAAAGATACCACAAGAAAGTGCTGTTTACAATAATCAAGACATGGAAGCAGCCTAAATGTCCATCGTCTGTCGATGATGAATGGATAAAGAAGATGTGGTACCTATATACAATGGAATATTACTAAGCCATAAAAAAGAATGAAATAATGCCATTTGCAGCAACATGGATGGACCTGGAGATTATCATGCTAAGTGGAGTCAGTCAGAGAAAAACAAATATCATAGGATGTCGCTTACATGTGGAATCTAAAATATGATACAAATGAACTTATTTACAAAACAGATACAGACTCACAGACATAGAAGACAAACTTACGGTTACCAAAGGGGAAAGGTAGGGGAAGGGTAAATTGAGAGTTTGGGATCGACATATATGCTCTATTTAAAATATATAACCAACAAGGACCTACTGTGTAACACAGGGAACTCTGCTCAATATTATGTAATAACCTAAATGGGAAAAGAATTTGAAAAAGAATAGATACATGTACATGTATAACAATCACTTTGCTGTACACGTGAAACTAGCACATTGTTCATCAACTATACCTAATATAAAAAATTTTTAAAAACCCAAATTCTTTGTAGAAAATCTAATATAATCTAATATAATGAGTTGTCTTTCAAACCTTGCTGAATTAAACCATAAGTCAAACCAAAATACTAATTTTCACAGAACCATGTAAAAGAACAACAAAAAAACTGATCAATCAGAATTGAACTTGAGAAGTAAAAAACCTATTGAAACAGAAAAACATGAAGTCAATAGTCTCTGACCCCTCGTCTCAGTCTGTGCCCATTTCCCTTGGACATTGATGGAGCACTAATGAAGGCCCCTGGACTCCGATTGGTACCCTCAGAGTTGAGAACTAGATTTTCACCTTAGTTTCTATTCAACGTAATCTCATTAGGACTGCCCCATACAAACATCCCCATAGAGAGAGGAATGGGGGCCCTGAGGCTTGGTCACCCCCTACCCAGTGCATCTGCAAGGCAAGCTTGAGGCAGTAAGTGGGAAGGGCTCTGGAAACTACACACCCGGAGGCAGTCAATTCCTGCCTCTGTCATTTACCAGCTGTCCACATTTTTGTTTTTGTGGTACGCGGGCCTCTCACCGCTGTGGCCTCTCCCGCTGCAGAGCACAGGCTCCGGACGCGCAGGCTCAGCGGCCATGGCTCACGGGCCCAGCAGCTCCGCGGCATGTGGGATCCTCCTGGACCGGGGCACGAACCCGTGTCCCCTGCATCGGCAGGCAGACTCTCAACCACTGCGCCACCAGGGAAGCCCCCCAGCTGTCCACATTTTATTTACTACTCTGAGATTCCATTTTCCCAGCTGCAGAGTGGACATGCACGTTGCTTGGCACATAGCAGGTCCTCAATAAATGTCAGTCGCTATTTTTTATCATGAAAAGCATGCATTGGTTCCGTATTAGCCAATCATATTTCATTTACTAAGATTCTTGGTGGGGAGGGATAAGTTAGGAGTTTGGGATTAGCAGATACAAACTATATAAAAGATAAATGACAAGGTCCTACTGTGTAGCCCAGGGAACTATATTCAATATCCTGGAATAAACTATCATGGAAAAGAATATGAAAAATAATATATATGTAGAACTGAATCACTTTGCTGTACACCTGAAACTAACAAAACATTGTAAGTTAACTATACTTCAATTAAAAGACTCGAGAATTTGGGACTGAGGACTACAGAACCTGGGGATATTTAAATGAAGTAAAGAATATTTACAAGGTTATACCTAGGACTCTGTTCTCCAAATGTTTGGCATACCAGCAGGCCAGTGTAGCAACATTGTAAAGCCTTAAAGTGACAGCCCCAGAAAATGGAGGTGAAATGAAAGAAAAATTTTAATCAAGCCATGTATCGCTAATTATTTATGTAGAATGTAGAGGCCAGGATATAGATAACATACCCACCAGCACAGCACTTTGTAGTTCATTACATGTTTATGCTTAGCCAATTCTTAATATCAACTCCATGAATTCCTTTCATTCATTCAGCAACAATATTTAATGGTGTCAATAACTACTGTTTATGGGAAGCTTATTATGTTCCAGGCCCTACGCTTTGCATGTTTTATCTCATTTAATCCTTACAACAAACCTATGAAGTGGGAACCATGATTTCTTATTTTATAGATGTGGAAAACTAAGGCACAGAGAGGCTTTGCAACCTGTCCACGGACAACACAGCAAGATCAAGTAGCTCAACCGAGGAAGAGCTGAATTTTGAACTTGGGTCTGTCTAACTTCAAAGTCTCTGTTCTTAATCATCATGCAATTCTGCCTTGTACCATCTACAAGACCTTATTTTAGGAGCTGTAAGAAAATAGCAGGGTAGAATCTACATAGCATCATGGAACTATGAAGCCGGAAGGCTCTTTCTTTTTCCTGGTTATTGCACTAAGTACTTTTTATTGTGCACTAATTAGATGAAAGTTAGTGGAAGGGCTCTTAATGCTCTCAGTTCTACTCTAGCCTGTTTACACAGCCCAAGTCCTTAAGAGAATGAATCCATTTCAAACACTTAAGAGCACAGCTTCTGTACCAAGGGCTCATGAGTTCAAGCCTTACCCCATCATTAGCAAGTATAGTTTGGAGCCCCCAGGACTTTGAATGACCCTGTCAACACATCACAAGAAGCCCAGGCCATCAGGTCATCTCTCACCCCTGGATTCTAATCCCCGTGGCCTGTGTGCAATGAGTCAGCCTTTCCTCCCTCTGTCCCTGTCCCCCAGTTTATGGGCACTGACGTTTAATATGTATTATTTGTCTTTCCTAATAGAATACAAGCTCTATGAGGGTGGGGGTTTTTGTCTGTTCTGTTCTGCTGTATCCCCTGGAACATAGGAGGTGCTCAGTAAATATGTTAAATGAATGAATACTGATAATCCATTTAAATTTTTAAATGAAAATAATACCTACCTACTAGGTTCCTTTCATGATCTGTTTAACTATCTAAGCGATACTCTATTCACCTCAAATTTGTTTAAGTCCTTGAAAAGTGTGAAAATAATACAAGTCGTCTGTAATTCAAGGTTTTCACCGATTCAGGCTGAGCAATCACTTATCAGCTATTTAAGTGTCTTTTATGTGCCTGCACACACATGCACTACACGTAGTACGTCACCTAGAACATGAAAAGTATTTGTCGTGTGATACATGCCAGGTCCCGTGCTATATATGCCAAGGACACGAGGAACAACACAGACCCCGTTCTACCATCATGGAACTCACAGGCTACAGGAAGAGACAAACATTAAACAATTACACAATTTTCATTGCAGATGTGAAAAGGTGAGATTTTACTGCTTTCCCAGTGGGGAATAAGGGTGCTGGGGAACCAGCTAGTGGAATGCAAATGGAACATCACTGTGTTCCGTGTAATTTACTGAATAGGTGGTACGATAGTATCCAGTGCTTGAGTGACACATCTTGAGACAAATCAGAACTGGTATTTCTCCTAAAGACCCTTGCCTTGGCATTAGAAATCCTGCTGATCTGCAGTTTTCTACCAGTTTCTAGAAAATAAAGACATCAAGAGAAGAAACGAAGAGAACCACGGTAGAGAGAGGAAGCAGCCTTGAAGAAAATCCTAATAGCACAGACCTACTCATTGGGGATGTGTCAGATTCACCAACAGGGAGCTTGTGTCTTGTGTCTTGTTGTAACCCAGTAACAACGTTAACAGTGATGATCATGACAGCTGCTACCCTTTCTTGGTCCTCCTGCTTTGCAGAAATTATCCCACTTGATGCTCAAATTTATGAGGAAGGTACTCTCACTGTCCTTACTTATAGATGAGACAGACCAGGAGAGGTTGAGCACCTTGCCCAGGATCATGCAGGTAGTGAAGAGTAGAGGTGGGCTTTCTACTGACCATCTGCCTGTTACCCTGCCTCCACAACCTGCCTTTCCTCGCGTTGTCAGTATCATTTCTGTTAAAACAATCAAGTCAAAGTGAGCTCCCTCATCTTTTAGATATACCCGTGCATTCCCACGTCTGTGCCTCTGTTCCTGCTTACCTCTTCCTGTGCCCATCAAGGGATACCGGAAAGAACATCAGACTGGGAGTCAGGGATGCTGGGTTGGAGTCTAGGCTAAACACAAATGAGCCAGCTCTTAATAACACCTACTATCTGTGTTGAGCACTTGTGCCGTGTGCTTTACATGTATTAACTCATTTGATATTCACAGATACTCTTTTCCTTTTCCACAAGTCAGTACAATCAGTCAACTCAGGAACAGAGGTTCTATAGCTACTAGGACGCACAGCCAGGATTTGAACTCAGTCTGCTGCTAGCCTATGCTCTTAACCTCTGCCCTCCTGCCTCTCATTTGAATGACTGGGCAACCATCAACTCTCTGGCCCTGTTTCCTTGTCTATAATAGGAAGGAGGTGGGATTGCCAACCAGGTCCCTCCCAGCTCTGAGATAATGAGAGGTCTACGAATCCCACTGGTCTTGTATTTCAACTACAAGTTTAAAAAAAAAAAAATTGTCAGTTTTTTATTAATGATATACTCTACCAGGGAAACTAGACACGACTAACTTCTTTTCACAGAGAGTAAAACAGCAAGTAAACATGGATAATGGACACATCACACACACACATGTTAAAATAAGTGTTTCATAATTTCAACAAATAAAATGCCCAAGTAAGAATTTTCACAGATAATTAGAAAATATATTAAAAAGAACCAAACGGAAATAATAACGAAACAAGGGCAATTAGAACACAATAAATGCATTTAGCAACTAAAGAGAGAATGAGTGAACTAGAATACGTGGAGAATGTATCTCCCGCAAAAGAACAGATTAAAGAATAGAAAGTATAAAAAGATATCAGGGACACAGGGAATATATTGATAAAGGTTAATTATACATGTAATTGGAGCTACCAAATGCAACAAAAAGAGAAAAGAATAGACAGTATATTTCAAAAAAAAGGGATAATTTTCAAAACTAATGAGTTATTTGGACACTATTTTAAAAGCACTACAATCTCCAAGCAGAAACACACACACAAACACACACGGTACATCATAGTACAACTGCTATAGAGCAATGTCAGCTTCCTCTACTAATGCTCATTACTCTAGGCTAGCCTTCCCACAGTGACTTTAGCAGAACACTCGGGAATACGTCAGGGATTCCAGATTCTGAGGTCAACTGAGCTTTGGAAAGTCCTACTCAATTTTGGGGGTTGATAATGCAATTAGCCTATTAAAAGTGCTGAGAAGTCCTGCAGGTAAACAACAACAAAAGTTCTTTATCTAGGAATCCAGCTTTCTCAACCTTTGCAGTACTGAATTCGGGGCCAGAAAGTTTGGGACATTGTAGGATGTCTAGCAACATCCCTGGCCTCAGCTCACTAAGCCCCATGACCCAACGGGGACAACCAAAAATGGCTCCAGGTATTGCCAAATGTCCCCCAGCGGGGCATGGCTGCCCCTGGTTGAGAACCACTGCCTTAATCCTGATTTCAGATCTTATTGGATCACACCACCGCCCTCTTCCCCATTCCATTTTATTTTTTGAGAAAATCACTTGCAGCCAGCATCTCTCCAGAATGGAGTTCCCCAGAATACATTTTGGGTTACAGCGCTACTGACACTTCCTTTCAAATCCTATAGGCTATATTATGTGTCCTGTACAGACAATGTTTTGTGTTCTAACATGCACAGACATGAATACCTCTCCACGGAGCTGAAAGTATCTTGTGTTTGATGTTATCCTTCACGGTGCCTGGCACAGGGCTATTCACCTGAGACAGTTCAGATGATTGGCTACATGCATGAGGTCTCGGAAACTCATGGGAAAGAGTTGAAATCACAAATAAGAGAGAGGAAGAGTTAAGAGGAAAACTGCTGACTTTAGAGAAGCTAAAGCTAAAACTACATTTATTACAAGCGGGGCAAAAGTAGAAAGGAAGCATGCAGTGTGCTGGGTGCGGAGTCTGGGACAGCAGAAGGAAGAAAGCAGGGAAACCACAGGTAAAGGCTGACCTTGGGTGGGCTGCTTCCTCTGGACCTCACACTGGACAATGCACAGGAACTCATGCCCAAGATGGAGGGTCAGGAGGGGGACCCAAGGCCTCCAGCCCATTCAGTATGGGGGCTAAGCACACAGGTGGTTCCAAGTTCAGCAGGCCTGGGTAGAAATCCCGCTCTGCTGCTTATAAGTTATGAAGCCTTGGACAGGTGGCTTGACTCCTTCTTCCAAGCTTCATTTTCCTTATCTGTCAAATGGACATAAGAGGCGTCTCTACCTTCTAGGGCGGTTGTGGGACAGATGAGATCTTTCACGTCAAGCACTTAGCATAGGGCGTGTACCCAGAATAACAGGGGAGGCAGCAACGATGCAGAAGTGGGTGCTGCGTAAGGCAAGCTTGCTGTACGGTGAGTCCAAAAGCCTGATGTGTTTTTCCACTGGGGTCAGATCTTAAGAGTTACCAGTTGTTAAATTGACTTCTAGGTCTTCTATCTGGGCTGTTACACAGACACACAGTAGTTTGTCTCTGGACCATCAGTTGTAATACACCTTCCTCGGTACACGCGTCTCTCATTTGGTGAACAATGTCACCACCACCCTGGCTCTGATGACTCAGGCAGATGAGAGGGAGAGTAAAGGAAACCAGGGAGGGGGATGAAAAAGGAACAGACACAGAATCACGCACAGGGTTTTAAATCGCCGACTTCTGCTGACATTTTTTCTATGCAGAAGCACAGCTGGCATGCGTTTCAGTTTGGAGACATGGTTGACAATTTCCCCATAATGGGGACACAACTGGCAATCTTCCTACAGAGTGAGGCAGATGGCAATTTTCCTTCAGAGATATATGCAGGCAACAGTTTTGCCCCTGGAGACGAAAGGCTCGCCGATTGAGATGCAGCCAGTAATTTCTACTCTACAGAAGACACATTCAGTAATTCTGTCCAGTGAGAGAAACAGCCAACAATTTTCCCACGGAGGGTAAGAATGCCCATGGACCAATAATGCTGGCCTTTATCCAGCTGAGGACAGTGAGAGAAGTTTAAGATTTAATTAGTGGCTATTGTACTACCATGGGCCTAATGACATAGTCTCCAGACATAGGCTGGAGACTGGAACTTAGATCAGATGAAGACTCAGAGGATTCGGAACTGGGAAACAATGAAGCTTGGCTCTACCTTTGCAATTTGCTTTTCCTACAGCCCTTCATTAATTCTACAAATAAGTGTTTGACAGTGAACACTGTAGCAACACAATGCATAGCTTGATAAAGCAGCAGCAATTCATCTAGAAGAGGTTACACTGGTCCCTGGCTTTTGTATAACCGTTTTCACAATATTTCTGCCTGTATTATAATTCATAAATATCATCTCTTTTATTTTATTTTATTATTTATTTTTGGCTGCATTGGGTCTTCGTTGCTGCGTGTGGGCTTTCTCTAGTTGTGGCGAGGGGGGCTACTCTTCGTGGTGGTGCGCGAGCTTCTCATTGCAGTGGCTTCTCTTGTTGCAGAGCATGGGCTCTAGGCGCGTGGGCTTCAGTAGTTGTGGCACGTGGCTCAGTAGTTGTGGCACACGGGCCTCGTTGCTCCACGGCATGTGGGATCTTCCCGGACCAGGGCTCAGACCCGTGTCCCCTGCATTGACAGGCCGATTCTTAACCACTGCGCCACCAGGGAAGCCCGATATCATCTCTTTTAATAAATAATCGTTCAAAGTGAAGATAGAATGAGTCAAAAAAAAATTTTTTTTTTCCAGACAGAAAAAAATGGACCAAAAATTCACAGGGGACAGAAATGATGAGACAATCTGGTGTGGTGTGATCTGGGTTGGTCTGATTGGGGAAGGCTTAATAACAAGCTGAACCTTGAATGACCTGTAAGCTCTAGATAGATCAGAGGATGGCAAACTGCTCCTGTAAAGAGCCAGAGAGCAAATATTTTAGGCTTTGAGGGCCGTTTGGTCCCTGTTGCAACTACTCAGTTCTGCCTTTGTAGCATGAAAGCAGCAGAGACAATACGTAAACCGATGAGCATCTGTTCCAATAAAGCTCTACTTGTAGACACTGAAATGTCAGTGTCATCTAATTTTTATGTGTCATGAAACAGTATTCTTTTTTCGATTTCTGTTCAACCATTTAAAAGTGCAAAAACCTTGTTCTTCGTTGGAGTTGTGTCAAAACAGGTGGTGGGCCAGAGGTGGCCTGCAGACCACCGTTTACTGACTCCTGATGACTGTGTTTGGCTGGGGGCGGTCTCAGGGGTGCTTCCTATGCTAGACAGGGCAATCAGCATGCGTAAATGCCTGAGGTGATAAATACATTCTGGGGGGACACTGGGACCCTGGGACTAGCAGCACAGAGTGCGCATGTGGGAAGCTGGAGGATGAGATCATCGCTTAGGAAGATTTACTGACATTTACTAAGGCGTGTCCTTCCGGCCGGTACAGGACAAGTTAATGGACTTTGGAGTCAGACATATTTGGCTGGAACCCGTGCCCCACCACTTACAGGCTGGATTGTGTTTGTCAAGTTTTCGTTCCTCTCTAAGATTCAGCTTCATTACCTTGAAAATGCAGACATCTGTTCCCACTTTTGCATGGTTGTAAGAATCCACCTAGCACGGCGTCCAGCACGTGATCAGAAGTTAACAAATATTATTAGTGTCACACACTTCAACCAACGTGTATTGACTGCCTGGTAGGTGTGAGGCGCTCTGACAGGTACTGGGGTTACAAGAGTGAGCTAGACAGAAAAGGTCCTGTGTTCTTTGGCACTTCCTTCAACAAGGAGTGGGCCCACTTACTTACTTACTTATCATGGCTGGAGGCTTTGTTTTCTTCCTTAAAGGAAGAAAAGTTGCTCATTTCCACCTCCTACCCCCCAAGATGTCCACACCTTAATCCCCAGAACCCGTGACTATGGTACATGGCAGAAGGGAATTGAGGTTGCTGACCACTTGACCTTCAAGTGGGTCGATCGACTTCCCTGGTGGCGCAGTGGTTGAGAGTCCGCCTGCCGATGCAGGGGACACGGGTTCGTGCCCCGGTCCGGGAAGATCCCACATGCCGTGGAGCGGCTGGGCCCGTGAGCCATGGCCGCTGAGCCTGCGCGCCTGGAGCCTCTGCTCCGCAACGGGAGAGGCCACAACAGTGAGAGGCCCGCGTACCAGAAAACAAACAAACAAACAAACAAAATGGGTCGATTATGCTGGACTACCTGGCAGTACGCAGTGTAATGACCAGGGTCTTTCTAAGTGAAGAAGGAGGCAGGAGAGTCAGTGTCAGAGGGATGCAGTGTGAGAGGGACTCGATGGCGATCGCTGGCTTGGAGGATGGAGGAAGGGGCCAGGAGCCATGGGAGGCTGCCTCCAGAATCTGGAAAAGGCAAGAAGCATACCCTCCCGCAGAGCCTCCACAAAAGAGCCCAGCCCTGCAGACCCAGTGAGGCACACTGTGGACTTCTGAACTGTAAGATGATAACCTTCTACTGTTTTAAGTCACTAAGTTTACCAAGCGTGTGATCATTTGTTATAGTAATAACAGGAAATTAATACTCCTCTTTCCCCAGACTGTCAATAAAGGGAGGGGACAGGGCTTATGAGCTCCCCCCGCATCTCTGGGAAGCTGCTCTTATTTCTCTGGGCTGCAGTGGCCGCTGGCTCCCTGAAGAGGTCCCTGAAAAGCCTGCTCCCTTTCAGCAGCTTCTCCTCTCCAGCTGGCCTAGCAGGCAGACCAGAGAGGGCCGGGACAGGTTTGCTGCTTCCCAGGGAGCTCGTGAACCATCACAGTTCAGCCATCATCTCCTCCCAGCATTCCTGCTGCCACCACTGCGGCTGCTGCACCCATAGGCTGACACAGTCCAGAGAAACTAGAACACAGCAGCTGCAAAGCAGAGCAAGCCAAGCGGCTCACAGACCATCGGGATTTAGCAGCAGAACATGAGGCTGCGTGTGATCCTGCTGTGCGCTGGGTAACTCTTCCCAAAGCAATGCCACGTCCCTGCTCGGACACCTACAGTGACTCCCCATCGCCAACAGCCACCAGTGCCACCCACTTGGCCTGGCATTCCAGGCCCTTCGTATCAGGCCCTGGACCAGCACCCCAACGTTTCTGCCCACTTCTCTCCTGCTCAGATTCTCCACTGCAACCTGGCTGGCCGACTCATCATTTGCACCAAGGTCAGAGAACTCCTTACTCCAGGAGCCAATCAGGTAGTAAGATAGATGAAGCGTGCATGGGTACACAACAGGGAGTGGTAGGGACTGTGGCAAACTAGTGTCTACACCCTGTTTCCACTCAGCTCCAGCAGCCTGCTGCCACACAGGAATGTGGGTCCAGCATTGCCACATCGTCTCAAAGTCTACATTTTTCTGAGGAACCCTGATGTTTCAATGTTAGTAAGTAGTTAAACATTTTAAGTATGTGCTCAAACACAAGCCACCTGTAAGCCATACGGGCTGTAGTGTGTGACCTCTGTTTTACATGCTGCAATAATGATGCCCGATGTTTATGGAGCATTTAGCATGTGCCAGGGCTTGATCCATGCTTATTCCCCTCCCGTCTTAGTTTGTGCTGCTATTACAGAATACCATAGATTGGGTGGCTTACGAGCAACAGAAATTCCTCATAGCTCTACAGGCTAGAGATCTGAGAGCAGGATGCTAGCATGGTCTGATTTTGGTGAAGGCCCCACTCTGGGACGCAGGGGATCATTTTCTTATTGCGTCCACATGTTGTACTCATGAGGGTTCTTTCTACCTTCATGACCTAATCATCTCCCAAAGGCCCTACCTCCTAGTACCATGACATTGGGGGTTAGTAATATCAACATACATTTGCGGGGGATATACAATCAGTCCAGAATACCATTCTATCCCTGCTCCCCTGTTTCTCTGACTCCTGTTCAACCATCAGGGCTCACTGTCTCTTCCAGGAAGACTTCCTTGACCACCTCAGCCCAGTACATCCTTTCCTTCCCCTTACTGGTTAATTTGGTCACTCTCCATACTTCTCCCTGTTATTAAAAAATAATTATATATATATATATGCAATATATATAAAACATATATATGTTCAGAATTTACAAGTAATCCTAGTTCAGGGAATGGGATCCACAGAAAGGTGGCACTAGTGATAACAGCAGCACGTGCTTCCTGACGGAATGATTTTCATTTCACAGCTTGGTGAGACTGGGACCTGTGCTCCCTGGGTGAGGGCAGTGTCCTAAGGGCTCCTTAGCCCCGGGTTAGACCTTTCTCATGAAGGAGCTAGAATCTGTGATCTAAAGAGAGGGGAGGCAAGAACCTGTTTGGCTCAGGGCTCGCCTGTCACTCTAAAGGCTGAACTTGGGCTCGCACCCACAGGTAAGTTTATTCATGGGGGGCCTGACTGTCCTTCCTTTGTGAGGATTAATCATTTATTAGCCCAGTGGGGGTAGGTGTCTTTTTGAGAACTGTCATTCTGGAAAGATACTGATTGAAGGAGGGCTCTGAGCATCTTCTCGCCAGCTGGCAGCAGGAAAGGACGGCTCCAGTCCAGACAAGATGAGTTGGCAGTGGGCGTCTCAACAGGAGCCTAATGAAGAAATCTGGTAGCAGTGAGGCCCAGCATGACAAGCCCTCATATTTGGTCTTTCACTCCGTGATATCCCTCTCTCTGTCGGGGGGTGGGCGACAAAGGTGTCCATGGGGTTGTATACCTCCTACTGTGGAATTACATGTTCCTATAGCCAGTGGGCTCCAGGAACATGAGGCAGTGTCCCCGGGTCCCTGGGTGCGCTCCGTACAACACAGGTTAGATGTCTTAACTCCCTGCTTTCTCCTCTCTCTCTCTCCCTCTCATAATTTGTTTCCAGCAGGAAACTGTGTGCAGCTGCTCCAGGAGAAGCTCGAACTCCCTTGGGAGTCCCTGCCCAGGTGGCAGAGACCGTGTGTGGCATTATTAAGGGTGATTGCTCGGAAGCTGGTTGTCATGGCACCGCGAGGCCAGGGTTGCACTCCCAAGATGCCCCCATTTTCTAGGCTGTCTACATAATCACTGCAATAAGGGGCATAAACACGGAAAGGGAGAGGGGAGCAGCTCCCTGCTGGTAGTCGTCTCCATGCAAAGCCGGGAGAGGAGGGTCCATCTCGGCATGGGCCAAGCACTGCACGGAGGGATGCTGGTGGGGGCTGGTCACTGCCTGTCTCCTCACGGCTCCTGTGCATGCCTCTGTGCTCCCAGCACTGGCTTTCTACAAGCAAACATTGCTCCTAACTTAGGGACAGTCAGTGCTGTGCCTGAATGCTCCTGGAACTTGCATCCATGGAGTGGTCAGAGCTACCGTGTTGGAGCAGGTGGAGCCATTGCCTCCCATCCACCGGGCCCTGTGCTAGACTCTTTACGTGTGTGATAGCCTGTTCCACTCTCACAAGCTGCCTGCTTTACAGATGCAGAAAGTGTATTGGGAGACACATATCACATTTTACCGATGTTAGATCTTTTCTAAACGTCTCATTCATTCAGTATGCTTTAGTAGCCGTGATACGTCAGAGAGTCATCTGGCTTTGTCACAGGCCAGGAAGAGGCAGAGCTAGGATGTAAACCTAGCTCTGGTTCTATAGCCCACTACTGTCCCCCCATGCTGCATCATTTCTCCTCCAGTCCCATGTTTAGCAAGGGTGACCCCTTCAACCTGGTGCTCACAGGCAGAGGGAGCCCCCATCTCCGAGGGCATGGTCCCAGTAAAATGAATTGAATTGGCCTAGGGCTTAAACCCCTGGTTTGGACTTCTTCATTAGGTGTGTGTTCTCACCAACCACAGAGAATTAACCAGAGCAGAGATGTCTCTTATGGACCTAACATCAGGCACCAGGGGCGACGTGGAGAACAATCTTCAAATCTGTTGATCACCTTATTACCTGCTAGGCCCTCCCACTGGCTCCAGACATACCATCATCACTTCAAGGCCTCTGGGACCTGAAGGCTCTGGACTCCGATGCAGAGAGAAGACACATTTTGTAATCACTGGAGAAAATAAAGGCTTTATCTCTCAGCGAGCACTTTTGCTGGACGACTTGGTCATGGGGAAGAAGGGGCCGTCTGTGCCCTGTTCTCATTTTGAATTTGGCTGAAGAGTAAGAGATCTTTCCAACTCCACTGTTGCTCACACCCTGCGCTTCGGGTCACCCGCCTCAGGTGATCAGGAAACAAGGGAACCATAGCGTGTTGATTTCCTGAAGGCCAGACTCCACCAGTGAAATGCCCGTGCTGTTCTCTGCTCTCCCGGGACCTGGCCTATCCAGCTACCTCCCACTTGGGCCCAGTGAGGCAAAGACGGGAAGCTTTCCTAGGCACTGCCTATCAACAGCTTCCACCACGGGCTTTACACCTGCGTTTGAATCTCGGTTCCACCCTCGATTCAATCCTGACTTCATGTAAATTACTTGCTTTTTTGAGTCTCCGCTTTCTCATCTGTAACTCTGTGCTCCTGCATTGTTGTGATAAGAATAAAACACTCATAAATAAATACGGACTGCTTACTGTGGGCCAGGCGTTATCTTGCTGAATCCTCACCACCATCCAATTATGCAGGCTCTGTTACTGTCCCCATTTTATAGAGGGAGACACTGAGGCTTAGAGAGAGAGGTTAAGTTCAAGTCCAAGGAGTTAAGTTCACACTGGGTTTGTCTGACCCTAGAACCAACACCACTGGCCATAACAGCATGCAAGGTATCCCCTGCTTTTCAAATGTTTGCCTTTTGCCACTTTGCTTTTACAAAAGGCCTACACTAGGATCTGTTTTCGCTAACCTAACTAAAAGAAATCCGAAGAGAATTTTCACTTTGAAGAAAAAAGCTAAGACCCGATGCCTTCATTTACACACAGTCTAAGAATCACAGCACTAGTGTATTGTGAGACACGTACCACATTTTATCTGATGTTAGACCTTCTATGCACATGTCTCACTCATTCATTCATTCAGGATGATTTAGTAGCCATGATACATCAGGCACTATCCCCAGAACGCTTCTACTACTTAATAACCTTCCTAGTGGGCTAGCGACCATGTGTTTTGTAGTTTTGTGCTGTTACAGTGATATGAACACAGAAGATTCTCAGTGAACAGGGATTGAAAAATGCTACTTTGGGGAATACCTAGGATACACCGAGGATGACGTTTGCCATCACAGTTCATTTCAACAGCTAACACAATGTCCAGCACAAACACTATTTGGTCAGCATTTTCTCTCTTCGATGTTGGGAATCTTAAATTTCACATTCAATTTAAAATGAACTTTATATTAGATACCTTCCATAATTTCACGTCCTCTTGTCCCACCATGGTAAGTACACTGAAGTAGTCAGTGCATCTTATAAGGCTGTCACCCCATTGTGTTTAGCACAATACCTTGCACACACGTATCGACAGACTGCTTGCTTTGTTTGATCTCACCATCTTTTTCCTAAGCTTGATGATCCCACGTATCTCAGATGTAACCCTTCAATGACAATTTCACTACATTATAGGGGTTTTCAAATGACACCAAAATTTTAAGATTAAGTTGACCCGGGGATTAAGGATGACCATCTAGGAGATAAATCCTAATGTTCAGGTTAAAGATATAAGAGAAGATAAAAGCAAGTATCATTTTAAGTGCCCTGGGGGAGAGCATTCTCCCGCCCTCTGAGGCCGGCGGGCTGTGCTTGATTATGATGGCAGGCCAGCAGGTTCTTCGAGTAATTCAGCAGATAAAGGGACCTGCACGCATGGGGCTGGAAGCTGCTTGAGTGGACAGCAGATTTCACAGCTGAGTTATTGATGCCACCTACCGAGCTGTCAAAATAGAATTATGTGAACTGCAAGGGGGGCTCAAATTAGCTGATATACTTAAACATGTGTCAATTACACACAAATGCGATTCCCCCTTCCCTTCTTTATCCTCCAGTGCTGGGCAAGTACTGAAGGTGGCCGAATTCATTACATGAAACAATAAATAAACCCATGATAAACCATGATCTTTATCAGTGTATTAGATTTATCTTTTCTGGGCCTTGATTTCCTCAAGCTGTAGAAAGGAAAAAAGACTCTGAACTCAAAGAGTTTTTTTTTTTTTTTTTTTTTTTGTTTGCGGTCCGTGGGCCTCTCACTGTTGTGGCCTCTCCCGTTGCGGAGCATAGGCTCCGGACGCGCAGGCTCAGCGGCCATGGCTCACAGGCCCAGCTGCTCCGCGGCATGTGGAATCTTCCCGGACCAGGGCACGAACCCACGTCCCCTGCATTGGCAGGCGGACTCTCAACCACTGCGCCACCAGGGAAGCCCTCAAAGAGTTTTATGAAGATCAATTAAGATAATGGGCGAGAAGGGGTTCTGTAAGTGGTAAAGTGTGCAACAGTAAAAGGTACCCATTTAATCATTTTATGCTTTGTTTTTTTATGTGAATCTTCCAGTCCACGGAATTTGTGAGTTTCCTCCCCAGACTGTCCTTCCCCTAGTCTTTGCCAACTCATTCAATGCCCTTCATCGAAACATGTGCTCAGGCCAAAAAGCTAGGCATCGCCCTGGATTCTTCCCTTAACCTCACCTTCCACATCTAGTTTTTTTAAAAGGTCCTGGACCTGGAGATTATGATCCTAAGTGAAGTCAGTCAGACAGAGAAAGACAAATATCATATGATATTGCTTATATGCAGAATCTAAAAAAAAAATGATACAAATGAACTTCTTTACAAAACAGAAATAGACTCACAGACTTAGAGAATGAACTTACGGTTACCGGGGGGAAGGGTTGGGGGGAGGGGTAGATTGGGAGTTTGGGATCGACATGTACACACTGCTATATTTAAAATGGATAACCAGCAAGGACCTACAGTGGAGCACAGGGAACTCTGCTCAGTACTCTGTAATAACCTAAATGGGAAAAGATTTTGAAAAAGAATAGATACATGTACATGTATAACTGAATCACTCTGCTGTACACCTGAAACTAACACAACGCTGTGAATCAACGATACTCCAACATAAAATAAAAATTTTTTTAAAAGTCCTGTTAACTTTACGCTCAAAATGTAGCCCAAATCGGCCCAATCTTAGTCCAAGCCACTATAACCCCCCTTGCCTGGAGCATTCTGATGGCTTTCTAACTCTTCTCCCAGTAACCACTCTTCCTCCTGATGCTTCATTCTTTACACAGCCACAGAGTGATATATTTACAAGTATAACCACGTTACTCCTTTCCTCAGACCCTACCAGATTTTCCTTCTTAAATAAAATAAAAGCCAAATTCCTTGCCTTTGCCTACAGGGCTACCATGTTGCCTAACTCCCAAGTCCTTTGCATAGAATCCAGTGAGAATGAGGCCCCTGGGCTGTTGGCGGTGACTACCCTGAGTGTAGAGTCCTCGTGTGATCTGAGCCACCAGCCTCCTCCTCCCATTTCCCCTCTTGCTGCCCCTTCTCACGACACTATAGGTGGCCAAACTGGTCTTCCTCCTGCCCCCTGACTTGCCAAGCACGGCGCAGGTTCACAGCCTCGGCATGGCTGCTGCTGCTTCTCCAGAAACACTTTTCACCAAATCTTGCCTTATCGTATTTACCTATGTGTTTGCTGTCTCTCTTAATCTACCTGGATAGAGTGCCATGGGGGAAGGAGGTACCATTTTCTTAGTGCCTGGAACAGCACCTGGAACATAGTAGCAACAAGAAATATTTGTTGAATAAATGAACAGTAGGTGGATTACCATCATTTCATAGACCCACTTCCCTTTGTCTACGAATTCCAAAGCATTCCAAAGCTAGAAATGAGTGAACGCAGATGGGGTAAGCCACTCTTTGCTGGGAGCCTCTTCATTTGTGTAAAGAGAAGCACTGAGTGGGTACAAGTTTATCAAACTGCGTGACTCTAGTTGTTCTACAAGCATTTATTTAGCACCTTCACTATGCTAAGTGTAGAAGGGAAAAATAAACAGCCTTAGCCATCCCGGAGGAAAACCATTTAGTGGGACAGAAGCGGAAACAGGTCATTTCAACCTATCATATCAGGTGCTCTGATGGAGGGTACTTAGCCTGCGTGGCGAAACTTGAAGAGTATGATAGGCAGAATAATGCCTTCTCAAGGATGTCCATGTTCTAATCTCCAGAACTCATGAATATGTTCCCTTTCTCGGCAAAGGGGAATTAAGATTGTAGGTGGAATTAAAGTTGCTCATCAGCTGACCTTAAAGTAAGGGGATTAGCCTGGATCACCTGTGTGGGCCCACTGTGATCACAATGGTCCTTATATGTGGACGAGGGAGGCAGAAGAGGAGAGTCAGGGTGATAGGGCAGGAGAAGGGTTTGTCCCACTGTTGCTGGCTTTCAGATGGAGAAAGGGACCATAAGCCAAGGAATGCGATGGCCTCAAGAAGCTGGAGAAAGCAAAGAAACAGACTGTCCCCTTGAGCCTCCAGAAGGGAACACAGCCCTCCTCACACCTGGATTTTAGCCAGTGAGACCCATGTCAGTCTTCTGACCCACGGAACTATAAGATGACACGTTTATGTTGTTTTAGTCACTAAGTTGGTGGTCATTTGTTACAGCAGCCATAGGAAACTCAATACAAAAAGGAAGAGGTGAACTTGGATGTCCCCTCTGGTGGGAAGAGACAGGCTATAGTAAGACCCATCCTGCCCTGGCCAGAGCCCTCCCTAGGCTCTGTCAGGGCAATGTCCCTCCCTGGGGAAAATTTCTCCTGGGTATCCCCTGGACTGGCGCTCTCATCCGGTGTCTGTGACTGCTTTGCCAGTGATGGTTTGTCATGGACCGTGATGACAGGTAAGTGGCCTTGAGACGTCCCAAGCCCAGAGCAGCCAGAGCCACCTATAACCTCATGGCCAACCTTTCCCGTTCTGTGTGTCTCTGGGGCTGCAGCCACATGCCTGAACCCGTTTCAGCCTCTGCTGCCTTCTTATCTAAGACCTCCTGCGGGGGAGAGGGCGGGACCTGGGACAGTGGCAAGTGCTAATGAATGACACTTGCCTCCAAAATTAATAAGCTTTCTTGTTCTTAGGAAAATCCACTCAACTGGAGTCTCCAGGATGACTAATTGACAGAACTGGTTAAATTAATCAAAAATGGAAATGAGGAAGGGGGAAGGGATTCTATTTATACTATATGGTTTGGGCCTTGCCTGTTCTTCTGCTAATTGCTGCTAAGCTTGAATGGGGTAGACGCTGGACTGGGGCAGCGGGTGGGTTTCCGTGAATTCTGCTGCTTGTAGCAGGGCTCTGGCTTTTCTCCAGGAGCAGGGGCGTGGGTGTCTGTGTGTGTTTGTAATCCTGTCATCAGGATTTGTAATAAAATTAAAAGCATTTTTAATAAAGGGCCTTATATTTTTAACCTAACCAAGCCCCCCCCCGAAATAAACACTGTTAATTACACCCCCAGTCAATACTGAACCCCTTTCAAAGCTGTCCCAAACCTCAGAGGTTTTAAGATGCATTGCAGTGGCAGCCTCAGCTGATGCCTTTGGACACATTGTATCAGAGCCCTGGGGAATGAGCTGTAGGTATGAAGGGATCTAGTGGCCTATAGAATCAGGACTTGGCAATTAAGTTTGTAGATGAAGGTGATGGATGAGATAGTGGATTTCATGTTCTGTGCAAGGGCAGAGTTAGTGCTGCCACTGGAAGCTGTTGGGCTGAGGAATCCAGCTCATGGGGATTATATAAAATGGAGTCCCGTGAAATTATCCTTGCGGATGTTAGAAAAAGATCACACTCTTTCTTCTGCTGTCAAATACCCAGGAGAAGAATTCATTCTTCTCATTCTTCTCCCAGAAGCAGACAGACCCGGGTTCAAATCTTGGCTCTTTCACTGTGATCTGTGGCAAGTTTCTTCACCTCTCTGTGCCTCATCTGTAAACTGGGGTTACTAAAACCAATCTTCTTCGGTTGCTATGAAACTTAACTGAGACCTAGAAGAGCCCAAAACTAATATCCATCCCCCTCCGCTATACGTACCTTTAAAGGAAAATGGAATTTCTGATTTAGAAGATTAGGTTAGGCATCAAACTTTGCCCCGTTTGCACTGGAAACCAAGCTGTTTTTCTAATGACACTATTCACTAAAACACCTCAGACTTTAAAGCCTAAAGCGCTTATACCTTTTCCCCACAACATGGAAAGGTCAGAGCATCTTCACACCAGGCCTATGACAGGCAGATTTAAGTGCACTGCAGGGTTGTGGCTGACTACCTCTGGACAGCCAGCCTGCCTTGGTTTCATCTGAAGGAGGGAATTTCTGTGGCCATTTAGAGCTGCAGATTTGCCAGTGTGGAAGGGCACCAGTCTCACCGGTAGAGCCAATGCAAGAGGACGGGTGCTGCAAGGCTGCCCGTCACCGCCGCTGAGAGGACCCATGGCTCCTCACCCCGGCCAGCTTCACCTCCTGCAAGTCCCCAGCACAAGCCACACCCTCTCAATAGGATGGGACCTCTGGGGCAGGTGAGGAGTGAGGCAGGTCTGGCCAAACTATGACGGAATTAAGATGCAACTGAGGAATCTGCTCTGTGTCATCAGACACTGAGCATGGAGTTCGCATTTGTGATTGACTTCATCCAGCAAATATACTTTGGGAACCTAATGTGCCCGGCAGTCTGCTAATTGCTTTTACTTTAACTAATGAATGGCCAAAGATTTCCATGAGACTAAAGCGCATGATCACCTCTCTACTCTCATCTTTCTTGACCTCGCAGAAGCATTTGACATAACTGATCCCAGTGTCTTTCTAAATCACTCCCTTCTCTTGGCTTATATGCTTACTCAACGTCACCCCTTGGTTTTCCTCTTACCTCCCTGGCAGCTCATCCTCAGTCTCTTGTAAAAGGCTGCCCCCCTGTTCCCCCCAACCCCACTGGCAAATGCTGACGTGCCCTTGGCCTCCATCCTGGATTCTCCACTCCCCTGCATCTACATCTTCTCTCCTAAGTGACTTCACCTTGTCCCATGGCTTTAAAGACCACGAGATGCTTATGACTCCTAAATTTCTATCTCCAGCCCAGACCTGTCCCCTGACTTCCAGACTCAGGTATCCACTTGTTACCAGGCTTCTCTAACTGTGCGTATCAGGCATCTCAATCCGGACACATCCAAAAGAGACGTGTGTTTGGTCTTTCCACACCAAACCTGTTCCTTCCTGAGTCTTTTCATCCGTATGTGTTACCACTATACCCTCGGCAGCTCAAAACCCAAACCTAAGTTTTCTCAGAATGCTCCCTTTCTGTCACCTCTCCACTTTCAGCCTCTCAGCAAGTCCTCTGAGCCTTACCGCCTCAGTAGATTCTGTGTCTGTCCACTTATCACGCCATCACTACCCACCCCAGCCCTGGTCAGAGCCACTATCATTTCCTCCCAGACCGTGGCAAGGGCCTCCTAACTGGTCCCAGAGCTTCTTGGCCTGCCAACCCTTATAGCAAATTAAGACCATAAACAGAGTATTCACTTTCCTGCTTAGAACTGTCTACTAGCTTCCATCACACTTAGAATGAAATCCAGGCTCTCTGCCCTGGTCTGCAAGGCTCTCCATGATCTGGCCCCAGCCTGCCTCTTCGGTGTCACCCTCCACCCTGTTTCCCAGCTCACCGATCTCCATCCACTGGTCTTTTTTCTCTTCTTTGAACACACACGGTTGTCCCTATGTCAAGGTCTTCCTACTTTGATATTATCTCTCTGTTTGGCTCCTTTTGACAATTCGGGTCTCAGTTCAAAGGCTTTCCCTCACCACCCTGGCTACTCGTTAACCCTTTTAATTTTCTTATAGCTTTTATCAGTGTCAGAAATTAGCTCACTCATTTGCGTACTAGCATATATTTTCTCTCCTCCCTTCACGCTAGAATGTAAGCTCCCTGAAGGCAGGAATGAATGGATGTTGAATAAGTCTTAGTTGAGCACGTGATTTCTGGAGTCCTCGTTAAGAGGCACAAGACTGGATCAAACCCCAGGTGTCACTTGTTCTTTGGTGGCCGCAGAGTATCATTCCTCCTCTTAGCTAGTTTCCTCATCTGTAAAATGTGACAGATACGAGGATGTCCCCCATAGCGTTGTCAGGACCTTGGCTTACTTTCTGGATATAGTAAACGTCACAGAAGTTCCCTGTGATTATGGCTGCTGACAGGACTACATCACGACTGTGGCTGCTTTTCCCCCGTTCCTGCTCTTAGACACGTTTGGAAGGGAAGTAAGAGAGCATCATCTTCACGACCATAACAAACACGGAGCTCTTATCAGTGCCTGGGCCAGGCACCGTCCTAAGGCTTCATGGTGTCTTCTCATTTAATCCTCCCACGGCCCCTAATAAGGTAAGTGCTGCTACTAGTCATATATTATAGGTGAGCAAATTCAGACACAGAGAGGTTAAGTAACCCGGTTAAGATCACCCAGTTAGGCCGCGGACAGAGACTGATAGTGGACACCATGTTGATTTTCCTTCCCTATCTTGGCCCTTCTCTGAAGTCACTCACTACTGTCAGTTTAGTTTGACAGAAGGGAAGAAACAAAGCAGACATGTTCTGGGCTGTGCTCACAGGGAACGCTATAGACTGAATGACTGTGTCCCCTGAAATTTGTATGCTGAAACCTAATCCCCAGTGTGATGGTATTTGGAGAAGGGGGTTTGAGGAGGTGATTAGGTCATGAGAGTGGAGCTCTCGTGAATGGGATTAGTGACCTCACGAAAAAGAGACTCCAAGGCTCCCTCGCATCCTTCCGCCATGCAAGGAAACAGCGAGGGAAGATGGTCATCTATGGACCAAGAAGCTGGTCTTCACCACACACTGGATCTGCTGGTGTCTTATCTTGGGCTTCGCAGCTTCCAGAAATAAGTGTTTGTTGTTTAAGCCATCCAGTCTGTGGTATTTGATTATAGCAGCCCGAATGGGCTAAGACAGGAAATATCATCCTGGGCTCCCCACCCCCTGGCCCGCCCCAGTACCTAAGGCAGGTGCTGTCAACGGTGTGTGTAGAGGGAATCTCCTCTTTCTACCCTTGCAGTACCCAGCGGGCTCTCCTGTTATCCACCAAGCTTCTCCCAATTATAGAAGTAAAACTACAACCTTGTGGAAAATCTGGAAAATAGGGAAGCTGCCCGAATTTTGCTGCCCTGACATCATCCCTTTCACGAAGAGTCCCAGTCTTTGTCTACACGTATTCTTCTTCACACTGCTGAATTCAGGGTGGGCTTGTAATCTTGCGTGCTGCTTTAACATTTATCATAGGCATTTCCCCACCTGCTCCATCTTTAACTGTTCACGGGGAGTTGGCAGGTGACATCTCTATGGACCTTCACAGGAACCTCTTTCTCTAGTCCCACTTCCATTTGAGGGTTCCAACTGCTACTTTTCTTTTTCTTAAAATTTTTTTTAAAAAAATTATTTATTTATTTTAATTGGAGTCTAATTGATTTACAAGATTGTGTTAGTTTCAGGTGTATAGCAAAGTGATTCAGTTATATAAATATGTACGTACATATACATATATATATACTTTCAGATTCTTTTCCATTATAGGTTGTTATAAGATATCGTATATAGTTCCCTGTGCTATACAGTAGGTCCTTGTTGTTTATCTGCTTCATATATAGTGGTATGTATCTGGTAATCCCATACTCCTAACCTGCTGCTTTTCTTTCATGCTGTAAAAACAAACTACTTATTCAAGACCCCCTCCCCTTATGAGTGGTTTTTGAATAGGAAACAGGCTTCTTAGCACCTCATCGCCTCCAAAATCAGTTTAAGTCCTCTTTGTTCAGAGAGCGAGTATGTTTCGGCACCATGGGAAAGTATCCAGGCACCGTCACCATAAAACACATGGAGATCACGGGGGAGGTGTAGAGGCTCCACATACAGGTTTTTATTGCCCCTGTCCTCTGTCCCCCACCACGTTCAATAAGAGTCACACACACTGTGTGCTCACGACAGGTCAGGGGCTGTCCTAAGAGCTGGTCCATGACCACTTTTCACCCTTACCACCTGGAGGAAAAGATCAGCATTGGCGCCTTGCCCAGGCTGCCTGCAACGAGCGGGCCTGGGACCCACACCTGGAGCTGTCAGCTCCAGGGACTGTGCTCTGGATGACTTTCAGGTCTTCTATTAGGGGCTGAATTGTGTTCCCCCTCCCCAAATTCTTATGTTGAAGTACTAATCCTCAGTACCTCAGAATGTAACCATATTTGGAGGAAGGGTCTTTAAAGAGGTAATTAAATTAAAAAATGAGGTCATGAGGGTGGAGCCTAATCCAATACGATGAGTATGTTTATAAGAAGGGCAGTTCTGAACACAGACAGGTGCAGAGAGAAGATGATGTGAAGACACAGGGAGGGGATGGTCACCAGCAAGCGAAGGAGAGAGGCCTGGAAGAGATCCTTTCTTCGCAGCCTTCAGATGAAACGAACCCTATTGATACCTTGGTCTAGGACTTCTAGCCTCCAGAACAGGGAGACAGTAAGATTTTGTTTTTCTAAGCCCCCCAGTTCATGGTATTCTGTTATAGCAACTCTAGTAAATGAAAACACCTTCTTTCATCTGTCTTTTCCCACCTGCCTGCTTTTCTACCGCAGTTGTTCAGTGAAGCCCCATTTGTAGCTGGGTTGGCAATGCAGGGGTTGGTAAAATAAAGTCCCTGTCCTTAGGGAGATTACATTCTAGTCAGGGAGACAGAGGAAGAAAAACAAACATCTATAGCTGAGTACTAAGAAATACATAAAGAAATAAAATAGGGTGATGCAGTAGAAATAGGGTGCAGATGGGGGGAAAAGAGAAGTCCTCTCTGAGGAGGTGATATTTTCCCAGAGACCTACAAAATGAGAGCAGTCTAAACAAGGGAGGGCCTGGTGGGAGAGCATTCCAGGTAGGGGAAGAGCCTGTGCAAAGGGCCTGAGGCACAAAGGGCTTGGTGTGTTGAAGGCACAGGAAGCAGACCAGTGTGGCCAGACTACAGGGAACTGAGGATGGGAAGGTGGACAGGGACCAGATTCCTGTGGGTCTTGGAAAGGAGTTTAGATCTAATTTCTCTCTCGTTTCCTTGGTTGTCATTCATCACACCTGGCCAGTTTCTTCACTCAACTCCCAGTACTCACGCATTAAAAGGGAACAGCAAGATTCAGGCCAGCCCCTGCTGCTGCCATCAACACCCTATTGTTTCAGCCATTAGAATCTCAAACTGCAGATACAACCCTTGTCATTACCGCCAGAAGCGATAGAAAAAAAACCTGAGAGATGAGGAAGAGAATCATCCTTTCCAACCCCTGCTGAGTATGCAGAGCGAGGGACGTATGGAAATTAATATATGCAGCTCTGATAGCACGGAACTCCTCAGCATTTTGATTAAACATTGATGGTTGTTAAATACCCTCCTTCTCAGAGTTCATCTCCGAAAGCCAATGTTGCTTTTCATTTTGAACTCTGATGAACTGTCTCCGTTCCGTTCGCACACCCGGGCTGAACCGTGGTCGACGGAAGGCTGGTATTGGAGGAGGATGGAGAAAATCAATATGAAATGTCAGGTGCGGGGTCAGATTGAACTTGTTTTCCCAGCTGGTGGGAGCTCGGGCCGCTGCCGCTACAGCGGCCAAACAAAGGGAGATGCACACTGACGAAGGTCGGCACTTTGGACGAGTCAGGAAAATGAATTTCGTTCGCTTCTTAATTAGATTAGGAGGCTGGCGGCTGGCAATTCAGAGCACTGCTGGTGTCGGGATGGGGCGTGGGGAGGCAGGGGTCTGCAGGTGGCCGGCTAGCTCCCAGCCTCCCTAGGGACTGTCCCCTGGGCTCTACTTCTCAAGGGCTGTGTGGGACCAAGGCTGCAGGGAGAAGCAGCCCCCAGGGGGTTCCTGGGTGCGAGGGCTTGATGACCCTTCCCAATATTTTCCCCAGGGAACGTCTCAGTCTTTAGGTAGCAGCTCGGTGGTCACTGCCTTGCGGTATAAGGTCCTTGTCACATCCCCTCACGACACCACAAGACTCTTTTTCGTACCACTTATTACAGTCACAATGTCATTATCTATCTGTGATTGTCTGATGAATGCATCTTTCCTCCTTAGACAGTGTGATAGTTCATCTTATGTGTCAACTTGACTGGACCATGGGGTGCCCAGATATTTCATCAGACATTATCCTGGGGGTTTAGGAGGGTATTTTTGAATGAATTGAACATTTAAATTAACAGACTGAGTAAAGCAGATTGTCCTCCCTAATGTGGGTGGGCCTCATCCAATCAGTTGAAGGCCCGAATAGAACAAAAGGCTGACCCTCCTCCCAACAAGAGGGAATTCTCCTGTGTGACTCCTTCGAGCTGGGACATCAATATTTTTCCTGCCTTCGCACTTGGACTGGACCATCAGCTCTTCCTGGGTCAAGAGTCTGCTGGCCTTTGGACTAAAACTACCTCATCAGCTCTCCTGCAGCCCCACTGAAGATCCTGGGACTTGTCAGCCTCCATGATTGCATGACCTTAATTGTTATGAATACTTAAAACAAATCTTTCACATTTATATATACATACACACATGTATGTGTATGTGTGTGTGTATATATATGCATATGTGTATATATATGATATATATATATATCTCCTATTGGTGCTGTTCTTCTGGAGACCCTCACTAGTACAGACCTTGAGCTCTAAGAGGGAAGAAAGCAGATCTGGTTTTGCTCACCATTGTGTCCCCAGAGTCTGGTAGAGTACCTGACATATAGTGTGTGCTCAACAAGTACTAATTAAATAAATGACTAATGGGGCTTGTGGACATGGAATAAAGGTTGGAGTTTCAGGCCTCTTAGAGCTGCAGGTCTGGAACCGGGGGGTACTCAGGAGGCGTAACTGTGGTAACTGCTGCTGCCGTTCACTGTCTCCTGTGTGCCTGGCAGAGGGTTAGGCTCTTGGACACTTGAGTTACTCCTTGGGAACAGCCAGCCCTATGAGACAGTCTTTATTATATTATTTCTATGTTCAGAGGAGGAACTTGAGATTCAGAGGGATTCAGAACTTGATTGGGGGTCACACAGCTGCTGAGCGACAGAGCTGCGTTCTGATTCCAAAGCTTCTTCTCTAAACAATTCTAGTTCCGGAAATGCCTAAGGCCTTATCCTTTCTCCATCTTGAGTTCAGAGTTCACCAAGCCTCCCAGGCAGCTTCCTCCTCACTATCCAGCCCTCCTGTGGGTCTGTCTGACCCCAGAGCCCAGGCTTGTGTCTGCCACTTTGGGTTGTGAACACACCGGGCTTCTCGTGCCATCTCTGGCATCCTCTTTGGGTTGGTGGCCCCTCAAGCCCGGTCAGACAGCTTATGTCACCTCCCACACAGCATGTCCCAGACTGGTCCTCGACCGTCCACTCTCCTTCAGTTTGGCGTCTTATTAGTCCGCAATCCACACGCCGCTTATGTCAACTCTCAGCATAAACTTACTTATTGAATCAATATTTACTGAGCACCTGTTTGTGTGTCAGTCCTTTGTGATACAATGTGAGCAAAACAGATTCAGTTCTTGTCCTCAGAGAGTTTACAGTCTAGAGGGGAAGGATATTGAACAAGTAACATCCACGTGTGATGAACACCAATCTCTAATACTGCTTTACATCCCCACAGTTATTTTGAAAGAAAAATGTTTCTTTTTCCCTTTCCTTTCTTTCAATTTCCATAGCTACCATCCTTTTTTTTTTTATTTTTTATTGGGGTATAGTTGATTTACAATGTTGTGTCAGTTTCAGGTGGTCAGCAAAGTGAGTCTGTTATACATATACATATATCCACTCTTTTTTTTTTTTTTTTTTTTATGCGTTACGCGGGCCTCTCACTGTTGTGGCCTCTCCCGTTGCGGAGGACAGGCTCCGGACGCGCAGGCTCAGCGGCCATGGCTCACGGGCCCAGCCGCTCCGCGGCATGCGGGATCCTCCCAGACCGGGGCACGAACCCGCGTCCCCCGCATCGGCAGGCGGACTCTCAACCACTGCGCCACCAGGGAAGCCCATATCCACTCTTTTTAAGAATCTTTTCCCACATAGGCCATTACAGAGTATTGAGTAGAGTTCCCTGTGCTACCATTCTTATCTAGGTTATGAATTTCCATTGTATTGAGACTAAAGCAAAACCTTCTAATTCTCCTATGTTTCTTCCCACCACCACTGTGTTACTCTTCCATAAAACATAAATTCTATAGCTCTGTTCTCCAGCCAAATGATCTCCAATTGCTCTCCACATATTGGAGCTGCGCTTCTCAAACTGGGGCAGATGTATGCATCCTTGGAGGTCAGGAAGGAGGATGATATGGGGGTGCACCATGTGGTATAGGAAGCCATAGATAAATGCTGCATCTTTCGGAAATGTCAATTTTGCTTGAAATTTGGGGATGGGTAGAAATGTAATATTTAAATTAAATGGAAAGTAGTCATTTTATGGGAATAAAATACAAAATCCATGTGAAATTTTAAGATGACAAAATAAGACTTCAAAGAAAATCCACCGTGGTCAGCACCTCCCCTGGAGCCTCAGGCCTCTGTCAGG
Source organism: Phocoena sinus (assembly GCF_008692025.1). NCBI lineage: Eukaryota > Metazoa > Chordata > Mammalia > Artiodactyla > Phocoenidae > Phocoena > Phocoena sinus. The sequence continues at coordinate 48,896,944 of NC_045765.1, read as the reverse complement.
CATGTGCAGTTTTGCCTTTGCTGAGAGGCCGGGCCACCCAGAGCACATCAGAGAGGCTGGATTGCCTTTTGGTGCCCTTCCTGCAGAGCAGCCAGGCTTACAGCCTGGGTCTGGGAGTGCTGTACTTGGTGGAAAAGTTTAAGAAGGACTGGCTACCATAGGAGCCAGACTCTGAGTATAGAGCAGGTACTCAATGAATGAATGAATGAATGAATGGATGGATGCAGGCATAACTTCTGATTCTGACCTTCAACGACTGACTTGATATAAACCATCATCCCTATTTGACCTCTTTTCCTCCATATTCCCCTTCTAACCCAAGCCCAACACTTCTTGCTCTTTAAAGGTTTCATGTCATTTCCTAACTTCAGGCTTTTGACCATTCTTGTGTGTACAACCCCAAACACCCTTCTCTCTAGCTCCTACCTATCCAATTCCTACTTGTGCTTCAACACTACCACTCAAGCCTCTGCCTCCCCTGTGGGGTCTACCTCCAATGTCCCTCTCTGCCCCCTTCCCCAAATATCCCAACTCCTAATCGTCTCTACCACTCATTTGGGTGTCCTGGGTACATCTTGCCTCCCCAGCCAAACGTGAAATTCCTTGAGTGTTAGGAGATGTCTTACCCTTTCCACTGTACCCCTCAGAGTGCTTAATAGTAATGGATACATCATAGATACAAGAAGATCATGCTGAAGGACTGCCAATGAATTTTAGTCTAGATCTGTGATTCTCAGCTGGGAGCAATTTTCACCCCAGGATACATCACAATGTCTGGAGACATTTTTGGTTGTCATAACTGGCCTTTGCTGCCTGCATCTAGTGTGTAGAGGCTGGGGATGCTGCTACACATCCTATGATGCATAGGACAGCTACCTCCCCCAGAGAAAGGATCGGGTGCCCCCAATTCAATAGTGCCTCGTTAAGAAATCCTTGCGTACGTTATAGAATCTTCCTAACCTCTTCTCTTGACTCTTTGTTCTCCCAGACAGAACCCAACCTCCATCCTTCTGCCTTCAGTCTAAGCAACTTCTCCAAAAAATAATTCCAATCAGTCCCCCTGGTTACTCTAGTGGCTGTTCACTGACTTTGAGAGAAAATTCAAGTCCGTTATCATGGCCATTATGACCAGTCTCCTACCTTCCTCCTGAACTTCAACTCTTCCCTCTCCAAGTCATTCCCTATATGGCAGCCATATCAGTCACCCTGCAGTTCCAAAAGTGTTATGACCTTTCATGCCTCAGCACCTTTGCACGTGTTGATCCTTCTGCCTTGAACATTTCCCCCTTTTTGGCTTATAAGTAAGTACTGCTCAAAGATCAATACCAGCACAGACACCAGCAAACATCGATAAAGCATCTATCGTGGGCCAGGTACTGTTTCAGGTGCTAGGGAAACAGCAGTGAACAAAACAAAGTAAGTCCACACCCTCAAGGAGCCAACAGTATAGATCGGTACTCTTCAAGAGAACCTTCTACAATGAAGGAAATCTTAAATCAGCACCGTCTAATATGGTAGCTACTAGCTACACAATGGCGACTGAGTACTGGAAGTGTGGATCATCTGAATTGAAATCTCCTGGAAGCACAAAACACACTTAGTATGAAACAACTCATTAACAATTCTTAATAGTTATCTCATCTAATCCCCATGACACACCCATGAGGTGGATGTTATTATCATACCCATTTTACATATGAGAAAACTGAGGCTCAGAAAGGTAAAGGAAAGTTGGACAAAGTCAGGCGGCTAATAAGGGGGGAAGACTGCCTTTGACCTGGGTCTGTATGACTCTGGAATCCACACAGTCTACATCCCGCTACACTAGACATACCAGCTCTCCTGTGTAATACTCCTCACGGCGAATGAGCAAACAGAAATGATCAAAATGACCCGGATACTCACACCTCTCCTAGCCATACACCTACACAGAGAGTCCTTGCTTCACCCGCTTACATCTTAGCCTTTGGCCCCCAAGCACTCAGCCCCCACTAGTTCAGAGCTGCTTTGCTCAGTCAACGCCCTGAAAACTCCAGCGTCATCCCAGGGCCTGTCAGCCTGGTGGACTTTATCCCATCCCTTCTCTCTGAAGCCCTTCCCTGGTGCCCACTAGAATCACCGGGCCTTCTAGGGTGCAGGTTCCCAAAGCCTCACTCTCTCCAAGAAGCCACTAACCCTTTCCCCCAGCTGCTATTTTTTTTTTAAGTTGAGGTATAATTGACATATAACATCATATTGGTTTTAGATGAATAGCATAATGATTTGATACATGTATATATTGCAAAATAATCACCACAATGAGTTTAGTTAACATCCATCACCATGCATAGTTACAATTTTTTTTTTTTTATGATGAGAACTTTTAAGACCTATTCTCTTAAGAACTTTCAAATACACGATACAGTGTTAATTTAGTGTCCCCAGTTGCTAGTCTTGACTCCTGTATATTCTCAGCCTCCCACACGGTCCGGCAAGTCCAGTTAACTCTACTGCCAAGATCTGTCCAGAACCCGTCCACTCCTCTCCATTTTCACGCCCTGCCCTTATCCAGGTCACCTGCATCTCCTGCCTGGATATCGCAACCATCCCCTAACTGGTCCCCCCCCGCCCCCGCCACTTCTACTCTGCAGGTTCATTCTCCCCAAAGCAGCAAGAGGAATCTTAGAACATAATTCAGATCATGTCACAATGTTACATGACAGGGCCCATGTCTTGTTCATCTCTGTATTCCACAGCCGGAAGCCAATGTTTGTGGGATTGGACGTGAGGTTTCCTCTTTATCAAAATACCAAACATGGAACTGACTCCCGGGTCAGGCCAACACGTGTAGTTTCTTTACTCCCAGTGTGTCTGAGGTGGGAAAGGAGATCAAACCCCTCCAGGCCCTCCCCCTTTTCCTCCCACATGTCAGGGGCCAGTGGCCCATCCCTGCCACGAGCCCTGGGCTGCTGGCTACTCACATTTGGTGTGCCTGTCACACAGGGCCGACGCCCGCATGTCACACAGCCGGATTGTCCCTTTGCTGCTGCTGTACACGAAGGTGTTGCAGTGATGGGGGTGGAACTCGGCCGCTGTGATCACCTCTGTGAGCTCCTCCATGTTGGCTGGCTTGATGTCGACGATATCTGGCACAGACGAGTCAAGGAGGGGACCAGGAGAATGGGGAGCCTTGGGGGTAACTGTAGCATCACCGTCTTATTTTACCGTACCATGTTAGCAATGAGCACACACGGGGGATCCTCATCATAACTCTGTGAGCAAATAGGCAGGTATTAGTTGTCCCGGGCAGATGAGGCCCAGGGTTACCCAGTGGCCATAGGTAGCACTAGAACTCAGGTCTCCCTGGCTCCTTATCAGGATTTCATCCCTCATAACATGTAGATGCCCCATCACATCAGAGTTACCTGCCCATGCAATCATGCTAAAATGTATCAAGCTGCAAAGGCTTTCATTTCTCATTTTACAACAGTCGTTAAGAAACCAGCCCCATGCCAACTAAATAATCCAATATATTCCAACTAAATAATCCAATATATTTGAATCTTTATCTGAACTCCTGGGCTGATACATGATATCTAGGACAGACTGCAAAATCCTCTTCCATGAAACCCCTTCGATGTTTTAAAATAACATGTTTTTAAATAATATGTCGATAATAATAATAATAGCAGCTACCATTTATTGAGCACTGACTATAGGTCAGTCACTGTGCAAAAGCATATCAGGTACTTTATTTCATTTAATCCTTATAACAGCTCTATAATCAGCACTTTCTTACCCCCATTATTTCAAGGGGGGAAACGGAGGCTCAGCGTGTGTAAGTAACTTGTCCCAAGTCACATGGCTAAAGAGTGGCAGTACTAGGATTTTATCCCAGGTGCAAGATTTGTACTCTTTAGTAATTACGCAAAATTTCTCTTATTGAAGATATACAGGACCTCAAGTCTCTGTAAGCTGTGATTCGCTTTAGAGCCTATGTGGGAGTTTAAGCATTCAAACGAAGCCATCCAATTGTACAGCATGACAGTTTGAGCCTCCAGTGGAGTATACCGTTAGTTTTATCATCGGGTTTTTTCCCCCTCAGTATTTTCCTTTCTGATCAAGAATTACTATACCTCTATTTTTAAAGACCACATCCTTGTGTATTGAAATGAAACATTTGGCCTTTCATCTATGACGGTGACCCAGTGGAAACAAACGTCTTCAGTGGGAGCGAGTTTGGGCTGATCCCTTCCCACCTCTACTGAGAGCTCGGGAGACACGGGTCCAGGTACGGTGGTACCTGGCTGGGGCTGAGGTGCTGTCCAAGGACCCAGCAACTTCCTGCAAAGGAACAGGCCTTGTGATGTGGATGCTGTGAACCAAAATGATTCTCACTTTTGAGTCACATTTGTGATTTCGCCCCACCCGTATATCACTAGGTAGCATTTTTTAACAACATTTTTTCTCCACATCAACTTAAATCGACTCACTTTTTTCTTTACTTAGCCTTGTCTAAGCAGTAATCCAATATTCATAAAATCATGGGTTTAATGAGCTAGTTACATTTTAAATAATATTCCGTACCTAAGATAAATGCTTTTAACCATTAAAATGAACATATTTATGTCTGTGCCAGGAGCTTATATATCACATTTTGGAAAACACCGCATTGAATCAACAAGCAGTAACTTGACACAGATAATGCTATTAGACTGGGTTGGATAAAAGTCTCCTATGCTTTTCATGAAGTTGGGAACACAATCTCCTCCTTAGAATTTAGATGAGGTACGAGTAATTCTACTGATATTTTTAGTCACGTCAGCACTAACAAAGTAGTCCTCTATTATCAAACATCACCCATGCTCCGGCATGTCATCTGGTGCAATAATGGCTTTATATTTGGTTGTGCCTCTTTCCCTTTCAATTACCTCTTATAAATCCTGTTGGGTTTTTCTCCTAAAATTAGCTTGAGACAACTAACATTTCATTTTACTACAATTTCCCTCACAAATCCAGATGCAACTATTTCTTGGGTCTCCAGAGCACGTGGGTTCCTTTGATTCACAAAATACTACCTTTCAACTCAACTGCTACCAGAGTTATAAATATTATTGCAGTTAGCATCACTTGCTGGGGAGCAGGGGCCAGTGCCCCCCAGAAGGAGGCCCCAAGCTGCAGCTCTGATGTTCTCCCCAGTCCCCTGACCCATGCCCTGGGCTTTGTGGCCACGACACAGGGTGGGGTTAAGCAGAGGTTAGTGTTCAGCTGTTGTCAGATTTTATCACCCTCCAGAAAGAGCCTCCATACCCCTACTGTGCCAGTGAGCATGTTTCTCTTTTCTCAAAATAGGGCAAGAAAATCCGGTGTCAGCTTTCTCAACCTCTACCAGTATAGCTCTAAAAACAAGCTTAACTGGAAGGGATCTTGGCTGTGTGGTAGCGGGAGGTGCCACATCTACGGTTATTTTTTTCTCACCTAAAAATAAAGCCCAAAAGTTAGAATGTGTGAAAATGAAGGGCTTAAACATACATATGAAACCAGGAACATCCTCCACCATCAAAGAACTGCATCAGAACTGAGTCTGCTTAGGGCTGCTGTCTCTGGACCCTTCCTCCTTCCTTCCCTCCCATCCATCCTGGACCTCTAAGCCTGCCCACCATCCCTCATCCCCAAGCATCTTCCTTTTGACTAGAGGGCTTCTCTTGGTCTGACTCTATGGGGTTCAGGGGAGAAACCATGACTCCAATCCTCTTTTTAGTAACTGTAATGATAAGGACAACAAGGAAGGTAATAATAAGCAGTAGTTAATGTTTAGCACGTGCCATGCATTGTCTCACTTGACCTTCATCTCACCCTTATGATGTTAATATTATTAATAGGCCTATGTTCTGGCAGAGGAAATAGTGACTGATGTTAAGTTACCCAAGGTCATATGACCATAGAGGGTGGAGCTGGGATTTGAACCCAAGTTTGTCCAACTCTAGAGCCTGGGTTCTTGACCACACTCCACTCTCCTCCCCTGATGAATGGCCCTCACAGAGCCAGCCTTTCCGAGTGATGTAATTCTGGCTCTCCGGAAACTCCCCTGGCTAATGCAACAGGGATTCTGCTTTGAATCTGTGCTCTCTCAATTCACCGACCACTCTGGGGGCTACATTTTGCAGAACCAGAATTTGGACACAGCATCGGACCTAGGATTTTTGTGTTCCCTGATGTGATGAATGTTTTTTTTTTTTTTGGAACTGTAAGTTGAGACAGAAACGTGAGAAGGGATTTCTTGAATTGTTAACTGCGGAGGATTTTCTGAGTTCTAAAAACATTTGGGAGAAGGAGTCTAGTTTCCAAAAATTCAATGGCTTATGGGGATGACAAGAGAGCATATTTCACATCTGCATCACCAAGAAACCCGGCCTTTTCCCTTACACTGTTCTAAAGGGAGATACACGCCTCCAGCATACGTGGTTGTGCCCTTCATGTTGGGAGCGAAGGAGAAAGGAGGGGAGCAGTGTGGGGCTCCCTGTATTATCTTGGAAATGGAATGATGCATGTTGACAGTCAATTTTCTCTCTCCTATCTTTTAGAGCTCTCTATCCAAATTATTTCCCTGTTGTCCCAAAGAACTAAACGGCAAAAGCAAAACAGAGCACTGGATTCACAGCTAATATACAAGGCAGAAAGCCAACAGATTGCTATTAAATTAACCCTGGGGCTTGACAGATCTGTTCATCCTGACCCCAACCGCTTACGGCATTCCTTATTAATGCGGAGCCCAGGCAAATTACCTCTGCTAACAAAAGGGGTTAATCTGCCTCTCTGCTGGGACTCTGGAAGCAGTGCTGAAGACGGGACGGGGCACAGCCAGTTTGGCAGCTGAGCTCCATGCTTGGAAGGCCGAAGGCGGGAAGGTGAGGGCACTGCTGTGCCAGGCAATGGCCTAAGGCATCATTTAAAATAATAATTGAAGACACTGGGAGGTCACCCCTTAAGGGATGAGCTTCAAACAAATAAGAAGCCAGAGACATAAATTACATCAGCAGTGGGGTGAGGGTATGAAGGGGATTATGGCAGGATGCTAAAGGGTAGCATAGGGACCATTCAAAAGTCATTTCCTTAAACCCAAATTTGGAAAAGCTTTTTATAAAAAAATGTCTGTTGCAATATTATAAAAGAAAAAAATTGACAACAGCCTAAATATACAGAAATAGGGAAACGATTAAGTAAATTCTGATCGATCTCATTTAACTGTTTATGCAATGAAATGCCAAGTCTGTTAAAAAACTTGTATGAAAAATTCCATCTTTAGTGTGATCATAATGTCATTTAAAACTTACACTCTGAAACTGATGACCTAAAAGGCAAAAGTACCAAATGTTAGTGATAATTCCAATGGGCTGGGTCTATGAATATTTTTCTTTTCAATTATGAGTTTTCGTTTCCACATTTTCTTTTGATGAAGTTGTAGTATTTTAAGATGGAAAAAGACAAGATATTTTCTACGCTTATTATATACATGTATAAGTTTAGGTGAGGTAAGTTAGATACAAAATATATACAGTCTGATCATAGCCATGTGAAAAAAATGAGAGAGAGAACAGAATGGAAGGAAACATAGTTATATCTTACAGGGGAATTAGATTCTAAGGCTGGCATTAAGTTATCCTTCAGTAACCCTAGCTTGGGTCCATTCATTCATTTGTTCCTTCATGTATTTCATAAACATTCACAAAGAATCTGCCAGGGTTTTTCTAGGTACAGGGGATACAGCAGTGACCAGAGCAGATCAAAAATCCCCCTGATCTGTGGAGGCTATATTCTAGTAGGGGACATGGTCACTAAACAAGATAAATAAATAGAATATACAGTATATTAGGTTGTAATAACTGCTAAACAGACAAATAAAGCAGGGAAGTGAGAAAGAAAGTGTATATGTGTGAGTGGGTGGGATGTGTATGTGCACACGTGTGTGTGTGTGTGTGTGTGTGTGTGTGTGTGTGTGTGTGTGTGTGTGTGGCCCTAGACTGAACAGGAGAAAGCTTCCTGGATAAATCAAGAATTAAAAAAATTTTCCCTTTTCTTTTATTTCCTTATTAACTTATTTTTCTGAGCCCTTCTTGTTGTGTTAGCTAGCATTAAGTTAAAATTGCGATGTAAATTCGTTGTATATACACAAAATTAGGTGGTGAGATTATAGGTCATTTTATAGTCTCTATAATGAATACATATTATTAAACCAAGAAAACAAACAGTTAAAAAAAGTAGTTTCCTTGGCTTAGAACCATCTCTGAGAGAGTTGAGAGACCAGGAACCTCATCTCTGGGTAAAACTGAAGATAATACTGTGATAAATACTGTAATTGTAACAAAATGGGGTGAAAAGATTGGGATTCAGTTTTGATTCCAACTCTATTTTGCTCGGACAACATGGGAAAGTCATTTTATCTCTCTGGGTTTCAGTTTCTTTGCCTTTGGATGGGTATCATTCTGTTAACTCTGTCAGTCTCGGAGAAATTTGGATGAACAAATAAGATAATGGAGAAAAAGCTATTTATTAAAGGGCTTTACAGTGGACTGAATAATCCCAACTTTCAAAGGAAACACGCATTTTTCCAAAGACAGCTTTTATATGCATTAGGTTTGTGGGCTTTTGAAGGTGTCCTCATATGCTTCTGTCTTTATCACTGCTAATTTTGCTGATACTGACAAGGCTTTTTTTTCCCCCCACCCCTTTCTTTTTATCTAAGCCAACCAATGACAGCAGAGTCCAGCGGGAGGCCTGTCTGCAGGTCGAGCTGGAGAGTGGAATCTAAGTTTACCTGGGTAAGATACCCATGTGCAAAAGCAGTTGAAGCTTTTCAGATAGCACTTAAAGTCTGCCAATACTGAAGGTGGAGAATAGCCTCATCATGGCCTTGAAAACTGAGCATATTAGAGTTGGATTCCGTTTTAGGGCACATGAGTCTCTTTGAAGTCTTTCTTTCCTTTCCAAAGTCTCAATTTAATCTTTGGATATAAAGTAGTGATTACAAAGCATCCAGACCTTGTCAGCTGAATGGACATGTTGCTTGATGATAACACACTGGAAATCTCCAAAGAGGACTCCAAGGGATATTCCTCTCTTAGGAGCTTAAAAAAAGCCAGTGTGCAAATATTCATGGAGGGTTTTGCCAATCGCTGCACTCAATATGAGAGGACTGACAAAGAGACACATGGTGCCCTATTAGGTACTGCTTTTACGTATGTGTTGAGCTCAAAAGACACTGGGATAAGATGTCCTTTATGACTGGGGGTGGGGGGGTATGTGAAAGTCTCATAACCCCAGACTCTCCTATTCATGTGACACAGAGCTTGACATTTCTCCATTAGAAAATACTCAATACTTCACTCAAAGGCCAACCCAAGTGTTACTTTCTGTATGAAGTGTTCTAGCCCTTCTTTCATGATTCTTTCTACCTGTGTATCCACAGCACCTTGAACGCACCTCTATGAATACACTTAACGTGTATTATTATTTGCGTAATTTAAGATAGTGTGATAGAGTACACTTTACTGGAGTATAGAGTGAGACAGATCTAGATTTTAATCCCCAATCCTGTGACCAGTTACCTAATCTCAAATGCCTTTGAACTTGTTAATTTATCAACAAAGAGAGGAAGAAAACTACAGGAGACGATGTAATATACCTGCTACTTAATAGAGGCTCCCCAAAACTGTTAGTCTCATCTTCCTTAGTATGGTTACATGTCTGTCTCCCTCTGTCCACATACTCACTTTGGTAGCTTTGTGATATGTTAACTTGGTTAGGCTAAATATTTCTAAAATGTTTCTGGTTGTGGTAGGCTAACAAGGTTTATTCTCTCAGGTGAGTGGAAGGACAAAAGAGAGAAAGCAGCCACTTTGCACATATGCACAAGTTTTCCCAGTTATTCAGTCAAACAGTAATCTAGGTGTTGCTCTGGGGGATTGTGCAGACACGGTTAGAGGCCCTAACCAGTTGCTTTAATTTAATCATAAGGGAGATTATCCGGGTGGGCCTGAACTGATCAGTTGGAAGGCATTTAAACAAAGGCTTAGGTCTTCCTTGAGGAGGAGACTCCAAATGGTTGCTGAGACTACAGTTTCTCTCCCTTCTCTCTCAATCTTCCTTCTTGACGGCCATGTGTGGATGTGGCCTGTGATGCTCGTGCCTGTGGTGTTCTAGCTTGCTTACGATTTTTCTGTGCCTGACTGCTGGCCTTACAGGCTTTGGATTTGCTTGGCCAGTCACACAATTACAAGGCTAATTCATGGTAATATGTCAATCTGTCTCTCTCTTTCTCTCTCTCACTCACTCTCCACACACACACACACACACACACACACACACACACACACACACACACCCTCTCCTACTGGTTTTGCTTCTCTGGTTGAACTCACCTTCCCTCCAGATTACATGGACCATGATATCAGGGATGGAGTTTTATTCATCTTGGCATCTCCAGTGCACATAGTAAGTGCTCAATAAATGTTTATGGGTTCTTGTTAGTTATCTACAGGGAACTCTACTCAGTACTCTGTAATGACCTATATGGGAATCTAAAAAGGAGTGGATATATGTATATGTATAACTGATTCACTTTGTTATAGAGCAGAAACTAACACAACATTGTAAATCAACTGTACTATAAAAATTAATTTTAAAAATTAAATAAAAAATGTTTCTGTGTTTTACTTTACTTCATTCTTATGACTTAGCAGCCTTCTTTAGGGAAGGTTTTTTTTTGTTTTGTTTTTGTTTTTTTAAGATGCAGAAAACTCACAGTAGGTCAATAGGCCAAGATGCCAGGCCCGTATAGTGTGGCTCATTTAGCCTGTGGTTTTCTTAGGAGAGAATGGGATCCAAGCAACAAGGTAAGAAGAATGGGGGGCTGGGGATATGCCCCAAATAATAAAAGCTACTATTTATAGAGCCTTCTCTTTGTGCAGGCACTTGGCTAAATACCTTACAAGACAACCTCATTTAAACCTCACAACAACCTCCTAAGATAGGTGGTATTATTATCCCCATTGACCGATGAGGAAATTGAGGGCCAGAGAAATGTTAAGCAACTTGTCAAGGTCACACAGATTTTAGGAGATGGAGCTGGGTTCAAATCCAGTGAATCTGACTGCAGAGTCTGCCTTCCCAAATACTTAGTGATACCGCCCCAAGGACGTTCAAGAAGTCCGAAAGAGGTCTGCAGAGTTGCATTCTTGCCCTATCCCCTGATAACACGAGGCTCAAAGGGCTTGCTCTGCGGGAGGAGAAATCCCCAGACTCCAAAAGCCCTAGGTCTGGTGTCAGATACAGCAACCACACAAGCAAGGCAACAGGTCTAAGACAACCCACCAAAGGCTGCATTTAATATGGCAAAGAGGGGGCTGCTCTGGCACACAGAGGCCAATGTGCTGGACGTGTCACTGGAAGGAATGTTCTCCTATGACACTAAATGCCAGACTAAGATTGATATGTACAGTTGTGGATGAAAGCCACAGCAGAAACAAGGGAGAGAAATCTGTACGAGCCCCACAGCGTCCCTCAAAGCTTGTCCGGCAGAATCCTATTGGATTAAAAGGAAGACTGCTGTCCCTAGTACTAAGGAGTGACAGAGCTAGAAGCCAGGAGTTCTGGTTATGGTCCCCTGATAGGGAATCAAATCCCAAAGGGCCTCAGCTCAGTTGACAAGCGAAGCTGATGCAGAGGGCTGATAAAGACCAAGTCAGAGATCAAGTACCCCTGGAATCCAGTTGTTTTCTCCCAGAGAAACCCTCTGTCTCATGCCTAGAGACTGGATTTATGCAAGGTGTGTCTTGTGCTATCTTTCTAGCTTGCTCACGCCATGCTTTACTTCACCCTCGGGCCTTCTTGAGTTCCTCCAACATACCATGCTCCCTCCTGCCACAGGACCTTTGTACATGGTGGACTGATCTTTTCGCACTTCTTTGCCAGGTTAGCTCATACTCTTCCTCTTACAAATCTCAACTTAACAATCAGTCCTCAGGAAAGCCTTCTTTTATTCCCTAGTCTACATCAGGTTTTTAAAAATGCATTCACAAAACCATATTCCCTTTCTTCACAGGACTTATTTCCGTTTGTAATAAGGCACTCATTAGTGTGATTATTTGGTGAATGTCATTCTGAAAGCAGAAAATTTGTTTCTTTTCACTCTTATATCCCCATGGCTTATCACAGTGCCTGGCACAAACTAGGTGCTCAGTATATAGTTATTGAGGACTGTATATTTACTTTGTACTCGATGTGGATTTATTTAATAGGTCCCATATTGGACTAGGTAGGAGCCCAGGTCAACTCATTCTTAGTTCTGAGAACAGAGTTCAAAGGATCCTAGGTATACCATAGTTTTCATAATTAAGAAACATCCTTTTATAGCAATTTTCTTTTATTGAAAAGTTAGGGCTGCCTCTTGCCCTAGAAAATCACTAATCTAGAAATGATTTATTATTGTCCTGATGCAGTTAACCCATTAAGGCCAAAGTTTGCCCACTTTAAGCCAGAACCTGTTACACAAAACAGGGACAGACTGGCTACAGATGGAAGGAAGAGGATTCAAGACCAGGCTAGGAATGCCTAGCCATAAGGCTAGGAATGCTTCCCTCTGATATGGTGCTAAATACAAGGGCTGGACCTCAGAGACCCTGCGGATATCTGGTAACTAGGGTATAATGAGTAACGTCTTGCAAAGAACATCAAACTGCAGAACCAAAGGAGGTGTCTAGAATTGAGAAGATGACACAGATAATGAATTCAGCAGAACAGAATCCACCCTTCTAACACTCAACTTTTCTAGTTTCCCTTTTGTGGTGGTCTCTGTTTACTGATCATTTACTTAGCAAGGTACTGCCCTAAGCATACATGTATGTGTATACATATGTATATACACATGCACATATATACACATATATGTGTGTGTGTGTGTGTGTGTGTGTATAAACACCTTTTTAACAAATTCTAACAATCCCCTTTTTCAGAGCTCCCCTCTACAGATCATGAAGTAGAAGCTTGGCTAAGTTAAAAGACATGTTAAAGCTTACACAGCCAGCAAGTAGTAGAGCTGGCTGAGAATTTTAAGCTTGTTGGACTCCAAAGAATCTGTTCTCAACCATAATGCCAATGTCACACCAAATGCTAGTCACTGGAAGTTATGACTTTTTTAAAAACCATATTGCAAGGCCACTTGCCTTAATATTTACTAATACTTATCTTTACATATATGCACTTTGAAATTTAAATGGATTTTTCAGTATCTGTAATATCATAGGATTGATACAATAGTTGTATTTTATAATGTTCATTATCACAAATACATAATTATGAAAACAAAAAACGTCCATGTAGTATTTAGAAGAACCTCGCCTCCCACCTCAGGGATGCTCATACCATACTTTGGGAACCCCACATTTTTCTATACTGAACCATGTTTCTTCTGCCTCCTTAGTGGATAAGAGGCATTATAGAAATGGTGCTAAACAACATATGATTTATCGATGGTTGGTGGCCTGTCTGGTGGTTGGTGTTTTTCTGAGACTATTTTGAAAGATGGCCGCTTCCTACCCCAGAGGTGGCTGCACTTCAGAGACAATAAGCAAAAGGGTCCCAGTCTGTACAGTCTGCTCAGTGCTTAGGGTGGTCTGGTGGAAAGTAACTGTATAGATATCAGTTATTATCATTCTCATGATGACAATGATTATTTTACATATGGCTGCTTTAAGGGTGAATGGCACGGTCTCATTTGTATGCCAGCATCTGTCAGGCTGTCACACATCTGCAGAATATAACCTCAACTGTGCTATTAATATGTCCCTTTTGCATTCTCCTCAAGGCATCTGTCTCCTAAAATGCCTAACGAAACTTCCCTCCCTCTTGAAGGCCTGGAGGCAAAATTTGGAAAGCATGTCACCTATACTGGGGACAGCAGAAGCTCAGCTGAGCCTGAGCAGATTTCTGGCTCTTGGAATAGACGTCAAGGGAGAAAGGGAACCACCACCCACACTCGTTCTGTTAGCAGCTGCACTTGCAGGCAAAATCTGTAGGCAGATTCTCCTAGGCTCAGACAGTGTGTCGCGTCTGCTCTGTGATCAACAAAAGATGTCAGTCACGGTCTTAATGGTCAGTTCTCAGTCTCCATAATCACCACGACTGGCTTACAGCTGCATTCTCTGAAAAGCCTTGGGGAACTCTGAAAAGCCTTGAGCACTCTTCTGTGGTGAAGGTCAGGTGTCTGTGTACCTAAACCAGGTCTTTTTACTCATTTGCAACAGCTATACTACATTTCCCAGCCTGCCTTGCAGTTAGATGTGATCATGTGACTGAGCTCTAGCCAATGGAATGCACACTACTTTAGAACCTGGCTCATGGGAGTCTCCCACGTGTGGTCCTACACAATCTTCCTCTTTTGCTGTACAGATGCAGATAAGCATGGTGACACTGGGGAACCACAAGATGGAAAGAACCTGAATCTCTGAGTCACTCGTTGGAGGAGGCTGCCTGCTGATGGAGATCATCCATATTGGACTTTACAAGAGAAATAACCTTCTATATGTTTGAGCCATTATGGAGTCTATTTTATATCGGAACATTCAGAGCTGTACTGTAACTAAGGTGAATTTCACACTTAAGGTGAAATTGTCGGCTTCTATTTCACGATTAATTATCCACTGGATAGCCCCACTTTGGTGACCTACCAGTATTTCAAACTCGACATGTCCCATCAAAACGGTACTTTCTGTATGTCAGAATATTCTAGGTACTGGGATACAGGAATGGATCATACAGAGTTCCTTCTGTCATAAAATTCACATTCAAATATGGGGAAACCCAAAATACACAAATAAAAAAACGAATTTCAAATAGTAATACATGTTATGAAGTTAACGGGGATAGAGGGAGTTAGTGGGAGGAAGTGCCTCTGAGGAGGTGTCAGGAGTCTGAAGTCTATACGATGACACACAGTTAGCCATGTGGACTCTGGGGGCAGAGTATTCCAGAAAGAGGGAACAGCACATGCAGAGAATGGAAGTAAGAACAAGGTTTCTCCAGGAACAGAAAAGAGGATAGTTGGCCGAAGCAGAGTGAATCAGGGCAGTCTGGTATGATAGGGTATCAAAGAGGGATGCAGGGCCACTATCATGTGAAATCTTGCAGTCCAGAGTTAAGAATGTGGATCTTATTCTAAGTTCAATAGGAAGCTACCAGCGTGTTTTAATCTGGGGAGGAATGACATCTGAATCACATGTTGAAAGGTCTACTCTGTTATGTGGAACACGTATTGTGTAGGAGAGCAAGAGAGAATGGAGACTAGACAGTAGATTACTGCAGTCATATAGGTAAGACAACAGTGGCCTGTACTAGTGTGGGTCGGTAGAATGGAGATGGAGAAAGATGAGTTGATTTGAGATATATTTTAGACGAAGCAAAGGCAGGGCTCACAGATATTGGGCTGGGGGGTGGGGAGGCTGGTGAGTGGGAAAAAAGATCAGTATTGACTCTTAGGTCAGTTGCTTAGCTACCTGGATGGTGAAACCATTAACTGAGGTTGGGAATTCAAGTGAAGAGTCAGGTTTGTGGTAGGATGGACCACAGGATAGGTGCTGAATAAATGACCGATTTTTAATATTAAATAGAGGGTCAATATAGTAGGGTGAGAATACTGGGTCAGATACTCATTCAGCAATTGTCTCGACTTTTCTAAATTTTAGCTAAACAGAAGATAATAATACAACCCCTTAATGTCAATATGGGGTTGTTATATCAAATATACTCTTGGCAGGTAGAGACTGAAGAAGTGTGATGGGGACATGAACTTTGCTAATAAAGTTTGGTTTTCTGATCTGGATGCTACTTGCACAGGAGTGCTCTGTCTGTGAAAATTCATCAAGCTAGACAATAATGATATATGCATCTTTCAAAATGAGATTCTATGCATTATATTCCCAGTTCAGTGCTTGGGATTCAAGAAATGGCAGCCATTATTATTTTCATTATTACGATACAATGAAAGCCATCTCCTGTGTACCTGTGGTCCATATAGGCCATTTGTGAATCCATTAACAAGAGGAAGGAACCCTACATTGAACTCTAAGGTCTGGTCTTATAGTTGATAAAGTCAAATCTAGTTTGTAATTCATGACACATAAATGCCTCTGCATGAAGGGATTGACTCAGAGTTCTAATCCAGAGGTAGCCCTGGTCTACTACTTGTAATTCAGTACTTCCCTAACTTTGTTTAGATGAGTGAGTATCACAGATGCCAATGTAATTTAAAAGAGAACAGTTCTCCACAAGTTCTAGGTCTTCAATTGTGATTGCCCCTTTCTATTCCACTTTCCCCCAAGCTTGTTCATACCTGAATACTCTTGATTCAAGCCAACTGGTTATTGGCCCCAAAGAAAGGATACTAAAACTTTGATTGGTTATTTCAAAGTTCCATAGGTTAATCCTCAGGTCATCAGCTGACATGTAGGTTTCATAGTCGCTGTTGACTGATATGGAGTTGATGTGATATGTGTGTGCGTTGGCAAATACTCTTCGCGGGGTGGCCTCCACCATCAGGTCCATGGGTCTCAGGACAGGCACCTGGAATGCAAGAGAAACAAATCACTTTAGAACCCAGAGCTCTTTACTAGGAAAAGAGTGTGCATGTTTATGTCCTTTATTATCATATACAAAATCATGACTACGTCAAAGGAGCTCTGAGCTGGAAAAGGAGATTGATAAATTACATGTTGTTCCTATTCCCTTTGGTTCCTTTTAGTTTTATTCCTTCCTCAAAAATGTCACCATCCTTTAGCCCTGATGGGCAATTTCATCCTTTATAGATTCTAAGATGTTTTTCAAGTGGCCCTCAAAGTGGCCTCCTCTCAGGGGAACTTAGAATCCACTGTGGGGTCATTAGCTTCCAGAGCTGTTGTTCCAGATTGTTTGTTTTTTAACCATGAAATCTTTTTTTTTTTTTTTTTTTTTTTGCGGTATGCGGGCCTCTCACTGTTGCGGCCTCTCCCGTTGCGGAGCACAGGCTCCGGATGCGCAGGCTCAGTGGCCATGGCTCACGGGCCCAGCCGCCCCGCGGCATGTGGGATCCTCCCAGACCGGGGCACGAACCCGCGTCCCCTGCATCGGCAGGCGGACTCTCAACCACTGCGCCACCAGGGAAGCCCCATGAAATCTATTTTTGAAAGGAAGTTGTAGGAAAATTTTAGAAACGTCTAGTTCAACTGAGATTAAAATTTATCCTTCATGGCCTGGGAGGTCTAGACCCCATCCTGGCTTTATCCTCAATCCTTAAGGGAATTTTGGGAAAGCATATATAATCACCCAAATTTCTAGTATCCCAAATTCAGCCATTAATATATAGGGCACCCATTGACATCCTTGGTTTAACCTGTTGTCTTGGAGTACCAACAAGGCAGCGTCCACTTGCACATCAAAACTGTCCTCATTTGGACAATAAATTATATGGTCATCTTACTGGTATATGAAGGATAACCAGTAAATATTTGTTAAGTGAGTGAGTAAGAATACGTGAGTAAATGTTACCTTCCCCATGGGTCAGAGAATCAGGCAGTTAAATATAGTTTTGCACACAAGAAGCTCTTCCTGGCAAATAGGAACAAAGACCCACCTCTGTTCTGACTCCCTCTTTGAATTCAAGGGCACTTCTGCCTACACCTGGGTGAACTGGCTCCTGAGAAAGTAGTGGGAAAACTAACGCCTCAGAGGAGACAGACTAAAACACAATGCAACAAACACAAAACACGGGCCTGACCCTTTAACAGAAATGAGAAAATAAAAGCACCAAAAGCTGTTTTCTTTTCAGGGAAGTCATCTCTTGCAACTGAGCCCTGATTTGATACCAGGTGGTCGATCAAGACTTCAAATTCTGGATTTCTGTCAACCCAGTGGGTGAGGGGAAGAAGGCGGAAACAAAGGTTAAATTTTGTGGAGTGCAGTCACCTCAACAATATAACCTTTTACAAAACAGAATTCTCCCAGCTCAGTCTTGAAGGATTTTGAGGTAGTTTTTAAGTTAAATGAACAATTCAATTCAGAAGAATCACAGAATTCTATGCAAATGTGGCAGTGGATATCCTGGAAACCAGAGGAGCTTGAGATACGGATGTAGGAAGAGCCAGGGGTCCTCTGAAAAGCAGCAGTGGGATGGGAGCGAAAGTCTTTGAGAGCCCTCCACCCTGTTCTGGATAATGGTTCTATAGTATAAGCCCAGGAATGGCAAGAACTAGGAGCCCTGGGTTCTGACCACAGATTCGCCCCTCACTGACAGGCTGTGTGAGCTCGGGCAATTATCCTGCCCCTTCTGGGCTCTGGTTATATTATCTGAAATACTCACTGTGCCCTACTTATCAAGAAGGTTGGGGTCTGTTGAGATGATTTGCCCTTCAGTTCAACCTCCCACTCACCCTTTCAGCAACATTTGCTTGAGCTCTGTACAAGGTCCTGGGGGGTTCAACTGGTGAGCAAAACCAGACACAGGTCCTGCCTTCATATGGCTGGTCCAGTTGGTAGAGGTAGGTACAAAATCATCTCATAATAAAATGTAGTAAGTACATTTTATTTGTAGTAAGTACAAAAGGAGAGGAAATAGCATTAAGAAGGATTTCACCTGCTCAGGGAGGTCTGGAGAAGTTTTGCTGAGGAAGTAAGAATTGGTTGCTTAAAGTATGAGAAGGAGTTTACTGGGCCAGGAGGGGAAGGAAGAATGCTCCGTTCAGCGGAAAGAGTGTGTGCAAAGGTCCGGTGGTGAGGGTAAGGCAAGAATGAAAGATCGATGGGTCGATGTAGTTGAGACAGAGAGTGATGAGAACCATGGCGGAAGATGAAGTAACAGGGGAGGTAAGAGGCAGGCCCCAGGAAAGATTTTTGCCATCATCCTAAGAGAAATGGGAAGAAATCAAAAGATTTCCAATGATTTTGATATGATCAGGTTCAAAGTTTTGATGAGATCATTTCTGATGTAGAGTGGAGAACAAGTTAGAGGATGAATGAAGCAGAACTTTGAAAAGGAAGATGATATACTATCGAATGCCAAATGAGGGTGTGTCTGAGTTAAGGCTTTGTAATGGATAAGAAAAGTGCCTTTGCCCTTAGGAACTCTCCTGCAAATATTTATTGGGCATTGACTCTGCGTCAAACATTCTTCATACACCATCTCAGTAATTGTTGCAACAACTCTGTGAAATAGATACTAGTAGTACAAAGTACTATTACAAAGAGAAAACTCAGGCTCAGAGAAGCTAAGTCACTGGCCCAGAGTTGCCCAGCTATAGGAGGCATAGCCAGAATTTGATCCCAGAGTCTATCTGACTGCAAATCTAGTGCTTTTTCCACTGTATCACACCACACTCAAAGAGCATGCATGGTAAGACGTGATAAATGCTCTGTAAGGGATACGACTACAGTGCCCATAGAATTTATGGAATCAATAGGATTATTGGTAGTAATAATGGTAGTGGTAGTCATAGAATTCTGTGGTTAAGCTGCCTCTAGAAATCTCAGTTTGGTGCTGTAGGTGTTCATGTGTGCTTTCAGAGATACACGCCTGCTCTCGCGGTATGTCATAAAGGAACTCCCCCCCTGGAGCTTTTGAGCTCTGCCCAGCCCCGCAAGGTAGTAGAGCTCAAAGCAGGCTCCCCAGGGCTGTGGAAGAAATGGAATCTGTGAGGACTTCCTGTGGCTTCTCCTCAACTCTTCCCTGGGCCTCCTTCATTACCACGCACTGTCCACAGAGGCTTCCCGTGGCTCTGGTGGCAGGGAAGGGAGCAGGACAGCCAGGATAAAGAGGCATTACCAAGCGGTAACTACCAGCCCAGAGTTTCAGTTTAATGTGATGGGCCTGCCTGCTAATTCAGGCTGACATATTGCATGATGTGGCACTTCATGGGGAAGCTCCGGGTAGGTATCTGGGGAGGGAGTGCTAATGCTTTGCCCAGATAAGGCAGGGGATGAACGTCACGCATGATATTTCAACACCATTCCCATGCCCAGGTCAAGGCTATCCACTCCCCAGTGACACCCCTCACAAGAAGGAAGAGGGAGGTAAGGCAGTTCAAGCTGGACAGGATGACCAGTTAAGAAACCCTGATGGGACTGTGTTTTCTACTACTCCTCTTGGGGCCAGGGAGGGAGAAGAGTGGGACACAGTTCCTTGAGTTCGGCCCACAGGCAACCATTTGGGCTTTCCCTTGCAAGATCATGGAGGGCTTCCTGTAGTAGCAGTAACTGCGTTACAGCACCCCTGCCCTTCAGCCCTCTCAGTAGCCGACCTCACAAGGAAGACTTCTTTGTTTGCCATTTTACAGGAAAGGGGAAGTATCCTGTCCGATGTCACACAGAGAGGAAGATGAGGGGCTCAACTTGGACAATTTGGTTCCTGCGTGAGCACACGTAACCACTGTTACAAATGAAACTCTTAGGCTGAAATATGAGAATGTCATTTCTGCAAGTCAAAAATTGTCAAAGCTCAGTAATTTCATGGGTTCAGCCTAACAGTTTGAAAGGACTGTGCCACATGCATGTGACACTGAATCACGGAACACTGAATCTTGGAAGGGCCATGAAAGCCTCTTTCAAGGCTGTCGTGTGTGTAAGTGTGTGTTTTGGGGTGGGGGGCAGAGTGGGAGGCCATGGTGTCTGGGCCTTACCCTCTTCATCATTCCTGGTAATATGTTTGGATTCTCAATCAATATCTTGCTTAAATAACTATTTCTGTGGTTAAGGAAATTTTGAGACCCAGTGGCCCAGATAGTTCCTAAATTCTGCAGATGAGGAAATCAGCAGCCCGAGAGGTGACATGCCACGTCTATGGTCACCCAGTTGGGGTTGTCAACACAGCCTGGGTTTCTGCCACTCATCCCAGAGCTTCCCTTCCTCTGCCCCCCGACAGCAGGTACCTGAGTCATTCTCCACAGAACCAGACAAACTCCAGGATCAAACCAGGACCTTTAAATGGTAGTTCAAACCCTCTTTTCTGAGATATCTTGGCAGTGGCCGTGGGCCTAGACTCATCCCTGAGACAAGGCTGGTGCTGCAATGTGCTTGCGAATGAGAATGGGGGTCAGCCCTCGGCCCTCGCAGGGTACAGGTGGCTCTGGACTGTGATGATGGAATTCATGTCCTCCCCTCAGGTGCCTCGTACTCCTCCCTGACCTTGATTCAGTTTCCGCTCATCACCCGGAGCCTGATTCTGAAGGACGAGCACCCTGGCCTGGTTGGCAAGATAATAAGCATCGCGTTAGAGTATCAGCCGAATAATGTCCCAGGGTCCAAGAGAGCAGCCTCAGAGTCTAACCTGCCACGGGGCTTACAGAGATGTGTCTCAGCTGGGGTATTAGTGGATGAGAGGAGCCCAGGGCACCCCGTGGCTCCCTCCGTCACATCACTCAGGGCTCTGTTCAGTGATCACCTGCCGAGAGAGGCCCTCCACGCCCACCCCACCTCGCATAGCACACCCTCCACTCGCCATCCTCCGACCCAGCTGACTGCTCATAATGTTAAGTAATTCATCAGTGAACCCTCATCCGTCTCCTATCATTTAGCTTGGTGGATAATATGATCTCTGCTGCACAGATGAGGAAACAGAGGCCAGAAAGGTTAAGTAACCTGTATAAAGTCACACAGCTCATACTCATGCCTGGCACTCCCGACTCTGGAGTCTAAGTCCTTGGCTGCTCTGTCCTCTGGGCTTGGAGGATCACCCTCAGGTGTGTGGGAGAGATAAGTACACACGTGGATGTCTCAGTGCAGGTGCACTGCCCAGGACAGTGTCAGCCAAACGGGCCACATGTCTGCTTGGGGAGCTCAAGGGGGACCTCAAAAAGGACAGGACCAGTAAGCGAGCAGGAGGTGAAGGATTTGTGGGAATCCACCAGGCAGAAGTTGGGGGCGGGGAGGGGAGGAAGCTGTGCTCCGGTCAGAGCGACCGGCGTGTGCAGAGCTCGGAGGGGACGGAGCAAAGCGCATGCGTGCAAGTGTGTGATTCTGTGTGTTTCTGGGCGTGGGGGGCGGTCAGCGATTTTGTTATTCACTCAAAACATGGAATCAATCCCTCCTCTATATCAGACATGAAGAAAGCCTGAGCTGGGTGAGGGCGTGCAGGATGGACATCATGCTATGTGAGGTGGGGTGAGGATGGAAGGCCTCCCTCAGGCGATGACACTTGAGCAGAGAGCTGAATGGAGGGAGGGCGCCAGCCATGTGGCTTTCTGGGAAGAGCATTCCAGGCAGAGGAAACAGCAAGTGCAAAGGCCCTGAGGTTGGAATGTGCTTAGAGGGTAGGAGGAACAGTGAGGATCCTTTGTGGCTGGAGAGGAGTGAGCAGGGAAGGAAAGTGGTAGGAGATGTAGGATAAGTAGTCAGGGCTGGATCACAGGGGTAACTGTGGGGATGAAGAAGACTGAGGGAGATGCAGGGAGCTGCCCAATACGGATCCCCCTCTGTGTTAAGAAATCCCCTGCTCCTTGCTCTCTTTCCCTTCCCTCTCCCCGCCTTCTGTCTCTCCCCACCTCTCTTTCAGTTTTCCTTCCTTCGAGTCTTTCTCATTATCTTTCCTGCCTCTCCTCTTGGGAAATCTAAGATCATCTGTCACCTCTCAGAACCCATTTACTAACAAAATGAATGTTGCTGTCATTTGGCTTGTTTGGTGACCACAGTGGTGATGCGTCACAGTCTTCCACGGCACCTAAGCAGGTGTTGGCGGGTCACGAAGCCCCCTTCAGAGACAGACGATGAAAGAGGAGCAGAATCCTGGAAGCCCCTGAGGCCCCCACTTTAAACGACACCTGTGAAAATGCACAGCAGGGAGAGAGGCTAGAGGTGAGGGCTCTTTACAGAGGAAAAACAACAGCTGTGCTCACCGTGGCAACATCCGGTGCCCCTGTAAGTTGACGGATTCAAGGCAAGAGTCTGAGAGAGAAGAGACGGCCGGACAGGAGCTCAAGAAAAGAAAGAAGATGGAGCCATGGAGAAGGAAGGAGAGAGGTGTCCATCAGTACAAGGACGTGAATGGATTTCAGCTATTTTGCAACTCTGGGTCAAATCTGATTGAGTTCAGCAGACAAACATGTGAATACCCTTGGAATATTAAGTACAATCAACATAATCAACATGAAATTTGAAGAAACTGCTATCTTTTTTTTTTTTTTTTTGCGGTACGCGGGCCTCTCACTGTTGTGGCCTCTCCCGTTGCGGAGCACAGGCTACGGACGCGCAGGCTCAGCGGCCATGGCTCACGGGCCCGGCCGCTCTGCGGCATGTGGGATCTTCCCGGACCGGGGCACGAACCCGCGTCCCCTGCATCGGCAGGCGGACTCTCAACCACTGCGCCACCGGGGAAGCCCAGAAACTGCTATCAATTTAAATTCATGCTCGCTCCCTATCTCCTTGTCAGTATTCAACAGATGCTCCCCACTGCTTTCCCCAATAACTGAGATTACTGTATATTTAGACTGACAGGACATATTCAGGCCTGGTGTTACGGGGGTTCCATGTCATCAGTTAGGAAGTTCACGTAGGAATGTTATGACCACACACTGGCCCCAGATAAAACCTTCCATAAACATTCATTAAGCATTTACTACGTGCTGGGCAGTTACCACACAGAGTATCCTTATAAGGCTTAGTGGGGGCAGAGAATACACAACCCCCTACCCACCCCTTCTTGTTCATAACCAGCCCTTTTGGGAAGCTGAAACCATGTTTGTTTGATCTAGAAAAGAAACAGGTAGGAGCTGTTCACCTTTCCCTTGGTGCAGGGAAACCCTGACCCTGGTGCTCTGGGACCACAGGTTCAAGGCCTGGTGGGGAATCTGGGGTGATAATACCATTCCATCCAGAGGCCCTAAATGGTCTCTAGACCATTTCCAATGGAGGAAAGGGTAGAAAGTTCCAGATTTCAGCCTCACTTCAAGTTTGCCACCTTGCCTCTCCTGGGCTTCCTTCAAAAAATATCCTCTGTGACTCTCCAGCGATAATTACTGTAGGTTTGGGATAAAGCCAATAGCTAAAGAGCATCCAGACTTCATTGCCAAGGAAGAGGGAGTGAGTCATCTTGAAGATGGGAGAGCCAGTGGGGTCCTGCTATAAATATCCCTGTTCCAAAGCAACCCAGCTTAGCGGTGCAGAGCAGCTGTCTTCAAACGGGAGAATGTTATGACTTCCCAAGAGCTATCTGGAACAGTTTTAAAGGAAACCACTTCCCCATCTCTAACTTAATATAATTTCCTTCTTAAAATCAAATCATGTCAGGACATACCCACAGCCTAGGTTCTCCTTCTCACATTTGGAAAAGAAACAAACATTCCCCATCCTGAATCTTACCGTGGGGCGCTATCCAAGGTATAAACACTTCAGGGAGGGACAATCAGATGGCACCTTTAATCAAAGCCCCACAAATGCCCCACCCTCAGCTCATTATAATATGAATTTCTAATCAAATTTTACTTCTTATGTTTAATCATAATTTGTCAGAATTGCATGTTTTATGTTGTTTTGGTCAATTGTGTTCTAGTAATAATTTTAGAGACAATTAAATCCACAAGAGAATTTTAAACTCTTATAGTCATACAGTCATAGGGAGGGAGAAAAACTACCTAGTTTTCATTGTAGAAATGATAAAAAAAAAAGCATTTAACATTTATTTGGGGGAAGTGCAGTGAAAAATAAGTAATTAAAGAAGAAAAAGGAACAACAGAAAGTTCTGACTTTTACAGAACCTGTTCATTATTCTTTTAATGGATATTGATGGGTATCCAGTTACAATGGTATTTAAATTCCATGGGATGCATTAAAAAGGTGATATAACAGTTTTATTTTAAACTGCCTATGTTTAAAATACTCCTGAAATCACATTCTCTGTAAGTATTTAACATTCTGATGGAAGTGATTAGTTGTCTACTTAAAAATGCTCAAGAAGCTATGTGGCTTTTCAAAATTCTTCTAGTGGGTACACAAGCACAAAATTTGAAGTTGCATGGTGTTAAAGTGTTTTTAGAGTCACACAGACCTGGGCTTGAATCTTGGCTGGTCTATTTACCAACCATGTGGCCCTGGGCTTGTTACTTCATCTTTCTCCATTTCAAGGCTCCCTTCCACAATGTTAGAGGTATAGCAGCTCTCTGTACCTTTGTTGAGAAAATTTAGCACAGGGCCTGATACATACCATCTACCAAAGAGACATTTCTGGAGAGCTTACTTTTGCCAAATTGTGCTAAGCTGTATGTATACTGTAGGTATACCATGTTATTGAATCTTCACAATGACCTTAAGAGGTGGATACTAATATTGTTCCCACTTTACAGGGCAAATGAAGTGGTGAAACTTGCTCAAGGTCATACAGGTACTTGGAGGTGGAGCTACCTTTGAACTTGACCATCTGGCTCGAGCCCCTATGGTAGTTATCACTAGAATCCTTCACATTAACTTTCAATTGTCGAAAAAATGGTCCGTTCTGAGAGATTGCCTAGGGAAGATTTTCCGAATTTTTCTATAGGCTGTGGGGTTTAGGCATCCCTTCCATCCACCCTAGGGAATTCAGTCGTGATTATAGAACTTAGCAATGCTCAGGAGAAGTGGCCAAGGGAATGACTGGTCATTGGGTAGCAATTAACTTCGTTGGGAAAAAAGGTGGAAGGCTTTTCTGGTCGGGAGTTTTCCTAATAGCTTCTGTCCACATTGTCACGAAAACCTTGTACAATATGGTCGTTCATCCAATTATCAAACCAACCTGGGGGGCACAGTCTGGCATTCTGTATACCCATTATCAGAGGGTAATTCAGTGTAACAAACCAAATCGAGTATGCACAAAGACTGTCAAATAAAATAAACCACTCACAAATTAAATTACTTCCCATTTTCAGTGGGAAGAATGCCAGTCATTTTTCATTTAAAAAATATGCATCTTAATTCCATTTTTTAAGAACATGAAAAGAAGCCTCTAAAGCCCCCTCCTACTGTCTGTACTGAGGTTCATCTTCCCTAGGCCCATCTCTCCTGGTCCTGGGGCATGTTCTCTCAGAGAATTAATGGAGCATTAAGCCTCACATTGGTCAGAACATTGGTTTCCTCCATGGATCAACGGTGGATGGAGCTCAGAAAGCAGGAGTGAGAGGTTGGCTCCAGTCTACAGAGACATAACAGAGCTGTTGTTTCCAGAGTGAAACTGCCACTCAACACCACCCCGCCAAACCCCCAGGGAATCCCATCCAAATAATATAATTTTTAGATTTCCTGGATCACACCCTTCAACAGCCTCAATATGTCCCTGAGTTCTTCTTTTACTGGCTTTGTCAAATAGATTGAAATAAGCCTGAGAGGAAAAACCCCTTTGAACCAAATCAGGCTTTGTGCTTCAGGGTCTTGAATATCTTAGGATTACATTCTTTGACACACATTAAGTGTCAGTCACTGCTCTGGGTGGTACGTGTACAGGGTGAACAAAGCAGATTAGTTGCA
Source organism: Phocoena sinus (assembly GCF_008692025.1). Taxonomy (NCBI): domain Eukaryota; kingdom Metazoa; phylum Chordata; class Mammalia; order Artiodactyla; family Phocoenidae; genus Phocoena; species Phocoena sinus. The sequence continues at coordinate 48,870,463 of NC_045765.1, read as the reverse complement.
GCACTTAAAGTCTAATAGGGAAGAAAGACATTAATGACTTGAGGTAGACACATTGTTACACACTGTCGCTGATGCCATAAAGAGATGTGTATTGTTTCAAGAGAGAAAAAATATTCTTTCATGAAATGAAACAGGGGCTCTAATTTAGATTGGGGAGTTAGGTACATTGCTTTTTGAAGAAGTGACGGCTCCCTCAACTCGAAAAGCAGAGCCAGAAGCATTGCTTTTCACTGGGGGCCAAACTGCCATCTGACAATGTCTGGAGATATTTTTGATTGTCACAATGCGACCTATACTACTGAGTAGAGGCCAAGGATGATGCTAAAAGCCCTACGATGTACAGGACAGCCTCTAGCCGCAAAGAATTATTCTGCCCAGAGATGTGGGGATATATGTCTATGTATAACTGATTCACTTTGTTATCAAGCAGAAGAAGCTAACACACCATTGTAAAGCAATTATACTCCAATAAAGATGTCAAAAAAAAAAAAAAAAAAAAGAATTAGCCGGCCCCAAATGTCAACAGTTCTGAGACTGAAAAATCCAGTTCTTAAGGAAAACTTTCTGGAAATAGTCTAAATCAAAGGTGGATAAAAGAAACCCAGTATTAACTTCCACAATAGGCAGCAAAAAGTTTCAGTCCATAAAGATCTTCTGGTTTAAAAAGTCTTTATATATTCATAAAATATAGGAAAGATCGATCACCCATCCATCTATCTATCTATCTCTCAGAGACTTATCCCTTATTGCCAGCTACAAGAATAACACACAACCCAATTAAAAAATACCTGGGGAATTAATACATATTTTTTTAAACCCAATGCATCAAAGATGGTTTTTATGGCAGACTAACAATTTCATGCTCTCAGTGTCTTTGACTCCATTTGGCCTCTCTACAGAAAAGAGAGGAAAAATATCTTTCCCTCAGAAGATGAACTCACTCTCTAATTACCAGCCCATGCAGCAGCCTGTAATTCTGCCAGTTTTATCTTGTTTTTTTCTCCCAGACACTTCCATTTTCTGCCAACATTGCTATTTCTCAAAGCGTGTTTCCCTGCATTCTGAAAGGCATGTTCACTGCCTTTCCTGTTATTTCCCTTGATGCTTCACATTGTGTAATTCCACAGGAAAAAAGGAGACATCTTAAAATATCACAGTAGAGGAAAATTTCAATTAACGTTTATAGGTGGGGAAGGGGATGGGATGGGAAGAGGCGGTGGTTTAAGTCTGGTTAGGATTAATCACAAAAATTGTTTTAGTTTTATTTTTTAACTGTTATTGATGTAAGTTTTTCTGAAATCTGCCCACACGCTTTCTCCTATTAACAATGAGGATAAATATCACTGAATCGTTGATGATCAAGGATTAACAAGACCTCAGGAGTATCACACTATATTCTGTCATTCACTACTGCGGCTTATACAGATCTAAGAAGATAAGTATAAATTTGATATAAACTTAAAGAATCTTAGAGTTGGAAGTTATTACACTAAAAAGTCATCAGTGTCTTTACACTAAAGAAGTCATTACACTAAAAAGGTGTGGGTGTACACAGAGATGCATCTCTAAGACCTTTGAAACACGGCCTCACATAGGTAGGAACAAAGCTACATACAGAACTAAACTGTGTCAGTTCTGCCTACTATGGTGGTAGTGGTTACTAGTGACATTCTGATTTAGGAGCAAAGTGACTTTTCAGGATTGCGTCATCTGGTTCCCATCCCTGGGTGCACATTAGAATCAAATGAGGCTTCTTATTGAAAACTGATGCCCGGGCCCCACCACTGGGTGGTGGTGTTGGGGAGTGTTGTTAAGTCAGAATGCCTGGGAGGTGGAACCCAAGTACTAGTGCTTGGAAAGCCTGTGGATGACCGATATGTAGAGCAAAGGCTGAGAGTCAGTGAATTGGAGGGGGTAAATGGAGGAGCTTCCATACAACAGACTCTTAACCATGGTTGGAGTATGAGGTTATACGAGTTTAAAATTATTTTTAGAGTTCTATACTGATTGAGGTTTCTATGTTAATATTTTTCTAAAAACCTCTGATTTTAATAAATGGATTAAAAGGTAACAATTGATGGAAGGTAAAAATGACAGGGAAGGCTTACTATTTGTAATATATAAAAAAGTTCCCCCCAACTGATAAAAAGACAACTCAGTAAAAATATGGGCAAAAGGACATGGACAGAACATTTAGAAAAAGCTAGAAGGAAATCACCAAGAAATATATAGAAATACGCCCAACCTTATTAGTAGTCAAGGAGATGCAAAATTTTTAAATCTTTAATCTTACAGAAGATTAATCTTATTAACCTTTAATCTTATACAAATTTTAGTATATGCAACTACTGTTCTAAGCCTTTTCTAACTATTAATTCATTTAATACACAAAACAATTTTATGAGGTAGGTATTCATACCATACCTCTTTTTACAAATAAGTGTAACTAAAATACAAGGCAGTAACGTGTCTCAGCTTAAAGTCACACAGCTGGTACTTGCTGGAGCTCAGATAGGCACTTGGGTGTTCTGGCCAAGAGAATCCTCATCCTTAAGCACTATCCTACCCTCCCTTCTCAGTAGTATCTCTACTGGGATGTGCAAAAATTACAGTGACTGATCACATTCCGTCCTGGAGATAGTATGAGGAAATGGGTACTTGCTGGTGGGAGTATGAATGCAACAAGATTTTCAGAAGGTGATCTGGAAGTAGCTATTAAAATACAATAATGTGCACATCTTTCGACTTAGCAAAACCTACCTTAATGGAAACTATCCTATAAAAACTAAACATTGGTTTACGATGATATACATTGGAGATCATTTATTGCAGCATTGTTAGTTACAATGACATGGTAACAAAATCTGGAAATAAGGTGACTGTCTATGAATAGGGGACTGGTTTAATAAGTCATAGTATACCCACACTTTCGAATTTCGGCAGCTACTTCAAAGAAGATGAATGACCACGAGGGATGTTTACATTACTGAGCAGAGTAGTGTGTATAGTACGATCTTGGGTTTGCAGAAACAAAACAAAATCAAATCCATCCATTAAGGTTAATACATGTTTGTGTAGACATAGAGAAAGGTACGGAAGGACACACACCAAACTAGTAACATGAGTTACCTTAACATGTGGGGTCACGATATAGCGCTACCTGACTTGTTGCTATAACCCTGCATTCGTTTTGTAATGGAAAAGAAAAAAGCAGGGAAATCCTTGCCTCTCATGTCCAGCCAGGGCGGGATTCTCAGGATTCTTCAGCCTGCGCTGGACTCTTCCTGGGAAAGCATAAGCAGCTCTAAATCAGCAATGGCTTCCTCGTTCCTTTGAATTTAGATCTGCTTTCCTTAACTGTCCACCTGTTAGTTCCCTGGCTTGACAGAGAGCCAGACTACCCCTTCCTCTATGCAAAAGCCCTCCAGATTTTTGAGGACAGACCTCAAGCCATCCCACTCTCCATTCAAATAGACCAAGACTTAGCCTCCAATCTTTACTCCTCACCAGTGGTCAGGGCTGGGTCACCTCTACTGACGCTTTGCCTTACTGAACACAATCTACCAGAGTTCGGAACACAGAAGGACGTGTATTCTTCTATACGGTACAAGACGTGTGCTTTCTACTCAGACAGCTTCAAATGGATTTACTTTTATCATAGTCCATATTGCAGCGTCAACTAAAATTTCCAGGTCTTCTTTCAAATAAGTTAATGTCGAGTCAAACCTTTTCTACTAACTACTTTGAACGTGAATGTGATTTCCTCAGTTCTCTTCCCTAGGGTTTATCCTTTTCTCTTAAAAGTGAAATGCAGGAATAGGAAAGGGTATGTACGTGAATGTAGGAATCTAACGAATTGTGGATTCTGGATAATGGCATCTTTCTGCATAATGAAGATGATGGGTCAGCAGATGGGTGAATGCACTAGGTATATGGAGAAGACAATGACAGTGTTCTGAAGTTTGGCTGGAGGGTGGGAGGTACCTTAAATCCTCCGTTCCCCAGTGGCGGGGCTGAATTTGAAATGTAATGATCCTGGCAGATAAAGTTGTCACGGGAAGTGGGCGGGGGAAGACATAACTCTCCAGGAGAAGGTTTGCTAGTTCCAAGGAGAGAGAGCAGGAACGGGCCAAGAACAGAGGTGCAGGAATGGGACAAAGAAGAGAAAAGAGTGTTTGAGAAAAGCAGCTGCACACAGGACTATAAAGAAAAAAGGATGGCAAGCCTCCAGGGATGGGAACGGGGAAAGAGAGAAAAAAGCAGGCTGGGGGCAGGGGGAAGTTCTATTCTAGTCTGGACTCTTTAGAGGCCAAGAAACAGAAACCTTCTCAAACTTACTTAAAACAAAAACAACAACAACTTAAAAAACAAAAGGATTACTGTAGGAGAGAAACATCTTGCAGCTTACCAGGACCAAAAACGGGAGGAGGTGAAATGGAACAGGGGCTTGGCTTGCTGTTAGGGGCCCTGGGGGCGGGGGGGGGGGGGGGGGGGGGGGGGGGACTTTACTTTGTCTTTCTGGCTCTGTGTTTGTCTCTCTTAGGGGCCACCTGGCTTCTTAAACTGCTTCTCTCTTCATGTCAGGCCCTCTCTTCTCTCTTTGCCAATAAAAGTTAACTCTGTCTGTTTACCAGTCTGAACATGGCCTTCAGTGAGTCACTCTAGCGCTGACTCCATCCCACTTTCAAACTAAACATGCAGCACTATCAGGAAGGAGAGAAGGGGACAAGCAGAAAGGGAAACACGGCAGGGAGAAAGAAAGACATAGTCAGACCCTTCTAGGGAAGTCTCATCCCTGCCCTTGAACATGCTGCATTCACAATCACCTCCACACCTTTTCCTACAATGCTCCCCTTTTTCACCCCATTTCCATCTACCCCCCTTCCTAAGCCTTCCTTGATCCCGATCGCTCCAGAACTCACCCCATTCCTCATACCGTGTATGCACACAATCCAGTGGAGAATAATCTGATATTTTTAAGAGTTCTAAATTCTAGCTTCCTTCTTCAAATTGGCACTGTTTTGACAGCCTTCTTGGAATCATTTCCTAACTTGAGTTCCTAGTGCTAATAATTTAGACTTCTAACAGTCTCTTGTTCAAAGAGAGTAAAGCACAATTGGTCACTATTCCCTGGATAGAAATTTTATTTTGTTTGGAATGCTGTTATAATTGCCTTTCAATCTTCTTCAAGCAATGAATCCACTGCTTTAACTCTCTCTTATACACTCTCTCCCCGTGTGCCTGTCAATCTTACGCGGCAATCACGTTTTTTTCAGACTAGCTCATTAAACTGTATTAGACTAAGAGTGTATCCTGAACTGAATAAGATTTGGTAATTACTTCTTCTGGAACAACATACTATTTTGGATGACTTACTCCTGGTCCAGTTTTAACTGACACTTTTATGTTATTATTCACTAAGACCCTGGGGTCTTTTTTACACATTCACTTTGTCTTTCCACATTCTACACACGAATGGTTGAATTTGCTCTCCACATGCGCTGGCTCTGTGCTTTGTCCTCTTAGAACTCTACACCCTTTCCGTCCCGCTCAAGTTTTCAAGGTTGTCGTTCATTTCCTTACTCACTCCTGACCTCTTCTTTGCCCCCTAGTGTTGTGAAATGGGAGCCTTTATAATGATGGGGTGGAGAAGGAAGGGTGACGGGGTGGACCTTATAGCCTTTAAGGCTGACTCATAGGATTATAAGCTCCATTAATTTTTTTTCTTCCTGAAGGAAGAAATATGAATTATTTTCTCAAACAGGCAAAGCAGAGGACCTCTTTAAAAACCATAAGGTTCTGAGGCTCACAGTGAAAAGGAAGGGAAAACTAATCATACAGAGGGAAAACAGGACAAATCTGCATTTCATTTAAAATCACTGTAGTTGAACTTCAAATTACTCTACCTCATTCCCACCTACCTCACATTCTATTAAGGACTTATTTTGCCCTTCATCTAGGAATAATTATATACTGAACTGCATCACGTATGCATTAGTATGTGGATTCAAGTACATATGCTTAGCATAAGCCAGAAAAAAAAAAAAAAGGAAGGAAACACATTTGAATAATGCTGACTGTTGCAACTGCATTCCATTCAATGGTTGGAGGCACCCAAGTAAGTATGACATGTGGGCAGTGGATCTGCTCTTTCCTCAGGCAGATCTGTACGGAGATCATCTCCCAGCATCTTGATGTGTTGAATGAGCTACTAAGGTTTAAAGAAGTCTATTTTTTCATAAATGGCCTTCCACATTTGGGGTATAGCTTTATATTGTACATTATTCTTTATATTACACATATTTACGTGTAAATATTATTTTGTACAGAGTTTATAAAAAAAACTATGTACACTATATCATATAGGTAATTTAAGGGATTCTTCAAGGATATTTTTATGGGATGACTTTGGAATCTAGCCTGTGCAAAATTGCCCACTTTACTGACCCTTTTTCAGGATCAGCGGAGGCAGGATTCAAACCTAATCTGAATTCACAGACCATACTTTTTCTATCACACCAGGGAATCTAAAATCTTGATACTTTTAAGACTCTTCATTAGATTATCCTGGGGATCTTCCATCTTCCTTTGTCAAGGTCTAACTTACAGTAAGATATTCTAACACTTGGAAGAGTTAATGTAACTATTTCCAAGCAATATTTGTTGAGCACTTACTAGATGCAAGGTGCTACTGGTATACTATGGCTATGGAATCATCTTTTTCCAAAAGCAGCTCACAAATTGACAAAACGAAGAGTCTAATCACACAAGAAACTCATCACATAATTTGTAGGCAGGGGTCAATAACAGGGCCTTGTAAGTAATGATAAGGACTTTGGAATTCATTCTAGGTGATAGGGGAAAATATCTGAGGCTCTTAATAGGGTAATGAATGATCTGATCTATAATTTAAAAACATCATACGAAGTGCAATGTGGTTATCAGATTGTGAAATGTGAGGGGGAAGAGAGTGAGTGAAGGTAGGAAGAATAATTGGAAGGTTCTTTTACATGGTAGTGATGGATATAGGTAAGAAACAAGCTAGCTGAACTTAGGAAGGAATTGAAAGAGAAAATAAAACAATTATAGAGATATAAACTGCTTTGAAGGAAGAACAGTAAAACACAGAGAAAAATCTGAAAAATATAGTTATCAACACGGTTTATAAGCATGAGGAAATGACACAAAACAAAGTGGAAAAGTACTAAGACATAAAAATCAGTGGAAAGCAGATTATATTTTCAGAAAAGAAAGAGGATCCAATGTATGTATTATTGTTCGTCATGAAGAGACCAAAAGAAGTGAACAGGAAAAAATACTTAAAATATGTTTTTTAAAAATGCCTATAACAAAGAGTTAAATCCAAGACTGCAAGGATTGAAAGGGTACAGTATACCAACAAAAAGTGATGAGAGTTAATACCAAGGCATACTCTGGTGAAGTTATTTCACTTCAAGTATAAAGAAGATTTATGGGTTATACAGAGCTTTAAAAACGAGTCAAATTTATAAGAGGTAAAAATAAGGCTGGTTTCAGACTTCTCTCCACAGTAAACACCACGTCAGAAACAGAACCAAACAGTGTCCACAAAGTTATAAAGATTTTATATTCTTTCGGGCTGTGATTTAGCATAGAAGCAAAATTCTTAAGCAGGCAAAAACTCAGGGAACACCATATTTATGAGCTTCTACTAGAATGTAAGCTCCGTAGTGGTAGGTTCTGCTTCCACAGTGTTTTCCATTTTCTCGCCAGCACCCAACACACAGAGCATTACACATAGTAGACACTCAACAAATGTTTGTTGATTGAATTAAAAAACCTTTTTATGTAACGAAAATTGGACACTTTCTCATTCAGAGAGTCCCAGACTGTTTTTTTCATCAGAACCACCTGAGAGTTGTTAAAGAGCAAAAGAAAATACAGATTGCCCAGATTCACACTTTGAGATTCAAACTCAGTTGGGCTTGGGTATCTTGATTCTTAAAAAGCTCCCAAATAACCGCAGGGAAATTAGCCTAGTGTTTGTCAAACCTCAGTTCTTTTAGTATCCTTTTCAAGTTTTTTTTACCTTATCTATTTACCCAGACTATTATTTACTTAATATTTTCTTTAAATGAATCTGCTTTTTATAAACTCCATTAGTTTTGATAGGGATCTTTACATCACAGCAATACATGAAAAACTAGTTTTCAATGAACTGCCAAAAAACCAGAAGAATGTTATAAAAATAAATACAACGAAAAATGTTCTTCAATTCTAGACAGATACGGTCACTTTGAAAGGACTCAGAGCTTAAGGCCAGCTCTCAGTTTAAAAAAAATTAAGATTTATAAGTGTTATTAGACGGGTTAACACAATATTAACTCAAAGTAAGACTTTGGGCGTCATGTAATCAGAACAATTTTAAAAAGAAATAAAAAGACAAAAACTTCAGTTATGTGATTCAAAGACAGTTACTTAAAGCTGTCTTGTACCAAGAGAAACACATAGCCCAGACTTTGGGGAACACAGTAATCTTTGAAGGGGACCATCATAGTATCTGGACATTAGGTGATTAATATATGTTGATTTCAAGTATTTATAGGTAACCTACTTTGTGTAAAGCGCAAGTCTGGGTCTTGGGAATAAGACAACAAATAAGATAGGCTCTGTCCTTAGGTTGTTCAATGCTATTTCACATGCCTTTTCACAGAGTTATTTGCATAAACAAAGAGTAGTCCCCCCTTTATCCGTGGTTTTGCTTTCCGTAGTTTCAATTATCTGTAGTCAACTACAGTCAAAAATATTAAATGGAAAATTCCAGAAACAAACAATTCTTAAGTTTTAAGTTGCACGTTGTTCTGAGTAGCGTGATGAAATCTAGCAGACGTGACTCACCCCTCTGTCCATACCCTGCCCGTGAGTCACGTAGTAGTCCTCTTGGTTATCAAATTGACTGTCGAGGTATCGCAGTGCTTGTATTCAAGTAAGCCTCATTTTACTTAGTAACAGGCGCAAAGCATAAGAGGAGCGATGCTGGCAATTCAGATTTCCTCTTACTGTGCCTAATTTATAAGTTAAACTTTACCATAGGTACGCATGCGTAGGAAAAAACATAGTATCAATATATTTAGGGCTCTGTAGTATCTGCAGTTTTGGCCATCCACTGGCAGCTCTTGAAATATACCCCCTGCAAATAAGGGGGCCCACTGTAGAGAGCTGGGACTCCTGAATGGTCACTGACTGTGTCTCTCTCACACATGTATGGCTGCAGCTTCCAAACCCCAAAAAGTGTGGGATTGCGTCTTTTACATTTGCTTCCTATAATCGTAATAGTACCTAATGCTTCCAGAGGGCTGCTATATGCTCTCACCTAATCCTCACAACCACCGTACAAAGCAGGGATGGTAAGTGGTGGTAAACCTCATTTCTCAGATGAGAGCATAGAGGCACAGCTCTGACAGGAAGCCCTATCCAGCCTGGAGAGCATAAATCTACCTACCTGGCTAGCTGAGATCCTTACTATAGTAAGGCTTTTCTTCTATAGTATTACCTGCTACAGCTATTTAAATCCCATTTCCTTATCCTGGTGTGATCAGAAAAGGAGCACATGACTCTAATGGTTAAAGGGGAAATTGCAGAGAATCAAGGCAGGTGCAGATGGGCACCGTTGGACTGAGAATTAATTTAAATGATAAGCAAAACAAAGGGAGAGAATAAGGGGAAGATTTCACTGGAGGTTAAGAGAAAAATAATGGGCTCTTTTTCTAAACACAAAAGGAGAATGTAAGTGGTAAAGAAGGAATCCAGGCTGCTGGAGCCTGGCAGGGGGCAATTTATTGATTGACAAGTAAGAATGTGACAGAAAGAAAGACATAAAGGAGGAAAATTATTTGCTGCAGTTCTCACAATGGGAGATGTCCAAGGAGGCAAGAGATGTAAATTTCCCAGGGGAAGAAGATTATGTAGTAAGATGCTTGTCTTCAAGTCCTCAAAAGGCAAAGCACTGATTATTGTTTGTTTGTTTGTTTGTTTTAAAGCATTGGGTTTGATGCTGAACAAGGATCAAATGATACAAGTGGCCCTTGATACTGGCAGGTGTCTGAAGCTGTTCGGAGTACATGAAAGTTAGGACTAAATATTCCTAAATCTCATAATGATTGAGTCAGACAAGATCTAGATTTGCTTAGGGAGTGGGCTCAATGGATTTCTGTGGACTCTCCCAGAGAGGGGAGGAGAGTCTAGAATTGGAGGCAAAAGAATAGCTTCTCAATTAGGATACTGCTGGAGTGGGGGCATGCCTTGAAAGACACAGAAAGGGTAAGCAGAGTTCATCCAAACATTACAGATGAAAGTTACATTATCCCTCATGACAGGGGAAACCACTAGTAGAAACTGAGATAATTAAGGACAGCTAGGGAAAATGGAAACCATACTATGGTACAGCATGCAAACAAATAAAGGTGGAGGACAAAGCTCCCTTCCTATATAAGCAGTATATGCAGCTGTTCAGTTTGGAGTGTTCATTTAACTCCTTGTTAATTTCCAAGTCTTGGAAGGAGTCTGACTCAAGACTCTCCCCAACGATTTGTTCTTCCTTCCTGAGAACTCTTTCATTTAAAGTGACATTCTATTCTAGATATATTTATAGGCATGCAATTTCTTTTGTCTTGAATTATAGAAAACGAGACAAACCAGCTCTTGAGTTATGACACCAAATACAGAGAGGCATTTTCATTTTTTAAGGTTGCAGATTTAGGCGAGCTAAGTTTACAGACTGTTTGGAATTTCAATCTCTCAACATATACGACACTTGCAAATGCTTCTGCTCATACTTTTTTTTTCTTCCCCAGAAGGGACCAATGCCAGTAAAGCTCATCTGCTTGAGTTACGGCTTTTTCCCTCCGATAATCAGTAAAAATTATTCAAAGGCACACTGCTGTTATCAAACAGAAATAGAGAGCAATGTAATTCTACCTGATAATTTGGCCTGGCACATTGTTTTTCCAGAATCTATCTCACCACAGATGCTGGCAGAATGCTTTTTATATAAAAAAAAAAAAAAACAGACCAATTAAGGGGAAAATTTCTGGAAAGTCAATTTTCATATCCAATGTTGTATCTGAATTTGCAAATGTTAAACAGGTTGGTAACGAGCTTGTGCTGGAAGAGAAAAATAGAATTTTTTTTAATGATCAAGACAAAGGAGAAAATGTCAAGAGAACTTCTTTTGGTTGTTTTTATTTAAGGAAAAGTGACCTGCTTGGAATGTTTCTCTTTATTGCTAATGGAAAATAAAGACAGAGAGTCTAACATCTGACAGTGGATCCTTTGACCTAGGCAGAAAATACTGCATTTCTGATGACTGACGGTTAGAGGCTGAGGCGGAGAAACTAAAGGAAGATTCACAACCAGAGTCCTGGGTCAAGTTTGAACAACTTTACAGGCAGTTCTTGATGCCACCACCCCTTAGGCCGCTCACCTGAGATGTGGCTGCAGCTTCTTCCCTACAGAGGAGTTACTACTAAAGCACATAAAGTTTCTTAGCTCAGGGAGAACTTGAAAGTTCACTGGTCCTTCAAAAACAGGTATGGCACTGTGGGAACACACTTACTTCAACTTATCCAGAGAGATTCAAATTGATGATTTATTTTCCAGTATCTCCTAATCTTTGCTTACAGAGTTTCATTAAGAATCTTTAATGGGGGGCTTCCCTGGTGGCGCAGCGGTTGAGAATCTGCCTGCCAATGCAGGGGACACGGGTTTGAGCCCTGGTCTGGGAAGATCCCACATGCCACGGAGCAACTAGGCCCGTGCGCCACAACTACTGAGCCTGCGTGCCTGGAGCCTGTGCTCCGCAACAAGAGAGGCCGCGACAGTGAGAGGCCCGTGCACCGCGATGAAGAGTGGCCCCCGCTTGCCGCAACTGGAGAAAGCCCTCGCACAGAAATGAAGACCCAACACAGTCAAAAATAAATAAATTTAAAAAAAAGAATCTTTAATGGGAATTTCTTTTAGGCCAGAGATGTGTCATCACTAAAGAGTCTTAAACATTAGGGTTGATATGTCTTAGGCAAATAAACTCTAACCATAGGATCAAGTTAGAAGTCTCTTCCCTCTTACCTATCCTCACAGAACTGTACGCTTCTATCCAAAAGCAGCAGCTGGGGTCTACCAGTTGTCTCTCTGTTCTGAGACTTCTTGATTTCCAAACTGGACCTAGTTACCTATTATGGAATGGTCACTATTAAAAGCTGGATACTGTGTTAGTATTTTTTTTTCTGATAACAAGTCCTATGATGTAGGTACTTGATTGATGATAAAACTGATACTTTGAGAGCTTAAGTAAAAGCCCCAAAGCCATACAAATACAGAGCTGGGATTTGAATCCAGAGCTGTTCCTTTAAAGTCTGTTAACCGCTACACTAGACTCTTTCCCAGAATGGTTCCCACTGTGGGCTTTCCTCCCCTACCAGAGGTTAAGTGGAAAGAAGGTGGCCTCACGTTTCTCCTGGCAATGAGGATATTTTGCTCACACCTTCAGAACAAACAGGCAATTATTTTGTTTTATCGTATCCATACGACTTGTTCCTTCAGCTCCCATATCTCTTTGTGTACTGTCTTGTCTCATTTTGGGTTTGTTCACATAAAATATACTGCATTTCTCTTCTAGGTCCCAGGGAATTTTAACTGTCAGCCAACACATTTCAGGTTATGTTGTAATTTTGAAGATATGCTTCTCTTTAAAATACGCAAAGGGCGGAAAAGAAGAAAGGCTCCTCCATTATTGGCAGCAGGAATATCTGGGCTGGACAAATACCTGGCCCCCTTTTCACACAACTGCCACTGACCAAAGTCCCTTTCAAAAGCTCTGGGAACCGGATTTAACTCTGTCTATCCTGGAGAAGGAAGCAGTTCCCCCACAGTTTTGCTCACTCTGTCTAGAGTAGCCCAGATGAAACACAAAAGAGTGTTTCTTGAGGTCTGTGGTAGAAGTTAGTAGTTTGAGTTTACTCTGTGCTGGGGCTTCTCCACCTGGAATCTTCCAGGCTTCTCACATTTTGCTAGCTACTTGGTATTTTATGACATGAAATGCAGTGAGGATTTGGGCACTGCCCAATCGATTTCAACTTTTAAATCTATATTGAACATCTTCTGACTTCCTGTCCTTCATTCAATCTTTTTTCAGTTTTATGCTGCTTTTTTTTTTTTTTTTTGCCCTGAGAAACACCCTGATATCCTGGATGATAAGAGAGCAGGTTAGCCACTGTTGGCCCCTAACTCTCAGAGATTTCTGCCCAGTGAATGAGAGAAAGGAAAATGGCAACAATAGCAATGATGATTATGGTGATTACACAATCGGGAAATCTAGGACCACACGGAGAACAAGGACAGTACCAAACTTGCTCCCCTTTAGAGTCTGGGAAACCTTTGGTGGCTGCCATTGCTAGATTAGCAATAGAAGCCTTAGGAAATGCCAGGGAAACAACTCGCCCCTTCCTAGAGCCAGTGGGCATTTGTCTCTGTCGTTCCTCTGGGCATGGGGCCCTGTTCTCTCTGCATGGATAGCAGAGCAAATCCTGTTTAGGTGCCAAGCGAGAGCTCTTTGATATGGTTCTGCACTGCTACACAACCTCAGTCCTTGCTTTCTCTCTCTCTGGCCCAATTCTTGCATGGAAAATTGAGGTAATGATTTATATGCCGTTAGTAGTTCTGACAGGTACACTCGATCTTGGCTTCCTCCAGCCCCAGGACTAATCGGAAGCTTATCTTTTCCTTTGTGTAACAGGGAGCTGTCAGGTTCTATGACCCTCCAAACAATTCAATCACCCGTGGGAGGATTCACCTTGGAGGGAGGACACCTTGATACTGGAGGAGCTCCATGGAGGCCATGCCCTGACATGTATCAAAACAGTGGCAGTCAAGGGCTAGAGGGCAACATGGCCACACCGACCAAATGCCACTGGCTTCTGGAATTTAAACTTGTCATATCCGCCAGGAGTTTTCTATGTTGTGCTGGCAGCTTTTCTGCCCTGGTGTATATCCTGTCTTGGGTGCAGAACATTGAGCTATTGAGCAAAGAAGAGCTGTTTCAAAAAATGACCAGAGCAGAGAAGAAAGGGTTTGCATTGCTCTTGGGAGAAAGAGCAAATTCCCTAGCAAGGTCTGTGATGGCCGTAACCTGGCTGCCTTGTCACCTGCATCTTGCTGGTACTACGCATCCCCTGGGATCAGCATTCCAGCCACTTTGGCCTTCGTTCCATCGCCTGTTCTCTGGTGCAACTTCCCAACCTCAGGGTCTTTGTCCACGGCATTGCCTCTGCCTGGAAGGTGCCTCCCTCTCCTCTCCTTACCTACCTCCTGCTTCAGCCCTATTATTAACTGCTCAAGAAATTATTCTCTGTGCTTCCTGAATGGAGCAATTCCTCCATCATCTGCTCTCCTATGCACCTCTGAAGCCCCCATCCCAGGGTCAGTTTTATATCAGGGGCATTTGATTCATGCCCTTCCCACCAAAAGAGACTGAGGGCATGAGGTCATGGGCAGGGATCGTGCCATTCATGTTCACTGCTGTAATTCTAGGGCCTATCACCATGCCTGGCTTACAGTAGATACTCAATAAATACCTATGGAATTAGTGAAAAAATGAGAAAGCAAGAGACCTAGGCGGCACCTATGTTCTTCATGGATTTGACCATCAAGTAGGGAAAGGCACATTTAATCAGGACTGGTGTGACAGCCATCTGAGAGCTCATGTGCAGAGATGACTTTATTATGGGAAGGAATGATGGTGACCAAGTGTGGCTTTGTTTTGCCACTTCTGTCTCAGGATCTAACCTGACAACTCCTGAACGCCTGCTTTCTTGTCTGCATTGATAGTCTCATATATCCCCTCCTTAGGACGCTTTTCCCAGTTGCTCTTTGAATTTGGAAAGCAAATTATTATTATTTTTTAAATCAAGCTTTCAGAAGTTTCTAAACATCTGCGTGTTTGGAATTGAAAGGGCAGGATAATTGGATGAAGTTTTCACCTTGTGGCTGGATGTTTTGCCATTAAACAGACAATGTCCTCATTTAACTCAAAGTCTCAGAATTCTCAACTCCTGAAAATAATTAGAGGAAGTGGGATCACAGGGCAGAATAGAAAATGTTGAGAAGGGGTTCAGGCAGTGTTTAAATACATAACAGGACTGACCATGATGTCAGGCATGGGTACACGAGGTTGGTGCTGTTATTAATTTCAAATAAAAGCTTGTAGCCAGCTAATTCCTCACTGAATTATAAGCCCCATGTGAGGGCAAGGACCACACATGACTCTATATGTGGAACCTTTTTTTTTTTTTTTTTTTGTGGTACGCGGGCCTCTCACTGTTGTGGCCTCTCCCGTTGCGGAGCACAGGCTCCGGACGCGCAGGCTCAGCGGCCATGGCTCACGGGCCTAGCCGCTCCGCGGCATGTGGGATCCTCCCAGACCGGGGCACGAACCCGCGTCCCCTGCATCGGCAGGCGGACTCTCAACCACTGCGCCACCAGGGAAGCCCTACCTTTTTTTAATAGATGCATATTAGATAGATGATAGCTTACACAGAAGGAAACATTTATGAACAGTGATGGTTTTTAGATTGGCTAAAGGGTCATTTCTGTTTCAAGAAGTCTCTGACAATAGGATAAAGCTCACATTGGCCCACATGGGTGAGAACCATTGCTATTGGGAGTCCAGATAACATGGTGGTTAAGAGTGGGGGTCTTCAGTCAGACAGTCAGGGGTGAACTCTGGTTCTGCTACTTGCTAGCTAACCACCTTGCACTAGTTGCTTCCTCCATATGGAGCTCAGTTTCCTCATCTGGGAAATGATGATAATAGCTTTCAGCTGATAGGGTTAAGGTGACGATTAAATGAGGAAGCATGCAAAGTGCCTGGAATAGTGTCAGGCACTAGAAAGTTCTCAGTTAATGTTAATGAACTTGTATGTCAAGAGGGAGGCTCTGTTAAGGCTTTTTCTCCATCATGGGATTCTGAGACTGAACGGCAGGAAAATGGGGGTGGAAACGCTGCCAGGCTAACCCCTGTTCCCTGACCCAATTCCTTCAGTCAGCATCTCCCAAAGTGAGGTCTATCGCTGTACTACTCAAAATAATGGATCCCTGAACTGTTTGCTAATGGCCCGTGACAAGATATGGAGCTCAAGCCAGAGTCAGTGCACTGCTTCATCCATTGAGAAAGTCTTGCTATGGAAAATAAAAGTGTCAGCTGAGGGCTTCCCTGGTGGCGCAGTGGTTGAGAGTCCGCCTGCCGATGCAGGGGACGCGGGTTCGTGCCCCGGTCCGGGAAGATCCCACATGCCGCAGAGCGGCTGGGCCCGTGGGCCATGGCCGCTGAGCCTGCGCGTCCGGAGCCAGTGCTCCACAACGGGAGAGGCCGCAACAGTGAGAGGCCCGCGTACCGCAAAAAAAAAAAGTGTCAGCTGAACTATACAGTGGACATGGTCAATTAGGTTTGGTGGAAAATAATGCATGAACTATATTTTTCTTAGACTTTGATATTGTACATTAGTATATTAAAGGTCTTGAGAAACCCCAAAGTAAATAAATTTGTTTAAATGTATTTAAGCTAGGATTTACCATATTTTCTTGAGCAAGAAACATCTGTGAGCATGTATGTGTGTGTGTTTTTACAACCGCTTTTAACATTTTTTCTGGTAAAGAACACGAGCTCAACTGATCATCTGATGAAAACAACAAATTACAAGAGAGTGATCCACTCTCCTCCATTCAACTACATACAAATCTAGGACCTTTCTGGTAGAAATTCATTTCCTACTGGCTCAATCATTCTAAGGAAACCAGAGAATTAAATCTTTTTCCAGTTGATAACAATCTCCTTTAACATAAAACTACCCTTATAAAATATTTTCCTCCAACCAGTTTCTTATACTTATGCACCAAAGAAAAGAAAGTATCTTCCTATATACACTAACCTCTAGGGAAATACTTAAAACCTTTTTCTCTGGTAAGGACGGGTATTTAAAATCAGTGCATCAGTGGAAGTCTGGTTTGCAATGTACTAAGATCAAAGTGATCTTGTTTTCTACTGAACTTGACTCCAAGTCCATTTTGTGTTAATGATTTTCTAGAAAACTCTTATGTATAATGAGCAGAGGCCTTAGAATTCCTCTTGTGATTTCAAATGAGTGCTTTGCATAACTTGGTAGCAAAAGGGACCTAGGCTCAGATTTTTGATCTCTATTTAAATAAGTCCAATTGAAAAACAAATACTACAAATCAGCTCTAGGCTATGTTAACATTCTAAGGTTTCCTGAACAACGAACTTCTTGGTACTTTGTGCCGTGTGCACGCCTGCACACGCATACACATGCATGTGTAGTTTCAGGGGCTGGACCTCACGCCTCTTACTCCAGCAAAAGTGAGCTCACACTGGAGAGCCAGGACCTGGTCTGTAGACAATGTCTTTCCCATGACACTCATCATTCAGATAATTCCATCCGAAAGATTCAGAAAATGGAGATACTTTTCTTCCTCGAATCATCCAACTATGCCCTGGATTTTCCATTTACTTTAAAAGTATACAGAGAGCCCTTTAAAGGAAAAGATGGAGAAAATCATTCTAATAACTTCTCTTTTGAGAAAAATCCGTCTGGGTCAGTGTGAATTAGGTTTGATCCAATGACAAGATCCTTGCTTGCGAAGCCTGGAAAAGGTTGGCAACCTGCCCCAGCCTGACTAACCGACCCACGTCTCCAAAATTCAGACCATTTAATGACCAAAGTTAGGAAGAGAGAATGGGTCATAGTCTAGAGTACTGTGCCTCCCGACCAGGGATTCTCAAGATAAACTGCACCAGAGACCATGGAAACATCGAGATTTTCTTCTCTAACATGATCCTTTTCCTCTTCTGGTACTAGTGGACTTCTCAGCTTCCCACTGTCATTGAGTGTACCTGTGGGGAGTGTCATTTACTAGTTCCTATCACATTCGAGAAGCCATGGCTGCCTTCCAAAGGGGTTGGGAGCAAGAGACAAAGACAACTTGATCTTAAGCCAGGTATAGGATTCTGCTTATATTTACATTTATCTTGGATCTAATTACTACATGGTAAGTGCAGCACAACGAAGGTAGCTTTGAGATGAAAGCAAATATTTTATTGTCAGTGAAAATATTCTGAATCCAAGGCAGCTTTGGAGAGCCAGGGCAAACACACATTCAAAATAAAGCAGAATGGATTGCTGGATTCACTATTATCAAAACATAATGCTCCTTTGAACTTTTTCAATATATTCATCAGACTTTCCTGAAACTCCTGGTTGTCCAGGTGAAAGACAAGATGGGTAGGAAGAGGAGAAAGGTAATATAACATATATCGAGCATCTGGCAATCGTAAGGCATCACACCAGTACTGTCAACACATTACTCTCTTTTATTAGCATGACCTCTGTGGGAAGAATGTAGGATGAGTTCCACTTTTCAGATGATGGCTGAGATGTGGTCAGAGCCCTAGCCCTTTAAAAATGTCACTCAGCCCCTTAGTAGCTGCAGCCCTTGGGTAAGTAACTTCAGCTTTCTGAATCAAATGTCCACATCTGTCAAATGTCTCAAACCCAGCTGATCTTCAGAACTACCTGGGATACAGCTGTGAACTATGGGTAGATCCCTTGGCCCTGTGCCTGGACATTCTGAATCAGTCAGCTGGGGATGATTTAAGACATTCCTAGACTCTGATGACCATGCAGATTTGGTAAACCATGATCTAACTGCACGCATCCTTTCTGCTCCACCTTCGCCCCCCCCCCCCCCCCCCCGCAAACAAAACGGAAACACCATCTGGGCCCAAGGTTCCCGCAGCATCTACCATCTCCTTCATGGTTTCTTCTCTAGTCCCTGCTTACTCATATTTCAGTTTATACCAAATATTCAGATGAATATATCAGGCATTCTATTTAGTACAAGAGGTAGGATAGTAGTATGAATTTTAGAATCATAAAGACATGAATTCAGGGACTTCCTTGGTGGTCCAGTGGTTAAGTCGCCATGCTTCCACTGCAGTGGGCACGGGTTCGATCCCTGGTCAGGCAACTAAGATCTCACACGCCGTGCGGCATGGCCAAAAAATAGAAGAAAAGAAAAAAAATAAAGCCATGAATTCAAGTCCAAGTACTACCACTTACTAGCGTCTGACCTCAGGCAGGCTGTTTAACCTCTCTGGCTTTGGTTCCCACATCTCTGAAATGAGGTTTATTTTATTACCTTCATTATAGGTTTATCTTGAAGAATAAATGAGCCAACATATGGAGCATCCCTGGAACAGAGCAAATGCTAATACATGTCCGCTGCTCTTACTATTTCAGTTAGTTCCTTGGCCTCACATTGAACCCAACTAATGTTGTCTCACTGAATATTACCCAAGAACAGGACAGGGACATCCACAAGTGTCACCCCTAAAAGGCAAAACATGTCAACACACTGAGGCTTGGTGGTGAGGGTAGTGCCCGGGGTTCCTGTGGAGTGCTTTCTGATCCCATAAATGAAACCCCGTGACACAGACTGATAGAATCAGATAATGATGGCCATCAATAACGGGAACAGAAATTATTATTTATTTTCATAAACACAGAGTACGTGCGTCCTGCTGAGTTACACACATCACATGCCAGCATTCCCTTGTGCGGTAGTCAATCAATAGGGGATTGCAATATCCCCTCGCTGAGACAGGAGGGGGAAGGGATGGAGTGGAGGTTGAGAAATTACCCACACCAGAGTGACACATTCACAAAGGTAATCTAATTCAGGGGCCGTCCGGGGCCACTGCAAGCATGTGAATATGGAGTAGCCTTGATTGATTTTGCACTGCAGTAGCTAAACACTTCATTTTTATTTGCAACAAACATAAGGAAAGGAAAGCTGAAGCTGTAAGAGCATTGGCTATGAAGCCCCTAGAGCATCAATACATCATAAAATGAAGTCTAGAAAAATTAAAAATGGGTACGGGAAGACTGTATCTGTGTCCTAAGAGGCCTCCGTTGTCAAGCAGAAGCCCCAAATGAAAACCTGAGGCAGTGACAGCCGATCCTGACTCAACCAGTAATTTGCCCTGTTACTGGCCTGGGATTACCCATTCTCCTGGAGTGAGCACTATCACACGGTCACCACGGAGGCAGCAAAAAAGCACAAAGGCTGTGTCTAGACCGAACACATTTCATTCTCAGTTCTGCCTCTCAGAGCCTCAGTTTCCTCTTTTCTTAATGGGGATAATCACATCCAGATCACCAGAAATAGGGAAAAGCAATTCATGTCCTACCTGCCCCCCAAGATCCTTGGGAGCGTTAAATAAGACCCCTGCCACCCCCAGCATGAAAGGCCATCTATCCCTCAAGATGCATGTGGAAAATTCCTTCCTGGTCCTATAGCTCTCTCTTTCTGTTCTCCCTCTGAAGTGCCATGGCAATCTTCTGTGCTTTTCTCAGGACACTTACCCGATCCGGTGTTTCTCAAAGTTTGGCCCAGGGATCACCTGTGTCAGAATCACCCGGGGATTTTCTAAGGGGGATCTGGTCAGCGATGTTACTGCGTACAACTCAGACCTTCTAAACCAGAATCCCTAGTGATGAGGCCAGTGCCTGTGTTCTAAAATGTATCCCAGGAGCCTGTGAGGGCACTGTGGTTTGAGAAACGCTGCTTGAATTAATTTCATGTTGCAGCGACTTGCAGCATTCCCCTCCTGGCCCCTGGAGGACACAGAGCATGTTTCACTCATCTTTGTAAGACCCGCTCTGTAGTACGTACTTCACACGTTGCCTGGTACATAGAAGGCACTCAATAAGTAGGATAAAAAATACATTGAAAAGTTCTACGTGTCAGATGCTATTATCCTCATTGTTGTCTAGATCAAGGACCGTGCAATAAATAGTCCTGGATGACGGTGAAGGGCAGGAGCTGTGGGGTCAGATAGACCTGGGTTCCGTTCTTGGCTTTGCCACTTATTATCTGTGAGGTCTTAAGCCAGCGCTTACCTCCCCGATCCTCTGTTTACACACCTATAAAATGGGCATGATGCATAAGCCATAGGATTGTGATGAAGAGCCAACTGTAAAATATACAGAAAATGCTCAGTGTGGAGTCTGTCCCTAGGAAGGGCTGAATCAATGTAGTTGCTTTTATCGGTAAACTTAAACCAGTGGTCTGTTTAATCAGTTCTCTAGAAAACAGATCAGGCAGTTAAACTAGCTGTTTCACAAAAACAATCATTTTGGGGAAAAAAGTGTGTTTAGCCAAGCTGTCTAATCCCATGACCTGTTGGCAATAATCCTCAAGAAGTTCCCTTCAGAATTTGGAGCTGGTGAATGCTCACGTCGATTTGCCATGGTGTCTCAGACTGTGGCTAGGAGGGTGTCTAAATTGCCATCAGTGGGATGTGTAAACATCAGGGTCCTTCTAGGTGGAAAAATTTTAGTCCAGGAAAGTCACAAGAATGTGTGTGTCCTGAGCTGAGAGAAAGATAGAAGCAGTCACCAGCAGAAGGCATGTGCGTAAAAACATGATATAACTGAATCTGTTCTCTAAAATACAGTGTATCCATTGTGTGCTCAACCTGTGACAGAAAAGCCTTTGCAGCCCTCACCCTCGCCCTCCACTCCGCCCAAAATCTAGCTCCTACACTAAGAAAGCTTTGCTGAAGAATTCCAAGAGACACTGATCATGAAATTCCCCTGCTCTGCAATCATGAATTAGTATTCCCTTAGGATGTAGCTGTAGGGAATCATAATGAAAAGCGTCAGATTTGGGGTCAGATGGATTAGGTTTGAATCCCAGCCCCACCACTTTCTAGCCATGAGATCTTGGAGCAAACAAGCACTTGTCTACTCTGAAACTCAGTTTCCGCTTCTATGCAATCTATTCATTTGACAAACATATCCTGAATACCTACCCTGTGCCGGAGCTACAGGAGAGGAGACACGTGGTTCCTGCTTTCACGGAGCTTACATTTCAGGGGAGGGGGAGGGGAGGCCGAGGGGAGGCCGACAGTGAACCAATGATACATCTGGCCAGGAGGAAAGTTAAGAATAAAGGGGCAGGGTAAGGACACCGAGAGTGAACGGGAAGATGTGAGTGTGATACTTCCCCTACAGAATTCTAGGAGAGCTTCTCTGAGAAGGTGGCACGTAAGCAGAGACTTAAATGAAAGGAGGGAGGGAGGCTTTGCATGATCCAGAGAGGATAACAGAACCCGAGAGAGTTACTGTTAGGACAGAATGATATAAGGGTATACAATCCAGCACCTGGCATATAGTAAGCACTCAAAAATGTGGCTATTATTATTATTAATATTAATATTAGCTGTAAGGAATATCCATTAGAAAACCTGAGTTCATTACATCCCCTTCATTTTGGGGAGTTATGGTGTCACAGGTTGGGAGCTCACACCTTCCAGACAGACTCTGTGTAACTCTTTTGTAACTGGTTCAAAAGCACATTTCCACCTGGCCTAGGTTCCCAGGGCGCTGGCAGCCAATCCTAACGAGGGAAATAGTAACTCCAGGCTCATTCTGCACAGATAAGTACGCTACGTATGATTTCTCACCACCCATCTCCCCTCCCGGGCTGATTAAGTTATACGAACCATGAGTTTCCGTTGCCAAGAAAGGGCTCTGAGGTCTTCTTAGCTGTGGGTATTGGGAGGTTGGAAAGAAGGGCATGGAGAATCTTGCTAAGTGGAAGTACATAAGACCGCAAGGTGAGGTCAGAGGTCAGAGGTCTGGAAACTCCGTGTGTGAATGCGTGGGTGAGAGAGAAAAAGGGAGGGGGGGGGGAGGGAGGGAGAGAGAGACACATGCATACACCCTGACCTAGAATAATAATGGCACTAACTATTAAGAAAAGCATTTAAAATGCCCAATGTATGTGTCCAAGTTGAAGAGCCACAGCTCTTGATTTTCAATGCCAGCTCTGGACAAGCAGTTGACAAACACTGGGGCAAGTCATTTTCCCTCTCTGAGGCAGCATCAGGTTGAAGGGCTCAGGGTCCCATAGATCAAGGTTTGATGCTTAGCATGATCTTGGGCATCTCACTGAAACTCTGTGAAGCGCATCTGTTCAATGGGTATTTAACAGTGAACTGTACCTCATGAAGTAGCCAATGCAGATACAGTGTGCAGCATGGTGCATGGCATATAGTAAATGCACAGTAAATACTAGATCCCAGCATCTTCACCTGCCTTCCTACTTGGCTGGGCTGAAGATGAGTCAGAGAATTAAGTAAGTAAACACTTTGTGATAAAAATGGTATTTTACAGGGCTTCCCTGGTGGCGCAGTGGTTGAGAGTCCGCCTGCCGATGCAGGGGACACGGGTTCGTGTTCCTGTCTGGGAAGATCCCACATGCCGCGGAGCGGCTAGGCCCGTGAGCCATAGCTGCTGAACCTGTGCGTCCGGAGCCTGTGCTCCGCAACGGGAGAGGCCACAACAGTGAGAGGCCCGCGTACCGCAAAAAAAAAAAAAAAAGGTATTTTACAGCTTATAAGGTGTTATTATTAAACTATCATCACGATTATTGCTTTGAATGTTATAATGTTAAGCAGGAGATGTAGTGTCCATAGAAGTGCTTCTCAAAGTCTCTCTGGGTAATGAGTGATTGGATTTGCAAAGCTATCTTGCATGAAAAAAGGAAAAAAAAACAACCACATTCGTACTTTGAAAAGCTGAACCTCCCAGCACTGAAACAGAACAGGTTCATTACTCAGTGAGGATTAATTAGCTGTTGGGTATTATTAAACATTCTCGCTCTCAAGATCCACGTAGAACTGGAAACTATGAAGTGTACGAGAGGTAATCATCGTGCAGGGAAGGAAAAAAAAAGCCACAACTGCTGGCGATGCAAATGTCAAGAGCAGAGCATGTTAGTAAATTATGGTCTGATTAATATCACATCAGCTCATTCTCTGTTTGGAGTCATTGTTCTGAAACTATGGTTTTCAGGGCTGCCTGGTTCTTCTTCTACCACTGGGATCAAAAAGAAAGCAGGCTGGCCTTTTCAGTGTTTGCACTGAAAGAACACTGGAGTGTGGATGTTTACACTGAAATGAGGATACTTGAAAGCCTACGAAGGTAGACGAGATGAAATCAGATACGAGTTTTACAGTATGATAGCAAATGTGTCTCATGAGCTGGTACAATAACTTGAAATGACTGAAAAGTAACAGAGGCTCATAAAAACCAGAGCGTGGAGGAGCCTCAGAGATGATAAGAGTCCAGGGATAACAGATCCCTTTGTCTCAACCACCAGGGGCTCAGGATAAAAATGCAGATCCCTCTGGACCACCCAACTTGCTGAAGAGAATCACTGAGGCTGCGTCCTGGGAATCTGCATTTGTAACTGACACCCATGGTTGCAGAACCACTGACTTTGTCCAGTCCTCTGCTCAGTTGCTTAGAAACTAAGCACGGAGAGGAGAAATGAGATTCATTGGCCCAGGGTCACAGACGCTTAATAAGGACGCAAGAACCAGAACTGGGGTTTTCTAAGTCCCAGCCACTCCTCAAGGCCTCCTTCCATGTTTGATATGTACAAGTCCACTTCATACCATCACTGTGTCACTTTGGGGACAATCTCTGTTCTAGTGGAACTTACATAGAGTCCTTCTTTCTTCTTCATCATGGGGATGGCATCCTCCCAGGGGCTAAATACAAGTATACGAAATCCCACTGGATGCGTGGACAACTGGAATTCATAGTGGGGACTAGAGATGGCGTCTGAGAAATTCCATCCACATAGCGAACAAGGGCAAGGTAACATCTGGGCAGAAGTTCACGTTATAAACTCCCCAGTGGTGCCTAATCCATCTGTTTTCTCCATACGATTGCAAAGTCCTGAGGGGTGAAAGACTATCTTGTTCCTTTTGTACCACCAGCACTGTGCTTGCCACTTGGTAGACATCAGTGAATAGCTTGAGGAGTGAATACAAGAGTATAAAAAGTGTATGAAGAGAAAAATGGGAATTTTCTCAAACACGTAGGCCTACTATCATAGGGGGAATAACAGTCATGAAAATGATGCTGAGAGTGAGACAAAAGCCCATCAGTAGGAACTAATATCACTGAGTGCTTTCTCTGCGTGAGACACCACACAGGCTAAGCTCTCTATCACACACAATACTGTACTGAATCCTCACATCAAACCCAGGAAGTAGTGACCATCCCTCATCCCTGTTGTGCAGATGTGACACGGGAGGCACAAGGACTTTAAGAAATGTGTCCGAGGCCACCATCCAGAAAGAAATGGAGCCAGAATTCTAACCCAGGACAGAGTGACCCAATGTTCATACTCTTCATTGTTCTGTCCTCCAGTCTCAAAACCTCTGAGCATTTAGAGCATGGACCCAGTCTGATAAGGTAACCTTGTACGGTCGTCCTCCAGGTTGAAGGCATAGGCGGACGAGAGGAAACAGAGCAGCCAATGCTCGTTGGCCCAGAAGAAGCTCAGTAGAAGACCAGGTACCCACTACTGCTGGGTACACACACGACAGCCTAGCATTATGGGCCGCAAAGAGTCAGTGTTCGAAAAGCATCTTCTGAATAAACAGATGAACAAATGAATGAATGAATGAACAAACCAACAAGCCAGCTAATCAGGCACACGAAGATCATTCAACTCCCACATTTGCCTCTAAACACAGGGCGGCAACCTCTTTTCCCCACAGGTATTGACACTTCAGTGTCTCTTTGCAGTTTTTGGTTTTCAGTAGAGCTGCTGGCATCTGAAAGCACATATTTTACCCAGTTCTGGAAGTGGCTAGGGGCCAGGGCTGGTCCCAACACGTGCCTGGCTTTACCGTTCACAATGAACACTCCAAAACTAAACTCATCACCCAGTCCCAAATCATTTTAATCTCTATCTAGAGAGCCTTCCTTTAAAAGTCCGCTTTTAGAAATCCATTTCTAACACCATTTTTCTAACAGACATATCCCAGTCTCCCAGAACCAAATATAATTTCTCCCTCCTTCGAACAAACTGCAACTCTCTGACTCTCATTGCATTTATCTTACTCTAGTTACTGTCATAAACATTTGCATATTAGTCCTACCCATCCTCTTTCCTTACCAGACTGTGCTTTTCTGGACAGCAGGAAGGAAGCTACCAAGACTAATAGTAGAGATCACTTCTTGAGTACCAGCCATGGAATAAAGGCTTTTCATCCTCACTGCATTTTAGCCTCAGAAGCCCACACACAGTAAGGTACTAGGTTCACTGTTTTGCAGATGGAGAAACTAAAAATAACTTGCACGACTGAAGTTCAAAAAAGGGAGTGACTACGTGAGAGTCTGGTAAGTGGCAGAATTTGAACCCAGGCCTGTTTGATTCAGAAGTTCATGTTCCGAATCACAAGACTCCAACTTCCTATCTGGGGAGTGCCGTGCTTGTACCTTGAAGGTGCTCAAGACATGTTAGATGATGCAAACAGACAGAGGCTAAGAACATAGTAATGCATGGCAGTGACCCTGCAGGTAAGTCCTCAGGGGCGAAAGGAAACGTGGATTTATAGTCATCAGAGGTTGGTGCCTGTCCTGTTCCTTCACCTACCACCAGAGGCTCAGGTAGGCGGGGTCTCTGCTTGACCTCCCTCCCTCATACCTGAGAGGGGCAACCTATAGCAGCAGCCAGCATGCAGCCAAACTTCCCCTCCACTTCCCCTGACCTTGGTTGCCAAGGAAACTGAAAGAAGGTGGAAAACCAGCCGTTGGGCTCACCCGCAAGGTGGTGATGGTGGCAGGATCCCGCAGCCGGCCCTCCTCATCTTTCAGGTTGTAGCCTTCCGGCCTCTTATCACGCTCGCTGACTTTCCACAGCTTCACAGTTTTATCTGCGGAGGGCAACCAGAGGAAATCAAAATGACGGTGAGAGGAAACTGGTAAAGGAGTCTTTTTTTTTTTTTTTTTTTGCGGGACCCAGTTGGGGGCGGTTGCAGGGAGAGGTGATGGTCACGATGGAAGGGACTGCTAGGGAAACTGGCTCATGTCAAGGGCTTCAGTGCATAAATCTCAAGGCCTCTGAAGGCACAGCTCATGTTTCAAAATGAAAACATTTATTGTGCTGAGACAAACGGTTTCCCTGACAATGGGCTGTTAAATCTATAGCTTACATTTAAATTGGATCATTCAATAATAATATATCCTGAACACTGAATAAGAGTAGTCGCAAGATATGTAGAATTAACGATGTAACCATGTTAGCGCTTTCCATGGAGAATTTACTTAATATTCACAATAACCCTGAGATGTAAGTTCAATTATTATCCTCATTTCAGCATCCCACCTCACGAAATACTGTCCCTAGCATGACCTGAGAGGCCCTCCGTCACCTGCACCCCTACGTCCTCACACTTTATGATCTCACTGTCTACCCCACTCCCTGCCACTTCCTGTGCTCCTGCCACCCGGTTTCCTTACAGCTTCTTGTATAGGTTAATCCCACTCCAGCCTCAGGGCTTTTGCACTAGCTGCTCCTCCTGCCAGGAAAGCCCTTTACCCTCTTTTTCACAAGATTTGTTCCTTCACTTTGCTCTCCTCTGTTTTTGTCCCAACCTCAGAGGGGGTCTTTCCTAACCAACCTACAGAAAGATGTTTTCCTCACCGTTCTGTATCCCCTCTTCCTGCTTTATTTTTATTCGGAGTACGTTTCACTCTCTGGCAATTTAATTATCTCGTCTCCCTCACAGTGATTTAAATATCATTGGAGGCAGGGATTCGGTCTGTCTTGTTCCTCACTGTATCTCCAACACCTACAACAGTGCCTGGGGCATAGTGGATGTTCAAGAAATAGGAGTTGGATGAATGAATGCATCTCATTTACACAGTGCATCTTGTTAGCGGTACTCAGGAAAGTAAAATGAGAAGGAGATTCATCCAAATGCTTTCCCCTTTCAGTCTCTTTTCTGAGTCCCCAGCTGAAAATGACCTTTCTTAGCTCTGTACCGTCCCAGGACTCTACACCACTTGGTGACCCCTGTCATTCTCTACAGCAATACAACAGGGGTGAGGACTCCAATGCCTACAAGAGGTAGGCAGTGCCCAGGGAATGAGTGAAAGGGGGTGGGGCATCAGGGGAGCTGGAGATGGCATGCCCCACCTGCAGTCTTTTGATTCCATCTTTTAAAAATTAAAGTAGAGTTGATTTACAATGTTGTGCTAGTTTCATGTGTGTAGCACAGTGATTCAGGTATATGTACATACATATATATATATACACACACACACACATACATATATATATATATATATATATATACACACAGATATATATATCTATATATACTTTTTTCAGATTCTCTTCCCTTATAGATTATTACAAAATATTGAGTAGAGTTCCCTGTGCTATACAGTAGGTCCTTGTTGGTTATCTATTTTACATATAGTAGTGTGTATATGTTAATCCATTTTTTAAGGAAACATGTTTGGGCCAAACAGATCATGTCTGTGGTTGCATGCCTTTGTAGGCCTTTCTTATCAGATCCTGCGTTCATTATTCGTTCTAACTTCTCTTCTGGACGGCAGACACTCGACGGCTCCTCTGCATCTTGCTCTGTGCCTGCACAGGGTGGCTTTGGAAGCAGACAACCTTGGGTCCCATCCCGACTCCAACGCCAGCCACCACGTGGCCGAGGGCTGGGATTCACGTGCAGTAGGCACCTAACCAGTCTTTGGGTGACAGACAAAGGGGAGTAGCAGATAAAGCAGGAGAAAAGGTACAGAGTGGCCAATTAAGTTTGAATTTCAGAAATATGAGTAACTTTTTAGTACAAGTATGTCCTCAATACTCTAATCTTACAAATAGAGATAGTTAACTCCTCTACGCCTCAGTTTCTTTATATGTAAATTGGGGAAAACCGTGTCGCCCTCATGGGGCTCTTTGAGGATTAAATGAAAGAATGCATGTAGTGTTTAGCCCAGTGTTGCACTTCTAATAATGGTTCACAAATAGCAGCTGTTGTTAGAATTAGCAAACTAGGCAACTGTTCTGCAATAATAAGATGTTGCTCTGACAGCGTGAGCTTCATCCCATGATGATGTCAGCACATCTTACTTCCTGTCAGTAAGGCTGTCAGGGGAGGAAAGCCACCCCTGTATCCTGCCTATATTAGGATTCCTTTGCTCCTCCGCCCCTCATCTCCCTCCTCCATCTCTCCTTGGCAAATGCCTTGTCCTCAGTGGTCTGAAATGCACATTATGAAGTGGGCTTCCTGCAACAATTTGGCTACTCTAACAGAGAAGGGCCCCTGTTTCCTAACATGTGGGCATCACTTGGGCTGGCCATGTCTGCTGGCATGCCTGTAAAGTCTACTAAGTATAAGATTTGTGCATTCAGCCCGGCTTGTACTGGGACAGAAGGCGAAGAAGTCTCTCCCAGATGTTGGGTTGAATTTAGAATTTTCTATCTATACTCTTCTGGTCCTACCCTCACTGAATATAGGCTGCATAATGACCTGCTTTTTAGGTTGAGAAGATGAAACATGGGCCATATGTATTCAGTCATTTGATTAACTACTAATCAGAGATCAGAGTAGATTAGCTACTGTGGCTTAGAAGAACCCAAATCAGTGAATTTTAATACTGATTATTTTCTATTGCTGGGCTTTGGAATGTAGCCCATCCCAACTGCAAGGCAATTCTTCTTTTACATTTTTCATATTAGGAATGATAAATTGCTATACAGAGAAAGAGAGAAATTGGAGGTAAAACATAAAGAATAAAAATCCCTAAAATCCCTGCAGTCTGGGACAACCCTTGTTAACATTTTACATAGTTCCTTGTAGTATTTTTCTATGCATTTTTTTGAAGAGGGGTATAAACCTATAATAATATCTCATATATAGATTTTACATTTCTCATTTTATTTTCTTCTTTTTATTACACAACTGGTACATAAAATTGTAGAAAATGAAAATGAACACAAAAAAATGAAAAACTCCTTCAATTCCAGTAGACAAAGACAACTACTATGAAAAATTTATGTATATCCTTGTATTATATTTGTGTGTGGAATTATATAACTTTTTTTTTTTTTTTTTTTTTTTTTTTTTTTGCGGTATGAGGGCCTCTCACTGTCGTGGCCTCTCCCGCTGCAGAGCACAGGCTCCGGACGCGCAGGCTCAGCGGCCATGGCTCATGGGCCCAGCCGTTCCGCGGCACGTGGGATCTTCCTGGACCGGGGCACGAACCCGTGTCCCCTGCATCGGCAGGCGGACTCTCAACCACTGCGCCACCAGGGAAGCCCCTATATAACTTTTTAAATAGCTTTTAATAGATGTATCATGCTATGCATAGTTTATAATACGCTTTCTTCCTATTTACCTATCTATACCAACATCTATTTCTACAAATACATAATGTATTTTATGTATTTAAAACACATAAAAGAATTAGTTAATAATTAAAGGTCTAGTAATGGGAGATTTATTAATAAACTATAGAAAAAAAATACAAGGGAATACCATGCAGTCATTGAAAATGTTATGGTATTTTAGGAGAAATATTTCATAATTAGGAAGGTATTCCTGTTATTATGTGTTATATTATTATATAAAAAAATCTGGTTGCAAAACAGTTATAGAATATGTCATATTTTTGTTAAGAAACAAACAGATTTATCCATGCCTCTTTGCTTTTCTCTTTTTTTTGGGGGGGGTTCACGGGCCTCTCGCTGTTGTGGCCTCTCCCACTGCGGAGCACAGGCTCCGGACGTGCAGGCTCCGCGGCACGTGGGATCTTCCCGGACCGGGGCACGAACCCGTGTCCCCTGCATCGGCAGGCGGACTCCCAACCACTGCGCCACCAGGGAAGCCCTGCTTTTCTCTTTAAAAGACATTAATAGCGGTTCTCTCTGGATAGGAACACTTTCCTTATCTGCATTTTGTTTCTCTGCATTTTCTAAATTTTTTACAATGAACACTTACTACGCTCATAGCATGAAAAATAAATTAAGTATACCTTTTCCTCTCATCATAGGAATTAAGATAGAAGTAGACATTCTAGGTAAAGCAATGTGTCTTCATCTGGCGAATAATTTTAAGGTCTATCTTTACAACTGAAGGTTGGTTTTATTTTTCATTAAAATTTCTAAAGCCGGGAATGTATTCTAGCAGAAGATAAAAACTGTACCCAGCTATAATGAGATAAGCACAATTTTTTTTAAAAAAAGATAATTGATGGTGAATTCAATTCAATTCCCCATGGTTGGGATGCCTGGAGTTATTCTTGACTTTATTATCACACAATTTTTCTTGACGCAGTAGCTTGAAGCTCTCTGGATAAAAAAGTCTGAGGAACATGTAGCTGTTACTATGAGTAATGGCTTTTTCTTTCTTCTGGCTGGCTCTCTGAGCAGTTTATCATTACTTGTGGCAGCTTTTAAACACAATCTTATCATCTATCTTCATTTTCTCTTTTGTACAGTAATTCCAATCGTCTTCCATTAATTTCTGCATGTTAACCTATTTGGCTTAAGGGGGATTCTCAACCTCAATATTAGTATAAAAAAGAAAATCACATATGAGCATGGGAATTTTTCTTCTAAGAATCATTTTGAGATGCTGTTGGCATATGAAATAGCATCCCAAATGGGAAGATAATATCCTTGTTAATCAAAAAACTATTTAAAAACTCAATTAACAGAACATTATGCTATATAATTAATCTTCATTGCATTTCACTGATTTCTTTCCCATCCCCCCCCACAAAGTAGTTAATATGTCTTTTATCTCTTTGAATTCTATTGTAATAATCAACAGGCTAAATTTAATAATATAAAGTAAGCTAGCTATAGGAGATAATCAGATGCTTTTTCTCTGCCTAAAGTAATTAAGTCAAAATCATCAGAAGTTTCTTCCATTCTAAGTTGTGTTGAATCTGCTGAGCCTTTGAGGGAAACTTAAACCAAACTAAAAGCGAAGAGACTGAAACAAATTCATGTGGCTTGACTTTTGGGAAATCAAGATCAAAAAATGTAAACAAGACAATAAATGAGAAAAAATTAAATTACTTGGAATCTGGAAGAACAGCTGAGTGGAGATCTGGTCATGTTGAGATAAGCTCTGCTTGAATAACCCTAAACTGGCTATTTCAGAACTGTCACTTTATATATTTATACCCTGGCTTTTTCATTTGAGGGATTTTTTTGGTTCATATGCATTAAAAACTTTCCCCTCCTGTTTTTTTTTTTTTTTTTTTTTTTTTTTCTTTTTTCTTTAAACCCCACATTTGTTTATTTATTTATTTTTGGCTGTGTTGGGTCTTCGTTTCTGTGCGAGGGCTTTCTCTAGTTGTGGCAAGTGGGGACCACTCTTCATCGCGGTGCACGGGCCTCTCACTATCGTGGCCTCTCTTGTTGCAGAGCACAGGCTCCAGACGTGCAGGCTCAGCAGTTGTGGCTCACGGGCCTAGTTGCTCTGCGGCATGTGGGATCTTCCCAGACCAGGGCCCGAACCCGTGTCCCCTGCATTAGCAGGCAGACTCTCAACCGCTGCGCCACCAGGGAAGCCCTCCCCTCCTGTTTTTCATAAGATTAAAATAAAACTCATTGTGAAAACTTAGAAAATAAAAACAATTTTACTTTCTAAGTTATCACAATGAGTTTTATTTTAATCTTATGAAAAAGAGGGGGGAAATTTAAGGAATAAATTGACAAGTCACCCATAATGCACAGTCAAAATTAATCATGATAAACCTTTCAGTGTGTTTCCTTTCAGTCTTTAAAAATGTTAATATATGTTTGATCGTAGTATATACACAGTCTGCATTTTTTTTAACTTCACGTATGAGCATTACCCTTTCTTAATAAATGTTGGAGATAGGCAGAAAGCAAACCCCTTGTTTCTTGATTTATATTTAAATGTGTACTCCTCAAAGACACATACACAGGATGTTGAAATGAATCACTCTCCAGCTTATTTGCTTGGGAGACGGTGTTTAATTTGTATATACTAATCCTCTAATTGTTATGCTATTCAATTAGCACCCTTTCGTATATGATTTTATTCTGAATTGTTTTGAGTGTAGATGGCCTCTTTCACAGCAAGGGTATTAAGAAGTTTTAGGGTTGGTAATTCCACTGTGTAAAGGTTTACAGATTAATACGGAATCAGCTTCCGTGTTCAACCCCGAACATTCTCTCTCTCTCTGACCTATTTATATCGACTCTCCCTAAACCAACAAATGATATAAGAAGAGTATGAAGGGAGAAGGGAGAAAGAGAAGAAACCATTACTGGATCAGTGTTTTGATGGGGTCCCCTCTCTTCTTGACCTATGTTTCTACTAGAGAGCTTGATTGTGTCAGACAAGGACATCTGCTTTCCAAACCCCCAAATATATTCAGGGATTAATAACTTCTACTGAGTACGCCAAACACACAGGGACGGCATGTTTAGCTTCCCGAAATGTGTTCCCAGAATAACATTCAGTAAATCTTTAGACAGGAAGTCACATTCCCAAAACACCTGGAAATAATCTGCATTAGTCAAAAACTACAGATAACAAGTCTCACATAATCCGACCATAAATTTGTTATTTTTAAAAAAGAATAAGTACTATTTACTGAGGGCCTATTCTCTGCCAGGCATTCTGCTAGGCATCTTGCAGATACGGTTTCTAAGTTTTTCAACAGCCTGCAAGGTAAAAAGGAAGATGGAGGCTAAAAGAGATTGAAATATAGGGTTTGCTGACTGTATCTCTCAAAATACCAAACAAGACAAGTCACCTCCACATACCATTAGTAGACAGAAGGAAGTAGGCTGCATTCTGCTGAGGGAGCCATCTTATTTTATTGATTTTTTCTTCTATTTCTAAACTCTTCAGGTAATCGAACTCGGGTTCATGGCTCTGGAATGTGCTGTAAACATTGTATTCACCCCTACGATGAACCTGATTTTTACTCTGTAGGAAGGGGAAAAAAAAAAGTCACATGAAAGATTAAATCACATAAGCCAACTGCAAATTCACCGGTTCCTTCTTTTTCTGAGTAGAGTCATGAGGGGTGAGACGGGCAGGCCGTGTCCAAGTGGGCTGAGGGCAGGACTACGACGGCCATGGGTTCCTCCTTAGCTCAGTGCCCTCAGGCTGTTGATCATGCACCCCTGGTGGTAAATACTGGCACCTTCAATATTTACAACTTTTTACTTATAAAGTATATACATAAACTGCTGCATGTCTTGGACACCCTTCGGAGCGAGTCATCCCATGCTGATGTCCGTACAGACTTGTATCAATCTTTTAACAAAAACACATAGCTATAGCATCTGCACCTTTCACTGGCCTTTTAAAATCTCATCAGATCTTCATAGAATCTCTGAGAGGTGCACAGAGCAGGGAAGTGAACAAAAGAGGCTCACAGAAATTAAAATGACTTCTCAAAGGTCACACAGCTTATAAGCAGTGGATCTCTCCCTCTCCTTTTTCCAACATGAATAACAAAACAGACATGAGTGCAGAGATGACACGTGAATCATTAGGAGAACCATGAGACTTTGCACTGGCTTCCCCCCAGCGCCGATTATGCAAAGTGCACACAGCAGGAACTAAATAAATGGTGAGAGAACAAAACATAAAGGAAGGGTGTGCAGAAAGGGACGAGAGAAAGAAGAAAGGTGGATAGGAGGAAAAGATGGTGTGAAAGAGAGAAAGGGAAGAAGGGAAAAGAAGGAGGAGAGGTTTGCATTTTAGGACCTAGTGACCAAGAGCCTCAAGATTCAGGCTTTGGAAAACTGTGTTCAAAAATTCAAATCCAGGTCTTGCTAGGCATTTGCCATAAATGCTTGACTCTTCATAAAAGGCTCAGTTAAAAAATTTTTATCTCTGGGTAGATACTGAACATTCAAACCCAAGTCTCAATTTACTGATGGGTGATGGTACCGATACCCAGACGTTAAAAGTGCTTGTGAGGGCACTGAGGTTCCTTGAACAAATTTTCCAGGACAGCACGTCTTGAGGATTCACGCACGGGAGCCACCCACAGGAATCAAAAGAAGGCCTGACCTAGATGTTGTCACATGGCTGTGTTTCTCAAGCTCAGTGTTCATTCAACCCCAAGTCTCACCGCAAATCTCAACATTTAACTGCAGGCTATTATCCTCAACATTTATTCCTTATTGAACAAAACCACCCTCCTTTGGAAAATGTGTCCCCCTTCTTTCTACTAATGAATCAGGCTCCCCAAATATTTCAGTAAATTAAAATAGGTGAAAGCTATAAATACCTAATGGGCAACATGGAGCGGAATATTACTGGCAACACCCTGCCTTGGGTAATTTATGCTAAACAGCTCCTCTGGTTTCTCTTTATCATCACTATGAACCTAATTGGATTTTTTAAAAAATTGAAGAAGAAGGTTTGAAAATCAATTTTAAAAGGACTTTAAAGGCTGACATACTCGCTCCTATCCTGTTTACTGCAGAGAGAGCTAGTCCACCTGAGAAATAAATTTTTACGACTGTTGATTTGCTACCATCCAAATCAGACTGTCAAGTGTGTGTAGGATGTGCCAGACCAATTAGCACTAGGCAGCTCCGGAAAAGCAGGAAAAATTCCAGGTCACGAAGAGCTATTAGTTCCTACTTGCCAACAACATTTTCGTGTTTCCAGGGCCAATGGAATAGGCTGGGTGCCTGATTTAATGCTGAACACTTGAATTCATACAGAACCCCGAGGGATTACGATGCCCTTATAGAAATTAATTGCAAATAATGTACAATTACCAAATATATCACCTCTAAATGAGGCTTTCCTTTTTTGAGGGGAGGTGGAACACAAATGACTTTGAGGCACAAAGCAGGCTTTAAATTGCTAGGGAAGTCTCTTGTGAAACCTCCCTCCTGCACCGGGCCCTCCTGCTACGCTGTGCCGGGTGAATCTCCGAGGCAGGCGGCAGCAGATGGGAGAGTTATTTGAACACAGACTGGCCTGCTGGAAGCTTCAGGACCACGCCGGCGGAGGCCAAGGAAATCAAATTGGGCCATAATTTCATTCTGACAGAACAGAAGCAGACACCAAAAAACTCAATTTATATGAAAAAGAGAAACAATTCCTAGTGGAACCCAAGTCTCAGGAAGAAATGGGCTTTTCGAGATTCACTGGGAGTTAGAACTGCTGCTCAGAATGCATACAGCATTCAGCTGCAGGGAACTTCGTGTCACCTATAGTAAAGTGTGGGCTACATGCATTGCTCAGATGGCATTTTCTGGGATTTCTCTCCCTTTGGTAGGGGGAGCTACCATTTTCTTTTTTTTTTTATGGTTAGCAATAAAGTATTTTTAATTAAGGTATATACGTTGTTTTTTTAGACATAATGCTACTGCATACTTAACAGACCACAGTATAGTGTAAATATATAACTTTTATATGCCCTGGGAAATCAAAACACTGGTGTGACTTGCTTTATTGTGATATTCCCTTTATTGCGATATTCCCTTTATTGCGGTGGCCTGGAACTGAGCCCACGATCTCACTGAAGCGTGCCTGTAAATTGTATGTATTCTCTTCTGACCCAAGTTATCCTTTTCATATCTGTTGGGGAAGGGTTATATTTTTTATCCTAGGTATTCTGTTAGGAGTCCCTGAATTTCAACAGCTGGAGGAGGATAAACCCCACTGAAAAAGGAGGCGTTACACTCAACAAGCACCCGTGGAATTTTGCAGGTCAGATGAGAAGTGAGGCTGTTTTGAATGTGCAATACCCAGGTTTGGAAAGATGAGACCTTGCCCAGAAAAGGCTCTATTTTCCGGTGCTTTTGTGAGCCTGAGTGTGTAACTACTGATGTTAATGACTTTTGGGCAGTTTTAGTTTGCAAGCCAAGCAGCAAGGTTAAGGGCGACACATGAGGATTAAGGAACAGTGGGAGGCCTTCTTTAAAAGAAGAAAATGGCTATTTTGCATTCACTGCCACTTACCTCCTGCTCTCGTTGAAATATTACAACCCGACCCCCCTTGTCCCCTGTCGCTAGTAATTCTCCCGTGTGGTTGAATTCTACCGTAGAGATAATGTCAGCTGAAAAAAAGAAGACAAAGGCAATTTAAGTAACTGCACACTTACTTTGAAACGATAGATAATAGACATACTTTTCTGTGCATTTAAGGGCTTAGGGCTTTGTCTCTGCAGTGGAATTTACAAGGATTCTGTGTTCTGTATTTTAAGTGCCACTAGAAGTGGCACTTGGGAAAGTAAATTTCCTAGATGCCCACACTGCACTGTGGTCTCTAGGAACAACTGGAGAAAACAAAAGGAAAAAGCACATTCAGACCCTTTTGTTTTGGGCAAGAGAAAATGAATTTCTTTACGGGCGCAGGGAAATGGCAATTTTCTTTGATAATTTCTACCAACCACAGGCTCTTTTCCCACCCGTGTCCTTCTGCATTCCCCTTTCTTCTACACCCAGAAACTTCCCCAAATGAGTTTCAGTTGTGGAATCCAAATGAGGGCTGAAGACTGAGGAAGAAGGGGTGAGATGCTTGAAGCTCAGACACCGAAAACAAAGGGGCGGATCACAGAGGAATCGTCGTCGGGAAATCTCCAGGAGCTGGAAATTCAAGGAGGGACCCCACAAATGCTCCCTCTTTTCTGGTGAGCCGAACACACCCTTCTGGAAGAGCAGGGCCTTACTGCAACCCCAGGAGAAAGGTGCTGAGAAAACAGGGTCACGAGGTCAGAGAGAAATTTGTACTCTGTATTTTTTTTTAAGTATATTTTTTTTATTGGAGTATAATTGCTTTACAATGTTGTGTTAATTTCTGCTGTATAATGGCATGAATCAGCTATATGTATATCTATATCCTCTCCCTCTTGTACTCTGTATTTCTAAACAGAGAAAATACACAGGCATCAGGAACTCAGCTCACAGATAATTGCTGAAGGAATGCCAGCCTGCCAAATCTTTCTTCAGTGCTGGTAAGTTACCCCCCGAGGAACACGGACAGGTAAATTACCTATGATTGGATTTATTAGGGCTATTTTTAGAAAAATGTCAGAGGTTAATTCCTCTGCAATTATTCCCCTGCAGGGCTCCAACAATTGCTACCGAGAGTGCAAATGAGTTTAAAAAAAAAAAAAAGAAGGAAGCAGGGGAATTATGACTGTGGCCTTTGACAGAAGTACATTCTGAAGATTATGTCCATGTAAGGAAAGCAAAGGGGAAACAGTGAGGTGGAAAACTAAGGCAATTACCCCTGAATAATTCAAATCTCAAATCATACTTTAATATCATCATTGCAGGATTTTCTTTGTATGCCTGATTGATTCAGGTAAGTAGTGTAAAATTCTCCACTTTGCTTCTAACTGTCCTTTTCCATCCATGAAAAAGCTTCAAATGGTCATTCTTTGCCCAGAAGGAAAAAGAATAAGGCATAAACCATAGGCACTTGCAAGCCAGGCACATTTAAAAGAATAATTCATGATTTCTGTTTTGGCATCTTAGATGACTGACCCCAGTGGTAGCAGATTCAAATCCTACAGGGCCACGCACGAGGCGACGTGAAGTAGCAAGCTTGCGTTTCCTCTTAAAAGACAAGTGGCTACTCAGTTTAAGCCAACTGTGACTATGAAATATTACCTGTATTGCCAGATATTCTGAGTTTTTTTAAAAAAGGAAGCTGGAAATCCAGAGTTTTATGCAAAATCGCTTTAGTTTTACATATTGGCAACCAATTATTTTGTTCAGTGCCATGACATTAAGAAAAATATAATCTTGTCTATCAGCTGAAAATGGTTTGTGGGTCACCAGCTTCTGACCTCTGGTCTCTAGAGTCTGCCTTCAGAAAAGGCCACCCCATTCCTTAATTGACAATCTCAACTGGACATCCCATCCATTCGCTCAAGAAGACCCCTACAACCGGGCTTCCCTGGTGGCGCAGTGGTTGAGAGTCCGCCTGCCGATGCAGGGGACACGGGATCGTGCCCCGGTCAGGGAAGATCCCACATGCCGCGGAGCGGCTGGGCCCGTGAGCCATGGCCGCTGAGCCTGCGCGTCCGGAGCCTGTGCTCCGCAACGGGAGAGGCCACAACAGTGAGAGGCCCGCGTACCGCAAAAAACAAAAAAGACGACCCCTACAAATGAATACTACCCGAAGGAAACACAGAAGAAGCTGCGTGGCTACTCAGTTCCTGAAGTAAGTTTAGAAGGCCCATTTCTAGAACAAGGGCCCAAATAGGAAGGAGCAGGCAAGCCCAGCAAAGCTGGGAAGCCAGCCACCAGGAGAGAATTATCGGCCACTTTCCTTTTTTAGAGTTTGCGTGTCTTAGCAAAGCACTCTCGTGTACAGAGGAGACAAGAAGGCTGTTTAATGTTTGCAGTCGCCTCAGAACGCCCTGGTTGAAAAGCACTCGAGTGCTAGGATACACTTCTAACATTAGTTCCTGCTTCTGCCTTTTCAATGAGTGGCTAGCCATGGGGTTATTCACGAAGCTTCCTGGCTTTGGGGGGAGAACCTAAAGCAGACATGGCTATTTCTTTTCACTTCCAGGCTTCTGTCAGGTACTAAAAAATGAGTCGAGAAAGAGAAGTAAGGAGCGATGAGAGGGTGGTGAGGAGACCAGGCCTGGGGGTTAACAGTGCCATACTCATGTCTTTAGGGCTAAGATTCTACTGAAGGGCAGCTGAAGCCCTTCCTCTCAGCAGCTGTGTGAACACAGATGCTGGAGCTCTAGGTGGGTTCCAGGGCTAGTGCACTGACAACAAAGAGATGGGTCTTCCTTTTTGGTGACATTGAGTATTGGAAGGAAGAGGTAAGTAGCTCTTTCCAAGATCAGCCTCTGGCTCAGTTTCCAAGAAAATGCCATTCCAAGGGAAACAAAATTCAGTCTCCCAGGGATGACATTCATACTGTCTTTTTTGCCTGGACCCTGAAAATGTCTTCACTCTCTCTTTAAGAGGCACACAGGTCAAATCAAGGTAGGATTCAAGCTCAAGTCCAAGCCACATGACACAAGGCGGTATTATTAGAACTTTGCACTATGGGATAACAGGCATGGTCCCAGCTATAAAAATACCTCCTTCGTTTTCCAAGCGTTATCATTGTTTGTGCTATGTCTCCCTCAAGAACCTTGTCAGAGAAAGGTTGACTGGTATGGCAGGATTCTGAAATTCCTTAGTCTGTTGCCAAGTCCTTTCCTTTATTTTAACCCTGCCAGGCAGGTGGTCTGTATATTGGGTTGCTTATATATGGCTACTGTGTGCTTCCCTTCAGAACATACGCGTTGCAGCTCAAGTTAATACGTGTTTTGAACTTTTATGTTTCCTGACTCATTTATCATGGCTAGGCCATAGGCGTAACCAGAGTATTTTACTGCCCTATCCATCTCTGCATGGCTTCATCTATGACTGTTTAATAATTGATGCAAAATTCATGAATCACCCCACATTCCAGTTTCAAGATACAGAAACTTCTGATACAATACTCCTGTGCTTGCAACACGCTCTTGGTAGAGCAGTTTAAATTAGAAAACATACAATGCTCAAAACAACATGACTTTTGTTGAGTATAGAAAGAGGTTATGGCGATAATAATAAACTAGCAAACTTAGACACGATAAAGTCACCTGAAATCATGGTCAGCAGAAATCAATTCATCAAGTTCAATTAAGGTTCAGTTCATCAAGTTCAATTAGAGGACATTTGCCTTTAAATGATAAGTGTGTATGACAACTTATTTTCTTAAATGCACAGCTGAATCATGCTAAAAGCTATAAACTTGAGCATTTTCTCTCTGTTCTATAAAGATGTGAATGAAGTGCATGTTTTTGACTAAAAACAGAAAGCAGAAGCCAAAAACAGTTATAGAGGTCAAATGTCGTTAACATGACTTTTTAAGGAAATCCTGGGAGGTATGACGTTTGCCCTGCTCCACATCTATTTGTGCTGATTTAATTTCCACAAGATGGTGGCCTGGTAACCCCATTTCTAGTTCAAAAGGCACTGATAAGATCAAGTTTTTCATTTTTAAAATCAATCTCAGCATCCTTCAAAGGTTCCAGACTAGTAAGTTCATACATAAAGTTTCCATTTAACTGAATAATAGAAATTGACTTGGCAATTATATGCATGTGATTGTGAGGCTAGAGAAAAGGAAGGACCCCCTTGTTCATGCCTTAATTCCCCCCCCCCCCCCGCCAGTATATCATGCTAGGCTGGAGTCTATGCAATGCCAGAGCACTGGGCTGAGTACTAGTATTGGGTGATTTTTGATAAAACGGTGGCTCAGTGTAGACTTAGGACCTAAAGCCAAATCCTCTGATGGGACAAGATCTCACTGACCAGGTCACTAGCATTGGCCTCTCAGCATCAATCACAGGGATTGAAATGAGACGGTAATGCATTTTAGCCTTCAGAGCCCATTAAATGTTGTATCTTTCATCTTGGAAACATCTGGGAGATAATACTATAAAGTCATATATGTACTTTATCATCTGACTAGTCCTGCAATATTTGGCCTTCTTCCTGATGAGGAGGTCAGTTCTAGCAGAATCTGCTGTTTCTTCAGCTAGGATTAAGGATATCAGCAAGAATGGAAAGTAGGTTTCCTAGCAGATAACAATGGTGAAATGATGGTAGCTGCCAGAAAGTTTGTGTTGAGAAGAATTTGGGAGGCCACTTCCAGGTCAAAGTGCTGTGATTAATTGGCAGTGGTTCCTGCAGTGGGGGGAGGTGACATGTGGAGCCTTTGTCACTGCTGTATAGGAGTTTCCGGCTAGATTGGCCTTGACTTTGTGGATCATTATACAAACGGGATTCTTAGGCTCCCTGGATGGAATTAAAACTACTCCTTCCATCTACATAATACTGTGGACTCCTTGCATTCTGCTTCACAGTCCAAAGTTGGCATCCATTTTCTCGGATAAGGTTTTCCCTGGTATGTTTGGATGACTGAAATAGTACACTGGAGTATATTTTCCACCAAAATACGGGGGAAAAGGAAGTCTGGTTTTGGCCAGACAAGATATACCCAAGTACTGCTACTGGGATTGTGCCAAAATGGTCATGTTGAAAAGATATTAATATATTATAAAATTTAAAAAAAGAATCAGGTAATAAAATAGTATGTGTCAGATGACCTCAATTTTGTTAAAGTATTTACATTTTAATATACATTTTTTAAACTGGTAAAGTAATAAATACTTACTAAAACTTC
The DNA here is from genome assembly GCF_008692025.1 of Phocoena sinus. Taxonomy (NCBI): domain Eukaryota; kingdom Metazoa; phylum Chordata; class Mammalia; order Artiodactyla; family Phocoenidae; genus Phocoena; species Phocoena sinus. The sequence continues at coordinate 48,828,311 of NC_045765.1, read as the reverse complement.
CATTAATACCAAGATGATGATTAGGATGTAAACTGAAATATCCCCCAAAGATAATAATTAACTCCTATAAATACACACACAAATAATCATAGGAAAAAGTCCATCAGGGAGAGCACGGGATGATATTGTTTTGGGGTAGGACATGGAGGACTAAATTAATTTTTTTATAGTCTTCTAATTTCTCAGCATTTTCTAATTTTTATACCTTGACTATAAATACTTGAACAATTTTTAACTTTTAAGCAATTTTAATTGACTTTCAAACTGAATACAAGATTTTCACATTTACCTCAGTGACTTTTTATTTTTTTTAATTATTTAATTTTTTTTAACATCTTTATTGGACTATAATTGCTTTACGATGGTATGTTAGTTTCTGCTTTATAAGAAAGTGAATCAGCTATACATATACATATATCCCCATATCTCCTCCCTCTTGCATCTCTCTCCCACCCTCCCTATCCCACCCCTCTAGGTGGTCACAAAGCACCGAGCTGATCTCCCTGTGCTATGCAGCTGCTTCCCACTAGCTATCTATTCTACATTTGGTAGTATATATAAGTCCATGCCACTATCTCACTTTGTCCCACCTTAACCTTCCCCCTCCCCATGTCCTCAACTCCATTCTCTATGTCTGCATGTTTATTCCAGTCCTGCCCCTAGGCTCTTCAGAACCAATTTATTTTACTTTTTTTCTTATTTCATATAAATGTGTTATCATACGGTATTTGTTTATCTCTTTCTGACTAAATTCACTCTATATGACAGATTCTAGGTCCATCCACGTCACTATAAATAACAATTTCGTTTCTCTTTATGGCTGAGTAATAGTCCATTGAATATATGTGCCACATCTTCTTGATCCATTCATCTGTTGATGGACACTTAGGTTGCTTCCATGTCCTGGCTATTGTAAATGGAGCTGCAATGAACATTGTGGTACATGACTCTTTTTGAATTATGGTTTTTTCAGGGTCTATGCCCAGTAGTGGGATTGCTGGGTCATATGGTAGTTCTGTTTTTAGTTTTATATGGAACCTCCATACGGTTCTCCATAGTGGCTGTATCAATTTACATTCCCACCAACAGTGCAAGAGGGTTCCCTTTTCTCCACACCCTCTCCAGCATTTATTGTTTGCAGTTGTTTTGATGATGGCCATTCTGACTGGTGTGAGGTGACATCTCACTGTAGTTTTGATTTGTATTTCTCTAGTGATTAGTGATGTTGAGCATTCTTTCATGTGTTTGTTGGCAATCTGTATATCTTCTTTGGAGAAATGTCTATTTAGGTCTTATGCCCATTTTTGGATTGGGCTGTTTGTTTTCTGGATATTGAGCTTCATTAGCTGCTTGTAAGTTTTGGAGATTAATCCTTTGTCAGTTGCTTCATTTGCAAGTATTTTCTCCCATTTTGAGGGTAGTCTTTTCGTCTTGTTTATGGTTTCCCTTGCTGTGCAAAAGCTTTTAAGTTTCATTAGGTGTCATTTGTTAATTTTTGTTTTTATTTCCATTTCTCTAGGAGGTGGGTCAAAAGAATCTTGCTGTGATTTATGTCATAGAGTGTTCTGCCTAAGTTTTCCTCTAAGAGTTTTATAGTGTCTGGCCTTACATTTAGGTCTTTAATCCATTTTGAGTTTCTTTTTGTGTATGGTGTTATCGAGTGTTCTAATTTCATTATTTTATATGTAGCTGTCCAGTTTTCCCAGCACCACTTACTGAAGAGGCTGTCTTTTCTCCATTGTATATTTTTCCCTCCTTTATCAAAAATAAGGTGACCATATATGCGTGGGTTTATCTCTGGGCTTTCTATCCTGTTCCATTAATCTATATTTCTGTTTTTGTGCCAGTACCATACTGTCTTGATTACTGTAGCTTTGCAGTATAGTCTGAAGTCTGGGAGCCTGATTCCTCCAGCTGCACTTTTCATTCTCAAGATTGCTTTGGCTATTCGGGGTCGTTCGTGTTTCCATACAAATTGTGAAATTTTTTGTTCTAGTTCTGTGAAAAATGCCAGTGGTAGTTTGATAGGGATTGCATTGAATCTGTAGATTGCTTTGGGTACTAGAGTCATTTTCACAATGTTGATTCTTCCAATCCAAGAACATGGTACATCTCTCCATCTGCTTGTATCATCTTTCATTTCTTTCATCAGTGTCTTAAAGTTTTCTGCATACAGGTCTTTTGTCTCCTTAGGTAGGTTTATTCCTAGGTATTTTATTCTTTTTGTTGAAAGGGTAAATGGTAGTGTTTCCTTAATTTCTCTTTCAGATTTTCCATCATTAGTGTATAGGAATGCAAGAGATTTCTGTGCATTAATTTTGTATCTTGCTACTTTACCAAATTCATTCATTAGCTCTAGTAGTTTTCTGGTTGAGTCTTTAGGATTCTCTGTGTATAACATCATGTCATCTGCAAACAGGGACAGCTTTACTTCTTCTTTTCCGATTTGGATTCCTTTTATTTCTTTTTCTTCTCTGATTGCTGTGGCTAAAACTTCCAAAACTATGTTGAATAACAGTAGTGAGAGTGGGCTACCTTGTCATGTTCCAGATCTTAGTGGAAACAGTTTCAGGTTTTCACCATTGAGAACAATGTTGGCTGTGAGTTTGTCATATATGGCCTTTATTACGTTGAGGAAAGTTCCCTCTATGCCTATGTTCTGGAGGGTTTTTATCATAAATGGGTGTTGATTTTTTTTTTTTTTTTTTTTTTTTTTTTTTTGGCAGTACGCAGGCCTCTCACTGTCGCGGCCTCTCCTGTTGTGAAGCACAGGCTTTGGACGCGCAGGTCCAGAGGCCATGGCTCACGGACCCAGCCGCTCCACGGCATGTGGGATCTTCCCGGACCGGGGCACGAACCCGCGTCCCCTGCATCGGCAGGCAGACGCGCAATCACTGCGCCACCAGGGAAGCCCCTGGGTGTTGAATTTTGTTGAAAGCTTTTTCCTCATCTATTGAGATGATCATACGGTTTTTCTCCTTCAATCTGTTAAAATGGTGCATCACATCAATTGATTTGAGTATATTAAAGAATCCTTGCATTCCTGGGATAAACCCCACGATCATGGTGGATGATCCTTTTAATGTGCTGTTGGATTCTGTTTGCTAGTAATTTGTTGTGGATTTTTGTATCTATGTTCATCAGTGATATTGGCCTGTAGTTTTCTTTCTTTGTGACATCTTTGGTTTTGGGACCAGTGTGATGGTGGTGTCGTAGAATGAGTTTGGGAGTGTTCCTCCCTCTGCCATATTTTGGAAGAGTTTGACAACGATACGTGTTAAGCTCTTCTCTAAATGTCTGATAGAATTCGCCTGTGAAGCCATCTGGTCCTGGGCTTTTGTTTGTTGGAAGGTTTTTAATCACAGTCTCAATTTCAGTGCTCGTGATTGGTCTGTTTATAGTTTCTATTTCTTCCTGGTTCAGTCTCTAAAAATTTGTCCATTTCTTCTATCTGTCCATTATATTGGCATATAGCTGCTTGTAATAATGTCTCATGATCCTTTGTATCTCTCCAGTGTCAGCTGTTACTTCTACTTTTTCATTTCTAATTCTACTGATTTGAGTCTTCTCCCTTTTTTCTTGATGAGTCTGGCTAATGGTTTATCAATTTTTTTATCTTCTCAAAGAATCAGCTTTTTTATTGATCTTTGCTATCATTTCCTTCATTTATTTCTGATCTGACCTTGATGCTTTCTTTCCTTCTACTACCTTTGGGGTTTTCTTTGTTATTCTTTCTCTAATTGCTTTAGGTGTAAGGTGAGGTTGTTTATTTGAGATGTTTCTTGTTTCTTGAGGTAGGATTGTATTGCTATAAACTTCCCTATTAGAACTGCTTTTGCTGCATCCCATAGGTTTTGGGTCATCATGTTTTCATTGTCATTTGTTTCCAGGTATTTTCTGATTTCCTCTTTGATTTCTTCAGTGATCTCTTGGTTATTAAGTAGTGTATTGTTTAGCCTCCATGTGTTTGTATTTTTTACAGATTATATTCTGTAATTGATATCTAGTCTCATAGCATTGTAGTTGGGAAAGATACTTGATATGATTTCAATTTTCTTAAATATATGAAGGCTTGATGTGTAACCCAAGATATGATCTATCCTGGATAATGTTCCATGAGCACTTGAAAGTGTATTCTGTTGTTTTTGGATGGAATGTCCTGTAAATAGCAATTAAGTCCATCTCGTTTAATGTATCATTTAAAGCTTGTGTTTCCTTATTTAGTTTCATTTTGGATGATCTGTCCATTGGTGAAAGTGGGGTGTTAAAGTCCCCTACTACGACTGTGTTACTGTCAATTTCCCCTTTTATGGCTGTTAGCATTTGCCTCATGTATTGAGGTGCTCCTATGTTGGGTGCATAAAGGTTTACAATTGTTATATCTTCTTCTTGGATTGATCCATTGATCATTATGTAGTGTCCTTCTTTGTCTCTTGTAATAGTCTTTATTTTAAAGTCTATTTTTGCCTGATATGAGAATTGCTACTCCAGCTTTCTTTTGATTTCCATTTGCATGGAATATCTTTTTCCATCCCCTCACTTTCAGTCTGTATGTATCCCTAGGTCTGAAGTGGGTCTCTCATAGACAGCATATATACAGGTCTTGTTTTTGGATCCATTCAGCCAGCCTATGTCTTTTGGTTGGAGCATTTAATCCATTTACATTTAATGTAATTATCACTATGTATGTTCCTATTACCATTTTCTTAATTGTTTTGGGTTTGTTATTGTAGGTCCTTTTCTTCTCTTGTGTTTCCTGCCTAGAGAAGTTCCTTTAGCATTTGTTGTAAAGCTGTTTTGGTGGTGCTGAATTCTCTTAACTTTTGCTTGTCTGTAAAGGTTTTAATTTCTCCGATGAATCTGAATGAGATACTTGCTGGGTAGAGTAATCTTGGTTGTGGGTATTCCTGTTTCATCACTTTAAATATGTCATGCCACTCCCTTCTGGCTTGCAGAGTTTCCGTTTAAAGATCAGCTGTTAACCTTATGGGGATTCCCTTGTATGTTATTTGTTGTTTTTCCCTTGCTGCTTTAAATATTTTTTTTCTTTGTGTTTAACTTTTGCTAGTTTGATTAATATGTGTCTTGGCGCATTTTTCCTTGGATTTACCCTGTATGGGACTCTGTGCTTCCTGGACTTGATTAACTATTTCCTTTCCCATATTAGGGAAGTTTTCAACTATAATCTCTTCAAATATTTTCTCAGTCCCTTTCTTTTTCTCTTCTTCCTCTGGTACCCCTATAATGCAAATGTTTTTGTGTTTAATGTTCTCCCAGAGGTCTCTGAGGCTGTCCTCAATTCTTTTCATTTTTTTTTCTATGTTCTGCTCTGCAGTAGTTACTTCCACTATTTTATCTTCCAGGTCACTTATCCGTTTTTCTGCCTCAGTTATTCTGCTATTGATCCCTCTTAGAGAATTTTTAATTTCATTTATTGTGTTGTTCATCATTGTTTGTTTGCTCTTTAGTTCTTCTAGGTCCTTGTTAAACGCTCCTTGTATTTTCCCTCTTCTATTTCCACGATTTTGGATCATCTTTACTATCATTACTCTGAATTCTCTTTCAGGTAGATTGCCTATTTCCCCTTCATTTGTTTGGTCTGCTGGGTTTTTACCTTGCTCCTTCATCTGCTGTGTGTTTCTCTGTCTTCTCATTTTGCTTAACTTACTGTGTTTGGGGTCTCCTTTTTGCAGGCTGCAGGTTCATGGTTCCCATTGATTTTGGTGTCTGTCCCCAGTGACTAAGGTTGGTTCAGTGGGTTGTTTAGGCTTCCTGGTGGAGGGGACTGGTGCCTGTGTTCTGGTGGATGAAGCTGGATCTTGTCTTTCTGGTTGGCAGAACTGAGTCCAGTTGTGTGTTCTGGGGTGTCTGTGACCTTATTATGATTTTAGGTAGCCTGTCTGCTGATGGGTGGGGTCGTGTTCCTGTCTTGGTAGTTGTTTGGCATAGGGTGTCCAGCACTGTAGTTTGCTGGTCGTGAGTGGAGCTGGGTCTTAGTGTTGAGATGGAGATCTCTCGGAGAGCTTTAACCATTTGATATTATGTGGAGCCAGGAGGTCTCTGGTGGACCAATGTCCTGAACTCGGCTCTCCCACCTGAGAGGCACAGGCCTGACACCCAGCTGGAGCACCAAGACCCTGTTAGCCACACGACTCAGAAGAAAAAGGAGAAAAAAAGAATGAAAGAAAGAATAAAATAAAATAAAATAGTTATTAAGATAAAAGATAATTATTTAAAATTTAAAAATAATAAGAAAAAGCAAAAAATAGAAAGAAGAGAGCAACCACACCAAAAAAAAAAAAAAAAAAAAAATCCACCAATGAAAACAAGCATTAAAAACCATACTAAAAAGAAACAAAAAACAACAACAACAAAAACCCGGACAGACAGAACCCTAGGACAGACAGTAAAAGCAAAGCTATAGAGACAAAATCACACAAAGAAAAGCATACACATACACACTCACAAAAAGAGAAAAAGGAAAAAGTATATATATATTGTTGTTCCCCTAGTCTGCCACCTCTATTTTGGGATGATTCATTGTCTATTCAGGTATTCCACAGATGCAGGGCACATCACGTTTACTGTGGAGATTTAATCTGCTGCTCCTGAGGCTGCTGGGACATATTTCCCTTTCTCTTCTTTGTTCGCACAGCTCCCAGGGCTCAGGTTCGGATTTGGCCCCGCCTCTGCGTGTAGGTCGCCTGAGGGTGTCTGTTCTTCACTCAGACAGGACTGGGTTAGAGGAGCAACTGATTAGGGGGCTCTGGCTCACTCAGGCCGGGGGGAGGGAGGGGCTCGGAGTGCGGGGCGAGCCTGCAGCAGCAGAGGCCGGCGTGACATTGCACCAGCCTGAGGCGCGCCGTGCGTTCTCCCAGGGTAGTTGTCCCTGGATTACGGGACCCTGGCAGTGGCCGGCTGCACGGGCTCCCGGGAGGGGAGGTGTGGAGAGTGACCTGTGCTCGCACACAGGCTTCTTGGTGGCGGCAGCAGCAGCCTTAGCGTCCCATGCCCGTCTCTGGGGTCCGTGCTGTTAGCCGCGGCTCGCGCCCGTCTCTGGAGCTCGTTTAAGCAGCGCTCTTAATCCCCTCTCCTCTCGCACTCCGAAACAACGGTCTCTTGCCTCTTCGGCAGGCCCAGACTTTTTCCCGGACTCCCTCCCGGCTAGCTGTGGCACACTAGCACCTTCAGGCGGTGTTGACGCAGCCAACCCCAGTCCCAGAGAGGCAGAGATTCTGGGAAAGATCTTTCTTCCCTGAATAAAAGGAAGGAAGCAAGTGATGGGAAGCCTTCTGGCTGCACTGACATACTCCTTTTATAATACTATCTTTGTATGTGGTTATATGTAGCCATATGTGGAGCTGTGGCAGCCATCATGTGACCATGAGGTGATAAGTGTAAGGTCAAGCCAAGAGGCTGAGTATGACAGATGGAAGAAAGGGACAATGTCCTTGGTGACATCAGTGAACTGCAAAAACCTACCTGAGGGACAGACTATGTCTGGACTTGTTAAACAAAAGATACCCAGTAGTTTAAGCCGCTGCTAGATAGATTTTCTGTTATTTACATCTGAATGCATACTAATAGACATGTCTTCCCATCTTTGTTTTCCTCATAGCATTTTGCACAGGGCCAGATTATTAATGCACATTGAATTGGAAAAAATGATCTCTTGTCCTGCAACCTCCATGCACAAACTCTCACACTCACATTTTCATTTCACTCTATCACACAACCAATTTTCCTTTGTACTTGGTTAGCTCCCAGTATTGAGGTGTTTATTTTCCCCTCTTCCCCTGTGTGGCAATGGTGCATTAATTTTTGACCATTCAAATATGAGAGCAGGGACTTCCCTGGTGGTGCAGTGGTTAAGAATCGCCTGCCAATGCAGGGGACACAGGTTCGGTCCCTGGTCCAGGAAGATCCCACATGCCGTGGAGCAACTAAGCCTGTGTGCCACAGCTACTGAAGCCCGTGCACCTAGAGCCCGCGTTCCACAACAAGAGACACCACTGCAATGAGAAGCCTGCGCACCGCAACAAAGAGTAGCCCCCACTCGCCGCAACTAGAGAAAGCCCGCACGCAGCAGTGAAGATCCAACACAGCCAATAAATAAATAAATTTATTAAAACATTATATATGTGAAAGCAGCTTACTGGGGTAGGATGCCTCCCCCCTATAATCTATCATGGTGTCCATCATAAAATTATGACTTCAAAGGGACTTAGCCATGCCCTCCTTAGAAGCCAAGTTTCTCCCTGCTAATGTGTAGTAAGCCCACCATGCTTGCTGGGCTGTGAAAGTCCAGATGGTAAGAAGCAGGTGAGTAATGAATGCCATGCTGTTCCCATTAAAATGCACACAGCTTCCCCATACTGACCAAATCCCCAGCACTAACCAGGTTTGAGACAGCCCAGGACATGGGGGTTGATGGAGATTGCCTTTCATTCAAAACAAGTTCCTGCAACATAGAAGCTGAGAAGAGAGAATTTTCCTGTAGTGGAACAAAACTTGCCTAAAGGGCAAAGGAATTTTAAAAATTATGAGTTCTCTAAGTACAGAAAAAGCCAGTGGGAAATTGGTAGTAGTACAGACTTGCCTTCAAGCCTGTGTGGTTTACAGTGGAATCTGCTGTCAAGGTGTCTACCATCTGTCACCCACTCTTTCAGAAAGCAGAGGAGTAATTAACTGCTCAGGTGACACAAACTCTGTCAAGCATTCAGATCTATTATCTACACAATATGGGACCATATAGCACTGAACTCAAAGTCAGTGGGACCCCGGGTCCAAGAGGAGAAAGCACATCACATCTGTGGGGTGCTCTTGGGCAGGGCTTGGAGTCTCTTGGCATGTCTTTGGTCAAAAATCTTGTGCCAAATGCTCTGAACTCAGAAAGACATGGCACCTGACTTGTGGGAGTTAAAGATCCCCATGTTTGTGGGTTAGCTCTAATATCACTTCTTTTTTTTTTTTTTTTTTCCCGGTACGCGGGCCTCTCACTGTTGCAGCCTCTCGCGTTGCGGAGCACAGGCTCCAGACGCGCAGGCTCAGCGGCCATGGCTCACGGGCCCAGCCGCTCCGCAGCATGTGGGATCTTCCCTGACCGGGGCACGAACCTGTGTCCCCTGCATCGGCAGGCGGACTCTCAACCACTGCGCCACCAGGGAAGCCCTAACATCACTTCTTAAGGGAAGCCTTCCATGACTTCTCCTCAAACCCAGACGGCTCCCTTTGTGATGCAGCCTCAAGGCTTCCCATACTTCTCCTCCATCACGGTTATCACCACTTACCATTAGCACTTATCACAACGGTAACAGAACCATTTTAAATGCCTTTCTCAGTCTCTAAAATGTAAAGTCCACAAGGAACTTGTTCACCACTGAACCTCCAGTGCCTAGCTTAGTGTCTTAACGTAGATGCTTCTTAATTTTTTTCTTTAATTGATCACCAAATGAGAGCCCAAAAGAGCCAATGCCAAAGTGGACCAACACATAGAGAATGAATAACCCTAAGCAAAGTATCAAGGAACAAAATACTTATGCTGGATGAATGTAAGAAACATTTTTTAAGGGGTATGAGGCAAGGGGAAGCTCTTATTTGGAACAGTGAGTGTTTTATGACTTTAGAACCAGAGAGATTGATCAGTAAAGAACAGACTTTATCCTTAAAAGGCTCTGTAGCATTGGCAGTTTCCTGTGAATCGCAGGAAGAGAAGAGAGCAGGTGGGTTGGTGAAGAGAGGGTACTGGGGTAGGGTGCTAGTTGAGAGAGGGCATGAAGGTAGCAACGAGACAACCCAAAGAGGATTTTGAGTAATTAGATCTGAGATGCAAGGAATCTATTTAATGAACACCTATTATGTGTATATCACTGGGCTGGGTGCCAGAGATATGCTAATAAAACATATCTGGTCTTTGCCTTCAAGGAGCTTTCAATCTAGAGGACTGGGGGGCAGTGGTAGACTGCGATACAGCAAAATAATGTTGGGAGGAGAGGTTGTTCAAAGACCCTATAAGGAAGTCTTTGAGCCACAGAATAAGAATCCTAGTTTTGACCCAGAGAGCAACAGAAAGTCACTACTGGAACTTAAGATAACTTACATCTCATCCACAGCCCTGCACTGAAAAAAAAAAAAAAAAACTCTTGTATTTCTCCAAAGGACAAAATGAACACTAAATGCAATATATCCCTTTGTTAAATTCTAGGTGAGCCTAAAGAAAAGAATAAAGAATGTATTCAGATTTTTCCTCCTAAAACATGAGGTTTCTGTGTCAAACAAAATAAAGATGCTGTTGACAGTTCATAAGGTATTATGCTTTGATGGTTTTTCAATGGTCTTAGCAAAGAAAGTGGGAAGTATTAGAACGAAATGTGCTATTTATAATTCTATGAATCGGTATGTCTCTTTTCATCTCTGTCTCTTACCTCTTTGTTCCTGTTCCCCACCCTCCCTCCCCCGCTTCCTCCCTCTGTCTCTGGCTAGGAGTTGTGGTGTTTTGAAGATTAGAATAATATTTCTCTCTTACGGATAATGTCCCTATTTTAAAGCACTGAATACAGTAGTTTACACATAATAGGTAAACAATAAAAGACAGAATGAATAAACGTGTTGATTTTTATTAACAGCATGACCCAACCTTGAATAAATATTCATCAGGCAAAAGCATTATAGTACATCCTTACTGCTTTTTTTAATCCGCTGAAAATTGGATATTTAGAAAATCCATTATATTTGATTTCATGTTCATGTAGCAGTTTAGATACCAATGAATAATACAAAAAGTAGAAAAGTCTGGAAAGACTAAACATTGATCAAATCATTCATCATTCTATTTATTCACTTGGCAAATATCCACTGAGCACACCTACTATGTGTCAAATGCTATTCCAGGTACTGGATATACATCAATGAATAAAAGAGATAAAATATCTGTCCTTATGAAACTTCTGTTCCACTTGTGGAGAAAAGGTAATAATCAGTGAACATAATAAATTACATGTGTTATGTACTGTGGGAAACAAATACAGCTAAGGGGAATCAAAAGTGCTGGAGGTGAGAGGGAGGCTACGATTTTAAATAGGGTGGCTTTGACAGGCCTCACTGAGTAGACTTGAAGGAGGGGAAGGAGCTCACCATGTAGGCATCTTAGGAAGAGTGTTCTAGACAGAGGCAAGAGATGATGAGACGACCCCAAGAGAGCAACATGCATGTGCCAGGGGTCCAGTGTGGCTGGAGCAGTGCCAATAGGGAAAAACGAGGTAACAGACTTGAGAGGTTCAGATAATATACAGCCTTGCAGACCATAGCAAGCATTTGGCTTTTGCTGAAAGTGAGATGGGCACAACAATGTGAATGTACTTAATACCACTGAACGGTACGCTGGAAAATACGGTTGACCCTTGAACCACATGGATTTGAACTGTGCAGGTCCACTTACACATGGATTTTTTTTCAGGAGCAAATACTACAGTACTACACGGTCCACGGTTGGTTGAATCCACAGATATGGAGGGATCACGGATACAGAGGGATGACTATAAATTATACCTGGATTTTCGACTGCACAGAGGGTCAACTTCCCTAATCCCCTCGCTGTCCGAGTAGTTAACTGTAGTTAAAATGGTAAATTTTGTGTTATGTACATTTTAACACAATAAAAATATGAGAAAAAATGAGATAGAAGGTTGTTGGTGGGTACAGAATAGAGAAGCGATACAGTACATCAATCTGACTGTAGTGCTGAGAATAGACTGTAGAGGGCTGAGGAGTCAGGGAGTGTAATGAGATAATCCAGGTGAGATGTTGGTGGCTCAGCCCAAGGCGCTGGCAGTGAACCTGGAGAGAAGGGGTCATGTTGTGGATTCATATTGAGAGTTGACCTTCCAGGATGTGCTGACGGATGGGTTACAGGGTATGAAGGAGAGGAATCAAGGATGATTCCAAGGTTTCTGCCCTCAGCAACTGGCAGGATGGATTGCCATCACTGAGATTAGAAGTTTGTGGGTGAAGCAGGTATTTGGGGGGAAGATTAGAGATTCACTTTCAGGCATGTGAAGTATGCGAGGTTTATACATGAGGATATTGAGTAGATAACTGGAAATAAGGATTTAGAGTTCAGAACAGGGGTCTGAGTCAGTGATATAAATTTGGGAGTTATTAGCATTTCCCTTGCTATTTCAGGCCATGAGACTGGATGAGAGCTCCAGGAGTGAGAGTATTAAAAGAAGCGAGGAGGACAAAGGGCTGAACCTCGGGGCACTGCAACAGCTAAAAAATTGGGAGAAGGGGAAGAATCAGGAAAAGGGACAAAGAAGGAGCAGCCGGTGAGATAGGAGGTTTAGCTTCAAGAAAGTTTAGCGTCCTGGATGCCAAGTGAATTACGAAGGAGTGTCAATCACGTCAAACATGGCTGATGGGCAAGGTAAAAGGTTTGGCTGACCTTTGGACTTGAATCATGGAGGTCACTTTTGACCTTGACAAGTACAGTTTCTGTGGTACAGTTGGGGGTGAAAAAACTGGAGTGAGTTTCAGAGCGAATGGGAGGAGAGGAATGAAAGACAGTGACCACGGACAACTCTTTCAAGGAGTTTTGCTGCAAAAGGTAGCAAAGAAATCATGTGGAAGATGTAAAGGAAGTTGGGTCAAGAAAGTGTTCTTGTCACACCATCAAAAACAACAGCATGTGTATATGCCAGTGAGGTTTCAACAGCCGGGGGAAAATGAATGCTGAAGAGATGAAGAGGGTGGAATTGCCAAATGAATAAATAAATGAACCTATGAAGAAGCAAACCAGTAACCAGGACTGGTCCACTGCTAACAGAGGAAATAAAACCTGTACAGGTTCGGTTGATACCTATAGCCAAAACATGGATAGGAAGAAAAATGCTATTGGAACTCTATCTTCATATAAGGTTTAACAAGATCCTCAAAACGTTTAGTATTGTAAGAGTTTCTCCCATAAATCAACATCTCAGAGATCCATGTGGTCACTATGAAAGAAAAACAACTTCTTGGTTTTCTGTTTGGTTCTTCCTCCCTTCCCTCTTCTCCTTCCAATCTCTACCCTTTCCCTCTTTTTCCTTACCTTCCTCTCCCTCTTTCCATCCTTCCCTCCTTCCTCTCCTTTTATCTTTCTTTTTTTTTTTTGCGGTACGCGGGCCTCTCACTGTTGCGGTCCCTCCCGTTGCGGAGCACAGGCTCCGGACGCGCAGGCTCAGCGGCCACGGCTCACGGGCGCAGTCGCTCCGCGGCATGTGGGATCTTCCTGGACCGGGGCACGAACCCGTGTCCCCTGCATCGACAGGCGGACTCTCAACCACTGCGCCACCAGGGAAGCCCTCCTTTTATCTTTTGTAAAGAAGGAAGTGGCGATCAGAAAAGACTCTATTCCTTTTGATACACAACTCAATGCCCGTTAGCTCCTATTTGCCCCAGGCAGAAGGCTCCTCACCTGTATTTACTTTAAAATGATGCGTCTACTGCAAGATCACTTCTACCCGGGTAGCCTGACCTCCTTATGGCCTTTCTTGGATAACTTTATCCAATATTCCTAATGTCTTATAGAAAGAAACAAGCCTGTCAGAGCGGGAAGAAAAAACACCCACACTCTCATCCTGTCCTGTGGAAGATTTATAGACACTTTGTAAATGGCCAGGCCCAGGTGATGGTGCCAGGAACTTTCCAAGTGATTTGTAGATCTCCCTTCCAGGAAGTCAGTATTTAATGGAAAACTCTTCTAGCTTCACATTCCTGTATTACAGTGACTACAGGGACTGGAATGCAACTGTCATGCAGAAGCCTCACTGAAATTAACTAGCTATTGACCTGGCCTCAAGATATTTCAGTCCCAGAAAAACACCAGTATAGCACAGTTTAGAAAAGCACAGTTTTCCTTTGAAACTACCAAGTATGGAGTTGGCCAGCCGTATGCCGGGCGTAGCACAAACTCCTTAACATATATTCTCTTCCTAAATCGATACTATCATCCTCATTTATTAAACACCTACTTTGGCTAGGATTTGTGCTTTGTGTTTTATATTATGTCACTTAATTGTCACTCAAACTCTATGATTTCGGTATCTTCCTCCATTTTTCAGATGGGGAAACAGTAGCTCAGAGAAGTTAAATAACTTTCCTAAATTTGGAAGGCCGATGGTTAGTGGAGCTGGGATTGGAATCCAACTCTAGTTCCAAGTTCTTAACCTGCCTCTTGGGTTCTGCTGCTTCTTCCTCTGCCTTCTGTTATTTTTTCGTCCCCATTCCCATTTGTCTATGATTCCTTTCTCCTGATCCTTTCTTAAACTTTCACGTATAGTTACAGGCTTTATTTCTTAGCATGGGGACTGGTTCTTCTGGCATCAACCTAACTTTTCCATTCTATCATTTGTTCTCCTTGTCACACCTGACACTTCGGTAAAGTTTAACTCTTCAGGCTCCCTAAGCAAATATGGTCTTTGCTGACCAGCTGTCATGCCATTTCATTTTCCTGAGACATTCTTTCCATCACTTGTGCCTGGAGACATCTTACTTTCCTAGACAGTATGCCCCTTGAGGGCAGGATCTTATTCACTATTTTAGTCTGGAGACCTTGCCCATGGACTGGCACTTAGAAGTTTTGTACAGAATTCCTGTTGAGTGCCAGAAGGAGAAATGAATACATGAATCTTTTAAGCCCAGTTCAAATGCCACCCACCCCCTGAAGCCTTCTGTGAGCTCCTTCGATTGGAAAAACACCCCTTCCTCCTCACAGCCCCTGCAACTCTTTATACTTTTCACATGCTACCTATGATATTCTCACTTATGTGTGTACTGGCTCTAGTTTCCTTACTGAAATGATTTCATTAAGGGCAGGGTTCCTATTGTACTCATCTTTGACTCTACCAATAAATCCTGTTAGAACTTATTCTCTTTTTCCTCCCTTCCAAGACCCAGTTGAAAATTAGTCTGTTTAGAAACCAAGGAAGGACAGCTTCCATTTAAAACTTTTCTAACCTAGTTAGCATCTTCTTATGGGACAGGACTCATTTTATACTGGATTATGGTACATATGTGATAGACTGTTTGAATATACTGTGTGTGTGTGTGTGTGTGTTTCCTTCTTAACTAGATTATAAGTTTCCTGAAGACACAATTATATTTACTTCCTTAATAGAGAACATCTTTACCAGTATCTAAGATCTCATTCTGTGCATAGCAAACATGACATAAATGGTCTGCACTTGGAGATTTAGGATTCTCATGGGGACAACTGATTGTTGGCCCACGTAATGCATATGACAGTTCTCCCCCAAACTTAAAAGTTACACATGCTCCATTTTTGTCTACAGCTTACGATTATTTTTTAATGGTTCATTACTAGAGGCGCAGAGCCCGAGACATCTCTAAAATAAAACCAGTACTTGAGAAGCCAACTACCAAGGCCATTTCCAGAAGCACTCCCTCCAAGCATAGCAAATGGGAGAGGAATGGAAGTAGGATCGTATTTCCACATCTCTAAAGACTCTAATTTTGGGGCCATTTCAAGTACCGATTCCAACAACCGAAGTTATGACCTTTGGAGGGTATGGAAAAGCTTAGGGCGTGAAAAAGCTAATAACTGTTAACTGCAGTGGCAACATTCCTTGCCAACACACACCATAGCAGGTTCTTAGCCTTGGTTCTGAAGCATTGATTATTTCCTTCAAAGTCCACAGGAAGATATTAAATGTCAATACTTTATCAGGCAATAGAAGGAATCATACCATTAAACAGTAAAGGTGCAGTACAGACTCAACACTGGTCACAATCTCAAATATACTGCTTGTTCCTTCAATTGAAATTAAATCAACAGTAAAATGCACCAGCAACCATTCTGAGGAAGCCTTGGGATAATACGCCTTTTGCTAATTTATCACTAAGGAAACATTGTGACTGGCCTTTTCCTATCTCTCACACCTCCCCTTCAATCATCTCCCTAACCCGCTAGCCTCACTACATTCTAGCCCCATCAGTTTGCTCTCAGGATCTCATACATGCCATGCTTTCCCCCACTTTGGTGTCTGTAAACATGCTGTTCTCTTTTTCCCCCTAAACTGCAGTTCCTCCCCCACTTTTCCTTGGCTAACAGCTTTTTACTTTTTAAATTTCAGCTTAAACAGCACTTCCCGAGAGAGGCCTTTTCTGACAGCCTACATTGCCCTTTGCAGGACCTTATTCTTTCCCTTTAAAGCATCTATCAGAACTCACCATTATATATTTGGGTGTTTATTGTTAATATCTGTCTCCTCTATAAAACTATAAAATTCAGCAGGGCAAGGATCATGGCCAACTTTTTTTCACTTTGGTATCCCTGGTCCATACTCCAATGTTTGACATGTAGTTGATGCACAGTCAATGTTCAATGAAAGTATAGTTTTCTAGAATATACGCTAATAGTTATTGCCTGATCACTTGGGTTCACATCCTCTTTTTGATATTGTTTTCTCTCTCTCTCTCTCTCTCTCTCTCACACACACACACACACACACACACACACACACACACACACTTTTGGTTTCAGTCAAACTGGGTATAGCAGGCCTATATGAAAATTTAAAGACCAGTTAAATCTGCCTCATTCTTCTTAAAATCTATGTTTGCCTCATCCTCCTCCTTCCCCTTAGCTGATCACATCCATGAAAACGCATGCACTGTGAAATGTATACCACCCTTCTGATTCTTAAATTCTAGCCCTTGTCTAAACCAGTCTCCACCCTTTCCATTTTGAGGGAGAAAGGCAACAGAGCACCAGAGACAGGGTGGGAAGATCTTTATATGCCAAGGAGCCTGATGCAATGAACTATTGCAGTCAAACATGCAGTTTGAATCGGATTGCCCGGTTGCCGAGAAGGGATTTCTGGATTAGACAGTTCATTAGTGGCTGAGCCAGCTTCTAGGGCCTTTGCTCTGCACGCCTGGAGTTAGCAAAGCGACACAGTGAAGGCAGCTTGAGTGACAGGTGCCAGTGAGTCACCTAGAACAGCAGCTGGAATAGCAGCTATCCAGAGGCATCAACCACACCCTTAGGCTCAGGATCCCCAAAGTGTGCGCAGCTGAAAATGAGGTCTGCCGTCGATTGAACACTCTTTGCTGGGCACCTTCTTTCTATCTGCCTCATCAAGGGCATTGTTTTGAGAAATAATTCTAGAAGGTGGTCAAGAGCAGTCTCTCAATGCCAGTTTAAATTGTAGCTTCACTACTTACTAGCTGGCTAATCTTAGGTATATTTCTCAACCTCTTTCTCCCCATCACCTAATCTGTAAAATGGGAATGATATTATACTGAAGATTAAATGAGAAAATTTATGCAAAGCACTTGCAATGCTGCCTAACACATAAAGCACTAAATAAGCGTTAGAGTAATACTTTACCTAAAAGTAATAACAGTGAATGCTGTTGGTGCGAATGTAAACTGGTACAGCCGCTGTGGAGAACAGTATGGAGGTTCCTTAAAAATTAAAAACAGAGCTACCATATGATCCTTCAATCCCACTCCTGGACACATATCCAGAGAAAAACATGGTCTGAAAGGGTACATGTACCTCAGTGTTCCCTGTAACACTGTTTACAACAACCAAGACATGGAAGCAACCTAAATGTCCACTGACAGATGAATGGATAAAGAAGATGTGGTGTATATATATATAATGGAATATTACTCAGCCATAAAAAAGAATGAAATAATTCCAGTTGCAGCAACATGGATGGACCTAGAGATTATCATACTAAGTGAAGAAAGTCCGAAAAAGAAAAGACAAATACACATGAAATCACCTTTATGAGGAATCTAAATTTTAAAAAAATGATACAAATGAACTAATTTACAAAACAGACTCACAGACTTAGAGAACGAACTTATAGTTACCAGGGGGGAAGGGTGGCAGGGGGAGGGATAAATTGGGAATTTGAGATTGACATGTACACACTGCTCTATTTAAAATAGATAACCAACAAGGCCCTATTGTATAGCACAGGGAACTGCTCAATATTCTGTAGTAACTTAAATGGGAAAAGAATTTGAAAAAGAATAGATACATGTATAACTGAATCACTTTGCTGTACACCTGAAACTAACACAACATTGTTAATCAACTATACTCATATATATATATATATATATATATATATATATATATAGTAATATAGTGAATGGTTAACAGCCTCACTTTAAATGTCAGAGAGATACTATACAGCTCTGCCATTTATAACTTTGGACCAGTTATTTAATTCTCTGAACCTCAGTTTTCTTATCTTTCAAAGAAGAATATGGACTTCCCTGGTGGTCCAGTGGTTAAGACTCCGTGCTTCCAATGCAGGGAGCGTGGGTTCGATCCCTGGTCAGGGAACTAAGATCCCACATGCCACGTGGCACAGCCAAAACCAAAAACCAAAAAACCCCAAACCAAAACAAACAAAATAAAATAAAATGAAATAAGAATAACATTGGTAGGGCTTCCCTGGTGGCGCAGTGGTTGGGAGCCCGCCTGCCGATGCAGGGGACGCGGGTTCGTGCCCCGGTCCGGGAAGATCCCACATGCCGCGGAGCGGCTGGGCCCGTGAGCCGTGGCCGCTGAGCCTGCACGTCCGGAGCCTGTGCTCCGCAACGGGAGAGGCCATGAGAGTGAGAGACCCATGTACCGCAAAAAAAAAAGAATAACATTGGTACCACTTTGGAGGTGAGTTATGAGGATTAAACAAGATAAGGAAGGTAAGGAGCTTATTAGCATGATGCCTGGCAAAATGGAGATACTCAATAAATATGATAATTTGTTGTGATTTCTCCAAATGGCTCTCTCCTTTGGATCCCAGAGAAGTCAGGGCAAGGCTCCACAACTCCACATCAAAGGACAGATAGCCCAGAGGACACCAGTTACGCTGGATGCACCAGGACAGCAGAGTTGGTGTTTTTGGCACTGCAAATTTAACCCACACAGTGTTCCAATGTTTTGAGTTAGCTATCAACTTTTAAAAATTAAAATATGAATTGCGTATTTTAAAAAAATCCAGATTTTCAGCTTCTTTAGGAAAATAAAAAGATTGGCACCATTAGGCTGGTATCCTCACACTCCTGGCTTGACCAGGAAGTGGCTTCCCCTTTAGAAGGGCACAAGGTCTTGAATTTGCCTTGTCTCCCACCACTCCCTAGTGTCCCCCTAACCTAGAGGCCAAATGTCAGCTCTCGCTTATCCTCCTGAGGTTTACCTCTGCCTCTCCGCTTTCACCTTTGACTTACGTGGCCCCTGTAGGCACGTGATTAGCAGCTGCTGGCCTTGACGCTTTGCTGGTATCCTCTCAAATCGGATGCCTCTACAAGGCTGCACCTGAGGCAGCAACCTCTCTAACCACACGGCCTCAGGCCATTTGTCTGCGTGGCAAACACAAGTGAGTCAATTCCACAGCTGAAGGCTGGCTTCTCCACTGAGCTGAGCATATCCTTGAAGGCCTCCCACCCAAAAGCTGACCCCATAAATTCACGATTTACTCACCCTGAATCTTCTCTAGTCCCGTTTCAACTGAGGGTAGAGGATATGGGACAAAAGATAGGGGTGCCGTACAACAATGCTTTAGAGACTATTTCTCTAACTTATATCTGTGGGTTATCAGTCCTGTAAGATTCTGCTCCTTGGGTAAAAAAAAAAAAATCAAAACACTTTTCGGAAACAGCTCAGACATTATCTGCCATCTTGGGGACTCATCTGGGCAAATTAAAGACTCAGAAATCCTGTAAGAAAGAAGTTCATCCACAATTTATTCACTTAACAGATATTTATGGAGCATTTCCTATGTGCCAGGTACCGTTCTAGGCGTTGGGGACTCAGCGTTGATAGACAAGAATACTGAATTCGGGTAACTCATTCTTGTGTGGAGTAAAGGAAGATGCTTTACTCTGTTTCCAAATTTATCTGACTACATAATGCTTTGGGGAAATACTGCTTTAGGCGTCATGCAAAGCCCCTTGTAGGATCTACCTCCAGAGGCCCGTCATGACTAGGGAATGGTGGAGATTTTCACCTGTATTAGTGCATTACTAAACAAGACCACTCCAGAAGCCTTCTAAGTCAGATAAACACATAATTTCTCTCTTGAAGAGTCAATGACCCTACTAGGGCAGCCTTATTTGGGAAGAATCACAGCCCCGCCTGGGACCTCAGATTTGGCCAAGGTTTTTTTGCGTCTATCACACAAAGGGTTAACTTGACTATCACCTCCAAAGTGGAGTGTTTTTCTCTGCATCTAACGTGACCCAGTTGGAAACGTATTTGTTTTTCACTGTTTGATCTTCTGCATCACCCACTGTTGATTAGATTTAATTAATTTATGTTTCTATTGAATTTAGAAACTCACAGTGCTGTAGCAGGAAGGAAAATTCTCAGACAGCATCTGGCCACCAAATAGATTGATTACCTTGTCTGCAAGAGTCTTCCAAACATCTGGGGCCTGATTCTGTGAAACATCCGGAAGCTCTTTCAGAGGTAAGTAACACCCACGGCAGGGAGAGAGAGAGGGTGCTGGAGATAGGCAGGGTCCACTGTGATTTGTAAAACTGGATCCTGGCACTCCCCCAACATGAAATCACATTTTGCTGCTGGCTGGCACAGTTTCGATGGCACCAAATAGATGGATCCGAATCTGTTTTGTTCAACATAATCAGAATCCACCAGGCCTGAGCCCAGGCTGCCACCCATGAACCTCTTTGGCACTTCCTTCCGTGTGGAAGCTCCCACTAATCATTAAGATGGAACATTTATAGAAAACATTTATGGAGGAGCGCTTTGCTCTCATTCATTCAACGAGCATTACTGGGGGCCCACTGTGTGCTTGGCATGGAGCCGCGCGCACCTCTTCATTAGCTGCTCTTAGCAACCACCCTACAATGTAGGCCAGCACTGCTCTCTAGTTCTCACAAACACGGCCAAGTACTGTACAAAAATAGTAATTATTAACATCAAATATTAATAAAGGATATAGACACATACACACGCTGCAGACTCCGTGTGAAGCCTCATTTAACCCTCACACTATAACCATGAGGTGGAGGTCACTATTATCACCCCCATTTTACAGATGAGAGTACTAAGCCACCGAGATGTTATGTGACTTGCCCAGAGGAACCCAGCTAGCCTTTGGCAGAGCCTTCTATCATAGGCAGTCTAACTTGAGAGCCTCTGCTCTTAACCACTCTGATGAACTACCTCTGGAACACATCGTGGAAGCCCTCCTCTGCATGGGGCACTCTCCTGCAGATTTGCTACATCATACGCTACGCTAATCATTCACAGCTTATACAGTGGGTATTGTTTTCCCCAGACAAGGGAGCCGAAGCACAGAAACAGTAATTTATTAAGAGCACAAGGAGAATATGTAACAGGGCTAGGGCTTCACTCAGGGCTGCGGGGCTACCAAGGCTTCTTCTGCATACTGAGTTACCTGCTGATGAATGAGAGAAAAAGGGCTGGTGTGAACTCAACAGCTCTCTCAAAGCCGTGCCAGGAGACGTGTCGGACAAGTCAGGACAGAGGGGTGGCCTGGCGGCTTTGCATAGCCCAAACCACCCCGGAAAAAGAGGAGACAAAGAATGTACAAACAACAAGAAAAGAGCTTCATCTAAAAGAAGCAGGTGAAAAGATGCTGAATATCTCATCGCCTGACTGGTTTTTCTGGTTCAAGTTCAAAGAGAGATGACTGAAACCAGGTGGGTTGCTTACAATAAAAACAACAGTGAAAAACCCAGCCACACTGAAGATCTGAGATTTTCTGAACAACGGATGCAGACTGCCGCACAGCGAGGTTGCCACAATTATTATATACCGATGTTTAAAAAGGAAACCCAGTTTGACATGGTTCCTCTGGTATAATATTTACTAAGTCTGGCTACTTCTCGAATTTGAAAACCTTCTCATTTCTTTCCATTCTTCTCTTGCCCAAGCCTCTACTTCAACAAGGCCATACCACCTGTCTTCTTTGGGCCTTTGTACATGCTCCCTTTCTGCCTGGAACCATTTCTGTCTCAATCTCCTCCTTGGTCTGGCTAACCCCTATTTGGTCCTCAAGCCTCAGGTTGGACATCTCTTCCTCCAGGAAGCCTCCCTTGAGAGAGTGCATGCTGGTTACCATTGTATCTTCAATGTATGGGTCTGGTACATAACACGTGCCCGATATATATTTAACTGAATGGATGGATAGAGGTATTCGGAACCTTATGACATTCTCTTGGCTGGTCTCCTGGTTTGAAATCTCTCACCTCCATACTTTACACTACATCCTAGAAGTCATTAAACTTCCCTCTAAACTTTCATCATGGCATTTGCCTTTTTATCACTTTCCTTTGAACACTCATATGCAAGTCAGAATGGTGAAAATCTTGGGTGATGGAGATGATTCAAGTGAGAGGGGACATGGAGTCCTAAAAATATCCCATACTTCAATCTGAGGAACAGTGACATGGGTATATAAATATGTAAAAAGTCATCGACATAAGCATGAGAAAATAGTACACTTTACTAGAAGTAATTAATACATCAGTATAAACAAACAGGTGCTTTTAAAGCTCACTTGTACTGATAGGATCAAATCTGACCCGACTTATCCCAGAGTTCAAGGTTCTTCACTCATTGGCCCACCTGTCAACTTACTTGTTCAAACTCACTTTTCTAATTCACATGCCCTGATCTTCTCATAGGTCCTCTCACTCTTCTCAGTTATCCCCACCACTTCTATGCCTATCATGCGATCTCACCCTCGTGTTCATTTCTCTTCCTTTCTCTTTTACCTTTTGGAAGCTCCTCCCATTCTTGAAGGACCAGGAGGAATCCATCCTCCACAATGTCATTAACCTCTCTTTTCCCTGAACCCTTGACTATTTTGCCTGGTTCATTCATTCATGCCAACACTTCCTGAAGATTGTAAGCTCAATGAAGGCAGAGACGTTTTTCTTATTTTCAATTTTTATATTTAGTGTGGTGCCTGGCACAGTGGTAGATTCTAAATATATATTTGTTATAAATACAATGAGGGCTTACCTATGGAAATTCCTTGGCAGCTATGAGTTTGTATAGAGATGTTAAAGACAGGCTGTCTATGTCCTCCAGGATGAAAACCTAGTGCTGTTCTTAAAACCATGGACTTAGCATTCATATATGGTTCCAGTTCCACATTTTATAACTCACTGGTTCTGTGACGCAGTGTAATCAATTGTCATCACCAAAACCCAGTCTCTTCATCTGTAAAGTGGGGACTTTCTCATAGGGCTGTCATGAGGGTTACACAGGAACATAATTATTTTATTAGTGAACATCTACTGCATTAGCCGTTTTGCCAAATGGAACACAATCATGTCCAAGTAAAAGTCCATGCTCTTCATATTATGCAGCACAGTGACTGACTCACAGGAAACATTTAACACCTGATAGATACTATTATCAGAGCTATTAAATATAGATGTACAGATTCAGTGAGAAAAACCTATGAATTGGTAAAAACATAGAAAGCAAGAAAAGTTGGCTCACTGTGAGATATATACATGTGCCCAGATGTGAATTTAATCCAGAAATTCCATCATGTCCTATTAACACAGTCCCCAAAGCAAGAGCTGGCCTCTGATCTTTACTTACTTAGTATCTTTGAAAAAAATTCTGAAACCACAGCCATCTTAAAATGGTATACAAAGGCAAGTGTATCTGGGAGTTATACGCAAAAGCATACTGCTTTAGTGCTAGCTCATATAATTTTTGAATCACCGTAATTCCTGGTGCTTGTCTGCAAACTTTTGACCTTAGGATAGCTCTTTGATTGTTCAGTGGGATTTTGACAGTGAGGAAAGGAGAACAGTGAAGAACAAGTTCTCAGTGTGTTCTTACATACTCATTTGAAAGACAACATTTCAAGAATTCTAATTCATATACACTTCTATTCACGCAATCAATAATTCATGGCAATTCCTCTGCAGTATTTTAGTGACAACAGAAAGGGCAAGATATTTCTTCTCTTCCCTTTGCCTTCCTTTCTTCACTTAGTCATGCCTAGAGCCTGGAGAGTACAGAATTTCAAGAAAACTGTTTCCATGGTGATTCTTGCTTTGAGTACCCGACTGCACTTCGCTCTTTCTGGAGTGAATTAATGCTTTTTATTGCTTTCATGCTAAATATACTGAAGATTAGATTTGATTTCCTCTGCAGTGATACAGTTTTATCAGGAAAATGGAAAGTAAAAACACAGCATGAAGAAACTCTATCTTTCTGCCACTAGACTGTCAGGAAGAAGATAAAAAAACATTTCAGAAGAAGAAATGACCAGCCATAGGGAAATGGATGCGGACATGTGGTAGCAAGGATATGCATGCGTGTATCTAAACGTTAGAAAGCCTGTCTTGGGATGAAATGATCTTAATTCCTCTGAGTGCTGAAGGTGGTATAAGTTGACCATAAAACACTGAGTTATAAGAAATAACCTGATTTTTCACGTACTGTGCTCTTTTCAGCACAGAAAATATCATATAGGACAAGGAAATCTTGAAACCCATAATGCCATCCCTACTCCATGTTTTATTAGGGAGAGTCTTGCTTTCTACTAAAGCTAAATAACTGGTCTTCTTTACGTTTCAAAATAATCAGGTGACTCTCCTAAGACGCCCACGGCACTCTGAATTTCCTGACATAGAAGTGATATTTACCAGTTGCTACACAAATATCTACCATCTTCCTCAAAGGACCCTACAAGGGCAGGGCCTGTGAATTGACCGTTCACTGTTGTACCCTTGAATCCAGCACAGCACCCGGAGAACATGCAGATTATAACAAGAAAACTCTGGCAGAGTAACTTTGAGGTTCTGAGGTCTCCCTTGGGAAACATCATGGGCTGATATGTTGGATGGAGAGGGAATCATATGCAAGTAAAAATTAAAAACAGCTACTGGTTTTCACAGTCTCTCCTGTCTGGACTCCTGCTCCATTCCTATCTCGAAGCAATCGAGGATGAAAGGGAAGAATCCGTGTGGGAGTGGAGAGGCAAAGAGCGGGACCATCCAGCGAAGCCTCTTTCTCCACCATTACACACCCACCCTGCAGAGCCTGGAGTCAAGTCATCACTAGGCACCACATAACCAGAAGAAAACTCAGATTTTAGCCAATTTGAGCCAAGGACTAAATATTGAGCCTCTACGCCAAACCAGGTACTGTCCTGGGGCTGCTGGGAACAAAGAGTTGAGCCCAAGAATTTTTGCCCTCAGAAGTTTAGAGTCCAGAAGGGCTTTTTCTGAGATTGTGCAGAAGGGGGCGTGGCTGAGTACAAACACAGACGCCCCTGATTACCGACAAAAGCACCAGCAGCTAACATGGACTGAGCAATGTATTAGGCACTCTTTTAGGCACCATACATGCATGAAGTCACTTGTCACACAAATCTATGGGTTGGTGCTGTTGTTTTCATTTAACATAGAAAGAAACTGAGGCTTGCAAAGGTGAGGTAACTTGCCTAACATCCTAAAGCCAGGTAGTAGTGGGGTTAGGATTCGAACCAGTGCTGCCTGGTGCTTCAGTCAATATCTTAAGAACTATGGAGGTTCAAATCTCAGGCTCATGGGATCTCACCGGAGAGACCTACCCTAAGAGCACGTTCCAGAGTCTTCTTTGCTGTGTAAATTGCCCAGAATCCATTGTGTTCATAAATGCCCCTGGGCAACCACTGCGATACATAGAGAGCCATATAAAATTCCAGATTCCAAAAGGGAAACCAGGTCTGTGCCTAAGCAGATATTGGAACAGAGGCACTTACACGTCCCTCTGACTATGACATATGCAACGGCAGGCCTACCTCAGGTTCATAAAGAAGTTTCAGTAAGGGACTAACTGTCCAGTTACTGAGTGTGAGCTCCATCCTATAGAGCCAGCACACTCCAATTTTGCAGCAGCTCTACAAAGGGGGTCTTTGGGAACTCATTTCTAAACAACCTTGCAGGATATTCAAAATTGATGAGTTGTATCCTGAATTCCATTCTATGGGAAACAGTGGAAAGAACAAGTTCTCATTGTCTTAGCTCATAGACATTTCCCTTCATTTCAAAGAGTGTGGATGCCTTCAACCATGTTAAATATATGCATTAAAATAACAGGACAGGAAGGAAGTGTATTAAGGCTTAGAGGGCAGGATTGTGTGGTTTTAAATTTTACTTTTGCTTTATTGAGGTAATTCTATTCTTTGTTTTCTGCAATGTGCATGTATAATTTTAAATATCATGACTCACTTCTTAAAATGCAATGACTCCCCAGCAAAAAGAAAGCAAAGACAAGGAAGACAGAGACATCAATTTAGTGAGCATTACCTAGTAGAGCTCAGAATTAGGAAAGGAAAAAAAAAGGTTTAATTGCCAGTACTACCCATCCCACTGTGTGATTCCTACAAATGAAATCTTTTAAAATTTTACTAATAACTTAAAGCTTATTAAGCAGTGAAAACCTAAAGTAAGTGTGTTTGTTTTTTCTCCAGGAGGAGAGAACGGGCCTCAGAGGTCATGTTCCTCATACACCCAGGATCACAGGGTTAACCCCTCTCTGTGGGTGTGTCGGACTCCAGATCTTGTCGGTTAACACTTTGCTCTCCTGCCTCTTCCATCTGGACACAATAGTGCTCCAACATTTGGGCAGATGATACTTTAATCATTAGAAAGAGCAGTCTGAATAGCCATGGGAAGTCTGGCCAGGAAATGCAGACAGAGATACTGTCTGCATTTTCAGAAGACACTGGTGAGGGCTTCGAGGCGCTCAGTGGAAAGGCGGAGGGGGAAAGCTCCAGGCACCTCCAAGGTGTGAGTTTGGAGAGAAAAACACAGATTAGATGTGTCTTCCTAACGGAGCTACATGTAGCATGCCAGCTGGCTCCTTTTCCAATCTCCTCTTTATTAGCGAATCCAACAATCATATTTTGCTAATCCTCTCATAAATAAAATATTATCCTTATCACAAAGCCATCCCTGATGGCAGGCTGCACTCCAAGTAAGCTAGAATGGATGAAGACGAAAAAGGGACATTTTCAGGTATATACAATGATCACAGTTACTGGCATTTTAAATGTCCACAAAATCTTCATCTTCGGTGCATCCCCAGGAATACAGTCTACTGCTGGGACTTTTTAGGGTCTTATGGTATCTATTTAAGGGCTGTCTGTTTATAGTACTGAACCAAAAATTAAAATTATTTTGCCGAGACTTTATACCATACTATATCACCGTTAGATAATTAGCATCTTGTGTAGCAGAGAGAAGGCCAGCTTGCACTTCTGCATATTCTTCTCTCTGTCTTCATTTTCCCTGGCTTCCCATAGAGTATAACTGAGTAACTAAGATCTTGGGCTTTAAAGTCCGAAGGATCTGGGGTCCAAGCTCACTCTCAATCCCAATTTCCTCTTCTATAAAACACTGAAGAAAATCTTCTCTCTTTCATAGCCTAGTTATGACAATGCAGGGAGATAATGCAAATAAAGGAGCTAGCGCCAGGCCTGGCATCTGATAAGTCTTTAATAAAGATTAGAGAGATAGGGGAAAAAAATGTGACATGACTGACAGGAATTGGGGGGCAGAGAGGGTATGTTCATTGAAATTTTTTTGTCCTTCCTCTATGAGAAGTTTATCATCTCACAATGGGTTCAAACTGGTTTCTCTTATCTATATTATTGGCTATAGCTTTTCTCTTTGACCCCAAAGTTATAACCATAAATACCTCCCATTGACTTGATGATTAAGATAAGGGCCAAGGACTCTTTCCTCATTTACGGTTTAAAAACAACCTTCTGTGGAGATTTTTGATGGATTGCAGGGATATTTATGACTCGGGCCTCCTGGCAAAGTCCCGGATGCTGACTCATGTTACCCTGGGAGGGAAGAAGGCAGCTGAAATCATCATTCATTATTCTGTTGCTCAGTTATGGGGAAAGGACAGAGGCAAGCCACTCAGCACTGGACTGAGTATGAGAATCAGAACTGCAATCACACCTTCTTGACTATAAGAGAAAAAAGAATTTCTTTTTTTTTTTTTTTTTTTTTTTTTTTTTGCGGTACGCGGGCCTCTCACTGTTGTGGCCTCTCCCGTTGCGGAGCACAGGCTCCGGACGCGCAGGCTCAGCGGCCGTGGCTCACGGGCCCAGCCGCTCTGGGGCACGTGGGATCCTCCCGGACCGGGGCACGAACCCGCGTCCCCTTCATTGGCAGGCGTACTCTCAACCACTGCGTCACCAGGGAAGCCCTAAATGCATTTTTTTCATTTAATCCTCAAACAGTTATATGAGGTTGGTTCTACTTCCACACACGTTTATAGCTGGGAAACTCAAGGTTTAGGGCTCAAGACCACACAGTTAGCTAAGGAGACTGATTTCTAAAGCCCATTTTCTGCTCTCGCTGCTTCAGCAAAGAAGAGTTGTGTTGAAAACAATGCTATCCATTGCCTATAAATTATTGACAAACACACATTGCAAAAATATTTCGAAGCACTCAACACTACTCTTGGCTCCAGGTACAGGGTACGGGAGAAAATCTGGGCCAAATTTGGACTTCCAGGCCACTGTGAACTCTTGGCATCACTTCCTTTACAAATGTACATCCATGGGGGTGCCGTTTGGCAATGCAGAGACTCTTACATTCAACTATAAAATATTCAAGTAGCACATTCACTGCAAGTTTTATGGGACAGGATAAAATTTATTGTATTTCCGAAGCACAGGGCTGGATGGCAAAAAAAAAAATAAAAATCAAATAAAATAATGGCATTTATGGTATTGCTAAAGGTTACCTGAGATCAATGTCAACAGAAATATTTTTGCAAGATATGAAATTGGAGGAGGGGGGACTCCTGTCTCATTTCAATGCAGCAGATGCTCCCAACAGAGGTACCCTTGCCCCACATTTTAAATAAGTGAATATGATCTCTAGAGCCTATCCATCAACATTTGGTTTTCAGCAAGAAACATATGGCCTAATAAGTATACTTACTAAAGCTTGAGACTAGAGAGATAAGAGGACAGGATACTGAGTTTCTGAGTGACGGCTGTTCTTTCAAAGCTTGGGCTGGAGCTTTAGACCAAACCTCCCTCAGGCGAGCCTAGAGTTGGCATCTAGTTTGAGAAGGGCATGGGTAGATACAGGGCAGGGAAAGTAAAACATGCAGGCACACACATGTCATTTTTCTTACAGTCGTAAGTCACTGTCGTGATCACTACCATGGATGGCTAAATTCTGCAGACCAGGACCCTACCTCAAGGTCTTTGCAATGTAGTGGTTGGATAGTATCTACCTTCTATATTCAATTTTAGCTTGAATCATGACAAGAGTAATAGTCATAGTAGTGGTGGTGTTAGTGGTAGTGGTCATAGTAGTAACAACAACTAACCTTCATGAGCATTTCCAGGCATTGCTTGAAGTGCTTTATACATATTACCTCATAGGGTTGTTGTGTAGGTAAAATGAGTTAGATACTATTATATATACCGTTTTCACAGATGGAGAAATGCATTAAGGGTCCGATCTGTGACATCTCATTCAGTCCTCATGACTACCTATGTAGGCACTTTATTATTCCCACTTTACAGAAGAGGCAACTGAGGCACAGAGTGGCTACTTGCTCATTGGCCCACAGTTAATGGGTAAAAGAGCTGGTTTGGTTTGCTTGATGTCAAAGCTCATGTCCTTCACCGCCACATTACACATTGGGTACCAGTTTTCTCTCTGGAAATGCTGTAGCGGTATCCCCAGCCCCCAGCCCTCCCCGCATGCCTTCTTCCTCCAACTCTGCCTGTCTTAGTGAGACCGAGAGGCAACGGTTTCCTCAACCGTCAAACAGGATAAAACCAATGCCCACCTCAAAGGGCTGCTGTGACAACTGAAATCCTACAATGTATGGAAAGGGTTTGCAGGGTTCCTCCCATATAAAGACCTGATACTCCTTACTGGAATTAGATCACAGCTCTCAGCACTCCCCTCTTCCTGTCAATAGCACTTCCTTCTCAGGCCCAGAAGGAAGCTGAGGATGAATTTCCTAGGAGAAGTAAGAGGGCCAAGGGTTAATGCGCAGGAGGTGAACTGAGCCAGATGAGAGGAAAAGCAGAGGGAGAATTGCTTTGGATCTCCTTGCTGGGAACCCCAGTCTTTTTTATTATTTGTATAAATCATTTGACTGTGAAGGCATCACGGGCCAAGCCTCCAAGTATGCCGATGATAATGAACTGGCTAGCACAATAAATAATGGGGGAAACCAGGCTGCCAAATGAAGAAGGATTTATACCATTTAAATCCTAGGCTATGAGTTGTCAAATCCAGTTTAATACTGATAAGTGTGGGATAATAACTCATAGCAAACATTGCCCCTACCTCAAAGCCCCCAACCACAGCCCTTCTAACCCCTTCCCTCACCCCATGCAAACAGAAAGAAAGCCCTAAGGGGATTTGCAGAATAAAAAGGGATGGTATATACTGACCAGAAATGAGCCCAAGTTATTACATAATAATCCCAGATGCGTCAGTTTGGGCTTAGTGCAAATACGGAGAGCTAATAGAATGCTTCAAGGTTCGATTAGCTGCCAGAGAGATTCGAAATCAGGGCAGGTTTTCCATTATTACATTGAATGGGGGAAAAAGAGTCTCATGGTTGGGTATACTGAAAACAATGACAGGATTAGGGAAATAAAATCATGGGCATTGCTAGGTGGCTAAGGAGTGGCCTGAGGGTGGAGTCAACTTTGAGGGACACTAATGGCAAAGCAAGAGATAATTTGGTTGTCAGCATGGCCCATTCTCAGCAGCTGAGGCCGTCCTTATATCCACATTCAGAGACACGGCCTAGAGGGCACAAGAAGCTAGATCCTACCTGATAACACTGGTGTTTCAGGAATTGAAACAATCAGTCATTGCTTGATTTGATGACGATGAATTATATAGCTCATTCAACAAATATTTATTGAACACCAAACATGAAATATGTGCCAGGCATTGTTCTGGAGCTGAGGACATGTAAATACAATCTAAATACTGTTAGATGGGTAACAACCTAACAGTTGAGCATTTACACTGTGCTACATTCTTAGTATGTACAAGCTCCCTCAATCCCCACAAAAATCTAATAATACAGTTACTGTTATGGACGAATGTCCAAGTTCACATGTTGAAGTCCCAGGCCACAACGTGGTGGCCTTTGGAGATGAAGCCTTTGGGAGGTAACGACTATGATGAACTCATGAGGGTGAGACCCCCATGATGGGATTAGTGTCCTTCTGAGAAGAAACACCAGAGAGCTTGCTTTCTCTCTTTCTCTCTGCCATGTGGGGATACTGTGAGAAGGTGGCTGTCCGCAAGCCAGGAAGATAGTCCTCACTGGGGAAGCAAATCAGTTGGCACCTTGATCTTGGCCTTCTGGCCTCCACAACTGTGAGAAATAAATTCCTGTTGTTTAAGCCACCCAGTCTATGGTATTTGTTATGGCAGCCTGAGCAGACTAATGCAGTTACTATTATCACCATCATTTTATAAATGAGTAAGGTAAGGTTCACAGAAATGAAGTAACTTGCCCAAGATCACATAGGAAGGAATGAGGCTGACGTCCAAACTCCACCTGTCTACAGCCCAGCTGCTTTTACACTGTTTCCAAATGAGGAAGTGAATCCTAACAGCCATTGTGAGAAGTGAGGATGTCTCTGCCTGCTTTCCCCCACCCCCTGGCATCATCCCCTTTCCTACATATACACACAGGTACACTTCACAAGTGACATAAGAACTGAAGTGAATGAGAATGTTCTGATGTAATCTGGTAACTACTATTGATACCATCGTGAGAGTACGAAATCAGGATCACAGTTTTGCGTTTTCATCCCTGCTCAATCCCTACCTTGTGGGACACGTCTCTAGGTCAATTTGGCATTTCTAATTACATCTTTTCAAAACCAATAACTAACTTTTATTCTTTAGTGTGGTACTTTCCAATACAGGTAATGTGAGCCATGTGTAATTTCCAATTTTCTAGTAGCAACAAGAAAAACAATTTTAAAAAGAAACAGGGAAAATTAATTTACTAATTAGTTAACCCAATTCATTAAAAATATTAGTTACCCCAATTCATTAAAAATATTATAATTTCAACATGTAATAAACAAAAAAATTATAAGTGAGTTTTCTTTTTTCATACTAAGTCTTCAAAACCTGGTTCACATTTTATACTTACAGCACATCTCAGTTTGGACTAGCCACATTTCAAGTGCTCCATAGCTAGTGGGGCCACCATGTTGACAGTGAGCTGTAACTGGATCTTGAATTTTCATTGACTTGTCCTAACTAGATTACAGGAACTGTGCTTTCTAGTGGCATTTATGGAGTATCTACTACATGCCAAGAGTGTACTGAGCATTTTCCTACATATCACACGTATCCTCCCATTGGCTCTCCAAGAGAATGTTGTTGGCCTCACACTACAGGTAAAGAAACGGAGGAAAGTGGTTGAAGAGTCCAGGTTTGTAGAGAATATTTAATGTTATCTCTTCAACACCTAGCATGTTGCCTTGCCTAGAACATGATTTAACAAATACCTATGAAATGAATAGCAGGTTACCCAGCAAGCCTACGGAAGAGCTGGGATTTGAATCAGGTATGCCTGCCTGATTTTGAAGCTTGTATTCTTTCATCGATGCCATCTTAATTCTAGTGTGTCTTCACAGCCCTTAGCATAATACTCAGTGATTGCCCAGTACTCATTAAATATACAAGCTTTTCATTCCAGTCAAATAATTTACAGATGGGAAACTCTTCACCCAGATGTCATATTTACTGGCGTCTTCCTCTCCTTTGACTGTATTTGGTTTAACAAATAGTTGTTAAGTACCTACTCAGATCAGGGGACTATGCTCAACCTTCGAGGCAATAAGATCATCAACACATGGTCCCCAGTCTCCTGCTACAAGAGGATTTAATTCGGTGAAGTGCTATTAAAAACCTTAGATTCACAGATGAGCTAGAAGTGGCTATAAATGTCATCTTACAGTCTCTACTACATAATTTGGCAGTAAATTATATACTGTCTAGATTCCACATGGGGAATGCTTATGTTCCTAACAACAGGTAACTCACACATCTTTGACTCCCCAAAGTATTTTGCAGAGCGCTAAGCAAATGACAGGTGAACATCTCTTAATTAACTGGCCTCAGCTCTGTCGCTGCTTCTGTGTGTACCAAGTAACTGAGAGCCAGATTCCTTACCGGCAAAGAGCAGCTTGATCAGACGTTGTTAAAGTTCTAATTACAGACCACACTTCTCAGAGAATATAGAGGTAGGAGGACTCTCCATTCTGACTTATACTAGAAAGCCTTAAAACTAATTCTGTTAAGGTTTTTTAAGCATTAAACTACTTAGTAAATTAATTAATTCAAATATTTATTAACTATTATACATTAGCTACCAACACTAGAACTATCAACAAGATAGTCCCTGCCCTTGCGGATATCACTGTCTGGTGAAGGACACATACCTATGAAGAGGTAATTGTAATACAGAGTGATGAGAATAAAGGTAAGTACAGAGTGTTACAGTAACATATAGGGGGAGCATCTAACTTGAACTTGGAGAAATCAGGGGAAGATCCCGGGAGAAAGCATCCAAAGTCTAGTGTTAGAGGACAAAAGAAAGCCTGACCAAAGGGCAAAGAATGGCAAGTAAAGTATACCAGGCAGAGGGGACATCTCATAAGAAGACCCATACAGCACAGCACATTTGGGGACCAGAAGAAACTTTAATATGATAGGAGTATAATGTGTGAATGCTGGGCAAAAGAAAGAGCCATGTCCAGATGATACTGGAGAAGTAAGCTTGAGATTCAGGAGGAAAGTCTTCATGGACAATATGAAGAGAAGATATCAAGAGTTTTAAGGGGAGAAGTGAGAATTATGCTTTAGGAACATTTTATTATAACCCTCGCTGTGTTTCATTACAGTGTTTCTCACAGTCTGTGGTCATTGTTTTTCTACCTACCTCCACCACTATCCTGAGAGCCCTTAGACAGAGTTCCTACTTATTTCTCTCTGTATCTCCAGGGCCCAAATGCAGTATCTGCTGGATAACTGATGCTGAATACTTATTTTCATGGATGACGTCTGTGGGACTCCTCGGTAGGTTTGTATTACCAAAGGGGTCCTTAACTTAGATTCCTTAGACTTCATGAAATTACATGCAAAAATGTGGGTGCATATGTGTGTAATTTTTCAGGAGTGAGGGTTTCATTTTCATCATTTTCAGTTAGCTTTTATAGGCACTACACATGGAAAAATAATTCCATTTTGAAGAAATGATAGGCTAGGAATGCAAAAAATACTGCTCAAATCATTTTCATCAGATTCTCAAAGCTCTCTCTAGCTAGGGAAGACCTCTCAGAGGTGAAACATCAAAGGACAGTTTGCACAAACGGTAGAAAAATGAATTGGCAGATGTAGATTTCCAAGTGAAGATGGAGAGGTGGTCAAAGAGAACAGTTCTGTGGTAGGAAGACAATGTTTGCAAGAAAAGGAACAGAACCTTGAAGACAGTGCAGCAATTTCCCTCATGTCTTCTAAGTTGGCAATTCATAGCTACCTAGTCCTTAAAGAAAAGTGTTTTGGGTAGAGCTATAAGGAATTGTGAAATCATCACTGAAAGAGGCCAGTGTAAATGTAGGGCCCTTACAGTCACAGAACCCAAGGAAGAAAAGGTTATTGGTTATTAACACTGAAAGAAAAAGATCTTGTAGGAGCCACTTCCTTTCCCTTCTCTTTCACGAATTTGGGTCAGCAAACTTAATATTTTTAAATAATAGAGATTACACATACACACAGACAACACACACACACACACACACACACACACAAACAGAAAAAAAGTTCTGATGGATATCCATTAAAATATTTATGACAGTTGAGGGTGGAAAATTGATAATTTTTACTCATATTGTCCAATTAAAAAAAAACAATGAGCACATTTAGCTTTTATAGGCACTACACATGGAAAAATAATTCCATTTTGAAGAAATGATAGGCTAGGAATGCAAAAAATACTGTTCTAAAAGACTGAAAACCATAGGAGAGCACAGTACATCTCAAATTACGTTTCATCAGCCATGAAGCTCATAATCACCAGAAGAATACAGTAATATGCAGATTCCTGGGCCTGGCCCCAGTTCTACTGAATCAGATTCTTTAGGAATGGGGCCTAGGAATCTGCAATTTACAAAACTCCTCAGGTAAGTCTTATGCTCACCACAGGGGTTTTAAAAACACCTGGTTGATAAAAAAGAGGCTCTCGGCAAGGAAGGTTCAAAACTAGCAGGTGATCTTTCTTCTCCCTGTATGTATGTGCCCCAGACACTAAGAGGGCATAGGACAAAGATGAGCATAATACACCCTCTTAACTTTCATTTAGTTATTTAGTGTGTTTTTTTCACCTTTCAAAACGTTTTCATATACATTTAAAAAAATGTGCTTATAATCTGAAGTTGGAGATGGTGGTGTCAGGGGAAGGGAGCCCATGTAAATTACGAGCTGACAGTCTATTATATCCATACAAATCCCCTGATCTGGGGAGGGGAGGGTGAAACCAGGCATGATATCCCAGAAGAAAGCACACTTCCTTTTAGATGGCCATGTATGTTTCACTCTCTTGCCTGTCTCCAGGCCAGCTTTGAGTCAATACCTAGGGGTCATAACAAGGCCAGGGACTGCCTCTCTCAGGAATCTGCGAGCCATCCTCAGGGCTCTGAGGATCGTGTTAGATCAGGAAGAGCTGCGTAGCCATGCATCAGGTTTTCTAGAGCTGGCAATGCTGCCTTTGCGGGAAAGTTGGCTTCCAATACTGAGAGACCACGATTTTAGGTCCCCTAATTTTCAATTTATTCTATCATGTCATATTTCATCCACTCTCGTATGTCATCCTAAATTCTTTTGAAACAGAGTGGAGTAAAAATATTCTTGTTCCACAATCCTGTCTGACCGATCGATAGCAACCTAGTTTCCAAATATAAACATGTGGACCGAATGCTATTTCTATGTTTCTAGGTAAGAAACTGTACTTTTTGTGCCAGCGACACTTCGTCTGGGTTTGAACCTCACTGGTGATTCTTTATGGAGGTAATGGGATTTCCTTAATTGAGTCCATTAGCCTATCTTCTTGTAATTATCTCAGGGGCCAATCTGTCTATATAATGGGTTCTGGAGGAATCAAACCTTCATGTTCTTACAAAGGAAAATGTTGTGCCCATGTCAGAAGAAAACCATTTTGAAGAATTACTGGTTAACCATCTATCTCAACAACAGCCAATGGGGCAGGGGGGAGGGGGGTGGAGGGAGGTACTTTGCTGTGATACAGCAGGAAATTGCTAGATTTGGGATTTTATTGCCCCAAAGGGCATTTCTTTTGTTTTGTGGGTGTTTTAATAAATCTTAAGGACGCATGACGCTAGTGGCACGAGGGACTCGACACCATCTGGTGAGGCTGGGCAGGCTGCTGCCTGCCTGCTTCCTATGGGAGGAAACCAGAATCTTAAGGCTGGAGAGATTGCCAACACTCTGGATGGCTTTGGGTGTAACTAATGACAAGCTCTGCTGCCTTGCTGGATGGGGCTGGCCAACTCTCCTGGATCCCTCTACCAGGACCATGAATGCCCTGACGTTGTGGATGTGTACTATAAATTTTCAGCCAGTGCTACTTGAAGATACTCACACTATACAACAATATTCCAATTTCTTCATTCCCTTCTTTGCATATTTTAATATGCTGTACAGAGAGGGTAGATTATAGTGAAGAGAAAATCATGTAAAGCTAAGAATGAAATCATGATTAAAACATAATAATAAATAATAGTAATTGTTATGGATTGAATTGTGTCCCCCTAAAATTCAGATGCTGAAGTCTTGACCTCCAATATCTCAGAATGTAACTTTATTTGGAAATAGGGTCATTGCAGATGTAATTAGTTCAGATGAGTCATGGGCCTTAATCCAAGATGACTGATATCCTTTCAAAAAGGAGAAATTGGGACACAGAGACATGCACACACACAGAACGTCACATGAACACGATGGCAGACATGAGGGGGATTCGTCTACAAATCAAAGGGCACCAAAGACTGCCAGTGAACCACCAGAATCTAGGAAAGGGGCTTGGAACTGTTTCTCCATCACAGCCTCCGAAGGAACCAACCCTACTGACACCTTGATCTCAGACTTCTAGCCTCTAGAACTGGGAGACAATACATTTCTGTTGTTTAAGACACTCATTTCATGGTACTTTGTTAGAGCAGCCCTAGGAAACTAATACAGTAATACGTGAACCAGGTTCTATGCTCAGCGTTTTGTTTATGTTACCTTTTAATCCTCTTTAACAACAGTCTTAGGCTCTGAAGATTGGCATGAATTATTAATTGGAAGGAAATGAATAGCTGGGCGGGTAGGGAAAGAATTATTTTTCTTCTACTTTTTTTTTTTTTTTTTTTTACCACCAACAGTCTATTCGAATAGGGTTTTCAGTGTATGCGGGACTGAAAGGACTTGGGAAATGATGTAGGATTTACAGTCCGTACACATGTGACTTTGCTGAAAATCTGTAAACTATCTTATGAGGTTACTAGAAAGCATCACGTTTAGGACTCTCTCCAATTGTGATACGTGTGAGATGCCCTTTTCAAGAGACAGAAAATGTGTGGTAGCTCCTCTATGCCTAATGAGAGGTAATTGGTATGAATTTTAGCCCAGTGACTCTGATGGCATTTTTATTGGACTCAGTGCCTCCTCTCCCACGTCTGTTCCAATTCAGATCTCTTAGGCATTAAGCATCTATAGTGCTTTAAAAATTTTTCCTTTTCTGATTCTGTTTAAGACTTATTTCAGTTCTTCTCCCTGTCAAATTGATTTTCCCCAAGCTTCCCTCCAATAGGTCCTTTGCAGTAGGGAGAAAAGAGGCACCAAACTATAAAGCCGAAAGGAACAGGAACTATATGCTGAGTCGTAAACTAAAATGCACCCTAAATATGGTCACAAATCATCAAGCAAATATCACTGCTAATCAATACGCCTCCAGATGGAGGGGTCTGTAGCCAGGATTACCACGATTAAAACCAGGACCGATGACGTGCAGAAGTGGGCCTCACTGATCTTATCGATTCTCCCCCACTGAGAGGGAATCGCAGGGTAGCAGGCAGAAATCAATTCAACTGCATTAAGCTAAGTCAAGTGTAGATTTATTCATACCACGCTTGGAAATGTCTTTATAAAAACGGGAAAAAAATGTTAATTCTATGTGCAGCTATACATACTCACTTATAAATAAATATGTATTTATATAAATAGATACGTGCTCTTTTTTATGATATTTAAAAATATGAAATGAAATAGTACAGAACCTAAGGCTGTTTCTACATTTTCTTCCACCTCCAATTCTGATTCTTTCTTTCAAATAAAAGAAGTTATTTGTGTTGAGATGTCGTCAACTTGGCTACTTGAGCTGCACCCCAGATTTCAGGATGGAATGGTAGAGCAGACGCAGATACACTGTAGCCAAAGAGGCAATGGAAGCCATTTGCTCTTGAGGAAATCATCATTCCTGGCTCTGCAGATGAAAGGAACCTGGCCCTTAGGCTTCAATGCACCATAGGGAACACAGAATTCATTCTCCGCCCTCCTCCAGTGAGAACTCACAGGCTGGGACTAAAGAGAGCTTTCAGAATGAACAATGGGTGGAAAACGCTGCCCTTCCAGCAGGGAGAAATGTGAAATTCCACTCCTACCCTCACATGTGTCACCAGGGAATCACCCTGTGTGCTCCATCAGTCCTGGGACACTAGGCAGGCAATCATTTGTCCTCAGGGGCTCAGCCTTAACCTAAAAAATCATCAGGAGAACCAAAGAGGGGGTCCTCCTCATTCCTCATCTCTAAGAAACAAAGAACAACACATTTTACTGTGAGAGTTTGTTGGGGGTCCTACCAGAGAGCAGCTTAGAGCTCGTTTTTTCCTTAGGCAGGCTGCCTTTCGACCTCTGAGCCTGCCGTGCCTGCGAAGACACTGATCCTCTGCCTCTGTGGCCATTCACAGCCACTGAGGCCCTTGAAATGCATCGCTGGGCCTCTGGTGGGTGGCCGGTAAACCAGCACAAGTACCTTCACCAAACACACATGGTCAGCACCACAGAGATCAGGCGGTCAAGTTTATACTCAGTTCAGAATATAAACTGCCAATTCCCGAGTTAGTAGGGAAATAAATCATTGCCCAAAAGCCCTTCAGCTTTTTTTTCTTTATTTGTAAATAAAGTTCTATTAGAACACAGTCATGCACACTCGCTCACCTACTGTTTATGGCAACTTTTGCACGACAATGGCAGAGTTGTGTAGTTGTGACAGAGAATGTGAAATTAATAAAGACAGAAATATTACATCACTATCTATCTCTTCACAGAAAAAGTTTGCTAACCACTATTCCCATAAATCATTTCCATTCTCCACTATTTTTGTGTGTGTTTATTTCAAAAGATTTAAATTTACATAAAATTCACTTTTTGTTGTGCAGTTCTCTGAGTTTTGACAAATACATAGTCATGTAACCACTCCCACAATCAAGATACAGAAGACTTCCATTAACCCCCAATGGGTTTCTTTTTTGTGCTGCCCCTTTGTAGGCAACCCTTCCCCCATCCCTAAATCTGGCAACCACTGATTTCTTCTTTGTCCTGGCCATTCTAATACATGTGTGGTGATGTCTCACTGTGGCTTTAATTTGCATTTCCGTAAAGCATAATGATTTTAGAATCTTATCATGTGCTTATTTGCCATCTATATATCCTCTACAGTGAAGATTCTGTTCAAATCTTTTGCCCAAGGGGCTTCCCTGGTGGCACAGTGGTTGAGGGTCCGCCTGCCGATGCAGGGGACATGGGTTCGTGCCGCGGTCCGGTAAGATCCCACATGCCGCGGAGCGGCTGGGCCCGTGAGCCATGGCCGCTGAGCCTGCGCGTCCGGAGCCTGTGCTCCGCAACGGGAGAGGCCACAACAGTGAGATGCCCGTGTACCGCAAAAAAAAAAAAAAAAAAAAAAAACTTTTGCCCATGTTTTTATTGTGTTTTTATCCTTACTACTGAGTTTTTTCTTTTTTTTTTTTTTTTTTTTTACCCTGCATCGGCAGGCGGACCCTCAACCACTGTGCCACCAGGGAAGCCCTACTACTGAGTTTTTAAAAAAAATATTTATTTATTTTTTGGCTGTGTTGGGTCTCAGTTGCGGCACACAGGATCTTTCGTCGTGGCTCGCAGGCTCTTCATTGTGGCACGCGGGCTTCTCTCTAGTTGTGGCGCATAGGCTCTGTAGTTGTGGCACGCAGGGTCCAGAGCGCATGGGCTCTGTAGTTGCAGCACTCAGGCTCTCTAGTTGTGGCATGCCGGCTTAGTTGCCTTGTGGCATGTGGGATCCTAGTTCCCTGACCAGGGATCAAACCTGCGTCCCCTGCATTGCAAGGCACATTCTTAACCACTGGACCACCAGGGGAGTGCCCCTTACTACTGACTTTTGAAGGCTCTTTACATTTTCTGCATACAAGTTCTTTGTTGTGTATGTGTTTTGCCAATATATCCTCCAAAGCCTGTGGATTGTCTTTCCATTCTCCTATTGCTATCTTTTGTGAAGCAAAAGATTTTAATTGTGATGGAGTCCAACTTATCATTTTTCTCTTCCAATGACTGTACTTCTGGTGTCACATCTAAGAAGTCC
Organism: Phocoena sinus; assembly: GCF_008692025.1. NCBI lineage: Eukaryota > Metazoa > Chordata > Mammalia > Artiodactyla > Phocoenidae > Phocoena > Phocoena sinus. The sequence goes on along the minus strand of NC_045765.1, from coordinate 48,787,561 downwards.
TTGCATAACCCAAGTTTACAAAGATTTTCTCCTATGTTTTCTTCTAAAAGTTCTGTAGTTTCCCATTTAGATTTGGGATCCATTTTAAGTCAGTTTTTGTACAAAGTGTGAGGCACAGATTGTTTTTGCAAATGGATGTCCAGTTTTTCAGAACCATTTGTTGAAAACACTATCCTTTCTTTTCTGAATTGCCTTTATCCCTTGGTCAAAATTGGTAGACTTCATTTATGTGGATTAGTTTCTGGACTCTCTACTCTGTTCCCCCGAGTGTCTATTCTCTCACCAATATCAAATTGTCTTGGTTACTGTAGCTTCATCATAGTAAATCTTGAGGTCAGGTAGTATGAGTCTGTCATCTTTTATTTTTTAATTTTTTCTTTCACATCCCTTTTATTTTTAAAATTTTTTTAATATCTCTACTGGTGTATAATTGCTTTACAATGGTGTTAGTTTCTGCTTTATAACAAAGTGAATCAGCTATACATATACATATATCCCCATATCTCTTCTCTCTTGCGTCTCCCTCCCTCCCACCCTCCCTATCCCACCCCTCTAGGTGGTCACAAAGCACCGAGCTGATCTCCCTGTGCTATGCGGCTGCTTCCCACTAGCTATCTATTTTACATTTAGTAGTATATATAAGTCCATACCACTCTCTCACTTCGTCTCAGCTTACTCTTAGCCCTTCAGTTTTTCAAAAAGCGGGGCACTGCGGCAATAGGAGACATCTGGGTCTTCACAGCAGTGTCAGCGGTGCTTCCTTATTGGACCCCAAGTCTAAAATGCACCTTGCATGGGGAGAGGGGAAGGGGCAGGGAATGATGGACAGCAGATAATGCTGGATCAGAGTCAGCAGGCCTGGGTTCTTATCCTAGGCCAACCACCTGGTAACCATCTGCACTTGAACATGTGACATAATTTCACCGAAACCACAGCTTCATCCACTCTAAAATGAGATGCAGAATTTCAACGAATATTCCAAGGTTTTGAGTTTTCTGCATAAAAATGGGATGATGAAGACCTGATTCACAGTGCTGTACTATGGAAGACCTAAAAAATATATATATGTATATATATATATATATAATAGCATTTTGTAATCTGTTAGGTGATGTATAAATGCTAGTTACTGCCATATGGACAGGAGGAAATTCTTTAAGGACTGGATACCAAGAGCAATTTGGCACAATTACTGGGGTCCTATAATTTGGTAAATCACTAAATATCTCTCAGCGTTGACTTCCCCACCTAAACTGCTTGCCTTCCGCATGAGGAGAAACTGAGATCAGGGAAGTATAAATGTGTTGAAAACCATAAACTGTCCCACAAACGTAAGCAATTATTATTTAGAGAACTCACTTTGACTTTTGGCATTAGGACGTACACACTGTTAGTTCTTGGAGCCATGACAGATTTTAATTGGCCTGGCTGTGAAAACCTTATAGAGCTATTATGTGCTACACCTGTGATGGCTGTGCAGCGTGTTAATCAAGACCATTAAGCTGGGGACGCAGAGAGTGGCTTTCCACCACTGCCCATAATCCTCACTTTCAGAGGGAAATTAACAGCTGCTTTACGATCTCTCATATTATCTCACTTTCTTGGAGAAAGAGCCCAATCAGATTCACCTCAACTCAGCAACATCTATCACTGGTGCCTAGGATGACACAACATCTGTGAAGAAATATTAACTTTGACTTTGAAATGGCTGGGAGGCAAAAAAAAAAAAAAGTCACATGGGGTGCTCCCTGGATAAAACAGCCCCTGGGTGACAGCCAGAATCAGGGGGGAAGAAAGTTGATCTCTTTTAAGTGATGTATTCGAGAGAAAAAAGGAACAGGGGGATGAGCAGATCGATTTAGCTCTCAAGCATTTATTGTCTTGTCTGCAAAACGGAAAGGAGACTGAAGCTTCCAGGCCAGACACTGCAAAACCTTTGGGAATTTTCTTCCTCCCCCTCGCCTCCTGATATGCCCATCTCTTCTGAGAAGTACGAGAAATACATCTTGTTGTTTGGATTTCTTTTCACTCTTGGACAAAGCCGCTGGGGTTGATAATTAGTTTTTTAAAAAGGTGGCAAATACAGATACATGCTATATACATTGGCCATCACGTTCTGGGTTTGCATGCATTTATCTCATTAGCTCCTGTGAAGTAAAGGTGCTACGCAGACATTTTAACTTCCATTTTTGCAGATATGGAAACTGAGGCTCGGCAAGGCCAACCTAACAAGTTGGCACGTCAGAATCTGAACTCAAATTCAGGCCTCTTGACTTCCAGGCTTTCCCATAACATCATGCTGTCTGTCACCTGTGGAAGAATCATTACTCAAGGGCTGGGAACAGGGCCCAACTCACTTCTTGACCCCAGTACCTAGGACTGTGCTTGTCACCTTCTAGGTCCTTCTTGTGGAATTTAATTTTGAGAGAAGAGGAGCTTCCCAAATTGTATACTATCAAGTGGAATGAGCCTTGCAACTGAAAGGCCCAGCATCCATTACTAATCATCTCCTCTGACTTGGCTGAGTCAAAGAAAATGACTCTTGTCCCCTAGAGGTGGGCAGTTTGGCTGTGAGACCATCTTGGGGACATGAGTATGTCCAGGAGCAAGTGGATCACTTCAAATGGGAAGGTCCCAGTAGGGAAGCAATTGGTTTGGGTGTACTCTGTTCTGCTTTGGAAGAGGCCAAAGTGAACCATTAAACCCACAACTCCCAATCTGCATTGAAGTGCCCCACGGTATTTCAGCAAACTCACGGGTATGCTGGGGGATGTTTTAAGTTTTGAGGGGAAAACAGCAATATTCAACATCTATTTGATTTGTGAGCACTAGCACAAGGGAACTCACATGTCAACATCAGTGTATGGTTTATTTTCTTTAATAACATCTTTGCAAAGCTGGATTTTTGGCTGTTAATGTGACGAAAAACAAGTACTGCATCGAAAACCAGGTAAAGCAGACAATGAAGGTGGCAGTGGCCAACCTGATTCCAAAGTTTGAGAAGCTGTGTTGGCCCAGCAGGGGCATATATGTCATTGTAAGTAACTGTAGTTAAGAATGCAAGAAAATATGATTCCTTTCCATTTATGCGTGCATGTACACAGTTTATTTAACCATTCATCCACCGAAGGACATCTGAGTTGTTCAATGTGGGGGCAACTATGAGGAATGCTGCTATAAATATGGTGTACAGGTTTGCGTGCAGGTTTTTGTATGAACATCGATTTTTATTTTTCTAAGACAAATGTCAAGGAGTGCAGTTCCTGGGTCATGTTTAGTTTACTGAGAAATTGCCCAATTGTTTAGCAGAGTGAGTGTACCGTTCTACATTCCCACCAATAATATATGAGAGATCAAGTTTCTCTGCATCCTCACCAGCATTTGGTGTTGTCACTATTTTTTATTTTAGCCGCTGTGATAGATATGTAGTGGTATCTTGCTGTGTAGTTTTAATTAGCATTCCCCAATGGATAATGACCATTATGTATATCGTCATTATGTATGTCCTCTTTGGTGAAATGTCTCCATGTTTTCTTGCCCATTTTCTAACTGGATTATTATTTTTTTATGCTGAGATTCGAGGGTTCTTTATATATTCTAGAGACTGGTTTTTGTCTGCTGTGTAGTTAGCAAATATTTTCTCACAGTCTTTAGCTTGACATTTCATCCTTTTTAATAGGGGCTTTTGCAGAGCAAGTGGTTTTTAACTGTGATGAAGTTCAATTTATCGAATTCTCCTTTATGGATCATGTTTTGCATCAAATGGAAGAACTGTTTGCCTGACCTAAATCCTAAAGATTTTCTGTTGTGTTTTTTTCCTAAAAAGTTTATAGCTTTAAGTTTATAAAGTACACGGCATTTAAGTCTTTGATCCGTTTAGAGTTAATTTTTGTATACATTGTGAGACTTAGATTGAGGTTCATGTTTTGTCTATAGATGCCCAGTTGCTCCAGCACCATGTGACGGAAAGGCTTTCTTTCCTCCATTAAACTGCAAGTCAAAAATCAGTTGGGCATATTTGTGTGGGTCTGTTTCTGGAGTCTTTATTTTGTTCCACTGATCTATGAGTCTATCCCTCTGTTAATACCATATGGTCTTGATTACTATAGCTGTATAATAAGTCTTGAAATTAAATAGATTGATTCCTCCTATTTTATTATTCTTTTAAAAATTATTTTACCTATTCTAGTTCCTTTGACTTTTCATATAAATTTTAGAATAATCTTGTCTGTATCTACAAAAAATCTTGGTGGGACTTTATTAGGAATTGTATTTAGTCTGTATATCAATTTAGAGAAAATTAACATCTTTACTATGTTAGGTAGTCAAGGCCTGTGCTTTTAAACACCAAAAAACAACCTTGTTTATTTTGGGACTAGTGTCATGAACTCAATTGCCCAAAAGGGGCTCCAAGTACCATGTTTAATAACATGTAGCCCTCTTTGAAATGTAATTCTGTATCCAAAGAAATGTAATTCTGTATCCAGATTGGACACAGAATTACATTTCTTTACTGTAAGAAAACAGTAACTCAATCAGATGTTAAATGACAAGAAACTCTCACCCTCAGCATTAGAAGTAATAGGGAGTGTTGGGGACTGTGGCTTGCTGGAGAAAGCATGCCCTCTAGGAACAGGGTAGCTGCTACTCAATTTCTCTAGTTGTTGCAACCACGGACACAGCAGTATTACGTCTTATAAAATTCCAAGAGAAGACAGAAATCAAATTTTAACAAAATCTAAAATGTAGGCAGCTGCTTTAAATTAACATAAAACAAACCAGGATCCAGATGGACTGGATCCAGATACCAGCAGCCTCTCTGTGGTTTCTGGGTTGGAGGAGCCAACAAGAGAAGCTTCCCAGCCTCAAGGAGCTTACTCTCCAGTGGGGGTAACAGACAAACAGACACCCCAAGGCAGCACCGCAGGCCCCCTACCAGTGGGAGCTGGGGGGCATGTGGGAGAACCCTTAACTCTGTTTGGGAGGTCAGAGATGGCTTCCCAGGGAAGTAAATTTACATAGCAGCTCAAAGTAGCTAATTCAATATGTGCTGTTTAACCCATAGCATCTCAAGCAAACATCGAGGATCAAAGCGCAGGGCAAAGCTTTATTTCTGGGCATCAAAGAATGTAATATAGAAGAGGTCATATAGTTCAATGTTTCTCCAAAGGTCATGTCACTTGTTAGGAGGAATTACAAAGCAAAAGCTTTCCAGAGGTGAACAGTTTCTCCACCTTCTTAGAGTAATTCTGAGCTTCTTAAAATCACTACAAGGGGTATAACCTGACACAAGCCTGCCTCTACAGCGTGCCCTTCTGTCTCCCCATTCCTGCCTTCTTTCTGTTTTTCCAACATATCAGGACTCAAGTTCTTTGCATTTTGTCATCCATCCATCCATCCATCCACCCATCCAAGAAATATTGGTTGAGGACCACTATTCCAGGTATTGGTAATACAACAGTGAATAAAGCTGACTCAGCTCCCACCCTCATGGGGTTTACATTCTAAGAGGAGAGACAGACAGACATACATAACATATGGCTGGTGTGAGGAGTTCTATGAAGAAAAATTTCAGACGGGGTCAAGGCACAGGAAATAATAATGATTGGTATTTTCAGTAAGGGGTTGGGGAGGCTTCTGGTTAATATTTGAACAGAACTCGAATGAAGTGATGCAGCAAACCACAAAAACACAGGGGGAAGAGTTTCCCAGCAAGAGGAAACCACAAGTACAAAGGGCCTGAGCGGGGAACACATTTGGCCCATTTGTGGAAGAGCACGGAGGGCAGTGTGCATGCAGCAGGAGAGTGGTGGAAACCGGGATTGGAGAGGAGGCCAGATAATGTGAGATTCTGTGGGCCTGGCTCACACTGGGATGTTACCCTCAGTGTAAGGAGAAGCCGTTGAAGGATTTGAGCGGGTCGGTGACAGGATCTGACTTGCAGAGAGCAGACAGTGGGTGGAGACGTGAAGGCACAGGAAACTGTTAGGAGGTTATCACGATAGTCCTGGTGGGAGATGGCGGCGGCTTGGACTAGTGTGGTAGCCATGAGGGCAGGCAGGGGCTGGCCGAGCTGAGACGCTCTGGACATGGAGGCAGCAGGCGTGCAAGCGGAAGGAGTCGAGGTTGACGTTAAGGGTGTCGCCCTGAGCAGCTGGCACACGTACTAGCATTGAGAACATTCTGTGCCTACAACTTCACAAGGCTGGCTCCTCACGATTTCCGCTTCAGGCCAAAGTCCCCTCTTTGGAGCGTCTTTCCTGACCACCCCTCATCCGGTTAGGAGGTCTCAGTTTAATTTTTTTTCTCGGGACTTAACAAATACCTGAAATTCTCTTATTCGTTTTACTTGACTAACTGATCATCTGGATTTCCCCACTGGAAATGCAAGCCCCCAAGAGAATAAGGACCATGTCTACTTAGTTTATGCCTATATCCTCAGAACCTAATTCAGTGCCTGGATCATAGGACACAGTCAATCAACATTTGTTGAATGAGGCTTGGATGGTGTGAGACAGGTTAAACAAGGCTGCAGGTTCCTTAGGGTGGTTCTTTTCAGAACCTTTAATAAAGCAATTGGTTAATGGACTAAATAATATTGATTATCTGGTCCAAGCTCTGTGCCACAGTCTGAGGAAACAGAAGTGAGCACAAAAGGCACAGTGCACACTCCCGTGGAGTTGACGGCACCCTGGTGGAGGTGCAGTAAATAATCTCACACACACACACACGCTTCCACTGTGCTAAGAATCCAGAAGGGAAGGTACCCAGAGCTATGACAGCATGGGATCTGGGGAACCAACCTTGTGAGGTAACCACAGGGAAAGTGGCCCTGAGCTGAGATCCACAGGAGAAATCAGCGTGGGTCTCAGGGATCTCTGAGCAGGGTATACGCTGTGACTATAGATCCCAATTCCACGGAACTTCTTGTGAGAGGAAACACATTTTGGCAAAAGCTGAACTAGTCCAGCCTTCTCAGGCACTGGGGCTCAGCTGGGTTAGGACCTCGGACGAAGGTGAGCAGTTGGTTCATGACAAAACTAGGGTTCTGCGTGTATCATGACACATCTGCAAAATGGCAACGTTACCTACTGAAACAGAACTGCTGTAAGAATGAAAGGTATTGATGTTTCAAAGCACTTAGCGCAGTGCCTGGTACGCAAGAAGCACTAAACAGCTGGTAATAATTACCATTAGATTTCAAATTCTTGAGGGGATTAATCATGTTCATACTCTTCCCACACATATACGCCAAACAACACAGTACTTTACACACAGTAGGGGCTCAATAAATACATGCTGAATGAATGAATGTTGGGTTGCAACAACAACACGCTGTTTTGCATCTGGCCAACCATGCTCGCTGGGGATGATGGGTACAGTAAATCAACAGAAATAAATCAGGCAAAACCCTTTTGTGTTGTTCAGCTGTCGCAGGGTTGGTAGCTGCCGTTAATGATTCTTGCCAGCCAAGGACACTGGGCAGTTTAAATGGAAGGAAATCAGTCTGCTCATTGGTTTTAAAGTAAGGATAAGTTATATGGTGGGAGGGCCCAGAAGATTCAGTGATTTTATGCATCAGTAACTTGCAATAGGAAGGTGCAGCCAGAGTCCAGAAATAGTCGCTACTAAAATGGCATTTCCTTTGCACTGAAATCCACACGCTAGATTGGTACATGTGATTTCTCAGCTGCTATCAGAATACAGGAAGTAGTTTTGAATGAACCCTAATCAGCTCGGCCCTCCGGGGGCCCCTCGAACCTGAGAACCTCTGAGTACTTTGTAAACAACAGTTAAGCCTCCCTGTCTCCCAAAGCAGGAGCCCCTGGATATCTGCTTATACCAAGTAGAGCTGAAGCAGAAAGGCTATAAACGTGAGCAAGGTGGGTGTCAAAAGGCATCATTCTCAGGCCCCTCACAAGTCTAGACTTGAAAAGGGCCAAAATTATCTCCTGGTTCCCTAAGACATTTTACCTAATAAGGTTCTACCACAAGTCCCCCCCTGCCCCGCCCAGTGTCACGTGAGTGATGAGGGATGAATGAATGGTTGAAAATTAGAACAGCCATTTTGGAGGGCAATTTGACAGTAACTGTTACGATAAAACCCTTCAACTCAGCAGTTCCACTTCAATGCATTTTTACTAGAGAAATCCTGGTACATGTGCTAAAGAGGCATACGCAAGCACCCTCATTGCTGTGTTATCTGTGAAAATCTGAGATCAATCTCAAGGTGTTCCTAGCAAGAGGAGAATGATTAAATGAAGAGTGGAATAGTATGCAGCAGTTAAAAGAATAAGCCAGTACATAATATAATAGCACATATAATATGCTCGTCGTAAAGCAGATTATTAAATGACAAAAGCAAATTACAGAATCCTATGTGCTGTATGACACATGTGGAGGTTTTAAAATGTGTCCAGAAATTATTTGATTCTCTTCTCTTAGCAAGTGGAACCTGATTAGCCTTCCTTTGCACGTGGGCCAGCCATAGTGACTCATTTCCAACGAACAGAATATGCCAGAAATGATAATGTGTCACTTCCAAGACTAGCTCAGAAAAAGGCATTGTGGCTTCCTCCTTGATCTCTTTTGCTCTCTCACTCTCTTATCACTTGCTTAAGAGGAAGCCAGATGCCGTCTTGTAAAAACACTCAAGGAGCCCTTGAAAGGAATAGCCCAGGTGGCAGCCTTCTGCCAAGAGCCAGTGCGGGACTGAGGCCTCCAGCCAACAGCCATGAGTGAGCCGTCAGGAAAGCAGTTCCTCCAGCCACAGTCCAGTCTTCAGATAACTGCAGTCCTGGCTTACCTCCTGACTACAACTTCATGAGAGGCCATAAGCCAAAACCCCCCAGTATAGTCATCCATAGGTTTCTCACTCTTAGAGTAATAAAGGTTTCAGCTATGAAAGGTATGTTATTTCAAACCACTAAGTTTTGTGACAGCAATCAATAACTACCATGCCATTTATATAAACACAAATTAAAAAAAATTTAATATACACACATGGAGACAAATGTGTAGAGAAAGGTCTGGAAGGAGATACACCAAAGTGATACAAGAGGTTACCCTTGAAGAGTGCGACTGGGAGAGTGGAGGTGAAATTAGCTTCACCTGTTGTCTCTATTTTTGTCGTACAAGACTCTACACATGTATTACTGGCATAATTTTTAAAAATAGTAAAAGGAAGGAAATGTAATTTAAAATTCCACTACTTTGGAATTTCATGGGAAGTCAGGTAAGGCTGAAGCTTACCTCTGATCATCTCTAAGAAAGAAGGTTGCTTAGCAAACTTGTTTAATAATAAGCAAGGTGATTAGTGGAGCTCTCCAATCTAATTAAATAAGAAACCCAACTCATGTCAGTTACTCTTACAAATCACCTCAGCCTAAGTCATAAACAATAAGTGATTCTTTTTATCCATGCTCTTATCTATTGGTAAAGCAGGTCAAAGAGACCTTTATTCGAACAACACTGATTGGCAATATTTTTGCTCCCAGAGAGTAGCCAAATTCTTTTGAAGGTGACAAAGATACCTCCTTTGAAAAAACTATGTTATATATCAATGCACACTGTTCTTATCAAGTACTTTAAAATCAAAGAGGTTATGTCATCAGGCTAAGGTTATGGAAAAGGTATTTTTAAAGTAACTTTGTGTTGGATTTCTTTCAGGCTTGTGCTAATTTGTTTTTCAACTTTGAGCATGGGGGGCTCTGTATCGTTTAAGGAAAGTTCCGTGGCAAGGACCCTGATCTCCGTCTGTGGCTAGACTGGCTGCAGGCACCAAAGCTTCATGCATTTTCAGTGGAATTGGGTCCAGAGCTTACTGCAAAATGCCTTCTGGGTGACTGACCAGAAATTCAATCACAGCACATTCATTTCAAAAATCCCTTTCATGTATCATTTAGAAGCAGCCTGCATATTTAAATTTGCATATCTCTGACCCTGGATTTTGGAACCACAGAAGAATGAATTTCTGTTTAGTTTTCAGGATGATGGAAGGGAATAAACCAGAGGCATTTCCTTTCCTTGACTACTGGGTAGATTTAGTACTTCTGAAAGATTCTGAACCAGCAGTTCTGTAACATAAGCCTCTGTCTCACAGAGTTTGGGAATAAGAATAGCTAACATTTATAGAGCGTTTTACACTCTACAAAGTGCGTTAGCATTCATTGCCTCATTTAACGGGCAGAGAGGCTCTTAATTATGCTTTCTGATGAGGGGACAATGATTCTTTCAATCCCAGCATCTGCAGAGATTACTCTGGTTTTCTTTTCATAGGGACACACTAAAGAAATAATGATCTGGGGCTCTAGACTCCCCAGGCTGGGAAAGAGTAAACTGTAGCAGGTGTGAGATTGGTGAATTTCCCCATGCTGCAGCCTGTTTCTAGCTTCTTTCAATGAACTCAAATGTGTATGTGACTCTCTGCTACAGGAAGACAGGAAGGTGAGACGGTAACTGCAGGGGCTTCAGAGCCTCGATGCCTGGGCTTGAATCCAGGCTCTGTCATTTTCTAGCTTCACAGTCTTCGGCAAATTATCTGTTAAATATTTCAAATCACTGAACTTCTCAGTTCTCTCATCTGAAAAATGGGGCTGGTAATAATGGCACAAACCTCATAGGGTTTTCATGAGAAATAAACGGCTGAATTTGTGCAGAATGCTAGAAAAGTGGCTGGTGCATCACCAACGCTTGGTAAACGTTGCTACTTGTTACTGTTAAGTGCAATAAGCTGCATCTTAGGTGGGATGGATCACAAGACACATCCATCATTCATTCATTCGAGGAATTATTGAGCAGCTGTCTGCTGGGCGAAGTGCCCAGCTCTGAGAATGTATCAGGTGGGTCCCTCTCCTCAGGACGTCTGCATTCTGGTGGAGTCAGACCCAAACAAAATGAAAAGCGAAGTGGTAGGAGGGTTATGAATGGGGAGCTGAGTTACAGGATGAGTGAGAACAGGTATTCTTTGATTTCAGGATGTGAAATCCAGTCTTTCAAAACATGGGAGGAAGGACAGTCCCAGTGGAGGGAATAGATGAGTGAGAGCCATGAAGGAGGAAGGAGTTTGGCAGGTTCGGGGAGGTGATGGACCACGGCAGAGAGGTGAACTGGGTGTATTCTGGCCATGGTCAAGTACTACGGTTTTGTCCTGTGTGACGCAGAGAGGTAACATGATTTTATAGAGATTATTTAAATACATGGCATTTAGTACAAATTTAAAGCATATAAAATTGTACTATAGATAAATATCTATTACACGCACACATACACACATATTGTATTTAAAGATAGTACTGGCTGTCATGTGGGGTGAGGATTGGGGAGTGGGGTCACTAGAGTAGGAACATAATAACTGAAGGGACACTTGCCAGCAGAAAAGTGCCAGTGGTGTTCATAGGTAAGATGTGGAGAAGCACAGAAGGGAGCACTGTCTGAGGTGACCTTGAAGAGGACATTGCTTTTAGACATGCGGGGGTGTCTGGAAAACACAGATGGCGTCACAAATTGTTGTATATCTTGCAAAGAGGTCATACAGATCTTCCCTCGCAGTGTCCCAAATTTACCGTACGGATCTTGGAAATCTGCAAACAGGTGTGATCTGGGGGAGGGAATGTTGGTGTGTTTCTTGTATCCCAAATTACAGTGGCACTTAGACTACCCTGTGGAACCCAACGGCAAGGATGTTCCTGAAATAACCATGACTTGATCTGCACCCAAGTGGAACTCATTGCCTTGCCCTTGCCCTGGCTTCTGAAGGCCAAGGTAACCTATAGAGCCTGACTTGCATTTTCCACCAGGCACTGAGGTTAAAGGGAACCCTTCCTTGCCCTGAACTGAAGCTGAATAAACACAGGCAGACCGATATCCAAATGAAAACGACCCAGGAAGGCCACGGAGCTTCCAGCGATCACTACGTAGACCTGTCCAAACAGAGACCGCGCATGGCGACACCATTCTTGGATGTGTTTTGTCCACATCATAGTTTTGTTTATGCCATATTTCCGCCTGGTGGGCCAGCACCACCCCCCGCTCAGTTTGCACATCCGTGACATCAGCATTCCCTGGAGTTGCTCATACAAGCATTCTCTTTGGATCAGAGGTTTATGATGGTCATATGACGGAAATTCCAAATGACTGCCCCAAAGGTGCAACCTGCAGCGTCAAAAGAACATGCCAACTAGCCTCGGATTCAAGTCTTGGCTCTGCCGTTAACCCGCTTGGGGATTCTGGGCAAGAACCCGTATCCTTTGAATTTCACTTTCCTCTGGGTTGAAAGTTGCCAACATCTACCTCAAAGATTTGTCACGAGGATCAACTATAAAGCATGACAAGGTATTTTTATCAAATTCGTAAAATACAAGCCCAGTACTATCATCAATACTGTCAAATAACATCAAAGGCTTACGCAGTGTTGAACAATGTTTAACTATTTTCATTTGCTGCATTTAATTAGCCAACTAATGAGGTCTGCACTAAGTTGGCTCTTTGAGAGGCAAAAAATCTTGTCTGATTTTTGCTCCCCAGCAAAGCACCAGAACTTCATAGGCACACGATATACAAGTGCTGAATGCAAGAAGGAAGAATGAACAAAACCACTCTAGGGAAGGGTGAACATCCCTTTGTGGGGAGACAGAGAATATCATTCCCATTTCACCAGTACGGATTCCGGCCACAGAAAGGTTTAGCGGTGCCACAAACTAAAATTTCAGGCTTAAATTTCCGGTGGAACAGGGCCTAATCCTGCCCCTCCAGCATCCTAAATTGGTCTACTTCCGGTCCCTGCTTTCTCTTACTTGGAATGTTTTTTCCAATGGAGTTAAAGCCCCCTGCTTTCTTACTGCAGTCTTTCAGTTCTCTTCCTTAAGCCATCTGCTCCTTTATGTCAAAACTTATTGATTTTATTTGAAAACTTTTAATTAGAAGCTTCCAGGCAGCAGTGGAGTTAAGTTTAGAAGCTTCCAGCTTGTCTCGTCCCCAGCAGCTGCAGTAAGGCAATAAGGCCTATGATTTAAATTCATTATTATCTCCATGTTGATGTCATTTTCTTTTCCCTTGCTATTTCATTGTTCCAGGAAGTTACATAAGGCTTAAGAGCCACCAGACTAATACTGCTTCTTAGAAACGACCTTTCAGGGATTTTCCCCTATGTGATCAGATGTTGGCAAAGCTATGATAATAAGTAATGGACTTCTCTGTTCTACCTTGCCTTTTACCCAAAGATTACTGAAAGCTTTACAGACATTAATTAAGCCAATCTCATTACACTCCAGGAGGAAGGAATTATCCACTGCAGAAAACTAAAACTGAGTTTAAAGTCACCTTAGCGACACAGAATCAGCCAATAAGCAACAGAATTACATCTGTTCTATCAAAGACCTGTCTATACCTTTATCCCTGGGGGCTTGGAAAATTCCTATTCATCCTACAAGACTCTGCTCGGTTATCACCTACTCCAGGAAGCTTCCCTTACTTCACCTGCCAGGTCCAGTTAGGTGCATCCCACCTCCTTTCTAATCTATTGTATGTGTCTTCATACGACCCTTATTAAAAGTTTTGCAGTTTGTATTTTTTCTTATCTCTCTTCCCAGAGTTCAGTTTACTGAGGATATACACTCATTTTTCTCACCCGGGACATGAAGTAAATGCAAAATTAATTATTTTGGTGTCCCCCCTCAATGTATCCCATAGTCTAGCACATAGCAGATGTTCGATTCATTGTTTGTTTAACAGGGTTGGATTCCTGTTTTGGTTTTTAATAGACTTTGGTTTTTTGAGCAGTTTTGTAAGTTTTAGGGTCACAGAAAAATTGAGCAGAAGGTACAGAGATGGTCTGGACAAATGCACAATGACATGTCTCCACCACTGTAGTACCATAGTAGTTTCATTGCCCCCCAGATGTTCTGTGCTCCGCACAGAAATCACCAAAGCACACTTTCTATAGCATGGTCAGAAAACTCTTAGCTTATAATTTAGCACCAAATTGATAAAACAAAACAAACTAAAACAGGGCAATGCAACCTGTTCTAATTTCTCTGTAAAGTACACAGACCGGCGAACTGAAGAACTTATGGCTCATACTGGTCTAGGTCACAGTGAATGAAACAGCTTCTCTTCTGTTTGCCTTACAAGTGTTCCAAGGTCCTCTGTGCTACACATAGAGCCTAGACCAGCAGCTCTCATCCTATTTTGTACAGCAACACACATGAATGAAGTGTCCGTGTGGGATGCTCTGATTAATGACCCATTTCTCCTTTCTTTCTTTTCTCTTTCACTTGAGAGGGAGGGCACAGGGGCAGAATTGAGAGGGAGGGAGAGTATCATAATTATCCTGAATCCACTCTAATTTATATAAAAAAGCAAAACATTTGTCAGCTCCAGTGCTTTAGCTGTCAGCAGTTAATGATTGTGAGAAGTCTAACGATTACTGTAACGTACCAACAGTGTGTTAGGATAGCACACTTGTGCCTGGCTGGCGTGCAATGTGACTCTGAAGACAGTGAGAGCAGCCAGTGTTCTTAAATAACTAAGGGGTAACAGGAAAGGTATGTTGTTTTTGAAGCGGACAAACCTTTTCTATATTACCTATAGAAAAAAATTAAATGAGATCATTGCATACAAAGCATTTAGCCCAGCATGGGACACACAGCAAACACCCAAGGGATTCAGCTATTCTGTAATAACAGCAACACTAATAATTACTATTTATTGAGTGCTTATTAAGTGCCAGGAACTACGCCAAGTGCTGCGTATGTACCCCCTTAACATTCCCACCAACTTGTATGAGGCATTGTTCTAATCGTAGTTTGCAGATGGAATATATGGAATTTATGTAATTTCTCAGTGGGTCTCATAGCTGCTCATAGTAAGTGGAAAACTGGGTCTAGTAACCTCCAGAGCCCAATAAGCTATCCTGCCTCTTTTGAAGCAAACAAGTGGCATTTATTAAGTGCTTGTGTGCCCCACAATGTGTTAGGCAGTTGCCCTATAGATGAAATGAACGCTCTGCCCTCCAGCAACTGCTGGTCTAGCTGGAAAGGACAGGCAAGATACCCAAGTAGAAGATGAGAGGCTATTATAAAACAGTACATGGTGAACTGCCATTTAAGTTTTTAATCTAAATATGCTCTGGGTTTAAAGAAAGAAGGGGCTGGAGGGGTCAGGAGAGACTTCAGAACTTGAGCTGCATCTGGACCTATCCATATGGTCTACATACCCGGCTGTGATTTTGTGGGTGGGGAATGCACTGGAACTACCGGGGGCGGGGCTTTCTAAACTTTGCTTCTCACCCTTAGCACACACACTTGAAGCATTACTACTGAAGTCTGCCATTGGTATTGATAGAAATAATTAGAGGGTAGTATTGTGAGTCTTGACTCTGCCGTCAGATTGTCTACGTTCAAATCTGGACCATGCCCAGTCTCTCTTTGTTTTTGGCCACGCTGAGCAGCATGCAGGATCTTAGTTCCCCAACCAGGGATCAAACCCGTGACCCCTGCACTGGAAGTGTGCAGTCTTAACCACTGGACTGCCAGGGAAGTCCCATCCAGGCTCTCTCTGAACCTCAGTTTTCCCACCCGTAAAATGAGAAAGAATAATTACAGTAATGAGAAACTGTATGGAAAGCCCTTAGCACATTGCCTGGGGTGTAGTGAGCGTTCAGCGCGTGACAGTTAATATTAGTAGTATTTGTCTGGCTTGATGCGGGAGGCAAAGGTGGGAATCACTGATCTAAGATATCTGTCAGACAGCAAACTTCTCTGAGCTCTCTGCAGCATGTGGGGCAGGGAAGGGGCGGAGGAGGAGAATACAAGCACTACATTTTCCATTTATCTTGGGACTTAAACCTCCTAGTCTAAAGCCATCTTAGACTGATGGCTCCTTTTAAACAGCTCTGACTCCAAATGGCCACTTAAACATATGGAATGGTATGATTTCATACAACATGCTCTTGGGACTGGTAGAATTCCCTGAATGGATAACATGTTAAAGAGAAAAAGTTAATGATGTTGGCTAAAACACGAGAATGGTTTACTGCAGGATACTGAATAATCTTTCATATAAGAGATTTTAAAGAGACAATAAGAGTGAACAATGTGGGCTCAAGGGTATGACTATTCCTAAATGCACTCACACATCTCCTGGATGCTTCCTTCTCCCCACCTGTTAAGTGAAGACAATAATAGTGCTGACAGCTCTATATAAAGAGTTGTGAGGATTAAATAAGGCCATGAATATAAAGCACTTAGCCTGGTGCCAGGCACATAGTTAGGACTCAAGAAACACTTAGCACTCTTGTTATTCTAGGGGCTAGGTTAAGATTTGGGGCTACAGAGATGAATAAAACACCTAAGAGTTCTCATAGCAGTATTTAGTAGTTGTTTCTTAGATGTCTGCAAACCCTTTTTAGACAGAGTTCCGGTCTAATCCATTCTATCCATCTCTATCTCTCCAGAGTCAGGCACAGAACTAAAGCACAGTGTTGCTTAATAGTTGTGACTTGAATGAATGAATGGGTGCATGAGATCCAATCCTTGCGCTTAAGAAACTCAGAGGTGGGAAGAGAGACACGTGGACAAGAAATGACAATGCAGCGGAGTTGTGGTCAAGGGGCTCTGGGTTCACAGAAGGCTCGGGTGACTACCTCATTGTCCTGGAGGCAAACCAGATCAAGTTCAGGTCTGCCCGGCCTCAGGCTGGCAGGTACTAAGCCACAGGTGTAGAACACACCAGCAACTGACTGTAGTCACTTAGAGTCTTCTAGCCGAGCCTCTGTCATTTGGTTAATGTTCCCACACATCAGCGCAGAGACCTGTGACCCTTCCGACCCCAGGAACAGGTCTCTGAGCCTGTCGTGTTGGATTTCTGCCCAGAGCACTTGGCTGTAACAAAGTGCAGGGGAGAAATCAATACAGCCTGAACAGATCGCACACTTAAAACATCAGCCTTCAACTCTGCAATCACCCCCTTGTCACTAACATCCAAAGTGCTTTTGCAGCATGATCTGCTCAGTCTAGTAAGCAAACTCAAGGGAGGAAATGGAAATGGCTCCAGGGCACGGGAGGGAAATGTGCTGTTATAAACGGGGATACACACCGTGACAGCTTCCCAGGGTGGAGGAGTGAAAAGAACACAGCCTGTTTGAATGCCCTCTGTGGATCCTTAGGAATTTTCTCAACCTCTTGGAGCCTCAGGTATCTCATTTGGAAAGCATAAGCGCTAAGAGTGGTGAGACTGTTTTGGCAATTCAGTGAGCATCAATGCCTGTAAAGCGCCCAGCACACAGCCTGGCTCTTGAATGCTGTTCAATAAAAGCTGGTAGCTTATCAACCAGCTTTTCTGCTGCTCCTAGGGAAGTGAGCAAGGCCAAAGGCAGTGAACGTGATTTACTAACCACCCAAGTAGTAAATGCTCTAACAATGTAGGTTTCCGTAGTTCTGTGCAAAGAATAACTTACTATACACCTACATGTGTGACAGACTCCATGAAGGGCTGGGGACCCAAAGGTGAATAAGACAAGGGCCCTTCCCTACAAGGACATAAATCATTTTAACATAACTCTTAGGAGAGACTTCGTAGAAGAGAGAATGTACAAGGTGACAGAAGGCACAGAGAGGGGCAACTAGTTCAACGTGGAGAGGATGGAAGGTGACTTGTGTATAAAGGATAAACAAAGTCAGCCTTATGAGGAAAGGCAGACCGGGCCTCCCAGGTTAATGGAACAGCATTGAAGACAGACAGGCCTGGAATACCATGGAGTGTGTGGGATGCAGGGATCTGAGGCTGTGGGCTGGAGCAGGGGACGGAAGCCTTGCGGGCCCCCTTTTGACGGAATGTTCCCTGGAAAGATGTGAGTCTTTAAGGAGGAATGGATTTGCATTGGGACACATTGCTGGCTCCAGGGAGGAAAAGGAAGAGCTACTGTATCATGAGTGTTTAGGGTGTACTTCTTCATTCTCTCCCAATTCAGGCAAATAAGCAAGTTCATAGCCTCTTGTGGGTATCCCAGGTTGGTCATTATACAACCAAGTATGTCTTCTGCACACGTAATCATTCCCTAATGGATAAACTGTTTCACGCAGGCTCCTCTTGGCTCTCATGCTCCCTGTTCCCTCAGAGTCCCTGGTTCCTTGATCACATATTTGTCCACTTCAGCTGCGTCTACAGGATTGAGTTCGTTACCCTCCATTAGGCACTTCCCCTTAGTTGAAAGTCACCTCAATGTGGGAGGTGACAGGTTCTAGCCCTTTTGGTTAAGATAACTAAAGTCCCTCTAATCTCAAGAGTTGATCAATTGAACCAGCTGAAAGATGTCTATATTGTTAAGCAGGAGACAACAGGCCCAAAATGGAGTTGTTTATGCTAAACCCATGTCACCAAACTAGAGACTTAATACCTAACCAAACTGTAGTTTCAACCTCCTTCAGTAATGTAATCTTAACCAGTTAGTCTGGAATTTCTTAGTCACAGCAGTAGTGAGGTGATCTGTTTGACAGACCCCCTTCCATCCCCCAAAGAAAGATGAGGTAATCTGCTTTCCTTGTTCCCCTCCTGCCTATCACAACCAACCCTTTCGTACAGATCCTCAGCACTTCTTTCTATCTGCTAGATGGGATGCTGCACGATTCATGAATCATTAAATAAAGACAATAAGCTCTTTAAAGTTTACTCAGTTGAATTTTGTTTTTTTAACGGATTTGGTGGCAGTAACAGGATCCAAAGGAAACTTCTGACACCTTTGGGAGCAAAGAGAAACATGGCGCCTTCGAACCCTTTGAGTTCTCTTTCTCGCTGTTTCTGAACATCATAAGTTCCAAGTTCTGTTCTCTTTGCATCGAGCTCCCAATCTAATTGGCTTTTTAGTCCAGGGCAGGGTAGCTGGAGTCAGCAGATGGTTCTAACTGGAACCCAAGCCCCTAGCCTTTGGTTCAGTCCACAATTCCCTATTTGATCGGAAATCCCAGCCCTTGGTTCTGTCCCCAGATTCCATGTCGAAAACTGCTGCAGTTTCCCATTTGTTTGGAATTATTCTGAAGCCTCCATTCTTTGGGGTTTGCTGGTTCAATTCTCTCCTCAAACCCCACTTCCACATTGGGAATTGCTGGTGGTGCACACAAGGCCTTCTACCAGCCAGTCAACAGTAATGTCTCTTTGTTACCGTGGTTTGTTAAGGTGCACGTTTGTTTGTGTTGTTTTGTGTAGATAAAGGCTATTGCTGATGGGGATCGAAACCAAAAAGCCACAAAAATTGGTGCGTGTGGATCGAACACTTAAAAAACTGTTAGAGCATTCACTACCTAACTCTAAGACTCCTGTGTTAGGATAAGTTGGTCATGGAATGGGTTAGATTGACACTAGGTCACCTGTCAACATCAAGACAATTTCTGTGCAATGGGATATACTGTAAAACACCCCACAATTCCTAGCCCAGTGGCATATCCCTTTTAGGTGTTTCCTTGGCTATAAGAGACCCAAAGTCTTAGCTAATAATAATAATAATAATAATAATAATAATAATAATAATAATAATAATAATAATGGGATCCACTTAAATCCTGAAGAATTAAGTGTGCCACCTTCCAGCACACCTGCTTATTTCAAACCTCAGAACAATAGTCCCGGGAACTATACTTATCTACAAAACTGGCAAAATCTTACTAAAAACAACCTAAAATTACAATGGCCATTATGGGGAATGTTCCAATTAGACAAGATCATTTACTTAAGAAGTATACTTGAAAGCAAGTGTTCCCAAATTAACCAAACAGCATGGGATGCCTATTTTAATTGGTATGCAGAAGCTTCCAATAAGCCTTCAAGATTCCAAAATGGCTTCATTGAAAGATTTACTGCAAAAGGCTAATGAAAAATTAAAGACACAAGAGGTACCTAACACAAAAGACAAGAAGACTGACGCGACTCGTACAGTTCCTCTGCATACTCCTTTACCTGACTGCTCGCGTTCTACTCATTCTCTATCTCGACGGCCTTTCCATTTTGAAGAGACTATTAAACAGTTACCTTTTAAGGTAAAGCCACCCCAGGTTGCAGGCAATCCTTCTCGGTATCTTTCACTCCCTGGTCAAAGACCGAACTAAGGGCCATAGTTAAACAATCTCCTAAACCCAGGGAGGATTCCCAAAAGATTTTGAATCATTTAGAGTCATTATAGGGGCCTACGGCACCAGGCTGCCAGATCTTTGTCAGCTCGGGCACCTGCTGGAAGGACCCGGTGAAGCTAAAACATGGATGAAGGAAACAAAATGGCAAAACCCCAAGGGTGATACTTAAGATCCTCAATCTTCAACACAGTCCCCTCATGGACCAAAGAAAAGCTCGAAAAATAGCAACTGATCGTATAAGAGCCAGTCCTAGTTCTCACTGCCCATGCTAGTTGGTCTACTGTTTAAGAGAAGGATGAATCTGACTTTAAAGCCCATCTGGAAGCTCTCTCCCTAGGGCATTCTGGGTTTCATATACTAGATAAGGTCACCCAACCTGTTCTAGCTGCCCTATTTGTAAATGGATTATCTTCTGAGATTAGGGGATTGATAAAAGGACACAAAGTAGGACGTAAGTTACCAGTTTGACTGAACTTGTGACCATAGCTGAGCACATTGATAAGACTTTGGAGTAAGACTGTAAACAAAATCCACCAAGCTATTGTTCTCACAGCTACAAGAGCTACAGGGCTAGGCATCTAAAACAACACTTAGAACTCCATTACATCCTCCTAGGGGTCCAGCACCAAAAAGCTGACCTAAGGGTCAAGTCTCATTTCTAATCAACTGGGGCACTGGCCAAAGACTGTCGTCGAAATGTTATGTGAATTCTTCTGCATTACTTCAAATACCTGCATATATGCCCCCAAAGGAGCCCCCCCCCCCCCCCCTCAGAACTGCTGGTGAAACGGAGCCGGACCCTGTGAGGCTCCTGGGCATGGAAGTTTGTCAAACAGTTGCTAATCAGGGAAGGGAGGGGATGCAGAGACAAGGGAGGAGCAGTCCAGAAACAACAGTGCAGCTATCTTTAAGCTCTTTACAGAACTAAAGCCACCAACAGATGGAAGAGGTTAGCATTCTTCATTCCAGAGATCACAGTTTATAACCAGAGAAGCTCATCAGGAGACCACCTGAGACCAGATTAAAGGAGCGCAGGCCCTTCGCACACCCTGATCCTTATCAGCAACCCCGCCCTTGAAGTTTGCTATAAAACTCCTCGCCAAATCCTCCCAGGTTGGGGCACACAGTTTTGAGCGGAAGAAGCCCGCTGTGTCCCCCTTTGCCTGGCAAAGCAATAAAACTGTTCTTTTCTACTTCACCCCAAATTCTGCCTCTGAGATTCGATTTGGCACCAGTGTACAGAGGCCGAGTTTTCGGCATCAATGGGACTCCAAGAAATCTTCTGGTAAATTGCTACATTATTTCATTAAACAGCTAAGGGAAACTAAAATGAATGAAAAACCTTGCCAAATTTTGGTCTGTACTGGAGTTACACCGTCTACTTTAAACCCCACTTGGAGCCTGCAGATGGGGTCCTGGAAAAACTGGCAGAAGCCAGCTCAGGGTAAAAATTCTTACCAGAGTCAGGTCTCCTGGATCTCTGTGTGCAGTATCCAACAAAGAGAGAGAGAAAACAAAATCTTTTGCACTCTCTTTGGGGATGCCTCTCAAGTCCAAGAGGTTATTCAAACTGCCAGAAATATTTACTGTTTTGTACCCGCTAAAGACTGACAAATATTTAAAAGGGTTTTTAAGTAGCTCTGTAGTCAGAAACTGGCCAAATCAGAAGCTGATATTCAGAGCTGGATGGAAATTTATTTTTAGGCATCCTCCCCCAAGCTTAAATAAAACTATGTACCCAGAGGGAAAGAAAAAAACAAACAAACTTCTAAAGCCCTTGTAAAAGGATTTATGGGTGGATCAACCTATGATGTCATTTAAGTTGCAACCCAATTCCTTCAGGAATTAAAAGCAATTGTCCTTACCTTACAAATCTTTTGCCAAACCAGAAATGCTCCTATATCGGTCATCTCTTTAAAATGCCAACTTCAGGGAGGTAATTCTCATCAGAAACAAACAAACAAAAAGGGGAGGTGGAAAGGTCTTTTAAAACTTAGGTGAATGAAAAATATTTTAAGTGTCTTTTCCACTAATATTAGTAAAAAGCTTTACCAATCTCAGCAAGTAATCTTATTTCATCTACAGAAAACAACTTAGATACTTCTTTTATAGCTAATGAGTTTTGAATTACTGCACCTGATTCATGACAATAATTTTAAAACAGAAGCTATAAGGTCTCTGTTTGCATCTGTCTATATATTTACGTGTGTCTATATATATGTTATAGATGTGAGATATTTTCTACCTGTGGATAATATTACCAAAATTAATTTGTAAAAGAGCTCTATTTAATTGGCTTGAAGAGAAATAAGCACTTATGTGAATTAAGGATTCCTAAAACTCTCAGAAACGTAACAGAAACTAACTCCAACGCCTTTCAGATTCATGTGATATGAGATAATCTGTGGTAAAGGAAAACTGGTTTAGGTTTTTTGGATTAATTAAAATAGGTATGTCTTCAGAATTATGAGCATTAAAAATAATGCAGATGTACAACTTTATTCTACTTGGGTTTACTGGTCATATAAGTACATATCATCTGTTATGATATCTGTGAGCAAGAAAAATAGCTTGGGATGATGGCTGGATTTGTCTAATATCTCATGAAATTTTTGTGAGTACTCTAAATGTAATTACTGAGAATAAGTGAATTAAATAGATGTAAACAGGATAAAAGTTTATAGGTGCACTTTTTAAATAGTTTTCTCGGATCTTTTTAGTAACCTGAAACATTAAACTTTTGCTAAGTTAAATTAAATGATGGGTAGTCATTAAAGATTTCAGTCATCTCCATATAAGAGAGTACACTGAAACATCAATTACTGAACACAATTTTATCTACTTTTTGCCTCCTTTTACAGAGAAACTAAAGATATCTGGTTCACTTAGTAAATATGTTTTGTGCCACACTGAAAAATTTACTATAGTTGCCACCATGGTTAAATGGATTAGTAAGTATTGTTTCACAGTGACTTATGATCCTATTTGACCAAGTGTTCTAAAATCTTTTGGTATTTTTGACAAATTTCCCCAAATCAAATTCTAAATAGTCTTTTTTTTTTTTTTTGCGGTACGCGGGCTTCTCACTGTTGTGGCCTCTCCCGTTGCGGAGCACAGGCTCCGGACATGCAGTCTCAGCGGCCATGGCTCACGGGCCCAGCCGCTCCGCGGCATGTGGGATCTTCCCGGACTGGGGCACGAACCCGCGTCCCCTGCATCAGCAGGCGGACTCTCAACCACTGCACCACCAGGGAAGCCCCTAAATAGTCTTTTTGATTTAGAACTAATTTGGGGATTTTCCAGAGGGTTCCCTAAAAATTGCAAAAGATTTGTTTTCTCTCTATAAAAAGGGAGATGTTAAACCAGTTAGGCTTATTTGATATATTAAATGACATGGGAAGCGCTGTCAAATAAGAAGTAATATTAAGCCTTCTCTATGATGTATTTGTATAGGTATATGTAATAAGTGTTCTAGAAATTGTGAGAAATTCCTGGAAATCTATGTCCTAGTATAATGTTATCAATCACAGTTCTAGTTATTATTTGAAAATATGTGTGTCACAGAAATATCCCAATTTCCTCATCAACTACATTGTAATGAACTCTCATCAGATCTTTAACCATGGCCATTTTTAAAGCCTTTTGTCGTTTGCAGAGTTACTGTTTTACTCTGTTGCTTTTGCAAAAGTGTTCTGCAATAGTGTTCAATCTTCAAGGAGATTCATGGAAAGGACTCTGACAAATACAGATTTCTGATAAGTTTAAGATCGTAAAACTGCAATGGGTAAGGACTTCCAGAGCTAATGGAAAAACTGAGTTCAAATGAAGCAAGTATTAATTACATGGCACGGAATGTGCTGAGGAGGAGTATAATTTTTTTAGTGTCTTTTTGTTTGAAATATTAAAACATTCCTTAATGTTTTGTTTTTTTCCAGATTTAAGGAAACATTTTCTCTTAAGCTGTCTGTGTTGTGCAGCAATTTGGTAAAGTATACCTTTGTAAACAACGATGAAACATTTACTTTTTCCCCTTATCTGATGCCTCCAGAATTCAAAAATGCTTGAGTATTCTATCATGACAGTGTCATTATTTGCCTAAGTTCAAATAGAATCTGTTCTCCTTGTAACAGAACACAACTGGAAGGACTGATGTATTACCAAGACTTTGGTATGTTGTATTTGAGAGAGACATGCATAGACTCAGCTGTGGTCAAAGCTTATAGGGTCAATCACTCTTCTTGCTGCACTTACATAAATAATCCGGCAGGTTTAATGCAAACATATTAGTTTTACTGTGATTATCTTTTAAAGAAAATGGAGGCAATTATAGAGAGGAAGATTATGTCTGTACCTTTGTAGATGTTAGATTCTAGTCTGGTTAACTGTCTTCAAGGCATTGCTATATATGCCTGTAAACTGGACTGGATCCTGACCCTTCTAGTTTTCTTAAATATCTCTCTTTGACTCGCCAAACTAGTGTTTCCAATTTTCTCCCACCCTTCTGATTTGGAATCACTAAGAACAAAGACTGCCCTTGAATCTCTTTGGAAGGGACTATAATCGATTCTCCTCACTGCCTAGATGGCAGCCGAACTTCAGGGACTTGAACTGTGGGGACACATCTCCCAGCTGAAGAAGGCTCGACCTGACACTATGCAAATGCTGGAGGTCCCCAAATCTAACTGACAAGGGAAACAAGTCGCCAACACTGAGGTAGACTGCTTCCTCCTAAGATGCACGATCAAGACTTCGTACTTTAGCGAAACGTTTTTTCCTCCCTTTCTCTCCATTACTCTGGCCTTGGCCTGGAAAGATAATGCCATCACGCATATCTCCTAAGGCCACTGACAAGGGTGGTAACCTTTCAGACTGGTAGATTTGTCATCAGAAAGTCTGATCTGTCCATTAACAGTGCCACCTTAGGGGGAATGGTTTGTGCCCTGACAGGATTTACCTTTGTCTGTGCTGGTTATCACTCCTCTTGGGCTTAGGAATGCCTAGATGGCTGGCACATAACCAGGTGATGCATCTTAGGTTATCTAACTGTGCCTGTAGATCTTCACCAAAAAAACGGAGACACTTCCCTGGTCAACTTCCCTGAATTTGCATCACTGAGTTAGAAGGAACCTACCAGGAAGCTTTCATAATTCGGGATTTGCTTCCTTTGACAGGTCTCTACTTCCCTGGTTAGGAGTAAATGGTCACGTGATCAGGAACTTCTCCTTAACTCTTAAAGATGCTGCAAAATCTGCTGCAAAAACAAATTAATAAATTGTCCAATGAAAATCCCTAGACGCTCCAGCCAAACTTGATCTGGATAATAGGATGGCCCTTGATTATCTTTTAGCCGAGCAAGGGGGTGTCTGTGCTGCAGCCAGATTAACACTTAAAAAAAAAAAAATTTTTTTTAAGATGTTTTCATGTGGACCCTTTTTAAAGTCTTCACTAAATTTGTTACAATATTGCTTCTGTTTTATGTTTTGGTTTTTTGGCCCCAAGGCATGTGGGATCTTAGCTCCCGGACCAGGGATCGAACCTGCACCCCCTGCATTGGAAGGCGAAGTCTTAAGCACTGGACTGCCAGGGAAGTGCCCTGGATTAACACTTCTGAGGAAGCTGAAACTCAGTTCAACTTGGCTTGAAAAGGTAACTCCTCCAATGAGATCTTTCTCTGACTTATTTGATTTAGATTGGTTTGGGTCTTGGGGACCATGGCTGTGAAGTATACACTTCGAACATTGGGAATTATCCTACTTAATAATAGTCATAGTCATCTCCCTGGCAGGCTGTATTCTGTCAAAAGCTTTAAATGCATCTTTGTCGCTGCTAACCACCAAGAAAATGATCTCCTTAAGACCAGAATGCCAGGAAAGGAATGAAGAAAATGATTTACTAAAGAACTGTGAGCCTGTGAACACCATAGAGACTCAGCCAAAAAGTACCATGACCTGTGAATTTCACATAGAGGATCAGTAAAAGCTGTGAGAACTACAGAGGGGTAGCTGAGAAGGGCACTAACGCCTTAATTTTTGATCACGTCTCTCAGTTAAGCTGAGAGTCTGATGAAAAGGAGCAAAGTGTTTAAAAAAGAGCCAACAGGCCCTCAGTGGAGTCACTTATGTTAAGCCCTTGTCACCAAACTAAGACTTAATACCTAACCTAACTGCAGTTTCCACCTCTCCCAGGAATATAATCTTAACTGGTCAGTCTGGAAATTTCCTGGTCACCACCAGTGAGGTAATCTGCCTGATAGACCCCTTCTGTCCCCCAAAGAAAGAAGACAGAATCTACTATTTCCTCGTCCTGCCCCTCTGCCTGTAACAGCCTTCCATTTGGTATAGCTCTTTGGAATTCTTTTCTACCTGCCCCGATTCTTGAGTCATTCAATAAAGCCAATAAAACCTTTACAATGTACTCAGTTGGATTTTGTTTTTGTAACAGATTAGATCATCTCCACCCCTCTAAAGAAAGAGAGAAAAACCCACAAACAAACATTTATATGTCTGCGTGTTTTGTACTCTGCCTTAGTTAAACCATCCTAGTAGATTATCATAGTTATTAGTAAAGTATTAATAAACCCTTTAGCCACATACTTCATTGTAACACAATTAAGAATTCCACTCTTCTCAGAGGTAAGACGAGCTAATAAGGTCATCTTATTGAACTCTTGGTAGAAAATGCAGAGTTGGAAATAGAGATTTCAGAAGGAGTAAGTAGATTTTATCAAAAGTGTGTCATATACACTATTTTAGGGCAAATTTATATCCTTCTAAAGTTCTAAATAGGTAAGAATTTTTTATATGTTGTAGAAAATTTAACATTAATTTTAAAAAGGTCACTCAGACTCACAGTTGTAAATAATTATCACAGTTCACCTGCTAATGTCCACATTTATAAATTAAAAGATGATTTTTGTATGACATCTGAAAGCTTTTACATTCCTTAGCAGGAGTGAGCACAGGAAACCCATGTCTAGGCATTGTGTTTGTTCCCACATCGTACTGGGATAATTTTTAGAGTTACTACCATTCTGGTAAGAAAAACTTCATAAGAGGTTTAACAGCGTAAGAGAAATAAGGTAAATTTACTCCCTATTCTTTATTCCCCTGACTTTTAAGGTCAGACCTGTATTCAAAGGGCAGTACCCACAAAGAACACACACATTATAAATAAATCACATTAGGATTTTGTTTTTAGCCTGTACATTAAAACACTAGTGCTTTGGAAATCTAATGGAGGCAGAAGCAGTAAAGGGTAGTCTTATGGGAATAACATCACAGATTTTCTGTAGAATACACGGATTTTGACTGGTTAGAAAGTCAAGGAGGCATGCTTTTGTTCTGAAGATATAAACCCTCTTCTAAATTGAGCTGTTATTGGAAATTAGAAATTTTTTGTTGCTGTTGTATTGCTTTGTGTTTTCATGATTATTCTGTTTGCATCTCCCTTGTTAAATCTTTATTTGGGGAAGAGTGCCATTACTGGAAACGAGTTTACAGAAATATTCTCAAAAACAGAAGGAAATGGTTCTCACCTAAATATTAAGAAACAATCTCTATACTGGTGTACTAACAGAATTATGATTCAGGGATAATAATTCTATGAAATGTAGTTAAACACACAATATATATTTTTTTCTTGTAAATTTCCATTGTTACTTTTTTAAAGTACACTTATAATTCAAGTTCTTTGTAACAAGGGAAATTCAAAAAGATTAAATGATAAGAAAATTAAAAACAAAAACAAAGAGCAGTACCCAGAGCATGGAGGGAACAACATATACTTTCCACAGTGGGAAGTGACCCCAGCCCTTTATGTTGGCATCTGACTTATTATTGATGACATCTGTACTGCTCTAAATTGCAAAAAATATTTAGATTGAGCCCAACTTGAAAACAATACCATACATTCTTTCTTGACATCCACTAGGCTAGCTTCTATGCTTTCATCCAGATCCTTCCAGCACTGCACACATTATTTTTAGAACTTGGTTTCCTTGTCAGATTTACAGAGAAGATAGTTAATTCAGATTTTGCATCTCAGGAAGTGCTTGGAATAACCTTGATAAAAGAAACTCATTAGTTCTCCCAAATAGACATCAGAAAGGCTTTAATTAAGTCACCTAATTAAGTTACCCTGACACACACCATTTCTTATGTTATAACTTACAAGTCCAGCAGAGAGTCACCTTGGGAAAGTGTTTAGACCATCTGTTTGGGACAGATCTTTTCAGATTCTCCACTTGTCATCAACTGGTGACTAAAGAATTATTTTAAGATGGTGGTATCTAAACATGTTCTTTTTAAAGAAAATAATTACTATTAAGTCACTGATAATGAGGGAAAAAAGAGTAAACCAATGGAGTGTCCTGAAGAGCCCTCATTCTACTTTCTGAAATGTGTGCCTCGCTTAAATGCAGAAGGTATCTTTGCTAACTCTATCAGCTCATGAAAAGTTGCTCTACCACATATTCAGTCATCTTTTTTTTTTTTATTCAGTCATCTTTGATGTATTTTGCTGATGATAAAGAAATAATCAAGTTCCAGTCCAAAAGAGAAAATTCACTCCAATACTTTTAAATAAGATGCCTGGGAAAAAACATAAGAGAAAATTTCTCTAAATTAACATGTCGTTAGAGGAAAGGCCATTTGTCAGAGATATCACTCTGTGTATAAGACCACCCCATGTAGGAAGAACTGTGAACGAACGTGGGAAAGAGGCAAGCCAGTGGTCTGGGGTTTCAGGCAGCCAGAAAGGGCCAAGCTAACATCTGACCAAAACTGAGGTGGAAAACACCTAATTCCTTCTAATAAGAGTAGCAACTATTATTATAGCTAGTATTGTGTTAAGTTCTTTATCTGAATGACTTCATTGATCCTCATAAGCAGTTCATGAGATGAGTTCTATTATTTCCATTTTTGAATGACAAAGCTGAGGCTCACAGAGGTTCAAGCCTCAAAGTCTTTCTCTCTCTCTCTCTCTCTCTCTCTCTCTCTCTCTCTCTCACTCTCACTCACACACACACACACACACACACACACACACGAGTAAGTTGTGGAGTAACTCCCACCTGGCGAAAGTTCCCATCCCTCTCCCCGGCTCTGTCACACGTATGAAGAGCTTAGCAGAAACAGTAACAGGACAGAACATCTCAGGTAGAATTCTTGAGTTCCTCCTTGCATGTGTCAAGACTTCACTAAAGGGTTAGGTTGATGAGGCAACCACAAAACAGACATAGGTGAGAGTGTATGCAAGAGTCTCACATCCTCAAAACTGGGTTCACATGCCCCCCCCCCCATTCTTACCTGCTTAAGGAATCTAAAGAACGCACAGACTCTTTAGTCATCTAATCTGTAAGCACACTTCATTTACTTCACATTTCGCCTGGGGCCAGCGGTTCATGGCATCATGCTCGCAAGACTGTCTCCAACCTTAGCTAAGAGAGTGACGACTGCCCGCTGCCCTGCTCTGCAGCTTATTCTTATGTGGGATGTGAAGGAAGAGTGAATCTTCCTACCGGATCGGATGACTCTGCTACTGAGGCCAATAGAGGGCCAGAGCCTTTGAAATGGCAGAAGTTTCAACTATTACCTCCCAATGACATTTTAATTACCTGAAGAGCTCTGGGGAAAAATATCTCACTAGGGATTCACAATGAACATTTCCATTTTAAAGGCTCTGAAAAGTCCAGCAGTTGAAAATAGATTCTAAATTTGCCGTAGCCAATGCTTCCCAAACATTTTTGTGGCTGCAACAGAGCTTCATTCCTTCCTTATTATCTCCACTGTCACTCCCTAGGTCAAGCCGACCTCATCTCTCACCCAGGTCCATGGTCATGGCCTCCAAATGTGGTCCCTTCACACCACTCCTGCTCACTTTCCAACCTTCTTCCTCTCAACAGTGATCTCCTTAAAATATGAACAGCATCTCTTTCCTTCTCTGCTCAGAATCCTTGTTGGCTTTCCAAGGATTGTTGGCATTAAGGTAGAATCCAAACTCCTTCCCATGGCCTCTAAGGCCTGACGTCATCTGATGCTGAGACTAGCCCTCTGACGTCAGCTTTCATCCTCTCTTCCTCAGTACCTTCCAGCCCCATCGGCCTCCTCCCAGCTCCTAAACGAGCCAAGCCTTTCCCGTGTCTGGCTGGACGTCTGCTCTTGCCTCAGCCTGAAATATGGCTGCTGAGACATTATACCCCTCCCCCCCATCCTTCAGGTCTCAGTTTAGCATTATGTATACTAGCCAAAAAAATAAAAAAAGAAGAAGAAGAAGAAGCAACCTAGATGTAAAAGTATGGAGAATAATTTTAAAATTATCCTAGGTATAAGACAGAATACTGAAAAACTTATTGTAATTTAGAAAAATTCTTAATGACATATGAAATCGTTCACAATATACTGTTAAGCAAAGAACTGTATAAAATACAGTTTTGTACAGTGTATATGCTATATATGTATTTACATTTCTATACAATATATAAATATATATATTTGTATAGAAACATACTTAAATAGATTGGAAAGGTGCATACCAAAATATTAAGAGAAGTTACTAGGTGGTGTGGTAACGGAATTTAATTTTCCTCCTGGTATGTTTCCCTGTAGTTCCAAATTAAAATGTACCATTATAGAGAAAAATGTCAAGGGCAATGGGTCAGGGTAGAGGGGGCAAGTAAACCAGCTGTGTGGAGTGGAGGGTATCAACACAGAGGAGGTGTCATTTGAGCTGGGACTTGAGGACGCATGGGACCTGGTGTCAGGAAGAGGTGTGAGCACAAGCAGGAGTCAGGAAAGTAGAGTGTGTTTGGGGCACAAGAAACAGCTCAGCAAGGCAGAAGCAGTTGTACAGGGAATTTGTAGCTTTCTACCAAATTTAGCCTACAGAGAGCAATCTGTTTACCTTCACACAAAAAAGCAAAGCCCCATATGGACAGTGGCATTCTTTATTAATCAAAACCAGAGTTTACTTATGCATGATGGGCCATCCATGCTCCACAGGGCTCTCTTCTCAGTGTTTTGAAAGCCGCAGACGGCTTTCCCATTGTGTAAAGGACAACACAAATAAATAGAAATCGTACTGAGGTTTCACTATGGCTGGATTATTCTGAGATAACATCAGATGGAGGAGGACATTCAAAAATATCCTTCTATCTTAGACCTAAAGCTCCCAGTGCCAGAATTCTAGAGGCAGGCCTAATCCTGTGGTCTGGCCATCGTCGGTGGCCAAGATGACTGAAAGAGCAGTAAAACACCTCTTTGATGTTCATTTATCGCTCAGCACCAGTATAGAAATTTAAATTTCAAAGGCCATGATAAG
The DNA here is from genome assembly GCF_008692025.1 of Phocoena sinus. Taxonomy (NCBI): domain Eukaryota; kingdom Metazoa; phylum Chordata; class Mammalia; order Artiodactyla; family Phocoenidae; genus Phocoena; species Phocoena sinus. The sequence goes on along the minus strand of NC_045765.1, from coordinate 48,756,125 downwards.
TGGCTTGACAACCTGGAGACAGATGATAAGTTCTGGGCTTCTGATCACTAAACACAATAAGTCCATTGCAAACAGGTGCTACTAATTTTTTTTAAAAGACCTATCTTGTGCTGTAAATCACTGTCAGGTCAATTACATGAGAACCTGTTGACCTCAAGCATACTTAGATTTACCTAAAATTCAGTGAAATATAAATTTTGGGCAAGGTCCATGTGGTTTAAATAGAGCGGATTGCCCTGTAGATGATTTATAGCAGAGGTTACGAACTTAAATGTCAACAGAGCAGTGACAGATGATGAGTTGTCTTCCAAAATCAGTACTTCCCTTCTTCCACAGGAATCAACTTTTAGCTGGGCACGTGATTATGCAGAAACAGCATTTTCCAGCGTCCCTTGCTGTGGCAGACAAGCTAGAAGCTCACTAAGCTATCTTTTCACTTCTCTTGGGCACACAGCTAACAATATTTCCCACTCTCCCTTGCACTTAAGAGAGGCCATGTGACTGGGTTTTAGCCAATGGATTGTGGGTGGAGATGATATATCCCATATGCTGGCCCACAAAAGTCTCCCAAACTAAATTCTATCTCTGTTGCCACTTGATAGGAGAAGAGAAAGAAATCCAGGGACCTACCTATAGGAAGTCAGGATGTGTACACACTTTGAGTCAGAAACCCTACTTCAAGGAAGCTATCATATAGAAGCACTTGCACATGTCCATGACAAATGACAAAGAGTCATCAATATGGACATTTGCTGTAGCAATGCTTATAGTAGAAAATTAGAAACAACTAGAAGTACATCCATAGGAAAGGAGTTAAATAAATTCTGGAACATCCATACTATAAAATACAATGCAATCTTTAAAAAAGATAAGATGGCTCTAAATGTACTGACATGGAAAGAACTCTAAGACCTACTGCTGAACACAGAAAGCAAGTTGCAGGATAATTCAGTCCCTAATCCAGCAAACATTTATTGATGGTTTATATGTCAGGCCCTGTTCTAGACATGATAAGAACTAGTGAACAACACAGACAAAACTCTTATGGAACTTAAATGCACACAGAATGTATATTTTAAAATCCTAAAACTATACATTAATTAGCAATATATACATTTATTTCTGAACACAGAAAAAAGATCCATAATGATACCCACAAAATTGTTCATGGCAATGACCTCTGGACAGGGGAGTGGATGTTGAAGGCGGGAAGAGCAACTTTTTGGTCTATATTCTTCTATGTTGTTTGAATTATTATCATAGGAATGCATTTGTGCATTTGAATTCCTTTCAATGGAATGCTTTTCAATAATGGAACCAAAAAACTACTCTGTAAAGTCCTCCTTGGAACCCCTCAAGGGCGTCTATGGAGAAGAGTGAGACATTTTTCCTCCTTCTTTGACAAGCACCTTCATCTGCTTTACTTATTTACACCCACAAGTGAGATTTCTTTTGATCAAAGACTTCTGAGGCAACAAAGTTTAAGAACAGCCAACCTTGCTGTTGGCTGTTAAAATTAAAATACACAAAGGAGTAAGGATGAAAAAACCTCATTTGGGCCTAATACTAGACTGATCCCAGATCATTTAAGGGTTTGACTGTCCAATTCTTTTATTGCTAAGGCTCCTCTGCCCGTAAAGGACAAGATTGGAGCTTTTCAGATGTCAAATGGTACTCAATAAGCATCACAAGTGAGTTCAGATGTGAAAAGCACACTTTCAAATAGAAGAGTTTTTGTTTTGTTTTAAAATTGTATTAGCACCTAAAAGACCCCTGTGATAGTGAAGATAAAGTTAATCCGGTAATGCATTTACCATAGTAAACCTCCAGAACAGAAACACATTACCTCCCTCTGATGGAATTTTAAATCAGCATAAGGGATTAAACAGTATTATCCAGCTGATGAAGAGCGACTTGGAAAACATAGTGGATTATGGGATGTGACCATGATGTGCTCTATCGTTCGTGTTCCAGGGACTCTTTTTGAACCTTCCATGATTAATATGTCTGATATAATTCTGGGAAGGTGGTATTTTTTCTCCCTGAACTTCTCATTTCATCTTTTCAAAAGGGCTGCACACAGCAGAACCAGGCTTCATGCTCTTCTTTCAGACTGTGGTTTACATGATCCGGATTTGAATTAAAGCAGTGGAAATGGTCTCCCGCTTCTGCATTTCCTCATTAGTGTCTGGTTGACTAGGGAAACAGAGCACATTCTCCCTTATATTAGCACATCCACCGAAATCATGAATTACGGCCTACCTACTAAAATAAATGTTGTCTCAAAGAACAGAGTAAGTGAACTGAATGACACACAGAACCCCAAGGTATTCAAAGTCTATTCGTTCTTTCTTTTATACCCTTTCAGCTTGCTCTACATTTGGGTGGTCTTCTAAGTTTTGTGCTGTATATACAAAATAAAGCAACTAAACAGCTATTTTAGGGAAAAGTGTCTCCCCATTGATCCAGCTTTGCCTGAAATATCTTTTTTTTAACTTTTTATTTTATATTGGAGTATAGTTGATTAACAACGTTGTGATAGTTTCGGGTGTACAGTAGCTTCAGTTATACGTATACATGTATCTATTCTTTTTCAAATTCCCGTTTAGGTTGCTACATAATATTGAGCAGAGTTCCCTGTGCTCAACAGCAGGTCCTTGTTGGTTATCCATTTTAAATATAGTAGTGTGTACATGTCAGTCCCACCATAGAGGCCAATTTTAATTGCTGTGAGTTTTGTTTTGTTTTGTTCTTGGCCATGCCACACAACTTGCAGGATCTTCGTTCCCTGACCGCATGGAGTCCTAACAATCGGACCACCAGGGAATTCCCCGAGTTTTTGTTTTAATGTGAATTATCCAGATAATCTGTTTCTCTAGCTCTCAGTGGCCGGGTATCCTCAAAGATCATCTCTTCCTCCAAATACTTTATCCTTCCACATTCCCCCTTCCCCAACCCCAAGACAATCCTGTAGTAACTGTACTAATGGGTAATGTCAGCCACAAAAAGAAATAAAATATCTTAGTACTTATAGGCAAAACATAAGAGAAAAATGTACATTTTGTAGGCTTGGTGAATTCTGTGGACTCCTAAGCAAAGGACTAATCCAAGCAAGATGCAATCTCGTTTTTGTCATGCTCCGAGATCTTTGGATACTCTAACTTGGTGAATGACTCAACTGCATGGTGTTTTAGTTTTCCTAAAAACAGACAGAATAGGATGGTAATACCTATCCCATGGGTTGTTATAGGAGTTAAGTAAGATGACATTTGTAAACTGTTTCACACACAATACCTGGCACATGGAAAGCATTTACTAAATGGTAGCTATTATTGATGCTATTGTTATCACTACCAGCAGTACATTTTTATCTTAAACTAAAAAAGAAAATACAGTGAGATCCAGGACCAAATAGTAAAGAGCTTCTTGGATCCAGATTTTAGTAAAAATCAGGTGAGAACACCCTAGTGATGGCAAATATAAAAAATGAATGCATTAACATTACTACCAACCTTACAGATATACAAAGGATTATGAGAGAGTGCAATGAACAACTGTAGATCAAAAACTGGATAACCTAGATGAACTGGACAAATTTCTAGATAACACACAAATTACCAAAACTGACTCAAGAAGAAACAGAAAATCTGAATAGACCCATACAAAGAGATTGAATCAGTAATGAAACAAAGAAAAGCCCAGGGCCAGATGTAATCACCGTGAATTCTACCAAACATTTAAAGAAGAATTAATATCAATCCTTCTCAAACTCTTCCAAAAATACTGAAGAGGAGGGTACACTTCTTTACTTATTCTATGAGGCCTGCATTACTATGATACCAAAGCCAGATAAAGACATTACAAGAAAACTACAGACCAATATTCCTTATGAATATTGATGCAAAAATCCTCAACAATACATAAGGAAAAGAAACTCAGCGGCATATTACAAAGATGATACACCCTGACCAAGTGGAATTTATTCTAGGATTTCAAGGGTGGTTCGGGGCCTGAAAACCAATCAATACACTACACCACATTAATAGAATGAAGGAAAAAACACATGATCATCTCAGTTAATACAGACAAAAGCTTCTGACAAAATCTAACACCATTTCAAGATAAAAATACTCAATAAACTTGGAATAGAAGATATAAAACTTCCTGAACTCAATAAAGGTCATTTATGAAAAACCCTTAACTAATATCATACTCACTGGTGAAAGACTGAAAGCTTTTCCCCTAAGATCAGGAACAAGACAAAAATATCTGCTTTATCACTTCTGTTTGACATGGTACTGAAAGCTGTAGCCAGAGCAATTAGGTAAGAAGAAGAAATAAAAGGCATCCAATTTGGAAAGTAAATTGGAAGTAAAACTATCTCCATCCATAGAAGACATGATCTTATAACTAAAAAACCCTAAGGAATTCAGAGAAAACCTGTTATAGCTAATAAATGAATTCAGCAAAGTTGCAGGATACAAAATCAGTTTTTTTCCCCTCTACATTAGCAACAAGCAATCCAAAAAGGAAATTAAGAAAATAATTCCATTTACAACAGCATAAAAATATAAAATATTTAGGAATAAATTTAACCAAGGAGATATAAGACTGCACACTGAAAACTACAAAACATTGCTGAGAGAAATTAAAGACCAAAATAAATGGGAAGATATTCAATGTTCATAAACAGAAACACAATATTGTTAAGACCATAACACTACCAAATGTGGTATACATACCCAAAGTCATACACAAATTCAATGTAATTGCTATCAAAATTCTAATGGCATTTTTTTGGGTAGAAATTTAAAAATTGATTTAAGATTCATATGGACTGTTCAAGTTTTATTAAAAGCCCACAGCTAACATCACACTCAATGGTGAAAGTTTGAAAGCTTTTCGTCTAAGACCAGGAACAAGACAAGAATGCCCCCTCACCACTTCTATCAACATAGTACTGGGAGTCCTAGCTAGAGCAATTAGGAAAGAAAAAGAAAATGTAGCCAGATCAGAAAAGAAGAAGCCAAACTATCTCTATCCACAGATAATTGATCTTCTACCTAAAAGGGCCTAACAAAAAACCCTTTACAGTTAATAAATGAATTCAGCAAAGTTGCAAGATGCAAAATCAACACACAGAAATCAATTGTGTTTCTATACACTAGCAAGGAACAATCCAAAAAAGAAATTAAGAAAACAATCCCTTTTACAATAGTATTAAAAAACATACTTAGGAAAAGACCTAACCATGGAGATTACAGATTCAATGCTATCCTCATCAAAATCCCACTGGCATTTTTTACAGAAATAGAAAAAACAATCCAAAAATTCATATGGAACCACAAAAGACCCAGAATAGCCAAAGCTCTCTTAAGAAAGAAGAACAAAGCTGGAGGCATCACAATACCAAAATATTATACAAAGCTATAGTAAACAGTGTGATACTGGCATAGTGACAGACACATAGACCAACGGAACAGAACAGAGAGCCCAGAGTTAAACCCACACACGTATAAAGATGCCAAGAACACACAATGGAGAAAAGATAGTCTCTTCAACAATGGCGTTGGGGAAACTGTATATCCATATAAATATATGACTCAGCAATTCCACTGCTAGGTGTATATACCTGAAGGAATGGAAAGCAGGGAATCAGCTACCTGCTCACCAACGTTCACATAGAACTTTTCGCAATAGCCGAGAGGTAGAAACAACCTAAGTGTCTATAAACAGATGAGTGGAAAAACAAAATGTAGTATATACATTTGATGGAATATCATTCAGCCATAAAAAGGAATGAAGTTCTGATACACGCTACAACGTGGATAAACCTTGGAAACATTACGCTAAGTGAATGAAGTCGGACACAATTGACAATTATACGATTCCACTTACATGAAATATCTAGAATAGGCAAATTCATAGAGACAGAAAAAAGATTAGAGGTTACCAGGGACAAGGGGGAGGAAGAAATGAGAAATCATTACTTACTGGGTACAAAGTTTCTGTTTGGGGTGATGAAAATTTTTGGAAAATAGTGGAGATAGAAGCACAGCACTGTGCTTGTAATTAATGTCACTTAAAATGGTTAAAATGGTAAATTTTATGTTACATGTGTTTTATCCCAATAAAAAAGGCATTTCGCTGTTGAAATTAGTAATAGCACCATATTATTACATACACAAGACCATTCACAAATTTTATATGCATATTTAGAAAAGAAAAAGTACTCTTTGCATGTTGGAATTTCGATATATTTTTGGCTAATATAGCTAGAACAAATAAAATCTAATTGATTAAACTGCCTTCATTAGTTCTGCCTAATATATAAATAAAAGTATATAAACATTAAAAATATGAATGCACTGCTATGAGGGATTGAACTTTCAGCACTGAGGCTATTCATAAAAAATAGGATGCTCACTCAGCAGGGAGATCCTAGAAGGAATTATACAAATGGCAGAATGTTGGACAAAATGAGGGTCCAAACTGCCTTCCACTTCTAAGAGTCTAAGCTTCCACGAGAATCGTACACAACCAGCACGTTCCCAAGGTTAAACCATTTCTTTCTTCCTTAAGCGGTAGCAACCCTTTGCATGCCATCCAGCACAACTAGTAGCAATTTCCTATCCTGGTCTGGCGATGAATTCACTGAAAATATTATTTGCTATCCATCTCCTGCCCAAAATGTCCAGAGAACTTATCAAGGTTTCATAAAGTACATCACCTTCAAATAGTTTTAAAATTCCAGAATGGACTTTAATGGGCCAGATACCACTATGAAATTGTAACGTAGAAAATAAAAGTTCTCCTAACCCTAACTGTCTGCACCAGAATCTTCCCAAAGAGAGGATGTGACATGATTAGGAGGGCCATGATGAAGATGCAAATGTCATGCCCACACATGGTGCTAACCTCAAATATGCAGCCTACTCGGAGGCAATTTGAGTACAACTTGTCACGGCTACTGTCAGTGTGGTCACTTCTTAGTTTTCTTCCTTTTAGGGATTGTGTTTTATTCATTCTTGATCTTACTGACGGCATTCGGTCAAGACCTCTCAAGTTAAGTTTTCCCTTCTCCTAGACTTTCTCTATCCTGAGTTTTCTATAACGAAGAGGAGTGAAGGGAGAAGGTGGGTGAGTGGCTGAAACGCCTAAAGCAGGGGTAAATGGCCCAGTCATCGAGATAGAGAGCTGGGCCCCAGAAGGCGTGTTTGAGTAACAATTTGGAAAACTCCGAATCTAATCAAACACATCTGTGCCTTATATTCTCGACCTGCTGTCTCGCCTGAAATGAAGATGCTTAAATCCCCATTAGTGGGGCAGGGCCACCCGTCTATGGGAAAACAGAGCTGGACTCCAATCTGCTTTGTGGGTCCCTTGAATAGCTGTCAGCTGATCAGACAGCATTGAACGCGGGGGATCCAGCGTGGGGCAGGAGGAACACAGCTGGCTGACACAGCAAGCACTTACGAACAACAACAAAAATGCCATTTGATTTGTGGGCTGAGCCAAGCTGTCTGGGAAATCTCTAAAAGAAAGTAGTTGGAAATGACATTTCCAGCTCTGATTTTCCTAGTCAAGTCAGCACGGTTAAGCCAGGGACTCAAAAATCGCACTCCATCTAGATGGTGTCAACACAGTGACATTTGAACCTCTTTTGCTTTGGTGTTTTGAGAGTGATTTTAGCTCTTTTGGAGATAACACTGGAAACTGAATGGGCTGGGTGCTGGAAATGGGACTGTGCCCACAGCTCGTTTCCAGAAAATGGATTACTCCACCTGCTGTGGACTCTTAGATTTCCTATCATGAGATCTGAACCCTGGGCCCGATGTACAGTGAGGCATGCGATTGGCATTTGCAGAAACCTTGACATCCCACACTGCAGTTCAGGATGGGTGTCAGACAAAGGAGCATATTCGATGACTGCCAGCCCGATGATAAGGCCAGTTATTATCGAGGTATAGTTTCCCCAGGTCTAAAGACTCATAGTGGTGGCACTGAAGCATGCCAGGGAGAAGATAAAATTTAATTACTAATTTCCTTAGAGGCCAACAGTCTATTACAACTATGTTCCTTGCTGTTTTCTGCAACGACCTTACAGCTTATAAACATGACACATGCACACTTGGTCATAGTCTCAACCCCGGCTTCAATTTATGGCTCAGGTTGTCCTACATAATTAGCTAGACTGAAATGAAGAGTTTCAGATGCCACTGCTGGAAAGTCACGGCTCTGCATAAGGCAGGTGTGGGCCTCCCTCCCTCTGCTCAGTCCAATGTCTTGAACAGACAGCATAATTTCCTGCGTTAATAATACACATTATGGACAAAGCCGAGTATGAAGGTGAAGTGTGCCTCTGAGTTCTAGGGGGTGCATTTTAATTTCTGTTAGAACTGGAGAGACTGGACACTAAATTAAGTGGCTTTCTTGCATTTCACAGAGTGGCTCAATCTAATTGTTTTTAGAAACACAAAATCACAAAGAATGATATAATAAGGGGGTAGAATTTTTTTCTCCTACAGTAAAACACTTGTTCCTTTAATACGGAACTACCATTTATTTTGGACCTATTATGTGCTGAACACTTACTTGGTAGAGCTCTGGGAGAAACAAACAAAAGTCGTAATTATCTCTGGGATCAGTGCCTAGCATAAAATCTGGGAAAGAGTACATGTTTAAAAAATATCTGTTACATGAATAAATCAATGATTTGATTGTGGGATCTTCTGAATTATTGAAAACATGCACAAAATTTATATAGTCAGAAAAATAACAATAAAACCAACTAAAAATGATCATCTCTACCTTTCTAAAATTGAGAACAAATGTTTGCTGACTGCCTACTGCCAGACCTTGGGGTGCCGGGGATACAAAGGAGGCTGCACTGGTTCAGACTTTAAAGGCTGACTGTCCAATAGCAAAAGTGATTCCCTCAACTTGCCAGAGTAATACCCCAACCTCTAAGTATGACATTTTCTACCTTTATCTTTGGCATATTCCTCTCCCTGTCCTAGGCTGCAGCCAAACTAGACCGCTCCTCGTTTCCTCCAAGCACCCCATGCTTTGCTCTAGTGCCTGGTCAGAAAGAACAGAATCTCAAATGCCTGTTGAATGTATGAAATAAAAAGGGAATTCATCACTATGCCTTTTGTTGTCGGCATTCTCTCTGGTTAGACGTTCTTCCCTAGTTGCCGATCCCTTAAAACTCTCTAACTGTTCTCCAGAGCCGACGTCAAATACCATCTAGAACACAGTAGTGTATTGTCGTTGCCCATTTCATTCATTCATTCATTCATTCACTCGATCACGTATATCTCATCTCATTTAAAATGGTTAAGGCATCGCATATGTTGATTGAATTGCATGGAAGGATAGGAATATCTATGGCTTTGCGAGGATATAGTCTTTGGTGCCAAAACAAGCCACCTTCCTTCCAATTCTCATCCACATCCCAGATGATGATGATGATGAGAGCTGTTAACACAACTGGACAGAACTCTATTGGCTCTGGACTGTGCTAAGCTCCTTATATATAATTACCTCACACACGCAACAACGCCATGATGTTTATGTATTATTATCCCCATGTTACAGGTGAGGAAACTAAAACAGACACACTAAGTAAACTTGTCCCCAAGTTGCACAGCTACTAATGGAAGTATCAGTATGCCAACCCAGGTCTAAGTCTAAAACTTTGCTCTTAACCACTGTATTATTCTACCTCTCCGTTCTCAACTCATCGTGAACAGATGTGAAAGCCTGTCCATGAGCTACATGCTTAAAAAAGAACACTTGGGCATTACAGTTACCTGTCTGATATCCAACTATCCAAATGTGTACAGTCACTCGACCACCTGGATAGTTAGCCTGCATGGACACAGATAACTGGATATTTGGAAAATGGATGCTCAAGCAAGCATTTCAGGTTTTATCTGAGTGCCTGGCTCCATATAAACCCAAGGCAAGGCCGTTTCCCTGAAAACAGAACATAGAGATCTGAAATGAAGAACAAGGCAAAACTTTTAGAAAAGAAGTATATAGTGCTTACTCATTACCAGTGGAAAAATAAACTTTTCTTTCAAGCTATCACATTTCAGAGTCAGTGTTGCCCTAACGATACTTTATGAAAAGAGTTCATCGGAACCAGATCCAACTGAGGTTCAAATAAAGTGAGAAGGAAGATGCTGTGAATGAAGTGAATCTTGGACCAATCCAGATTCTTCCCCATCCACTGCCACAGTAGAACCTGAACTCTCTTGTGGATATTGAAGTTCTTAACACAGTTGCTTCAAATCAAAATAAAGATACCATTCTGAGCCCCTTTACATTTAGACTTATCTCAGTTTCAGTATTAATCTAGGACGCTCAGGATGCAGAAGTTTCCCCTAAAGCAGCTACCTCTGTGGTATACCCATGATCTCTCCCCGACTTATAAAGTTACCGAGTCCAAACAGAAGGCTCACGGTAATTAATACTTCAGCTTGACTTATCAGTGACTGCCCGACTCCTCCAATTCTCAGCAAATTTTTGGTTTGCTCCCTCGTTCTCTTGACTTTCACTCATTGCACAAAACACACTGTAACAAAAGGCATGAGATCCTCCAAACCTAACACCACAACAGCTGTTCTCTTTCTTGCCCATTTTTTTTTTATAGAGTTGGTTTGTAGTTTTCCAATCTGTGCTTCATGTGTGGTGACCACGCTGGTTTCTGAACTCCTCTTGGTTATTTCACTACATCAAATGCGTGACTTAACCAAGGAGATATGGGGTGTGTGTGTGTGTGTGTGTGTGTCTGTGTCTGTCTGTGTCTGTCTGTGCGTCTGTGTGCATGTGAGGGGTGAGGGAGAGAGGGAGAGGATAAGGCAGGATGAAAGAAAGAGATCTAGAGAGACAGAAGAGGGGGAAGTGTGGATAGGAACATGGATATAGGATGACTTATTAATATAGAAAAAATTCCTCAAAACTGCTGTCACATATTCTGACTCAAACTGACCTTTTAGGAAATTTCCCCCAAATTTGCAAAATTATGTAGGTATAGTAAATATTATTAAGATATTGAAAAACTGGAAACAGCCAAGTATCTATGAATAGAAGCTAGGTTAAATAAATCAAGGTGCATTTATAAAGTAGATGATTATACATAAAAAAGTCAAGTGATAGAAGAAGACAGTGACATATTTGTGATCTGTTTCTACGACAGGTGCACACATGGCCAGAGTCTTATCCCCAGGTTTACTTTATGACTCAGGTTTCACTGAGTAATCAACTAGGCTGAAATGAAGATTCTCAGATGCTACTGCTGGAAATGTTATGGGCTCTGCATAAGGTGTCGTGTATAGGCCCTCGTTTTGCTAAAATTGTATATGGGTGGAATAAAGAGACAAACATCTGCACCAAAATGTACACAGGACATATCTCTGGGTGCTTTATGGACCCATTGTCTCTGAACTATCATTTTCTCTTCAATTATTGATTAAATAGCATAAGTGATTTTAAATTCTTCCATTTATGCTTTCCTGCATTTTTTCCTATTTTTCCGCAGTCCACATAATTTTCCTAGTTAGTTAAAACCATGCTATTTAAAAAATAATTAATGTCAAATCCTATAAATAGTTTAAAAAACCACTCATCTAACACAAAAGAAACTTCTTGAAGGCGGGTGCCTTTCTCTGCAACTGTCACCAGACACAGGAGTGCAGATAACACACGTGCAAGCGCCCGTGATGATTTTCCATGAACAGGAGACAAAGTCTCTCGGGACCAAGGACGTTAATCGCTAAGCGTCAGTTCCATCCCAGGGCTCTGCAGTAATTTTGTCGTTATCTGGTTGGAGGATAGGAGGAGCAAGAAGTTAGGTTTCTGCCTTTGTGAACCACATGAGTAACATCACATGGGGAGGATATCAGGGAGAAATAAGATGGGAGTATGTACGTGCATCTGCCTGTGCCCTTTGGTGTGTGTGTTTAGCAGACAATTCCTGGATCTACAGAACTTGGCCCACAAAGGAGGATGAAGTTCTACAATGCTGAAGGTTGATGAGGATACTTCAAAACCTCCCACGTCGAGAACAACAGGCTGGTTAAAATTGATCCTTTCTCTCTTTAAATGGAAATAAGAAAATGGTATGTTCCAGTCTAATTTTTCCCCAAAGTTGCATCCAACTTCTAGTTTTGCGTGTATTATGGAGCTATGTGCAAAGAAGGTTTTCTCAATGAAGATTGATCTATCTATCTTTCCATCTACCTACCTACCAATCTGGAATTCCATATGGAGTCTCAGTAACTAAAACTAAGAGTATGAGAAGTGTAGTCTTGTTCTCCTAATAGAATGAATTTTGATGTATCTGTAAAAGAAATGTAGTCATTACTTTTGTGTCAAGGATTTTTCCATACCACCCTGAAAAACTGCTAGAAATGAAAATTCTTCCAGACCTATTTTAATCAAGTAAGAAACATATTAGCACCAGTAACACTGGTGGAAAGGTGATTCAAGACACCACTCTTTGGGAGTATTGGACATTTTCTCCACGACAGTCTTATTTATCTTCACATCTTAGTAAGTATCATAGCTTCTTGTAAAGGTAGATGAGAATTAACATCAATTCAGATTTGGAATTCTAAATACATAAAATGTAACTATATGTTGGTCTTAAATTTACTATTAAAAGTGCTAGATCAGATTGACAAACATATCAACACAATTTATTTTCTCCTAGATTTCAGCTCTTAAGAAGAATGACTGCCAAATAGATATTAAAACATTGCTTATGTTTATATTGAGGTAAATATCACCACCTCACAAAAGAAGCTTCCATTACCTTAATTTTACAGAATGCCAGGGTCCTGATGAGTTCAGCCTTAGACATACTAACAAGTCACAATCATGAAATTTAAGGACTGGACACACATGAGTTAGAAACAAATTCAGAAACAAGCAAAAGGGGATGGAGAATCAACTTGTGGAAGCCAGGACTGCAAAGAGAGAAGCAAAGAGAAACCAAAAAACCCCCAAGAGTGTATACTTTTGAGAAGAACCTCCTCTTCAGGGCCATTTCTGAGCTGTAGGATGACTCCAGAACAGCCTCACTGCGCCTTTTCTCTCTACTTCTCTGTGGCACACGCTTCAGTCAACACTACCTCAAATGCATTATTGTGGTTCACCAGGTTGTCAGGTTAAGTGCGCCCTGAGATAGTCAGCCAGGTACCAGTTATGAAGTTGGCACCTTCCTGTTTATCCCATATCCTGATAAGGAAGACGTTGCCATTTCCTGAAACTCCTGGCTGCCACACCACTCAGGACACCCGGGGAGCTACTGATAACCACCGTAACTACCACCAAAGTGCTGTTCTTGGGGGCCAGGTTACTTACAGGCAATTGAAGATGTTTATACTGCCCTCTGCTTTCACTGAGCTCTTAGTTTCTAACTCTTTACTGTTTTGTTTTGGTTTTTTACAACCTGTTTTATTCCTTCACCCATTCTCAGTATCATTCAGAGAGGGATGATTTTGGTTTGATTCTCCCTCTCTCCCTGCAGTCCCTCAAACAGGCAGAGAAAAAAAAAAAAAATGAAGACACATTTGAGTATAATGTAACCTATCAAGTTCCTTCTCATTACAGAACAGTCTTCAGGGAAAGAGAAAAGACTCCTGAAAGCAGTAAAAGGATAGGACCTCTACAATTCCCTTTAATTCAACCTTCTCAGGAAACTTTTCTTTACGACCAAGCTAATGATGACACGTGTTATTTACTTTACGCTTATTCTAATCCCAGCCCAATGTGTAACGCTTTGCAGGGTTTATCGTGTTCGCTCCATGCAACATTATGAGGTAGTGATTCTAACAAATCCCCCTTTTGCAGATGAAGACACTGAAGCATCAGTAGGTTAGGGATTTGTCCAAGGTCAATGGGCTCTTTAGTAGCGGATCTACGATTGAACTTTAGGTCAAACATCAAACCAATAAAAACAGTGCTTATAACCACTCAGTTATTTTCCTTCCCGTGGCCTGTGTTGGGGGGTCACAAACTCAGATGCCAGGCAGGTAATTTCCATGAGTGGAGCAGACTGGGAGGGCACTGTGGCAGCCTGGAGTTCTCAGGCATCACGTATGGGAGGGTAACCGCTGCCCACTCCTGCCAGCTGTGGCCATGAAGGATCTATGCGCTCACTGTGGCCACAGGATCAGAGTCTTCAACGGAAGATGGAAATACGGATATTTAAACAAATCATCTGATTTTTAAATGTTGGCAACTTATTAAAAAATATTTAAACAGTGGGCCAACTCCATACTGGCCAAACAAAAGCCATCTTTAGGTGAAATTCAGCTCATGGGTCACCAGTTTCCAACCCCTAGATTTCAAACCTTGACTGGTGTGATGTTACCATCCTGCTTCAGAAACACAAAACATCTCTGACCCAACCATAAAATCTCTTTCTTCCTCTAGCCACTGTGGTAAGGAGTAGAGGGGCCAACTCTCGTTCCCATCTCTGCTCCAGGAGGCAGCGTTAGAATGGAGCAGGCTTGGTGGAAATCCTCTTTTCCAGCTGGTGATGGGAATTTGTCTTTCTCTCCCCTCCAGGCTGTTGTGTCAGCATCTCTGGAGTTGCCTCCGGCTTTCTCATGTGGTTCAGCTACGTGCTGGCTTCCCCTGAGTCTAGCTAGATTTTGTGTCTTGGAGGAGAAAAAAAATTCCCCTGAAACTCTAAAAACTACAGTTCAGCTTCAACTTCAACACTCACTAACCACTTTTTCTCTTTAGCTCACCGTGGTTAAAGAAAAAAATCATCGTTCTCCAAAGTAGGGAGGTGGAGTTTGGGCAGACTAACCTACCATCTTAGCATTAGGTAATTTGGAAAAGCCCTTTAAAATCTGCGGTGCTGGGCTTCCCTGGTGGCGCAGTGGTTGAGAGTCCGCCTGCCGACGCGGGGGACACGGGTTCGTGCCCTGGTCTGGGAAGATCCCACATGCCGCGGAGCGGCTGGGCCCGTGGGCCATGGCCGCTGGGCCTGCGCGTCCAGAACCTGTGCTCCGCAACGGGAGAGGCCACAGCAGTGAGAGGCCCGCGTACCGCAAAAAAAAAAAAAAAAAAAAAAAAATCTGCGGTGCAGGGTATTCTTGAAATACAGTCCTTTGCTTTACAATGAGATCCCCTGCAATAACAGAAGCATCTCTCTGCTCTGGGGTTTAGACTCACACAAACTACTGCATTCATTCATTCTCCTGAGTTTCTCCCAGGGACCTTAGCATCAGGAAATCAAACTCGCTTACTGTTGTATCCCCAGAACCTGGCACAAACATTAGTAAGTGTTTGCTGAATAAATGAATAAAATGAAAGAAAGGCTCAGATCAGTTGGGACCAAGATAACATCTATGCTGTGATTTATTCATTCAAATATGTTGCAATGAGCTCAGGTCCCCAAGGCGCGGGGTTGAGCAACAAAAGGTGGCCGCTCTTCAGATCACTAGGAAACTTTTGTTTTGCTGTGTAGGGTGGAATCTGAGGGCAACAGCTGATTTTCTCAGGACAAAGGAAGGGAAAAGAGGATTTCACAGGGGATGTGTGGTTGAAGAGGAGGGAGAAAATACCTGAAACTTGGGGGGCAAGTGGGTAAGACACGGGAGAGAGCAAAGAGATAGCGGGCTGTGTGATGTAACCTTCCCCTCAGCCTGTCCATAAAACCTTCAGTAAAAACAGTCACTAGCATCAATGATTCTGGAGTCAAGTAATAGTCTGTATTAACAGTGTAACTTGCACACGTGGTCAATGGGGAAAACAAATACGAATACAAAAAAGTCCCTTCTTTGGAGGAGCAAAGAGTCTAGGGTGAAAACAGCCAGAGAAAGAAAATCTTCCACTACTATATGAGAAACTGCTCAAAGATACAAAACACTATCGATTTATGCAAAGACATTTATTGCAGTTACTGTGTGCCAGGCATGTGCTGGGGCCTGGAGATATGGTGGCAAAGGAGACAGTCAAGGTCCCCTGCGCTTAAGGAAAAAGAAGCAATAAATCTAAGGAACGGGATAGTATCAGCAATGGGGGCCTGAAGGGAATAATGTGGAGGTGATATATTGTAAGGATGGATGGGATTCAACATTAATTAGGTGGTCAGGACTGGCCTCTCTGAAGGGTGACAATTGAGCTGAGACGAGAAGGATGGGAAGAGGTCAGTCACTATATGCAGCTCTGTGGGTTAAGCTTTCCAAGAAGAGGGAAGAGCTGCATACAAATGGACCAAGCTGGTACTAGGCAAGTGACGGGGAGGGGGGTGTAGAAGATGCTCAGAGAGGCAGGTGGGGGCCAGATTAGCAAGACACAGAACATTACTAGGTCTGCAAGGGTAACGGATGGACTTGCAAAGACTCAAGGGACTTGAGTGAAAGACGCAAAGGTAAAGTGTAATCACAACACAAGGGCCTTGGCATGCACCATCTCTGGGGGGATGTTCTCAAACACTGGCCCTCCAGGGGGCAGGAAATAATGTAGTCTAGTTAACTGCCCTTTGGGACTGCTGTGTGTATGAATGTAAAACTAGGGATTATCCAGCCCTAAGATGCGAATGAAAAGGGCACAGTGGGTCATTAGTTTTCCAGAAGACTCTTCTCACTCGGTGTAGAAGTGAGAATGCCAATTACCCTCATTTCTGTGGAAGGGAACCGGGAGAGGAGAGACACCCAGAGAATTGTGCTTCCAATTGGCTTGCAAATCATAACAACCCCAAAATTAAAAGAACAGGAAAAAAAAAAAAAAAGCCCCTTTGCTCTTGGGACCTTAAGTGATTAGAAAGAGTGTTTATTTGGCTGATTTTCACACTTCATTAGCATATGCATAATTTAACAAGGGAACATGCTGGGGGCTGGCACTGGTGAGGGCAGCTCTCCATACCCATGGACTAGAATCTGGGGCAGCAGCGTTGGGAGTCCTTAATTACGCCAGCAAGGCAACAGAGAGCAGCGTGTAAAAGGGGGGTGAGCTGACGACGTGCCACAAGCATGGAAAGACACCCGATGTCTATTTTCACCCACGTGTACACCTGCACCGAGCCTTGCCCGGATATTCCTCCCAAGAACAAAGTCACCGGTGGCAATCCTTACTCTTCCCACGTCTTTCGCTGCCAACGCCCTCGATCAGGCAGCCCTGTTTTCTTCTCCAAACGTGTGGCGATGCCAAAAATAATAAAGTACTTTATTATGACCGTTCATATCACATTGCACTTGGCACTGGAGACAAGAAGGATGTAGAGTGGTGCTTCAGGGCTAAATAAAATGGACACTAGAAGAAGGGTCAGGCCTTCCAATTTTAATCCTGAATTTGCTGATTAGATCCACAAGCAGAGCAGCAAAGGACAAAAGTCATAACCAATGCTTTAAATTAGTTAACTTTTAGGTTTTCTTTTCCTCCACTCGTAAAAGTATCCTCTAACCCCAAAGGAAGATGAAAAAGAAGAGACGGCGGCCTGCAATGACAGAACTCACGTCTGCTTGCTCACCTGTCTTTCTGGACTTGTTTCTCTGCCCATGCTCTTTGGAGGGACAAATATATAACTCAAAAATTGATGAGTGGAATCGGATGGGTGTTTTTGAAAAGAAGTGGCAGGGAATTTTACAATCTTCACACCATATCTCACCTCATCACCAGATTCAATGTCATGTAACTTTAAAATTGTGTCAATATCATATTGATGCATCTTGGTCCATTGGTCTATTCCGAGATGATTTACAGGTGTTTTTTTTTGCTTCTGGTACCTCCTCACCATCAATTCTCCTTTCCTCTCTTAAGAAAATCCTAATTTTTCTTGTCCTCAGTCTAAGCTGCTGTGTGTGTGTGTGTGTCTGTGTGTGTATCTTTAAGGCCTGAGCTAATTGGCCTCTATCTCCCTCGCGATAGTGATTGCATTGGGCATAAAAAGAAAATCCAACTTGGACCAATGAGGGTTAGGTCTAGACCTTTTGTTGCTACACTGAGAAGATCCCAACATATTACTCTCACTCCCTTCACGCCAACCCCTCATAGCTCTCCAAACATGTCAAACATTTTCATACCTCTGTGCTTTTTCAGATGCTATCCCACTTCTTGACTGAATGAGGAAATCTATCAGTTCTTCCATATGTTATTTTGGCTTGAATCCCCCCAAACCTTATGCTATCATATTTAACTTAATAAGCCTCTACTGACAACTATTATACCAGACCACTGGCTGTTTCCACAACAACCATTCTTCCATTCTTCTGTCAACAGTCAATCCCCTGACTTTTTTCTTTCTCATCCTCAAGTAAAATTTAGGCAGTGCTGATTCCTCCCTCAACATCAGTTAGGCCCTATTTGGCTTAAGTCCATTAGGTAGTCTATCTCACTGAGTAGAGGGAATAGGTATAGAGATGAGCACAGAATCCAAATAGACCTAATGAGATGTGAGGAGATATTTCCTAAGGGTTTAAGGAGATGGGAAGCCTTGCACTATGGCAGCCAACTTTCCACCACAAGTAGAGAGCCTGGAACAATTGCTGGGTCTATACAGAAAGCAGAGCGGAGAGATTATCAACAGAGGGACATAGCTGAGCTCTGGATCAAGCCTTACCTGAAGCTAGTGTTTTCTGAACTTCAAATTTGTGTGTGCCAAAATCTAGATTAAGCAAAATTTCAGTAGGATTTTTTTCAGCCCTTCAACCAAAAGATTTCTGACCAACAGACTAACAAAAAAATGTCAAACAGCTCAAGAGCCAACCTGTGGGAAATTAAACTACATTCTAAGTCAACTTCAAATTGTTCATGCATTCATCCACTCGAGAAATATTTGAACACTTATTCTACACCAAGTACTGTTCTAGGACATTAGAGATTATAGCAATGAGCAAAACAAATTTTTTTTTGGAGCACAGATTTTAGTGGGGAGAGATATATAACAAATAATAACAATGATAAAATGATAAAGTATATAGCATATTAGAAGATTGTTATTAGGAAACAATAGAATACGTTAAGAGAGAGCAGAAAAGCCAAAGGTGGAAGGGGATTTCAATGTCAAATAGGTAGTCAATATAGGCTTCACTGAAAGGACAATACTTGAACAAAGACTCGAAGGAAGTGAGGAAATTGGCTATGCAGGTATCTGGGAGAAGAGCAGTCCAGGCAGAAGAAACAGCAAGTGCTAGGGCCCTGAGGACAGGTGAGTCCAAGCAGCAGCAAGAAGGCTGTTGAACAGGGAGAAAGCAAAAGGAGTGAAGTCAGAGAGGAAATTGAAGGGCCACCACAAGGATCCTTTTTCACTGAGTAAGATGGAGAGTCATTGGAAGATTTTGAACAGAGGAGTGACATGATCAGACCTAAATTCTTACAAGAATCAGTCTGGCTACTGCATGGAGAATAGATTTGGGGCTCAGAGGCAAGGGTGGAAGCAAGGGACTGTTGCAACAACGCCTGCTAGATAGTGGCTTGGATCAGTAAGGTAGCAGTGGAAGGGGTAAAAAGACATTGGATCATGGATACGATTGAAAAATAGAGCCAACAGGATTCCCTGAGGCACTACATGTGGAATGTGAGTCAAGGATAACGCCAAGGTTTCTGGCCTGAGGAACTAGAAGGATGAAGTTGCCATCAACAAAGAAAGCTGCGGGCAGAAAAGGTTTGTTCAGGAGACGATCCGCAGTCCGCAGCTTGAAAATGTGAAGTCTGAGATGTTTTACTGAACATCCAAGTAGAGATCTGAAGAAGCTAGATATATAAGTCTGGAGTTCAGGAGAGATGAATGGACTAAAGACCTGAACTTGGGAGTTCTCAGCATATAAACAGTGTTTCAAGTCACAAAGTGGGATGAAGGGAGTAACTGTAGATGAGAAGAAGAGAGGATCCAAGGACTTAATTCATTTAATCAACTCATTTAATCTCCACAATAACCTTATAAACTCATTTATTATTACTATCCTCATTTTATAGTTGAAGAAATCAAAACTTAGAGGAGTTAAGATCACACGGCAACTTGGCCGAGAACATACATACTCAACTGTGTATAAACACGTTAAGTCACTGAGCTGGGACTGAAACCCGGGCAGCCTGGCTCCAGAGCCTGTGCTCCTAACTATTTCTCAATATTGCCACCTGTTCCCAAGCCAAATTGTTTAATTGACTGACAGATGTTTAGGATTAGTGATAAAGAGAGTGTACAGGACCAAATAGTGGCCAACTGAACTAAAAGAATTCAGTTTCCTGCCTCCAGAGCTAGACTGGGCTGCAAACACAATGCCAAGACAAAGGTAAGAGCTGAAGTTACTGTATCCAAACACAGGAAGACCGGTTTGCTCAGTGGTCCCCATACTTAGTCTGTATGAATCAACTGCACTTGGAGATCTTGCTAAAAGTTGCAGGTTTCTCGATGACTGTCCTAGACACTGATTTAGTAGATACTACGGAGTGTGGGAATTCCATTTTGACATGTGTCTCAGGAAATTCTCAACACCTTTTTGAGAAACACAACCAGAGGAAATCTACTTTGGCTTACCTCTATCCAGCAGCTCTCTACCTAAAAAGGCAAATAAAATTGGACTTCAATTCAACTTAGCTTCACAGATGGGATTGGAACACAAGGGAGATATTTGTACATAGCTAATGACTACAGCTTAGCTTGGAAAAATAGTTTGATATTCTTCATAAAGATTGTTAGTCTTCTTTTGTTAACTGGTAATCAACTTCTTACTTATCTTTTGTTAACTGGCAATCAACTTCTTACTTAATCTGAAATTGACCTTCTTTATTTATTCATATTAGTAAATAAAATTGGCACTTGAACTTTGCACAGCAAATGGTGGGTTTTTACTAAATACTCATTGAGAAGACAAGATATGCGAGAAATTTATGCCTTGCATTTGTCAGTGGAGACCCAAGCTCACTTGGATACCTTCACCCAATGACAGTTGCAATCAAAGTGTAATAGCATTTAACTTAAGCTAAAAAGTAACCGTCCGTTATTAAAAAAAAACCTGCCAAAGCAGAGCTATAAGCAAAGTGGGTTGGTGTCAACGCCCGCTTCCTTTTTAGTTCTGATTAAATAAACAAATACAGAGCTTCTCAGAAATGCACATAACTCCAATAATTCAGCAGCTGAGTAAGCCCAGAAAAACATGAGGATAATAGCTAATATTTGTTCCCTATTTGGTTAGACTCTAAAGGTAATTGCACAAATGATTTCCTCCAATACCAAATGCCATTGCCAAATGTTTGCACATCGGATTGCTTTCTGTTTCTACTTCGGATTTTGAAAACAGTCCTTACAAATTGTCTCTATTTTAGGGATGTGAATAATCACCATATTAATATGGTGTAGTTTAATTTAATTTCAGAATTTTTTCAGAGCCACTGACTCATCCAATTTATTGGTTTCATTGGGAGGCTACCAAATGGATTTGAACTAATTTCTAAAGCAGGAAAACCAAGACAACAGTGATTTCTGCCTCTACCTCTCCTCCACAGTTTTATACAAATGAAAACATGGTGGCAAGAAGGAATAATTTCTCATTCCTATCCAACCAACTGTCCATTAACAATTCAATCTTTTAACCATGTTGTATTAAACATTTACATGGCAATATAGCGAGGTGATGAAGATCATGGCCTCTTAGTTGCATGGTCATGAGCATTTCAGTTTCTTCATCTATAAACGGGGCTAGGGAAAGTATCTAATTCACAAGAACTGTTAGGAAGATTAAATGCGATGACACATAAAATTACTAGCATAGGGCTTCCCTGGTGGTGCAGTGGTTGAGAGTCCGCCTGCCGATGCAGGGGACACAGGTTCGAGCCCCGGTCCGGGAAGATCCCACATGCCGCGGAGTGGCTGGGCCCGTGAGCCATGGCCGCTGAGCCTGCGCGTCCGGAGCCTGTGCTCCGCAACGGGAGAGGCCACAGCAGTGAGAGGCCCGCGTACCGCAAAAAAAAAATTACTAGCATAGTTTCTGGCACACAATAAATGCTCTCCATTGTCAGTGATTATCGTTTTTATCTATGCACATGCTCGTCTGGGTATAAACATACACACAGCCAAGCCCTACTTTCTGCCACTATGCATTTCACTATTGCACGCAGCTGCCCAGTTACTGCCTGATAAGCATCTCTGCTTCACCTCTTCCACCGTAGCCTTTCATTCAGTGGTTTTTGCTGCTGACTCAAATAGTGGGACACCAACGGATGATAACAACCAAATAAGAAGGGTATTGCAAAAAAAAAAAAAAAAAAAAAAAGATTGTTAGGATGGTAAAAAAAAAAATAATGGCATTGCAACGATCTACCATCTGAAGAGGATTTCAGAATGGCAGTGGCATCACCTTCTTATGAAACTGAGGAATGAAAAAAAAAAAGGGCATCTTCGTGATGGGTCCACAGGTACTGGTGAAGTGGGTGCATGCAAGTGATCTGCTCCCATGCTTCCAAGTCTATATACATAACTGTCCCAAAGCCGAGTCATTATAAAAGAGTCATCATAAGGGATGGAGTGAGCAGAACTTGAAATTACCCATCTGCTTTCACCGTGGGCAATGCAATTTTTACTGAGCAATAGGTTTAGGTGATCAGGAGACAAAAAGCCACTTCCCTGGCACCCGTCTGCTCTGGTAGCTGCAAATGGAAGACCATTCTTTTTCTTTCCATTTACATGCATGGAGTGTCCCCTATGTGCCATACACAGTGCCAAGTGCCTTGGGGGAAACAGGGCAAAATGAGATAGATCCCTGAAGTCAAGGTAATGATAACCTGTGGAAGACACTATTTCTCCAACAAATGCCTAGCAGAAGACCTAGCCCATAACTGATGCTTAATAAAGGTTTGTTGAATGAATAAGTAAATGTGTAATTTGGGCAGTCCCATTATAAGCACAGGGTAAAAAAAATAAAACTAATTAGGCAAAATTTAGGAAGCCTCTGCTGGCAGCTACCATTGCCAAAAGGCATTCTTTGTCTACACCTGGCCAGAAAGCCCAAGCTTTCACTCAGACCATTGGATCTTAGTGAGTTCATACACCTTGTGCTTACTGCCATTACTCAAGGTCCACTCTGGGCTTTTGTAGTGGAGACAGTGGCTTGGTATGGAAGCACGGGCAATGGGAAGAGTCAATCTGACTCCACCAGTCCATGTTCCCATCCTATAGGAACTCCACCTTTCGAGGTGGAAGTCGGAAAGCAGCTCAACTCTTCTGAAAATTTTGAGAGTTAATGCATTGTTAGCTCTTGGCATCCCTGCTGTATTCTGACAGCACGGGGATGATCCACCATGATCCATGCAATGACAAGCTCTGTCTGGGACTTCCCTGGCAGTCCAGTGGTTAAGACTCCACACTTCCACTGCAGGGAACATGGGTTCGATCCCTAGTCGGGGAACAAAGATCCTACATGCTGCACAGTGTGGCCCAAAAAGAAAATAAAGGTGTATTTTACAAAACCAACCAAACAAGCACTGTCCCATTGCAATCAAGAATAAAGGCCTCTGACATACATCCCACTGGGTATTATTCATAATGTGAATACAATCATGCTTTAAAGGCTTTCAGGACACTCAGGAACTTGATGCACCATCTGTGTCATCACGTAAAGCAAATAATTGCTTTTTAAAAAATCCATGCCACTATTGCTAATTTTTTCATTTCCACAAGCTACCCCACTAACCACCTCTGGGTATTTACACAGTTTATTTAATTATGCAGTGGTTTTGTGTGTACTGAACATTAAACAGGGGGTCCATGCATACTGAACTCTCCATCCTGATTTTTAAAACCAGCTCTCTTGCTGTTTCTTTTCTCTGCTTTTAGCAGGAGGACAATAACACCCGTCTTTCTGGCCTCTGAAGGGATTGATGTTCATAAGAGCTGTAAAGCTGAAAGATGCTGCCTCCATGCTGAGTGTGATATAACAAGATATATTTGTAACCGGGTGCTGAAAGAGACCTATCTGCTGGGCATCTCCTGTAACCAGCCGTTCCTGTCGTCAAACGGTATTTATTGAACACGCAGTAACTGTCTTGTGAGCTCCAAATTAATGGGGGGACTCCCGAGAACCTAATTTTAACACATTATCCCCCTCTTTGTTACCCGTATTTGTTTGTTTCAAAGCCTGACACTTTAATTGGCACCGAGGACTCCAACGCACAACTGCAATTTTCCTTGTGAAAGCTTAGAAAGCTGCTGCCTGAAGACGCCTGGTTTAGCTCCTGGAGTTCACAGGCTGGCAGGGAGCTGTGCAGCCACAAGTGCCAGAAAACGCCATGAATATGGAAGAAAACTGGAGCTTGTTTTGGGGCAGGCTGGGAAACTGACACAAAAGCCATTAATCTTCTTTCAGAGTCACCCTTCGTAACCACTCCATCCTCGACAGGCATTTGTCTTATTTTTAGTCTCCTTCTCAGGAGCTTTCCGTTTTATCCCCCAGTTCTTCTGGGGCTTTGCTGAGCCTGGTTTTGATCCTCTAATTGGCTTTTACCCTCCAATCCTTTTTGATTCCCCCAGAACGCAAATTGGCCGGTTCCTTGCCTATGTTATTCCAACTTTTTACACTCTGTTCCCTCATTTTGCTTGTTTTTCATCTTCCAGTGAGACTTAACCTCCCCTTTCCCCAACATATCGCTGGAGAGATTTGTCAAGCCTCTCAAATCCTGGCTTCCCCTAACTTCCCTGATGAAGCGTTCCCCAGGGGTAATATATCTCTCTGACCCACAACTTCCACAGTCCTTGGTTTGGACCTTCCCTATAACACATTCTGTGTGGATCCATATCTATGAGCTCCTTATTGATAAAGATATGCCAGAGGATCAGTGTTCACACTCCATACAGCACTCCACAGAGCACTGAGCTGAGAGCAGCTGCTTAGAAAATATGCTTGGACAAATGGATGCTTTAAGTTATTTCAGTCCTTAAAAAACAAAGTTCTACTGATGTTAAAATCAACACCTAACATAACTAATCATGTGTCGGCCCTAAGAACAAAAAACAAAAAGTAACAACAGTTAGGAACTAAGATTTACTGAGCGCTTACCAATGTGCCAGGCATATGGCTAGGCGCTTCGCTTGGGTTTCCTCTTTGAACCCTCTCAATAAGTTTATGACGAAGGCATTAATGTTATAGATGGGGAAATGCAGCTTTGAGAGTTCACTTTCTCTGGGGCAGAAGCTAACATCTGGCAGATCTGGGATTCGGGCTCATGACTGTCTGACCCCAGAGTTTGCTCTCTTTGCAACTTTACTGCATTGTCTTCTTTTTCCTTGTGGGCCCATTTAGAAAGATCTATTAGGGTGAAAACTAGAGTGACTTTGTCTGAGACTTCATAAAACCTTATACAGATAAGGATAGGTGATGGACACACTGAAGACTGAGAGGTGACTTTACAATTTCTGTAGGGAATGTCTGCTGATTTCCATTCCATGGCAGACAGAACAAAGCCAAGGCTAAACAAAGTTTACCTACTCCACAGTTCTTAGGTAGAATAATGATTTTTTCACTAACAAAGAGGGGGCCAATCAAATCTTGTTACCTGGCAATGACCATATTTTTCCGGCTCTTTGTCTTAGAGGTGAATTGCACCAGGCTAATTTAAATATGCACACAGTGAAAATTTCAACTCAGAGAGAGAGAGAGAGAGAGAGAGAGAGAGAGTTTGAGAGAATGAGAGATTTGGGGTGGTGTTGGTGGGGAGCTCTATTTACTTTTGGTTAAATGCCAGTACCGCATGAGTCCAAGGTCAATAAAAGAAGTGTGAAACCAATTAGGGTTTCTCACCTTCTGGCTGCTTAAGGCTATGCATATTGCATACCCGAAATATATGATTTTACAAGAGAGTATTTCTGGGCTGCAGAATGGCACGGTGCCAAACTAGCCTGGGACAACACATGTCTACTTTTCTGTCTTGGGTTAAAAGTGCTGTAACCCAAAAGAACAGAGGGGAACAAAAGAGATTCAGCAAGAATGGGAATGAAGCATGAATCACAGAGAGAGAAGATTACCATCAAAAGCTTAAAAAAAAAATCTGCCAAAGCTCTCTAGCTCTCTGTTAATGACTATGACTGTAATTTCTGCATATTTTAACAGATGTTCTGTTTATAAAACTGCAAACTGATTTAAGGGTTACGAATAAAGCCAGGAGGCCCTAGAGATGTTTCTTTGTATGATTAACTGACCACAGGCCATTTGTTTTACAACAAAGACGCTCAATGATCCATAGTCCACGATTTATACCAGCCCATGTATACTAATGGCTGATGTCTCCATGGTACTTCTCATTAGCAGCTGAAGGGGAATCGGAGGAAAACAGATTATGGGAATAGCTCCCCATCGCTCAACATGCTAGTTCATTAGTGAGCGTGGAATCGATCCGAAAGAAAACTAAGATAATCATAAGCTGAAATTTGAATTATAAATTATAACAATTAAGGAATCCAGTTCAAGGATGAAAGAAAGAATATGGCTTTTCATAACCCTAGCTGTACGCACCTTGGTAAACTGGGAATGAGAGGAAGTTTTGTATCTCCTAAATAAAAGACAGAGAGACCTTCAAGATGGGGGAGGAGTAAGACGTGGAGATCACCTTCCTCCCCACAAATACATCAAAAATACATCTACATGTGGAACAACTCCTACAGAACACCTACTGAACGCTGGCAGAAGACCTCAGACCTCCCAAAAGGCAAGAAACTCCCCACGTACCTGGGTAGGCAAAAGAAAAAATTAAAAACAGACACAAAAGAATAGGGATGGGACCTGCAGCTCTGATAGGGAGCTGTGAAGGAGGAAAAGTTTCCACACACTAGAAAGCCTCTTCACTGGAGGAGATGGGGCGTGGCGGGAGGGGGGCGGTAGGCTTCAGAGCCACGGAGGAGAGCGCAGCAACAGGGGTGCGGAGGGCAAAGCGGAGAGATTCCCGCACAGAGGATCGGTGCCGACCAGCACTCACCAGCCCGAGAGGCTTGTCTGATTACCCGCCAGGGCGGGGGTTGGGAGCCGAGGCTCGGGCTTCGGTCGGAGCACCAGAGAGGACTGGGGTTGGCGACATGAACACAGCCTGCAGGGGGTTAGTGCACCACGGCTAACCGGGAGGGAGTCCGGGGAAAAGTCTGGACCTGCCGAAGAGGCAAGAGACTTTTCCTTCCCTCTTTGTTTCCTGGTGCGCGAGGAGAGGGGATTAAGAGCGCTGCTTAAAGGAGCTCCAGAGACGGGCACGAGCCGCGGCTAACAGTGCGGACCCCAGAGACAGGCATGAGACGCTAAGGCTGCTGCTGCCACTACCAAGAAGCCTGTGTGCAAGCACAGGCCACTGTCCACACCTACCCTCCAGGGAGCCTGTGCAGCCCGCCACTGCCAGGGTCCTGTGATCCAGGGACAACTTCCCCGGGAGAATGCACGGCGCGCCTCTGGCTGGTGCAACGTTATGCCGGCCTCTGCCGCCGCAGGCTCGCCCCGCACTCCGTGCCCCTCCCTCCCCCCGGCCTGAGTGAGCCAGAATCCCCAAAGCAGCTGCTCCTTTAACCCCGTCCTGTCTGAGCGAAGAACAGACGCCCTCCGGCGACCTACATGCAGAGGCGGGGCCAAATCCAAAGGTGAACCCCAGTAGCTGTGCGAACAAAGAAGAGAAAGGAAAATCTCTCCCAGC
This sequence comes from Phocoena sinus, assembly GCF_008692025.1. Taxonomy (NCBI): domain Eukaryota; kingdom Metazoa; phylum Chordata; class Mammalia; order Artiodactyla; family Phocoenidae; genus Phocoena; species Phocoena sinus. The sequence goes on along the minus strand of NC_045765.1, from coordinate 48,728,501 downwards.
AGCCTCAGGAGCAGCGGATTAAATCCCCACAATCAACTTGATGTACCCTGCATCTGTGGAATACCTGAATAGACAACAAATCATTCCAAAATGGAGGTGGTGGACGTTGTGAGCAACTGTAGATTTAGGGTTTGATTTCTGCATCTGCATTGTTTCTGGTTTTATGTTTACCTTAGTTTAATATTTAGAACTTATTATCTTTGGTAGATTTATTGATTTGATTGCTCTCTTCCTATTTTTTAATATATTTTTCCTTCCTCTTTTTGTGAGTGTGTATGTGTATGCTTTTTTCTGTGATTTTGTCTGTACAGCTTTGCTTTTACCATTTGTCCTAGGGGTCTGTCTGTCCATTTTAATTTTTTTTTTTAGTATAGTTTTTAGCTCTTGTTATCATTGGTGGATTTGTTTTTTGGTTTGGTTGCTCTCTTCTTTCTTTCTTTTTTTTAATTACTTTTTAAATTTTTTATTTTTAAAAATATTTTTTGGGCTTCCCTGGTGGTGCAGTGGTTAAGAATCCACTTGCCAATGCAGGGGACATGGGTTCAAGCCCTGGTCCAGGAAGATCCCACATGCCATGGAGCAACTAAGCTCGTACGCCACAACTACTGAGCCTGTGCTCTAAAACCCGCGAGCCACAATGACTGAAGCCTGTGCACCTACAGCCTGTGCTCCACAACAAGAGAAGCCACTGCAGTGAGAAGACTGCACACCACAACAAAGAGTGGCCCCCGCTCACTGCAGCTAGAGAAAGCCGTCATGCAACAATGAAGACCCAACACTACCAAAAATAAAATAAATTCATTAAAAATATATATATATTTTTAAATTTTAATTATTTAATTTTATTGTTTTCTTTCTCCCCACCCCCCCCCACCCCAACTTTCTTTTTTTTCTCCCTTTTCTTCTGAGCCGTGTGGCTGACAGGGTCTTGCTGCTGCAGCCGGGGGTCAGGCATGAGACTCTGAGGTGGAACAGCCGAGTTCAGGACATTGGTCCACCGGAGACCTCCCGGCCCCACATAATATCAAACAGCGAAAGCTCTCCCAGAGACCTCCATCTCAATGCTGAGACCGAGCTCCAGTCAACGACCATCATGCTACAGTGCTGGAAACCCCATGCCAAACAACTAGCAAGACAGGAACACAACCCCAGCATGAGCACAGAGGCTGCCTAAAATCATGATAAGTTCAAAGACAGCCCAAAACACAGCACCAGATGTGGTCCTGCCCACCAGAAAGACAAGATCCAGCCCCACTCACCAGAACACAGGCAACAGGCCCATCCACCAGGAAGCCTACACAAGCCACTGAACCAACCATACCCACTAGGGGCAGACACCAAAAACAACAGGAACTACAAACCTGCAGCCTGCGAAAAGAAGACCCCAAACACAGTAAATTAAGCAAAGTGAGAAAACAGAGAAATACAGAGCAGATGAAGGAGCAAGGTAAAAACCCACCAGACCAAACAAATGAGAGGAAACAGGAAGTCTACCTGAAAAAGAATTCAGAGTAATGAAAAGTAAAGATGATCCAAAATCTTGGAAATAGAAGAGAGAAAATACAAGAAACGTTTAACAAGGACCTAGAAGAACTAAAGAGCAAACAAACAATGATGAACAACACAATAAATGAAATTAAAAATTCTGTAGAAGGAATCAATAGCAGAATAACTGAGGAAGAAGAACGGATAAGTGACTTGGAAGATAAAACAGTGGAAATAACTAGCACACAGCAGAATAAAGAAAGAAGAATGAAAAGAATTGAGGACAGTCTCAGAGACACCAACATTAAACATACCAACATTCAAATTATACAGGCGCCAGAAGAAGAAGAGGAAAAAAAAGGGACTGAGAAAATATTTGAAGAGATGATAGTTGAAAACTTCCCTAATATGGGAAAGGAAATAGTCAATCAAGTCCAGGAAGTGCAGAGAGTCCCATACAGGATAAATGCAAGGAGAAACATGCCAAGACACATGTTAATCAAACTATCAAAAATTAAATACAAAGAAAAAATATTAAAAGCAGCAAGGGAAAAACAACAAATAACATACAAGGGAATCCCCATAAGGTTAACAGCTGACCTTTCAGCAGAAACTCTACGAGCCACAAGGGAGTGGCAGGACATATGTAAAGTGATGAAAGGGAAAAACATACAACCAACATTAGCCAGCAAGGATCTCATTCAGATTCAACGGAGAAATTAAAACATTTAGAGACAAGCAAAAGATAAGAGAATACAGCACCACCAAACCAGCTTTACAACAAATGCTAAAGGAACTTCTCTAGGCAGCAAACACAAGAGAAGGATAAGACCTACGATAACAAACCCCCCAAAATTAAGAAAATGGTAATAGCAACATACATATCGATAACTACCTTGTATGTAAATGGTTTCAATGCTCCAACCAAAAAGACATAGACTGGCTGAATGGATCTAAAAACAAGATCCATATATATGCTGTCTACAAGAGACCCACCTCAGACCTAGGGACGCATACAGACTGAAAGTGAGGGGATGGAAAAAGATATTCCATGCAAATGGAAATCAAAAGAAAGCTGCAGTAGCAATTCTCATATCAGACAAAATACACTTTAAAATAAAGACAAGAGACAAGAGACAAAGAAGGACACTACATAATGATCAAGGAATCAATCCAAGAAGAAGATATAACAATTGTAAATATTTATGCACCCAACATAGGAGCACTTCAATACATAAGGCAAATGCTAACAGCCATAAAAGGGGAAATCAACAGTAACACAATCGTAGTAGGGGAATTTAACACCCCACTTTCACCAACGGACAGATCATCCAAAATGAAAATAAATAAGGAAACACAAGCTTTAAATGATACCTTAAACAAGATGGACTTAATTGACATTTACAGGACATTCCATCCAAAAACAACAGAATAGACTTTCTTCTCAAGTGCTCATGGAACATTCTCGAGGATAGGCCATATCTTGGGTCACGAATCAAGCCCTGGTAAATTTAAGAAAACTGAAATCGTATCAAGTATCATTTCCGAAGACATGCTATGAGACTAGATATCAATTACAAGAAATAATCTGTAAAACATACAAACACATGGAAGCTAAACAATACACTACTAAATAACCAAGAGATCACTGAAGAAATCAAAGAGGAAATGAAAAAAATACCTAGAAAGAAATGACAATGAAAACACGATTACCCAAAACCTATGGGATACAGCAAAAGCATTACAGCAAAAGCATTCTAAGAGGGAAGTTTATAGCAATACAATCCTACCTCAAGAAACAAGAAACATCTCAAATAAACAACCTAACCTTACACCTAAAGCAACTAGAGAAAGAAGAACAAAAAAACCCTGAAGTTAGCAGAAGAAAAGAAATTGTAAAGATAAATCAGCAATAAATGAATAAAAAATGAAGGAAACAATAGCAAAGATCAATAAAACTAAAAGCTGGTTCTTTAAGAAGATAAACAAAATTGATAAACCATTAGCCAGACTCACCAAGAAAAAATGGGAGAAGACTCAGATCAACAGAACTAGAAATGAAAAAGGAGAAGTAACAACTGACACTGTAGAAATACAAAGGATCATGAGAGATTGCTACAAGCAGCTCTATGCCAATAAAATGGAAAAAATGGACAAATTCTTAGAAAAGCACAACCTCTGAAGACTGAACCAGGAAGAAATAGAAAATATAAACAGAACAATCACAAGCACTGAAATTGAAACTGTGATTAAAAATCTTCCAACAAACAAAAGCCCAGGACCAGATGGCTTCACAGGCAAATTCTATCAAACATGTAGAGAAAAGCTAACATCTATCCTTTTCAAACTCTTCCAAAATATAGCAGAGGGTGGAACACTACCAAACTCATTCTAGGAGGCCACCATCATGCTGATACCAAAACCAGACAAAGAAACCACAAAAGAAAGAAAACTACAGGCCAATATCTCTGATGAACATACATGCAAAACTCCTCAACAAAATACTAACAAACAGAATCCAACAGCACATTAAAAGGATCATTCACCATGATCAAGTGGGATCGATCCCAGGAATGCAAAGATTCTTCAATATACGCAAATCAATGAATGTGATACACCATATTAACCAACTGAAGTAGAGAAACCATAGGATAATCTCAAAAGATACAGAAAAAGCTTTTGACAAAATTCAACATTCATTTATGATAAAACCCCTCCAGAAAGTAGGCACAGAGGGAACTTATCTCAACATAATAAAGGCCATATATGACAAACCCTAGCCAACATTGTTCTCAGTGGTGAAAAACTGAAACCGTTCCCACTAAGATCAGGAACAAGACAAGGTTGCCCACTCTCACCACTATTATTCAACATAGTTTTGGGAGTTTTAGCCACAGCAATCAGAGATGAAAAAGAAATAAAAGGAATCCAATTTGGAAAAGAAGAAGTAAAACTCTCACTGTTTGCAGATGACATGAAACTATACATAGAGAATCCTAAAGATGCTACCAGAAAACTACTAGAGCTAATCACTGAATTTGGTAAAGTAGCAGGATACAAAATTAATGCACGGAAATCTCTTGCATTCCCCTACACTAATGATGAAAAATCTGAAAGAGAAATTAAGACTCCCATTTACCACTGCAACATAAAGAATAAAATACCTAGGAATAAACCTACCTAAGGAGACAAAAGACCTGTATGCAGAAAACTGTAAGACACTGATGAAAGAACTCAAAGACAATATATACAGATGGAGAGATATACCATGTTCTTGGACTGGAAGAATCAACATTGTGAAAATGACTATACTACCCAAAGCAATCTACAAACTCAATGCAATCCCTATCAAACTATCAATGGCATTTTTCACAGAACTAGAACAAAAACTTGCGCAATTTTTATGGAAACACAAAAGACCATGAATAGCCAAAGCAATCTTGAGAAAGGAAAACGGAGTTGGAGGAATCAGGCTCCCTGACTTCAGACTATACTACAAAGCTACAGTAATGAAGACAGTATGGTACTGGCACAAAAACAGAAATATATATCAATGGAACAGGATAGAAAACCCAGACATAAATCCATGTACATATGGTCACCTTATCTTTGATAAAGGAAGCAAGAACATGCAATGGAGAAAAGACAGCCTCTTCAATAAGTGGTGCTGGGAAAACTGGACAGCTACGTATAAAAGAATGAAATTAGAACACTCCTTAACACCATACACAAAAATAAACTCAAAATGGATTAAAGAACTAAATGTAAGGCAGACACTATAAAACTCTCAGAGAAAAACATAGGCAGAACACTCTATGACATAAATCACAGCAAGACCCTCTCTGAGACACGCCTAGAGAAATGGAAATAAAAATAAACAAATGGGACCTAATGAAACTTAAAAGCTTTTGCACAGCAAAGGAAACCATAAACAAGATGAAAAGACAACCCTCAGAATAGGAGAAAATATTTGCAAACGAAGCAACTGACAAAGCATTAATCTCCAAAATATATAAGCAGCACATGCAGCTCAGTGTCAGAAAAACAAACAAGCCAAACCACAAATGGGCAGAAGACCTAAATAGACATTTCTCCAAAGAAGATATACAGATTGCCAACAAACACATGAAAAAATGCTCAACATCATTAATCATTAGAGAAATGCAAATCAAAACTACAATGAGATATCATCTCACACTGGTCAGAATGGCCAACATCAAAAAATCTAGAAACAATAAATGCTGGAGAGGGTGTGGAGAAAAGGGAACCCTCTTGCACTGTTGGTGGGAATGTAATTTGATACAGCCACTATGGAGAGCAGTATGGAGGTTCCTTAAAAAGCTAAAAATAGAATTACCATATGACTCAGCAATCCCACTAGTGGGCATACACCCTGAGAAAACCATAATTCAAAAAGAGTCATGTACCAAAATGTTCATTGCAGCTCTATTTACAATAGCCAGGACATGGAAGCAACCTAATGTCCATTGACAGATGAATGGATAAAGAAGATGTGGCACATTATACAATGGAATATTACTCAGCCATAAAAAGAAACGAAATTGAGTTATTTGTAGTGAGGTGGATAGACCTAGAGTCTGTTATACAGAGTGAAGCAAGTCAGAAAGAGAAAAACAAATACCGTATGCTAACACATATATATGGAATTTAAGAAAAAAAAATTGTCATGAAGAACCTAGGAGTAACATGGGAATAAAGACACAGACCTACTAAAGAATGGACTTGAGGATATGGGGAGTGGGAAGGGTAAGCTGTGACAAAGTGAGAGAGTGGCATGGATATATATACACTACCAAACGTAAAACAGATAGCTAGTGGGAAGCAGCCACATAGCACAGGGAGATCAGCTCGGTGGTTTGTGACCACCTAGAGGGGTAAGACAGGGAGGGTAGGAGGGAGGGAGACGCAAGAGGGAAGAGATATGGGAACATATGTATAACTGATTCACTTTGTTATAAAGCAGAAACTAACACACTATTGTAAAGCAATTATACTCCAATAAAGATGTTATTTTAAAAAATAAACAAATAAAAAATAAATAAATGGGCAGAAGACCTAAATAGACATTTCTCCAAAGAAGATATATAGATTGCCAACAAACACCTGAAAGGATGCTAAACTTCACTAATCATTAGAGAAATGCAAATCAAAACTACAGTGAGGTATCACCTCACACCAGTCAGAATGGCCATCGTCAAAAAATCTACAAACAGGGCTTCCCTGATGGCACAGTGGTTGAGAGTCCGCCTGCCAGTGCAGGGGACATGGGTTCGTGCCCTGGTCCGGGAAGATCCCACATGCTGCGGAGTGGCTAGGTCCGTGAGCCATGGCTGCTGAGCCTGCACGTCTGGAGCCTGTGCTCCGCAATGGGAGAGGCCACAACAGTGAGAGGCCCGCGTACCGCAAAAAAAAAAAAAAAAAAAATCTACAAACAATAAATGCTGGAGAGGATGTGGAGAAAAGGGAACCCTCTTGCACTGTTGGTGGAAATGTAAATTGATACAGCCAATATGGAGAACAGTATGGAGGTTCCTTAAAAAACTAAAAATAGAAGTACCATATGAGCCAGCAATCCCACTACTGGGCATATACCCTGAGAAAACCATAATTCAAAAAGAGTCATGTACCACAATGTTCACTGCAGCACTATTTACAATAGCCAGGACATGGAAGCAACATAACTGTCCATCGACAGATGAATGGATAAAGAAGATGTGGCACATATATACAATGGAATATTACTCAGCCATAAAAAGAAATGATATTGAGTTATTTGTAGTGAGTTGGATGGACCTAGAGACTGTCATACAGAGTGAAGTAAGTCAGAAAGAGAAAAACAAATACCGCATGCCAACACATATACATGGAATCTTAAAAAAAAAAAGGGCTCTGAAGAACCTAGGGGCAGGACAGGAATAAAGACTCAGACGTAGAGAATGGACTTGAGGACATGGGGAGTGGGAATGGTAAGCTGGGACGAAGTGAGAGAGTGGCATGGACATATATACACTACCAAATGTAAAGTAGTTAGCTAGTGGAAAGCAGCCACATTTCACAGGGAGATGAGCTAGGTACTTTGAGTCCACCCTGAGGGGTGGGATAGGGAGGGTGGAGGGAGAGGCAAGAGGGAGGAGATATGGGGATATATGTATATGTATGGCTGATTCACTTTGTTATACAGCAGAAACTAAAACACCATTGTAAAGCAATTATACTTCGATAGAGATGTTAAAGAAATAAAGATGTTAGAAAAAGAAATAAATAAATAAAAAACAAATTACATGAAAATTTCAACAACAATAAACATAATAATATTGCTGACTTGTATTGATAATTTAACTATGCATCAGCATTCCACAGGGTGATTTACATAGACCATCTCGCTTCACCCTCCCAACTATATATTGTTAGGATCCTCATGAACTAAAACCAGAAAAACATGAAGGTTTGGGGCATCCCTGGCTACTGGCTACTCTTTTCCTTTCTTAAGATTACTCTCCTTCTCTGTGTTCTCTTCAATGCTCTCTCCACCAAATGAATTTCTTTACCCCTATTCGCCGCTGCCTTATTACTTCACAGCCCCAATTTGACCTCATGGTTTCATTTCCTCTTAAACTCTCAAAGCTAAATGTGTTGGTGGTATTTTCTAGTCTAAATTCCCAAGAGAAGGGATCTGATAGGCCTCAACTGACTTTTATTTTATTTTATTTTATTATTTTTCTGTTACTAGGCCACATCAGAGGTCACAGCCAGCCTACTGATTGGCTGCCTTGCTGTCGGTTTTTCTCTTCCCGTCCAATCAGCTGTGGTTGGACATGATGCAGATGACACAGTGCACAAAAATAGGGTCCCTCTATTAACTCTTTGAGTAGAGACTGGAACAGGGCACATTCCCTTAGACAGGGAAGTCACCATCAACAAGTCAAGTTCAGCCCTGGGGATGGTGGGGAAAGGCATGCGCTGTGGAGTCAGGCCGTCTGCCTCTGCTTCTTATTAGGATCTCAGGCAGTTACGTTCTAAGCCTGAGATTTATTCACTCATCTATAAAATGGGAATATTATAATGACCTATTTCATAAGGTTGTTATGAGAATGAAAGGGATGTACAGGTGCTTGGTACACAATCCACATTTTATCGATGCTAACTACCATCAAAATACTACTAATATATTTTATGAATAACAAAGTATAACTGCAATAATAACTTCTCCACAGATGAGCCCAAATTTGAAGATTAGTTAGTGCTCCAAGGGGCCCCACTTAACCACACTGGAGTGAGAGAGGAGCAGCTGTATGTGTCTGTCATTCAAATCAACTGGGTACTTTTGTTTTTATTGTCAACAGAGAAAAGCTGGTCCTCGACTCATCCTAAACTATGAGATCCTTTGTCTAACAGAGGCCAGGGCCTGGGGGATGCTCCCAGACCTTCCCGAATGACCCTCACAAATGTCCAGTGGTTCTTGGGCCTTAAGGAGTAACATCTGGCTCAAGGAACTCACCACACATTTCACATCCCCCGTTTCAGAGTTCCACCTCCCCAAACTGCTCTCTCTGGAATGCACCAGATTCTTCCATTTGAAATGTCTTGGTCAGTACCCAATATCTGGCATAGCTACCCCCAAATTTGTTGGATAATTAAATTCTACCCAAGAACTCAACAGGGGTTGGCAAATGAATACCTGAGGGCACTGCCTGGCTCTGGAAGTTTCATTTGAGTGCAAATTATCACTATCTGTGTGTATTCATGAACACAAAAGAATTAGTAAGTGCTCCTGGAATATCATCTCTCTCGGTCCATCTGCTGCCAAAGTTCACATTAAGTACCAAATCCGAGGGAGGATAATGAGTTATGTGAAAATGAACTTGTGTTTGGAATTTCAATATCCCCAGGTGATGCAAATAGGCACATTTGAACTTGCTTGGAAAAATCCCAAGCTTTGGGACCTGAACATATGGTCCGAGTTATTTAGCCAGATGAGACATGGGATTTCCTACAAGTAGGGTTTTGTTGGCAGGTTGGTAAACAACTGTCCCTCAGTTTGGACGCTCTAAGTCATGGCAGGGGTGGGACAAGGACGTATCAAGGTGTTTCTGCAAAGGACACACAAAAAAAGAGACCAAACCTTCATGTTATGCCCCAAGGCTCAGAGCCATCGTGAGTCACGCAAGTGATTTGAACCCAAAGGACTTGTGGGGAATTGGAAGGAGTCCAATACGGCTATTAGAATTAAGCCTCAGATAAATTTACTCCCGTCCTCACTATCAACATTAATAAGATGCTCAGGGGGCTAAAACCAGAACCATAAGGAATGTTCATGCCATGGAAGGGAAGGATACGCAGAGAAAGTAGGAATGAACTGAGCTTATGGGTTGCTCCCTTTGTATGATCCAAAGGTTTACTCCATAGAACACATGCCCGACACTGTCAATTCCTCTAAATGCTTTACACCTATGATTACTTAGCTTGAATTAGAGCATTTTTAAAGTACTTATTAGGAGACCAAATCCCCAGGCAATTTGTGATGCAAAATTTTCCTACATTATGTATTTGTCAGTGCTGTGTACAACCCACCATTAGAATGACGCAAGCCCAAGCAAACGCCTTGTGTGGGAGAATGTTCCAAGACAGTGCTGGCTATTATCAGCCACATTTGTTAACTTTAGTACAACTGAGACACTTTTAAAGATAAAGGTCATTAATATTTCAACACATCATAAAATTTAAATTCAGAACTCAGAATGGTTATAAGTGAGAACCCAACCAGTTTTAATTAGGCATTAAATAAAAATTCTCTACATGAAGAGAAATATTCACTGGATAGTGGGAGAAGAAAACCACAATAGAATAAATGTTTGAAAAATGTTATATTCTAGGTAAGTCATGTGGCTTAAGTCATCATTAACAGATCTAGCAAATTAAGTTCCTCAAAACCCTGTGATATATGCAGCTTCTGAAAAATATAAGGAAGGTTGAGCCCAGCCAGCCTGGGGTCACTGTAAGGAATATGAATGTCAGTGCCTGGCACCCCTGTGTTTAAGCCTGCCACTTATAAACTATGTGATTTTTGGTCCGGTACGTATCTGTCAAGTGAATGAATCAATCTTCCTTAGAATGAATGAACGTTGCTTAGAAAGACAAGATCAGGTTCTGTTTGGAAGCAACAAGAAGTTCCTAAGAAAGACTGAGCAGAGACTGGGGACTTTCTGAAATTGATTACGTACTGGACACTAATCTCTTCAAGCTAGAACAAAAAGTGACCAACAGAATAATTGCAAAGTGTGCTAACGGCCTTGACAACAAGCAAAAGCAGCTCGCTTAAGGAAAAGCATAATGTTCAGTGGTGCACGCTCCAGGCTGGGCTCTAGAGAAGAATGAGGCTGAGGAGGAAGGAGGCAACCTAGTGGGGGCTTTGCATCTAGAAGTGAAAAGTGTTCTAACTTTAATTCGAAGAGGGTGCAACTTCTCAAGCTGTAGCTTGAGGAGCTGCTTTGGCCTTCAGAATAAAGCTATTGTGGTCCCGAGATGGTAACATAAACAGCAGCAATTCTCTTCCCTTAAGCTGTGGGGGTCAGATTTTATGCGCTGGGAAGAGATTAACTTTACTGCGAGGAGAAGGATTTAATTTCAGAGAGTGATTAGCCAAATGATTAGATCAATAGTATGCAGGTCAAACCGTGCTCAGAAAGATCCATGGCTCTTATTACATGGAAGGTTAAAGACTGGGAAACCATTTGGGGACCCTGAGTTACTTGAGCACGAAGTCACTTGCAGACCTTCCTACAGACTGCAGATGTACTCTTGTCTTTACCCAGCAAAGATGGCATGCTGACTCAAGGAACATTTGCCCCGCACCCTTGGAACTGGAGAAAGCCAGTAGAACAGCGGGGATCCTTGAATGCTGTTTTTTAAAGAGGGAAAAGAATCTTGCCTCGTCCAGCTCTTCATTCTCTAATTGTAGCAAAAATCAATGGTTTTGAAAATGGAAAGCAGATAGATCTTTCCCATTTATCTACGAAGACACTTGGGCAGAAGATGGAGAGGTGACATCATCTAATACCCTTCAGTTTTTGCATTAGCCAAAGCCCTCCTATTCAATCTGGTCTGTATTGGTATTAACCTTTAGAAGGAATTCATGGACAGCAATGGAACATGGTAAGTCAGATAGGCCTTGAGTACAAACTATGCCTCAGGAGAAACATGGATTGGTTTGAAAGTGGTATTTTATTTACCGGATACCTTACTGTCTCACAAGGCATCCCAACGAATTGAGATTATGTATAATTGGAGCATGTCTCAGGCAAAAACTGTATTTACCAGCTCACCCAAGCTGGGACCCCAGAATACGTGGCTCCATCTGAGACCTAGACCTGATAGGCAGAGGCCACAAATCCACCTAATTATCAGCAGCTCAACATGTCTGAATTCCTAGCTCTTGACATTTATCTCTTAGAATCCAAATCACATGGTGGCAAAGACCTAAGAAAACTGTCTGACCCCCAACATGGGCGCTGAAGCAGTTAAAGAGATAACATCGAGATAAAGGCCACATCTTTCAGAATTCTCTGGGAGAACTGCAGGTACCATTTCACTCATCTTAACAACAGATGTGTGAAATGAGGTGGATGATTATATGAACTGAGTGTGCCATCGAACATAGGCGAAAGCAGGGAGGTAAGTGTGTGTGTGTACCCCTGGGCTGCACACGCACACACACTCACACCTACACCCATACACACCTTTATCCAAGGTCACTTAGAGTCAGGAACAAGGATCATAATTGTTCCAAGCTCCAATTTCTCTCACCCAGTTGTTTTAAGAAACTGTGCTGTTCCTGCCTATGAAGGAAACATTTTCTCTTCCCTGACACTTTGGTGCTTCGTTTCCACCTTGCCCACTTGGAGCTGCCATTCATTTCAGGCTCCCTTGGAATAAAACTTATGACTCCAGGAAATGTGCACAAGCTTTAAGCACACCACTCCTGCTCTCCTGGTGATAACTGCTCTAGAATCCTATGTTTGCAACGTAGAAAAGAGAAAGAAGAGATACTTGACTCTTTCCACTCCTTCATTTTTTGCCGTGTGCTATCCTAAATACAGATGAAACGCCAAGTTCCTGCAAAGACTTAGATGTCAGCCGTCATCACGTTCAGCCAGGAGCTGCCTCACGATGGAGAGTGGAGCGACAGAGGGGCACCGGTATAATGGAGGAGGAGCCCTGGGGTAAGAGCTGGCACATCTGAATGTTAGCTCCAGCTTAATTAGTAGTCACTGACTGGAAGAGTGGGGATAAGGGAGTGGGAGTAATCATCTCCCTTCGTTATCCTTGGCTGACGAATGGAAAAAGAAGTGTAAGACAGAAGGACGTTTGCAAACTGCTGAGTGTCATGTAATGCAAGAGATCGCAGCCGCCTGGGAAAGGGCAAAAGTGCATTTGACACTGGAGTGGGCCACACAGGAGGTGAGTTTTAGCCTTGGCTGTACTTCTCATTGTCCCACGACCTTAAAGTCTTCCCTTCTGGGTCTCCGTTTCCTCATCAGGAATATAGGGTATTGGTCTTATGTCCTAGACTCTAGGTGCTCAATAATCTTGATACTCTACGTGTGGACCCCGGGCCAGTAGCCTCTGCAACACCTTGGGGCCTGGGAGAAATACAGAACCTCTGTCCCCACCCAGATCCACTGAGTCAGACTTGCATCTAACATGACCCCCATGTGATCTGTTTGTATTAAAGCTTGAAAATTACTGGTCCTTGAGATCCCTTCGAGCTTGATCAGTCCACACTTCTACTCCAAATGGTCCAGTGCCTTGCCCTTTCACAGCACACCCATTTCATGAGACACTGCAGAACTTGCTATCCATGGCCAAGGAGGCAGGTGTGGCAGTATTTTGCTGTTTCTAAGTACACTTTTGCATAATCAAATGAGTCCAGCCAATTCCCTCGGTTCCTCCTCTCTCCCTCTGATCACAATTCTCACCAACACTTAAGAAGACCATATTTCATGTTAAAAGATACTATACCAAATTTGCTAAGACATATATTGTACCAGGCACAGTATTAAGTGTTTTCATATAGTATCTCATTGAAGACGTAAAGTAGCTCTGGGCAGTAGGTTCTATTTTTATCCTTATTTTACAGATGAGAAATGTCGGTTTTGGAGACGTTGACCTGCAAAAGATCACAAAGCTGGAACTTGGTGAAAATGGAATTTGAACCCAGATCTGTCCCACAACAGAGTACATGTGTTTAATCACCATGGGACCTGCCCTCCCCAGCCACTTGGTGACAACTTCTGCAGCACCTTTCCCTAGGTATCCCTATTCAACCTTTGTGTCCTACACATCATTCTTGTTACTCTTCTTTCAATCATACAGTATTTTTTTTAATTAATTAATTTATTTTATATTTATTTTTGGCTGTGTTGGGTCTTCATTTCTGTGCGAGGGCTTTCTCCAGTTGCGGCGAGCGGGGGCCACTCATCATCGAGGTGCACGGGCCTCTTACTGTCGCGGCCTCTCCCGTTGCGGAGCACAGGCTCCAGACGCGCAGGCTCAGTAGTTGTGGCTCACGGGCCTAGCTGCTCCGCGGCATGTGGGATATTCCCGGACTGGAGCATGAACCCGTGTCCCCTGCATTGGCAGGCGGATTCTTAACCACTGAGCCACCAGGGAAGCCCAATCATACAGTATTTTAGAGCTCTGTTGTCCGATGTGGTAATCAGTAGCTACGTGAAGCTATTCAAGTTTAAATTAAATTAAAATTCAGCTCCTCACTCTACTGGCAACATTTCAAGCAAGCAACAGTCAATCGTGCCTAGTGGCTGCCATACTGGACAGCACAGAATTAGAGTATTTCCATCATCAGAGCAAGTTTTATTGGACAGTGCTGTCTTAGAGAATCAAGTTGCTCATCATTATTACTCCATCATTGGCCTTGCCCCTTATTCACTACTTCTGAGTCCTGAAAGCTCTACTCTTAAGTGCACACTCTTAGAAAAGTCACCTCCACACGCCTCCACTACGCGGTAAGAGGCTGCCTGGGGGAGAACTGAGAGACCCTGTTTATCCAACAAGATGCGAGTCCTAAGACTTGACCCTGATTTCAAGTTCAAAGGCCACATCCACAGACGGAGAGACAGGCTTCGGTGTGCATTGCCAGCCTTGCAGCCTTGGCCATTATGATTCATTGTGACAACTACTCATTTCTGTCAGGGGAAAAAAAAAGTCCAATCAGGCAGAGTTTTATTTCCTCCCTAAAATAAAATAGAACTGACTGGCCAAGGTATCTCCAGGGATATCTGCTATGGGGCTTTAAATTACCCCATAACACTTCTAGTCAATCCCACTTCCATGTTGGAGTTTGCAATCAACATTTATCTCTATCGGACAGACCATCTGTAGGTGCTAATACCACTTTTATTATTACCTTGTAAATGTAAAATCCTTGAGGCAGAAACGCCAGCTGCTAACACAGAAGCGTGTATGAGCACCCACTTTTCCAATGATGAATGTCCCTGGGTCCCTGAGCTGCAGCAAAAAGTATATCAAAAATTTGCCTGGAATTTGTATATGGATCCAATGTCAAGGGGCTGTGGGGACAGTTCTTTCCAGGGATCCCACTGACAATGACCTTCCCCTTCTCTGTCAGGTATAAAGCCTTCCACTGGGCTGCCAGCCTTCCTACTCTGGAAATTGAGGCAAACAACGGGAACAGAAGGAAATCCTTACCAAATGCTCATAACCAGACACAGCATAACGGTCTCCCTGAAAGGTATTCATGAACACTAATAGCTATTATTTATTGAGAGTCCCACTTTCATTTCTCTAATTTAGCAAATGTTGACCAAGTACCTATCTCGTGCCAGATGTGCTATAATTTGCTGGGTCCCTAACAGAATAATTCGGTCTCACAGAGCTCTCAACCTCGCAAAGGAACTTTGCAAATAATGCAATTTTTTGCATTATTTGTACCAAATACAAATAAGTACCAAAGTACAGTAAGTACCAAATTTTATTAGGTACTTACTCTAGTAAGTACCTAAATAAATGACTAATGATGAATTTTAATAACGGCTGAAAAGGAAAGAATATAAGGTAGTCTGGTAGAAATTAACATGGAAGGCTTTGTTTAGACACAGTGGTCAGAGAAGACCCTCTCTGGGGAGGTGGCCTATCCCTATTGGCTACAACCTGAAGGATGAGGCAGCTAGCCAGTGTGGGCTGAGCTCAGTGTATGAGGATGGGAGATGAGGCCATATCGCAGGAGGTGGCCGTACCGCAGGGCCCCCCTTAATAAGGAGTTTACGTTTTCCACTAAGAGCAAGGGGAAGTGGCTGGAGGATTTGAAGCAGCCCGATGACACATGCTTCATGTTTTTAAACCATCATTCTGGTTGAGGGGGGAGGAAAGGATGGAGGTCAAGGGTGGGGCAGAGAGTGGAGGCAGGGAGGCTGGGTGGGGCTGTTTTCTTAGTCCAGGTGGGAGATGAAGGCAGCTTGGGCTCCCACTGTAGTGTGGGGATAAAGGGAGGCACCGGCAAGATATTTGGGGGGGTGTACAGAAAGGACTTGCCACGCAACCTGCTGTATGGGGGTAGGGTGAGGAAAACAAGTCAGGAATCAGAGATGACTCCAAAGTTGCAGGCTTGGGCAGCTGGTGAGTAGTGGTGCCTTTTGCTAGGACTGGGGTGGGGTGCTTTGCATTCATTATTTGCAAGCCTGATGATTCACCTTGCAGAAGTTTGTATTAACATCTCCCTTCACAAATGGGGGAACTCAGAGAGATCGAGAAACTTGTCCAAAGTCACACAGCTTGTGAACGTTGAAGCCGGTATTTGCACCTTCGGCAAAGTTCCTGGGTGCTCTTTGCTTGGCCTTGACTGTCACACCGCCCCAATTTCTCAGTTGCTGGCTTCAAATCTCTATGGCTTCTCTCTCTGTGTTGGTCCATATTAAGTATTTTCCTGGGCTCATCTCTCTGCTCTAAACATTCCCTGCCTCGA
Organism: Phocoena sinus; assembly: GCF_008692025.1. Classification (NCBI taxonomy): domain Eukaryota; kingdom Metazoa; phylum Chordata; class Mammalia; order Artiodactyla; family Phocoenidae; genus Phocoena; species Phocoena sinus. Next base: position 48,711,997 of record NC_045765.1, on the reverse strand, counting down.
AAACCTTGTCCCCTACCTCCACCTCCATGTGGCTCCCCATTCCCTTTCAAATCGTAGACGTGGTTTTCATTCTCCTGCCATTTGCTCCCTTAATGTACATCAAACGTTATAAAAATGACTTGTCTAATCATTTGATTTCCCTGCTAGGCTTCAAGCTCTATGAATGCAGGACATACCTGCAATGTCCATCATTGCCTTGCTAAGGCCTGGCACAATTCCTGAAACTACATAGTAATAATTCAGTGAATATATGCTAAATGAATTCCTAGGCACTGGTGAAGTTGAGAGACGGCTTGTCCATTTTAACCCAAGGGTTCAGGAGCCCAGATTAGTGTTCTCTTCAGCATGCTGCAAGAAGCTGGGAGTTAGGAGATCTGGGTTAACTTGAGGTTTTTATTACTAACTAGTTAGCTCTGTGATGTATGCAAGGTCTCATTACCTCTCTTTCAGCATTCATTATTTACAAAACTGATGATTAACTTTGCAAAAGGGTTTTTCCTTTTAGCTCAAAACAAAAGGAAATTAAAACCTGGCTCTCTGATCTCAAGGGGTGAGCACAAAATCCAAACAGATGTGAAAGGGCTTTTAAAGGCATAAAACTATACACATGGATGGTGTCCCATTTGTTAGAGCATCAAAATATTGGGTTGGCCAAAAAGTTCGTTCGTTTTTCCCCATAAGATCTTATAGAAAACCCCGAACGACATTTTGGGCTAACCCAATAACATAATTCCCCTTTGGGATGGCCCAGAGGTTAAGATTCTGGAGTCCAGCAGACCTGAGGAGACTTGGTTCTAATACTTAGCTGTTTATGGCTGGGTAAGTCATCTCCTCTGAACTAATGAGAACAGCATTAATTTCACAGGGCTCTTCTGAGGATTAAATAAACTCTAGCATATTACAGGATTGCACACACATGTGTATGTATGTATAGTATATAGTATCACACACATACACAGAACCCATATACCAATTCATATTCCACACCAAGAATTGGGGGTTTGGGCTTCCCTGGTGGCGCAGTGGTTGAGAGTCCGCCTGCCGATGTAGGGAACACGGGTTCGTGCCCCGGTCCGGGAAGATCCCACATGCCGCAGAGCGGCTGGGCCCGTGAGCCATGGTCGCTGAGCCTGCACGTCCGGAGCCTGTGCTCCGCAGCGGGAGAGGCCACAACAGTGAGAGGCCCGCGTACCGCAAAAAAAAAAAAGAATTGGGTTTTTATTATTCACAAATATTTTTGAAAATATCACTAAGGATGAATAATATGTCACTCCCAATCTCAGAAGCAGCTTCTTTAAGCACAGTTTCCTATAACTTTGTACGAAGTAGCATGTCACTCCGAGAACAAGATGCTTTCTTTGTAGAAGTCAAGTGGCAGCCACACTTAGAGGCAAGAATACACGTGTAGCTCTGTTAAGCAAAGACAAA